>NC_092370.1:0-1200000 GCF_030028105.1 Mobula birostris | reverse complement strand
ATGTGCCTCTCATGTGAGATGTGGCAGTCTTGGGGGAACGCCCCTCTCCTGCAGAGTCACATCTGCCAGAAGTGCATACGGCGGGGCGATCTGGACGATTGTGTAAGGAATCTCACGCAGCACCTGGATGACCTTCGACTCGTAAGGGAGAATGAGGCAGTCATAGATGAGAGCTACGGGGGTGGTAGTCACACCTAGGCTGTCGGAAGCAGGTCGTTGGGTGACAGTCAGAGGGGCGAAAGTGAAGGTGAGCAGACAAGTAGTGCAGAGCACCCCTGTAGCTATTCCCCTGAACAATAAGTTTACCGTCCTGGATACTGTTGGCGGGGACGACCAACCAGGTGTGAGCCACGGTGGCAGGGCCTCCGGCACCGAGTCTGACCCTGTAGTGCAGAAGGGTGGGACAGAGAAGAGGAGAGCTGTTGTCATTGGGGACTCTATAGTCAGGGGAGCAGACAGGAGATTTTGTGGACGTGAGAAGGACACCTGCATGGTTTGTTGCCTCCCGGGTGCCAGGGTCCGGGATGTCTCTGACCGGGTGCACGACATCCTGGTACGAAAGGGAAAGCAACCAGGAGTCGTGATACATGTTGGTACCAACGACATAGGCAGGAAGAGGGATGAGGTCCTGAAGCGTGAGATTCGGGAACTAGGCAGAAGACTGAAGAACAGGACCTCAAGGGTGGCGTTCTCAGGATTGCTGCCAGTGCTACGCGACAGTGATGGTAAGGATTGGAGGAGATGGCAGTTGAATGCGTGGCTGAGGAGTTGGTGCAGGGAGAAGGGTTTTAGATTTTTGGATAATTGGAATCTCTTCTGGGGAAGGCGGGACCTGTACAGATTGGATGGGTTGCACCTGAACTCGAGGGGGAGCAATATCCTTGCAGGTAGGTTTGCTAGCATGGTTCGGGAGGGTTTAAACCAATTTGCAAGGGGGATGGGACCCAGAGCGATAGAGCAGTGAAAGAAGTGCATGGAGTAAAGCCAGATCTAACATATAGAGAGGTTTTGAGGAAAGAGAAGCAGAATAAACGGTGTAAAGACAGTAAGGTAGAAGGGCTGAAGTGTGTGTACCTCAATGCAAGAAGCATCAGGAACAAAGGTGATGAACTGAGAGCTTGGATACATACATGGAATTATGATGTAGTGGCCATTACAGAGACTTGGCTGGCACCAGGGCAGGAATGTATTCTCAATATTCCTGGATTTCAGTGCTTTAAAAGGGATAGAGAGGGTGGAAAAAGGGGAGGAAGGGTGGCATTACTGGTCAGGGATACTATTGCAACTACAGAAAGGGTGGGTAATGTAGCAGGATCCTCTTTTGAGTTAGTATGGGTGGAAGTCAGAAACAGGAAGGAAGCAGTTACTCTATTGGGGGTATTCTATAGGCCCCTTGTTAGCAACAGAGATGCAGAGGAGCAGATTGGGAGGCAGATTTTGGTAAGGTGCAAAAATAGCAGGGTTATTATCATGGGTGACTTTAACTTCCCTAATATTGATTGGCACCTGATTAGTTCCAAGGGTTTAGATGGGGCAGAGTTTAAGTGTGTCCAGGACGGATTCCTGTCACAGTATGTGGACAGGCCGACTAGGGGGAATGCCATACTAGATCTAGTACTAGGTAATGAACCGGGTCAGGTCACAGATCTCTCAGTGGGTGAGCATCTGGGGGACAGTGACCACCGCTCCCTGGCCTTTAGCATTATCATGGAAAAGGATAGAATCAGAGAGGACAGGAAAATTTTTAATTGGGGAAAGGCAAATTATGAGGCTATAAGGCTAGAACTCGCAGGTGTGAATTGGGATGATATTTTTGCAGGGAAATGTACTATGGACATGAGGTCGATGTTTAGAGATCTCTTGCAGGATGTTAGGGATAAATTTGTCCCAGTGATGAAGGAATGAAAGGTGGGGGAGTGGCATTGCTTGTCAGGGAAAATATTACAGCAGTGTTCAGCCAGGACAGATTAGAGGGCTTGTCTACTGAGTCCTTATGGGTGGAGCTGAGAAACAGGAAAGGTATGGCCACATTAGTGGGATTGTATTACAGACTACCCAATAGTCAACGAGACTTAGAAGAGCAAATCTGCAGAGAGATAGCAGACAACTGCAGGAAACATAAAGTTGTGGTGGTAGGGGATTTTAATTTTCCATACATTGATTGGGACTTCCATACTGTTAGGGGTCTAGATGGTTTAGAGTTTGTAAAATGTGTTCAGGAAAGTTTTCTAAATCAATATATAGAGGGACCAACTAGAGGGGATGCAATATTGGATCTCCTGTTAGGAAACGAGTTAGGACAAGTGACGCAAGTCTGTGTAGGGGAGCACTTTGGTTCCAGTGATCATAACACCATTAGTTTCAATTTGATCATGGACAGTGATAAGATCTGGTCCTAGAGTTGAGGTTCTGAACTGGAAAAAGGCCAAATTTGAAGAAATGAGAAAGGATCTAAAAAGCGTGGATTGGGACAGGTTGTTCTCTGGCAAAGATGTGATCGGTAGGTGGCAAGCCTTCAAAGTGCAGAATTTGTATGTTCCTGTCAGGATTAAAGGCAAAGTGAATAGGAATAAGGAACCTTGGTTCTCAAGGGATATTGCAACTCTGATAAAGAAGAAGAGGGAGTTGTATGACATGTATAGGAAACAGGGAGTAAATCAGGTGCTTGAGGAGTATAAGAAGTGCAAGAAAATACTTAAGAAAGTAATCAGGAGGGCTAAAAGAAGACATGAGGTTGCCTTGGCAGTCAAAGTGAAGGATAATCCAAAGAGCTTTTACAGGTATATTAAGAGCAAAAGGATTGTAAGGGATAAAATTGGTCCTCTTGAAGATCAGGGTGGTCGGCGATGTGCGGAACAAAGGAAATGGGGGAGATCTTAAATAGGTTTTTTGCGTCTGTATTTACTAAGGAAACTGGTATGAAGTCTATGGAATTGAGGGAATCAAGTAGTGAGATCATGGAAATTGTACAGATTGAAAAAGAGGAGGTGCTTGCTGTCTTGAGGAAAATTAAAGTGGATAAATCCCCGGGACCTGACAGAGTGTTCTCTCGGACCTTGAAGGAGACTAGTGTTGAAATTGCAGGGGCCCTGGCTGAAATATTTAAAATGTCGCTGTCTACGGGTGAGGTGCCGGAGGATTGGAGAGTGGCTCATGTTGTTCTGTTGTTTAAAAAAGGATCGAAAAGTAATCCAGGAAATTATAGGCCGGTGAGTTTAACGTCGGTAGTAGGTAAGTTATTGGAGGGAGTACTAAGAGACAGAATCTACAAGCATTTGGATAGACAGGGACTTATTAGGGAGAGTCAACATGGCTTTGTGCGTGGTAGGTCATGTTTGATAATCTACTGGAGTTTTTTGAGGAGGTTACCAGGAAAGTGAATGAAGGGAAGGCAGTGGATATTGTCTACATGGATTTCAGTAAGGCCTTTGACAAGGTCCTGCATGGGAGCTTAGTTAGGAAAATTCAGTCGCTAGGTATACATGGAGAGGTGGTAAATTGGATTAGACAATGGCTCGATGGAAGAAGCCAAAGAGTGGTGGTAGAGAATTGCTTCTCTGAGTGGAGGCCTGTGACTAGTGGTGTGCCACAGGGATCAGTGCTGGGTCCATTGTTATTTGTCATCTATATCAGTGATCTGGATGATAATGTGGTAAATTGAATCAGCAAATTTGCTGATGATACAAAGATTGGAGGTGTAGTTAACAGTGAGGAAGGTTTTCAGAGCCTGCAGAGGGACTTGGACCAGCTGGAAAAATGGGCTGAAAAATGGCAGGTGGAGATTAATACAGACAAGTGTGAGGTATTGCACGTTGGAAGGACAAACCAAGGTAGAACATATAGGGTTAATGGTAAGGCACTGAGGAGTGCAGTAGAACAGAGGGATCTGGGAATACAGATACAAAATTCCCTAAAAGTAGCGTCACAAGTAGATAGGGTCGTAAAGAGAGCTTTTGGTACATTGACCTTTATTAATCGAAGTATTGAGTATAAGAGCTGGAATGTTATGATGAGGTTGTATAAGACATTGGTGAGGCCGAATCTGGAGTATTGTGTTCAGTTTTGGTCACCAAATTACAGGAAGGATATAAATAAGGTTGAAAGAGTGCAGAGAAGGTTTACAAGGATGTTGCCAGGACTTGACAAACGCAGTTACAGAGAAAGGTTGAATAGCTTAGGACTTTATTCCCTGGAGCATAGAAGAATGAGGGGAGATTTGATAGAGGTATATAAAATTATGATGGGTATAGATAGTGAATGCAAGCAGGCTTTTCCACTGAGGCAAGGGGAGAAAAAAACCAGAGGACATGGGTTAAGGGTGGGGGGGGGGGGAAATTTTAAGGGAACATTAGTGGGGGCTTCTTCACACGGAGTGGTGGGAGTATGGAATGAGCTGCCAGACGAGGTGGTAAATGCAGGTTCTTTTTAACATTTAAGAATAAATTGGACAGATACATGGATGGGAGTTGTATGGAGGGATATGGTCCGTGTGCAGGTCAGTGGGACTAGGCAGAAAATGGTTCGGCACAGCCAAGAAGGGCCAAAAGGCCTGTTTCTGTGCTGTAGTTTCTATGGTTTCTATGGTTTCTATAAAGAATGATCGGGTGAAGGAACCATGGGTGACAAGTGAGGTGGAAAATCTAGTCAGGTGGAAGAAGGCAGCATACATGAGGTTTCGGAAGCAAGGATCAGATGGGTCTATTGAGGAATATAAGGAAGCCAAAAAGGAGCTTAAGAAGGGGCCGAGAAGAGCAAGAAGGGAGCATGAGAAGGCCTTGGCGAGTTGGGTAAAGGAAAACCCCAAGGCATTCTTCGATCATGTGAAGAAAAAAAGGATGACAGGAGTGAAGGTAGGACCGATTAGAGATAAAGGTGGGAAGATGTGCCTGGAGGCTGTGGAAGTGAGCGAGGTCCTCAATGAATACTTCTCTTTGGTATTCACCAATGAGAGGGAACTTGATGATGGTGAGGACAATATGAGTGAGGTTGATGTTCTGGAGCATGTTGATATTAAGGGAGAGGAGGTGTTGGAGTTGTTAAAATACATTAGGACGGATAAGTCTCCAACTTCCGGTAATTCCCTCCACCTCCCTACCTCTATCCCAATGCCACTGCCCCCTCCCCCAGCTGCCTATCACCTCCCTCATGGTTCTGCCTCCTTCTGCTACCCATTGTGTTTTCCCCTATTCTTTCTTCACCTTTCCTGCCTATCCCCTCCCTGCTTCCCCTCCCCCACCCCTGTATCTTTCCCCTTACTGGTTTTTCATCTGGAGCCTACCAGCCTTCTCCTTCCCATCCTCCCCCCACCTTCTTTATAGAGCCTCTACCCCTTCCCTCTGCAGTCCTGATGAAGGGTTCTGGCCCGAAACATTGACTGATCATTTCCATGGATGCTGCCCGACGTGCTGAGTTCCTCCAGCGTGTTGTGAGTATTTCTGCTTGTTCATTGTTCCTCCTTGTAGTTATGGGCATGCATTTCTATTTTTGGCACAAAGCGAAGAAAAAGATGTTTGACCAATGCACTGGGGAGTTAGCTCAAATGGTAGAGCGCTGGCTTAGCATGTGAGAGGTAGCAGGATCGATATCGGCGTTCTCCATTGATCTTTTGAATTCAGACCATCTTACTGTCATAGAATTGCTGCATTGCCTGAAGGTGCAAGGAGGAGGGGTGAGAGGGCAAGGAAATGGTGTCAGTTACTGCAAAGGAGGATATGTTGTGTTAGTTCTGCAGGTTTGAAAGGAGAGATGTGAAGAAGATAACTGATAAGTGATGCTTAAGTGAAGGATGAGGTGTCAGGAGAAGAGTCAGGGGTAAATCAGGTGAAAGGTAATAAACCATTTGCCTGGGAAGAAGGGTGAAAGTGGCACCTGGCAAAGCATGCAAGAGAAAGGGCACAGGACATTAACGAGGCTGGTAGCAGTCGAATCTACAGTCAGACGCATTATCAATTGTGCCACTGGCCCACTCTGCTTGAAGGAGTGAACAGCTGCAAGGGGCCGAGTGCTGCCGGAGGTAAACAGTCTCCATAAACCTTGTTGGTAAGTGTCTACGTGCAGAAGCTTGCTGCCAGCTTTCCTTTGATAGCTTGGCTGGTAGAGCAGAGGACTGTAGAGAAAATATAGTCATCCTTAAGTTGCTGGTTCAACCTTGGATTGAAAGATCAGCTCTGCTTTTCTTAGGCAAATTATCAATTCCGTATCACATAGCATCTTGGTAACATAAGACTGTTTCCAAAAGTGCTCTGACACATTTCCAGATGGAATACAAAATCATCAAGTCGCACCATACCCAAGTCTAGCTAATCACAGGGTCACATTTCAGAGTGCCTGGTTTTCACACAAACTGCTCTAGCAGTACCACTGTTCTCAGTTGGTTGGTCTCCAGCCAGCAAGAAGATAGAGCTATTGTGTTCATAGCAATTGTACAACAGAGGATGTTGCCACAAAGGCTTAGGGACTTACAGTCTGAGTGGGCAGCCTTTAGCAGTCATTCTAGTCACTGCAGTGGGAAATTCACAACAGCAGGTGGTGCCAGAATCTGAAGTATCAGTGCGCAGTTGTAGGCCAGTCCAGAGGACAAAGCCATCTTGTGACTTTCAGCGAGGTCTTATGTGATATTTGTAGCTCAGCTGAGGTTCTGCCTTCTGCTCATTTGTGTGCTGACTCAGAACTGGAGTCCAATCTTCATTTTCCGTACGACTGTTGCTGTACAGGCTGTGAAACTGAAGAGCTGGATGTGAAGTCAGTGTCGCAGAGAACGTAAATATGGCTCTCTGTTGAAGTGAGCTATTGGAACAGCAGATTTACGGGGTTGGTAGCATCCATGGTGAGACTTCCTGCCCTTCATTGTCCTGGATAGATACAAGTCTTTCAGCGATGGTGGACTAAAGTCAGTCACCTTTGCTGCTGAGCTGACAGTTCGCTGTAATGTTCGTATATTGTGAGAGGGTACTGCACCAAACCAGTCAGAACTGGGTGATGTGAGAATGCTCTCTATGATAGCTGTGTAGAATAACACTAGTGTGTCCTGGTGAAGATGGAATTTTCCTCCTCTGATTGCTTTTGTTCATGAAGGAGATATGGTTCTCCCACAAAACTCCTGCCCAGAATGGAATGATACCTGAAAGCTTAATGGTGAAACGGTGCTAACTGTAGAGTTGTTGATGATGTGTGGCAGGAGAAGAGACACATTTTTGCTGAGGTCAGTATGCACCTTCACAGATGTTGTTTGTTTGGTTGTAAATGCAACACAGTCCACTGTATCTTTCCATGTATAGGTGATAAATTAATTTGAACCTGAATCGGAATCTTAACTGCTCAATACCAACTGCTATAGCGATACATTGTTCCCGTAGACAGAGGGATATCTTCCCTCAGCCCGTCGAAGGAATTCTACTTTCCACAACAGAAGTGAGTGCCAGAATGTGTGCAGCAATGCTGGATAACGGGTGAGTTTCTGTTTGTTGCTTATTCCGTGTGTATTGACGGATTGAGTGCAGACATACTTTAGTTCTTGCACAGCAGAGTGAAGAAAAAGATGTGAGACAAATATGCTGGGTAATTAGTTCAAATGGTGGAGTGCTCGCTTCACATTTGAGAGGTAGCAATATCAATGCCCGTATGCTCCATCGATCTTTTAGATTCAGAGGATCCGAGTACCATCCTCCTGCCTGGAATTGCTGTGCCCGTTGAAGGTGCCGGAAGCAGGAGGGAAGGGAAATAGTGTCAGTTACTGCAAAGGAGAAGAAGTCGTGTTGGGTCTGCTGGTTTGAAAGGAAATACAAGAGAAATATAACTGATGCTGAAGTGGAGTTTTCAGTGATAAATCAGGTACATGGTAGAAGGCAATTGTCTGAGAAGCAGGGTGATGGCACCTGTGTGGAACGCTCCGGTTGACAACTTCTGGATTGCTCATGAAACTATTGATGTCACTGCTTTCCACAAACAAAAAAAACTCTGCAGATGCTGGAAATCTAAGCAACAGACAATGCTAGAGGAACTCAGCAGGCCAGGCAGCATCTATGGAAAAAGTAAATTGATTTTTGTCACAAGAAGGCAGCTGGCAAGGCTGGCAAAGAAAGGCAAGGAGGTGAACGAGCTAGCTAGGTCAAGCTTACAATCTTCTAGTCCGCAGTCGGACTCATTATCCATTGCATCATTGGGGCACACTGCCTGACGGAGTGGACAGCAGCAAGTGGCAGATTGGTGCAGGAGGTAGACAAACAGCAGGAATAGTCTCCACAAACATTGCCAGCAAGCGTCAATGTGGAGAAGTTCACTATATGTTTCCATAACTATACGATAAATTAATCTGAACCCAAATTGGAATCTCAACATTCAACTCCACCTCTCAATACCAACTCCCATATCAGTGCGCTGTCAACAAAGACACTAGGACTGTAAAGTCATAGAGAAGAACATCACATAAACAGCCCCTTCAGCCCATCTAGTCAGTGCCAAACCATTTAAAGTGCCTGCTCCCAATGAGTGAAAAAGATTTCTCCTCATGTTCCCCTCAAACTCTTCATCTTTCACCCTTAACCCATGACATTTAATTGTAGTCCTACACAACCTCAGTGGAAAAAGTCTGCTTGCATTTACCCTATCTATATGCCAGATGATTTTGTCTACCTCAATTAAATCTCCTCTCAATCTTCAGCTTTCCAAAGAAAAAGACCATAAGACATAGGAGCAGAATTAAGCCATTCTGCCCATCGAGTCTGCTCCACCATTCCATCATGGCTGATCCTGGATCCCACTCAACCTCATACACCTGCCTTCTTGCCATAACCTTTAATGCCCTGACCAATCAGGAAACGATCAATTCCCATTTTAAATATACCCACGGTTATGGCCTTCACAGTTCTGCTCTGTGGCAGAGCGATTCACAGTTTCACTATTCTAAAAAAATTTCTCCTTACCTCTATTTTAAAGTGTCACCCCTCAATTTTGAGGCTGTGCCCTCTAGTTCTGGATACCCCCATCACAGGAAACACCCTCTCCACATGCACCTTACTTAGTCCTTTCAACATTCGGTAGGTTTCAATATGATTCCCCCCACATTCTACTAAATTCCAGTGAGTACAGGCCCAAAGCTGACAAGTGCACCTCATATATTAAACCCATCATTCCCAGAATCATCCTCATGAACCTCCTCTGGACTCTCTCCAATGATAACACATCCTTTTTCAGAAATGAGGCCCAAAAATTTTGAAAATACTCCAAATGCATCCTGACTAACGTCTTATAAAACATCTGCATTAGCTCCTTGTTTTTATATTCAATTCCCATTGAAATGAATGCCATCATTGCAGTTGCCTTCTTTACCACAAAGTCAACCTGTAAATTAACCTTCCGGGAGTCTTGCATGAGGACTCCTAAGTCCCTCTGCACCTCTGATGTTTGAACATTCTTCCCATTTAGATAACAGTCTGCACTATTGTTCCTTTTACTAAAATGCATTATCGTATGTTTCCCAACACTGTATTCCATCTGCCACTTTTTTTTGACCATTCTTCCAATTTGTCTAAGTCCTGCTGCAATCGCATTGTTTCTTCGGCACTACCCACCCCTCCACCTATCTTTGTATCATCTCTAAACTTTGCCACAAAGCCATTAATTCCATTATCTTAATCACTGACAAACAATGTGAAAAGTAGCGGTCCCAATACTGACCCCTGAGGAAAACCGCTAGTCACTGGCAGTCAACCAGAAAAAGCTCCTTTTATTCCTACTCGCTGCCTCCTGCCTGTCAGCCATTCCCCTATGCATGCCAATATCTATAATGCCATGGGATTTAATCTTGTTAAGCAGCTTTATGTGTAGCACCTTATCAAGTGCCTTCTGAAAATCCAAGTAAATGACATTCACTGTCTGTTTTTTGTCTACCCTTCTTGTTACTTCCTCGAAGAATTCTAACAAATTTGCCAGGCAAGATTTCCCTTTACAGAAACCATGCTGACTTTGATTTATTTTATCATTAGTCTCCAAGTACCCTGAAACCTCATCTTTAATAATAGGCTCCAACACTTTCCCAACCACTTAGGTTAACTAGCCGAGAATTTCCTTTCTTTTGCTTTTCTCCATTCCTAAACAGTGGAGTGACATTTTCAATTTTCCAGTCCAACGGAACTATTCCAGAATCAAATGATTCTTGAAAGATCATGACCAATGCATTTGTTATCTCTTCCGCAACCTCTTTCAGAACTCTGGGATGTAGTTCATGATGACTTATTCACATTAAGACCTTTCAATTCCCTAGCATTTTTTCTTTGTAATAGCAATAGCACATACTCCTGTTCCCTGACACTCTTGGACATTTGGCACACTGCTAGTTCTTCCACAGTGAAGACTGATGTAAAACACTTATTAAGTTCATCTGCCATTTCTTTATTCCCCATTGCTGCCTCACCAGCATGAATTTCCAGTGGTCCAATATCAACTTCCACCCCCCTTTTACTCTTTTTATAGTTGAACAAACTTTTAGTAGCCTGCTTTATGCTATTGCCTAGTTTCCCTCAAGTTTCATCTTTTCCCTTCTTGTGGCTTTTTAGTTGCCCTTTGTTGGATTTTAAAAGCTTCCCTATCATCCAATTTCCCACTCACTTTTGCTACCTTATGTGCTCTTTCCTTGTCTTTTATGCAGATCTAACTTCCCTTGTCAACCATGGCTGCTTACCACTGCCATTTGAGAACTACTACTTCTGTGGACATATCTATCCTGCACCTTTGAACTATTCCCAGAAACTTCAACCACCTCTGCTCTGTTGTCATCCTGGCCAGTGCCACCCTCCAATCCACCTGGGCAAGCTCCTCTCTCATGAGTCCGTAATTCCCTTTATTCCAATGTGATACTAATAAATGCGACTTCTCCCTCTCAAGTTGCAGTATAATTTCAATTTATTGTGGACACTGCCTCCTAAGGGTTCCTTTACCTTAAGCTCTCAATAAAATCTGGATTATTATACAATACCCAATCTAAGATAGCCATTCCCTGAGTAGGCTTAAACACAAGCTGCTCTAAAAAGCTATCTTGTAGGCATTCAACAAATACTCTCTCTTGTGATCTGATAGCAATCCGATTTTTCCCAATTCCCTTGTACATTGAAGTCCCTCATTACAATTATGACATTCCCCTTATTCCATGTCCTTTCCAGCTCCCTTTGCAATCTGAACCCACATCATGGCTACTATTTGATTCCCATGCTATGTTCTTCAGCCTTACCGTTTCTCAACTCCACCCACAAAGAGTCAACATTCTCTCACCCGTCACCTCTTTCTAAAGGTGTAATTCCATCTCTCACCAATAGAGCCACACCACCTCCTATGCCTTCCTGCCTGATCTTTCGATATAAAGTATATCCTTTGATATTAAGCTCCCAACTATGACCTTCTTTCAACCAGGTCTCAGTAATCCCCACCATGTCATAACGACCAATCTCAAACTGTGCCACGAGTTCATCCACCTTATTCTGAATAGTCTGTGCATTTAAATACAACACCTTCACTCCTGTATTCTTCACCCTTTTGAATTTTGCCTTTGTGGTAGAATTTAACTCCTTACACAGTTTATATTTGTATCCAATCATTGGCTTGTGCTTCCTTACATTCATACTGTGCCATCGTCTACTTGTACACATGCTGGCAATCCTCAGCTCTATTATACTTAGATTTATGAAGGGCAATGTGCCAAAAACTTTCTTTAGGATCCTATCAACCTATGACTCTACTTTCAATGAATTTGCAATATTCCAGATTGCCAGGTATGACGTTGTGGCCATCATTGAATCGTGGCTAAAGGATGGTTGTTGTTGGCAGCTGAATGCCCAAGGTTACACATTATATCGGATGGACGTGAAGGTAGGCAGAGGGGATGGTGTGGCTCTACTGGCAAAGAATGGCATCAAATCAGTGGAAAGATGTGACATAAGACTGGAAGATGCTTGTGGGTTGTGTAAAGAAACTGCAAGGGTAAAAGGACATTGATGGCAGTTATATACAAGCCTCCCAACAGCGGCTGGCAGGTGGACCACAGGTTACAACAGGAAATAGAAAAGGCGAGTCAAAAGAGCAATGTCATGGGAGATATTAACATGCAGGTCGATTGGGAAAATCAGGTTGGTAATGAATTTCAAGAGAGTGAGTTTGTTGAATGCCTAAGAGACACCATTTTGGAGCAGTTTGTTGTTGAGCCTACTAGGAGATCAGTTATACTGGATTGGGTGTTATGTAATGAACCAGAGGCGATTAGGGAGCTTAAGGTAAAAAAAATGCTTAAGAACCAGTGATCACAATATGATTGAGTCCAACTTGAAATTTGATAGGGAGAAAGTAAAGTTTGATATAGCAGTATATCAGTGGAGTAAGGGAAATTACAGTTGTATGAGAGAGGAGTTGGCCAAAGAAAATTGTAAGGAGCTGCTGGCAGGGATGTCAGCAAAGCAGCAATGGCATGTATTTCTGTGAAAAATGAGGGAGGTGTAGGACATATTCATTCCAAAAATGAAGAACTACTCAAATAGTCAAATAGTACAACCATGGCTGACAAGGGAAGTCAAGGCTATTGTAAAAGCAAAAGGTTCTGGGTCCCTGTCCAGTCTTTTACTCTTTATATACTTGAAAAAGCTTTTAGTATCTTCTTTGATATTATTTGCTAGCTTCCTTTCATAGTTAATCTTTTCCCTCTTAATGACCTTCTTAGTTTCCTTTTGTAAGCTTTTAAAAACTTCCCAATCCTCTGTCTTCCCACTAATTTTGCTTCCTTCTATGCCCTCTCCTTTGCTTTAACTTTGGCTTTGACTTCTCTTGTCAGCCACGGTTGCATCCTTTTTCCATTCAAAAATTTCTTCTTTTTTGGAATATACCTGTCTTGCACCTTCCTCACTTCTTGCATAAACTCCAGCCACTGCTGCTCTGCTGTCCTTCCTGCCAACGTCCCTTTTCAGATGAACTAAATAAGTACTTTGCATCAGTCTTCACTGTGGAAGACACCAGCAGTATGCCTGATATTGTAGTGTGCGAAGAAAAATAAGAGAATGCAGTTACTGTTACAAGAGAGAAGGTGCTCAAAAATCTGGAGGACCTAAAGGTGCATAAGTCTCCCGGACCAGAGGAACTGCACCCTAGGGTTCAGAAAAAGGTAGCATTAGAGATTGTAGTGACATTAGAAATGATCTTTCAAAAATCATTGGACTCCAGCATGCTGCCAGAGGACTGGAAAATTGTAAATGTTACTCTATTCTTTAACAAAGGAGGAAGAGAGCAGAAAGAACATTATAGACCAATTAGCCTGACTTCAGTGGTTGGGAAGATGTTAGTGTCAATTGTTAAGGATGAGGTGATGGAGTACTTGGTGACCCAGGAGAAGATAATACAAAGTCAGCATGATTTCCTTCAGGGAAAACCCTGCCTGACTGTCATGGTGTGGTCCGTTAAGTTGCATTCCGGTTCACGGTCCGGACCATCGATCCGTATTCCAGGTTTTCCAGTTTTCTATTGACCTGTTGTGTGCCTTAATTGAGGCACGTTTCTTATTTTGGGGTGGCTACATAAATAGCTCCTGGGCTCAGGTTCATTTGCTGGACTGTTCCCTCCCCTTCCCCTTCCTTCTGAAGCCTCGCCTGCTACCTTCGTCTGTGTCCTCACCTGTAATGACATCGTGTTCAACCGCCAGGGCAAGATCGGGGCCTTGCTGTGTCTAGATAACGAACTGTTTTTTGCTTTTTTGAACTGCCACTTTGTGTCCTCACCCTCACTAGGTAGGTCCAGCCGTTTGCCGCTACCTTGTGTTGGGAACCGTCTCTGTGTCCACACCTTTGCTAGGTAGATCCGGCCATTTGGCGCTACCCTGAGTGGAGATCTCTCTCTGTGTTCTGTGTATGAGTCCCGGCCCTACGTCCTGCTCCCTAGGAGGGGTCCTGACTCTGTGTAGAGCCCTGGCCCCAAGTCCTGTTCCCTAAGGAGGGGTCCTGTCTCTGTGTTCCATGTTCCTGTTCTCCCTCGACCCAGGCTCTGCGTTCCTGCTCTCCCTCAACCAAGGCAAATCTTTGTGTTCTCATCCTGTCCATGTGCCTCGCCCAGCCCAGGAGTACCTCGCCCAGCCCGGTGCTGGGGTTTCCTCGTCCTGTCCTGGAGTCTCACGTCCAGTCCTGTAGCCACATCTTGTCCTTGCCTAGATCCGGGTTTCAAGCCCGAGTCAAGACCCAGGTTCTGGGTCCCTGTCCAGTCTCTGGCTTGGGGTCCTAGTCCAGGCTCCTCAATCCTAGTTCCATGTCCAGGTCCCGTGTCTCTAGTCCAAGTCCTAGCCCAGGCCCTGAATCCTTGTCTTATCCAGGGCCTGTGTCATGTCCAGCATTGTTTCTTCCCCACTTCCCTTGCTTTCTTGACACACCTAATCCTGTTCCTAGTACTTCAGTGTCTGTGTCTTGCATTTGGGTCCGCTCCCAGTGTGCCCCCGCTATAACACTGACAAACCTTTTGGAATTCTTTGAAGTGATTACGAGTAGGATAGATAAAGGGGATGCAGTGGAAGTTGTATATTTGGACTTTCAGAAGGCCTTCGACAAGGTGCCACACATGAGGCTGCTTACCAAGTTAAGAGCCCATGGTATTATAGGAAAGTTACTCACATAGTTACAGCATTGGTTGATTGGTAGGAGGCAGTGAGTAGGAATAAGAGGATCCTTTTCTGGCTGGCTGCCAGTGACTAGTGGTTTTCCACAGGTGTTTTTATGTTTTTATGTTGGGACCACTTCATTTTATGCTGTATATAAATGACTTAGATCATGGAATAGATGGCTTTGTTGCCAAGTTTGCAGATGATACAAAGATTGACAGAGAATCAGGTAGTGTTGAGGAAACAGGTAGTCTGCAGAAGGATTTAGACAGATTAGGAGAATGGGCAAGAAAGTGGCAAATGAAATACAATGTTGGAAAATGTATGGTAATGCACTTTGGTAGCAGAAATAAATGTGCAGACTATTTTCTAAATGGGGAGAAAATCCAGAAATCTAAGATGCAGAGGGACTTGGGATTCCTTGTGCAGAACACCCTGAAGGTTAACTTTCAGGTTGAGTCGGAGGTAAGGAAAGCAAATGCCATGTTAGCATTCATTTCAAGAGGTCTAGAATACAAGAGCAGAGGATGTGATGCTGAGGCTTTATAAGGCACTGGTGAGGCCTCACCTTGAGTATTGTGAACATTTTTAGGCCCCTCATCTTAGAAAAGATGTGCTGGTATTGGAGAGGGTCCAGAGGAGGTTCACAAGGTTGATTCCAGCAATGAAAGGGTTATCATACGAGGAATATTTGATGGATCTGGGTCTGTACTCGCCGGAATTCAGAAGGATGAGGGGGGTTCTCATTAAAACCTTTTGAATATTGAAAGGCTCAGACATAGTAAATGTGGAAAGAATGTTTCCCACGGTGGAAGAGTCTAGGACAAGAGGGCACAGCCTCAGGATAGGGGGGTGACTTTTCAAAACAGAGATGCAGAGAAATTTCTTTAGCCAAAGGGGAGTGAATTTGTGGAATTTGTTGCCACATGAAGCTGTGGAGGCCAGGTCATTGGGTGTATTTAAGACAGAGATTGATAGGTTCCTGATTGGACCCGGCATCAAAGTTTACGGGGTGGAGGCCAGGAACTGGGGTTGAGGAGAAGGAACGAGAAGGATCAGCCATGATTGAATGACAGAGCAGACTCGATGGGCCAGATGGCTTAATTCTGTTCCTATGTCTTATGGTCTTATAGAATTATGGACCTGTATTCATAGATCCCTTTGTTCTACCACACTCCTTAGTGTCCTACTGTTCAGTATGTAAGACCTACCCTGGTTGATCCACAGAAATGCACCACCTCTCACTTGTCTGCATTAAATTCCATCTGCCGTTTCTCAGCCCATTGTCCAGCTCATTCAGATCCTGTTGCAAGCCATGAAAGCAATCCTTGCTGTCCACCTTGACCCTAAGACCATAAGGCATAGGAGCAGAATTTGGCCATTCAGCCCATTGACACTGCTCTGCCATTCCATCATGGCTGATCCTTGATCCCACTCAATCCAAATCCACACTGGCAGATGTTGCCAGAATCTGAAGTATTGGAGCGCATTTACAGGCCACCCCTGAAGGTGAAGGTAGAGGAAATGTGATTATCCTTTGTTTGTTGGGTTGGCAATGGTTTGATGGATTTGATCTGATTTTCATAGACAAATCATCAATTCCATATCACAGAGCATCTTGGTGGCAGAAAACTGCTCTCAAATGTGCTCAGACACAGGACCAGATGGAATACAGAGGCATCAAGTCACAGTATCGAAGGCTAGCTTATAATGGGTCAGATATAGAGTGCCCGGTCTTCACACACATGCTGCTTTAGCCATACCACCACTCTCAGAGTTGATTGCTCTCTGAGCAACAAGAAGATAGAACTCTTTGCTTCATTGCAAATATACAAGAGGTTGCCTTGAAGGCACATGGATAGCTTGCTTCATGTCTGAGTGGGCAGCCTTTAGCAGTCACTCTAGGTCCAGTGGTTGCAAAATCCACAACAGCAGGTTGTACCAGAGGCCCACACTGCTTGAAGGATTGGACAGATATAAGTGACGGGTCAGTTGGAGGAATCTACTTGTGAGCTTGCTCCTGGGCCTGGCCAAAATGGCCAATCACTGGTCCAGCTAGCACACTGTCAAGGCATCTGCTAGGGCCGACTGCCTGCTTCTCCTCCAGGAATAGGTTCCTGGTGAGTGTCCTGGGAAAGGGAGCTGTGCCGAACATGTCCTTACCTTACAGCTACCTAGGCTTACGCATAGCTCTGTTTTTCTAAGCTCCATGTACCTATCCAGGAGTCTCTTAAAAGACTCCATCGTTTCCGCCTACGTCACCACCACTGGCAGCCCATTCCCCACATTCACCACTCTCTGCGTTTTTAAAAAAAAACTTACCCCTGACATCTCCTCTGTACCTTCTTCCAAGCACCCTCTCGTGCTAGCCATTTCAGCCCTGGGAAAAAGCCTCTGACTATCCACACGATCAATGCCTCTCATTATCTTATACACCTCTATCAGGTCACCTCTCATCCTCCATCGCTCCGAGGAGAAAAGGTTGAGTTCACTCAACCTATTCTCATAAGACATGTTCCCCAATCCAGGCAACATCCTTGGAAATCTCCTCTGCACCTTTCTATGGTTTCCACATCCTTCGTGAAGTGATGTGACAAGAATTGAGCACAGTACTCCAAGTGGGGTCTGACCAGGGTCCTATGTAGCTGCAACTTGCCTCTCAGCTCTTAAACTCAATCCCACGACTGTTGAAGGCCAATGCACTTAAACGTCTCACCTTTCACTCGTAAGCCATGACTTTTGGTTGCAGTCCCACCCAACCTCAGTGGAAAAAGCCTGCTTTTATTCACCCTATCCATACCTTCTTCATGAAACAGGGGGGAGCTGCCTTCACCATGCGATACAGGTCTTGTCGCTCAGCGGCTGTGCAGCTGGCATACTACACTGTGATGCTGTTGGTCAGGACGGTTTCAATTCTGCTTCTGTATAAGTTAAGCAACAGCTTTTGTGAGAGTTTCTGAGGAAGAATCTTTGTTGTGCCTTTTTTACAAGCAGCGAGGTGTTGGTGGTCCATGTCAGCTGTTTTGACAACATAACTCCAAGGAAATTTAGTAATGATCTTTCCAGAATATCATAGAACAGTACAGCACAGTACAGGCTCTTCAGCCCACAATGTTGTGCCGACCCTTAAACCCTACCTCCCATATAACCCCCACCTCAAATTCCTCTATATACCTGTTGATATTGCGGGATATCGAGGAGCAGATAGGGAAACAGATCCTGGAAAGGTGTAATAATAACAGAGGTGTCGTGATGGGAGATTTTAATTTCCCAAATATCGATTGACATCTCCCTAGAGCAAAGGTTTAGATGGGGTGGAATTTGTTAGGTGTGTTCAGGAAGGTTTCTTGACACAATATGTAGATAAGCCTAGAAGAGGAGAGGCTGTACTTGATTTGGTATTGGGAAATGAACCTGGTCAGGTGTCAGATCTCTCAGTGGAAGAGCATTTTGGAGATAGTGATCATAATTCTATCTCCTTTACGATAGCATTGGAGAGAGATAGGAACAGGCAAGTTAGAAATGTGTTTAATTGGAGTAAGGGGAATTTTGAAGCTATCAGGCAGGAAATTGGAGGATTAAACTGGGAACATATGTTCTCAGGGAAAAGTACTGAAGAAATGTGGCTAATGTTCAGGGAATATTTGTGTAGAGTCCTGCATAGGTACATTCCAATAAGACAGGGAAGGGGTGGTGGGATACAGGAACCGTGGTGTACAAGGGCTGTAATAAATCTAGTCAAGAAGAAAAGAAAAGCTTACAAAAGGTTCAGAGAGCTAGGTAATGTTAGAGATCTAGACGATTATAAGGCTAACAGGAGGGAGCTTAAAAAGGAAATTAGAGCCAGAAGGGGCCATGAGAAGGCCTTGATGGGCAGGATTAAGGAAAACCCCAAGACATTCTACAAGTACGTGAAGAGCATGTGAAGACGTGAAAGAATAGGACCTATCAAGTGTGACAGTGGAAAAGTGTGTATGGAACTGTAAGAAATACCAGAGGAACGCTCACAACACGCTGGAGGAATTCAGCAGGTCGGGCAGCATCTGTGGAAAAGATCGGTTGACGTTCCAGCCCGAAACGTCGACCAATCTTTTCCATGGATGTTGCCCAACCTGCTGAGTTCCTCCAGTGTGTTGTGAGTGTTACTTTGACCCCAGCATCTGCAGATTATTTTGTGTTTAAGAAATCATCCTTTCCCGTGGTACTTCTTGCATTGAAATATATGCACAGCTCAGGACATGAGTGCACTATGCTCAACATTTTGATTCCTCACTTTCTCTGAGGTCTTACCAACATCTGTCTCCACTACCTCTCCACTAACTGTTTTGTCACTCTGGTTCCCATCCCCCTGCAACTCTAGTTCATCTGCCATGAATTTGCCCAAGTCACCCTGCATCCTCTTAGCATCCTCCTCACAGCTAACACTGCCGCCCAGCTTCGCGTCATCCGCAAACTTGGAGATGCTGCATTTAATTCCCTCATCTAAGTCATTAATATATATTGTAAACAACTGGGGTCCCAGCACTGAGCCTTGTGGTACCCCACTAGTCACTGTCTGCCATTCTGAAAAGGTCCTGTTTATTCCCACTCTTTGCTTCCTGTCTGCCAACTAATTCCCTATCCACATCAATACCATACCCCCAATACCATGTGCTTTAAGTTTGCACACTAATCTCCTGTGTGGGACCTTGCCAAAAGCCTTTTGAAAATCCAAATATACCGCATCCACTAGTTCTCCCCTATCCACTCTATTAGTTACATCCTCAAAAAAATTCTGAGATTTGTCAGACATGATTTTCCTTTCACAAATCCATGCTGATTTTGTCCGATGATTTCACCGCTTTCCAAATGTGCTGTTATTACATCTACCTCTCTGTATGTCCTACCTATCACCCCCTCAGCCTCCCGAAAGATCCAGAGTTTATCCAGATCCAGCTCCAACTCCTTAACACAGATTGTTAGAAGCTGTAGCTTGCAGTTGTAGTCGTCAGGGACACTGGAGGTCTCCCTGCCTTCCCACATCCCACAAGAGGAGCATCCAACTATCCTGCCTGGCATGTCTACCTGGAGCTTTTCACTTTTTCCTTCTGACTGTAGCCTCTCTTTGCTGAAGCCTCAAAATCACCGCTCCAATTCTATCCACTCAGACAACGGCTGCTGCGCTCCCCCTTCCTTCCCTTAATCTGTTCTTGCTAATCTACCCTAAACACCAATTGGTCACTGGTCAAAGCTCATAACTGCCACAAGTTGCTGCCTTTTCTACTCAGTCAGCTAAACTGAGTGAATTTCCCTCCTCTCAAGCTTCTGATCTCCCGATTGTTCACTGGTCTGAGCTCCAAACAAATTGCCTTACTAGATGAGATCTCTAGTCCATCCAGACTAAGCACTGCCTATGACATTTTCCCTGACTACTTATGCCACCCCTCTTTCAAGAATCAGTTGATTCTGGCATGGTTCCAGAGGAATAGAAAATTGCAAATGTCACTCCACTCTTCAAGAGAAAGGTAGGCAGAAGAAAGGAAATTATAGGGCAGTTAGACTGACCTCGGTGGTTGGAAAGACGTTGGAGTCAATTGTTAAGAATGTGGTTTTGGGGTACTTGGAGGCACAAGGTAAAAATAGCCCATTGTCAGCATGGTTTCCTCAAGGGAAACTCTTGACTGACAAATCAATTGGAATTCTTTGAGGAAATAACAAACACAATAGACACGGGAGAATCAGTAGATGTTATGTATTTGGATTTTCAAAGGCCTTTGACATGATGCCACATGAGGCTGCATAACAAGTCAAGAGCCCATACTATTACAAGAAAGATACTGCTATGGTTAGAGCATTGGCTGCTTGGCAAGAGGCAAAGAGTGGAAGTAAAGGACATTTTTTCTGATTGGCTGCCAGTGATTAGTGATGTTTCACCAGGGTCGGTGTTGGGACTGATTCTTTTTATTTTATATGTCAATAATTTAGATGACAGAATTAATGGCATTGTGGCCAGGTTTGCAGACGATATAAAGATAGGTGGAGGGACAGGTAGTTTTAAGGAAGAAGAGAGGCCATGGAGTGACTTAGACACGAGGAGCATGGGCAAAGAAGTGGCAGATGGAATATTGGGTCAGGAAATGTATGCTCATGCATTTTGATAGAAGAAATAAAAATGTAGAATATTTTTAAAATGGAGAAATATTTCAAAAAATGAGGTGCAATGGGGTTTGGGCATTATTGTGCAGGATTCCGTACAGGTTAATTTGCAAGTTGACTCTGTGGTGAGGAAGGCAATTGTGATGTTAGCATTCATTTCTAGAGGGCTGGAAGATAAAAGCAAGGATGTAATGTTGAGGCTTTGCAAATCACTGGTGAGGCCTCATGTGGAGAATTGTGAGCAGTTTTGCACCCCCTATCTTAGAAAGGATGTGCTGACACTAGAGGGATTTCAAAAAAGGTTCATAAAAATGATTCCAGGATTGAAAGGCTTGTCATATGAAGAGCATGTAATGACTCTTGCCCTGTATTCACTATAATTCAGAACAATGAAGGGTGGCCTAACTGAAACCTATAGAATGGTGAAAGGCCTAAATAGAGTGGACGTGGAAAGATGTGTCCTGTGGTGGGGGGAGTGTATGTCCAGAAGACAAAGCTCAGGATAATTGGGTGTTCTTACAGAATGGAGACGAGGAGGGATTGCTTAAGCCAGAGAGTGGTGAACTCAATGTCCCTAACACCATAAGGTCTCCCTAACACAGGAGCAGAATTAGGCCATTCAGTGCATTGAGTCTGTTCTGCCATTCCATCATGACTGATCCTGGATCCCACTCAACCCCATTCACCTGCTTTCTTGCCATATCCTTTCATGCCCTGACCAATTAGGAAAGTATCAATTTTCACTTTAAGCATACCCTTGGGCTTGGCCTCCACTGCAGTCTATGGCAGAGCATTCCCAGGATACGCTACCTTCTGGCTAAAAATATTCCTCCTTACCTCTATTCTAAAAGGTCGCCCTTCAATTTTGAGGCTGTGCCCTCTAGTTCTGGATACCCCACCATAAAAAAAACATCCTCTCCACATTCACCCTGTCTAGTCCTTTCAACATTCGGTAGGTTTTAATAAGATCCCCTGCCCCGCATTCTTCTAAATTCCAGTGAGTACAGGCCCAAAGCTGCCAAACACACCTCATCTGCTATCCCCTTCATACCACAAATCATCCTCATGAACTTCTTCTGTGCACTCTAAAATGACATCCTTTCTGAAATGCGGCCCAAAACTGTTGACAATACTGTAAACATGAGCAAATCTGCAGATGCTGGAAATTCAAGCAACACACATCAAAGTTGCTGGTGAGCGCAGCAGGCTGGGCAGCATCAATATGAAGAGGTACAGTCGACGTTTCGGGCCGAGACCCTTTGTCAGGACTGACTGAAAGAAGAGCTAGTAAGAGATTTGAAAGTGGGAGGGGGAGATCCGAAATGATAGGAGAAGACAGGAGGAGGGATGGAGCCAAGAGCTGGACAGTTGATTGGCAAAAGGGATATGAGAGGATCATGGGACAGGAGGCCTAGGGAGGAGGGGGGAAGCCCAGAGAATGGACAAGGAGTATAGTGAGATGGACAGAGGGAGAAAAAAGAGAGAGAAAAAGAATATATATAACGGATAGGGTACGAGGGGGAGGTGGGGCATTAACGGAAGTTAGAGAAGTCGATGTTCATGCCATCAGGTTGGAGGCTACCCAGATGGAATATGAGGTGTTGTTCCTCCAACCTGAGTGTGGCTTCATCTTGACAGTAGAGGAGTCCATGGGTAGACACATCAGAATGGGATGTGTGGCCACTGGGAGATCCTGCTTTCTCTGGCAGACAGAGCATAGGTGTTCAGCAAAATGCTCTCCCAGTCTGTGTCGGGTCTCGCCAATATATAGAATATTTTGTTGGCTTTGTGGAACAATCTATGTTCCAAACCTATTCTGGTATCTGTCCCCCACTTTTCCTTTGCTACATCGACGACTGCATTGACGCTGCCTCCTGCACGCATGCTGAGCTCGTTGACTTCATTAACTTTGCCTCCAACTTCTACCCTGCCCTCAAGTTTACCTGGTCTATTTCTGACACCTCCCAACCCTTTCTAGATCTTTCTGTCTCTATCTCGCGAGACAGCTTATCTACTGATGTCTACTATAAGCCTATGGACTCTCACAGCTATCTGGACTATTCCTCCTCTCGCCCTGTCTCTTGCAAAAATACCATCCCATAGAAACCATAGAAACTACAGCACAGAAACAGGCCTTTTGGCCCTTCTTGGCTGTGCCGAACCATTTTCTGCCTAGTCCCACTGACCTGCACACAGACCATATCCCTCCATACAACTCCCATCCATGTATCTGTCCAATTTATTCTTAAATGTTAAAAAAGAACCCGCATTTACCACCTCATCTGGCAGCTCATTCCATACTCCCACCACTCTGTGTGAAGAAGCCCCCCCAATGTTCCCTTTAAACTTTTCCCCCCTCACCCTTAACCCATGTCCTCTGGTTTTTTTCTCCCCTTGCCTCAGTGGAAAAAGCCTGCTTGCATTCACTCTATCTATACCCATCATAATTTTATATACCTCTATCAAATCTCCCCTCATTCTTCTACGCTCCAGGGAATAAAGTCCTAAGCTATTCAACCTTTCTCTGTAACTGAGTTTCTCAAGTCCCGGCAACATCCTTGTAAACCTTCTCTGCACTCTTTCAACCTTATTTATATCCTTCCTGTAATTTGGTGACCAAAACTGAACACAATACTCCAGATTCGGCCTCACCAATGCCTTATACAACCTCATCATAACATTCCAGCTCTTATACTCAATACTTTGATTAATAAAGACCAATGTACCAAAAGCTCTCTTTATGACCCTATCTACCTGTGACGACACTTTTAGGGAATTTTGTATCTGTATTCCCAGATCCCTCTGTTCCACTGCACTCCTCAGTGCCTTACCATTAACCCTGTATGTTCTACCTTGGTTTGTCCTTCCAACGTGCAATACCTCACACTTGTCAGTATTAAACTCCATCTGCCATTTTTCAGCCCATCTTCCCAGATGGCCCAAGTCCCTCTGCAGGCTCTGAAAACCTTCCTCACTGTCTACTACACCTCCAATCTTTGTATCACCAGCAAACTTGCTGATCCAATTTACCACATTATCATCCAGATCATTGATATAGATGACAAATAACAATGGATCTAGCACTGATTCCTGTGGCATACCACTAGTCACCTTCTCGCAATTCCTCTGTCTCCACCGCATCTGCTCTCAGGTGAGGATTTTCATTCCAGGACAGGAGAGATGTCCGCCTTTTTTAAAGAAAGGGGCTTCCCTTCCTCCACCATCAACTCTGCTCTCAAACGCATCTCTCCCATTTCATGCTTGTCTGCTCTCACCCCATCCTCCCACCACCCCACAAGGAATAGGGTTCCCCTGGTCCTCACCTACCACCCCACCAGCCTCCAGGTCCAACACATAACTCTCTGTAACTTCCGCCACCTCCAATGGGATCCCACCACCAAGCACATCTTTCCCTCCCCCACTCTCTCTGCTTTCCACAGGGATCGCTCCCTACGCGACTCCCTTGACCATTCGTCCCCCCCATCCCTCCCCACGGATCTCCCTCCTAGCACTTATCCTTGTAAGCAGAACAAGTGCTACACATGCCCTTACACTTCCTCCCTCACCACCATTCAGGGCCCCAAACAGTCCTTCCATGTGAGGCGACACTTCACCAGTGAGTCGGCTGGGGTGATATACTGCGTCCGGTGCTCCCAATGTGGCCTTCTATATATTGGCGAGACCCGACACAGACTGGGAGACCGTTTCACTGAACACCTATGTTCTGTCCGCCAGAGAAAGCAGGATCTTCCGGTGGCCACACATTTTAATTCCACGTCCCATTCCCAGTCTGGTATGTCTATCCACGGCCTCCACTACTATCAAGATGAAGCCACACTCAGATTGGAGGAACAACACCTTCTATTCCATCTGGGTAGCCTCCAACCTGATGGCATGAACATTGACTTCTCTAACTTCTGCTAATGCCCCACCTCCCCCTCGTACCCCATACGTTATTTATTTTTATACACATTCTTTCTCTTTCTCTCCTTTTTCTCCCTCTGTCCCTCTGACTATACCCCTTGCCCATCCTCTGGGCTTCCCCCCTCCCCCTTTCTTTCTCCCTAGGCCTCCTGTCCCATGATCCTTTCATATCCCTTTTGCCAATCACCTGTCCAGCTCTTGGCTCCATCCCTCCCCCTCCTGTCTTCTCCTATCATTTTGGATCTCCCCCTACCCCTCCCACTTTCAAATCTCTTACTAGCTCTTCCTTCAGTTAGTCCTGGCGAAGGGTCTTGGTCCAAAACGTCGACTGTACCTCTTCCTAGAGATGCTGCCTGTCCTGCTGCATTCACCAGCAACTGTTATGTGTGTTGCTTGACAATACTGTAAGTGTGGCCTGACTAGTGGCCTAAAATAAACGCCAACATTGCATTTGTCTTCTTTACCACAGACTCAATCTGTAAATTAACAAGGACTCCAAGTCCTTCTGCACCTCTGATGTTTGAACCTTCTCCCTGTTTAGATAATCATCTGCACTATTATTCCTTTTACCAAAATGCATTATCATACATTTCCCAACACTGTATTCCATCTTTGTGCCCATTCTTCCAATTTGTCTAAGCCCTGCTGCAATCCCATTATTTCCTCAGCAATAACTTCCCCCCCCCACCTATCTTCATATCATCCACAAACTTTGTTTGCACAAAATCTGCAAATTACATTAATTCCATTATCTAAATCATTGACAAACAATGTGAAAAGTAGCGGTCCCAATACTGACCCCTGAGGAACACCACTAGTCACTGGCAGCCAACCAGAAAAGGCTCCTTTTTTTCTCACTCACTGCTTCCTGCCTGTCAGCCATTCCTCTGTCCATCCCAGTATCTTTCCTGTAATGCCAAAGGACTTTATCTTGTTAAGAAGCCTTATCAAACACTTTCTGAAAATCTAAGTAAATGGCATCCACTGCTTCTCCTTTGTCCACCCTACTTGTTAGTTCCTCAAAGAACTCTGACAGATTTTTCAGGCAAGAATTTCCTTTAGAGAAACCATGCTGACTTTGACTTACATTATCATTAGAAACAGGCCACTATGGAGGCCGAGTCACGTATATCTTGAGTTGAAGTTGATTGACTCTTGATTAATGAGGGCATAAAGGAATATGGGAAAGAAGCAGGAGATTGGTACAAAGATGGAAACTGGATCAGCCATAATGAAATGACGGAGCAGGATTGATGGGCCAATTGGCCTAATTCTGGTTCTATTTCTTAGTATCTTATGTACTCAAGTAGCCAGCGTCTAGTGCCTTAAGGACTTGTCACGCACCCAGGAGCAGGTATTTATTGAATGGACCCATGTTATTTGGACTTTAGGTGAACTCCATGTTTGTGAAAAAGAAAGGAAAGAAAAGTGTCAAAAATATATTCCAGGAGAGCCTTCCGCATTTCCTGCTGACATACTGAAGAAAAGGGCGTAGCTCCAGCCATGTTTCACCGTGTTCTTTCTACCTGCCGGATGTGGTGGCGAGCGATCACTGTTTTGTGACTGTGCACTACAGAGCACCCACCTACACTGACGTGAGCACTGAATGCAATGGAAAATGTAGCCAACCACACACCCACGCAAGGTACCATTCAATTTAAAAAGATTTATTTCAATATTGACATTTTTTTTTGTTTTCTGACTGTCCGATTAAACAATAAACGCCGTTGCGATAAAAGATTGTCTTAGAGAACCAGAAGAAAAACTCAGCAACGAATGTAAATCACCTCATTAAAATGCAACACATAAGTCCATTTAAACCAGGGTGGGGGAGGGATCACAATTCATTTCAGGGGAGGTTTTGTGTTGTGTGGCATGTCCTTTGTTTTGTCAAACGAATAACAAATGGTTTCTCATAATTATCTCTCTTTACATATATATATTCATATAAAATACATCAAAGCATGCGAAGTCTTCCATAAGGCGGGGGGAGAAACAAATATAAAAATCACTGCACATTTATTGCGGTAGATCTACATCACGTTGTTCTGCGTCGAGTTTACCTCCGCGTTTGCGCTCTCTTTCTGCTTCGGCGTCCAGTTGTTTTGCACGTTGAACGAGTCGTCGTCTTTTGGGCAAGTTTTTAATGACTCGTGGATTTTATTTTGTCCATTCACGTCGTCCTGGAGATATAATTGGTTCAAAAACAAAAAAGAAACAAGTCAGGGAAGAGGAAAATAGAACTATTTAACAGTTTCTGGGAATTGAGAACATTCTCTTGTATGCTGAGAGAATGAGGAGTATCTACTAAGCATTTTTGCCCTGGAGGAACCCTTGAAATCATTTTCAGGTCTCAGGGAACCCCTGCATAAAAAATATTATATCTACAACTCAAAGTATGTTAGCCTGATCAATAACTTGTAGATATGATAATCCAAAAATAATTGTCAATGCTTTTTTGAGTATAGCATGAATTTTTAGCTGGCTTTTCTTGGAAAAAAAGGCAGTTAAGCTTAGTTTACCTTTCTTGGAATTAATCTTTCTTTCCCTTTAATAAATTTTAAAAACTCATAAGGAAAACATAATAAAATTCTGTTAAATAACTGGCTTAAGCCAAAATGGGATTTAATTTTTCTGAAGATAGGCTCAGTAGATTTAATATAAATGAAGTTTGTAAATTGATTTTAATTAATGCTATTTACAACATGAACATTACCTGACAATGTTGAATAATAAAGTTATTAAAAACCATAGCCAATCAATAGGAATAAAAATATAGCCTAAGACACAATTTTATACAAGACTTTGAGAAAATATTTTCTTACTAAGTGACATGATCAGGCTCAAATATAGCCCTAGCATGTGAAACCTGTGCTTGTTTTTTGTTGCACAAGTACTCAATTCTGGGTCAAACTTGAGAAAAGTGTACACGGATTTCATCTTCAGCTGAAATGAGACGATTTCTATCCTTGCTCTGGATGTTTGTTAAACAAGAAAAAGCTTGCTCACGCATGTAAGAAGTTGAAAACTGCAGCAAAATGTTCACTGCCTTCCTATGAATGACAGAATACTCCTCTTTCACAGAAATCCAGAACTTGTCCAGGGGCAAGCCAGTAAACCTCATCTTCAGTGCAGAATCAGGCTGCAGCTCACAAAGTTCTTCCTCTTCTCTCAAAGTCAAATTCTCAGGATGAGTAAAAGATTCAGAGAAAGAATCACACACTTATGTTGAAAGGGAGGAAAAATACTGTTCATTTTTCTTTCCTGCAGATCTTCCGGGTGGTTTTCAATAAGACTCCTGACTTTCTAGTATCCTTCCTCACTCAAGTTCATCCAGAACTTTTTTCATTTCATCTCCAAGAATTTTTGATATCAGCACTTCTCTATGAAGAAAGAAGTGTGTTGTGACAACATCAGGAATTTCTTTTTTACAAGAAAAACGAAAACCTCTCATGGAGCCATCCATTGATGGGGGCACCATCAGTACAGATGGCAACACAGTTCCTCCAAGACAGACCTTTTGTTTCCAGATATGGAGACAAAACATTGAATATATCATGGCCTTTGCTTGTTTTTGGCAGTTCTTTGCAAGAGAATTTTCTTGAATTTGACCATCATTTACAAATCTTACAAATGTCACAACTTGACGTTTATTGGTGAAAACTGTTGAATCATCAACCCGGATAGAAAAACTGTTGTTTTTTAGATTATCACACAAAACCTCTTCACCATCATGTGACATGTCATCAATGTGTTGTCTTATCATACTGTTTGAGGGTGAAAACTTTTCAATTTCTCATACTGCACCTTGTCTTAGCATTTTACCCACTATAATTTTACATGTTGGCATCATTAGGTTCTCACCAACTGTGTGACTTTTTCTTTTCTGGCTAATAAGTTGTGCTACTATATAACTTACAGAGAAAATCTGAAGATGCTGGAAATCTGAGTAACATGCACAAATTGCTGATGGAACTCAGCAGGCCAGGCAGCATCTAGGAAAAGAGTACAGTCGACATTTTGGGCAGAAACCCTTCGGCAGGACTGGGGGGAAAAGCTACAGAATAGATTTAAAAGGTAGAGGGAAGGAGAGAGGAACACAAGATGATAGGTGAAACTTGGAGGGGGAAGGATCAAGTAAAGAGCCGGGAAGTTGATTGGTGAACAAGACAGGCGGCCATGGAAGAAAAAAGGAGGGAGGAGCACCAGAGGGAGGTAATGGGTGGGCAAGGAGATAAGGTGAGAGAGGGACAAGGGGGTGGGAAATGGTTCGGGGGGCATTAGCAGAAGTTTGTGGAGTTGATGTTCATGCCATCAGATTGGAGGCTACCCACATGGAATATAAGGTGTTGTTCCTCCAACCTAAGTGTGTCCTCATAACGACAGTGAAGGAGGCCATGAATGGACATATCAGAATGGGAACGGGAAGTGGAATTAAAATGGTGACCACTGGGAGATCCCACTTTTTCTGGTGGACAGAGCGTAGTTACTTGGAAAAGTAGTCTCCCAATCTACATCAGGTCTCATCAATACACAGGAGACCACACTAGGAGCACCAAACACAGTATATGACCCCAACAGACTCACAGGTGAAGTGTTGCCTCACCTGGAAGGACTGCTTAGGGCCCTGGATGGTAGTGAGGGATGAGATGTAGGGGCAGGTGTAGCACTTGTTCTACTTGCAAGGATAAGTGCCAGGAGGGAGATCAGTGGGATGGACAAGGGAATCGTGTAGGGAGCTATCCCTGTGGAAAGTGTTGGGGAGGGAGCAGGGGAGGGAAAGGTCTATTTAGTTGTGGGATCCTTTTGGAGATGGCAGAAGTTGCAGAGAATTATGTGCTGGACACAAAGGCTGGTGGGGTGGTAGGTGAGGACCCCGATCCCTGATAGGGTGGTGGGGGGGGATGAGGTAAAAGCAGACGTGCGTGAAATGGAAGAGATGCAGTTGAGGGCAGCGTTGATGGTGGAGGCAGGGAAGCCCCTTTTTTTGAAAAAGGAGGACACCTCCTTCATTCTAGAATGGAAAGCCTCATCCCAAGAGCAGATGCTGCGGAGATGGAGGAATTGAGAGAAGGGGGTGGCATTTTCACAAGTAACAGGGTGGGATGAGGTATAGTCCCGGTAGCTGTGAGAGTCCTTGGGTTTATAATAGATATCAGTGAATAAGCTGTCTCTGGAGATTGAGACAGAGTGATCAAGAAAGGAGAAGGGGGTGTTGGAAATGGACCAGGTAAATTTGAGGGCAGGGCGGAAGTTGGAGGCAAAGTGGATGAAGTCGGTGAATTCAGCATTGGTGCAGAAAGCAGCACCAATGCAGTTGTCGATGTAGCGTAGGAAAAATGTGAGATGGTCACCAGTGTAGGGTTGGAACATAGACTGTTCCATGTAGCCTATAATGAAGCGACCAGAACTGAGCACAATATTCCAAGTGTGGTCAAAGCAGAGTTTTAGAAGGCTGCAGCATTATCTCACAATTCTTGAGCTCAGTCCCTGACTAATGAAGGGCAACACACCATATGCCTTCTTAACCACCCTAACAACTTGTATGGCAAATCTGAAAGATCCCAAGATCCTTCTGTTCCTTCACACTACTAAAAATCCTGCCACCAACCCTGTATTTGCCTTCAAATGTGACCTACCAGAATGTATCACTTCATACTTTTCTGGGTTGAACCCCATCTGCTTCTTCTCTGCCCAGCACTGCATCCTGCTTATATCCAATTGGAATCTCTAACAACCTTCTTTACTATCCATAACACCATCAACCTTCATGTCACTTGAAAACTGACAAACCCATCCTTCCACTTCCTCATCTAAGTCATTTATAAAAATCACAAAGAACAAGGATTCCAGAGCAAATCCCTGCACAACACTACTCGTCATCAACCTTCAGGCAGAATGTATTCCATCTTCTACCACACTTCGCCATCAGTGTACAGACCGATTCTGAATTCCATTCCTCATCATTTCTGGATGATCCTTCCATGGGGAACCTTGTCAAATGCATTAATAAAATCCATATACAGTAGATTTCAGTTAATTGGGCCATCAGTTAATCAGGGCAGCTGTTTATTTAGGACACCTTTTAAAGAACAAAAACTAATCCAGAAAATACCCAGGATCCCCTTCAGTTATTTGCGACACTATGCCTCTGAGTTAGGTCAGGAGACTACTGCCAAACAGTTTCTAAGTAGTGTCAGTCACATGAAATTATGTGGCCATTGGACACTACACCATGTTTAGAGCAAACAGTTTATAAAAAGCATCAGTTATGTGTGTTTGTGTTCAAAAAGCAGTGATTTCTGTAACTTATCGTTAGCGAGAAATAAGTAGTAAGATAATTCAGAACTGTTTTGCTCATTATGTTTTCAAGCATTCAGGCTTGGAGATGCCAGCAATGGCTGGGAGTGCAAATGGAGTGAGTTAACTACTTCCACAAGTTAGGATTGATGAAGAATTTGAAGATGTTGACAATCATCTTGAATGTTACAGTGAAAATGAAGATTTGGAGGATGCAGTCATCAAAAGCATTGTATGAAGGCAGTCCAATATGTGCACGAGATGTCTGCGCTGATTTTGTTCATTTACATTCAATCAAAAGAACACAGCAGTGTGCACTGCATGAATTCCTCTATCAAAAACTTAATAAACAGTTTTATACTGTACTACTATTGGTAGCGTTCTAATTTATTCTGTATTTCATTTAAATACATAATTTGTCTTTTTTATTTCCACAAAATTTCACCTAATTGGGCAGCCGCTTAATTGAGCCAAAATGTATTATCCCGATGTATCCCAGTTAACCAAAATCCACTGCTCACCACATCTACTGCACTGCCTTCATCACCTTTTCAAAGAGCTCAGTAAGACTTGTGAGGCACAACCTGCCCCACACAAGCCATGCTATCCTGAATAAGACTAACCCAAATGCTTATAAATCCTGTCCAGTAGTTTGCCCACACAGACATAACACTTACCATAATAGCTGGCTTAATAAGAAACTGTCAACCTCTGCCTGAAATACACCCAAGTGACCTGGCCTCCTGTGGCAATGAGTTCCACAGATTCACCACCCTATGGCTAAAGAAATTCCTCATCTCTGTTTCAAATGGATGCCCCTCTACTCCAGGCTGTTCCCTCTGGTCTCCTCCACTATAGGAAACATCCGCTCTGTCCTTTCAATACTCCAGCAAGTCCAGGCGCAGAGTCATCAAATGGTCCTCATCGCTGACTCGAACTGCATGAGAATTCCCAAGTCCCTTTGCACCTTGGATTTTTGAATTTTCTGTCCATTTAGAAAATAGTGCACACTTTTGTTTCTTCTACCAAAGTGCATAACTTCCCGACTCTGTATTCCACCTGCCACTTCTTTGCCCATTCTCCTAATCTGTTTACGTCCTTTTGCAGCCTCCCTGCTTCCTCAACGCTACCTACCCCTGCATCTATCTTTGTATTGTCCGCAAACTTGGCCAAAGAGCCATAGATTCTGTCATTTAAATCATTGACATACAGCTTATAAAGAAACAGTCCCGACGCCAACCCCTGTGGAACACCGCTGTAGTTACTGGCAGCCAAGCAGAAAAGTCTCCCTTTTTGCCTCCTGTTAGATATCTTATTGGCCTATAATTTCCAGTTTTAATCGCAAAAATTGAATCCTTTGCAATTCTACACAATTCAGGTCAACAGGAAAGCATTTGGGACCTTATGATTTTCCCATTGTTCCAGTGTACAATATATGTAGGGGGATTACATCTAAAATAGCTTGACAGCAGGTAGACAAAACAGCTCAATGTATCACTGGCACCAGCCTCCTGTCATCAAGGACATATATACAGAAAAGTGCCAGAAAATGGCCAACAATATCATAAAGGATCCCACCCATACTGTACATGGACTGTTTGTCCACTTCCATCAGGAAGGAGGCTAAGGGCCACCAGACTCAAAAACAATGACTTCCCCCAAGCCGTAAGGCTGGTCAACACCTTCACCCACTAAGCCACTGCTCCATACACCGATCACCACTGCTTAATCCTTTCTTGTCAGTCATCTTATGTACGGAGTCTCCTGTGCTCAGCACCACTTTATAGACATAATAGAAACATAGAAAACCTACAGCACAATACAGGCCCTTCAGCCCACAATGCAGTGCTGAACATGTACTTACTTTAGAAATTACCTAGGGTTACTGTACCAACAGTTATGGTCGAAATGACAATAAAAAGTGGCTTGACTTGACTTGACTTGAACCTGTATAACAGATTCTATGGACTCGGACCCCAAGATCCCTCTGATCCTCCACACTCCCAAGAGTCTTACCATTAATACTATATTCTGCCATCATATTTGACCTACCAAAATGAACCACTTCACACTTACCTGGGTTGAACTCCATCTACCACTTCTCAGTCCAGTATTGCATCCAATCAATGTCAAAAAACATGACCCTCACAGTGCACGCTGGCTTGTCCAGGTGGGTGTAGACACGGTTCAGCAGGTAGACCATGGCATCCTTAACTCCTAGTCGGGGCTGGTAGGTGAACTGGAGGGAATCTAAGTGTGGATATTGGTCCCCCTGGGATTCAAGTGCAACCCGTCCTTTTTGTACAGGTCACCCCTGCCCCAAAATAGGTCCCAATGATCCAGAAATCTGAATCCCTGCCCCCTGCTCCAATCCCTCAGCCATGCATTTATTCTCCACCTCATTCTATTCCTATTCTCACTGTCACGTGGCACAGATAGTAATCTCAAGATTACTACCTTTGAGGTCCTGCTTCTCAACTTCCTTCCTAAGTCCCTGTTGTCTGCTTTCAGGACCTCCTCCTTTTTATGTACTACAAACACTGACTGTTCACCTTCCCACTTCAGGATATCTTGGACACGATCAGAAACATCCCAGACCATGGAATCTGGGAAGAAATCTACCATCTGTGCTTCTTTCCTGCATCCACAGATTTGCCTGTCTGACTCCCTAACTATGGAGTCCGCTATCACTGCTGCCATCCTCTTACTTTCCCTGCCCTTCTGAGCCACAGGGCCAGACTCTGTGCCAGAGGCGCAGCCACTGTTGCCTCCCCCAGGTAGGCCGTCCCCCCTCCCAACAGTACTGAAAGAGGAGTACTTATTGTTGAGGGTACAGCCACAGGGGCACTCTTTAGTATCTGACTCCTGCCCTTCCCTCTCCTGACTGTTACCCATGTATCTGTCTCCCCAGGTCCCGGTGTGATTACCTTCCAAAAGCTCCTCTCTATCACCTCCTCACTCTCCCTGACCAGACGAAGAGTCATTGAGCTGCATCAATCAATGTATATGGCTATCTTAAGTACTTATATTTATTGTGTCTTTTTATTATTATGTTCTTTATGTTATTGTGGGTGTTTGGTGCTGCATCAGATCTGGAGTATCAATTATTTAATTCTCCTTTACACTTGTGTACTAGAAATGACTTTAACCAATCTTGAATCTAGTTCATTGTATTTTGCAGTGGAAGTGAATGAATCAGAGTTTAATGCACACAAAGGAAAGTGACCTTTTGCAAATGATTCTATACGGTGATGGAAGCAGATAATCTTTTATGTGAATATAACAGTCCTAACAGATGTTTTTGCTGTTAATCCTCTGTTAGGTGAGGCATCAACACCTTCTTATTTCAATATTTTAAAAAATTTCTTCCAGTTGTAACAATACTCAGCATTCAGTGACTATTTTGTTCCATTAACAAAGGACAAAAATAGGCCAACATGAATAGTTCACTAGCCTGCGGGCTACCAGGTTCAAAAGATCAATAGCAGTTGAGTTTAAGCTGTGCAGCTGTAACGCAGAAAATAGAAAGAACATGAAAAAGATGAGAAAATCTGGCATAGAGGAGGCCAAGAGCTGCTCGTGCTACCAATTGTCCCTCTCTACATTAACCCTATTTGCATCTGTTGGGCCTGAATCCTTCTACTCCTTTTCTATGCAAACACCTATCCAAATGCCTCATTAATTTCGTAATTGTATGTGCCTCTGCTATCTCCTCTGGTTGCTCATTCCAAATAACCAGCACACTCTGTATGAAAAATGTACCCTTCATGTCTCCTTTACATTTCCCCCCTCACCTTAAACCTGTGCTCTGTGGTTCTAAACTTTCTTCCCTGAGAAGAAGATTCTGACTCCTTATCTTATCTGTGCCCCTCATAATTTTATAAAGCTCCTGAGAATAAATTTAGACTATCCAGTTTCTCCATATAACTACAGCCCTCCATTCTGGTGAATCTCATTTACACTTTCTCTATAATTACCATGTCTTTCTCATTATGTGCCAATCAGAGCTGTACACAACATTCCAAAAACCATTGTTTTGTTCAACTCTTATAAACAATGCCTCACTTTAGTTCCAAACATCTTCCTCACTACCCTGTCCACTGTGTTACTGCTGTCAGTGAGCTATGGACTATTATCCATCGTCCCTTTGTACATTGGCACTCTAATTTTGTTTCCATTCACTTTTTTACATTTACTTATTGACTTCCCACGCTAGTCTCGATGAAATCCCACTATGTTTTAACCTTAAAATAGAGCAAGAGAAATTAAGAAGATGAAAAATCTGCATCTGAGCGTAGTAGAAACATAGAAACATAGAAAACCTACAGCACAATACAGGCCCTTCAGCCCACAAAGCTGTGTCGAACATGTCCCTACCTTAGAAATTACCTAGGGTTACCGATAGCCCTCTATTTTTCTAAGCTCCATGTACCTATCCAGGAGTCTCTTAAAAGACCCTATCGTATCCGCCTCCACCCGCGCCACCGGCAGCCCATTCCATGCACTAATCACTTTCTGATATCTCCTCTGTACCTGCTCCCAAGCACCTTAAACCTGTGCCCTCTTGTGGCAGCCATTTCAGCCCTGGGAAAAAGCCTCTGACTATCCACACGATCAATGCTTCTCATCATTTTATACACCTCCATCAGGTCACCTCTCATCCTCCAAGGAGAAAAGGCTGAGTTCACTCAACCTATTCTCATAAGGCATGCTCCCCAATCCAGGCAACATGCTTAGAAATCTCCTCTGCACCCTTTCTATAGTTTCTACATCCTTCCTGTAGTTTGGTGACAGAACTGAGCACAGTACTCCAAGTGGGGTCTGACCAGGGTCCCATATAGCTGCAATATTACCTCTTGGCTCTTAAACTCAATCCCATGATTGATGAAGGCCAATGCACCGTATGCCTTCTTAATCACACAGTCAACCTGCACAGCTGCTTTGAGTGTCCTATGGACTCGAACCCCAAGATTCCTCTGATCCTCCACACTGCCAAGAGCCTTACCATTAATACTATATTATGCCATCATATTTGACCTACCAAAATGAACCACTTCACACTTAACTGGGTTGAACTCCATCTGCCACTTCTCAGCCCAGTTTTGCATCCTGTCAATGTCCAGCTGTAACCTCTGACAGCCCTCCATACTATCCACAACACCCCCAACGTGTGTGTCATCAGCAAATTTACTAACACATCCCTCCACTTCCTTATCCAGGTCATTGATAAGAATCATGAAGAGTAGGGGTCCCAGAACAGATCCCTGAGGTACACCACTGGTCACCGACCTCCATGCAGAATATGACCCATTTACAACAACTCTTTGCTTTCTGTGGGCAAGCCAGTTCTGGATCCACAAAGCAATGTCCCCTTGGATCCCATGCCTTCTTACTTTCTCAATATCAAATGCCTTGCTAAAATTCACATACAGTACATCTACCTTCATCAATGTGTTTAGTCACATCCTCAAAAAATTCAATCAGGCTTGTAAGGCACGACCTGCCTTTGACAAAGCCATGCTGACTATTCCTAATCATATTATACCTCTCCAAATGTTCATAAATCCTACCTCTCACAATCTTCTCCATCAACTTATCAACCACTGAAGTAAGACTCACTGGTCTATAATTTCCTGGGCTATCTCTACTCTCTTTCTTGAATAAGGGAAAACATCTGCAACCCTCCAATCCTCCAGAGCCTCTCCCGTCCCCATTGACAATGCAAAGATCATCACCAGAGGCTCAGCAATCTCCTCCCTTGCCTCCCACAGTAGCCTGGGATACGTCTCATCCGGTCCCGGCGACTTATCCAACTTGATGCTTTCCAAAAGCTCCAGCACATCCTCTTTCTTAATATCTACATGCTCAAGCTTTTCAGTCCACTGGAAGCCATCCGTACAATCGCCAAGATCCTTCTCCGTAGTGAATACTGAAGCAAAGTATTCATTATGTACCTCTGCCATCTCCTCCAGTTCCATCCATATTTTTCCACTGTTACTCTTGATTTGTCCTATTCTCTCACATCTTATCCTCTTGCTCTTCACATACTTGTAGAATGCCTTGAGGTTTTCCTTAATCCTGTCCGCCAAGGCCTTCTCATGGCCCCTTCTGGCTCTCCTAATTTCTTTCTTAACTCCTTCCTGCTAGCCTTATAATCTTCTGGATCTCTGTCATTACCTAGTTTTTTGAACCTTTCATAAGTTTTTCTTTTCTTCTTGACTAGATTTACAACAGCCTTTGTTCACCACGGTTCCTTTCCCCTACCATCCTTTCCCTGTCTCATTGCAACTACATATGCAGAACTCCACGCAAATATCCCCTGAACATTTGCTGCATTTCTGCATTTCCCATCTGTTCCCTACTTATGCTTCCAATTTCCTGCCTGATATTTCCCCTTACTCCAATTAAACACTTTCCTAACTTGTCTGTTCATACCCCTCTCCAGTGCTATGTTAAAAGAGATGGAATTGTGATCACTATCTCCAAAATGCTCTCCCACTGAGAGATCTGACATCTGACTAGGTTCATTTCCCAATACCAGATCAAGTACAGCCTCTCCTCTTGTAGGCTTATCTACATATTGTGTCAGGAAACCTTCCTGAACACATCTAACTAACTCCACCCCATCTAAACCCCTCACTCTAGGAACATGCCAATTGATCTTTGGGAAATTAAAATCTCCCACCACGACAACCCTGTTATTATTACATCTTTCCAGAATCTGTCTCCCTATCTGGTCCTCGATGTCCCTCTTACTATTGGTCTACAAAAATACCCAGTAGAGTTATTGACCCTTTCCTGTTCCTGACTTCTACCCACAGAGACTCCGTAGACAATCCCTCCATGACTTCCTCCTTTTCTGCAGCCGTGACACTATCTCTGATCAACAGTGCCACGCCCCACCTCTTTTGCGTCCCTCCCTGTCCTTTCTGAAACATCTAAAGCTTGGCACTCGAGAGGGGAGAGCATTATTAGCAACTTTCGAAAACTATAGATTATAAAAGAGTGTCTGCAGACTTGAGAGTGGCAAAATTGAATCTGCTGATTAAAATAGGATAGAAAAACCAGGGTTCTACAACAAGCATTGAGCAGATAGGTTCCCAAGATGATAGAACTGTTATAGGGCCTACTTCTGTGCTATGATACTATGGATCTATCCCTGACCACTCCTTGTGGTCAAACTATTCCTGGTCCCGGACTCCTCAAAGAAGGGAAATATTTCAAGCCCTGACTGACTTGGTGGCTGTGGCTCCTGCACCATTTTGGGGACTCTGTGGATTCTATGGTGTTTCTTTGTTCCATGACAGACTGCAGGTGGAGGATTCTCAGGGTTGAGTTCTGAATACATAATTTGAAAATAAATGTACTGCAAAACTTTGAAATTTTAACCAATCATCGTGCAACTTTTGGAGTGTGGGAGGAAATCGGAGCTCCTGGAGGAAACCACGATGGTCACAGGTAGAACATGCAAACTGCACACCAATGTTTGAGGCTAGGACTGAACTTGAGTTACTGGAGTTTGAAGACAGTGGCTCTCCCAGTTGGATCACTGTAATATCATCTTGATGGGGACTTCTCTCAGTCCTCTGACTGGGGGAGAATGCAGCACTAGTTTAATCAATCACTCCTCCCCAGAGCATGCCCAATAAATCTTCACTGCACACTTTTTATGGCAAATCCATCTTTCTTTGGTAAGGAAACCTTAAGTGCATACAATTCTGTAGGTGTGATCTTTCCAAGGCAATTGATCCTTGCAAGTGTGGTCTTACCAAGGCTTTATACGGTTGAAATCAGACTTCCTTAGTCCAAAAGAAGGAGGCCTGCATGAATAAATGGACAGAATGGCCTATTTCTGTGATATAAGTTCTATCTTTTCTTTGTTCCACTGGAAAGATTGCACTGAAAGAGGTCACTGACAATAATGCTGATGGATAAAACCTTAGCCAGACAGCTCCGTCTCTTCGGATCAAGAAGACAGTGGTAAGAGGCGAAGGATTTCCAGCGAGAAGACATTTTATTTCTCGGAGTAGGAGAGAGGCCAGACTGCGCAGGCGCATGATGTCATCCAGTTGAGCGCAAACTGTTTAAAAAGAAAACCGCCATATCCAGCGGGCAGCGTCGGAGCGGGCTGCGGAGTGAGAGGGTGCAGAGTGAAAGGGCTTTGGCTCAACAGGCTTCGGCGGAGACGGGAAGAGGCTTCCTGCGACCGTTGAGTCTCATAGTAACGGAGTAAGTTACAGTTTTCTGGTACTTGGTACAAACAGTAGCATTAGAGGTATGCATCTAGGATTAGTGTTGTGCTTGGAGTGCCAGATGTGGGGACCCTGGGAGACTCCCAGCCTCCCCAAGGATTACATCTGCACCAGGTGCACTGAGATGAGGCTCCTGAAGGACCGTGTTAAGGAGCTTGAGATGGAAATTGATGACCTTCGGCTATTTAGGAAAAGTGAGGAGGTGATAGATACTACCTATAGAGAGGTGCAGTCGACGTTTCAGGCCGAGACCCTTCCAAAAGGATCTCCCCCTCCCCCTCCAACTTTCAAATCCCTTACTCACTCTTCCTTCAGTTAGACCTGACGAAGGGTCTCGGCCTGAAACGTCGACTGCACCTCTTCCTACAGATGCTGCCTGGCCTGCTGCGTTCACCAGCAACTTTGATGTGTGTTGCTTGAATTTCCAGCATCTGCAGAATTCCTGTTGTTTACCTATAGAGAGGTAGTGGATAGCACCCCTGTGACAGTTCCCCTCAGAAATCGATATATCGTTTTGGATACTGTTGAAGAGGCAGACCTGACAGAGGAGAACCACAGTGAACGAGACTCTGGCATTCTGCCCAGTGCCGAAATCAAGAGAGCCAGAAGAAATGCGGTAATTATAGGGGATTCCATCGTAAGGGAGACGGACAAGAGATTCTGCGAGCCGGACAAGGATACCCGGATGGTGTGTTGCCTCCCTGGTGCCCAGGTACGGGATGTCTCAGATTGAGTCCAGAGTATTCTGAGGAGAGAGGGCGAGCAGCCGGAAGTCTTGGTACATGTTGGTACCAATAACATAGACAGAAAAAGAGAGGAGGTCCTGAAGAAAGATTACTGGGAGCTAGGAAGAAAATTGAAAAGCCGGACCTCCAGAGTAATAATATCAGGATTGCTGCCTGAGCTGTGCGCTAATAATGGTAAGAATAGCAGAATTAAGCAGATGAATGTGTGGCTAAGTAACTGGTGCAGGGGGCAGGGCTTCAAGTTCTTGAATCATTGCGATCTATTTTGGGGAAGGTATGACTTATACAAAAAAGATGGATTACACCTGAACTCAAAAGGTACTAATATCCTGGCGGGATTGTTTAATATAGCTGTTAGGGAGGGTTTTAACTAAGTTGGCAAGGGGAAGGAAACCAAGGTGTTAGGGTCGAGGAAGAGGAAAATAGAAATAAGTCAAAAATACTGTGCAGCAAAGATCACAAGAAGGACAGGCCGGAAAATATACAGGATAATTTGCTGCAAAATAGAAATATAGCAAAATCGGCAACAGATACTGATCTAAATGTACTGTACTTAAATGCACGCAGCATTAGAAATAAAGTGGATGACCTTGCTGCACAGCTGCAGGTTAAAAGATATGACATTGTGGCCATCACCGAGTCATGGCTAAATGATGGATGTGATTGGGAGTTGAATATCCAAGGATACACAGTGTATAGGAAAGATAGGAAGGTAGGTAAAGGGGGTGGTGTGGCCCTGATGGTAAGTAACGATATCAAATCAATATAAAGAAGGGACATAGGATCAGAAGAGATAGAATCCTTATAGGTAGAATTAAGAAATGGCAAGGGTAAAAAGACACCAATAGCAGTTATATACAGGCCTCCAAACAGCAGCCGGGATGTGGATTACAAGTTGCAGCTGGAAGTAGAAAAAGCGTGTCAGAAGGAAAATGTCAAGATAATTATGGGGGATTTTAATATGAAAGTGGATTGGGAAAGTCAGGAAAGTAATGGATCTCAGGAGAGGGAGTTTGTAGAATGCCTACAGGATGGCTTTTTGGAGCAGCTTGTCCAGAAGCCCACCAGGGGACCGGCTGTTTTGGATTGGTGCTGTGTAACGAACCGGAGGTGATTAGGGAGCTGGAGGTAAAGGAACCCCTTGGAAGTAGAGATCATAATATGATTGAGTTCAGTTTCAAATTTGAAAAGGAGAAGCTGGTATCAGGTGTATCAATATTTCAGTATAACAGGGGAAATTACAGTGGTACGAGAGAGGAACTGGCCCAAGTCTATTGGAAAAGTAAGCTAAATGGAGGGACAGCAGAGCAGAGTTGGATGAAATTCCTACAAGAAATAAGGAAGATGCAGGAAAAATATATTCCAAGAAAAAAGAAAATCATGAATGGAAAAATGGCACAAATGTGGCTAATGAGAGAGGTTAAGGCAAAAATAAAAGCAAAAGAAACTGCGTACAAGGAAGCAAAAATTAGTGGGAAAAATGAGGACTGGAAGACCTTTAAAAACTTACAGAAGGAAACTAAGAAAGTCATTAGGAAAGAAAAGATGAATTATGAAAGGAAGTTGGCGATTAACATAAAAAAGGATACTAAGAGTTTTTTTAAATATATGAAGAGTAAAAGAGAGACAAGGGTAGATACGGGACCGATTGAAAATCATGCTGGAGAAATTATAATGGATAACAAAGAGATGGCGGAGGAACTGAATGAGTATTTGGCATCAGTCTTCACAGTGGAAGACATGAGCAATATACCTGATAGCCGGTGGTATCAGGGAATAGAATTAGGTACAGTCAAGATTACTAGAGAGAAAGTGCTTGGGAAGCTAAGTGGACTAGGAATAGATAAGTCTCCCGGTCCAGATGAGGTGCACCCAAGGGTTCTGAAGGAGGTGGCTTTGGAGATTGTGGAACCACTGGAAATGATCTTCCAGGAATCAATAGACTCTGGCATGGTTCCGGAGGACTGGAAGGTCGCAAATGTAGTTCTGTTATTTAAGAAAGGAAGGAGGCAGCAAAAAGAAAATTACAGACCTATTAGTCTGACATCGGTAGTTGGAAAGATATTGGAGTCAATCCTCAAGGACGAGGTTATGAAATACCTCGAGGTGCATGACAAGATAGGCCGAAGCCAGCATGGTTTCATGAAGGGAAGATCCTGTCTCACCAACCTATTGGAATTTTTTGAGGTAATCTCAAATAAGATTGACAAGGGAGAGGCTGTGGATGTTGTGTATTTGGATTTTCAAAAGGCCTTCGATAAGATGCCGCATATGAGGCTGCTTAATAAGGTGAGAGCCCATGGAATTATAGGAAAGATATTGAAATGGGTGGAGCATTGGCTGATAGGCAGAAAGCAAAGGGTGGGAATAAAGGGATCCTATTCTGATTGGTTGCCGGTTACAAGTCGTGTTCCGCAGGGGTTGGTGTTGGGGCCGCTTCTTTTTATGATGTATATCGATGATTTGGATTATGGATTAAATGATTTTGTGGCTAAGTTTGCAGATGATACCAAGATAGGTGGAGGAGCAGGAAATGTTGAAGAAACGGAAAGGTTGCAGAGAGACCTAGTCAGTTTAGGAGAGTGGGCAAAGAAATGGCAGATGAGATACAACGTTGACAAATGTACGGTTGTACATTTCGGAAGAAGAAATAATCAGGCAGATTATTATTTAGATGGGGAGAAAATTCAAAAATCGGAAGTGCAGAGGGACTCGGGGGTCCTTGTGCAGGATACCCTAAAGGATAACCACCAAGTTGGATCGGTGGTAAGGAAAGCGAATGCTATGTTGGCATTCATTTCAAGAAGAATAGTGTGTAAGAGTAAGGAGGTGTTGATGAGGCTCTATGGGGCATTAGTGAGACCTCATTTGGAATACTGTGTACAGTTTTGGGCCCCCTATCTTAGAAAGGATATACTGATGTTGGAGAGAGTGCAGAGAAGATTTACGAGGATGATTCCTGGAATGCAGGGGCTAACATATGAGGAGTGTTTGTCGGCTCTTGGATTGTATTCATTAGAGTATAGAAGAATGAGAGGGGATCTCATAGAAACATTTCGAATGTTGAAAGGGTTGGACAGAGTAGATGTGGAAAGGTTGTTTCCCTTGGTGGGTGAGTCCAGGACGAGAGGCCATAGTCTTAGAATTAGAGGGTACCCAGTTAAAACAGAGATGAGGAGAAATTTTTTTAGCCAGAGAGTCGTGGATTTGTGGAATTCGTTGCCACATACAGCTGTGGAGGCCCGATCATTGAGGGTGTTTAAGGAGGAGATTGACAGGTATCTAATTAGTCAGGGTATCAAGGGATATGGGGAAAAAGCCGGAAATTGGAACTAGATGGGTGAATAGTTTAGCTCATGGGGGAGCTGTGGAGCAGACTCGATGGGCCGAATGGCCTAATTCTGCTCCTTTGTCTTGTGATCTTGTGATCTGATTTATATGTGTCTGGTCCCACACCAAAGACTTCCCTCTTTCAAGCCTTTCAGTTGTATCAATATGGCTCACCACCACCAACATCTTAGGGCATGTAGTGATAAATACTAATCCTGACCTTGTCAGTGATATCCATATCCGTGGAACAAATAAAAATAATTATTATGTGGAGAAGGCAGGAGAATGGGGATGTGAGGGAAAATAAATCAGTCATGATCAAATGTCAGAGCACAGTCAATGGTCCAATTCTACTCCTATGCCATATGGTCCTATGGTCTTAGTTTCCAATGAAACTGGACATATTTGGAAGTTCTAATTATCATCAGTCTATTGCTGAAGTAAATGTAGATGATGAAAACATTCTAAGGTTGCATTTGGAATATGGTGAGCAGTTCTGGGCCCCTTACCTAAGAAGTGATCTGCTGACATTGGAGAGGGTCCAGAGGAGGTTTACCAGAATGTTCCTGGGAATGAAAGAGTTAACATACGGGAAGCATTTGATGGTTCTGGGCCTGTACTTGCTGGAGTTTAGAATAATGAACGGATGATCTCATTGAAACCTAGCGAACATTGAAAGGTGTAGATAGAGTGGACATGGAGAGGAAGTTTGCTATAGTGGGGGAGTCAAGGACCACAGGCACAGTCTCAGAATAGAGGAAACAGAGATGAAGATGAATTTCTTTAAGCAAAGGAGATGAACTTGTAGAATTATTGCCAGTGGTTGATATGTTCTTGACTAGTCACGGGAAGAAGGCAGCAAATGGAGTTGAGAGGGATAATAAATCAGCCATGATAGAATGGCAGAGTAGACTCAATGGGCTGAATAGCCTAATACTGGTCCCATGTCTTAATGGTCTTTTCACTTCACTAAGACTTTTTACGCAGCCAAACATTGTGTTAATGAATCCCACAATCTGATTATCATTTATGAGAAAGATCTCCTACTACTTTAGCAAGATTATTTTCCCCAAAGTTCTGAAATTTCTAAACATGTTCAAAAAGGTTCCCTACAGACGTCTAGAAACACTCAGGTAGCGATGACCTCAGATGCAACAGAAGTGATGAGGTGGTGCATAATGATGGATGAAGCGGTGTATAGAAATTACCTGGCATGCAATACCATCACAGGAAGCATGAGGTAACAGAAATGAGCAAGTGCTGCATAATGTTCTTACGTTTGCCTGGGATCCTTCAGCAATGGTGGAGAGAGAAAAATTGTCATTGTGTTGTTCCAGCTGGGGCCTGTATTTGCTGAAAAACAGATACATTTTCATTTAATATATAGCATTACTGCAAGTATCCTATAAATAACCACACAATCTCACCCAAAATACCAACAAAACATACTGCAGTTGTGGAAGTAAGGTAAGAGTTAACATTATACCCAAGTAAGGATAGAGTGCAGATGGAGAGCAGACAGGCCAGGCAGGAAAGGTCCTTGAAGAACATAGCTTTCCTTTGCACACCAGGGGTCTGGAGATGAGAAATGTGAGGGACACTCACCAACTAATGGACAATTGCTTTACTAACTTCAAAATATCATCAGTTGTCAGTGTACAGTTTCTTTTGCATTACTAAATGTGTATTGTGAAAGGCAATTTACCTTGCAGCTTACCAATGGTCAATATCTGTTACTGCAACTCAGTTCCGCATAAAAATGGCATTTCTCTGTTCAGAGTTCAGAACAATGTGGTGACAGGGTCCGGGCTGTTCTCCTTGTACACAAATAAAATGAAGTATGTTTGAGTCATAAGTATTCATGTGTTCTGGGCCCAGTTATTTTATTAACTTTTATTATTGGCGATGCTACAAACACTCAGCAGATCAGGCAGTGGCTGTGGAGGGAGACGGTGTTAGATTTTCAGATTGAGAAGTCTGTCAGTGTCAGTACCTCCAGCTGAACTCTGTCTTTTTGTATGTTTCCCCCTAGCTGTCAGTCTGTGGTTTTGTATTGCCATGTGCTCTTGTTTGTTTTCATGCCCCATGTGCTCCTGTCCCCGCTCCTGTTCTACTCCAGCCCCTGTATTACCGAGTAGTCCGTCTCTCACCTGTTTCTCATTATTACCTGTTTACCTGCTACTTGTGTCTAATTGTGCTTCACCTATCATCAGTGTATTTCAGTCCTGTGTTTTCACCTGTTTGATGCCAGGTTGTGCCAGACTGTGCCAGGTTGTGCCAGTGAGTTTTCCTGGGCCTTTCCAGCATTCATATCTGAACTCTGTGAAGCGCCTTCAATAATTCCAAAAGACTGAAGTAGGGTAAATACTGAAAGGCTTTTATTCGCAGTACAATATGACCTCCATGCTGAGTGTCTACCCCTGGTCTGAGGGGGAGGAGCAGGGCAAAATCGCCTTTATTCAGGGATCTGTGGAAGCAGCAACAGGGGCAGTCAGCAGAGGGGCGTGTCCAGACAGGTAACCCAGTTACAATGTATATATATATATATATATATGGTTTATCACACTCTGTCTGTCTGAATATTGACTCTGTCTGTTTCCCGATTCTGGTTTTTGGATTTCTCTGGAATTTTTGATCTCTAACTGAATGTTGATGCTGACTTTGATTTGCTACTCAGTAAATATCACTGTGCGCACAGTACTCGGTCTGTGATTGGGTCCCTGCTTCAGTGTCCCAACAGTACAATCTGGCCAGAATGGATCTAGCAGACCCCGGTCGTCTGAGAGCTGTCCTGGAACAACAGGGAGTGATGCTGGGGAGACACCGGAATCAGCTGGACTCTGTGTTCAGGGCAATGGAGTCGCTTTCTGCCAATGTAGCCGATCTTGTGGCCCAGACTCAGTCACTCCAGCTGTCCCAGAGCACTCATCAACATTCTGCAACTCATAAACACAAAATACTCTGCAGATGCTGGGGTCAAAGCAACACTCACAACACGCTGGAGGAACTCAGCAGGTCGGGCAGCATCCGTGGAAACGATGTCAACGTTTCAGGCTAGAACCCTTCGTCAGGACTGCATCTTCTGCCCCTCCCTCCGTGTTCTCGCTCACTCCTCCAGTCCGAGAGATCTGTCTGCCTCCTCCAGAAAGGTACTCAGGTGAGCCTGGTACCTGCTGCTCTTTTCTTTCCCAGTGCACCCTCATTTTTGAACTGCAACCAACAACATTTTTGACTGATTGAGCCAAGGTGACCTACGTCATCACTCAAATGTCCGGTTGGGTGAGAGAATGGGGAACAGCCTTCTGGGAGGCAGGTTCACCTTTCTGCATTAGTTTTTAGTTATTTTCTGAGGAGATGAGAAAAGTGTTTGATTGCTCCCAACATGAGAGAGATGCTGCCCGTGAAATGCTGCACACGCACCAGGGGCGCAGATCTGTGTCAGATTACACCATAGAGTTCCGGATCCTAGCCACCTCCAGCGGCTGGAGCTCGAAGGCACAGTACGACACCTTCCTGAATGGCCTCTCCGAAGACATCAAAGATGAGCTGTCACCCAGGACCTTCCTGCCACCTTTGTAGCCCTGGTGGATTTGGCCATCCGTATTGATGTTCGCCTTCAGCAGTGCTGCAGAGAGAGGGGTTCCAGAGGGCCCCTGGGGGCACTGGTGATTTCTCAAGCTCCTCATCAGTCTACATTGCCCTGCTGTTTGCCCCAATCTACAACTCCCGTTCCAGAGCCCAAGGCTATGCACATTAACCGTACCTGCCTGACACCGACTGAAAGACAAAGGTGAATCAGCACCCGCTCCTGTTTGTACTGTGGCCAGCTCTTTGTGAAGGCTGAGAAATGAGTTTCATTGCAATACGGTCTCCTTCCTGGGGTATGTAACTTCAGGCGGTTCCATTCAGATGGACCAGCAGAAGGTTAGGGTGGTGGTCATATGGCCCCAACCTTTGACTCGTCGGGAGTTGCAACACCTCTTGGGCTTCGCTAACTTTTATCACCGCTTCATCAGAAATTACAGTACACTGGCTGCACCACTCACTGCTCTTACCTCATCTGCTGTCAGATTCTCCTGGCCCCTCTGAAAAAGCACTCTCTGACCTGAAGGAACGTTTCACCTCTGCCCCCATCCTGATTCAACCCAACACCAACCGGCAGTTCACTGTGGAGGTGGATGTGTCCGACATTGGCGTAGGAGCTGTTCTCTCTCAGTGCTCAGACAAGGATGAGAAGGTACACCCCTGCACCACCTTCTCTCATCACCTTACTCCCACAGAGCGGAATTACGATGTCGGAAACCGGGAGCTGCTGGCTGTGAAGCTAGCTCTGGAGGAGTGGAGGCATTGGCTGGAGGGAGCCAAGGTGCCATTCTTAGTCTGGACTGATCACAAGAATCTGGAATATAGCCGTACGGCCAAGCGTCTCAACTCCCATCAAGCTCGTTGGTCCCTGTTTTCTCAAGATTCAATTTTACTCTGTCCTTCCGCCCCAGTTCCAAGAATGGAAAACCTGATGCCCTCTCCCGAAGATTTCCCTCCTCTGAGACCCCTGAGGTATGCGATGTCATCTTCCCTGCTCACTGTCTCGTGGGTGCAGTGCAATGGGACATTGAATCCATTGTGCAAGCTGCTCAACAGAGCGAGGCAGCCCCTAGTCATTGCCCCACTGACCGTGTTTATGTTCCCAGCTCTGTCCACTCACAGGTATTGCTGTGGGGTCATTCTTCCCGGTTATCTGGTCACCCTGGAACCAAGCATACTCAGGCCTTCATCAGTTGGCAGTTCTGGTGGCCCTCCATGGGAGATGACATCCACAACTTCATCTCAGCCTGCTCGGTCTGTGCTCAAGGAAAGAACTCTAACCGGTCACCTGCTGGTCTGTTACAACCCCTCTATCCCCAAGAGACCCTGGTCCCACATTGACCTGGATTTTGTCACCGGTCTTCCCCCATCAGATGGTAACACCACCATTCTCACAGTAGTCGATCGCTTCTCCAAGTCTGTACACTTCATTCCTTTACCTAAACTCCCCTCAGCCAAAGAAACAGCCAAATTACCAGTACTGCATGTTTTTAAATTACATGGTTTACCCGTAGATGTTGTGTCAGACAGGGGCTCTCAATTCACATCCAGCTTCTGGAGGGCATTCTGTAATCTCCTGGGTGCCTCCGTGAGTCTGTCTTCAGGATTGCACCCACAGACCAATGGCCAGACCAAGCGGGCCAACCAACAGCTAGAGACAGTATTGCGGTGCCTGGTCTCCCAGAACCCCTCCGTGTGGAGTCAGCAGCAACCCTGGGCCGAGTACGCCATCAACTCTCATCTGTCCTCATCCACCGGTCTGTCCCCATTTGAGTGCTGCCTTGGCTACCAACCTCCACTGTTTCCTGTCCAGGAGGAGGAGGTTGGCGTTCCATCTGCCGTTGTCAGCAGACGTGGAGGCGCACTCGCTCTGCCCTTCTCCGTGCCTCAGCTAGGATCGAGCATCAAGCTGACCGCCATCACTCCAAGGTCCCACGTTACCGCCAGGGACAGTGTGTGTGGCTTTCAACCCGAGACCTGCCCCTCAGGGTGGATTCCTGCAAGCTCGCCCCCCTCCCCCACTTCATTGGCCCCTTCCCCATTGCTAAAGTCATCAGCCCTGCTGCCATCCGTCTCAAGCTCCCCTCCACTTTCCGCCACATTCATCCCACCTTCCATGTGTCCCGCATCAAGCCTTTCATGAGCCACACCCTGTGTCCTGTCCCCACACCTTCCCTCCTCCCCCACGGCTCATCGATGGGTCAGAGGCCTTCACGGTGTGTCGACTGCTGGACGTTCGTCACCGGGGCTGTGGCCTCCAGTACCCTGTGGACTGAGAGGGCTACGGCCCTGAGGAGAGGTGCTGGGTCCCCACCTGTAACATCCTCCACCCCTCTCTCATCAGGAACTTTCATCGCCAGCACCCAGTTCTACCTGCCATGATGTCAGGAGGTGTCCGTAGAGGGGAGGAGTACTGTCAGTACCTCCAATTGAACGGTCTTTTTGTGTATTTTCCCCCTAGCTATCAGTCTGTGGTTTTGTATTGCCATGTGCTCTTGTTTGTTTTAATGCCCCATGTGTTCCTGTCCCTGCTCCTGCTCTACTCCAGCCCCTGTATTACTGAGTACTCTGCCTCTCACCTGTTTCTCATTATTACCTGTTTTGCTGCCACTTCTGTCTCATTGTGCTCCACCTATCATCTGCCTCTCTGTTTATTGTCAGTGTATTTCAGTCCTGTGTTTTCAACTGTTTGTTGTCAGATTGTGTTAGTGAATTTTCCTGGGCCTTTCCAGCATTCGTATCTGAACTCTGTATGTCCGAATATCGACTCTGCCTGTTTCCCGATTCTGGTTTTTGGATTTCTCTAGAATTTTTGATCTCTGTCTGAACATTGATGCTGACTTTGTTTCCCCCTGGATTTGCTACTTGGTAAATATCACAGTGTGCACAGTACCTGCTCTGTAATTGGGTCCCTGCTTCAGCGTCCTGACAGTCAGAACTGGGAAAGGTGGGGGGGGGTGGGGGGAAGCAAGCTGGTTCAGAGTTGGGTAGGGAGGGATGGAGAATTACTTGAGTAGGGCAGGGGTGCATTATTGTAGCAATAACCATTTGACAAACCTGGTTGCTAAATTTATGGAAACAAAGAGATAGCTAAGGAAAAGGATCCAGTGCTAAAAAAAGATAACTAAGTGTTATCTCATTCTTCCTAGAAAGCTGCAACAGGACCAGGCAGAATGTGCAATTCATTTCCACTTTAAATTGCAGGAGGCCACAGACAGATAAATCAAAAGAGAAGTGAGATTGAGTTAATGTCCAGATGAAGGGTCTTGGCCTGAAACTCCAGCTGTCCACTTCCTTCCTTGGATAAACACAATAGTTTCTGCAGAAGCTGGAAACCTAGGGCAATACACTCAAAATGCTGGAGGAACTCTGCAGGCCAGACAGCATCTACAGTATAATAAACAGCCAACATTGCTGTCCTGATTATACCACTGGCTGGCACAGTAGCATTAGAACTGGACTTCGAAGCGAATGGGTCCCAGGTTCAAATCCAGTAGGTTCCTTGTACACTGTCCACCCATGCTGGGTTGAGGGTTGAGCATTGAGCCAGCAACTTGACCTTGTAAAAGATAGTCAAGTGTTATGGAAACACTAAAATGGTGCCCAATGCACCACAACGTGTGAAAGGGAAAGAGAAAATTTCAGTTGTGATGAAGGGTCTTGGCTCAGTCAACTGTTCATTACCCACCACCGATACTGCCTCATTGCTGAGTTCCTGCAGCATTCTGTCTGACCCACTGAGTTAGTCCGGTTTTGTTGTGTGCTTCCGGAGAATTACAGTGATTGGGATCTGGAAGCTTATAGGTGCCTATACAGCAGAACTCAAATGCTTCAAAAAGCATTCTCCCAATCTGCATTAGGTTTCTCCACTGCCTAGGGGACCATATAAGGTAGATGAACTTGTAGCAAGTTGCAGATTAACATGTATGTTGTTGTAGGCATCACTGAATCATGGCTAAAAGAAGTTTATACCTGGGAACTTAATGTCCAAGGATACACAGTGTATTGAAAGGACAGGCAGGAAGGGCAGAAGGGGGGTGATGTTGCTTTGTTGGTAAAAACTGAAATCAAATAATCAGAAAGAGGAGATTTGGGGTCAGAAGGTGTTAAATCATTGTGGATAGAGCTGAGGAATGACAAATGTAGAAAGACCCTAATGGGGGTTGTATACAGACCCCCAAACAGTAGTAAGGCTATGGTCTACAGATTACAACCAGAGTTAGAAAATGCATGTCAAAACAGCAGTGTTGCAATAGTCATTGGGGGGGGGGGGGGGGAATTTCAATGTGCAGGTGGATTAGGTAAATCATGTTTGTGCTGGATTCTAGGAGGGGAAATTTCTAGAATGCCTATGAGATGGTCTTTTGGAGCGGCTTGTGGTTGAGCCCACTGGGGGATCAGCTACTTTGGACTGGGTATTGTTCAACGACCAGAATTGATCAGAGAACTTAAGGTAAATGAACCAATTGGGGCAAGTGCTCATAATGATTGAATTCACCCTGAAATTTAAGAAGGATGAGCTAAAATCAAATGGATCAGTATTGGAGTGGAGTAAAGGGAATTACAGAGCTGCGAGAGAGGAGTTGGCCAGAATTCATTGGAAAAGAACACCGGCAGGGTTGATGGCAGAACAACAATGGCTGGAATTTCTGGAAGCAATTCAGAAGGCACAGGGTGTACATCAGAAATAGGAAGAAGTATTCTAAAGGAAAGATGACACAATTGTGGCTAACAGGAGAAGTCAAAGCCAACATTAGAAACAAAGATGCACAGGTTGAGATGCAAGCAAGGCAGCCATTGTTGGGAGTAAGTCAGTAGTGAGAGTAGGAGTGTCAGGCTTTGGCTCAAATGAGGCATCGACTTGAAAGACTCACTGGCTCTGGCTAAGCTTCTGGAAAGGTTCCCTTTTATTTCTATCATGGCTGATCCTTTTTTTTTAAATCTCCTCCTCAACCCCAGTTCCCAGTCTTCTCCCTGTAACCTTTGATGCCATGTCCAATAAAGAACCTATCAATCTCTGCCTTAAATACACCCAATGACCTGGCCTCCACAACGGCATGTGGCAACAAATTCAACACCTTTTGGCTAAATAAACTTCTCTGCATCTGATTTGAAAGGGCACCCCTCTATCCTGAGGCTGTGCCCTCTTGTCCTAGACTCTCCCACCATGGGAAACATCCTTTCCACATCTACTCTGTTTAGGCCTTTCAACATTCGAAAGGTTTCAATGAGATCTCCCCTCGCACCCCCCCCCACCCCCCGCTCAACCTTCTGAATTCCAGCGAGTACAGACCCAGAGCCATCAAATTTTCTTCGTATGATAAACCTTTCATTCCTGGAATCATCGTTGTGAACTGCCTCTGGGCCCTTTCCAATGCCAGCACATCTTTTCTAAGATGAGGGGCCCAAAACTGTTCACAATACTCAAGGTGAGACCTTACCAGTGGCTTAAAGCCTCAGCATCACGTTTCTGCTCCTGCATTTGAGATCTCTTGAAATGAATGCTAACCTGCATTTGCCTTCCTCACCACCAACTCAACCTGCAAGTTAACTTTGGGGAGCTCTGCACAAGGACTCCCAAGTCCATGGGCATCTTAGATTCCTGGATTTTTTCCCTGTTTAGAAAATAGTCCATGCATTTATGTCTACTACCAAAGTGCATCACCATGTATTTTCCAACATTTTATTTCATTTTATTTCAGAATCAGAATCGGATTTATTATAACTGGCATGTGATGTGAAATTTGTTAATTTAGCAGCAGCAACTCAATGCAATACATAATTGGCAAGTTTGCAGACGACACAAAGGTTGGTGGTGTTGTAGATAGTGTACAGGATTGTCAAAGATTGCAGAGAGACATTGATAGGATGCAGAAGTGGGCTGAGAAGTGGCAGATGGAGTTCAACCTGGAGAAGTGTGAGGCGGTATACTTCGAAAGGACAAACTCCAAGGAGAGTACAAAGTAAATGGCAGGATACTTGGTAGCGTGGAAGAGCAGAGGGATCTGGCGGTACATGTACACAGATCCCTGAAAATTGCCTCACAGGTGGATAGGGTAGTTAAGAAAGCTTATGGGATGTTAGCTTTCATAAGTCGAGGGATAGAGTTTAAGAGTCGCGATGTAATGAGGCAGCTCTATAAAACTCTGGTTAGGCCACAATTGGAGTACTGTGTCCAGTTCTGGTCACCTCACTATAGGAAGGATGTGGAAACATTGGAAAGGGTACAGAGGAGATTTACCAGGATGCTGCCTGGTTTAGAGAGTATGCATTATGATCAGAGATTAAGGGAGCTAGGGCTTTACTCTTTGGAGAGAAGGAGGATGACAGGAGAAATGATAGAGGTGTACAAGATAATAAGAGGAATAGATAGAGTGGATAGCCAGCGCCTCTTCCCCAGGACACCACTGCTCAATAGAAGAGGACATGGCTTTAAGCTAAGGGGGGTGGGAAGTTCAAGGGGGATATCAGAGAACCGTAGAACCATACCATAGAAACTACAGCACAGAAACAGGCCCTTTGGCGCTTCTTGGCTGTGCCGAACCACTTTCTGCCTAGTCCCACTGACCTGCACATGGACCATATCCCTCCATACACCTCCCATCCATGTATCTGTCCAACTTATTCTTAAATGTTAAAAAAGAACCCACATTTACCACCTCGTCTGGCAGCTCATTCTATGCTCCCACCACTCTCTGTGTGAAGAAGCCCCCACTAATGTTCCCTTTAAACTTTTCCCCCCTCACCCTTAACCCATGTCCTCTGGTTTTTTTCTCCCCTTGCCTCAGTGGAAAAAGCCTGCTTGCATTCACTCTATCTATACCCATCATAATTTTATATACCTCTATCAAATCTCCCCTCATTCTTCTACGCTCCAGGGAATAAAGTCCTAACCTATTCAACCTTTCTCTGTAACTGAGTTTCTCAAGTCCCAGCAACATCCTTGTAAACCTTCTCTGCACTCTTTCAACCTTATTTATATCCTTCCTGTAATTTGGTGACCAAAACTGAACACAATACTCCAGATTCGGCCTCACCAATGCCTTATACAACCTCAACATAACATTCCAGTTCTTATACTCAATATTTTGATTAATAAAGGCCAATGTACCAAAAGCTCTCTTTACGACCCTACCTACCTGACGACACTTTTAGGGAATTTTGTATCTGTATTCCCAGATCCCTCTGTTCCACTGCACTCCTCAGTGCCTTACCATTAACCCTGTATGTTCTACGTTGGTTTGTCCTTCCAACGTGCAATACCTCACACTTGTCAGTATTAAACTCCATCTGCCATTTTTCAGCCCATTTTTCCAGCTGGTCCAAGTCCCTCTGCAGGCTCTGAAAACCTTCCTCACTGTCTACTACACCTCCAATCTTTGTATCATCAGCAAACTTGCTGATCCAATTTACCACATTATCATCCAGATCATTGATATAGATGACAAATAACAATGGACCCAGCACTGATCCCTGTGGCACACCACTAGTCACAGACCTCCACTCTGAGAAGCAATTCTCTATCACCACTCTCTGGCTTCTTCCATTGAGCCAATGTCTAATCCAATTTACCACCTCTCCATGTATACCTAGCGACTGAATTTTCCTAACTAACCTCCCATGCGGGACCTTGTCAGAGGCCTTACTGAAATCCATGTAGACAATATCCACTGCCTTCCCTTCATCCACTTTCCTGGTAACCTCCTCGAAAAACTCCAACAGATTGGTCAAACATGACCTACCACGCACAAAGCCATGTTGACTCTCCCTAATAAGTCCCTGTCTATCCAAATGCTTGTAGATTCTGTCTCTTAGTACTCCCTCCAATAACTTACCTACTACTGATGTTAAACTCACCGCCCTATAATTTCCCGGATTACTTTTCGATCCTTTTTTAAACAATGGAACAACATGAGCCACTCTCCAATCCTCCGGCACTTCACCCGTAGACAGCGACATTTTAATTATTTCTGCCAGGGCCCCCGCAATTTCAACACTAGTCTCCTTCAAGGTCCGAGGGAACACTCTGTCAGGTCCCGGGGATTTATCCACTTTAATTTTCCTCAAGACAGCAAGCACCTCCTCCTTTTCAATCTGTACAGTTTCCATCTGTCTCACTACTTGATTCCCTCAATTCCATAGATTTCATGCCAGCTTCCTTAGTAAATACAGACGCAAAAAACCTATTTAAGATCTGCCCCATTTCCTTTGGTTCCGCACAAAGCTGACCACTCTGATCTTCAAGAGGACCAATTTTATCCCTTATAATCCTTTTGCTCTTAATATACTTGTAAAAGCTCTTTGGATTATCCTTCACTTTGGCTGCCAAGGCAACCTCATGTCTTCTTTTTGCCCTCCTGATTTCTTTCTTAAGTATTTTCTTGCACTTCTTATACTCCTCAAGCACCTGATTTACCCCCTGTTTCCTATACATTTCATACAACTTTCTCTTCTTCTTTATCAGAGTTGCAATATCCCTTGAGAACCGAGGTTCCTTATTCCTATTCAATTTGCCTTTAATCCTGACAGGAACATACAAACTCTGCACTCTCAAAATTTCCCCTTTGAAGGCTTCCCACCCACCAATCACATCTTTGCCAGAGAACAACCTGTCCCAATCCACGCTTTTTAGATCCTTTCTCATTTCTTCAAATTTGGCCTTCTTCCAGTTCAGAACCTCAACCCTAGGACCAGATCTATCCTTGTCCAATATCAAATTGAAACTAATGGTGTTATGATCACTGGAACCAAAGTGCTCCCCTACACAGACTTCTGTCACTTGCCCTAATTCGATTCCTAACAGGAGATCCAATATTGCATCCCCTCTAGTTGGTCCCTCTATAGAAAACTTTCCTGAACACATTTTACAAACTCTAAACCATCTAGACCCCTAACAGTATGGGAGTCCCAATCAATGTATGGAAAATTAAAATCCCCTACCACCACAACTTTATGTTTCCTGCAGAGGAAGGATTTTTACTCAGAGAGTGGTTGGTGCGTGGAATGCACTGCCTGAGTCAGTGGTGGAGGCAGATACACCAGTGAAGTTTAAGAGACTGCTAGACAGGTATATGGAGGAATTTATGGTGGGGGATTATATGGGAGGCAGGGTTTGAGGGTTGGCACAACATTGTGGGCCAAGGGACCTGTAATGTGCTGTACTATTCTATGTTCTAATCTAGCAGAAAGAAAAAAATAAATAAATAAAAGATAAAAGTGCAAAAACAAAAATACTATATATTCTTACTGTATATTTCTTGCCCGTTCTCCTAATCTGACTGTTCTTCTGCATTCTACCTGTCTTGTCAACACTACCTGTCCCTCCACCAATCTTTGTATCATCTGCAAACTTGGCAACAAAGCCATCTATTCCATTATCTAAATCATTTATATACAGCATAAAAAGAAGTGGTCCCAATACTGACCCCTGCGGAAAATCACTAGTTACTGGCAGCTAACTATAAAAGGATCCCCTTATTCCCACTCACTGCCTCCAAACGATCAGCCAATGCTTTAACCTTGTTAATAACTTCCCAGTAATACCATGGGCTCTTAACTTGGTAAGCAGCCTCATGTGTTCCACATTGGCAAGAACCTTCTGAAAGTCCAAATATGCAACATCCACTGCATCTCCTTTATCTATCCTACTTGTAATCTCTTCAAAGAATTCCAACAGGTTCGTCAGGCAGGATCTTCCCTGAAGGAAACCATGCTGACTTTGTCCTATCTTGTCCTGAGTCGCCAAGTACTCCATCGCCTCAGCCTGAACAATTGACACATCTTCCCAACCACTGAGGTCAGGCCACTGGTCTATAATTTCCTTTCTGCTGTCTTCCTCCTTTCTTCAGGACTTTTCAATTTTCCAGTCCTCTGGCACCATGCCAGTCCTATGATTTTTGAAAGATCATTTCTAATGCCACTACAATCTCAAATGTTACCTCCTTCAGAACCCTAGGGTGCAGTTCATCTAGTCCAGGTGACTTATGTACCTTTAGATCTTTCAGTTTTTTGAGCACCTTCTCTCTTGTAACAGTAACTGCACTTACTTCTCTTCCTTCACACACTACAATATCGGGCATACTGCTAGTGTCTTCCATAGTGAAGTCTGATGCAAAATACTCATTTATTTCATCTGCCATCTCCTTGTCCCCTGTTTTTATTATTTCTCCTGCCTCATTTTCTAGCAGTCCTGTATCCACTCTGATTTCACTTTTATTTTTGACATACTTGAAAAAATTTTACTATCCACTTTGATATTATTTGCTAACTTTTCATCTTTTCCCTTCTAATGATTCTTTTAGTTGCTTGCTGTAGGTTTTTAAGTTTCCCAATCCTCTGTCTTCCCATTAATTTTTGCTTTATTGTATGCCCTTCTTTTGCCTTTACAATAGCTTTGATTCCCTTGTCAGCCGCGGTTGTACTATTTTACCATTTAAGTATTTCTTCATTTTTGGAATACACATGTCCTGCACCTTCCTCATTTTTCCCAGAAACACACATTATTGCTGCTCTGCTGACATCCCTGCCAGCAACTCCTTCCAATTTACTTTGGCCAACTCCTCTCTCATACCACTGTAATTTCCCTTACTCCACTGAAATACTGCTATGTAACTTTACTTTCTCCCTATCGAATTTCCAGTTGAACTCAATCATATTTTGATCACTGGTTCCTAAGGGTTCTTTTACCTTAAGCTCCCTAATCAACTCCGGTTCATTACATAACACCCAATCCAGTATAACTGATCCCCTAGTAGACTCAACAACGAACTGCTCTAAAAAACCATCTCTTTGGCATTCAACAAACTCACTCTCTTAAGATGCATTACCAACCTGATTTTCCCAATCGACCTGCATGTTAAAATTTCCCATAACTAGCATAATATTACTCTTTGACTCGCCTTGTCTATTTCCTGTTGTAAGCTGCAGTTCACCTTGCAAACACTGTTGGGAGGCCTGTATATAACTGCCATCAAAATCCTTTAACCCTTGCAGCTTCTAAACTAATCTCATGAGAGATTTCATCATGCAGGTTGATTTGGTAAATCAGGTTGGAAATGGATGTCAAAAGAGTGAGTTTGTTGAATGCCGACGAGATGGCTTTTTAGAGCAGTTTGTCGTTGAGCCTACAAAGGGATCAGTGATAAAGCATTGTGTGTTATGTAATGAACTGGATGTGATTAGGAAGCTGAATGGCAAAGAACCCTTAAAAAGTAGTGATCACAATATGACTAAGTTCAACTTGAAATTTGATAGGGAGAAAGAGATGTCTAACATAGCAGTATTTCAGTGGAGTAAAGGAAATTACAGTGGTATTAGAGAGGAGTTGGCCAAGGTAAATTGGAAGGAGATGCTGGCAGGGATGACAGCAGAGCAGCAATGGCTTGAGTTTCTGGGAAGGCGCAGGATAGACGTATTACAAAAACAAAGAAATATTCTACTCAAATGGCAAAATAGTACAAATGTGCCTGACAAGGGAAGCCAAAGGTAATGTAAAAGCAAAAGAGGGCATAGAATAAAGCAAAAATTAGTGGGAAGACAAAAGGACTGGGAAACTTTTAAAATCCTACAGAGAGCAACTAAAAGAATCATTAGAATGGAAAAAATGAAATATGAAAGCAAGCTAGCAAATAATATCAAAGTGGATAGTAAAAGTTTTTTTCAAGTATGTTTTTTTAAAAAAAGAGATGAGACTGGACATAGTATTGCTAGAAAATGATACCAGAGAAATAATAACTTCATTCTGTGGTTCTGAAAGAGGTAGCTGTAGAGAATATGGAGGCACTAGTAATGATCTTTCAAAAAAAATCATTGGATTTTGGCATGGTGCCAAAGGACTGGAAATTTGCAAATGTCCTCAATGGAAGGGAAGAAATTGGAGTCAATTGTTAAGGATGAGGTTATGGGGTACTTGGAGACACAGGACAAAATAGGACAAAGTCATCATGGCTTCCTTCAGGGAAAATCTTACCTTACGAACCTGTTGGAATTCTTTGAGGAGATAGCATGTGGGATAGGTAAAAGGATACAGTGGATGTTGTATATTTGGATTTTGACAAGGTGCCACACATGAGGCTGTCTACTAACTTAAGAGGACTTGGCATTACAGGAAAGTTACTGGCATGGTTAGAGCCTTGGCTGATTGGTAGGAGGCAGTGAGTGGGAATTAAAGGATCCTTTTTTAGTTGGTTGCCAGCGACTAATGGTTTACTGCAGGGGTCAGTGTCAGGACCTCTTCTTTTTGAGTTGTATATCAATGATTTAGATGGTGGAATGAATGGTATTATTGCCCAGTTTGCAGATGATACGAAGATTAGTGGAAGGACAGGTAGTGTTGAGGAAACAGGTGGGATGCAGAAGGACAGACAGGTTAGGAGAATGGGCAGGAAAGTGGCAAATGAATGCATATTCAAGCATTTTGTTAATAGAAATAAATGTGCAGACGCTTTTATAAACAGGGAGAAAATCCAAAAATCTGAGCTGCAAAGGAGCTTGGGAGTCCTTGTGCAGAATACCCTGAAGGTTAACTTGCAAGTAGAGCTGGTGGTGAGGAAGGCAAATCCAATGTTTGCATTCATTTCAAGAGGTCTAGAATACAGGAGCGGGGATGCAATGCTGAGGTTTTATAAGGCACTGGGCAGGCATCCCCTTGAGTACTGTAAACAGTTTTGGGATCCTCTAAGAAAAGATGTGCTGATATTGGAGAGCATTCAGAGAAGGTTCACAAGGATGATTCCTGCAATGATGGGTTATCATATGAGGAACGTTTGATAGCTCTGCATCTATACTTACTGGAATGTAGAAGGATAAGAGGGGAATCTCATTGAAACCTATTGAATGTTGAAAGGGTGTTTCCCATAGTGGATAAGAGGGCACAGCCCCAGGATAGAGATGTGTTCATTTCACACAGATGTGGGGAAATTTCTATAGCCAGAGAGTGGTAAATTTGTGGAATTTGTTACCACAGGCAGCTGTAGAGGCCAGGCCACTGGGTGTATTTAAGGCTGAGATTGATATGTTCTTGACTGGACATGGCATCAAAGGTTACGGGAAGAAGGGTGGGATGTGGGACTGAGGAGGGGAGAAAAGGATCAGCCATGATTGAATGGCGGAGCAGACTCACTGGGTCAAATTCTGCTTATGGTCTGATAATAGAGCAAAAACTAGTGGGATGTTAGAGGATTGGGAAACTTAAGCCAACAGAAGACAACTAAAAAGTCATAAAGCAGCTGAAGATGGAATACAAAAGTAAGTTACCCAGCAATATTGAAGAGGATACCAAAAATTTCTTCAGATACCTAAGGTGTAAAAGGGCGATGAAAGTGGATATCAGACCATTGGAAAACGATGCTGGACAGGTAGTAATGGGAGACAAGGAAATGGAGGAAGAATTGAATAGGCACTTTGCATCAGTTTTCGCTGTGGAAGACACTAGCAGTATGGTGGAAGTTCTAGGTGTCAGGGTTCATGAAGTGCGTGAAGTTATCATTACTGGAGATGGTATACACCCCAGAGAGGCGGCTGAAGAGATTGTGGAGATTGAAAGAGGTAGCGGTAGGGATTCTGGAGACATTAATAATGATCATTCAACAATTACTAGATTCTGGAATTGTTCCAGAAGACTGGAAAATTGCAAAGGTTACTCCACTCTTTGTGAAAAAGGAAACACTGATGGTAGTTTGCCTCCCAGGTGCCAGGGTCCGCAATGTTTCTGAATGTGTCCACAATATCCGAAAAAGGGAGGGTGAGCAGTCGGAGGTTATGGTACATATTGGTACCAACAACATAGGTAGAAAAAGGGAGGAAGTCCTGAAAGCAAAATACAAGGAACCAGGAAGGAAGCTGAGAAGCAGGACCCCAAGAGTAGTAATTTAACTCTTTGCTCTCTTTGAGTAGTAATCTCGGGATTGCTGCCTGGGCTATGCAATAATGAGGATAGGAATAGAATGAAGTGGCAGATCAATGTGTGGATGAGGAACTGGAGCTGGGGGAAGGGATTCTGATTTCTGGATCATGGGAACAACTTCTGGAGCAGGTGGGACCTGTACAAAAGGAATGGGTTACACCTGAATCCAAGCGGAACCAATATTCTTGCAGGCAGGTATACTGGAGCTGTTGGGAGTGGTTTAAGCTAATATGGCAGGGGGATGGGAACCAGTATGATAGAGCTGAGGATGACCCAGCAGGTTTACAAGTAGATGTTTGGTGCAACATGAATGTAAGGAAGGACAAGCCAATGATTGGGTACGAATGCAGACAGAACAAATAGTTAAATTGTACCACAGAAGCAAAATTTAAAAGGGTAAAGAATGCAGGTGCAGTATTTAAATGTGCATACATTTGGAATAAGATGGATAAACCTGTGGCGCAATCAGACAGTATGACGTTGTGGGCATCACTGAGTCGTGGCTGAAAGAAGGCCATAGTTGGGAGCTTAATATCAAAGGATATACTTTGTATCAAAAAGACAGGTAGGAAGGTATAGATGGTGGTGTGGCTCTGTTGGTAAGAGATGGAATTACATCTTTCTGTTGAAGTATGAAATGGTATTTTAGGACATCTTCAGCTTGACCCTGCTCAGGAAAAGGCTATCTAAAATCGGGCACTGTGTAATAACCCAGATCTTATTACTGAGCTGAGCGTAATGTGATTGAATTCGGCTATACTTCATAGGGAGTTTGAAGAGATTTGTAATGTCAAAAACTTCAGTGGTTGGAACTTGGAGAGCATTCTGACAGGCTGCATCACTGTCTGGTGTGGAGGGGCTACTGCACAGGACCGAAAGAAGCTACAGCGGGTTGTAAATCTAGTCAGCCCCATCTTGGGTACTAGCCTACAAAGTACCTAGGACATCTTTAGGGAGCAGTGTCTCAGAAAGACAGCGTCCATTACTAACGAGCTCCAGCACCCAGGGCATGATCTTTTCTCAGACAGGAGGTGCAGAAGCCTGAAGGCACACACTCAGTGATTCAGGAACAGCTTCTTCCCCTCTGCCATCCGATTCCTAAATAGACATTGAAGCTTTGGACACTACCTCACTTTTTTAATATACAGTATTTCTGTTTTTTGCATTATTTTTAATCTATTCAATGTTCTGTATTTGATTTACTTATTTATTATTATTTCTTTGTTTTGTGTTTTATTGCTTCTATATTATGTATTGCACTGAACTACTGCTGCTGCTAAGTTAACAAATTTCCCACAGAGTCATATCTGCCAGAAGTGCATACGGCTGGGCGATCTGGAAGACCGTGTAAGGAAGCTGGAGCAGCAGCTGGATGACCTTCGACTCATAAGGGAGAATAAGGCAGTCATAGATGAGAGCTACAGGGAGGTAGTCACACCTAGGCTGTCGGAAGCAGGTCGTTCGGTGACAGTCAGAGGGGGGAAAGCGAAGGTGAGTAGACAGGTAGTGCAGAGCACCCCTGTAGCCATTCCCCCGAATAATTTTACCATCCTGGATATTGTTGGCGGGAACGACCGACCAGGTGTGAGCCACGGTGGCAGGGCCTCCGGCACTGAGTCTGACCCTGTGGTGCAGAAGGGTGGGACGGAGAAGGGGAGAGTTGTCGTCATTGGAGACTCTATAGTCAGGGGAGCAGACAGGAGATTTTGTGGACGTGAGGACACCCGCATGGTTTGTTGCCTCCCGGGTGCCAGGGTCCGGGATATCTCTGACCGGGTGCACGACATCCTGGTATGAGAGGGAAAGCAACCAGAAGTCGTGATACATGTTGGGACCAACGACATAGGCAGGAAGAGGGATGAGGTCCTGAAGTGTGAATTTTGGGAATTAGGCAGAAGGCTGAAGAACAGGACCTCAAGGGTGGCGTTCTCAGGATTGCTGCCAGTGCTATGTGACAGTGATGATAAGAACTGGAGGAGATGGCAGTTGAATGTGTGGCTGAGGAGTTGGTGCAGGGAGCAGGGTTTTAGATTTTTGGATCATTGGGATCTCTTCTGGGGAAGGTGGGACCTGTACAGATCGGATGGGTTGCACCTGAACTCAAGGGGGAGCAATATCCTTGCAGGTAGGTTTGCTAGCATGGTTCGGGAGGGTTTAAACTAATTTGAAAGGGGGATGGGACCCGGAGCGATAGAGCAGTGAAAGAAGTGCATGGAGTAAAGCCAGAACTAACATATAGAGAGGCTTTGAGGAAAAAGAAGCAGAATAAACAGTGTATAGACAGTAAGGTAGAAGGGCTGAAATGTGTGTACCTCAATGCAAGAAGCATCAGGAACAAAGGTGATGAACCAAGAGCTTGGATACATACATGGGATTATGATGTGGTGGCCATTACAGAGACTTGGCTGGCACCAGGGCAGGAATGGATTCTCAACATTCCTAGATTTCAGTGCTTTAAAAGGGATAGAGAGGGGTGAAAAGGGGAGGAGTGGTGGCATTACTGGTCAGGGATACTGTTACAGCTACAGAAAGGGTGGGTAATGTAGCAGAGTCCTCTTTTGAGTCAGTATGGGTGGAAGTCAGGAACAGGAAGGGAGCAGTTACTCTACTTGGGGTGTTCTATAGGCCCCCTGGTAGCAGCAGAGACACAGAGGAGCAGATTGGGAGGCAGGTTTTGGAAAGGCTCAAAAATAACAGTGTTGTTATCATGGGTGACTTTAACATCCTCAATATTGATTGACACCTGATTAGTTCCAAGGGTTTGGACAGGGCAGAGTTTAGGTGTGTCCAGGACAGATTTCTGTTATAGTATGTTGACAGGCCGACTAGGGGGAATGCCATACTTGATCTAGTATTAGGTAACAAACCGGGTCAGTTCACAGATTTCTCAGTGGGTGAGCATCTGGGGAACGCAGACCAATGCTCCCTGGCCTTTACCATTATCATGGAAAAGGATAGAATCAGAGAGGACAGGAAAATTTTTAATTGGGGAAGGGCAAATTATGAGGCTATAAGGCTAGAATTTGCAAGCGTGAATTGGGATGATGTTTTTGCAGGGAAATATACTAAGGACATGTGGTCGATGTTTAGGGATCTCTTGCAGGATGTTGCGGATAAATTTATCCTGGTGAGGAAGATAAAGAATGGTAGGGTGAAGAAACCATGGGTGACAAGTGAGGTGGAAAATCTAGTCAGGTGGAAGAAGGCTGCATACATGAGGTTTAGGAAGCAAGGATCAGATGGGTCTATTGAGGAATACAGGGTAGCAAGAAAAGAGCTTAAGGAGGGGCTGAGAAGAGCAAGAAGGGGGCATGAGAAGGCCTTGGCGAGTAGGATAAAGGAAAACCCCAAGGTATTCTTCAATTATGTGAAGAACAAAAGGATGACAGGAGTGAAGGTAGGACCGATTAGGGATAAAGGTGGGAAGATGTGCCTGGAGGCTGTGGAAGTGAGCGAGGTCCTCAATGAATACTTCTCTTCCGTATTGACCAATGAGAGGGAACTTGATGATGGTGAGGACAATGTTGATGTTCTGGAGCATGTTGATATTAAGGGAGAAGAGGTGTTGGAGTTGTTAAAATACGTTGAGATGGATAAGTCTGCGGGGCCTGATGGAATATTCCCCAGGCTGCTCCACGAGGCGAGGGAAAAGATTGCTGAGCCTCTGGCTAGGATCTTTATGTCCTCATTGTCTACGGGAATGGTACCAGAGGATTGGAGGGAGGTGAATGTTGTCCCCTTGTTCAAAAAAGGTAGTAGGGATAGTCCAGGTAATTATAGACCAGTTAGCCTTGCATCTGTGGTGGGAAAGCTGTTGGAAAAGATTCTTAGAGATGGGATCAATGGGTATTTAGAGAATCATGGTCTGATCAGGGACAGTCAGCATGGCTTTGTGAAGGGCAGATCATGTCTGACAAGCCTGATAGAGGTCTTTTAGGAGGTGACCAGGCATATAGATGAGGGTAGTGCAGTGGATGTGATCTATATGGATTTTAGTAAGGCATTTGACAGGGTTCCACACGGTAGGCTTATTCAGAAAGTCAGAAGGCATGGGAGCCAGGGAAATTTGGCCAGGTGGATTCAGAATTGGCTTGCCTGCAGAAGGCAGATGGTCGTGGTGGAGGGAGTACATTCAGATTAGAGGATTGTGACTAGTGGTGTCCCACAAGGATCTGTTCTGGGACCTCTACTTTTCGTGATTTTTATTAACGACCTGGATGTGGGGGTAGAAGGGTGGGTTGGCAAGTTTGCAGATGACACAGAGGTTGGTGGTGTTGTAGATAGTGCAGAGGATTGTCGAAGATTGCAGAGAGACATTGATAGGATGCAGAAGTGGGCTGAGAAGTGGCAGATGGAGTTCAACCTGGAGAATTGTGAGGTGGTACACTTTGGAAGGACAAACTCCAGGGCAGAGTATAAAGTAATTGGTAGGATACTTGGTAGTGTGGAGGAGCAGAGAGATCTGGGGGTACATGTTCACAGATCCCTGAAAGTTGCCTCGCAGGTAGAAAAGGTAGTTAAGAAAGCTTATGGGGTGTTAGCTTTCATAAGTCGAGGGATAGAGTTTAAGAGTTGCGAGGTAATGATGCAGCTCTGTAAAACTCTGGTTAGGCTACACTTGGAGTACTGTGTCCAGTTCTGGTCGCCTCACTATAGGAAGGATATGGAAGCATTGGCAAGGGTGCAGAGGAGATTTACCAGGATGCTGCCTGGTTTAGAGAGTATGCATTATGATCAGAGATTAAGGGAGGTAGGGCTTTACTCTTTGGAGAGGAGGAGGATGAGAGGAGACATGATAGAGGTATACAAGATATTAAGAGGAATAGATAGAGTGGATAGCCAGTGCCTCTTCCCCAGGGCACCACTGCTCAATACAAGAGGACTTGGCTTTAAGGTAAGGGGTGGGAAGTTCAAGGGGGATATTAGAGGAAGATTTTTTACTCAGAGAGTGGTTGGTGCGTGGAATGCACTGCCTGAGTCAGTGGTGGAGGCAGATACACTAGTGAAGTTTAAGAGACTACTGGACAGATATATGGAGGAATTTAAGGTGGGGACTTATATGGGAGGCAGGGTTTGAGGGTCGGCACAACATTGTGGGCCGAAGGGCCTGTACTGTGCTGTACTATTTATGTTCTATGTTCTGCATGCTGATGGTAATCAATCTGATTCTCAGTATGATTCATACTGCAATTTAAGAGGGAGAAGCATTAGCTGCATGTATCAGTATTGCAGTGGAATAAAGGGAATTACAGAGGCATGAGAGAGGAGCTTGCCCAGGTGGTTTGAAGGAGAATACTGGCAGGAATAATGGCATGACAGAAGTGGCTGAAGTTTCTGGGAATAGTTCACAAGATGCGGTGTAGATACATTGCACTGAAGAAAAAAATTCTCAGATGGCAGGGGTAAGGAACCATGCCTGTCAAGGGAAATTATGGACTGCATAAAAGCCAAGGAAAGGGCATATAAGGTAGCCAAAGTGAGTGGGAAGTTGTATGATTGGGAAGCACTTAAAATCCAACAAAAGGCAACTAAAAAAAGCTGTAAGAAGGAAAGAGAAAAGACGCAATCTGAGGGCAAACTAACCAATAAGATAAACGAGGATACTGAAAGGTTTTTTCAGTGTTATAAGGAGTAATAGGGAGGTGAGAGTTGATATTGAGCCACTGAAAAATGATGTTGGTGAGGTAATAATGGAGAACAAAGAAATGGCAGATGAACCTAATGTGTACTTTGCATCAGTCTTAAATGTGGAAGACACTAGCAGTGTGCCAGAGATCTGTGAGTGTCAGGAAGCAGGAGTGAGTTCCATTGCTTTTACAAAGGAAAAAGTGCTGGGCAAACTCAAAGTTCTTAAGGTGGATAAGTCACCTGGACCAGATGAACTACATTCCAGAGTCCTGAGAGAGGTTGCTGAAGAGATAATATATGCATTGGTCATGATCTTTCAAGAATTAGTTGGTTCTGGCATGGTCCCAGAGAATTGGAAGATTGCAAATGTCATTCCACTCTTTAAGAAGGGAGGAAGGCAAAAGAGAGGAAATTATAGGCCAGTTAGCCAAATGTCAGTGTTTGGGAAAGTGCTGGAGTCTATTATTAAGGATGGGTTTTGGGATACTTAGAAACGTAGAAAACATACAGCCCTTCAGCCCACAATACTGTGCTGAACATGTACTTCCTCAGAAATTACCTCAGGTTACCCAAAGCCCTCTATTTTTCTAAGGTACATGTATCTATTCAGGAGTCTCTTAAAAGACCCTATCATATCTGCCTCCACCACATAGCCGACAGCTTATTCCACGCACTCATCACTCTCTGCAGTTAAAAAAAAACCTACTCCTGACATCTCCTCTGTACATACTTCCCAGCACCTTAAAACTGTGCCCTCTCGTGCTAGCCATTTCAGCCCTGGGAAAAAGCCTCTGACTATCCTCATGATCAATGCCTCTCATCATCTTATACACCTCTATCAGGTCACCTCTCATCCTCTGCCACTTCAAGGAGAAAAGGCCAAGTTCCCTCAACCTATTCTTATAAGGCATGCTCCCCAATCCAGGCAAAATCCTTGTCAATCTCCTCTGCACCCTTTCTATAATTTCCACATCCTTCCTGTAGTGAGGTGACTTGAAATGAACACCTCCAAGTGGGGTCTGATCAGGGTCTTGTAACATTACCTCTCGGCTCTTGAACTCAATCCCACAATTGATGAAGGCCAATGCACTGTATGCCTCCTTAACCACAGAGTCAACCTGCACAGCAGCTTTGAGCGCTATGGACTCGGACCCCAAGTTCCCTCTGATCCTCCACATTGCCTAGAGTCATGCCATTAATACTATACCCTTCCATCATATTTGACCTACCAAAATGAACTATCTCACACTCATCTGGGTTGAACTCCATCTGCCACTTCTCAGCCCAGTTTTGTATCCTATCGATGTCCCGCTGTAACTTCTGACAGCCCTCCACACTATCCACGGCACACCCAACCTTTGTGTCATCGGCAAATTTACTAATCCATCCCTCCACTTCCTCATCAAGGTCATTTATAAATATCACAAAGAGAAGGGGCCCCAGAACAGATCCCTGATGCACACCACTGGTCACCGGCCTCCATGCAGAATATGACCCATCTACAATCACTCTTTGCCTTCTGTGGGCAAGCCAGTTCTGGATCCACAAAGCAATGTCCCCTTGGATCCCATGCCTCCTTACTTTCTCAATAAGTCTTGCATGGGGTAGCTTATCAAATGCCTTGCTGAAATCCATATACACTACATCTACGGCTCTACCTTCATCAATGTGTTTAGTCACATCCTCAGAAAATTCAATCGGGTTCGTAAGGCATGACCTGCCCTTGACAAAGCCATGCTGACTTTTTCCTTATCATATTATGCCTCTCCAAATATTAATAAATCCTGCCTCTCGGGATCTTTTCCATCAACTTACCAATCACTGAAGTAAGACTCACTGGTCTATAATTTCCTGGGCTATCTCTACTCCCTTTCTTGAATAAGGGAACAACATCTGCAATCCTCCAATCCTTCAGAACCTCTCCCGTCCCCATTGATGATGCAAAGATCATCGCCAGAGGCTCAGCAATCTCCTCCCTTGCCTCCCACAGTATCCTGGGGTACATCTCGTCTTGTCACAGTGACTTATCCAACTTGATGCTTTCCGAAAGCTCTTGCACATCCTCTCTCTTAATGTCTAAATGCTCAAGCTTTTCCATCCACTGTGATTCATCCCTACAATCGCCAAGATCCTTTTCCATAGTGAATACTGAAGCAAAGTATTTATTATCTCTGCTGTCTCCTCCGGTTCCATGCATACTTTTCCACTGTCACACTTGATTGGTCCTATTCTCTCACGTCTTATCCTCTTGCTCTTCACATACTTGTAGAATGCCTTGGGGTTTTTCTTTAATCCTGCTCATTAAGCCTTTCTCATGGCCTCTTCCGGCTCTCTTAATTTCATTCTTAAGCTCCTTCCTGCTAGTCTTATAATCTTCTAGATCTCTATCATTACCTAGTTTTTTGAACCTTTTTCTTTTCTTCTTGACTAGATTTTCAACAGCCTTTGTACACCACAGTCCCTGTACCCTACCATCCTTTCCCTGTCTCATTGGAATGTACCTATTCAGAAAACCACATAAATATCCCCTGAACATTCGTCACATTTCTGTCGTACATTTCGCTGAGAACATCTGTTCCCAATTTATACTTCCGTGTTGCTGCTTGATAGCTTCATATGTCTCCTTACTCCAATTAAATGCTTTCCTAACTTGTCTGTTCCTATCCCTTTCCAATGCTATGGTAAAGGAGATAGAATTATTACTGGAGATAAAATTGTGATGTAATAGCTGGAGACTAATGATGAAATAATTGAATTGAATTAAATTTACTTTACTTCTTGCATCCTTCACATACGCGAGGAGTAAGAATCTTTACGTTATGTCTCCGCCTGAATGTGCAATGAACAATTTATAGTAATTTGTAATAAATAGTTTGTACAATGTGGGCACGTGGCCAAGTGGTTAAGGCATTGGACTAGTGACCTGAAGGTCGTGCGTTTGAGCCCCAGCTGAGGGAACGTGTTGTGTCCTTGAGCAAGGCACTTAATCACACATTGCTCTGCGACAACTCTGGTGCCAAGCTGTATGGGTCCTAATGCCATTCCCTTGGACAACATTGGTATCATGGAGAGGGGAGACTTGCGGCATGGGCAACTGCCGGTCTTCCATACAACCTTACCCAGGCCTGCGCCCTGGAGAGTGAAGACTTTCCAGGCGCAGATCCATGGTCTCGCAAGACTAACGGATGCCTTTACTATGTACAACAGGATAGACAATATAACATAGAAATACAATTGTATCAACATGAATTAATCACTCTGATGCCCTGGTGGAAGAAGCTGTCCTGGAGCCTGTTGGTCCTGGCTTTTATGCTGCGGTACCGTTACCCAGATGGTAGCAACTGGAACGATTTGTGGTTGGGGTGACTCAGGTCCCCAATGATCCTTTGAGCCATTTTTATGCACCTGTCTTTGTAAATGTCCTGAATAGTGGGAAGTTCACATCCAGAGATGCGCTGGGCTGTCTGCACCACTCTCTGCAGAACCCTACGATTGAGGGGAGTAGAGTTCCCATACCAGGCAGTGATACAGCCAGTTAGGGTGCTCTCAATTGTGCCCCTGTAGAAAGTCAAAGTTAGCATCATTTCTGTAAAGGGAAATCTTGCCTGACAAATTCTTGGGGAAGTAACAAGCAGGGTGGACAAAGGAGAGGCAGTGGATGTCATTTACTTGGATTTTCAGAAGGCATTTGATAAGGTGCCACACATGTGTCTGCTTCACAAGATAAGATCCTATGGTGTTACAGGAAAGATACTGGTGAGGACAGGGGAATGGCTGACAGGCAAGAGGCAGTGAGTGGGAATAAAAGGGGCCTTTTCTGGTTGGCTGCAGGTGACTAGTGGTGTTTCTTGGGGGGTCAATATTGGGACCGTTACTTTTCACATTGTTTGTCAATGATTTAGATAATGGAATTGATGGCTCCGTGACAAAGTTTGCGAATGATACAGAGATAGGTGGAGGGGTAGGTAGTTCTGAGGAAGCAATGCAATTCCAGCAGAACATAGACAAATTGAAAGAATGGGCAAAAAAGTGACAGATGGAATACCGTGTTGGGAAATGTACGATAATGCATATTGGTAAAAGGAACAACAGTACAGGCTACAGGTGAGGTGCCGGAGGATTGGAGAGTGGCTCATGTTGTTCCGTTGTTTAAAAAAGGATCGAAAAGTAATCCGGGAAATTATAGGCCGGTAAATTTAACGTCGGTAGTAGGTAAGGTATTGGAGGTAGTACTAAGAGACAGAATCTACAAGCATTTGGATAGACAGGGGCTTATTAGGGAGAATCAACATGGTTTTGTGCGTGGCAGGTCATGTTTGATCAATCTATTGGAGTTTCTCGAGGAGGTTACCAGGAAAGTGGATGAAGGGAAGTCAGTGGATATTGTCTACATGGACTTCAGTAAGGCCTTTGACAAGGTCCCGCATGGGAGGTTAGTTAAGAAAATTCAGTTGCTAGGTATACATGGAGAGGTGATAAATTGGATTAGACATTGGCTCAATGGAAGAAGCCAAACAGTGGTAGTAGAGAGTTGCTTCTCGAGTGGAGGCCTGTGACTAGTGGTGTGCCACAGGGATCAGTGCTGGGTCCATCGTTATTTGTCATCTATATCAATGATCTGGATGATAATGTGGTAAATTGGATCAGCAAGTTTGCTGATGATACAAAGATTGGAGGTGTAGTAGACAGTGAGGAAGGTTTTCAGAGCCTGCAGAGGGATTTGGACCAGCTGGAAAAATGGGCTGAAAAATGGCAGATGGAGTTTAATACAGACAAGTGTGAGGTATTGCACGTTGGAAGGACAAACCAAGGTAGAACATACAGTGTTAATGGTAAGGCACTGAGGAGTGCAGTGGAACAGAGGGATCTGGGAATACAGATACAAAATTCCCTAAAAGTGACGTCACAGGTAGATAGGGTCGTAAAGAGAGCTTTTGGTACATTGGCCTTTATTAATCAAAGTATTGAGTATAAGAGCTGGAATGTTATGATGAGGTTGTATAAGGCATTGGTGAGGCCGAATCTAGAGTATTGTGTTCAGTTTTGGTCACCAAATTACAGGAAGGATATAAATAAGGTTGAAAGAGTGCAGAGAAGGTTTACAAGGATGTTGCTGGGACTTGAGAAACTCAGTTACAGAGAAAGGTTGAATAGCTTAGGACTTTATTCCCTGGAGCGTAGAAGCATGAGGGGAGATTTGGTAGAGGTATATAAAATTATGATGGGTATAGATAGAGTGAATGCAAGCAGGCTTTTTCCACTGAGGCAAGGGGAGAAAAAAACCAGAGGACATGGGTTAAGGGTGAGGGGGGAAAGTTTAAAGGGAACTTTAGTGGGGGCTTCTTCACACAGAGAGTGGTGGGAGTATGGAATGAGCTGCCAGACGAGGTGGTAAATGCGGGTTCTTTTTTAACATTTAAGAATAAATTGGACAGATACATGGATGGGAGGTGTATGGAGGGATATGGTCTGTGTGCAGGTCAGTGGGACTAGGCAGAAAATGGTTCGTCACAGCCAAGAAGGGCCAAAAGGCCTGTTTCTGTGCTGTAGTTTTTCTATCGTTTCTATTATCTAAATAGGGAGAAAATTCAAACGTCAGAGGTGCAAAGGGACCCTGGAGTCCTCGTGCAAGACTCCCAGAAGGTTAACTTGCCGACTGAGTCTGTGGTAAAGGTGGGAAATACAATGTTAGCATTTATTTCAAGGGATCAAAGCAAGGAAGTATTGCTGAGCCTTTGTAAGACACAGGTCAGGCTGCACTTGAAGTATTGTCAACAGTTTTGGGCTCCTTATCTCAAAGGATGTGCTGTCATTGCAGAGAGTCCAGACGAGGTTCACGAGGTTGATTCCAGGAATCAAGGGGTTAACAAGTGAGGAGTGTTTAGCTGCTTTGGGCCTGTACTCATTGGAACATAGAAAAGTGCTGGGGAATCTCATTGAAACCTACCGAATGTTGAAAGGACTAGATAAGGTGGATGTGGAGGGGTTGTTTCCTATGGTGGGGGCATCCAAATCTAGAGGGAACAGCCTCAAAATTGAAGGATGACCTTTTAGGACAGAAGTAAGGATTTTTTTTCCCAGAGAGTAGTGAACCTGTGGAATGCTCTGCCACAGACTGCAGTGGAGGGCAAGTCCGTGAGTATATTTAAAGCAGCAGTTGATAGTTTCCTGATTAATCAGGGCATCAAAGAATATGGCAAGAAGGCAGGAGTATGGGTTGAGTGGGATCCAGCATCTGTCATGATGGAACAGCGGAGAAGACTTGATGAGCTGATATGGCCTAATTCTGCTCCTATGTCTTATGGTCTAAGGGTGTTAGGCAGAAGAAAGAAAACTATAGACCAGTTAGTCTGACTTCAGTGGTTGGGAAAATGTTGGACTTGATTATAAAGGATGAGGTCTCGGGGTACCTGGAGGCATATGATAAAAGAGGCCGAAGTCAGCATCGTTTCCTCGAGGGAAAATTTTGCCTGCCATATCTGTTGGAATTCTTTGAAGAAACACCAAGCAGGATAGACGAAGGAGAATTGCCTGATATTGTGAACTTGGATTTTCAGAACGCCTTTGACAAAGTGCCACACATGAGGCTGCTTAACAAGCTATGAGCCCATGGTAATACAGGAAAGATTCTAGCATGGATAAAACAGTGGCTGATTGGCAGAAGGGATAGAATGTGAATAAAGGGAACCTTTTCTGGTTGGCTGCTGGTGACTAGTGGTATTCCACGGGGGATTGTGTTGGGACCGACTCTTTTTATGTTATATGTCAATGATTTGGATGATGGCTTTGTTGCAAAGTTTGCAGACGATATGAAGACAGGTGGAAGGACAGGTAGTTTTGAGGATGTAGGGAGGTTAGGATACAGATTAGGAAAATGGGCAAAGAAATAGCAGATGGAATACAGTTTCAGGAAGTGTGTGGTCATACACTTTTGTGGAAGAAATAAAGGGGTTGACTATTTTCTAAATTGAGAGAAAATGCAAAAAGCAAGGGTTCAAAGTACGAACGAGTCCTTGTGCAGGATTCCCTGAAGGTTAATTTGCAGGGAGAGTCTCTGGTAAGGAAGGCAAATCTGATGTTGACATTATTTTCAAGAGGACCACAATTTAAAAGCAAGGATGTAATGTTGAGACTTTATAAAGTACTGGAGAAGCCTCACTTGGAGTATTGTGAGCAGTTTTGGGTCTTTATCTTGGAAAGTATGCTCAGACACTGGAGAGGGCTTAAAGGAGGTTCATGAAAATGATACAGTCAATAGCTTGGGCTAAGGCCCTTTATCAGAACTGGAAAACAGTTCTGTTGAAGGGTCTCAGCTGAAACATCGACTGTACTCTTTTCCATAGATGCTGCCTGGCCTCCTGAGTTCTTCAAGCACTTTGTGTGTTTTGCTTGGATTTCCAGCATCTGCAGATCATCCGTTGTTCAAAAAAATGATTCCAGGATTCAATAGTTTGTCATACGAAGAGCATTTGATGACTCTGGGCCTGTATTCACTAGAATTCAGAAGAATGAGAAGTGACCTCATTGATATCTATCGAATGGTGAAAGGCCTTGATAGAGTGGATGTGGAGAGGATGTTTCCTGTGGTGGGAGAGTCTAAGACCAGAAGAGACAGCCGCAGAATAGAGGAGTATTGTTTTAGAATGGAGAAGAGGAGGATTTTCTTCAGACAGGGAGTGGTGAATCTGTGGAATTCTTTGCGACAGGCAACTGTAGAGGCCTAGTCTTTATGTATATTTAAGGCAAAGGCTGATAGATTATTAATTGATCAGGGCATGAAGGGTTACAAGGAGAAGGCAAGAGATGGGGGAACCCTCATCGTGGATCAGCCACGATGAAATGGCGGAGCAGACTTGATGGTCAAAATGGCCTAATTCTATTCCTATATCTTATAATATTATCTTATGGTCTTGTACCACGGAAGGAAATGCAGTATTTTAGATTGAAAGAAATGCAGTGAATCATTGTGTCAACTGGAAAGATACTTTTAATCCCTAGATGGTAGGATTGGAAGATGTAAAAGGACAGGAGCTGAATTTCCTGTGGTTGGCCAGCTTTCTCCTTTCCGGACACACTGCTGCCCTCTGGAATCAGTACTGGAGTCAGTAAGTTCACTGGGTAGCATGGTAGTATAACGTTTTACAGCACCAGCACCCCACCTGCAACTCCCATTGCCAGTAAAAAGTTTGTATGCTCTCCCCGTGACTGCATAGATTTCCTCTGGGTGCTCTGGTTCCTCCCTCATTCTAAAGACATCATACGGTGTAAATGGATAGTGCTGCTCCCTGGGCCAAGCCTGATGTTTCTCTAGATAAAATATAAAAGTTCAGCTAATTGTTTTCTCTGTTTGTATCAGACTGTTGGTTCTGTGACCAAGGGCCCATCTCTAATATTAAATCAGATTTTCTCTCTCCACTAACACTGCTAGGTCTTTTAACTACTTCCCACATCTCCAAACTGCATTTCACAGCTGTCTCTAAATACCCTGATCCATCGAACAACCTGTGCCTTTATCAACAGTTTATCATCACCAATCACTAGAAATGGTCCCTTTGTTCCAGCCCTCCTACCCTTCCCCAACCCTTCTATAACCAGCACCTATTTCCCCTCTCTCAGTTTTGACTGGAAATATTATCCATTTCATTTTCCACAGATTATATCTGACCTGTTATTTCTTCTGCATCTTCAGTTTGTTAAACCTTTCCTACATAGATAGATAGATAGATATACTTTATTAATCCTGAGGGAAATTTGGTTTCGTTACAGCCGCACCAACCAAGAATAGAGCGTAAATATAGCAATACAAAAAACCCCAACAATCAAACACCAAAATGCAAACTATGCCAGATGGAAAATAAGTCCAGGATCAGTCTATTGGCTCAAGGTGTCTGACCCTCCATGGGAGGAGCTGCACGTTCGATGGCCACAGGCAGGAACGACCTCCCGTGCCGCCAAGTGTTGTATCACAGTGGAATGTGGCCGAAGTCCAACAGTAAAAAGTTCAATATCCAGTTGCAAACACGTTCCTCGATCGTAATATGACCCAGATTGCACCATCTGTTGTTAGCCAGATCAGTAAGCACCCAACTCCTTTATGCTTACTGCTCTCAGTGCACTTCCTGTCAGCCGGAACGGTATTACCCACCGAACTCCTCTTCTCCAAAAGTCTCTGTTGTCTCAACCCGTTCCTCTTTTCTCGGCTTTCTGATCCCCCTCTGTGTGTTTTCCTCCATATTTCAGCAGGGGTGTCCACCGCTCTGTTCGTTAAACCGGCTGGTATTTGCTGGTCCGTGAAATACATCTGACAACTTATGGCTTTTCATAGAATCTCACCTGTCCACATCTAGGCACTTAAAGCCTTTCATTATCATCTCTGTACCTCTAGAAACATAGAATACCTACAGCACAATACATCCACCTGCTTTCCAATACATCCAGCACATTCCACACTTTCGCAACCTTCTGGGTGATGAAGTATGCTCTCGTTCTCCCCTTGTACATTTCAACTTCCACCCTTAACTGATGATCTCGAACTGAAATCCCACCCAAATTCAGTGGAAAAAGCTCCCATCAGCTACCTTATTTTTTTGCACACTAGCTGATTGCCAAGATGGTTTGGTCTTTCATTGATTCTATTATGGTCATTGGATTTATTGAGTATGCCAACAAGAAAACGAATCTTGGGATTGTATAGGGTGACATATATGTACGTTGATAATAAATTTACTTTGATCTTTATATTCTGCAAAACTTTGTAAACCTCCAGTTAATCTCCCCTCAATCTGCAACATTATTGGAACACAGCACTAATTTATTCAACCTTTCCCAATAACTCACACCATACTCTCAACATCCTGAGTGATTCTCATTCCCCAATCTCACCACCCTCTGATGCTTTGTCCACACCCTCACCATACATCTGAGCGATGTTCATTCCACACTCTCACCACTCTCTGAGCGATGTTCATTCCACACTCTCACCACTCTGAGTGATGTTCACTCCACACTCACCACTCTGAGTGATGTTCAGTCCACACTCACCACTTTGAGTGATGTTCACTCCACACTCTCACCACTCTGAGTGATGTTCACTCCACACTCTCACCACTCTCTGAGTGATGTTCATTCCACACTCTCACCACTCTCTGAGTGATGTTCATTCCACACTCACCACTCTGAGTGATGTTCATTCCACACTCTCACCACTCTCTGAGTGATGTTCATTCCACACTCTCACCACTCTGAGTGATGTTCATTCCACACTCTCACCACTCTCTGAGTGATGTTCATTCCACACTCTCACCACTCTCTGAGTGATGTTCATTCCACACTCTCACCACTCTCTGAGTGATGTTCATTCCACTCTCACCACTCTCTGAGTGATGTTCATTCCACACTCTCGCCACTCTGAGTGATGTTCATTCCATACTCTCGCCACTCTCTGAGTGATGTTCATTCCACACTCTCACCACTCTCTGAGTGATGTTCATTCCACTCTCACCACTCTCTGAGTGATATTCATTCCACTCTCACCACTCTCTGAGTGATGTTCATTCCACACTCACCACTCTCTGAGTGATGTTCATTCCACACTCTCACCACTCTGAGCGATGTTCATTCCACACTCTCACCACTCTCTGAGTGATGTTCATTCCACGCTCTCACCACTCTGAGTGATGTTCACTCCACGCTCTCACCACTCTCTGAGTGATGTTCACTCCACGCTCTCACCACTCTGAGTGATGTTCATTCAACACTCTCACCACTCTGAGCGACGTTCATTCCACACTCTCACCACTCTGAGTGATGTTCACTCCACGCTCTCACCACTCTGAGTGATGTTCATTCAACACTCTCACCACTCTCTGAGTGATGTTCATTCCACACTCTCACCACTCTGAGTGATGTTCACTCCACGCTCTCACCACTCTGAGTGATGTTCATTCAACACTCTCACCACTCTCTGAGTGATGTTCATTCAACACTCTCACCACTCTCTGAGTGATGTTCATTCCACACTCACCACTCTGAGTGATGTTCATTCCACTCTCACCACTCTCTGAGTGATGTTCATTCCACACTCTCACCACTCTGAGTGATGTTCACTCCACGCTCTCACCACTCTCTGAGTGATATTCATTCCACACTCTCACCACTCTCTGAGTGATGTTCATTCCACACTCTCACCACTCTCTGAGTGATGATCATTCTACACTCACCACTCTCTGAGTGATGTTCATTCCACACTCTTACCACTCTCTGAGTGATGTTCATTCCACACTCTCACCACTCTGAGCGATGTTCATTCCACACTCTCACCACTCTCTGACTGATGTTCATTCCACACTCTCACTACTCTGAGTGATGTTCATTCCACACTCTCACTACTCTGAGTGCTGTTCACTCCACACTCTCACCACTCTCTGAGTGATATTCATTCCACACTCACCACTCTGAGTGATGTTCATTCCACGCTCTCACCACTCTCTGACTGATGTTCATTCCACACTCTTACCACTCTCTGAGTGATGTTCATTCCACACTCTTACCACTCTCTGAGTGATGTTCATTCCACACTCTCACCACTCTGAGTGATGTTCATTCCACACTCTCACCACTCTCTGACTGATGTTCATTCCACACTCTCACTACTCTGAGTGATGGTCATTCCACACTCTCACTACTCTGAGTGATGTTCATTCCACACTCTCACCACTCTCTGAGTGATGTTCACTCCACACCGTCACCACTCTCTGAGTGATGTTCATTCCACTCTCACCACTCTCTGAGTGATGTTCATTCCACCCTCTCACCACTCTGAGTGATGTTCACTCCACACTCTCACCACTCTCTGAGTGATGTTCATTCCACACTCACCACTCTCTGAGTGATGTTCATTCCACACTCTCACAACTCTGAGTGATGTTCATTCCACACTCTCACTACTCTGAGTGATGGTCATTCCACACTCTCACTACTCTGAGTGATGTTCATTCCACACTCTCACCACTCTCTGAGTGATGTTCACTCCACACCGTCACCACTCTCTGAGTGATGTTCATTCCACTCTCACCACTCTCTGAGTGATGTTCATTCCACCCTCTCACCACTCTCTGAGTGATGTTCATTCCACTCTCACCACTCTCTGAGTGATGTTCATTCCACGCTCTCACAACTCTGAGTGATGTTCATTCCACGCTCTCACCACTCTCTGACTGATGTTCATTCCACACTCTCACTACTCTGAGTGATATTCATTCCACACTCACCACTCTCTGAGTGATGTTCATTCCATGCTCTCACCACTCTCTGAGTGATGTTCATTCCACACTCTCACTACTCTGAGCAATGTTCATTCCACAGTCTCACCACTCTCTGAGTGATGTTCATTCCACACTCTCACCACTCTGAGTGATGTTCACTCCACACTCTCACCACTCTCTGAGTGATGTTCATTCCACACTCACCACTCTCTGAGTGATGTTCATTCCACGCTCTCACAACTCTGACTGATGTTCATTCCACACTCTCACCACTCTGAGCGATGTTCATTCCACACTCTTACCACTCTCTGAGTGATGTTCATTCCACACTCTCACCACTCTGAGTGATGTTCACTCCACGCTCTCACCACTCTCTGAGTGATGTTCATTCCACACTCTCACCACTCTGAGTGATGTTCATTCCACACTCTCACCACTCTGAGTGATGTTCACTCCACGCTCTCACCACTCTCTGAGTGATGTTCACTCCATGCTCTCACCACTCTGAGTGATGTTCATTCAACACTCTCACCACTCTGAGCGATGTTCATTCCACACTCTCACCACTCTCTGAGTGATGTTCATTCCACACTCTCACCACTCTGAGTGATGTTCACTCCACGCTCTCACCACTCTCTGAGTGATGTTCACTCCACGCTCTCACCACTCTGAGTGATGTTCATTCAACACTCTCACCACTCTCTGAGTGATGTTCATTCCACACTCACCACTCTGAGTGATGTTCATTCCACTCTCACCACTCTCTGAGTGATGTTCATTCCACACTCTCACCACTCTGAGTGATGTTCACTCCACGCTCTCACCACTCTCTGAGTGATATTCATTCCACACTCTCACCACTCTCTGAGTGATGTTCATTCCACACTCTTACCACTCTCTGAGTGATGTTCATTCCACACTCTCACCACTCTGAGCGATGTTCATTCCACACTCTCACCACTCTCTGACTGATGTTCATTCCACACTCTCACTACTCTGAGTGATGGTCATTCCACACTCTCACTACTCTGAGTGATGTTCATTCCACACTCTCACCACTCTCTGAGTGATGTTCACTCCACACCGTCACCACTCTCTGAGTGATGTTCATTCCACTCTCACCACTCTCTGAGTGATGTTATTTCCACCCTCTCACCACTCTCTGAGTGATGTTCATTCCACTCTCACCACTCTCTGAGTGATGTTCATTCCACGCTCTCACAACTCTGAGTGATGTTCATTCCACGCTCTCACCACTCTCTGACTGATGTTCATTCCACACTCTCACTACTCTGAGTGATATTCATTCCACACTCACCACTCTCTGAGTGATGTTCATTCCACTCTCACCACTCTCTGAGTGATGTTCATTCCACGCTCTCACAACTCTGAGTGATGTTCATTCCACGCTCTCACCACTCTCTGACTGATGTTCATTCCACACTCTCACTACTCTGAGTGATATTCATTCCACACTCACCACTCTCTGAGTGATGTTCATTCCATGCTCTCACCACTCTCTGAGTGATGTTCATTCCACACTCTCACTACTCTGAGCAATGTTCATTCCACAGTCTCACCACTCTCTGAGTGATGTTCATTCCACACTCTCACCACTCTGAGTGATGTTCATTCCATGCTCTCACCACTCTCTGAGTGATGTTCATTCCACACTCTCACTACTCTGAGTGATGGTCATTCCACACTCTCACTACTCTGAGTGATGTTCATTCCACACTCTCACCACTCTCTGAGTGATGTTCACTCCACACCGTCACCACTCTCTGAGTGATGTTCATTCCACTCTCACCACTCTCTGAGTGATGTTATTTCCACCCTCTCACCACTCTCTGAGTGATGTTCATTCCACTCTCACCACTCTCTGAGTGATGTTCATTCCACGCTCTCACAACTCTGAGTGATGTTCATTCCACGCTCTCACCACTCTCTGACTGATGTTCATTCCACACTCTCACTACTCTGAGTGATATTCATTCCACACTCACCACTCTCTGAGTGATGTTCATTCCACTCTCACCACTCTCTGACTGATGTTCATTCCACGCTCTCACAACTCTGAGTGATGTTCATTCCACGCTCTCACCACTCTCTGACTGATGTTCATTCCACACTCTCACTACTCTGAGTGATATTCATTCCACACTCACCACTCTCTGAGTGATGTTCATTCCATGCTCTCACCACTCTCTGAGTGATGTTCATTCCACACTCTCACTACTCTGAGCAATGTTCATTCCACAGTCTCACCACTCTCTGAGTGATGTTCATTCCACACTCTCACCACTCTGAGTGATGTTCACTCCACACTCTCACCACTCTCTGAGTGATGTTCATTCCACACTCACCACTCTCTGAGTGATGTTCATTCCACGCTCTCACAACTCTGAGTGATGTTCATTCCACACTCTCACCACTCTGAGCGATGTTCATTCCACACTCTTACCACTCTCTGAGTGATGTTCATTCCACACTCTCACCACTCTGAGTGATGTTCACTCCACGCTCTCACCACTCTCTGAGTGATGTTCACTCCATGCTCTCACCACTCTGAGTGATGTTCATTCAACACTCTCACCACTCTGAGCGATGTTCATTCCACACTCTCACCACTCTCTGAGTGATGTTCATTCCACACTCTCACCACTCTGAGTGATGTTCACTCCACGCTCTCACCACTCTCTGAGTGATGTTCACTCCACGCTCTCACCACTCTGAGTGATGTTCATTCAACACTCTCACCACTCTCTGAGTGATGTTCATTCCACACTCACCACTCTGAGTGATGTTCATTCCACACTCTCACCACTCTCTGAGTGATGTTCATTCCACACTCTCACCACTCTCTGAGTGATGTTCATTCCACATTCTCACCACTCTGAGTGATGTTCACTCCACGCTCTCACCACTCTCTGAGTGATGTTCACTCCGCGCTCTCACCACTCTGAGTGATGTTCATTCAACACTCTCACCACTCTCTGAGTGATGTTCATTCCACACTCTCACTACTCTGAGTGATGTTCATTCCACACTCTCACTACTCTGAGTGATGTTCATTCCACACTCTCACTACTCTGAGTGCTGTTCACTCCACACTCTCACCACTCTCTGAGTGATATTCATTCCACACTCACCACTCTGAGTGATGTTCATTCCACGCTCTCACCACTCTCTGACTGATGTTCATTCCACACTCTCACTACTCTGAGTGATGTTCATTCCACACTCACCACTCTGAGTGATGTTCATTCCACACTGTCACCGCTCTCTGAGCGTGTATGGACCAGATACATATCAAAGTCTACCCTTCATAGTTCTGTCAAATACCCCAATGCAGATGCAGGAAGGGTTTACAAAGAGAAAAATATGCTGTAAGAATGTACAATCTTCCAATCTGTGTGCTAGCCAGAAAGAAAAGTTCTCCCATGTGCAACGCATTATACACTCATGGGAAAACACAACTTGATTTCAATACACAGAGGTATTTCACGTGTTCTGTCCAATCAAGGGAGTACAAAGAAGGTTCACCAGATTGATTCCTGGGATGGCAGGACTTTCATATGATGAAAGATTGGATCAGCTAGACTTATACTCGTTGGAATTTAGAAGACTGAGGGGGGATCTTATTGAAACGTATAAAGTCCTAAAGGGATTGGACAGGCTAGATACAGGAAGATTGTTCCCGATGTTGGCGAAGTCCAGAACGAGGGGTCACAGTTTGAGGATAAAAGGGAAGACTTTTAGGACCGAGATTAGGAAAAACTTCTTCACACAGAGAGTGGTGAATCTGTGGAATTCTCTGCCACAGGAAACAGTTGAGGCCAGTTCATTGGCTATATTTAAGAGGGAGTTAGATATGGCCCTTGTGGCTAAAGGGATCAGGGGGTTAGAGGGAAGGCTAGTACAGGGTTCTGAGTTGGATGATCAGCCATGATCGTACTGAATGGCAATGCAGGGTCAAAGGGCCGAATGGCCTACTCCTGCACCTATTTTCTATGTTTCTATCAAACATTGCCAGGATTGGTAAAGCATAGCTTAACATAAAACATAACACTTCGGAGGCAGTGGTCACGAAATGTTGAATTCAACTTGAAGTTTGATAGGGAGAAAGTAAGGTCTGACATGTAAGTACTTCAGTCGAGTAAAAGAGTTTACAATGGTTTGACAGAGGAGTTACGTAGAAACAGAGAAACATAGAACTCTACAGCGCATTACAGGTCTTTCGGCCCACAATGTTTTGCTGACCATTAACCCACTGTAGAAACTGCCTAGAATTTCCAAACTGTATAGCCCTCTATTTATATAAAGCTCCATGTAGGACCATAGAATGTTACAGCACAGAAACAGGCATTTTGGCCCTTCTTGGCTGTGCCGAACCATTTTTCTGCCTAGTCCCACTGACCTGCACCTGGACCATATCCCTCCATACACCTGTCTTCCATGTACCTGTCCAAGTTTTTCTTAAATATTAAAAGTGAGCCCACATTTACCACTTCATCTGGCAGCTCATTCCACACTCCCACCACTCTGTGTGTGAAGAAGCCCCCCACTAATATTCCATTTAAACTTTTCCCCCTTCACCCTTAACCCACATCCTCTGGTTTTTTTTCTCCCCTTGCCTCTGTGGAAAAAGCCTGCTTGCATTCACTCTATCTATACCCATCATAAATTTATATACCTCTATCAAATCTCCCCTCATTCTTCTACGCTCCAGGGAATAAAGTCCCAACCTATTCAACCTTTCTCTGTAACTGAGTTTCTCAAGTCCTGGCAACATCCTTGTAAACCTTCTCTGCACTCTTTCAACCTTATTTATATCCTTCCTGTAATTTGGTTACCAAAACTGCACACAATACTCCAAATTGGGCCTCACCAATGCCTTATACAACCTCACCATAACATTCCAACTTGTATACTCAATACTTTGATTAATAAAGGCCAATGTACCAAAAGCTCTCTTTACGACCCTATTTACCTGTGGCGCCACTTTTAGGGAATTTTGTATCTATTCCCAGATCCCTCTGTTCTACTGCACTCCTCAGTGCCTTACCATTTACTCTGTTTGTCTACCTTGGTTTGTCCTTTCACGTGGAATACTTCACACTTGTCTGTATTAAACTCCATCTGCCATTTTTCAGCCCATTTTTCCAGCTGGTCCAATCCAAGTCCCTCTGCGGGCTCTGAAGACCTTCCTCACTGTCTACTACACCTCCAATCTTTGTATCATCAGCAAATTTGCTGATCCAATTCACCACATTATCATCCAAATCATTGATATAGATGACAAATAACAATGGACCCAGCACTGATCCCTGTGGCACACCACTAATCACAGGCCTCCACTCTGAGAAGCAATTCTCTACTACCACTCTTTGGCTTCTTTCATTGAGCCAATGTCTAATCCAATTTACCACCTCTCCATGTATACCTAGTGACTGAATTTTCCTAACTAACCTCCCATGCGGGACCTTGTCAAAGGCCTTACTGAAGTCCATGTAGACAACATCCACTGCATCCACTTTCCTGGTAACCTCCTCGAAAAACTCCAGTAGATTGGTCAAACATGACCTACCACGCACAAAGCCATGTTGACTCTCCCTAATAAGTCCCTGTCTATCCAAATACTTGTAGATTCTGTCTCTTAGTACTCCCTCCAATAACTTACCTACTACCGACATCAAATTTACTGGCCTATAATTTCCTGGATTAATTTTAGAGCCTTTTGTAAACAATGGAACAACATGAGCCACTCTCCAATCCTCCGGCACCTCACCTGTAGACAGCGACATTTTAAATATTTCTGTCAGGGCCCCCGCAATTTCAACACTACTCTCCTTCAAGGTCCGAGGGAATACCCTATCAGTTCCTGGGGATTTATCTATTCTGATTTGCCTCAAGATAGCAAGCACCTCCTCCTCCTCAATCTGTATAGGTTCCATGACCTCACTAGTTGTTTGCCTTATTTCCATCGACTCCATGCCAGTTTCCTTAGTAAATACAAACGCAAAAAACCTATTTAAGATCTCCTCCATTTCTTTTGGTTCCATACTTAGCCGACCACTCTGATCTTCAAGAGGACCAATTTTATCCCTTACTATCCTTTTGCTCTTAATCTACCTGTAGAAGCTCTTTGGATTATCCTTCACTTTGACTGCCAAAGCAACCTCATGTCTTTTTTTAGCCCTCCTGATTTCTCTCAAGTATTTTTTTGCACTTTTTATACTCAAGCAGCTTATTTGTTCCCTGTTTCCTATACATATCATACATCTCTCTCTTCTTTATCAGAGTTCCATTATCCCTTGAGAACCAAGGTTTCTTATTCTTATTCACTCTACCTTTAATCCTGACAGGAACATACAAACTCTGCACTCTCAAAATTTCTCCTTTGAAGGCTTCCTTCTTACCAATCACATCCTTGCCAGAGAACAACCTGTCCCAATCCACGCTTTTTAGATCCTTTCTCATTTCTTCAAATTTGGCCTTCTTCCAGCTTAGAACCTCAACCCTAGGACCAGATCTATCTTTATCAATGATCAAGTTGAAACTAATGGTGTTATGATCACTGGAACCAAAGTGCTCCCCTACACACACTTCCATCACTTGTCCTAATTCGTTTCCTAATAGGAGATCTAATATTGCATCCCCTCTAGTTGGTACCTCTATATATTGATTTAGAAAACTTTTTTGAACACATTTTACAAACTTTAGCCCGTCTAGACCTTTAATAGTATGGGAGTCCCAATCAATATGTAGAAAATGAAAATCCCCTACTATCACAACTTTGTTTCCTGCAGTTGTCTGCTATCTCTCTGCAGATTTGCTCCTCCAATTCTTGCTGACTATTGGGTGATCTGTAATACAATTCCACTAATGTGGCCATACCTTTCCTGTTTCTCAGCTCCACCCATAAGGACTCAGTAGACAAGTCCTCTAATCTGTCCTGCCTGAGCACTGCTGTAATATTTTCCCTGACAAGCAATGCCACCCGCCCCCCCCCCCCCCACACCTTTCATTCCTCTGCCTCTATCACATCTGAAACATCGGAACCCTGGAATATTAAGCTGCCAGTCCTGCCCCTCCTATAGCCAAGTTTCACTAATGGCTATAATGTCATAATTCTATGTGTCAATCCACACCCTCAGCTCGTCAGCCTTCCCCACAATACTCCTCGCATTGAAATAGACACACCTCTGAAGATTATTACCACCACACACAACCCTCTGTTTGTGACATTGCATGAACTTTTAACATCATTTATTTTCACCCCCGCTCCACTATCTGCTCTGGCACTCTGGTTCCCATCCCTCTATCTACGAGTCTCTTAAAAAAACCCTATTGTATCCGCCTCTACCACCCTCACTGGCAGTCCATTCTGCACACCAACCACTCTCTGTCCCTCTGACATCTCCCTTGTACCCACTTCCAAATACCTTAAAATTATGCTCCCTCGTGTTAGCCCTGGGAAAAAGCCTCTGGCTATCCACATGATCAATACCTCTCATCATCTTATACACCTTTATCAGGTCACTTCTCATCCTCCGTCGCTCCAAGGAGAAAAGGCCAAGTTCACTCAACCTGTTCTCATAAGGCATGTTCTCCAATCCAGGCAGCATTCTTGTCAATCTCCTCTGCGCTCCATCTATAGTATCAACATCACCGGACCAGAGTTGGCCAAAGTAAATCGGAAGGAGATGCTGGCAGGGATGACAGCAGAGCAGCAATGGCTTGAGTTTCTGGGAAGGTGCAGGATAGATGTATTATAAAAACAAAGAAATACTCAAATGGAAAAATAGTACAACCTTGGCTGACAAGGGAAGTCAAATCAAATGTAAAAGCAAAAGAGACGGCATACGATAAAGCAATAAGTAGGGGGAAGACAGGATTGGGAAACTTTTAAAACCCTACAGAGAGCAACTAAAAGAATCATTAGGAAAAAAAAAGATAAAATATGAAAGCAAGCTAGCAAACAATATCAAAGTGGATAGTAAAAGCTTTTTCAAGTATGTAAAAAATAAAACAGGTGAAAGTGGATACGGGACCACTAGATAATGAGGCTGGAGAAATAATAATGAGATCCAAGGAGATAGCAGATGAACTAAATGAGAATTTTGTGTCAGTCTTCACTGTGGAAGACATTAGCACTGTGCCAGATGTCACAGTGAAGGTGTGATGGAAGAGAAGTGAGTGCAGTTACTATTACAAGGGAGAAGGTACTGAAAAAACTGGAAGACCTAAGGGTACGTAAGTCACCCAGACCAGATGAACTGCACCCTAGGGTTCTGAAAGAGGCGGTGGTAGAGATTGTGGATGCTTTGGTAATGATCTTTCAAAAATCATTGGTTTCTGGAATTTTACTGGTGGACTGGAAAATTGGAAATGTCAGTCCACTCTTTAAAAAAGGAGGAAGGTAGATGAAAGGAAATTATAGACCAGTTAGCAGGACCTCAGTGGTTGGGAAGATGTTGGAGTCAATTGTTAAGGATGAGGTGATGGAGTACTTGGTGACACAGGACAAGATAGGACAAAGTCAGTATGGTTTCCTTCACAGAAAATCCTGCCTGATGAACCGGTTAGAATTCTTTGAGGAGATTACCAGTAGGCTAGACAAGGGAGATGCAGTGGATGTTGTATATTTGGATTTTCAGAAGGCCTTTGACAAGGTGCCACACAAGAGGCTGCTTACCAAGCTAAGAGCCCATGGTATTACAGGAAAGTTACTAACATGGTTAGAACACTGGCTGAATGGTAGGAAGCAGTGAGTGTGAATACTCCTTTTCTGATTGGCTGCCAGTGACTAGTAGTGTTCCACACGGATTAGTGTTGGGACTGCTTTTTATGCTGTATATCAATGATTTAAATGATGAAATAGATGGCTTTGTTGCCAAGCTTGCAGGTGATATGCAGATTGGTGGAGGGGCAGGTAGTATTGAGGAAACAGATAGGCTGCAGATTAGAAGAATTGGCATGAGAGTTGCATATAGAAACATAGAAAATAGGTGCAGGAGTAGGCCATTCGGCCCTTCGAGCCTGCACCGCCATTCAGTACGATCATGGCTGATCATCCAACTCAGAACCCTGTACCTGCCTTCTCTCCATACCCCCTGATCCCTTTAGCCACAAGGGCCATATCTAACTCTCTCTTAAATATAGCCAATGAACTAGCCTCAACTGTTTCCTGTGGCAGAGAATTCCACAGATTCACCACTCTCTGCGTGAAGGAGTTTTTCCTCATCTCGGTCCTAAAAGGCTTCCCCTTTATCCTCAAATTGTGACCCCTCGTTCTGGACTTCCCCAACATCGGGAACAATCTTCCTGCATCTAGCCTGTCCAAACCCTTTAGGATTTTGTACGTTTCAATAAGATCCCCCCTTAATCTTCTAAATTCCAACGAGTATAAGCCTAATCGATCCAGTCTTTCATCATATGAAAGTCCTGCCATCCCAGGAATCAATCTGGTGAACCTTCTTTGTACTCCCTCTATGGCAAGGATGTCTTTCCTCAGATTAGGGGACCAAAACTGCACACAATACTCCAGGTGTGGTCTCACCAAGGCCTTGTACAACTGCAGTAGTACCTCCCTGCTCCTGTACTCGAATCCTCTTGCTATGAATGCCAGCATACCATTCGCCTTTTTCACCGCCTGTTGTACCTGCATGCCCACTTTCAATGACTGGTGTACAATAACACCCAGGTCTCGTTGCACCTCCCCTTTTCCTAATCAGCCACCGTTCAGATAATAATCTGTTTTCTTGCTTTTGCCACCAAAGTGGATAACCTCTCATTTATCCACATTAAATTGCATCTGCCATGAATTTGCCCACTCACCTAGCCTATCCAAGTCACCCTGCATCCTCTTAGCATGCTCCTCACAGCTAACACTGCCGCCCAGCTTCGTGTCATCCGCAAACTTGGAGATGCTGCATTTAATTCCTTCGTCTAAGTCATTAATATATATTGTAAACAACTGGGGTCCCAGCACTGAGCCTTGCGGTACCCCACTAGTCACTGCCTGCCATTCTGAAAAGGTCCCGTTTATTCCCACTCTTTGCTTCCTGTCTGCTAACCAATTCTCTTTCCACATCAATACCTTACCCCCAATACCGTGTGCTGTAAGTTTGCACACTAATCTCCTGTGTGGGACCTTGTCAAAAGCGTTCTGAAAATCCAAATATACCACATCCACTGGTTCTCCCCTATCCACTCTATGATATACAATGTTGGAAAATGCATGCTCATGCACTTAGGTTGTAGAAGTAAACGTGCAGACTATTTTCTAAACAGGGAGAAAATCCAAAAATCTGAGATGCAAAGGGACTTGGGAGTCCTCATGCAGAACACCCTGAAGGTTAACTTGCAGGTTGAGTCGGTGGTGAGGAAGGCAAATGCCGTGTTAGCATTCACTTCAAGAGATCGAAAATACAAAAGCAGGAATGTGATGCTGAGGCTTTATAAGGAACTGGTGAGGCCTCACCTTGAGTATTGTGAACAGTTTTGGGCTCCCCATTTATGAAAATATGTGCTGACATTGGAGAAAGTTCAGAGCAGGTTCAAAAAGATGACTCCTCGAACAAAAGGTTTATCATACGATGAATGTTTGATAGCCCTGGGTCTGTACTGCTGGAATTTACATAGAAACGTAGAAAACCTACAGCACAATACAGGACCTTCAGCCCACAATGCTGTGCCGAACATGTTCTTACTTTAGAAATTACCTAGGGTTGCTCATAGTCCTCTATTTTTCTAAACTCCATGTACCTATCCAAGCGTCTCTTAAAAGACCGTATTATATCCGCCTCCACCACCGTTGCCAGCAGCCCATTCCACGCACTCACCACTCTCTGCGTAAAAAAATTTACCCCTGACATCTCCTCTGTACCTACTTCCAAGCACCTTAAAACTGTGCCCTCTCGTGTTAGCCATTTCAGCCCTGGGAAAAAGCCTCTGACTATCCACACGATCAATGCCTCTCATCATCTTATACACCTCTATCAGGTCACCTCTCATCCTCCGTCACTCCATGGAGCAAAGGCCGAGTTCACTCAACCTATTCTCATAAGGCATGCTCCTCAATCCAGGCAACATCCTTGTAAATCTCCTCTGCACCCTTTCTGTAGTTTCCACATCCTTCCTATAGTGAGACGACCAGAACTGAGCACAGTACTCCGAGTGGGGTCTGACCAGGATTCTATGTAGCTGCAACATTACCTCTCAGCTCTTAAACTCAATTCCACGATTGATGAAGGCCAATGCACCGTATGCCTTCTTAACCACAGAGTCAACCTGTGCAGCAGCTTTGAGTGTCCTTTGGATTTGGACCCCAAGATCTCTCCGATCCTCCACAATAAGAGGATGAGGGGGTATCTCATTGAAACCTTTCGAATATTGAAAGGCCTAGACAGAGAAGATGTGGAAAGGAAGTTTCACATGAACATAGAACATAGAAACCTACAGCACATTACAGGCCCTTCGGCCCACTATGTTGTGCCGACCATGTAACCTACTTTAAAAACTGCCTAGAATTTCCCTAGTGCATAGCGGTCTATTTTTCTAAGCTCCATGTCCCTATCTAAGAGGCTCTTATTGAATCTGCTTCCACCGCTGCCACCGGCAGTGCGTTCCACACATCTGCCGCACTCTCATGGTGGAGGAGTCTTGGACAAGAAGGCACAGCCTCAGGATAGACGGGCATCCATTTAAAGCAGAGGTGCAGAGAAATTTCCTTAGCCAAGGGGTGGTGAATTTGTGGAATTTATTACCATGGGCAGCTGTGGAGGCCAGGTTGCTGGTGTATTTAACGCACAGCTTAATAGGTTCTTGATGGGACACAGCTTCAAAGCTTACAGGGAGAAGGCCAGGGAGTGCAGCTGAGGAGGGGGAGAAAACGATCAGCCATGATTGAATGGAGGAGTAGACTTGATGCACCAAATGGCCTAATTCTGCTCCTATGTCTTATGGTCCTATGGTCTGTAACTTTTGGTGTATTGACTAAACAGGATAACCATCAGGCTCTTGAATCAAAGGGGCTAACTACACTCAACTTCACTCATCACATCACCAAACTGTTTCCACAACCCAGAGACTCACTTTCAAAGACTCCTCATTTGATGTTCTCTATACCTATTGTTGTTCTTTTTCATTTGTATTTGCAGTTTGTTGTCTTTTGCACCTTGGTTTTTTGTCCGTCCTGTTGAATGTGGTCCTTCATTGATTCTATGGTTTTTCTTGGATTTACTGTGTCTGTCCACAAGAAAACGAATCTCAGGGTTGTATATGGTGACATATATGTACTTTGATAATAAATTTATTTTGACCTTTCAACTTTGAGATAACAGTCCTATAGGGAATAAAGTCCTGATGAAGGGTCTCGGCCCAAAATGTCGACTGTTTATTCCCTTCAATAGAAGCTGCCTAATCTGATGAGTTCCTCCAGCATTTTGTACGTGCTGAATATAGAGAATAAAACTCCCTCTGTTTTTGAATGCCCAGTGACACCAAGGAACTGATTTCATGTGGTTGACAAGATCATTAAAATTGCTTCAAGGCTATTGCAGAACAGTGTAAAGTTATGGCTTGGCAGTGCAAAAAGTTGATCAAAACAAAAAACTATGATGAGAAAGTATTTGTGAAGGGCTTGATTGTAGTGCTTCCAGTCACATTATTGATGCTGAATGTGGAAGTTGCCTGTGGAAGTGTTTCTGGAACATTTCACAGTCCGTTGTTCACCCCGCACATCGTCATTCCATTCAAACAGTACTCTCAGTGACCACTTCGTTATGTACGCCTGTAGACCTGCTCATTGACATATATATCTAATCAGCCATCCGAAAAGCATGCATACTTCAGACCAAACTTCAGAATGGGGGATAAATGTGATCTCAGTAACTTTGGCCATGGAATGATTTTGGTGCCAGACTGAGCGATTTGAGTATCCCAGAAACTGCTGATCTCCTGGGATTTTCATGCATAACAGTACCTGGGATTTACAGGGAATCGTGCAGAAAAACAAAAAAAAACATCCAGTGAGTGCTGAAAATGCCTTGTTAATAATGAGAGTGGTCAGACGAGAATGGCCAGACTGGTTTAAGCTGACAGGAAGCCAAAAATAACTCAAATAACCACGTATTACAACAGTTTCTATACCCTAGGTAATTTCTAAAGTAAGTACATGTTTGGCACAACATTGTGGGCCAAAGGGCCTGTATTATGTTGTAGGCTTTCTATGTTTCTACAAAAGTGGTATGCATCTCTGAACACAGAAGATCTGGAACCTGGAAGTGTATGGGTTACGGTTGCAGAAGACCACAAATATACTCTCAATGGCCACTTTATTAGGTCAGAAGGTATCTAGTAAAATGGCCATTGAGTATATTTGCATTAATTATCAAAGAACTCACTGCACACCGTGAGATGATTTTCAGATTCTCTTTGGTCCTGTAAGACAAGTAATTTCTCATTGATAAGTCTAGTTTGTGTTAAGGCACTGATCTGAGGTCAGTTCAATGATTCTACATCCCCTTGGGCTGGCAGAGATAAATCTGTCAGCATTGTTGCTATCGATGGAAGATCATTAACCTGTCTGGATTGTCTTATGGTCTGAAGGTCTCTCAGAATTAAAGGTTAATTTTCTGCACACCATTATATTGAGACACAGACAAAGGAGGGCAATCTGAAATATCGGAACATGCATGAACGAGCCGCAGCAGTTTTCCCTAAGGTAGATTTGACTTTGTAAAATGAGGTTAAACATGTCCGTGGATGTCAACAGAAATAAGGTTGGAAAGATATAAAACAACTCACTGATGCCTAATTTGCAGAGCCACACATTCTAGTCTGAACCTTACGGGAACAATGGAAGACAGTCAGTGTAACTTCAGATTTGTTAAAGCCCGGGAGCACGAGGCGATATAGCTTGCAGCTGTCCCTGTGCTGATTCAGTCTGTGGCTGAAGTAGCCGATCAAACCTTCGCAGATTCTATGGCAGTCTCTCTTGGTCATGACCTTTCCTCACTGAATCTGTGCATATGCAATTTTTTTCTGCCTGATGACTTAATATGACCTGACTTTTAATTTATGCAGAGGGCCTTACTACACTTGAAGGCTTGTCAGATTCAGATTCAGATTTAAATTTATTTATCACATTTACATCGAAACATTCAGTGAAAGCCATCGTTTGTGTCACCCACTCAGCATGCAGTACTCCAGGTCTGGCCTCACCAGTACCTTGTACGTTTGCAGCATAACCTCCCTGAAGCACCTTCAATTACTCCAAAAGACTGAGGTTTGGTAAAAATACTGAAAGGCTTTTATTCGCTGTACAATACATAGAAACATAGAAACATAGAAAATAGGTGCAGGAGTAGGCCATTCTGCCCTTCGAGCCTGCACCGCCATTTATTATGATCATGGCTGATCATCCAACTCAGAACCCCGTCCCAGCCTTCCCTCCATACCCCCTGACCCCCGTAGCCACAAGGGCCATATCTAACTCCCCCTTAAATATAGCCAATGAACTGGCCTCAACTGTTTCCTGTGGCAGAGAATTCCACAGATTCACCACTCTCTGTGTGAAGAAGTTTTTCCTAATCTCGGTCCTAAAAGGCTTCCCCTCTATCCTCAAACTGTGGCCCATCGTTCTGGACTTCCCCAACATCGGGAACAATCTTCCTGCATCTAGCCTGTCCAATCCCTTTAGGATCTTATATGTTTCAATCAGATCCCCCCTCAATCTTCTAAATTCCAATGAGTACAAGCCCAGTTCATCCAGTCTTTCTTCATATGAAAGTCCTGCCATCCCAGGAATCAATCTGGTGAACCTTCTTTGTACTCCCTCTATGGCAAGGATGTCTTTCCTCAGATTAGGGGACCAAAACTGCACACAATACTCCAGGTGTGGTCTCACCAAGGCCTTGTACAACTGCAGTAGTACCTCCCTGCTCCTGTACTCGAATCCTCTCGCTATAAATGCCAGCATACCGTTCGCCTTTTTCACCGCCTGCTGTACCTGCATGCCCACTTTCAATGACTGGTGTATAATGACACCCAGGTCTCGTTGCACCTCCCCTTTTCCTAATCGGCCACCATTCAGATAATAATCTGTTTTCCTATTTTTGCCACCAAAGTGGATAACTTCACATTTATCCACATTAAATTGCATCTGCCATGAATCTGCCCACTCACCCAACCTATCCAAGTCACCCTGCATCCTCTTAGCATGCTCCTCACAGCTAACACTGCCACCCAGCTTCGTGTCATCCGCAAACTTGGAGATGCTGCATTTAATTCCCTCATCCAAGTCATTAATATATATTGTAAACAACTGGGGTCCCAGCACTGAGCCTTGCGGTACCCCACTAGTCACCGCCTGCCATTCTGAAAAGGTCCCGTTTATTCCCACTCTTTGCTTCCTGTCTGCTAACCAATTCTCTATCCACATCAATACCTTACCCCCAATACCGTGTGCTTTAAGTTTGCACACTAATCTCCTGTGTGGGACCTTGTCAAAAGCCTTTTGAAAATCCAAATATACCACATCCACTGGTTCTCCCCTATCCACTCTACTAGTTACATCCTCAAAAAATTCTATGAGATTCGTCAGACATGATTTTCCTTTCACAAATCCATGCTGACTTTGTCAGATCATTTCACCGCTTTCCAAATGTGCTGTTATCACATCCTTGATAACTGAGTCCAGCAGTTTCCCCACCACCGACGTTAGGCTAACTGGTCTATAATTCCCCGGTTTCTCTCTCCCTCCTTTTTTAAATAGTGAAGTTACATTAGCCACCCTCCAATCCTCAGGAACTAGTCCAGAATCTAACGAGTTTTGAAAAATTATCACTAATGCATCCACTATTTCTTGGGCTACTTCCTTAAGCACTCTGGGATGCAGACCATCTGGCCCTGGGGATTTATCTGCCTTCAATCCCTTCAATTTACCTAACACCACTTCCCTACTAACATGCATTTCGCTCAGTTCCTCCATCTCACTGGACCCTCTGTCCCCTATTATTTCTGGAAGGTTATTTATGTCCTCCTTAGTGAAGACAGAACCAAAGTAATTATTCAATTGGTCTGCCATGTCCTTGCTCACCATAATCAATTCACCTGTTTCTGTCTGTAGGGGACCTACATTTGTCTTAACCAATCTTTTTCTTTTCACATATCTATAAAAGCTTTTACAGTCAGTTTTTATGTTCCCTGCCAGTTTTCTCTCATAATCTTTCTTCCCCTTCCTAATTAAGCCCTTTGTCCTCCTCTGCTGAACTCTGAATTTCTCCCAGTCCTCAGGTGAGCCACTTTTTCTGGCTAATTTGTATGCTTCTTCTTTGGAATTGATACTATCCCTAATTTCCCTTGTCAGCCATGGGTGCACTACCTTCCTTGATTTATTCTTTTGCTAAACTGGGATGAACAATTGTTGTAGTTCATCCATGCGATCTTTAAATGCTTGCCATTGCATATCCACCGTCAATCCTTTAAGTGTCATTTGCCAGTCTATCTTAGCTAAAGATAGACCTCCACAGTGAGTGTCTGCCCCCGGACTGAGGGGGAGGGGCAAGGCGAACGCCTTTATACAGGATTCTGTGGGAGGAGCCACAGGGGCAGTCAGCAGAGGGGTGTGTCCAGACAGGTAACCGAGTTACAACATATATACATGGTTTACCACACTCCCTGCTCTTAAATTCAATCCCTCTAGTGATGAAGGCCAATGTTCCATTTGCCTTCTTGATAGCCTGCTGCACCGCAAACCAACCTTTTGTGATTCATGCAAAAGCTCTCCCAAGTCCCTCTGCACAGCAGCGTGTCTGCAATTTTTACCATTTAAATGATAATCTGCTCTTTCATTTTTCCTTCCAAAGTGGATGAGCTCACATTTACCAACATTGTACTCATCTCAATCTGCCAGACCTTTGCCCACTCACTTAAACTATTTACTGTATACCTCTCTGCAGACTCGCTGTATCTTCCGAACATTTTGCTTTTCCACTCAATTTAGTATCATCAGCAAACTTAGATACACTACACAAGGTCCCCTCTTGCAGATCGTTAATGTATATTGTGAGCAGTTGTGGGCCCAGCACTAACCCCTGCAGCACACCGCTCACCACTGATTGCCAACCAGAGTAACACACGTGTATCCCAACTCTCTGCTTTGTATTAGTTAACCAATCCTCTATCCATGCTAATACATCACCCCAACTCTACGCATGGTTATCTTATGGATAATTTTTTTATGTGGCACCTTATCAAATGCCTTCTGGAAATCCAATAAATAACACCCATCTGTTCCCCTCTATCCACTGCACTTGTTATATCTTCAAAAAACTCCAGTAAGTTTGCCAAACAGGATCCGCATTTGCTGAATCCATGCTGTGTCTGCCTGATGGATCCATTTCTTTCCAGATGCCTCACTATTTCTTCTTCAATGATAGTTTCAAGCATTTTCCCAGCTACAGATGTTAAACTAACTGGTCTATAGTTACCTGCCTTTCGCCTACATCGTTTTTTGAACAGTGGCGTGACATTCGCCATCTTCCAATCCACCAGGACCTGCCCAGAGTCCAGAGAATTTTGGTAAATCATCACCAAAGCCTCTACTATAACTTCTGCCATTTCTTTCAGTACCCTGGGATGCATTCCATCAGGACCAGAGGATTGTCTATCTTCAGAAAAAAAGATTCTGTAGATGTTGGAAATCCAGAGCAACACAGACAAAATACTGGCGGAACCCAGCATGTCAGGTAGAATCTATGAAAGGAATAAACAGTGGATGTTTCAGGCCAAGACACTTCATAAATCCTGATATGAAGTCTCGGCCTGAAACATCGATTGTTTATTCCTTTCCGTGGATGCTGCCTCACCTACTGAGTTCCTCCGGCATTTTTTTAATGTTACCCTGGAACTGAATGTGTCACCCACCTGGAAAGATACAGAGAAAACAGAGACATAAAGTAGGATGTGTTTGAAAATCTCTGGCTAACCTCGAACAGCTACATATTCAATAGCCTGTCTCCATGGAAACACAGGCCAAAAGCTGCACCGTTCTTACTTATCCCAGAGCACTCCTTCATTGGCTGGCTCCCAGCATTGATTAACTATTTTGTATCTGTCTAACAGACCCTTGAGTGACAAGATGTTGTCAGAGATTTAATTTGCTTGGTGTTTCTCTTCACAACATAAGGAAATTGAGAAAGGTCAACAAGAACAGGACTCATTAATTGGATTTCACACAAAACCACTCTTTCATTATTAATTACACAAAGAGCCCTGTGTGTCTCTTTGCTAATGAGCACCCTGCACAGAGACCATTGACAGCCTACTGAGAGGTCTGCTCTCACGCTGTGACATCACTGGGATCCTGTTGTCCCAAATTCATTTGATTCAAAGTAAAGCCATGTATTACTGCAGGTTCTGAGAATTTCCCATCCACTGCCCCATTGGTAAATTATATAACTACGGCATTGTGGTATATTAAATATACTATAACTGATGGTATATCACGGTAGCGCAGTGGTTAGCACAATGATATTACAGCTTGGGGCATCAGAATTCAGAATTCAATTCCAGTATCATTTATAAGCATTTTGCCAGTTCTTCCCATGCACGTGCCGGTTTCCTGCGGGTGCTCCACTTTCTTCCCACAGTCCAAAGAACCCATTAGTAGGTTAGCTGGTCATTGTAAATTGTCCTGTTATTAGGTTTAGACTTAATTAGGTGAGTTGCTGGGTGGCACATCTTGAAGTGTTTTCTTGTGGGCATACACAGTAAATTCAAGAAATGTAACATAATCAATGAAAGACTGCACCCATCTGGACAGACAAACAAGCAAATTGCAAGAGACAATAAAATGAAAATACAAAAAAAAGAAAAAAGAATAAATGAATAAGCAATAAATCTTAAGAATATGAAATGAAGAGTCCTTGAAAGTAAGTCCATAGGTTGTGGAACAGTTCAATGATGAGGTGAGTGAAGTTATCCGCTTTGGAGCCTGATGACTGAAGTGTAATAACTGTTCTTGAACCTGGTGGTGTGAGTCCTGAGGCTCTTGTACCTTCTTCCTGATGGCAGCAGTGAGAAGAGAGCATGGTCTGGCTGGTTGTGGTGGTGGTAAGGGGGCAGCTGGGAGGTGTTCTTGGTGACAGATGCTGCTTTCCTGTGACAACCACTTTATTACGTAAATTCGTACATATCCTCATGAATGGCTCCAACCAACTGTGAAATTTCTTGTCCTGTCCATCTTTTTTTATGACTGAAAAACGCAACTGAACTTTAGGAACACAAATATGAAAGTTTACCATAAGACCATAAGACATAGGAGCAGAATTAGGCCATTCAGCCCATCGTGTCTGCTTCACTGTTCCATCATGGCTGATCCTGGATCCCACTCAACACCATACAACTGCCTTCTCACCATGTCTTTGATAATGTGGTTGATCAGGAAACGATCAACTTCCACCTTAAATATACACATGGACTTGGCCTCCACCACAGTCTGTGGCAGAGCATTCCACATATTTACTACTCTGGCTAAAACAATTCCTCCTTACCTCCGTTCTAAAGGGCCGCCCCTCAATTTTGAGGCTGTGCCCTCTCATTGTAGATACCCCCACCAGAGGAAACATCCTCTCCACATCCACCCTATCTAGTCCTTTCAACATTCGGTAGGTTTCAGAACATAGAACATAGAAGAGTACAGCAGTATCGTATAGTAGCAAATCTAGTAGAGTAGGTTTCAGAACACAGAACAGAGAAATCTACAGCGCACTACAGGCCCTTCGGCCCACAATGTTGTGCTGACCATGTAACCTACTCTAGAAACTGCCAGAGTTTCCTGACCTCATAGCCCTCTATTTTTCTAAGCTCCACCTATCTAAGACTCTCTTAAAAGACCCTATTGTATCCACCTCTACCACTGATGCTGGCAGTGCATTCCATGCCCGGATTGGAGAGGGACTGGGGAGCATGCCTTATAAGAATAGGTTGAGTGAACTCAGCCTTTTCTCCTTGGAGCAGCAGAGGATGACAGGTGACTTGATAGAGGTGTACAAGATGATGAGAGGCATTGGTTGTGTGGATAGTCAGAGGCTTTTTCCCAGGGCTGAATTGGCTAGCTTGGAAGTTCATCTGCCTAAGGAGATGTCAGGGGTAAGTTTTCTACGCAGAGTGGTGAGTGCGTGGAATGGGCTGCCGGCAACGGTGGTGGAGGCAGATATGATAGGGTTTAAGAAACTCCTGGATAGGTACATGGAGCTTAGAAAAATAGAGGGCTATGGGTCACCCTAGGTAATTTTTAAAGTAAGAACATGTTCAACACAACTTTGTGGGCTGAAGGGCCTATATTGTGCTGTAGGTTTTCTATGTTTCTGTATTTCTATTGTGGAGGGATTCATAATGATCTTTTAGCAATCAGTAGATTCTGGAGGAATGGAAAATTGCAAATGTCACTCCATTCTTCAAGAAGGGAGAGAAGTAGAAGAAAGGAAACTATACACGAACAGGAGAAAATCTGCGGATGCTGGAAATCTGAACAACACACAGAAATTGCTGGAGGGACCCAGCAGGCCAGGCAGCATCTGGCCTGAAATGTCAACTGTCATCTTTTCCACTGATGCTGCCTGGCCTGCTGAGTTCCTCCAGTATTTTGTGTGTATTGAAAGAAAACTATGGACCATTTAGCCTTACTTCAGTCATTGGATAATGTTGGAGTATGTTATTAAGGATGAGGTTTCAGGGTACTTGGCGGCACATGATAAAATAGGCCAAAGTCAGCATCGTTTTCTAAAGCAGAAATCTTGCCTGACAAATCTCAAATTTTTTGGGGAGGTAACAGGCAGGATAGTGAAAGGAGAGTCATTGGATGTTGTGCACTTGGATTTACAGAAGGCTTTTAACAAAACATGAGGCTGCTTAAAAAAATAAGAACCCCCTGGTATTCTAGGAAAGGTGCTAGAATTGATAGAAAATTGGTCAAGTAGCAGGGGACAAAGTGTTGGAATGAAGGGAGCCTTTTCTGGTTGGCTACCAGTGACTAGTGATGTGCCACAAAGGTTGGTGTTGGGTCACTTAATTTTTAAATTATAAAAGACCATAAGATACAGGAGCAAGATTAGGCCATTTGGCCCAACAAACCTGCTCTGCCACTCATCATGGCTGATCCATTTTCTCCCTTAGCCCCAACCTCCTGCTTTCTCTTCATATCTCTTCATGCCCTGACCATTCAAGAATCTATCAGCCTCTGCCTTAAATACACATAATGACTTGGCATGCACAGCCACCTGTGGCAAAGAATTCCATAGATTAACCATGCTCTGGCTAAAAAAACTCCTCCTCATCTCCATTTTAAAAAGACGCCCCTCTGTTCTGAGGCTGTATCTTCTAGTCCTGGACTCTCCCACCATAAGAAACAGCATCTCCCATCCACTCTATTGAGGTCTTTCAATGTTCAAAGGGTTTCAATTAGGTCACCCCTCATCCTTCTTATTCCAGCGAGGAGAGCCATCAAACGCTCTTCATATGAAAAGCCACTCAATCCTGGAATCATTTTCGTGAACCTCATTTGGACCCTCTCCAGCGTCAGCAGATCCGTTCTAAGATAAGGGGCCCAAACCTGCTCACAATACTCCGAGTGAGGCCTCACTAGTGCTTTATAAAGCCTCAGCTTTACATCCTTGTTTTTATACTCTAGTCCTCTTGAAATGAATGCTAACATCACATCTGCCTTCCTTACCACTAACTCAGTCTGCAAATTAATCTTTTGGGAATCCTACACAAGGACTCCCAAGTGCCAATGCGCTTCAGATTTTTGAATTTTGTCTCCATTTAGAAAATGGTCTACCTTTTGATTTCTTCTATCAAAGCGCATGACCATACACTTCCCAACGATGTCATTCATCTGCCACCCCTTTGTCCATTCTCCTAATCTAAGTCTTCTGTAGCTTCTCTACTCCCTCAAAACTATCTGCTCCTCCACCTAACTTTGCATCATCCACAAACTTTGCAACAAAGCCATAAGTGCCAAATCCAAGTAATTGATATATAGCATTATATAATTTGGCAACAAAGCCATCTTATTTAATCATCCAAATCATTGATCTACAGCTTAAAAAAGAAGCAATTCCAATGCAGACGCCTGTGGAACACCACTAGTTACCAGCAACCAATGAGAAAAGGGTCATTTTATTCCACTCTTTGCCTCCTGCCAATCAGCCACTGCTTTATCCATGCTCGTATCTTTCATTTAATATCATGGGCGCTTAACCTGTTAAGTAGTCTCATGTGTGGCACCTTGTCAAAGGCCTTCTGAGCATCCGAGTACAGAACATCCATTGATTCACCTTTGTCTACCTTGCTTGTTATTTCTTCAAAGAATTCCGACAAATTTGTCTGGCAAGATTTTCCCTTGAGGAAACTATGCTGACTATTTCATGCAAGTACCCTGAAACCACATCCTTAACAATTGATGCCATCACCTTCCCAACCACTGAGATCAGACTAACTGGCCTATAATTTCCTTTCTTCTACCTGCCTCTCTCATTTCTTGAAGGGTGGAATGACATTTGCAATGTTTAAGTCTTCTGGAACCATTCCAGAATCTAGTGATTTTTGAAATATCATTACTAATGTTTCCACAATCTCCTCAGCCATCTCTTTCAGAACCCTGGGTGTGCACCATGTTGTTCAGGTGACTCATCTCTCACCACCATTGTGGCCTTGAATGTAACAGAATTGATCGTGTAGGTAGCCAGAGGCTTTTTACCAGGGCTGAAATGGCTAACACGAGGGGGCATTGTTTTAAGGTGCTTGGAAGTAGGTACGAGGGGAATGCCAGAGGTAAGTTTTTCACACAGAGTGGTGGGTGTGTGGAATGCATTGCCAGCGAAGGTGGTAGAAGTAGATACAACAGAGTCTTTTAAGAGCCTCTTAGATAGGTACCTGGAGCTTAGAAAATTAGAGAGCTATGAGGTAGGGGAATTCTAGGCAGTTTCCAGAGTAGGTCACATGGTTAGCATGTAATGTGCCGTAGATTTCTCTGTTCTATGTTCTAGAAACTCTATGAGGTTGGTTAGACACTGCCAACCACACACACAGCCATGCTGACTATCCTTAATCAGTCCATGTCTATCCAAATACTCATATATCCAGTCCCTTAGAATATTCCCACAGCTAATGTCGGGCTCACCAGCCTATAATTTCTTTGAACACACATCAAAGTTGCTGGCAGCAACTTTGATGTGTGTTGCTTGAATTTCCAGCATCTGCAGAATTCCTGTTGTTATAATTTCTTGGTTTATTTTTAGAGCCCTTCTTAAACAGCAGAACAACATTGGCTATGCTCCAATCCTCTGGCAACCCATCTGTTGCTAAGGATGAGTATCTCTGCTCAGGCCCTGGCAACCTTTGTAGGGTCTGAGGGAACACCTTGTCAGGACCAAGGGGTTTATTCACCCTAATTTGCCTCATGACAGCAAACACCTCCTCCTCTGTGATCTGTATAGAGTTCATGAAGTTAGATTAGATTATTAGATTATGAGGACACTCAGTCCTCGTTTATTGTCATTTAGAAATGCATGCATTAAAAAATGATACAATGTTCCTTAAGAATAATGTCACAAGAAACACAGGACAAACCAAGACTAAAACTGACAAAACCACATAATTATAACATATAGTTACAATAGTGCAAAGCAATACATAATTTGATAAGAGCAGACCATGGGCATGGAAAAAGAAGTCTCAAAGTCCCGATAGCCTCAATATCTCATGCAGACGGTAGAAGGGAGGAACTCTCCCTGCCATGAACCTCCAGCACTGCAAACTTGCCGATGCAGCACCATTGGAAGCACCCAACCGCAGCGGACTCAGAATCCGGCCGAAAACTTCGAGTGTCCGACCAGCCCTTCAACACCGAGCACCATTCTCTGCCGAGAGCTTCGACCCCACCCCGGCTGCTGAGCAACAGGCAAAGCCGAGGACTCGGGGCCTTCCCCTCCAGAGATTTCGGATCACACAGCAGCAGCAGCAGCAAAGCAGGCATTTCAAAAGTTTCACCAGATGTTCCTCCGTGCTCTCACGTCCGTCTCCATCAAATCAGGATTGTGCATGGCACCCTACTTGACAGATAACAGACATCACCACCAGAGTGGCCGCTGCGAGTTGCGTCGCACCACCATCTTCTCTTCTCCCCTTATGCCGTTTTGATGCTGTTTTGCCTTACTTCTATACACTATATGTCTGTCTTCTGAGTAAAGAAAGATGCAAATAAATCATTTACAATCTTCCCCATATCTTGGCTCCACACAATGATTATCATTCTGACTTCTAGAAGATCACTTTTGTCCTTTGCAATAATTTTACGCTTAATGTATCTGTAGAATCATTTAGGATTCTCATTCGCTTTATCTGTTAAAGCAACCTCATGCCTTCTTTGTAACAGGGTGGCAAATGACACAGCATCCACACAGACTGGGGTTTGCAGTGGGAATGAGCCATCTCAATCTCACGAGTTTGGCGAGACTTGAGAGTGCCTTCCCGAGAGTTACGCAGCCAGGGGAAGCAGAGTGTTTCATTTGCATATTTACTTTGAAACTAATAACATTGTGATCACTGGATGCAAAATGTTCACCTACCCAAACTTCTGTAACCTGCCCTGTCTCATTCCCTAATAGCAGATCAAGGGTTGCACACTCTCTCATTGGGACTGATTAAGAAAATTTTCCTGAACACATTTGACAAATTCTATCCCATTGTAATGTATTGTGTGAGTATTCGTAGCGTCAGAGTGCGTATGACATCCGGACGTGGAAAAGGTTTAAAAATAGAAGTCTGGTGAATAAACGAGGTTGTTCAATCTACAGCGGTGTCCGAGTCACATCAATATCACATGGTGTCAGAAGTGGGATCAAGTAGTGGAGGTGCTACACAGAATGGAACAGATGGGAGTCATAACAAGACAAATAGAACCGACCGACTGGGTGAATAGTATGGTGACAGTGGTCACAGAAAAAAAGACGAGGATTTGCATGGATCCACAAGATCTAAGCCTCCCGGACGTCTACATCTGCACCAAGTGCATCGAGATGCAGCTCCTAAGGGACCGCGTTACGGAACTGGAGCTGCAGCTCGATGACCTTCGTCTGGTCAGGGAGAGTGAGGAGTTGATAGAGAGGAGTTATAGGCAGGTGGTCACACCGGGGCCACAGGAGGCAGACAAGTGGGTCACAGTTAGGAGGGGGAAGGGGAAGAGTCAGGTAATAGAGAGTACCCTGGTGGCTGTGCCCCTTAACAATAGGTACTCCTGTTTGAGTACTGTTGGGGGGAACAGCTTACCCGGGGGAAGCGACAGTGGCCGTGCCTCCGGCACAGAGTCTGGCCCTGTAGCTCAGAAGGATAGGGAAAGGAAGAGGAGGGCAGTTGTGATAGGGGACTCAATAGTAAGGGGGTCAGATAGGCGATTCTGTGGACGCAGTCCAGAGACCCGGATGGTAGTTTGCCTCCCTGGTGCCAGGGTCCGGGATATTTCTGATCGTGTTCAAGATATCCTGAAGTGGGAGGGTGAGGAGCCAGAGGTCGTGGTACATATAGGTACCAATGACATAGGTAGGAAAAGGGAAGAGGTCCTGAAAGGACAATATAGGGAGCTAGGAAGGGAGTTGAGAAAAAGGATCGCAAAGGTAGTGATCTCAGGATTACTGCCTGTGCCACGCGACAGTGAGAGTAGGAATGCGATGAGGTGGAGGATAAATACGTGGCTGAGGGATTGGAGCAGGGGGCAGGGATTCAAGTTTTTGGATCATTGGGACCTCTTTTGGTGCAGGCGTGACCTGTACAAAAAGGACGGGTTACAGTTGAATCCTAGGGGAACCAATATCCTGGCAGGGAGATTAGCGAGGGCTACTGAGGTGACTTTAAACTAGAATGGTTGGGGGGTGGGAATCAAATTAAAGAGGCTAGGCGTGAGGAGGTTAGTTCACAATAGGGGGATGGGAACCAGTGCAGAGAGACAGAGGGGTGTAAAGTGAGGGTAGAAGCAAAAAGTAGTAAGGAGAAAGGTAAAAGTGGCAGGCCGACAAATCCAGGGCAAGCATCAAAAAGGGCTACTTTTCAACATAATTGTATAAGGGCTAAGAGAGTTGTAAAAGAGCGCCTGAAGGCTTTGTGTGTCAATGCAAGGAGTATTTGTAACAAGGTGGATGAATTGAAAGTGCAGATTGTTATTAATGATTATGATATAGTTGGGATCATAGAGACATGGCTCCAGGGTGACCAAGGATGGGAGCTCAACATTCAGGGATAATCAATATTCAGAAGGGATAGACATGAAGGAAAAGGAGGTGGGGTGGCATTGCTGGTTAAAGATGAGATTAACGTAATAGAAAGGAAGGACATAAGCCGGGAAGATGTGGAATCGATATGGGTAGAGCTGCAGAACACCAAGGGGCAGAAAGCGCTGGTGAGAGTTGTGTACAGGCCACCTAACAGTAGTAGTGAGGTCGGAGATGGTATTAAACACGAAATTAGAAATGTATGCAATAAAGGAACAGCAGTTATAATGGGTGACTTCAATCTACATGTAGATTGGGTGAACCAAATTGGTAAAGGTGCTGAGGAAGAGGATTTCTTGGAATGTATGCGGGATGATTTTTTGAACCAACATGTCGAGGAACCAACTAGAGAGCAGGCTATTCTGGACTGGGTTTTGAGCAATGAGGAAGGGTTAATTAGCAATCTTGTCGTGAGAGGCCCCTTGGGTAAGAGTGACCATAATATGGTGGAATTCTTCATTAAGATGGAGTGACATAGTTAATTCAGAAACAAAGGTTCTGAACTTAAAGAGGGATAACTTTGAAGGTATGAGACGTGAATTAGCTAAGATAGACTGGCAAATGACACTTAAAAGATTGACGGTGGATATGCAATGGCAATCATTTAAGGATTGCATGGATGAACTACAACAATTCTTCATCCCAGTTTGGCAAAAGAATAAATCAAGGAAGGTAGTGCACCCGTGGCTGACAAGAGAAATTAGGGATAGTATCAATTCCAAAGAAGAAGCATACAAATTAGCCAGAAAAAGTGGCTCACCTGAGGACTGGGAGAAATTCAGAGTTCAGCAGAGGAGGGCAAAGGGCTTAATTAGGAAGGGGAAAAAAGATTATGAGAGAAAACTGGCAGGGAACATAAAAACTGACTGTAAAAGCTTTTATAGATCTGTGAAAAGGAAAAGACTGGTAAAGACAAATGTAGGTCCCCTACAGACAGAAACAGGTGTATTGATTATGGGGAGCAAGGACATGGCAGACCAATTGAATAATTACTTTGGTTCTGTCTTCACTAAGGAGGACATAAATAATCTTCCAGAAATAGTAGGGGACAGAGGGTCCAGTGAGATGGAGGAACTGAGCGAAATACATGTTAGTAGGGAAGTGGTGTTGGGTAAATTGAAGGGATTAAAGGCAGATAAATCCCCAGGGCCAGATGGTCTGCATCCCAGAGTGCTTAAGGAAGTAGCCCAAGAAATAGTGGATGCATTAGTGATAATTTTTCAAAACTCGTTAGATTCCGGACTAGTTCCTGAGGATTGGAGGGTGGCTAATGTAACCCCACTTTTTAAAAAAGGAGGGAGAGAGAAACCGGGGAATTATAGACTGGTTAGCCTAACGTCGGTGGTGGGGAAACTGCTGGAGTCAGTTATCAAAGATGTGATAACAGCACATTTGGAAAGCGGTGAAATCATCGGACAAAGTCAGCATGGATCTGTGAAAGGAAAATCATGTCTGACGAATCTCATAGAATTTTTTGAGGATGTAACTAGTAGAGTGGATAGGGTAGAACCAGTGGATGTGGTATATTTGGATTTTCAAAAGGCTTTTGACAAGGTCCCACACAGGAGATTAGTGTGCAAACTTAAAGCACATGGTATTGGGGGTAAGGTATTGATGTGGATAGAGAATTGGTTAGCAGACAGGAAGCAAAGAGTGGGAATAAACGGGACCTTTTCAGAATGGCAGGCAGTGACTAGTGGGGTACCACAAGGCTCAGTGCTGGGACCCCAGTTGTTTACAATATATATTAATGACTTGGATGAGGGAATTAAATGCAGTATCTCCAAGTTTGCGGATGACACGAAGCTGGGCGGCAGTGTTAGCTGTGAGGAGGATGCTAAGAGGATGCAGGGTGACTTGGATAGGTTGGGTGAGTGGGCAAATTCATGGCAGATGCAATTTAATGTGGATAAATGTGAAGTTATCCACTTTGGTGGCAAAAATAGGAAAACAGATTATTATCTGAATGGTGGCTGATTAGGAAAAGGGGAGGTGCAACGAGACCTGGGTGTCATTATACACCAGTCATTGAAAGTGGGCATGCAGGTACAGCAGGCAGTGAAAAAGGCAAATGGTATGCTGGCATTTATAGCGAGAGGAATCGAGTACAGGAACACGGAGGTACTACTGCAGTTGTACAAGGCCTTGGTGAGATCACACCTGGAGTATTGTGTGCAGTTTTGGTCCCCTAATCTGAAGAAAGACATCCTTGCCATAGAGGGAGTACAAAGAAGGTTCACCAGATTGATTCCTGGGATGGCAGGACTTCCATATGAAGAAAGACTGGATGAACTGGGCTTGTACTCGTTGGAATTTAGAAGATTGAGGGGGGATCTGATTGAAACGTATAAAATCCTAAAGGGATTGGACAGGCTAGATGCAGGAAGATTGTTCCCGATGTTGGGGAAGTCCAGAACGAGGGGTCACAGTTTGAGGATAAAGGGGAAGCCTTTTAGGACCGAGATTAGGAAAAACTTCTTCACACAGAGAGTGGTGAATCTGTGGAATTCTCTGCCACAGGAAACAGTTGAGGCTAGTTCATTGGCTATATTTAAGAAGGAGTTAGATATGGCCCTTGTGGCCACGGGGATCAGTGGGTATGGAGGGAAGGCTGGTGCAGGGTTCTGAGTTGGATGATCAGCCATGATCATAATAAATGGCGGTGCAGGCTCGAAGGGCCGAATGGCCTACTCCTGCACCTATTTTCTATATTTCTATGTTTCTATCTCAACCAAGCCATCAAAAGAGAGCACGATCCGGCTCCACTGCTCACAGTTGAAGGGGTTGTCTCCCGCATGCCTAATGCAAAATACTTTTCAGTATTAGACGTAAATCAAGGTTTCTGGCAGATCAAGCTGGATGAAGAAAGTTCCAAATTATGCACTTTCAACACACCCATAGGGAGATATCGTTTCCTGCGTCTACCCTTTGGAATTTCTTCTGCATCAGAGGTATTCCAGAGATTCGTGGCACAAATGATTGAAGACCTGGACAGGGTGGTCAACATCATTGATGATTTGCTGATATGAGGTGACACAATTGAAGAACATGATCAGAGACTGGGGAAGCTCCTGGAGAGAGCACATGAGTACAACCTAAAACTGAACAAAAGTAAATGTAAGATCAGAACTACAGAGATCAAATACATAGGTCACGTGCTCAGTGCTGATGGGCTAAAACCAGATGATGAAAAGGTCAGAGCTGTGGTACAGCTACCACCACCCAGAGACAAGCAAGAACTATTGAGGTTCATGGGCATGATACAGTATCTTGCCAAATTCATTCCCAACTTATCAGAGGTCAGCGCACCACTCCGAAAGCTACTAGAGAGCAACACTGAATGGCATTGGGAAGACGAACAAAAGAAAAGTTTTGACACATTGAAGCAGTTGGTTAACAATGCACCAGCACTCAAGTTCTATGATGTCAATAAACCAGTGACGATGTCTGTGGATGCCAGTTCGGAGGGAATAGGAGCTGTTATACTGCAGGATGGGAGGCCTGTGGCGTATGGATCACGAGCACTTACGGACTGTCAACGCCGATATACTCAAATCGAGAAGGAATTACTCACCATAGTTTATGGGTGTGAGAAGTTCCACCAATATGTATATGGCAAAGAAATCCAGATTGAGAGTGATCACAAACCACTTGAGAGCATCTTCAAAAAGCCACTCCACCAAGCTCCTATGAGGCTGCAAAGGATGCTTTTCAGGGTACAGAGGTACACTCTCACAGTCACCTATAAGCCAGGAAAAGAACTGTACATCGCTGATGCTTTGAGCCATGCTTACCTCAAAGAGCAAAAGGAAGAGTTGCTAGGAAGAGAGCTGGAGGTCAACTGGGTTACACCTCAGCTACCCATCTCTGAGGAGAAGTTGAACATGTTCAGGAAAGTGACTGCAGATGATCCTGAAATGCAAATGCTAAGAGACATTACAATGAATGGATGGCCAGCAGAAAGAAAAGATGTTCCAAAGGAAATGCAGAAATACTGGACATTTAAAGAGGAAATCAGCTATGCATCAGGACTAATGTTCAAAACGGCAAAACTCATCGTACCAAACCAAATGAGACAGGAAATGCTGAACAGAATTCATGAGTCACACCTGGGGAGAGTGAAATGTAAAGAAAGAGCAAGGGACATTCTCTATTGGCCAGGCATGTCAACTCAGATAGAGGACATTGTGTCTCAGTGTGCTGCCTGTAATGAAAACAAAAACAGCAATCCAAGAGAGCCTCTGCTTCCCCACCCACTACCAGGAAGACCATGGGAGAAAATTGGCACAGATCTCTTTCACTACAATGGTACAGAATATCTGCTTTGTGTGGACTACTATTCAAAATATCTGGAGATCACCAAGTTAAGTGACACGTCCAGTCGAGGTGTCATTACCGCAATGAAGTCGACATTCACAAGACATGGTATTCCAGATATTGTCGTTAGTGACAATGGTCCACAATATGCCAGTGGTGAGTTCAGAGGGTTCTCAGAAAGCTGGGAATTTCAACATGTTACTTCCAGTCCAGGGCACGCTCAGTCTAATGGACAAGCAGAGTGAACTGTATAAACTGTCAAGAACATGCTCAAGAAGGCACATAGCAGCAACGGTGACCCGTACATTGCTCTGCTTGAATACTGCAACACACCGATTGAGGGTGTGGGGTTCTCTCCTGCGCAGCTGTTGATGGGACGTCGTCTGAAGTCCAAACTGCCAACATCCACAACTCTACTGACTCCTGAAGGTAATGCTCAAGTACATGACAAGCAAAAGTACAAGCAAATAAAGCAAAAGAGTTACTATGACAGACATACAAGACAGTTACCAGATCTACATACAGGTGAAAATGTCAGAATACAGAGAGGGGACACTTGGTAACCAGCTGTGGTTGTGAACAGACATCAGCAACCAAGATCCTTCATAGTTCGCACGCCGGATGGAAGAGTCTACAGGAGGAACGGGAAGCATCTGCTGAAGACAGGTGAGAGGGAGTTTCCACGTACAGATGCACAGGACATTTCCACATGTACAGGCATGGAAACAAACGACACCAAGAGTGATGCAGACCGCAAAGACACAGAGGTCCCTCGAGAGACTAACACTGATGAGGGACAAGCACAGTCACAGTTGTATCACACACGGTCTGGGAGACAAGTCAAACTTCCAGCTAGATACAGAGACTAGACCTACATACAGTCTCACACAGTTTGAGGCATAGTCACACACGTCATAAGTTCCAAGGTGTGAAATAAAAGGTTTATTAGTCTATGTTAGTAAAAGAAAATACACTGCTGTTAGTATTGTAAAATACAATGCAGAATACAGTACAAGAAGGTAAGTTTTTTTTAGTTTATGTCATGGTTGTTGCACTGTGAGAAGGGCATACCTAGAGGCATTGTTTTGGTAATTCACAGTTTTGTAAAAAGAATCTTGAGAAGGGGCATGTAATGCATTGTGTGAGTATTCGTAGCGTCAGAGTGCATATGATGTCAGGACGTGGAAAATGTTTAAAAATAGAAGTCTGGTGAATAAATGAGGTTGTTAAATCTACAGCGGTGTCCAAGTCACATCAATATTACAGTATGCGAGTCCCAATCAATATGTGGAAAGTTAAAATTACCTAAAATAACAGTTTTTTTTTGCAACAATCTCTAATCCTGTCACCCACGGTTCCTTCACCCTACCATTCTTTATCTTCCTCACCGGGACAAATTTATCCCTAACATCGTGCAAGAGATCTCTAAACATCAACCATATGTCCATAGTACATTTCCCTGCAAAAACATCATCCCAATTCACACCCACAAGTTCTAGCCTTATAGCCTCATAATTTGCCCTTCCCCAATTAAAAATTTTCCTGTCCTCCATGATAATGCTAAAGGCCAGGGAGCGGTGGTCATTGTCCCCAGATGCTCACCAACTGAGAGATCTGTGACCTAACCCTGTTCGTTACCTAGTACTAGATCTAGTATGGCATTCCCCCTAGTCGGCCTGTCAACATACTGTGACAGGAATCAGAATCAGAGCTAGAATCAGAATCCTTTATTATCGCCAAGCATGTGGACACATACAGGGAATTTGATGCCAGTTTCCCTGAGCTCTCACTGTACAGAATCAAAAAGCAAACAAAACAATAGTGCAAATAATCGTGAACTACATACAGTGAGGTATACCTGTGTATGTACAGGTGGACTTGGTTTATAATAGACTAAAATTCAGGTGTTCATAAGATTGATGGCATACGGAAAGAAACTGTTCTTGTACCTATTTGTCCTGGCATACAGTGATCTAAAGCGCCTACCAGAAGGAAGGAGTTGGAACAGGTGATGTCCAGGGTGTGATGGGCCTACAATGATGCTGCTTGCTCGCTTCCTGACTCTAGGTGCATATAAGTCCTGGATCGAGGGCAGCTTCACGCCAATAATCTTTTCCACCGCCCTGACGGTTCTTTGGAGTCGATTCTTGTCCTGGACATCCATCCTGGACACACTTAACAAACTCTACCCCATCTAAACCATTGGAACTAATCAGGTGCCAATCAATATCAGGGAAGTTTCCTTGGCTTTTATGCAGTCCTCAAGTTCCTTTGTCAGATACGATTGCCTACCCCTGATTTCAGTGTAGGAAAGGAAACTACAGTGGTATGAGAGAGGAGCTGGCCAAAGTAAATTGGAAGGAGATGCTGGCAGGGATGATAGCAGAGCAGTAATAGCTTGAGTGTCTGGGAAAAATTAGGAAAATGCAGGATAGATGTATTCCGAAAATAAAGAAATACTCAAATGGCAACATAGTCAACCATGGCTGTCAAGGGAAATCAAAGCGAAAGAAACTGCAAACAGCAAAGCAAACATTTGCAGGAAGAGAGACTATTGAGAAGCCTTTAAAAACCTGCAGAAAGCAACTAAAAGTCCTTAGGAGGGAAAGATGAGGTATGAAAGCAAACTAGCAAACAATATCAAGGTGGATAGACAAAGTTATTTTGAGTATATATAAAAATTAAAGAGAGATGAGAGTGGATATAGGACCCCTAGAAATGAGGCTGGAGAAATAATGATAGGAGAAAAGGAAATGGCAAATGAACTAAATGAGTATTTTGCATCAGTGTTCACCATGGAAGACACTAGCAGTGTGCCAGGTGTTGAAGGTTGTGAAGGAAGAGAAGTGAGTGCAGTTACATAGAACATAGAATAGTAGAGCACATAACAGGCCCTTCGGCCCACAATGTTGTGCCGACCCTCAAACCCTGCCTCCCATATAACCCCCCACCTTAGATTCCTCCTTATACCTGTCTAGTAGTCTCTTAAACTTCACTAGTGTATCTGCCTCCACCACTGACTCAGGCAGTGCATTCCACGCACGAACCACTCTCTGAGTAAAAAACCTTCCTCTAATATCCCCCTTGAACTTCCCACCCCTTACCTTAAAGCCATGTCCTCTTGTATTGAGCAGTGGTGCCCTGGGGAAGAGGCGCTGGCTATCCACTCTATCTATTCCTCTTATTATCTTGTACACTTCTATCATGTCTCCTCTCATCCTCCTTCTCTCCAAAGAGTAAAGCCCTAGCTCCCTTAATCACTGATCATAATGCATACTCTCTAAACCAGGCAGCATCCTGGTAAATCTCCTCTGTACCCTTTCCAATGCTTCCACATCCTTCCTATAGTGAGGTGACCAGAACTGGACACAGTACTCCAAGTGTGGCCTAACCGGAGTTTTATAGAGCTGCATCATTACATCGCAACTCTTAAACTCTATCCCTCGACTTATGAAAGCTAACACCCCATAAGCTTTCTTAACTACCCTATCCACCTGTGAGGCAACTTTCAGGGATCTGTAGACATGTACCCCCAGATCTCTCTGCTCCTCCACACTACCAAGTATCCTGCCATTTACTTTGTACTCTGCCTTGGAGTTTGTTCTTCCAAAGTGTACCACCTCGCACTTCTCCAGGTTGAATTCCATCTGCCAATTCTCAGCCCACTTCTGCATCTTATCAATGTCTCTCTGCAATCTTTGACAATCCTCTACACTATCTACAACACCACCAACCTTTGTGTCGTCTGCAAACTTGCCAACCCTCTCTTCTACTCCCACATCCAGGTAGAGGTCACTGAAAGTAGAGGTCCCAGAACGGATCCTTGTGGGACACCACTAGTATCAACCCTCAAATCTGAATGTACTCCCTCCACCACAGCCCTCTGTCTTCTGCAGGCAAGCCAATTCTGAATCCACCTGGCCAAACTTCCCTGGATCCCATGCCTTCTGACTTTCTGAATAAGCCTACCGTGTGGAACCTTGTCAAATGCTTTACTAAACTCCATGTAGATCACATCCACTACACTACCCTCATCTATATGCCTGGTCACCTCCTCAAAGAACTCTATCAGGCTTGTTAGACAAGATCTGCCCTTCATAATGCCATGTTGACTGTCCCTGATCAGACCATGAAATCTAAGAATCTTTTCCAACAGCTTTCCCACCACAGATGTAAGGCTCACTGGTCTACAATTACCCGGACTATCCCTATTACCTTTTTTGAACAAGGGGACAACATTCACCTCCCTCCAATCCTCCAGTACTATTCCCGTGGACAACGAGGACATAAAGATCCTAGCCAGAGGCACAGCAATCTCTTCTCTCACCTTGTGGAGCAGCCTGGGGAATTCATCAGGCCCCAGGGACTTATCCGTCCTAATGTATTTTAACAACTCCAACACCTCCTCTCCCTTAATATCAACATGCTCCAGAACATCAACCTCACTCATATTGTCCTCACTGCCATTAAGTTCCGTCTTATTGGTGAATACCGAAGAGAAGTATTCATTGAGGACCTTGCTCACTTCCACAGCCTCCAGGCACATCTTCCCACCTTTATCTCTAATCAGTCCTACCTTCACTCCTGTCATCCTTTTGTTCTTCACATAATTGAAGAATGTCTTGGGGTTTTCCTTTACCCTACTCGCCAAGGCCTTCTCATGCCCCCTTCTTGCTCTTCTCAGCCCCTTCTTAAGCTCCTTTCTTGCTTCCCTATATTCCTCAATAGACCCATCTGATCCTTGCTTCCTAAACTTGATGTATGCTGCCTTCTTCCTCCTGACTAGATTTTCCACCTCACTTGTCACCCTTGGTTTCTTCAACCTACCATTCTTTATCTTCCTCACTGGGACAAACTAGTCCCTAACATCCTGCAAGAGATCTATAAATATCGACCATATGTGCATAGTACATTTTCCTGCAAAAACATCATCCCAATTCACACCCACAAGTTCTAGCCTTATAGCTTCATAGTTTGCCCTTCCCCAATTAAAAATTTTCCTGTCCTCTTTGATTCTATCCTTTTCCATGATAATGCTAAAGGCCAGGGAGCAGTGGTCACTGTCCCCCAGATGCTCACTCACTAAGAGATCTGTGACCTGACCTGGTCCGTTACCTAATACTAGATCTAGTATGGCATTCCCCCTAGTCGGCCTGTCAACATACTGTGACAGGAATCTGTCCTAGCCACACTTAACAAACTCTGCCCCATCTAAACCCTTGGTACTAATCAGGTGGCAATCAATATTAGGGAAGTTAAAGTCACCCATGATAACAACCCTGTTATTTTTGCACCTTTCCAAAATCTGCCTCCCAATCTGCTCCTCTGTATCTCTGCTGCTAGCAGGGGGCCTATAGAATACCCCCAGTAGAGTAACTGCTCCCTACCTGTTCCTGACTTCCACCCATACTGACTCAAAAGAGGATCCTGCTACATTACCCACCCTTTCTGTAGCTGTAATAGTATCCCTGACCAGTAATGCCACCCCTCCTCCCCTTTTTCCACCCTCTCTATCCCTCTTAAAGCACTGAAATCCAGGAATATTGAGAATCCATTCCTGCCCTGGTGCCAGCCAAGTCTCTGTAATGGCCACTACATCATAATTCCATGTATGTATCCAAGCTCTCAGTTCATCACCTTTGTTCCTGATGCTTCTTACATTGAGGTACACACACTTTTGCCCTTCTACCTTAATACCTTTACACCGTTTATTCTGCTTCTCTTTCCTCAAAGCCTCTCTATATGTTAGATCTGGCTTTTCTCCATGCACTTTTTCACTGCTTTGTCACTCCGTGTCCCAACCCCCTTGCAAATTAGTTTAAACCCTCCCGAACCATGCTAGCAAACCTACCTGCAAAGATATTGCTGCCCCTCGAGTTCAGGTGCAACCCATCCAATCTGTACAGGTCCTACCTTCCCCAGAAGAGATCCCAATGATCCAAAAATCTAAAACCCTGCTCCCTCCACCAACTCCTCAGCCACGCATTCAACTGCCATCTCCTCCAATTCTTACAATCACTGTCACGTAGCACTGGCAGCAATCCTAAGAACACCACCCCTGAGGTCCTGTTCTTCAGCCTTCTGCCTAGTTCCCGAAACTCACACTTCAGGACCTCATCCGTCTTCCTGCCTATGTCGTTGGTCCCAACATGTATCACGACTTCTGGTTGCTTTCCCTCTCGTACCAGGATGTCGTGCACCCGGTCAGAGACATCCCGGACCCTGGCACCCGGGAGGCAACAAACCATACGGGTGTCCTTCTCACGTCCACAAAATCTCCTGTCAGCTCCCCTGACTATAGAGTCTCCAATGACGACAGGCAGGGGCCCTGGCAGAAATATTTAAAATGTCGCTGTCTACAGGTGAGGTGCCGGAGGATTGGAGAATGGTTCATGTTGTTCCGTTGTTTAAAAAAGGATTGAAAAGTAATCCGGGAAATTATAGGCCGGTAAGTTTAACGTCAGTAGTAGCTAAGTTATTGAAGGGAGTACTAAGAGACAGAATCTACAAGCATTTGGATAGACAGGGACTTATTAGGGAGAGTCAACATGGCTTTGTGTGTGGCAGGTCATGTTTGACCAATCTATTGGAGTTTTTCGAGGAGGTTACCAGGAAAGTGGATGAAGGGAAGGCAGTGGATATTGTCTACATGGACTTCAGTAAGGCCTTTGACAAGGTCCTGCATGGGAGGTTAGTTAGGAAAATTCAGTCGCTAGGTATACATGGAGAGGTGGTAAATTGGATCAGACATTGGCTCAATGGAAGAAGCCAAAGAGCGGTAGTAGAGAATTGCTTCTCCGAGTGGAGGCCTGTGACTAGTGGTGTGCCACAGGGATCAGTGCTGGGTCCATTGTTATTTGTCATCTATATCAATGATCTGGATGATAATGTGGTAAATTGGATCAGCAAATTTGCTGATGATACAAAGATTGGAGGTGTAGTAGACAGCAAGGAAGATTTTCAGAGCCTGCAGAGGGACTTGGACCAGCTGGAAAAATGGGCTGAAAAATGGCAGATGGAGTTTAATACAGACAAGTGTGAGGTATTCCACGTTGAAAGGACAAACCAAGGTAGAACATACAGGGTTAATGGTAAGGCACTGAGGAGTGTAGTGGAACAGAGGGATCTGGGAATACAGATACAAAATTCCCTAAAAGTGGCGTCACAGGTAGATAGGGTTGTAAAGAGAGCTTTTGGTACATTGACCTTTATTAATCGAAGTATTGAGTATAAGAGCTGGAATGTTATGATGAGGTTGTATAAGACATTGGTGAGGCCGAATCTGGAGTATTGTGTTCAGTTTTGGTCACCAAATTACAGGAAGGATATAAATAAGGTTGAAAGGGTACAGAGAAGGTTTACAAGGTTGTTGCCGGGACTTGAGAAACTCAGTTACAGAGAAAGGTTGAATAGGTTAGGACTTTATTCCCTGGAGCGTAGAAGAATGAGGGGAGATTTGATAGAGGTATATAAAATTATGACGGGTATAGATAGAGTGAATGCAAGCAGGCTTTTTCCACTGAGGCAAGGGGAGAAAAAAACCAGAGGACATGGGTTAAGGGTGAGGGGGGAAAAGTTTAAAGGGAACATTAGGGGGAGCTTCTTCACACAGAGAGTGGTGGGAGTATGGAATGAGCTGCCAGACGAGGTGGTAAATGCAGGTTCTTTTTTAACATTTAAGAATAAATTGGACAGATACATGGATGGGAGGTGTATGGAGGGATATGGTCCGTGTGCAGGTCAGTGGGACTAGGCAGAAAATGGTTCGGCACAGCTAAGAAGGGCCAAAAGGCCTGTTTCTGTGCTGTAGTTTCTATGGTTCTATGGTTCTCTCCTCTTCTCCGTCCCACCCTTCTGCACCACGGCGTCAGACACAGTTCCGGAGGCCCTGCCACCATGGCTCACATCTGGTCAGTCGTCCCTGCCAACAGTATCCAGGACAGTAAACTTATTATTCAGGGGAGTGGCTACAGGGGTGCTCTGCACTACCTGTCTGCTCACCTTCGCTTTCCCCCCTCTGACTGTCACCCAACAACCTGCTTCCGGCAGCCTAGGTGTGACTACCTCCCATAATTACTTGCATGATTACGGTATTGGCTGATTGGTAGGAGGCAGCAAGGGGGAATAATAGGACCCTTTTCTGGTTGGCTGCCAGTGACTAGTGGTGTTCCGCATGGGCCAGTGCTGGGACCACTTCTTTTTATTGCTGCCTATCAATGATTTAGATGATGGAATAGGTGGCTTTGTTGCCAAGTCTTCAGATGATATGAAGATTGGTGGAGGAGAAGGTAGTGTTGAGGAAACAGGAAAGTTGAAGAAGTATTTAGACAGATTAGGGAAACGGGCAGAAAGTGGCAAATGTAATACATGGTTGAAATATACAAAATCATGCACTTTGGTAGAAGAAATTAATGTGCAGACTATTCTCTCAACAGGGAGAAAATCCAAAACTCTGAGATGCAAAGCATTTGGAAGTTCTTGTGCAAAACAACCTAAAGGTTAACCTGCAGGTTGAGTCCGTGGTGAGAAAGGCAAATGCAATGTTAGCATTCATTTCAAGTGGTCCAGAGTACGTATAGAGTGGGGACGTGATGTTGAGACTTTATAAGGTACTGGTGACGCCTCATCTTGTGTTTTGTGAACAGTGTTGGGCTCCTTATCTTAGAAAAGATGTGCTTATATTGTAGAGGGTTCAGAGGAGTTTCACAAGGATGATTCTAGGAATGAAAGGGTTATCATATGAGGAACATTTGATAGCTCTGGGTCTGTACTCACTGGAGTTTAGAAGGGGGAAACCTCACTGAAGCATTTTGAATGTTGAAAGGCCTGGTCAGAGTAGATGTGGAAAGGATGTTTCCCATGGTGGGGGAGTCTAGGACAAGAGGGCACAGTCTCAGGATAGAGGGGCACCCATTTAAAACAGAGATGTGGAGACATTTCTTTCGCATGAGGGTGGTGAATTTGTAACCACAGACAGCTATGGAGGCCAGGCCATTGGGTGTATTTAAAGTGGAGATTGATAGGTTCTTCTTTGGACATGGCATCAAAGGTTACGGGAGAAGGCTGGGATATGGGGCTGAGGAGGGGAGAAAAGGATCAGCCATGATTGAATGGCAGAGCAGACTCGATGGGCCAAATGGCCTCATTCTGCTCCCATGTCTTATGGTCTTATGGCCTATGGTTAACTGGTTTCAGCAAATTTGTGGATGACACCAAGATAAAGGGTGTAGTGGACAGCGAGGAAGGCTATCGTGGCCTGCAGAGAGATCTGCATTAGCTGGAAGAATAGGCTGAAAAATAGCAGATGGAACAGTGAATAGTCGGGCACTAAAGAGTGTGGTGGAACAAAGGGATCTGGGAATACAGATTTGTAATTCACTGAAAGTGGCGTCACATGTAGATAGTGTGGTAAAGTAAACTTTTGTCACATTGGCCTTCATAAATCAATGTACTGAGTACAGGAGACAGGATGTTATGTTGAAGTTGTATAAGATGCTGGTGAGACCCGATTTGAAATACAGTATTGTGTGCACCTGCTTACAGGAAAAACGTATACAAGGTTGAAAGAGTGCAGAGAAAATTTACAAGAATGTTGCTGCGCCTGGAGGACCTGAGTTAAAAGAAAAGGTTGAATAGGTTAGGACTGTATTCTTTAGAAACCAGAAGATTGAGAGGAGATTTGATTCAGAATTATGAGGGGTATCAATCGGGTAAATGCAAGCAGGCTTTTCCCAGTGAGGTTGGGTGGGACTACAAGCGGAGATCACGAATTAAGTGGAACATGAGGGGAAAGCTCTTCACTCAGAGGATTGTGAGAATGGATAGGTACATGGATAGTCAGGATATGGAGGCCGTAGGCAGTTTAAATGGTTTCGGCATGTGGAAGGGCCGAAGGCCTGTATCTGTGCCGTACTTCTATATGACCCTCTGACTAATGAATACACTGCCACCACCCAGTCTTGTCACTAGGCCTGTCAGCTGTTTACTGTTTACCTGTGCTGTACACCACATGCATTTTTGATTAAATTTAACAGTTATGATAATATCTTGTTTTATGCACTGTGTGATATATGTTTTGTGGGTGTACTGTGTTCCGGAGCAGTGTTGTTTCATTTAGTTGTGATTATGTACAGTCAGATGATAATAAATTGGAACCTGAATTTGTTGGAGAGTTTACCAGGGAAGATGTAGTTAATTTTCTTTGTGACAATGAGATTTGACCTTAGAACTGAAACTTCTCAGGCAGGGGTCAGTCACAAGAAGTCGTGCTACATTTAAATCACTGGCAGATTGACTCTTGGCTAAGGTTTAACTTTAAGCACAAGAGATTCTCGTGATCCAACACACACCCTAATGCTGGAGGAACTCAGCAGTTCAAGCAGTATCTATGGAAATGAACAAGCAGTCAGTGTTTCTGCTGAGACCCTTCTTCAAGACTGGAAAGGAAGGAGGAAGAAGCCAGTATGAAAAGATGGGGGAGGAGAAAGAGGACACACAAGAAGGTGATAGGTGAAGCCAGATGGGAGTTGTGGATGAAGTGAGAAACTGGGTGGTGGTATGTGGAAAGGTTAAAGGGCTGGAGAAGAAAGCATCTAATAGGAGAGGAGGGTGGACCACAAGAGAAAGAGAAGGAGGGGCATCAGGGAGAGGTGATAGGCAGGTGAGGAGAAGAGGTAAGAGGCTACAGTGGGGAATAGAAGTCAAGTTTATTGTCATTTAACTATATCCATGCATATAACATATATAACCATGTAATGTATATAGAAACAAGTCAATGTTTCTCCGAAACAAAGAAGAGGGAAGAAGGACGGAAAAATTACTGGAAAGAGGAAGGTCTAATTTTAAAGATTCAAAGTACATTTATTAATAAAGTATGTACGCAGTATACAACCCTGAGATTTGTCTTCCCCACAGACACCCACGAAATGAAGAAAAACCATGGAACCCCAAAGAAAAACATCAACCCTACCTCCACACACGCTTAAAAAAGAACAAAGCACACTAATGGCAATGATAAAAAACAACGAGCAAAAACACAGAATATAAAACAAAAAATCAAAACAATCCGGTTTAGATCAGTGTTCATTATTTGCGGGCCACCCCAATTCAAAATTGGCCAAAATAGCAACAAAAAAAGAGACCAGAAACTAGAAATACATCAAATCGGAACTACGGAGTCCAATCCGCAAACTGCATTGCTCCAGCACCATCCTCCGACAGCACTGAGGGAGAGAGAGATCATTCCCACCCAGGGACCTTCCCTCGGGAGCAGCGTGCGAGAGGGAGAGAGACCACCACACTGATGCACCTTTCTCCAGCAGCAACAAGTGAGAGGTTGGCAGACAGCACTGAACACCAGTTTGCCTCAATAATTTCAATCTTCCTCAGTGCTTTAATTGTGAGATTGGCGAGAAATGTAGTTGATTGTGGGTTTTGACTCGTCTCCAGGCTTCTTGGCCTCGAGGCTGCACAGTTCACTCAAAACCTCACCAAACAGCCTCAGAGACAGCAGAGGGCCTGATTGCTCAATTGGCCTGAAAACACACCACCAAAATGTAGCTCACAGGCGCTGAACAGTAAATCACAGGCTCCAACAGTTTCAGAACCACATTTGAAAGAAAAAGAGGACGTAAAAGAAGTGAAAGAAGTAGTTTTGTGAACTATCTGGAGGATGTCGATCTTGGTTGTTCGTTAGTGCCGTCTTCTTCCGGAATTATGAGAGGAAAAAAGAGAAAGGGAGGGGTATCCAAGGGTACTTTGCAATTATTGTAATCTCCCAACTTCAAGTTAAGCTGCTTAATTACAGAATGAGGACTTCTGTTCATTTGCCATTTACTTAAAAAAAATCCCTTGTCACATCTTCTACAGTTGACGATACTTCCATTACCAATCATAGTAACTCAGCAGTCAAATGAAGAACGCAGTCCTGCATTTTCTCTCTTCAGTAGATGTTCACCATGAGAAAGGTACAGTAATACTCCCCACAAATTGATCAGGGCTGCAGTAACTAACATATGGGCTGGAAGTGGGAGCGTGCAAAGTGGGAAGTGGGAGGCCTCGGGAAGTATGTGAATGCCAGCAGGGTGTGTCTGGAACTGCGCTAATGTTACAGGGAGTCATCACGAAGTGCATTAATCTATAGGGTCTGAATCAGGTTTATTATCACGTTGTGAAAATGTCTCTCTTTATTTTGACAGGAGAATGTGTTAATATTAATTGGGTGCCATGTTATCATTAACAGAATATCTATTGAAATAAGTTAATGCTAACAGAGAGGTTCTCTGGAAGCATTTTAATATTATCAGAGTTTGTAAATTTTCATCAGACACTATCCATAAGTAAGGTTAAAACTTATTCTGCTGACTTGAAAGTTGTCAGAATCAGGTTTATTATCCCCGGCATGTGTTGTGAGATTTGTTAACTTAGCAGCAGCAGTTCAATGCAATACAAAGCAATGCAAAGTTGTGGTCCCAGATGTGATATTTTCCAAGTCTCTCATCATTGAGGGAATGTGTTGACTATAGAAAATAGAATATAGAATAGTACAGAACATTACAGGCCCTTCGGCCCACAATGTTGTGCCGACCATCAAACCCTGCCTCCCATATAAGCCCCAACCTTAAATTCCTCCATATACCTGTCTAGTAGTCTCTTAAACTTCACTAGTGTATCTGCCTCCACCACTGACTCAGGCAGTGCATTCCATGCACCAGCCACTCTCTGAGTAAAAAACCTTCCTCTAATATCCCCCTTGAACTTCCCACCCCTTACCTTAAAGCCATGTCCTCTTGTATTGAGCAGTGGTGCCCTGGGGAAGAGGCGCTGGCTATCCACTCTATCTATTCCTCTTAATATCTTGTACAACTCTATCATGTCTCCTCTCATCCTCCTTCTCTCCAAAGAGTAAAGCCCTAGCTCCCTTAATCTCTGATCGTAATGCATGCTCTCTAAACTAGGCAACATCCTGGCAAATCTACTCTGTACCCTTTCCAATGCTTCCACATCCTTCCTATAGTGAGGTGACCAGAACTGGACACAGTACTCTAAGTGTGGCCTAACCAGAGTTTTATAGAGCTGCATCATTACATCGCGACTCTTAAACTCTATCCCTCGGCTTATGAAAGCTAACACCCCATAAGCTTTCTTAACTACCCTATCCACCTGTGAGGCAACTTTCAGGGATCTGTGGACATGTACCCCCAGATCCCTCTGCTCCTCCACACTACCAAGTATCCTACCATTTACTTTGTACTCTGCCTTGGAGATTGTCCTTCCAAAGTGTACCACCTCACACTTCTCCTATTGACTATTGTGGAACTCACTGACTGCAATAAAACAAACTTTGCCTCTGTCATTATCTCCCATCCTATGTGTGATTGGATGCTGCCCATGAGCTAATAGATTAATGGGATTGTTAATTGTAAAAACAACATACAGTATATATAATGTGCTATAAGGTTTCACTGCTGATGTAATGGACTCTCTGTAATGTTTCAATGCTAATGCAATGGCTTCTCTGTAGCAACAGTGTTTGGGTTATGACTAGAGATAATGGGGACTCTGGAATGTGTGCTGTCCAATGACAGGCACGTTGTTTCTTTCTTGTGGGTCTGAGAGAAGCAATTCGCAGTCTTTTGCCAGCAGACATGAAGAGAGAGGACACGCGTGGAGAGAGTTGGTAGACAGCTGGGTGGAGTGGACTTGGAGCGAGGGTCCGAGGGTCGGCGATGCGCGGAGGGGTCGATGGGGAACAAATGGATGGAACCGTGAGCTCCAACATGCGTATTAGACTGTTTCATGAGAAGGGACCCTTTTCCCTTTTTTGTTTCCTTGCTAATCCTATAGTCAAATTCAGAATTATAAGGCTCAGTTGTTTAATTGCATATTGTGCACTGTTTGTTATTTTGTAGTACTGATTTGTAACGGGGGACACCACGCAGCATCCACCCAAACAAGATTTCTCAAGTTTGGCTGGGCCGGAGGCTGTCTTCCCCTAGATTAAGCCGCCAGCCGAACCTGAGGGTTACATATAAATTTACAGAGGTTTTTTGAGGTATTACATTCAGTAACAGGACCCCTCAGCAATTGTTTCTCACATGGCCCTGTCACTGAGAAGTAACTACATCACATGCACTGCTTAATCAAACCTGAATTTGATTAAGCAGTGTATATACATCGCAAAGAGGAAGAAGTATTCTAAAGGAAAGGTGACACAACTGTGGCTAACAAGAGAAGTTAAAGCCAATATAAAAGACAAAGGGAGGGTATATAATAGAGCAAAAATTAATGGGAGGTTAGAGGATTCGAAAGTTTTTAAAAACCAACAGAAGGCAAATAAAAAAAAGTCATTAAGAAGGTAAAAATGGAATATGAAGGTTTGCTAGCCAATAAGATTAAGGAGAACAACAAAAGTATAGAGAGGTGAGAATGGATATCAGACTGCTAGGAAAAAAGTACTCAGGAAGCTGAATAGTCTAAAGGTAGATAAATCTCCTGGACCAGATGGAATGCACCCTGGTGTTCTGAAGGAAGTAGCTGTGGAGATTGCGGAGGCATTAGCGATGATCTTTCAAAAGTCGATAGATCCTGGCATGGTTCCGGAAGACTGGAAGATTGCAAATGTCACTCCGCTATTTAAGAAGGGGGCAAGGAAGCAAAAAGGAAATTATAGATCTGTTAGCTTGACATCGGTGGTTGGGAAGTTGTTGGAGTCGATTGTCAAGGATGAGGTTACAGAGTACCTGGAGGCATATGACAAGATAGGCAGAACTCAGCATGGTTTCCTTAAAGGAAAATCCTGCCTGACAAACCTATTACAATTTTTTGAGGAAATTACAAGTAGGCTAGACAAGGGAGATGCAGTGGATGTTGTATATTTGGATTTTCAGGCCTTTGACAAGGTGCCACATGAGGCTACTTAACAAGATAAGTGCCCATGGAATTATGGGAAAGTTACATACGTGGATAGAGCGTTGGTTGATTGACAGGAAACAGAGAGTGGGAACGAAGGGATCCTATTCTGTTTGGCTGCCGGTTACCAGTGGTGTTCCACAGGGGTCCGTGTTGGGGCCGCTTCTTTTTACATTGTATATCAACGATTTAGATTATGGAATAGATGGCTTTGCGGCTGTTTGCTGATGATACAAAGATAGGTGGAGGGGCCGGTAGTGCTGAGGAAACGGAGAGTCTGCAGAGAGACTTGGATAGATTAGAAGAATGGGCAAAGAAGTGGCAAATGAAATACAATGTTGGAAAGTGTATGGTTAAGCACTTTGGCAGAAGAAATAAACTAGTAGACTATTACTTAAATAGTGAGAGAATTCAAAGTTCTGAGATGCAACAGGACTTGGGAGTCCTCGTACAGGATACCCTTAAGGTTAACCTCCAGGTTGAGTCAGTGGTGAAGAAGGCGAATGCAATGTTGGCATTCATTTCTAGAGGAATAATGTATAGGAGCAGGGATGTGATGTTGAGGCTCTATAAGGTGCTGGTGAGCCCTCACTTGGAGTACTGTGGGCAGTTTCGGTCTCCTTATTTAAGAAAGGATGTGCTGACATTGGAGAGGGTACAGAGAAGATGCACTAGAATGATTCTGGGAATGAGAGGGTTAACATACAAGGAACGTTTGTCCGCTCTTGGACTGTATTCCTTGGAGTTTAGAAGAGTGAGGGGAGACCTCATAGAAACATTTTGAACGTTGAAAGGCATGGACAGAGTTGATGTGGCAAAGTTGTTTCCCATGATGGGGGGGTCTAGTACAAGAGGGCATGACTTAAGGATTGAAGGGCACCCATTCAGAACAGATGCGAAGAAATTTTTTTAGTCAGAGGGTGGTGAATCTATGGAATTTGTTGCCACGGGCAGCAGTGGAGGCCAAGTCATTGGGTGTATTTAAGGGAGAGATTGATAGGTATCTGAGTAGCCAGGGCATCAAAGGTTAGGGTGAGAAGGCAGGGGAGTGGGACTAAATGGGAGAATGGATCAGCTCATGATAAAATGGTGGAGCAGACTCTTTGGGCCGAATGGCCGACTGCTGCTCCTTTGTCTTGTGGTCTTAAAATGATGCTTGAGAGGTACTAATGGGGGACAATGAAATGGTTGGTGAACTGAAAGGTCTGAAGGTAGATAAGTCATCTGGACAAGATAGTGTACACCCAAGAGTTTTGAAAAAGGTGGCTGAAGAGATTGTAGAGGCATTAGTAAAGATCTTTCAAGAATCATTAGATTCTGGATTGGTTCTGGAAAATTGGAAAATTGCAAATGTCACTCTTCAAGAACGAAGAGGCAGAAGAAAGGAAACTATAGGCCAGTTATTCTGACCTCAGTGGTTGAGAAGATGCTGGAGTCAATTTTTAAAGATGAGGTTTCGGGGTACTTGGAGGCACATGATAAAATAGGCTGTAGTCAGCATGGTTTCCTCAAGGGAAAATCTTGCCTGACAAATCTGTTGGAATTCTTTGAGGAAATAACAAGCAGGATAGACGAAGGAGAATCAGTTGATGTTGTGTACTTGGATTTTTAGGCCTTTGACAAGGTGTTATGCATGAGGCTGTTTAACAAGCTATGAACCCGGGGTATTATAAGAAAAATTCTAGCATGGATAAAGCAGTGGCTGGTTGGCCAGAGACGAAGAGTGAGATAAAGAGAGGATTTTCTGCCAGTGAGTAGTGGTGTTCCACAGGAGTCTGTGTTGGAACCAATTCCTTTTACATCATATGTCAATGATATGGATGATGGAATTAATGACCTTGCTGCAAAGTTTGCAGGTGAAATGAAGATATGTGGAGGAGCAGGTAGTTTTGAGAAAGTAGAGAGGCTACAGAAAGGCTTAGACAGAGTAGGAGAAAAGGCAAAGAAATGGCAAATGGAATTCGGGCTCTGGGCTTGTATTCACTGGAATTCAGAAGAATGAGGGGTGACCTCACTGAAACCTATCAAATGGTGAAAGGCCTCGACAGAGTGGAGAAGTTGTTTCCTGCGATGGAGAGTCTGAGACCAGAGGGGACAGCCTCAGAATAGAGGGATATCCTTATCGAATGGAAATAAAAGAGGAATTCTTCAGCCAGAGAGTGGTGAATCTGTGAAATTCTTTGCCATAGGCAGCTGTGAAGGCCAAGTCTTTATGTATATTTAAGGTAAAGGTTGATAGATTCTTGATTGGTCAGGGAATGAAGGGATATGGGGAGTAGGAAGAAGATTGGGGGATGAAAGGAAAATTGGATCAGCCATGAGAAAATAGCGGAGCAGACTTGATGGCCAAATAGCCTAATTATGCCCCTATATCTTATGGTCTTATGAATTTCACTGCATACCATAACCAGACTACAATGTCAATGCTTAAACTCAGTCTGGGAGGGGTAAAAGGAAAGAGAAAAGTAAAGGGGAAAGACATTGTCAGGCCTGCCTCGCACCCTGCACATGCCGGCACCCCCCAGTCGCCACACGGATAATAGAATTCACCTGCCGCTCATTCCAGACTCATCTCCTGGTGCCTATTTAAACCCAGTTTTCATCCGTGTTCACTCACCGAATCAGCTGGCTTCAGTTCTCTCCTGGTCTAAAGTTTACCTTGTTCCCTGTTGTGCTCTTTTCTCTTGTCTTGAGGCCCCTTGTGGCTTGTTATTTTGCGGTCTATTATTAACGTTATCAGTCACTGCTGAATTGTCTCCACTGTCCTGCTTTTGCGTCAAGCCTTCTCTACACTTTCTAAGAGAAAATGGTGAAATCACTTTACAAAGGTGCAGAATGGGAGAAGATGGGTAAGAAGTAGAGGGGTGGAGATGAAGTGAGAAATGGAAAGAGAATTGGAGAGGAACAGAATATAATCAGTCGATCAACTATAATACCGCCTTTGCTTAAATATCAGCAATTAGTACCACTGTTTTCATGGTACTTGCCTTGAGTTTGCTCTGGAGGGATGGTGTGGCATTACTCACCTCCGATTCCGAAGCTTTTTGTTTTCTGTTTTTAAAGAGTAAACCTTCTTTGCAAAGAAAACGGTGAGCATGAAGAGGAGCAGGATGACTGCTGCTGAAGAACCAATTGCTATGCACATCACCTGGAACTCTGTGATGATAAATTCACACCGAATCCCTTTGTGCCAGATGTAATCCTGAGCATTGCATCTGCAGGAAGAACAAGTCACTGTTTAAGTATTAGATTGGCTTCTGGTCCTTTGCCTTTTACAGATCTGATGCAACGTGCCTTACTGTCTCCTTTGCATGTTATAAATTTCCAGTTTTCTATGCCACATGCATGCGGTAAAAGAAGCTAATACACAATGGAATCAGATCACAATGGGAGTACTGAATAATGATAAGAGTGCTCTCGTTAACATGTACACTTCAGGCAGGGGCATTATGACTGAGGCTGTGTTCCTTGTATCCAGCTAAAAGAGACTCTCACTAACCTTAAGAACTCATGTGTTGGCATTGGAGAAGGCCCGGAGGAGGTTCATGAGAGATGATCCCAGGAATTAAAGGGTTAACATTTGAGGAGCATTTGATGGCTCTGGGCTTGTACTTGCCAGAGTTTCAAAGAATAAGGGGTGGAATCTTGTTCCAAAGTATTGAATATTGAAAGGCCTAGATAGAGTGGACAAGGAAAGAATAATTGTCTGTGAGATTGTTGGTCAGGGAGCAAAGGAAAACTGTACTCTTTACTAGTGTATAGTCTGAATATTGGGCTCCAACCTGCTAGAGTGTAGCCAATGAACAGAGAAATGGGGAACTGTTGGGAACTCTGTTGCCACCCCTCCAGATGACCCTTGCACATTTGCTAAAGCATCCAGCACTGAGTTGTTATGTTCTGTGTACATGTTCAGGGATCCTCTACCATACTGTCCCTAACATACCATCCATTGGCCAGGGTTGACCGTGGATGTTGCATCTTAGCTGCTATATGCAAGCCAAGGCAGTATCATTGCAACAGGCTTCGCCTCTTCACATATCTGATGAATCCAAAGGAACGGCAGAGACTGCTGCAATTTGGCACCAGCAACATCACAAGGGTTGGCAGTCAGCATTCAACTCAACATAGGACTCCCTGAGGGACCCCAGTTCCAGATTTTTCCTCAGCATTTACTCCTGAAGCCTTTCCCATGAACGGGTGTAGAGCAAGGCAGTAGGGGTTTGAGATCAGATTCCTTATCCTAAGTAAGCTGTCAACCACAGCTGACGAGCTTCATCTGCCTGAAGCAACTGGATTTAAGGTGCCACTAACCCACCTTTGCCCTTCTCTTTTGGTCACCTACCTACAGGAAAGATCTAAGTAGGGTTGAAAGAGTACAAAGAAAATTTACAAGGATGTTGCTGGGTCTAGAGGACCTGAGTTGTAAGGAAAGATTGAATAGGTTAGGACTTTATTCCTTAGAATGTAGAAGACTGAGAGGGGATTTGATAGAGGTATGCAAAATTATATGGGGTATAGACAGGATAAATACAAGCAGACTTTTTCCACTGAGGTTGGGTGGGATTATAACCAGAGGTCATGGGTTAAGGGTGAAAAGTGAAAAATTTAAGGGGAACATGAGGGGAATCTTCTTCACTCACCAGGTCCTGAGAGTATGTAGGATTAGTAGCTAAGCCATACATAAAGGCTGGGAGCTGGACTTGGTTGTCAGAGGCTATTTGTGATGCATGCCATTGGAAGTATTTAATAGGTAGTGCGAGCTTATCCCTACTACCCCCTACGCCCCGGCTGTGACAACCCTAAGGAACTGCAGGACTGCTGCCCGACAGTAAAGGTCCATGTGAAGGCCATGGAACTGCTATGGATCTTGTCCCCTATCGCAGGCAATACGATGAAATTGGGAACAGTTTTCAGTATGCCAGCCCTCAGATATCCGAGGAAAGGTGCATTTGAAAATCAGGATGCCAATAATAAAAGAAATTTCATAGTCCATTTTACAATCTTAATCCCTGTTAGCCTGAACAATCTGACACATGGGAAAATCCACTGACCAAGTCAGTGCTCTTTTCTGTGCTAATATGCCACGCCCTTATTATTTTGAGTCAGATCTTATGCCTCCACCCCCACCCCCAGCACATTGCAGCAAACTCAACACCAGACTCCTGAAACAGGCAGTCCAGAACAATACAACACAGGAATAGGCCCTTTGGTCCACAATGTTGTGTTGTACCAATTAAATTAGTATTCAAATGGCCAATAAATGAATCCCTTTTGCCTGTACAATGTCCACTTTCATCACATCTACGGCCTATCAAAACATCTCTTAGAAGTCTCTAATGTTTCTGCCTCTACCACCACCCAGGCAGTGCATCTCCCCTTAAATGCTTGCCCTCTGTTATTAGATATTTCAAATCTGGGAAAAAGACAGTGGCTGTCTACTCTATCTATGTCTCTCATAACCTTATGAATTTCAGTCAGATCTTTATTTTGATCTGATTGTCACGGTCCCGACCGTTAATCCCCTTTGATTGTGACACGGTTCTGACCGTTAATTCCCCATTTGCTCCTAATTCTCTTTGATGACGGCACACCTGGTTTCCATCAAGACCTGCAGCATAAGAACCCCGGTTTTACAACCACTAGTTGCCAGATCGCTGGTTTTGCCTGTGTGGTAATTAACGTTTCCCGGCCGCTTAGGACTGTGTGTTCTAAGTTTTGCTCCAGTACTGAGAATTACCTGTGAAACTCAGTCTCTTTGTGTCAAGATCAGTTTCTAAGTTCTGCTCCAGTTCCAAGGTTTACCTGTGAAACCCAACCTCTCCACATCAAGCTAAGTCTTCTGAAGTTTTACTTCAGCACCGAGGTTTGCCTGCGTAACTCCATCTCTCCATGCTAAGAAGAGTTTTATCTGCCATTTCTCTTTCTCTTTCTGTGTCAAGAGAATCCTGACTTCCTGCTCTCCCTCCTGTTTGTTGTTCATGTCTGAATCCTAACTAAATCTCCGTGCCTGTGTCCTGCACTTTGGTCTGCCTCATTCGTTGCAACAGTGATATAGAAAGAGATCACCAGCTAGACAAAGGAAAAACAACACACACAAACTCAGGTCCTGATGGAGGGTTCTGAAACATCAACTGTTTACTCTTTTCCATAGATGCTGCCTGGCCTGCTGAGTTCCTCCAGCATTTTGTGTGTGTTGCTTTGATTTCCAGCATCTGCAGATTTTCTCATCTCCAGACAAACTAAAATACTCAAAGATACTCTCAACAGCTCCTTGTTAAGTGCCGTCCATTTTACCTACCACGGGAGATTTCCATGATCATTTTGGTAGCAGTATACATTCCACCCCAGGCCAATGTCAATCAGGCTTTAGATGATCTGAGCAATGGGATCAACATGCATGAAACCGCGCACCCTAACACCTTCACCATCGTTTTGGGGCTTTTAACCAGGCCAGTCTGAAAAAGTCGCTAAACAATTAACATCAAAAGATCACTTGCAAAACCAGAGGAAACAACACACTGGACCATTGCCACACCACCATCAAGAATGCCTACCGTGCTATTCCACGCCCTCACTTCAGGAAGTCTGATCACCTGGCTGTACGTCTACTCCCTGAGTATAGGCAGAGACTGAAGACTGCAGCACCAGCAGTGAGGACCAAGAAGGTATGGACGAGGGAAGCACAGGAGCTCTTACAGGACTCTTTGACTTGGTGGACTGGACTGTATTCAGGGACTCATCTTTGAATCTGGATGAGTATGCTGCAATTGTTACTGACCTCATTAAAACCTGTTTAGATGAGTGTGTGCCTACAAAGTGAAACCCAATAGCATGAATGGCAGCGATGCTTCACTACCAGATGAACTCAACACCTTCTATGCCCGCTTTGAAAGGGAGAATATAACTACAGCTGAGAAAATCCCTGCTGCACGTGGCGACCCTGTGATCACTTTCTCGGAGGCCGAAGTTACCCTGTCTTTAAAGAGAGTGAACCCACACAAGGCGGAAGGCCCCGATGGAGTACCTGGTAAGGCTCTGAAGACTTGTGCCAACCAACTGGTGGAAGCATTCAAAGACATTTTAAACCTCTCACTGCTATGGGCGGAAGTTCCCACTTACTTCAAAAAGGCAACAAATATCCTGGTGCTAAGAAGAATAATGTGAGCTGCCTTAATGACGATCGCCCGGTGGCACTCACATCGACAGTGATGAAATAATTTGAGAGGTTGGTCATGACTAGACTGAACTGCCTCAGCAAGGACCTGAACCCATTGCAATTAACCTATCACCACAATAGGTCAACTGCAGACGCAATCTCAATGGCTCTTCAGATGGCCTTAGACCACCTGGACAACGCAAACACCTATGTCACCTATGTTAAAAGGCCTGAACAGATTAGATATGGCAAAGTTATTTCCCATGTTAGGGGATTCTAGGACAAGATGGCACAACTTCAAGATTGAAGGACGTCCATTTAGAACAGAGACGTGGAGAAATTACTTTAGTTAGAGGGTGGAAAATCTGTAGAATTTGTTGCCCCGTGTGGCTGTGGAGGCCAAATCACTGGGTGCATTTAAGACAGAGATAGATGGGTTCTTGATTAGCCAGGGCATGAAAGGGTATGGGGAGAAGGCAATGGAGTGGGGATGACTGGAAGAATTGGATCAGTCCATGATTGAATGGCAGGGCAGACTCAATGGGCTGAATGGCCTACTTCTGCTCCTCTATCTTATGGTCTTATGTCAGGATGCTGTTCATCAACTATAGCTCAGTATTTAACACCATCATTCCCACAATCCTGATTGATAAGTTACAGAACCTGGGCCTCTGTACTTCCCTCAGCAATTGGATCCTCAGCTTCCTAACTGGAAGACCACAATCTGTGTGGATCCTCCTCGCTGACGATCAACACTGGTGCACCTCAGGGGTGTGTGCTTAGCCCACTGCTCTACTCTCTCTATACCCATGACTGTGTGGTTAGGCATAGCTCAAATACCATCTATAAATTTGCTGATGATACAGCCATTGTTGGTAGAATCTCAGATGGAGGCAAGAGGGTGTACAGGAGTGAGATATGCCAACTGGTGGAATGGTGACGCAGCAACAACCTGGCACTCAATGTCAGTAAGACAAAAGAGCTGATTGTGGACTTCAGGAAGGATAAGACGAAGGAACACATACCAATCCTTATAGAGGGATCAGAAGTGGAGAGAGTGAGTAGTTTCAATTTCCAGGGTGTCAAGATCTCTGAGGATCTAACCTAGTTGCAACATATTGATGCAGTTATAAAGAAGGCAAGACAGTGACTATACTTCATTAGGAGTTTGAAGAGATTTAGTATGTCAACAAAATCACTCAAAAACTTTTATAGATGTACCATGGAGAGCATTCTGACAGGCTGTATCACTGTCTGGTATGGGGCCACTGCACAGGACCGAAAGAAGCTGCAGAGGGTCATAAATTTAGTTGGCTCCATCTTGGGTACTAGCCTACAAAGTACCCAGGACATCTTCAGGGAGCGGTGTCTCAGAAAGGCAGCGTCCATTATTAAGGACCTCCAGCACCCAGGGCATGCCCTTTTCTCACTGCTACCATCAGGTAGGAGGTACAGAAGCCTGAAGGCTCACACTCAGCGATTCAGAAACAACTTCTTCCCTTCTGCCATCTGATTCCTAAATGGATATTGAACTCATGAACACTAACTTTTTAAATAAACATAGAAACATAGAAAACCTACAGCACAATACAGGCCCTTCAGCCCGCAAAACTGTGCCGAACATGTCCTTATCTTAGAAATTACCAAGGGTTACCCATTTTTTTGAGCTCCATGTATCTGTCCAGGAATCTCTTAAAAGACCCTATTGTATCCGCCTCCACCATCATTGCCAGAAGCCCATTCCACACACTCACCACTCTCTGCGTAAAAACTTACTCCTGACATCTCCTCTGTATCTACTTCCAAGCACCTTAAAATTATGCCCTCTCGTGCTAGCCATTTCAGCCCTGGGGAAAAAGCCTCTGACTATCCACACGATCAATACCTCTCATCATCTTATACCCTGTATCAGATCACCTCTCATCCTCCGTTGTTCCAAGGAAAAAAGGCCAAGTTCACTCAACCTATTCTCATAAGGCATGCTCCACAATCCAGGCAACATCCTTGTACATCTCCTCTGCACCCTTTCTATACTTTCCACATCCTTCCTGTAAGTGAGGCGACCAGAACTGAGAACAGTACTCTGAGTGATCCCCCCAATAAATGTAACACTCAGGGCTATCAGCTCATGTTTATCTAGGGGAAACCCTGTCCGCCTGCCAAACCGTGTCTCACATTTGCATAGCTGCTGTGTAATGCACCCTGGTTCAAACTTACACATCAAATATCAGACAGCACACAATGTATGATTTACAGATTACACTTTATAGATCTTACTGGAACTATATAATTAATACAGATACAATATAAAAGGAAAGTAAAAGGCGCCAAACTTATCAGAGTTCAACCACTTCGTGCACAACCATTGGAGCTCAATTAACGGAGTCTGCTTTCCACCATTCGATCTCCTCCGACCTCCTCGACAAGCTGCCTGGGACTAACCATGGTGGTCGACCAGAGCGCGTCCAGCACGTCCTTCCTCTTCGGTTCTCCTCCCGAAAAGCCCGCCAAACCACACTGTCCCCCAGCCATATGAGACAGAATACCACCCACAAAAAGAATAACATGGACACTCATTGGTTCGTTCTTACCCTTATCAATAATATAACCCAAACAAGCAGGGAGAGAGAGAACTCTTTACATCGCCGTTATTATTACAGAACAGCCATTTTATATAACATACAAAGAAGTCATTTTCAACACCTCAGCAGCCAGTGAACATTTTGTAGGAAGTAATATCCCCTGAACATTCACCACAATTCTGCAATACATTTCCCTGAGAACATCTGTTCCCAATTTATGCTTCCAAGTTCCTGCCTGATAGCCTCATATTTCTCCTTACTCCAATTAAATGCTTTCCTAACTTGTTTGTTCCTATCCCTCTCCAATGCTGTGGTAAAGGAGATAGAATTATGATCACTATCTCCAAAATGCTCTCCCACTGAGAGACCTGACACCTGACTGGGTTCATTTCCCAATACCAGATCAAGTACAGCCTCTCCTCTTGTAGGCTTGTCTACATATTGTGTCAAGAAACCTTCTTGAACACACCTAACAAACTCCACCCCATCTAAACCCCTCACTCTAGGTATGTGCCAATCGATATTTGGGAAATTAAAATCTCCCACCACGACAGCCCTGTTATTATTACACTTTTCCAGAATTTGTCTCCCTATCTGCTCCTTGATGTCCCTGTTACTATTAGGTGGTCTATAAAAAACAGCCAGTAGAGTTATTGACTCCTTCCTGTTTCTAACTTCCGCCCACAGAGACTGTGTAAGCAATCTCTCCAAACATTATTTCTGTTTTTGTACGATTTTTAATCTATTCAATACATGTATACTATAATTTATTTATTTATTTGTTTATTGTTTTATTTTTTCCTCTTCTTCTATACTATGTACTGCATTGAACTGCTGCTGCTAAGTTAACAAGTTTCACCACATATGCCGGTGATGTTAAACCTGATTCTGATAGGAGAGGAGAGGAGAGGAGAGTGGACCGTGGGAGAAAGGGAGCTGGGGCACCGGGGCAGGTGACTGGCAGCTGAGGAGAAGAGTTAAGAGGGTTTGCTGCTTCACTGTGAAGTCACTTTGCTGCAGAATTTCTTAAGTTAATGATTGGCTGATTAGATATTTGTATTATCAACCTGGTGTACAGGTGTACACAATAAAATAATTCGGATTCTGATTTTACAAGGCACAAGATAGTTCACAAGCCGTAGAATAGGTATTTCCTGCAGAGGAAAATGTTCTCAAATGGCAGGTTAGGCAACCATGGCTGACAAAGGAAGTTAAGAACTTCATAAAAGCTGAGGAAAGAGCACTCAAGGTAGCAAAAGTGAGTGGGAAGTTGGATGATTGGGAAGCCTTTAATCCAACAAAAGAACAACTAAAAAAGCTATAAGGGAAAAGATGAAATATGAGGGCAGACTAGTCAATAATATAAAGCAGGATACCAAAGGACTTTTCAGTTATATAAAGAGTAAAAGGGAGGTGAGAATTGATATTGGTGATGCTGGTGAGGTAGAAATGGGGGACAAAGAAATGACAGATGAACTAAATTGGTGGAATTGGTTCACTGTGGAAGACACTAGCAATGTGGTAGAGGTCCGTGAGTATCAGGGAGTAGAAGTGAGTGCCATTACTATTACAAAGGAAGAAATACTAGGCAAACTCAAAGATTTTAAGGTGGATGTCACCTGGACCAGATGGACTACATCCCAGTGTCCTGAGAAAGGTTGCTGAATAACGAATGCACGGGTCATGATCTTTCAAGAATCACTTGATTCTGGCATGGTCCTGGAGGACTGGAAGATTGTAAATGTCACTCCACTCTTTAAGAAGGGAGGAAGGTAAAAGAAAGGAAATTACAGGCCAGTTAGCCTAACCTCAGTGGTTGAGAAAGTATTGGAGTCTGTTATTTGTGGTTTCGTGGTATTGGAGACTAAAGATAAAATAAGTCAAATTCAGCATGGTTGTGGTAAAGAAAAATCTTGCCCTCTTCAAGGAAGTAACTAGCAGGGTGCAGAAAGGAGAGGTAGTGGGGAGATGTCATTTACCTGAGTTTTCAGAAGGCATTTGATAAGGTGCCACACATGAGCCTGCTTCCAAGATAAAATCCTATGGCATTACAGCAAGATACTGGCATGGATAGAGGAATGGCTCACAGACAGGAGGCAGCGAGTGGGAATGAAGAGAGACTTTTCTGGTTGGCTGCCAGTGACTAGTGGTGTTCTTCAGGGGTCAGTGTTGGGATCATTACTTTTCACATTGTTTGTCAATGATTTTGATAATGGCTTTGTGGCAAAGTTTTCAGATGATACAAAGATAGGTGGAAGGATAGGGAGTGCTGAGGAAGCAATGTGATTGCAGTAGGACTTAGACAAATTGCACAAGTGGGCAAGAAAGTGGCAGATGCAATACAGTGTTGGGAAATGTATGATAACGCATTTTGGTAAAAGGAACAATAATGCAGACTATTATCTAAATGGGGAGAAAACTCAAACATTTATGACCATAAGACATAGGAGCAGAATTAGGCCAGTCAGCCCATCGGTCAGTTCCACCATGGTTACTCCTTTTTTCCCCTCTTTAAACCCTCTCCCAGCCTTCTCCCCAAAACATCTGATGCCATGTGCAATCAAGAATCTATCAAGCTCTGCCTTAAATACCCTAAATGACCTGACCTCCACAGCTGCCTATGGTAATAAATTCCACAAATTCCCCACCCTCTATCCCGAGGTGCCCGCTTGTCCTTCACTCCCTTGCCATGAGAGACATTCCTTCCACATCTACTCTGTCTATTCAAAAGGTTTCAATGAGATCCCCTCTCACCCTTCTAAATTCCAGTGAGTACAAACCCACAGCCAACAAAAAGTCCTCGTATGATAACCCCTTCATTCCCAGAATCACCCTTGTGAACCTCCTCTGGACCCTCTCCAGTGCCCGCACATCTTTTCTAAGATGAGGGGCCCAAAACTTCTGGAAGATTGGAGGATTTCGGATGTTGTTCCATTATAAAAGAAAGGGAGTGGGAATAGCCCAGGAAATTATAGACAAGTGAGTCTTACTTCAGTGGTTGGTAATTTGATGGAGAAGATCCTGAGGGGCAGGTTTTATGAACATTTGGAGAGGCATAATATGATTAGGAATAGTCAGCATGGCTTTGTCAAAGGCAGGTCATGCCTTACGAGACTGAATGAATTTTTTGAGGATGTGACTAAACATATTGATGATGGTAGAGCAGTAGATGTAGAGTATATGGATTTCAGCAAGACATTTGACAAGATACCCCATGCAAGGCCTGTTGAGAAAGTAAGGAGGCACGGGATCCAAGGGGACATTGCTTTGTGGATCCAGATCTGGCTTGCCCACATAAGACAAAGAGTGGTTGTAGACGGGTCATATTCTGCATGGAGGCCAGTGACCTGTGGTGTGCCTCAGCAATCTGTTCTGGGACCCCTACTCTTCGTGACTTTTATATATGACCTGGATGAGGAAGTGGAGGGATGGGTTAGTAAATTTGCTGATAACACAAAGGTTGGGGGTATTGTGGATAGTGTGGAGGGCTGTCAGAGGCTACAGCGGGACATTGATAGGATACAAAACTGTGCTGAGAAGTGGCAGATGGAGTTCAACCCAGATAAGTGTAAGGTGGTTCATTATGGTTGGTCAAATATGATGACAATCTCTTGGTGGTGTGGAGGATCAGAGGGATCTTGGGGTCCGAGTCAACAGGACACTCAAAGCTGCTGCACAGGTTGACTCTGTGGTTAAGAAGGCATACGGTGCATTGGCCTTCAGCAATCGTGCGATTGAGTTTAGGAGCCGAGAGGTAATGTTGTAGCTATATAGGACCCTGGTCAGACCCCACTTGGAGCACTGTGCTCAGTTCTGGTCGCCTCACTATAGGAAGGATGTAGAAACCATAGAAAGGGTGCAGAGGAGATTTACAAGGATGTTGCTTGGATTAGGGAGCATGCCTTATGAGAATAGGTTGAGTGAACTCGGCCTTTTCTCCTTGGAGCAATGGAAGATGAGAGGTGACCCAATAGAGGTGTATAAGATGATGAGAGGCATTGATCGTGTGGATAGTCAGAGGCTTTTCCCCAGGGTTGAAATGGCTAACACGAGAGGGCACAGTTTTAAGATGCTTGGAAGTAGGTACAGAGAGCATGTCAGGGGTAATTTTTTTACACAGAGAGTGGTGAGTGCATGGAATGGGCTGCCGGCAATGGATACAGCAGGGTCTTTTAAGAGACTCTTGGATAGGTACATGGAGCTTAGAAAAGTAGAGGGCTATGGGTAACCCTAGGTAATTTCTGAAGTAAGTACTTGTTCGGTGCAGCATTGTGGGGCTGAAGGGCCTGTATTATGCTGTAGGTTTTCTATGTTTCTATACACATGCAGTCAGACACACATAGAAAGGCAGATACACACACATGGACACACAGAAACACACTCACAGACATGCACACAAACATGAACACGCACACAGACAAACACATAGGCACAGAGATACAGACACATTCACACACACATAGCCACATAGACACAACATAGTCACACCACACAGACATGCGCACACAGAAGCACACACACAGACACACACACACACACACGCACATATAGCATGACACAGACGCAAACAGACACGAACACAGGTGCCCACACACTCATACAGACAAAGAGATACACACAAACACATAAAGACAGACACAGACACACACATCGAGGCGCTGTAGGTTTTCTGCGTCTCTGCGTGTTTTTTGTGCCTATGTGTCCGTGTATGTGTGTGTATGTGTGTGTGTGTGTGTGTGTGTGTGTGTGTGTGTGTGTGTGTGTGTGTGCGCGCGCACGCGCGCATGTCTGTGAGTGTGTTTCTGTGTGTCCGTGTGTGTATGGATGTTTCTGTGTGCGTGTGTGTGTGTCTGTGTGCATGTCTGTGAGTGTGTTTCTGTGTGTCCGTGTGTGTATGGGTGTTTCTGTGTGCGTGTGTGTGTCTGTGTGCATGTCTGTGAGTGTGTTTCTGTGTGTCCGTGTGTGTATGGGTGTTTCTGTGTGCGTGTGTGTGTCTGTGTGCATGTCTGTGAGTGTGTTTCTGTGTGTCCGTGTGTGTATGGGTGTTTCTGTGTGCGTGTGTGTGTCTGTGTGCATGTCTGTGAGTGTGTTTCTGTGTGTCCGTGTGTGTATGGGTGTTTCTGTGTGTGTGTGTGTGTGTGTGTGTGTGTGTGTGTGTGTGTGTGTGTGTGATCGAGGGGCGGAGCAAAGAGAAGATGGCTCTAAACAGCTTTGCCTGCATCTTTGGAAACAGCTCTATTTCCATCTCTAATATGAGAGACATTGATGGGATGCAGAAGTGGGCTGAGAAGTGGCAGATGGAGTTCAACCCGGAGAAGTGTGAGGTGGTACACTTTGGAAGGACAAACTCCAAGGCAGAGTACAAAGTAAATGGCAGGATACTTGGTAGTGTGGAGGAGCAGAGGGATCTGGGGGTACATGTCCACAGATCCCTGAAAGTTGCCTCACAGGTGGATAGGGTAGTTAAGAAAGCTTATGGGGCATTAGCTTTCATAAGTCGAGGGATAGAGTTTAAGAGTCGCGATGTAATGATGCAGCTCTATAAAACTCTGGTTAAGCCACACTTGGAGTACTGTGTCCAGTTCTGGTCACCTCACTATAGGAAGGATGTGGAAGCATTGGAAAGGGTACAGAGGAGATTTACCAGGATGATGCCTGGTTTAGAAAGTATGTATTATGATCAGAGATTAAGGGAGCTAGGGCTTTCCTCTTTGGAGAGAAGGAGGATGAGAGGAGACATGATAGAGGTGTACAAGATAGTAAGAGGAATAGATAGAGTGGATAGCCAGCGCCTCTTCCTCAGGGCACCACTGCTCAATACAAGAGGACATGGCTTTAAGTTAAGGGGTGGGAAGTTCAAGGGGGATATTAGAGGAAGGTTTTTCACTCAGAGAGTGGTTGGTGCGTGGAATGCACTGCCTGAGTCAGTGGTGGAGGCAGATACACTAGTGAAGTTTAAGAGACTACTAGACAGGTATATGGAGGAATCTAAGGTGGGGGCTTATATGGGAGGCAGGGTTTGAGGGTTGGCACAACATTGTGGGCCAAAGGGCCTGTACTGTGCTGTACTATTCTATGAATAGATAACAGCTAATATCTCTATTTTTCCCTTTCAAGGTTCTTTTGAAGACCCTGACCTGGAGTTACACGTTGACTACGGTTCTTTGCGGGAATGGGACCCGTTCTCGGGGTTTCACAGCTGGCTATTGTTCGGCACGCCAAGGGCTCAGCCTAAGAGTTTGGCTCGCCTTTGGAGTCTTAGGATCTTGGGGCACTGGAGACTGGCGGATTCCACAGACACGCACACACATACGGTGACACACAGGCACACACACTGACACAGACACACACATAGCCATACACACACCCCCACAAACACACACATACACACAGGCAAACACACACACACACACACACACACACACACACACACACACACACACACACACAGTCACACCCACAGACCACAGAAATGCACACACAGACACACCACACAAAGAAACACACACACACACACACACACACACACACTCCTAGATTAAAACACACAAACACGGACACAGAGATGCGCACACAGACAAACCACACACACAAACACAGACACACCCCACACATATACCACATAAATAAATACATACACAGACATGCGCACACACACATACACCAACAGAAAGACACAGATGCACACAACAGAGACAAAGCACACATGGACGGAGTGGCACCCACATGTGCTCTCTCACAAAGACACACACACACACACACACACAAACATAGACATCCACACGCTCACACAGAGAAGCACGCACACAGACACACACATATTGACACACCACATGCAGACACATACACACACACACACGCAGGTGCACAGATACATAGAGACATGCACAGACACGCACGTACACAGAAACACACAGACGATACACAAAAATCACTGAAACACATACACACACAGATGCAGTCACACAGACACAGACACACACACACACACACGCACACACATACAGATACACAGACAGAAAAACACTAACAGGAACCCACACACAGAGACACACACACGGACTCACACACACAGACACTCAGTGACACAGGCACACGCACAAACACACACACACACACACACAGAAACACTCACTGCGCGCGCGCGCACACATATACACACACACACACACACACAAACACAGACACACACAGACTGACACAGGCACACAGACACACATGATCTCACTCACACAGACACTCACTGACACAGGTATACACACATACACACACACACACAAAGACAGGTGTGTAAAAAGGGCCCGAAGGATCATTGGAGACCCAAGTCACCCCAACCATGTTCTATTCCAGCTGCTACCATCCGGGAAACGGTACCGCAGCATAAAAGCCAGGACCAACAGGCTTCAGGACAGCTTCTTCCACCTGGCCATCAGACTGATTAATTCATGATGATACAATTGTATTTTAATGTTATATTGAATGTCCTGTTGTACATACTATTTATTATAAATTACTATAAATTGCACACTGCACATTTAGACAGAGACTCTGATACTCACCTTGCTGTCTGTAATTATGTCCTGTCATCTGCCTGCCCTTCCTAACAGTCTGACTGCACACTATCTTTGCATTTTTACCATCAATCCTATCCTGAGTTCCTTCACGCCAGTTCCCACCCCATGACAGATTAGTTTAAACTCTTCCCAGCAGCTCTAACAAACCTGCCCACGAGAATATTGGTTCCCTGTGGATTCAGGTGCAACCCATCACTTTTGAACAGATTATACCTCCCCCAGAAGTGATCTCAGTGATCCAAGCCCTTCCCCCCGCACCAGTTTCTTGGCCACGCGTTAATTTGCCAAATCCTCCTGTTTCTACCCTCACTGGTGCGTGGCACAGGCAGCAATCCAGAAATTACTACCAAGGAGGTCCTGCTTCTCAGCTTTCTACCTAGCTCTCTAAATTCTCTTTTCAGAACCTCTTTGCTTATCTGTCCTATGTCATTGGTACCAATATGTACCAAGACATCTGGCTGACCACCCTCCCTCTCCAAAATGCTGTGGACGTGATCCGAGGCATCCCTGACCCTTGCACCTGGGAGGCAACATACCATCAGGTGTCCTGTTCCTGTCTCTTGTCTGTTCCCCTAACTGTTGTGTACCCTATCACTACTGATGAGAGGCATTGATCATGTGGACAGTCAGAGGCTTTTTCCCAGGGTGGTAATGGCTAGCACAAGAGGGCACAGTTTCAAGGTGCTTGGAGGTAGGTACAGAGGAGATATCAGAGGTAAGTTTTTTACAGAGAGTGGTGAGTGCGTGGAATGGGCTGCCGGCAACGGTGGAGGTGGATACGACAGGGTCCCTTCAGAGGCTCCTGGACAGGTATATGGAGCTCAGAAAAATAGGGGCTATGGGTAACCCTGGGTAATTTTTCAGGTAAGGACATGTTCGGCACAGCTTTGTGGGCTGAAGGGCCTGTAATGTGCTGTAGGTTTTCTATGTTTCAATGTTCTATGTTTCTGTCCCCCTCTTCTCCCTCTTTCCCTTCTGCAGCACAGACCTATGCTGAGTGATCAGTTCATGTTGTGTGTGATGGTATCTGATATGTGCTATGTGCCTTGAGCTGTGTGTGACTGTTGGCACTGTGCTTTCCGCCTTGGCCCCAGAGTATCACTGTTTCATTTGGCTGTACTCGTGAGTGATCGTGATTGGTTGAGTGATAATTAAACTTGAACTTGAACTTGATTACTGGCCTCACCTGCACGTGGCATAAGTAACAATTCTGAGAGCACGGCCGTGGAGGTCCTGTCCTTTAATGTAGCACCTAACTCCCTGAACTCACCCGAGGCAGGACCTCGTCACCCATAAGATCACAAGATACAGGAGCAGAATTAGGCCATTTGGCCCATTGAGTCTGCTCCGCCATTTCATCATGGCTGATCCATTTCCCCTCTCAGCCCCGATCTCCTCCCTTCTACCCATATCTATCATGCCCTGACTAATTAAGAATCTATCAACTCATCCTTATTTCTATATAAAGATGGCCTCCACAGCCGCCTTTGACAAACAAATTCTGCTGACTCACCACCCTCTGGCTAAAGAAATTCATCCTCATCTACTTTTGAAAAAGGACACTCCTCTATTCAGGGGCTGTATTCCCTGGTGCTAGACTCTCCCCCACAGGAAACATCCTCTCACATCCACTCCATCAAGGCCTTTCATGATGAGACAGGTTTCAATTAGGTCACCCCTCGTTCTTTTGAATTCTAGTCAATACAGGCCTATAGCCATCAAACGCTCTTCATATGATAATTCAATACTGGAATCATTTTCGTGCACTTTCTTTGAACCCTCTCCAGTGTCAGCTCATCTTTCCTAAGAGAAAGTGCTCAAAACAGCTCATAATACTCCAATTGAGGTCCCAACAGTGTTTTATAAGCTGTTACATTTTACATTACATCCTTGTTTTTATATTATCTTGCAATAAATCCTAACATTGTGTTTACCTTCCTCACCACATACTCCACCTGCAAATCAACCTTTAGAGAATTATGCACATCAACTTCCAAGTCCCTTTGCATCTCAGTTTTATGAATTTCCTCACCATTTAAAAAATATGAGGGGTGATTGATAAGTCCGTGGCCTGAGGTAGAAGGAGTCAATTTTAGAAAAACTAGCACATTTATTTTTCGACATAGTCCCCTCCTACATGTACACATTTAGTCCAGCGGCCGTGGAGAATACAGATCCCTTCTTTGTAGAAGTGGTCCACAGCAGGGGTGATTGATAAGTTTGTGGCCTAAGGTAGAAGGAGATGTGTTATTAACTTCAAACTTTCTGCATTATCACTCAAAGAGTTGAACTGCACGTGCATGTAACAAGAGCTGTATAATTCATCTCCTTCTACCTTCAGCCACAAACTTATCAATCACCCCTGCTGTGGACTACCTGGAGGTCCAAGGCACCGACTTCTACAAAGAAGTATGCTCCACAACCAACACACATCAAAGTTGCTGGTGAATGCAGCAGGCCAGGCAGCATCTCTAGGAAGAGGTACAGTCGACGTTTCAGGCCGAGATCCTTCGTCAGGACTAACTGAAGGAAGAGTGAGTAAGGGATTTGAAAGTTGGAGGGGGAGGGGGAGATCCAAAATGATAGGAGAAGACAGGAGGGGGAGGGATGGAGCCAAGAGCTGGACAGGTGATAGGCAAAAGGGATATGAGAGGATCATGGGACAGGAAGTCCGGGAAGAAAGACAAGGGGGGGGGACCCAGAGGATGGGCAAGGGGTATATTCAGAGGGACAGAGGGAGAAAAAGGAGAGTGAGAGAAAGAATGTGTGTATAAAAATAAGTAACAGATGGGGTATGAGGGGGAGGTGGGCATTAGCGGAAGGAAGTTAGAGAAGTCGATGTTCATGCCATCAGATTGGAGGCTACCCAGACGGAATATAAGGTGTTGTTCCTCCAACCTGAGTGTGGCTTCATCTTTACAGTAGAGGAGGCCGTGGATACACATACCAGAATGGGAATGGGATTGGGATGTGGAATTAAAATGTGTGGCCACTGGGAGATCCTGCTTTCTCTGGCGGACAGAGCATAGGTGTTCAGCAAAACGATCTCCCAGTCTGCGTCGGGTCTCACTAATATATAAAAGGCCACATCGGGAGCACCGGACGCAGTATATCACCCCGGCCGACTCACAGGTGAAGTGTTGCCTCACCTGGAAGGACTGTTTGGGGTCCTGAATGGTGGTAAGGGAGGAAGTGTAAGGGCATGTGTAGCACTTGTTCCGCTTACACGGATAAGTGCCAGGAGGGAGATCAGTGGGGAGAGATGCGGGGGACGAATGGACAAGGGAGTCGCGTAGGGAGTGATCCTTGCGGAATGCAGAGAGAGTGGGGGAGGGAAAGATATGCTTAGTGGTGGGATCCCGTTGGAGGTGGCGGAAGTTATGGAGAATAATATGTTGGACCCGGAGGCTGGTGGGGTGGTAGGTGAGGACCAGGGGAACCCTATTCTTTGTGGGGTGGCGGGAGGATGGAGTGAGAGCAGATGTACGTGAAATGGGGGAGATGCGTTTAAGAGCAGAGTTGATAGTGGAGGAAGGGAAGCCCCTTTCTTTAAAAAAGGAAGACATCTCCCTCGTCCTAGAATGAAAAGCCTCATCCTGAGAGCAGATGCGGCAGAGACGGAGGAATTGTGAGAAGGGGATGGCATTTTTGCAAGAGACAGGGTGAGAAGAGGAATAGTCCAGATAGCTGTGAGAGTCAGTAGGCTTATAGTAGAAACCACTGGACTAAGTGTATAAATGTAGGAGGGGACTATGTTGAAAAACAAATGTGCCAGGTTTTTTAAAATTGACTCCTTCTACCTTAGGCCACGAACTTATCAATCACCCCTCATATAATTTCCATATCCTTCCTGTAATGAGGCGACCAGAACTGAGCACAGTACTCCAAGTGAGGTCTGACCAGGGTCCTATATAGCTGTAACATTACCTCTCGGCTCTTAAACTCAATCCCATGGTTGATGAAGGCCAATGCACCGTATGCCTTCTTAGCCACAGAGTCAACGTGCGCAGCAGCTTTGAGTGTCCTGTGAACTCGAACCTCAAGATCCCTCTGATCCTCCACACTGCCAAGAGTCTTACCATTAATACTATATTCTGCCGTCATATCTGACCTACCAAAATGAACCACCTCACACTTATCTGGGTTGAAGTCCATCTGCCACTTCTCAGCCCAGTTTTGCATCCTACCGATGTCCTGCTGTAACCTCTGACAGCCCCCCACACTATCCACAACACTTCCACCCTTTGTGTCATCAGCAAATTTACTAACCCATCCCTCTACTTCTTCATCCAGGTCATTTATAAAAATCACGAAGAGAAGGGGTCCCAGAACAGATCCCTGAGGCACACCACTGGTCACCAACCCCCATGCAGAATATGATCCATCTAGAACCACTCGTGGGCAAGCCAATTCTGGATCCACAAAGCAATGTCCCCTTGGATCCCATGCCTCCTTACTTTCTCAATAAGCCTTGCATGGGGTACATCGTCAAATGCCTTGCTGAAATCCATATACACTACATCTACTGCTCTGTCTTCTTCAATGTGTTTAGTCACATCCTCAAAAAATTAAATCAGGCTCGTAAGGCACAACCTGCCTTTGGCAAAGCCATATGACTATTCCTAATCATATTAAGCCTCTCCAAATGTTCATAAATCCTGCCTCTCAGGATCTTTTCCATCAACTTATCAACCACTGAAGTAAGACTCACTGGTCTATAATTTCCTGGGCTATCTCTACTCTCTTTCTTGAATAAGGGAAAACATCTGCAACCCCCTAATCCTCTGGAACCTCCCCCGTCCCCATTGATGATGCAAATATCTTTGCCAGAGGTTCAGCAATCTCCTCCCTCACCTCCCATAGTAGCCTGGGGTACATCTTGTCCGGTCCCGGAGACTTAACCAACTTGATGTACATAACGTAACGTAAAAATAATTGGTCCCAACGCAGACCCCTATGTAACACATTCATCACCGGCAGCCAGCCAGGATAAACTCACTTTCTTTGCCTTCTGCCAATCAACTACTGCTTTGCCGATGCTCGAATCTTTCCTGTAAATCCATGAGCTCATAGCTTGTTAAGCAGCCTCGTGTGTGGCAACTTGTCAAAGGCCTGCTGAAAATCCAAGTATACAACATCAATCGATTCTCTTTTGTCTATCCTGCTTGTTCGTTCTTCAAATAATTCCAATAGATTTGTCAGGCGAAATTCTCCCTTGAGGAAACCATGCTGACTACTACCTATTTTATCATGTGTGTCCAAATACCCTGGGACCCCATCCTTAATAATTGACTCCAATATCTTCCCAACCACTCAGGTCAGACTAACTGGTCTATAGTTTCCTTTCTTCTGGCTCGCTCCCTTCTTGAAGTGTGGTATGACATTTGCAAGTTTCCAGTCCTCCAGAACCATTCCAGAATCCAGTGGTTCTTGAAAGATCATTACTTGAAAAATAGAGGGCTATGGGTAACCTTAGATAATTTCTAAGTAAGTACATGTTCAGCACAACAAGAGCCTGTATTGTGCTGTAGGTTTTCTATGTTTCTATGTTTCTACTAATGCCTCCATGATCACTTTTGCCACCTCTTTCAGAACTCTGCGGTGTACATCATCAGGTCCAGGTGACCTATCTACCTTCCGACCTTTCAGTTTTCCAAGAATCTTCTCTCTCGTTATGGTAACTTCGCACACTTCATGACCCCTGACACCTGGAACTTCTACCATACTGCTAGTGTCTTCCACAGTGAAGTTTGATGCAAAATACATATTCAGTTCGTTCGCCATTTTGTTGTCCCCCATTACTACTCTACAGTATCATTTTCCAATGGTTTGATATCTGCTCTCACCTCTTTTTTTGCACTATTTATTTAGAGAAACTTGTGGTATCTTCTTTAATATTATTGGCTAGCTTACTTTCGTATTCTATCTTTACCTTCTTAATGACATTTTTTGGTTGCCTTCTGTTGGTTTTCCAATCCTCTAATTTTCCACTAATTTTTGCTCTATTATATGTGCTCTCTTTGGCTTTTATGTTGGCTTTGACTTCTCTTGTTAGTCATGGTCGTGTCACCTTACCTTTACAATACTTCTTCCTCTTTGAGATGTATAGATCCTGTGCCTTCTGAATTGCTTTGAGAAATTCCAGCCATTGCTGCTCTGCCGTCATCCCTGCCAGTGTTCTTTTCCAATCAATGCTGGCCTACTCCACTCTCACGCCTCTGTAATTCCCCTTACTCCACTATAATACTGATACATCTGACTTTAGCTTCTCCTATTCAGTCATAGCTGAAACTTAAAACCAAAAGAAAAGCTAATTTTCCTCACCCAAACTGTTTGATAGGAGTCACACAAAGCCTGCATTGGAATGGAGCTTGCATACCCAAACCTACCTCTGAAACAATGTGCCACCTACCTGCAAATTGCTCCAACATCTTCCATGACAAAGCATTGTCCACCATTGTAGCAGTAATTTGGGGCCAAGTCACAGATGGATTTACAGGTTTTGTTCTGCTTCAGATATCCCAGTTTGCAGTCCTTTCTGTCCTCCCCAAGTACAAGGGGTGACAGACTAATGTCTTGGCCGGAGTCTGAGTCAGAGGTGTTAGTGAAGACAGTTAGGTATGATTCTGAAATGAAGTCTGGACTGGAGATAGTTTGCTTGGCCATGTCTTCTTCTTTCACTAATATGGTTTGTACCTTAGGAGAGACTGTGGTCAATCGAAATTCATTCTCCTGTTCCAACTCAGGGGTCATTTCATCCCAATAATATAATGTGGCCATTTCAACACCAGAATCACGATGATCCAGGGGAGGAGTCAAGGAAGGAAGATCAGACAAGAAGTGATTTGTGGAGTCTAAGTTGGACGATGTGATGGAAACATCTGGAGATTCAACAATGGGAAAGTTCTCAGAAGAATCATTGTTAAGGTCATGAATATATCCTGTGGGTAGTTTAGAAGGTTCATTAGTTGTCAAGAGATGTTGGGCAGGGATGGTATGCTGTTCAGACCATAGTTGCTTCTTCTGGTCGGTGCTTCCTTCTGTTCCCTGGGCTGGGAAGTCAGTGGCTTCTTCATACCTAAACAACTTAGCATCCTGTTTCTCTTTCAGCGTGCTGCTCCCTCGCATGGGTCTGGAAGTCTCTCCACTTCCCTCTGCCCCTTTTATCAGATCCAAACTTGCCTGGGTGAATGGCTCCTCTTCTGAGATTCCTTCAGGTTTCTGGCAGCCTGGACAGCCCACAAGCTCTTGGACTAAGTTTTCAGCCAGAGGAGTTGTTGGTAATGCCAGACTGCCCAGTGACTCTGATGTAGAAGGTTTGCTATTTAATGCCTGCTCCCTGTCCAGCTCTTCAGCCTGAGCACCGGAATCCAGATCCTCACTGTGAGGTTGCACTTCTACAGACCTCACCTGCACTGAACTGGTGGGGGCATGGAGTTCACTTGCAGTTGGCCAAATGAAGCCACTGGGGACAGAAGAAATATTCAGTAAATCCTTGCGGTGCGGAATCGGTTGAACTGTGAAGCTGTGTGGAGACTGAGAATTGGTGAGGAACGAGGAGCTCTCTGGGGATAACAATGCAGAAGGGGTATCCTCGGGTGTGGGTGGTGACAGAGTGACGTCTGATCCTGCAAAGAGAAAAGCACAAATGAGTTGGGAAAGTAAATAATTAAGTAGAACACCAATAGAGATTTGACATACTGCATTATAACTGTTTATTCATGTATATGTACATATGTATTAAGCAAAGAAGTCCTCCCCACCATTGAGCATCTACATTTACACAGAGCACTTCCACAAGAAGGTAGCATCCATCATCAATGACCTCACCATCCAGGCTATGACAGATGGCACATATAGAGAGATAGTGACACTCAAGGTGCAGGATACAAGGAACTTGAGTGACAGTCAGGAAGGGGAAAGGGGTTAAGAAGTCAGTGCAGAGTATAGCCATTCCTCTCAACAATAGGTAAATCTCTTTGGATGCAGTTGGGGAAGGGAATGGACTAACAGAGGAAAGTGACAGTGGTTGGGTCGCCATCACTGACACTGCCTTTGTGACTCAGACAGGAAGGGGAAGAAGAAGCACGCTGTGGTGATAATTAGGGAATAGACAGGAGGTTCTGAAAGTGAGAACAATGTTCCCGGATGGAATGTTGCATCCTGGGTGCCAAGGTCTGGGATATCTCAGATCAAGTCCTCAACGTTCTAAAATGGGAGTGTGATCAGCCGGAGGTCGTGGTCCATGTTGGTACCAATGTCACGGGCAGGACAGTGACGAGGTTCTTCATAGGAAGTTCAAGGAGTAGGTGCTAAATTAAAGGGCAGGACCTCAAGGGTTGTGATCTCAGGATTGTTATCCATACCATGTGCTAGTGAGGCCAGAAATAGGAAGATTAGAAACATTGAAAAATAGAAAACCTACAGCACAATACAGGCCCTTCATCCCACAATGCTGTGTCGAACATGTACTTACTTTAGAAATTACCTAGGGTTACGCATAGCCCTCTATTTTTCTAAGCTCAATGTACTTATCCAGCAGTTTCTTAAAAGACCCTGTCGTATCCGCCTCCACCACCGTCGCCAGCAGCCCATTCCACACTCTCACCACTCTCTGCGTAAAAAACTTACCCTTGATATCTCCTCTATACCTACTTCTGAGCACCTTAAAACTATACACACAACACGCTGGAGGAACTCAGCAGGTCGGGCAGCATCAGTGGAAAGGATGAGTCGACGTTTCGGGCCGGAACCCTTCGTCAGGACTGAAGAGGGAAGGGGCAGAGGCCCTATAAAGAAGGTGGGGGAGGGTTGGAAGGAGAAAGCTGGTGGGTTCAGTTGAAAAATCAGTTTTTTGAAAGACAAAGGGGTGGGGGAGGGGAAGCATAGAGGTGATAGGCGGGAAAACAATGGGTAGTAGAAGGAGGCGGAACCATGAGGGAGGTGATAGGCAGCTGGGGGAGGAGGCAGAGTGAAATAGGGACAGAGGAAGGGAGGGGGAGGGAATTACCAGAAGTTGGAGAATTCTATGTTCATACCAAGGGGCTGGAGACTACCTAGACGGTATATGAGGTGTTGCTCCTCCAACCTGAGTTTAGCCTCATCGTGGCAGTAGAGGAGGCCATGTATGGACATATCTGAATGGGAGTGGGAAGCAGAGTTGAAGTGGGTGGCTACTGGGAGATCCTGTCTGTTGTGGCGGACAGAACGTAGGTGCTCGACGAAGCGGTCCCCCAATCTGCGTCGGGTTTCACCAATGTAGAGAAGGCCGCACCGGGAGCACCGGATGCAATAGATGACCCCAACAGACTCACAAGTGAAGTGTTGCCTCACCTGGAAGGACTGTTTGGGGCCCTGAATGGTTGCAAGAGATCAGGTGTAGGGACAGGTGTAGCACTTACGCCTACAGGGATAAGTGCCAGGTGGGAGATCCGTGGGGATGGACGTGTGGATAAGGGAGTCGCGGAGGGACCGATTCCTGCGGAAAGCGGAGGGGGTGGAGAGGGAAAGATGTGCTTAGTGGTGGGGTCCTGTTGAAGGTGGCGGAACTTGCAGATGATAAAGTGCTGGATCCGGAGGCTGGTGGGGTGGTAGGTGAGGACAAGGGGAACTCTGTCCCTGTTGTGGTGGTGAGAGGATGGGGTGAGGGCCGAAATGCGGGAAATGGAGGAGATGCAGGTGAGGGCATCATTGATGACGGTAGAAGGGAAACCACAATCCTTAAAGAAAGAGGATATTTGAGATGTCCTGGAACGGAAAGCCTCATCCTGGGAGCAGATGCGGTGGAGATGGAGGAACTGTGAATAGGGAATGACATTTTTGCATGTGGCAGGGTGGGAAGAGGTATAGTCGAGGTAGTTATGAGAGTCAGTGGACAGTCTGTCTCCAGAGATGGAGACCGAGACATCGAGAAAGGGGAGAGAAGTGTCCGAGATAGACCAAGGGCTGGGCTGACCAAGATTTGAGGGCTGGGTGGAAGTTTGAAGTAAAGTCGATGAAATTGACAAGCTCAGCATGGGTGCAGGAAGCAGCACCAATGTAGTCGTCAATGTACTGAAGAAAAAGTTGGGGAGCAGTACCAGAATAGGTTTGGAGCACAGACTGTTCCACATAACCAACGAAGAGGCAGTCATATCTGGGGCCCATGCGAGTTCCCACAGCTACACCCTTAGTCTGAAGAAAGTGGGAAGAGCCAAAAGAGAAGTTATTAAGTGTGAGAACCAGTTCCGCCAACCGGAGGAGGGTAGTGGTGGTGGGGAACTGGTGAGGTCTATTATCCAGGAAGTAGCGGAGGGCTTTGAGGCCTCCTTGATGGGGAATGGAGGTGTATAAGGATTGGACATCCATAGTAAAAACTATGTTCCTTTAAACAATAAACCTTAAAATTATGCCCTCTCGTGCTAGCCATTTCAGCCCTGGGAAAAAACCTCTGACTACCCACATCATCATCTTAATCACCTCTATCAGGTCACCTCTCATCCTCTGCCGCTCCAAGGAGAAAAGACTGAGTTCACTCAGCCTATTCTCATATGGCATGATCCCCAATCCAGGCAACATCCTTGTAAATCTCCTCTGCACCCTTTCTATAGTTTCCACATCCTTCCTGTAGTCAGGTGACCAGAACTGAGCACAGTACTCCAAGTGGGGTCTGACCAGGATCCTACATAACTGTAACATTACCTCTCAGCTCCTAAACTCAATCCCATTGTTGAGTAAGGCCAATGCACTGTATGCCTTCTTAACCACAGAGTCAACCTGAACAGCAGCTTTGAGTTTCCTATGGACTTGGACCCCAAGATCCCTCTGATCCTCCACACTGCCAAGAGTCTTACCATTAATACTATATTCTGCCATCATATTTGACCTACCAAAATGAACCACCGCACCCTTATCTGGGTTGAACTCCATCTGCCACTTCTCAGCCCAGTTTTGCATCCTATCAATATCCAGCTGTAACCTTCAACAGCCCTCCACATTATCCACAACACCCCCAACCTTTGTGTCATCAGCAAATTTACTAACCCATCCCTCCACTTCCTCATCCAGGTCATTGATAAAAATCATGAAGAGTAGGGGTCCCAGAACAGATCCCTGAGGCACACCACTGGTCACCGGCCTCCATGCAGAATATGACCCACCTACAACCACTCTTTGCCTTCTGTGGGCAAGCCAGTTCTGGATCCACAAAGCAATGTCCCCTTGGATCCCATGCCTCCTTACTTTCTCAATAAGCCTTGCATTGTACCTTATCAAATGCCTTCCTGAAATCCATATACACTACATCTACTGTTTTACGTTCATCAATGTGTTTAGTCACATCCTCAAAAAATACAAACAGGCTCGTAAGGCACGACCTGCCTTTGACAAAACCATGCTGACTATTCCTAATCATATTATACCTCTCCAAATGTTCATAACTCCTGCCTCTCAGGATCTGTTCCATCAATTTACCAACCACTGAACCATTGAAGTGAGATTATTATACAGTTCAGTATGTGGCTGAGGAGCTGGCCTAGGATAGGGGGTATATGATTTTTGGTTCATTGAACTCCCTTCCAGGGAAGGTGGGACCTGTACAGAAGGGTGGATTGCACCTGAAATGGAGGATGCTAATATCCAAGCTTTGTTAATGATGCATGATGCAGTTAAAATTAGAGTTGCAGGGGAATTGGAACCAGTATGCCAGAACATTTCATGGATTGGTTGTGGAGGCAGATGTTGGCAAGACCTCAGACAAAGTTAGGAATCAAAAGGTTGAGTATGGTGTAACAAAATTGAAAAGGCTGAACACAGGACTGAAGTATTGTATCTGAATGTGTGCAGTATACTGAATAAAGTAAATGAACTTGCAGCACAGTTGCAGACTAGCAAGTATGATGTTGTAGGCATCAAGGAATCATAAGACCATTAGACATGGGAGCAGAATTAGGCCATTCCGTCCATTAAGTCTGCTCTGCCATTCCATCATAGCTGACACACATAAAAGTTGCTGGTGAATGCAGCAGGCCAGGCAGCATCTATAGGAAGAGGTGCACCAGCAAGTTTTATGTGTGTTGCTTGAAATTCCAGCATCTGCAGATTTCCTCCTGTTTCCATCATGGCTGATCCTGGATCCCACTGAAACCCATACAACTGCCTTCTCACCATATCCTTTGATGCCCTGACCGATCAGGAAATGATCAACTTCTGCTTTATATATACTCACAGACTTGGCCTCCACCACAGCTGGTAGCAGAGCATTCCACAGATTTACTACTCTGTGGCTAAAAAATTCCTCCATGCCTCTTTTCTAAAAGGTCACCCCCACCCAATCTTGAGGCTGTGCCCTCTAGTTCTGGATACCCCCACCATAGGAAACATCCTCCCCACATTCACCTTAACATTCAGTAGCTTTTAATAAGATCCCCACACATTCTTCTACATTCCAGTAAGTACTGGCCCATAGCTGCCAAATGCTCCTTATATCTTAACTCCTTTATTCACAGAATCATCCTCGTGAACCTCCTCTGGACTCTCTCCAAATGAAAACACATCCTTTCTGAGATGTGGGGCCCAAAACTGTTAATAATACTCCAAGTACAACCTGACTAGTGTTTTATAAAGCCTCAGCATTATCTCCTTGCTTGTATATTCTGTTCCCCTTGAAATAAATGCCAACATTGAATTTGCTTTCTTAACCACAGACTCGACCTGTAAACTAACCTCCTAAGAGTCTTGCACAAGGACTCCTAAGTCTCTCTGAAGCTCTGATGTTTGAACCTTCTCCCATTTGGATTATAGTCTGTAATTTTGTTTCTTTTACCAAAATGCATTATCATACGTTTCCGAACACTGTATTCCATCTGACACTTTTTTGCCCAATCTTCCAACTTGTCTAAGTCCTGCTGCAATCACATTGCTTCCTCAGCACTACCTACCCCTCCACCTATCTTCGTATCATCTGCAAACTTTGCCACAAAGCCATCAACTCTATTATCTAAATCATTGACAAACAATATGCAAAGCAGCTGTCCCAATACGAATCTCTGAGGAACTCCACTAGTCACGGGCAACCAGCGAGAAAAGGCCCCTTTTATTCCCATTCACTGCTTCCTGCCTGTCAGCCATTGCTCAATCCATGCCAGTACCTTTCCTGTAATGCCAAAGGATTTTATCTTGTTAAGCAGCTTCATGAGTAGCATATTATCAAATGCTTTCTGAAAATCCAAATAAATGACATCCATTCCTCTCCTTTGTCCACCCTGCTCATTACATCCTCAAAGAACTCTAACAGGTTTGTTAGTCAAGATTTCCCTTTGCAGATACAATGCTGACTTTATTAGTTTATTAGTTTAAATCACTCCCAACAGATCTAGTAAACCTGCCGGCAAGAATAGCGGTCCCTCTTGGATTCATGTGCAATTCATCCATTTTGTACAGGTCCCACCTGACCCAGAAGAGGTCGCAATTATCCAGAATTCTGAATCCCTGCCCCCTGCTCCCTGCTCCAATCTTTCAGCCACGCATTTATCTGCCACCTCATTCTATTCCTATCCTCACCGTCATATGACTAACCTTGAGTCCTACTTCTCAGCTTCCTTTCGAACTCCCTGTATTTTGTTTTTAGGACCTCCTCCCTTTTTCTACCTATGTCATTGGTACCAATATGTGCCACGAATTCTGGCTGCTCAAACTCCCTTTTCAGGATATTGTGGACATGTTCAGAAACATCACCAACACTGGCACTTCAGAGGCAAACTACCATCCCTGTTTCTTTTTCACATCTACAGAATCACCTATCTGTCCCCCTAACTATAGAGTCCCCTTTTATTGCTGCCATCCTCTCAGTTCCATAAGACCATAAGACCAGAAGACAAAGTCGGCCATCCGGCCCATCGAGTCTGCTCTGCCATTTTATCATGAGCTGATCCATTCTCCCATTTAGTCACACTCCTCTGCCTTCTCACTATAGCCTTTGATGCCCTGGCTACTCAGATACCTATCAATCTCTGCCTTAAATACACCCAATGACTTGGCCTCCACTGCTGCCCGTGGCAACAAATTCCATAGATTCACCACTCTCTGGCTAAAAAAAATTTCTTCACATTTCTGTTCTGAATGGGCGCCCTTCAATCCTTAAGTCATGCCCTCTCGTACTAGACTCCCCCATCATGGGAAACAACTTTGCCACATCCACTCTGTCCATGCCTTTCAACATTCGAAATGTTTCTATCAGGTCCCCTCTCATTCTTCTAAACTCCAAGGAGTACAGTCCAAGAGCGGTCAAACGTTCCTCATATGTTAACCCTCTCATTCCCAGAATCATTCTAGTGAATCTGCTCTGAACCCCCTCCAACGTCAGCACATCTTTTCTTAAATAAGGAGACCAAGACTGCCCACAGTACTCCAAGTGAGGTCTTACCAGTGCCTTATAGAGCCTCAGCATCACATCCCTGCCCCTGTACTTTATTCCTCTAGAAATGAATGCCAACATTGCATTCACCTTCTTCACCACCAACTCAACCTGGAGGTTAAGGGTATCCTACACAAGGACTCCCAAGTCCCGTTGCATCTCAAAACTTTGAATTCTCTCCCCATTTAAATAATAGTCTGCCCATTTATTTCTTCTACCAAAGTGCATGACCATACATTTTCCAACATTGTATTTCATTTGCCACTTCTTTGTCCATTCTTCCAAGTCACTCTGCAGACTTTCTGTTTCCTCAGCACTACCGGCCCCTCCACCTATCTTTGTATCATCAGCAAACAGCCACAAAGCCATCTATTCCATAATCCAAATCGTTGATGTACAACGTAATAATAAGCGGCCCCAACACGGACCCCTGTGGAACATCACTGGTAACCGGCAGCCAACCAGAATAGAATCCCTTTATTCCCACTCTCTGTTTCCTGCCAATCAGCCAATGCTCTATCCACGTATGTAACTTTCCCATAATTCCATGGGTCTTATCTTGTTAAGTAGCCTCATGTGCAGCACCTTGTCAAAGGCCTTCTGAAAATCCAAATATACAATATCCACTGCATCTCCCTTGTCTAGCCTACTTGTAATTTCCTCAAAAATTTGCAATAGGTTTGTCAGGCAGGATTTTCCTTTGAGGAAACCATGCTGAGTTCTGCCGAGCTGCTGTGGAAGGTGGCCATTGAGTGAGTGGGCCAGTGAAGGAGTGGAGCTTTGAGGCTTTGAATGGAGAGGATTCGACAAGAAGAGGCGGGGGACAAACTTGCTCGCAGTTAGTCTTTACAATGCCTCCTGAGACGGTGATGTGCCTCTCATGTGAGATGTGGCAGTCTTGGGGGAACGCCCCTCTCCTGCAGAGTCACATCTGCCAGAAGTGCATACGGTTGGGCGATCTGGAAGACCGTGTAAGGAATCTGGAGCAGTAGCTGGGTGACCTTCGACTCATAAGGGAGAATGAGGCAGTCATAGATGAGAGCTACAGGAGGTAGTCACACCTAGGCTGTTGGAAGCAGGTCGTTGGGTGACAGTCAGAGGGGGGAAAGCAAAGGTGAGCAGACAGGTAGTGCAGAGCACCCCTGTAGCCATTCCCCTGAATAATAAGTTTACCGTCCTGGATACTGTTGGCGGGGACGACCGACCAGGTGTGAGTCACGGTGGCAGGGCCTCGGGCACTGAGTCTGACCCTGTGGTGCAGAAGGGTGGGACGGAAAAGAGGGGAGCTGTCGTCATTGGGGACTCTATAGTCAGGGGAGCAGACAGGAGATTTTGTGGACGTGAGAAGGGCACCCGCATGGTTTGTTGCCTCCCAGGTGCCAGGGTCCGGGATGTCTCTGACCGGGTGCACAACATCCTGGTACGAGAGGGAAAGCAACCAGAAGTCGTGATACATGTTGGTACCAACGACATAGGCAGGAAGAGGGATGAGGTCCTGAAGCGTGAGATGCGGGAACTAGGCAAAAGGCTGAAGAACAGGACCTCAAGGGTGGCGTTCTCAGGATTGCTGCCAGTGCTACGTGACAGTGATGGTAAGAATTGGAGGAGATGGCAGTTGAATGCGTGGCTGAGGAGTTGGTGCAGGGAGCAGGGTTTTAGATTTTTGGATCATTAGGATCTCTTCTGGGGAAGGTGGGACCCGTACAGATTGGATGGGTTGCACCTGAACTCGAGGGGGAGCAATACCCTGGCAGGTAGGTTTGCTAGCATGGTTCGGGAGGGTTTAAACTAATTTGCAAGGGGGATGGGACCCGGAGCGATAGAGCAGTGAAAGAAGTGCATGGAGTAAAGCCAGATCTAACATATAGAGAGGCTTTGAGGAAAGAGAAGCAGAATAAATGGTGTGAAGATGGTAAGGTAGAAGGGCTGAAATGTGTGCACCTCAATGCAAGAAGCATCAAGAACAAAGGTGATGAACTGAAAGCTTGGATACGTACATGGAATTATGATGTTGTGGCCATTACAGAAACTTGGCTAGCACCAGGGCAGGAAAGGATTCTCAATATTCTTGGATTTCAATGCTTTAAAAGGGATAGAGGGGGGAAAAGGGGAGGAGGGGTGTCATTACTGGTCAGGGATACAATTACAGCTTGAGAAAGGGTGGGTAATGTAGCTGGATCCTCTTTTGAGTCAGTATGGGTGGAAGTCAGGAACAGGAAGGGAGCAGTTACTCTACTGGGGGTATTCTATAGTCCCCCTGCTAGCAGCAGAGATACAGAGGGGCAGATTGGGAGGCAGATTTTGGAAAAGTGCAAAAATAACAGGGATGTTATCATGGGTGACTTTAACTTCCCTAATATTGATTGGCACCTGATTAGTTCCAAGGGTTTAGATGGGGCAGAGTTTGTTAAGTGTGTCCAGGACGGATTCCTGTCACAGTATGTGGACAGGCAAACTATGGGGAATGCCATACTAGATGTAGTATTAGGTAATGAACCAGGTCAGGTCACAGATCCCTCAGTGGGTGAGCATCTGGGGGACAGTGACCACCGCTCCCTGGCCTTTAGCATTATCATGGAAAAGGATAGAATCAGAGAGGACAGGAAAATTTTTAATTGGGGAAGGGCAAATTATGAGGCTATAAGACTAGCGGGTGTGAATTGGGATGATGCTTTTGCACGGAAATGTACTATGGACATGTGGTCGATGTTTAGAGATCTCTTGCAGGATGTTAGGGATAAATTTGTCCCAGTGAGGAAGATAAAGAATGGTAGGGTGAAGGAACCATGGGTGACAAGTGAGGTGGAAAATCCAGTCAGGTGGAAGAAGGCAGCATACATGAGGTTTAGGAAGCAAGGATCAGATGGGCCTATCGAGGAATATAGGGAAGCAAGAAAGGAGCTTAAGAAGGGGCTGAGAAGAGCCAGAAGGGGGCATGAGAAGACCTTGGTGAGCAGGGTAAAGGAAAACCCCAAGGCATTCTTCATTTATTTGAAGGAAAAAAGGATGACAGGAGTGAAGGTAGGACCGATTAGAGATAAAGGTGGGAAGATGTGCCTGGAGGCTGTGGAAGTGAGTGAGGTCCTCAATGAATACTTCTCTTTGGTATTCACCAATGAGAGGGAACTTGATGATGGTGAGGACAATATGAGTGAGGTTGATGTTCTGGAACATGTTGATATTAAGGGAGAGGAGGTGTTGGAGTTGTTAAAATACATTAGGATGGATAAGTCCCCGGGGCCTGACGGAATATTCCCCAGGCTGCTCCACGAGGCGAGGGAAGAGATTGCTGAGCCTCCGGCTAGGATCTTTATGTCCTCGTTTTCCGCAGGAATGGTACCGGAGGATTGAAGGGAGGCGAATGTTGTCCCCTTGTTCAAAAAAGGTAGTAGGGATAGTCCGGGTAATTATAGACCAGTGATCCTTACATCTGTGGTGGGAAAGCTGTTGGAAAAGATTCTTAGAGATAGGATCTCTGGGCACTTAGAGAATCATGGTCTGATCAGGGACAGTCAGCATGGCTTTGTGAAGGGCAGATCGTGTCTAACAAGCCTGATGGAGTTCTTTGAGGAGGTGACGAGGCATATAGATGAGGGTAGTGCAGTGGATGTGATCTATATGGATTTTATTAAGGTATTTGACAAGGTTCCACACGGTAGGCTTATTCAGAAAATCAGAAGGCGTGCGATCCAGGGAAGTTTGGTCAGGTGGATTCAGAATTGGCTTGCCCGCAGAAGGTAGAGGGTCATAGTGGAGGGAGTACATTCATACTGGAGGATTGTGACTAGTGGTGTCCCACAAGGATCTGTTCTGGGACCTCTACTTTTTGTGATTTTTTATTAACGACCTGGATGTGGGGGTAGAAGGGTGGGTTGGTAAGTTTACAGATGACACAAAGGTTGGTGGTGTTGTAGATAGTGTAGAGGATTGTCAAAGATTGCAGAGAGACATTGATAGGATGCAGAAGTGGGCTGAGAAGTGGCAGATGGAGTTCAACCCAGAGAAGTGTGAGGTGGTACACTTTGAAGGACAAACTCCAAGGCAGAGTACAAAGTGAATGGCAGGATACTTGGTAGTGTGGAGGAGCAGAGGGACCTGGGGGTACATGTCCACAGATCCCTGAAAGTTGCCTCACAGGTCGATAGGGTAGTTAAGAAAGCTTATGGGGTGTTAGCTTTCAATAGTCGAGTGATAGAGTTTATGAGTCATGATGTAATGATGCAGCTCTATAAAACTCTGGTTAGGCCACACTTGGAGTACTGTACTATAGGAAGGAAAGGGTACAGAGGAGATTTACCAGAATGCTGCCTGGTTTAGAGAGTATGCATTATGATCAGAGATTAAGGGAGCTAGGGCTTTACTCTTTGGAGAGAAGGAGGATGAGAGGAGACATGATAGAGGTATACAAGATAATAAGAGGAATAGATAGAGTGGATTGCCAGCGCCTCTTCCCCAGGGCACCACTGCTCAATACAAGAGGACATGGCTTTAAGGTAATGGGGTGGGAAGTTCAAGAGGGATATTAGAGGAAGGTTTTTTACTCAGAGAGAGGTTGATGCGTGGAATGCACTGCCTGAGTCAGTGGTGGAGGCAGATACACTAGTGAAGTTTAAGAGACTACTGGACAGGTATATGGAGGAATTTAAGGTAGGGGCTTATATGGGAGGCAGGGTTTAAGGGTCGGCACAACATTGTGGGCCGAAGGGCCTGTACTGTGCTGTACCATTCTATGTTCTAAGTTCTATATGCCTCCAGGTACTCCGTAACCTCATCCTTGGCAATCGACTCCAACAATTTCCCAACCACCGATGGCATATAGCCCTATAACCATATAACAATTACAGCACGGAAACAGGCCATCTGAGCCGTTCTAGTCCATTCCAAACTCTTAGCCTCACCTGGTCCCACCAACCTGCACTCAGCCCATAACCCTCCATTCCTTTCCTGTCCATATATCTATTCAATTTAACTGACCAGAAGTGCACTGAGAGCGGTAAGCGTAAAGGAGTTGGGTGCTTACTGTTCTGATTAACAACAGATGGTGCAATTGGGTCATATTACGATTGAGGAACATGTTTGTAGACTGGATATTGAACTTTTTACTGTTGGACTTCAGCCACATTCCACCGTGATACAACACTGGGCGGCACGGGAGGTCGTTCCTGCCTGTGGCCATCGAACGTGCAGCTCCTCCCGTGGAGGGTCAGACACCCTGAGCCAATAGGCTGGTCCTGGACTTTTTTCGATCTGGCATAGTTGTGCATTTTGTTGTTTGATTGTTTGTGGTTTTTGTATTGCTATATTTATGTTCTATTCTTGGTTGGTGCGGCTGTAATGAAACCCAATTTCCCTCGGGATCAATAAAGTATATCTACCTATCTATCTTTAAATGACAACATTGAACCTGCCTCAACCACTTCTTCTGGAAACTCGTTCCACACAGCTACCACTCTCTGAGTAGAGAAGTTCCCCCTCATGTTACCCCTAAACTTTTGCCCTTTAACTCTCAACTCATGTCCTCTTGCTTGAATCTCCCCCACTCTCAATGGAAAAAGCCTATCCACGTCAACTCTATCTATCCCCCTCATAATTTTAAATACCTCTATCAAGTTCCCCCCTTAACCTTCTATGCTCCAAAGAATAAAGACCTAACTTGTTCAACCTTTCTCTGTAACTTAAGAGATGAAACCCAGGCAACATTTTGGTAAATCTCCACTGTATTCTCTCAATTTTATTGACATCTTTCCTATAATTCCACCTTCAGGGAACTATGCACCATTATTCCCAGATCCCTCTGTTCTACTGCATTCTTCAATGCCCTACCATTTACCATGTATGCCCTATTTTGATTAGTCCTACCAAAATGTAGCACCTCACATTTATCAGCATTAAACTTCATCTGCCATCTTTCAACCCACTCTTCTAACTGGCCTAATTCTGTCTGCAAGCTTTGAAAACCCACTACATTATCCACAACTCCACCTATCTTAGTATTATCTGCATACTTACTAATCCAATTTACCACCCCATCATCCAGATCATTAATACATATGACAAACAACATTGGACCCAGTACAGATCCCTGAGGCACACCACTAGACACCAGCCACAACATTATAGCTCCAAGTACTGATCCATGCTCTAAGCTCATCAGCTTTGTTCATAATATTCCTTGCATTAAAATAGAGACATCTCAAACCATTGGTCTGAGTGCACCCTTTCTTGATCACCTGCACCTCCTCCCTCTCACACTGTCTCCAATCTTTCTTTATTTGTGTCTACAAGCTTTCTTTCTTTATGTCGTGTGGCATGTGGCCAAGTGGGTAAGGCGTCAGTCTAGTGATCTGAAGGTCGTGAGTTCGAGCCTCAGCTGAGGCAGTGTGTTGTGTCCTTGAGCAAGGCACTTAATCACACATTGCTCTGCGACGACACCGGTGCCAAGCTGTATGGGTCCTAATGCCTTTCCCTTGGACAACATCAGTGGCGTGGAGAGGGGACACTTGCAGCATAGGCAACTTCTGGTCTTCCATACAACCTTGCCCAGGCCTCAGTCAACATCAAAATCGATGGGTAGCCGAAGAAGAAGAAGACTTGTGAGCCAACCGTCTCTCCTGTTTGGTTCCCACCCCCCAGCAATCCTAGTTTAAACTCTCCCCAATAGTCTTAGCAAACCTCCCCGCCAGGATATTGGTCCCCCTGGGATTCAAGTACAACCCATTCTTTTTGTACAGATCACACCTGCCCCAAAAGAGGTCCCAAAGATCCAGAAATCCGAATCCCTGCCCCCTGCTCCAATCCCTCAGCCACGCATTTATCCTCCACCTCACTCTATTCCTATACTCACTGTCGCGTGGCACAGGCAGTAATCTCGAGATTACTACCTTTGTGGTCCTGCTTCTCAACTTCCTTCCTAACTCCCTGTAGTCTGCTTTCAGGACCTCCTCTCTTTTTCTGCCCATATTGTTGGTAGCAATATGTACCACGATCTCTGGCTGTTCTCCTTCCCACTTCAGGATATCTTCGACACGATCAGAAACATCCTGGACCCTGGCATGTGGGAGGCAAACTACCATCCGTGTTTCCTTTCTTCGTCCACAGAATCACCTGTCTGACCTCTAACTATAGAGACCCCTATCACTGCTGCCATCCTCTTCCTTTCCCTACCCTTCTGAGCCACAGGGCTGGACTCTGTGCCGGAGGCACGGCCACTGTTTCTTCCCCCAGGTGGGCTGTCCCCCCCAGACAGTACTCAAACAGGAGTACTATTGTCAAGGGGTACAGTCATAGGGGTACTCTCTAGCCTCTAACTCTTCCCCTTCCCTCTCCTGACTGTTACCCACTTGTCTGTCTCCCATGGCCTATAACTCCTTTCTATCACCTCCTCACTCTCCCTGACCAGATGAAGGTCATCGAGCTGCAACTCCAGTTCCCTAACTCGGTCTCTAAGGAGCTGCAGCTCAACGCACCCGGTGCAGATGTGGCCGTCCGGGAGGCTGGGGGTCTCCTGGACCTCCCACATCTGACACCGAGCACAGAACACCAGCCTCACACACATACTTCCTGTCAGTATTCTACTCAGGCAACCTACCTCGCCTCGACCTGTTAACGCCGAAGCCCCGTTGAGCTGAAGCCTTCCTACTCTGCCTCCCTCTACTCTATCGCCTGCTCCTCCTGCACCCACTCTATCAGGCTGTCTCCTTTTCTTTTCTTTTTCAATATTTTTATTAATTTGATTTCTATATACTGTATATAAGAATACAGAGTTCAAGAGAATACATATTATAAACAAAAAACAACATATAATAATACCAGCTACAGTATATTGAATCACATTAACAAACTCCTTACTCTATATTCATATGGATTAGATTAGTTCATATACTGGTGTCTCCCGCTTTTCGAACGTTCACTTTATAAAGCCTCACTGTTATGAAAGACCTACATTAGTACCCTGTTTTCGCTTTCAGAAGGTGTTTTCACTATTACGAAAAAAATCAGTGCGCGATAAAAGGCAGCGCGCGCCTCGAGCAGCCGCTCTCCCCGGATTCGGAACTGCTTTGCTTAAACACGTACCTGTGAGCAGCCATTTGCAAGATGAGTTCTATGGTATCGGAAAAGCCTGAAAGAGCTCGTAAGGGTGTTACACTTGGCGTAAAACTAGACATAATTAAGCGTTTCGATTGTGGTGAACGAAGTAAGGACAAAGTGAGTTTGGCTTGTAGAAGCTGATGAAGATGATGTTGAAGAGGTTTTGGCATCCCATGACCAAGAACTGACAGATGAAGAGCTGATGAAATTGGAAGAAAAAAGGATAACAACCGAAACCGAATGAGTGATGATAAAGTACGACTTTAATTTTGAAAGGGTACGTCGGTTTAGGAGATATTTGCAGGACGGTTTGAGTCCTTATTAAAGAACTGAGTGATAGAAAAATGCGCGAGGCTCAGCAGTCAAGCAAGCCTTCCACATCAGCCACAGCAGACGACGAACCTCGACCTTCGACATCGAGGCAGGCAGAGATAGAAGAAGATGAGCTGCCTGCTCTAATGGAAACAGGCGACGAAATGACACCCCAGTGTCCCACCACCCCAACCCCCAGGCCACGGACAGATACCGATTCGTGGAAAATGCAACGGTAGCCGGGAGACACACAGCACATCTTTAAGAAAAAAGCCGAAATAAACATGCTAGTTAATTAGGTGCCGCCGACACGTAATTGTCAGCCCAGATCAGAGACGACGCAATCAGAAATCGGCACTGATCTGGGCCGTAATTACAATTACGGCACCTAATTAATTAGCATGTTTATTTCGGCTTTTTTCTTAAAGATGTGCTGTGTGCCTCCCGGCTACAGCTGGACCCCTGCATGCTTCGCGGCAATGTATCGGTTGGTGGCCTGGAGGGTGGGGACCACTGCACCACCCAAACTGCGACAACTCAGTCTAACACACCATCATCAGTGCGCTCGGCAAGCTATCTTCCCGATTCCTGTAAGTGATACTACACTGTACATACATTATTTCTACTTTATATAAGCTGTGTATTTTTACATGTTATTTGGTATGATTTGGCAATTTCATAGCTTAAAGGTTACTGGAGAGAGTGTTCTTGCCAACAGCGTTTGCTTGAGATTTTCTGTCGATGGCGCCTGCGTGAGATTTTCGCTATGGAAAACAGTTCAGTAATGATTGTAGAAAAGTATTTCTACTTTATTTTATTTTAGGTTTTATTTTTATTGTTATTTTAGGTTTTATGTGTTACTTGGCATGATTTGGTAGGTTAGTTTTGGGTCTGCGAATGCTCACAAAACTTTCCCATATAAATAAATGGTAATTGCTTCTTCGCTTTATGACATTCCGGCTTACGAACCGTTTCATAGGAACACTCTACCTTCGCATGGCGAGGGAAACCTGTATTGGAATATAAACAATTTTATTAAGAAGAAAAAAAGATCTACACCCACTACCAATGCCGAAGCTGTTTGGGAAAAAAAAAGAAAAAAGAAATGTATCAGATAATAAAATATACTATTAACCACCTTCTGTACTTTAACAAGAAATCAAAGATTATGAAAATAATTTAAAAACAGCCCCCCACAAGTTTTGAAAATCTTGGTTAGATTCAAAAGTTGAACAACGAATCTTTTCTAAATTTAGGCATGCCGTAACATTCCGTAACCACCGAGCATGATTAGGCGGAACAGCATCCTTCCATTTAAGCAAAAGCGCCCTCCTAGTCATAAGAGAGATAAAAGCCAGAATGTGCAAATCAGATGTCTTCAAAATAATATCTTTCCTTCCAACAATACCAAATAGGGTAGTCAAAGGATTAGGCTTAAAATTTACTTTAAAGAGTACAGAAAAAGTTTGAAATATTTCCTTCCAATATTTTCCAAGACTTGGACAAGTCCAAAACATATGAATAAGTGAAGCTTCTCCATTGTTACGTCTATCACAATAGAGAGATATATCCCTATAAAAATGAAATAATTTATCCTTGGTCATATAAGCCCTATGAACCACTTGTAGGAGGGAATGACGAGCACATAGCGATGAAGTATTAACCAATTTAAAAATCTCATTCCAAGTTTCTTCAGAAATTGAGGTCTGTAAATCTTGTTCTCAAAGATTTTTAATCTTGTCTAAAGAATCATTTCTCATTCCCAACAACATATCATAAATATTGGATATTGAACCATTATAGAATAGTTTCATATTAAGAATTTCATCTAATATGTTCTTATCAGATCTATTGGGAAATGTATATAATTGAGATCGCAGAAAATCTCTAAATTTGTCAGTACCGAAAAAAATGGGTTTTTGGTAAACTATATTTAGTTGGCAATTGTTCAAACGAAGAAAGATTTCTTCCCACAAACAGATCCCAGAGACGTGTAATGCTCAATCCTTCCAAATGTTTAAAGACTACATCAGTCATAGAAGGCTTTAAAAAAATGTTTTAAAAATAGGACTAGAAAGGGAGAATCTCAATAAACCAAAGTGTTTTCTAAATTGTATCCAAATCCTGAAAGTATGTTTGACTACCACATTTTCAGTTATCTTACTTAAGGATAAAGGAAGTGAAGATTCCAATAGGGATATAATAGAAAACTGAGTTAGCTTCTAAAGAAACCCACCTGGGACAGTCCTCATGATTAATATAGTATAACCAAAACGTGAAATTCTGTATATTGGCTACCTAGTAATAAAACCTAAAATTTGGTAAGGCTAAACCTCCATTCTTTTTAACTTTCTGGAGATGGACTTTATTCAGTCGAGGATATTTATTTTTCCATATGTAGGAGGATAAAAGAGAGTCTAGAGAGTCAAAAAAGATTTAGGAATAAAAATGTGTAATGTCTGAAAGAGGTATATGAATTTAGGTAAACCATTCATTTTAATAGAATTAACTCGGCCAGTTAATGATAATGAAAGGGGCGGCCAATTTGATAATATTCTTTATATATAATTTAATAAAGTAAGAATATTTTCTTTAAATAAGTATTTATAATTCTTAGTAATTGTTACACCCAAATAAGTGAATTGGTTTCTTACGATTTTAAAAGGAAGGTTACTATCAGTTAATGGCAAATTATTCAAAGGAAAAAGTTCACTCTTATGTAGGTTCAGTTTATATCCAGAAAATTGACTAAAGCAAGATAGTAAAGAAATCACAGAAGGTAATGAAGTTTCAACGTTAGAAATGTAAAGCAATAAATCATCCACATAAAGTGAAACTTTGTGGATAGTACCCTTCCGTAAAATACCAGTGATATCGTTAGATTCTCGAAAAGCAATAGCTAAAAGTTCTAAAGTCAGGTCAAAGAGCAAAGGACTCAAAGGGCAACCTTGTCTGGTTCCACATTGAAGTTTAAATGGTTTAGAATTCTGAGAGTTAGTAAGAACCTGAGCAAAAGGGGATAAATACAGTAATTTAATCCATTGAATAAAGTTGGACCCAAAATTAAATTTTTCTAAAATTTTAAATAAATAATGCTATTCAACCCGATCAAAAGCCTTCTCAGTGTCTAAGGATATCACACACTCCGATATCTCTTTAGAAGGAAAATAAGTAACATTTAAGAATTGGCAAATATTAAAATAAGAATATTGATTTTTAATAAAGCCAGTCTGATCGTCAGAAATGACAGATGGTAAGATATTTTCCATCTTACAGGACAGAACTTTAGATAAAATTTTAGCATCAACATTAAGTAGAGAAATTGGTCTATATGAAGAACGTTTAGTTGGATTCTTATTCTTTTTAAGGATAAGCAAAATAGAAGCTTCGTAAAAGGATTGCAGTAACCTATCTAACTTAAAAGAATCTGAAAAAACTGAACATAAATGGAGTATGAGCAAGGAAGAAAAAGTCTCATAAAATTCTCCAGAAAATCCATCAGGACCTGGAGCTTTCCCTGAATTCAAAGAACGTACAGCTTCGGCTACTCCTTCGTGAGAAATACATTGATCCAACTGTTTTCGGTCATCAACAGAAAGTGTAGGAATATTTATTTGGTCTAAAAAGTTATCCATTATGGTATTATCTTTAAGAAGATCAGAGCTATAAAGTTCAAAATAATATTCTCTAAAAGTATCATTTATTTCTAAATGATCAGTTGTCCTAGTACCGTTAGGTTTATAAATTTCTTTAATCTGTCATTTAGCACTAGAAGTTTTAATTTGGTTAGCCAATAATTTACCTGCTTTATCCCCATGGATATAAAATTGACTTTTATCCTTTAAAAGTTGAGTTTCAATAGGGTATGCTAATAAAAAATCATATTTAGCTTTAATTTTAACCTGTCTTTTATATACAGCAGGATCTGAGTTCAAAGCATATTCTTCATCTAATTGTTTCAGCTGATTGGCTAAATTAATTCTCTCTTTATTAGCTTTTTTCTTAACACTTGCAGTATAAGAAATGATTTGTCCTCTAATATATGCTTTAAAGGCATCCCATATGACAAGGCTAGAAGTCTCCTCCACCGTATTCTCTTCAAAAAAAAGAGTGATTTGCCTTTCCAAAAACTTTTTAAAATCCTTGACAGATAACAGAGTTAAATTAAAACGCAGAATCTGTTTGTCTGAGGAAAACCAGGAAGATTTATGGATAAAAGCACAGGAGCATGGTCAGAGATAGCAATCTCTTTATAATCACAAAATTGAACTAATGGAATCATTTGGTTATCAATAAAAAAGTAATCAATTCTGGAATACATATGATGAACATGGGAGAAATACAAGTATTCTCTATCTGTTGGATGTAAGAAACGCCATATATCAACAATACCACAATTCATTAAAAAAGAATGGATAAACGAAGCTGATTTATTAAGTGTCGCTGGTTTAGAAGAGGACCGATCTAAGACTGGGTCTAACTAGCAATTAAAGTCTCCTGCCAACACCAATGAATACACACTCAGATCAGGCAAAAACTAAAAAAATCACTCAAAGAATCCTGGATCATCTATATTTGGAGCATAAACACTGGCAAATACCAATAATTTATCCTCTAATTTCCCAGATACTAATCATCCATTAGTATCAGAAACAACCTTGTGTTGAACAAAAGGAACTGTATTTTCTATAAAAATCGAGACACCTCTAGCTTTGGCCTGAAAACTTGAGTGAAAGTGTAATCTCACCATTGGCTAAAAAGGCGTGAATTATCAGAATTACGTACGTGTGTTTCTTGTAAGAAAACAATTGGGACCTTAAGTTTTTTAATATAGGCAAAAATATTATTTCGTTTCAAAGGATGATTTAATCCTTTCACGTTAAGACTAAGTAATTTAGTATTATAATTCATTTTATTATTTTAAAAATAAATGAAAAGGATAATCCTTAAAAAGATTAATAAAACTAAGCAATGACCTATGAAATGAGAAAACCAAACAACAGGTTTGGCTGTTAAACAGCTCTAACATGACACTTCTAAACTTAACAAAGTAATAGCACATTAAAGTTTTATTCTCAAAATAAATCCTTGAAAAGTCCAAAAGGAAAGAGTTAAGTACAAAGTTTAGCAAAGGTGAAATAAACAGTTATTCATGTAGCGGTCATTTTACTGACTCTAAATATTCCTGAGCCTGGAGACTGGAACGGAACCATTTTTGCGATCCAACCTGCAGTGTAATTTAAATGAAGGTCTCGAGCTGCATCTCCAGTTCCCTAACATGGTCCCTAAGGAACTGCAGCTCGACACACCTGGTGCAGATGTGGCCGTCCGGGAGACTGGGAGTCTCCTGGACCTCCCATATCTGACACCGAGCACAGAAAACCACCCTTACACACATTCTTCCAGTCAGTATTCTACTCAGGCAACCTACCTCGCCTCGACCTGTTAACGCCGAAGCCCCATTGAGCTGAAGCTTTCCTACTCTGTCTCCCTCTACTCTATCGCCTGCTCCTCCTGCACCCACTCTATCAGGCTGTCTCCTTTTGAACTCTTCTCGCTGTTCTTACTAGCTGTCATCCATGTACTTGCGCAGTCATGCCTTGATCAAACCTCTGAAGAAATAAGAATGGGACCCGCTCTCGGGGTTTCATAACCGACTGTTGTTGTTCGGCATGCTAAGGGCTCAGCCTAAGAGTGCAGCTCATATTTTGAAGCCGAGGATCTCGGGGCTCTGGAGACAGCCGTATTGAGGGTCGGTGTCATGGCAGGAGACCCATATGTCATCGGGGGAGTTGAAATATCTATGGCTGTGTGCCCAGAGACTCGAGATCTTTGAGGTATTCATGCACAGAACTTGGAAAAAGTGATGTAACGGACTTTTAACATCATAAACCAGAGAGTTGTTTATGATGTCTCCCCACTCGCTGGGAAAATGGAGACACCTCCTTTTCCCTTATTAGGGAGAGAGAGAGAGCCTGTAGTATGTCATATACTGGGTAAAACACAAAGTCTTTGGGGTAACTGCAAGTCTGTGTCTTTGCTGTTGCTTTGCTCACACTTGAGTGCTTGGTGGCAGGTGCCGATGCATTTTTTTGCTGGTGGGGAGGGTGGGGTTGTTGCTTGCTGCTGCTTATGCACGTAAGGGTGGGGAGCCTGGGCGGACTTTGGGGCTCTAACATTTAACTGTCTCTCATTCTTAAACACAAAATACTCTGCAGATGCTGGGGTCAAAGCAACACTCACAACACGCTGGAGGAACTCAGCAGGTCGGGCAGCATCAGTGTAAAAGATCGGTCAACGTTTCGGGCCAGAACCCTTCGTCAGGACTGTAGGGGGAAAGGGCAGAGGCCCTATAAAGAAGGTTGGGGGAGGGTGGGAAGGAGAAGGCTGGTAGGTTCCAGGTGAAAAACCAGTAAGGGGAAAGATAAAGGGGTGGGGGAAGGGAGGCAGGGAGGTGATAGGCAGGAAAGGTGAAGAAAGAATAGAGGAAAACACAATGGGTAGTAGAAGGAGGCAGAACCAAGAGGGAGGAGGTAGGCAGCTGGGGGAGGGGGGCAGAGTGACATAGGGATAGAGGAAGGGAGGGGGAGGGAATTACCAGAAGTTGGAGAATTCTATGTCCATACCAAGGGGCTGGAGACTACCTAGACGGTATATGAGGTGTTGCTTCTCCAACCTGAGTTTAGCCTCATCATGGCAGTAGAGGAGGCCGTGTATGGACATATCTGAATGGGAGTGGGAAGCAGAGTTGAAGTGGGTGGCTACTGGAAGATCCTGTCTGTTTTGGCGGACGGAGCGGAGGTGCTCGACGAAGCGGTCCCCCAATCTGCGTCGGGTTTCAACGATGTAGAGGAGGCCACACCGGGAGCACCGGATGCAATAGATGCCCCCAACAGACTCATAAGTGAAGTGTTGCCTCACTTGGAAGGGCTATTTGGGGCCGTGAATGGTGGCAAGAGAGGAGTAGGGACAGGTGTAGCACTTATGCTTACAGGGATAACTGCCAGGTGGGAGATCCGTGTGGACCAGGGAGTCGCGGAGGGACCGATCCCTGTGGAAAACAGAGAAGGGTGGAGAGGGAAAGATGTGCTTAGTGGTGGGGTCCTGTTGAAGGTGGCAGAAGTTGCAGAGGATAATGTGCTGGATTCGTAACACACTGGAGGAACTCAGCAGGTCGTGCAGCATCCATGGAAAAGATCGGTCGACGTTTTGGGCCGGAACCCTTCGTCAGGACTGTAGGGGGAAGGGGCAGAGGCCCTATAAAGAAGGTGGGGGGGAAGGTGGGAAGGAGAAGGCTGGTAGGTTCCAGGTGGAAAACCAGTATGGGGAAAGATAAAGGGGTGGGGGAGGGGAGGCAGGGAGGTGATCGGTAGGAAATGTGAAGAAAGAGTAGGGAAAGTTCCTCCGCAACTTCCGCCACCTTCAACAGGACCCCACCAATAAGCACATCTTTCCCTCGCCACCCCTCTCCGCCTTCCACAGAGATCGGTCCCTCCGCGACTCCCTGGTCCACATGTCCCTCATCTCGGTCCAAAAAGGCTTCCCTTTTATCCTCAAACTGTGACCCCTCGTTCTGGGCTTCCCCAACATCGGGAACAATCTTCCTGCATCTAGCCTGTCCAATCCCTTTAGAATTTTATATGTTTCAATAAGATCCCCCCTCAATCTTCTAAATTCCAATGAGTATAGGCCTAGTCAATCCAGACTTTCATCATATGAAAGTCCTGCCATCCCAGGACTCAATCTGGTGAACCTTCTTTGTACTCTCTCTATGGCAAGAATGTCTTTCCTCAGATTAGGGGACCAAAACTGCACACAATACTCCAGGTGTGGTCTCAACAAGGCCTTGTACAACTGCAGTAGAACCTCCCTGCTCCTGTACTCGAATCCTCTCGCTATGAATGCCAGCATACCATTCGCCTTTTTCACCGCCTGCTGTACCTGCATGCCCACTTTCAATGACTGGTGTATAATGACACCCAGGTCTCGTTGCACCTCCCCTTTTCCTAATCGGCCACCATTCAGATAATAATCTGTTTTCCTATTTTTGCCACCAAAGTGGATAACTTCACATTTATCCACATTAAATTGCATCTGCCATGAATTTGCCCATTCACCTAACCTATCCAAGTCACCCTGCATCCTCTTAGCATCCTCCTCACAGCTAACACTGCCACCCAGCTTCGTGTCATCCGCAAACTTGGAGATGCTGCATTTAATTCTCTCGTCTAAGTCATTAATACATATTGTAAACACCCGGGGTCCCAGCGCTGAGCCTTGCGGTACCTCACTAGTCACTGCCTGCCATTCTGAAAAGTTCCCGTTTATTCCCACTCTTTGCTTCCTGTCTGCTAACCAATTCTCTATCCACATCAATACCTTACCCCCAATACCGTGTGCTTTAAGTTTGCACACTAATCTCCTGTGTGGGACCTTGTCAAAAGCCTTTTGAAAATCCAAATATACCACATCCACTGGTTCTCCCTTATCCACTCTATTAGTTACATCCTCAAAAATTTCTATGAGATTCGACAGACATGATTTTCCTTTCACAAATCCAAGCTGACTTTGTCTGATGATTTCACCATTTTCCAAATGTGCTGTTATTGCATCTTTGATAACTGACTCTAGCATTTTCCCCATCACCGATGTCAGGCTAACCGATCTATAATTCCCCAGTTTCTCTCTCCCTCCTTTTTTAAAAAGCGGGGTTGCACCCTCCAATCCTCAGGAGCTAGTCCAGAATCTAAAGAGTTTTGAAAAATTATCACTAATGCATCCACTATTTCTTGGGCTACTTCTTTAAGCACTCTGGGATGCAGACCATCTGGCCCTGGGGATTTATCTGCCTTTAATCCCTTCAATTTACCTAACACCACTTCCCTACTAACATGTATTTCGCTCAGTTCCTCCATCTCACTGGACCCTCTGTCCCCTACTATTTCCAGAAGATTATTATGTCCTCCTTAGTGAAGACAGAACCAAAGTAGTTATTCAATTGGTCTGCCATGTCCTTGTTCCCCATGATCAATTCACCTGTTTCTGACTGTAAGGGACAAACATTTGTCTTAACCAATCTTTTTTTTTTCACATATCTATAAAAGCTTTTACAGTCAGTTTTTATGTTCCCTGCCAGTTTTCTCTCATAATCTTTTTTCCCTTTCCTAATTAAGCCCTTTGTCCTCCTCTGCTGGTCTCTGAATTTCTCCCAGTCCTGAGGTGAGCCGCTTTTCTGGCTAATTTGTATGCTTCTTCTTTGGAATTGATACTATTCCTAATTTCCCTTGTCAGCCACGGGTGCACTACCTTCCCTGATTTATTCTTTTGCCAAACTGATATGAACAATTGTTGTAGTTCATCCATGCGATCTTTAAATGCTTGCCATTGCATGTCTACTGTCAACCCTTTAAGTATCATTTGCCAGTCTATCTTAGCTAATTCACGTCTCATACCTTCAAGGTTACCCTTCTTTAAGTTCAGAACCTTTGTTTCTGAATTAACTATGTCACTCCATCTTAATGAAAATTCCACCATATTATGGTCACTCTTACCCAAGGGGCCTCTCACGACAAGATTGCTAATTAAGCCTTCCTCATTGCTCAATACCTTGTCTAGAATGGCCTGCTCTCTAGTTGGTTCCTCGACATGTTGGTTCAGGAAACCATCCTGCATACATTCCAAGAAATCCTCTTCCTCAGCAGCCTTACCAATTTGGTTCACCCAATCTATATGTAGATTGAAGTCACCCATTATAACTGCTGTTCCTTTGTTGCACGCATTTCTGATTTCCTGTTTAATACCATCCCCAACCTCACTACTACTGTTAGGTGGCTTGTACACAACTCCCACCAGCGTTTTCTGCCCCATATCGATTCCACATCCTCCCAGCGAATGTCCTTCCTTTCTATTGCGTTAATCTCCTCTCTAACCAGCAACGCCACCCCACGCCCTTTTCTTTCATGTCTATCCCTCCTGAATATCCAATATCCCTGAATGTTGAGCTCCCGTCCTTGGTCACCCTGGAACCATGTCTCTGTGATCCCAACTATATCATATTCATTAATAACAATCTGCACTTTTAATTCATCCACCTTGTTACGAATGCTCCTTGCATTGACACACAAAGCCTTCAGGCTTGCTTTTACAACACTCTTAGCCCTTATACAATTACGTTGAAAAGTGGCCATTTTTGATTTTTGCCCTGGATTTGCCGGCCTCCCACTTATACTTTTCTCCTTACTACTTTTTGCTTCTACCCTCATTTTACACCCTTCTGTCTCTCTGCACTTGTTCCTATCCCCCTGTTGTGAACTAACCTCCTCTCTCCTAGTGCCTTTAATTTGATTCCCACCCCCCAACCATTCTAGTTTAAAGTCACCTCAGTAGCCCTCGCAAATCTGTCCACCAGGATATTGGTTCCCCTAGGATTCAACTGTAACCCGTCCTTTTTGTACAGTTCACACCTGCTCCAAAAGAGGTCCCAATGATCCAAAAACTTGAATCCCTGCCCCCTGCTCCAATCCTTCAGCCACGCATTTATCCTCCACCTCATTGCATTCCTACTCTCACTGTCCTACTCACCATATTAACTGTCCCACTCACCATACTAACTGCCCCACTTAACATGCATTCTGCCCTGGTCACGATAATAATTTTTTCACTCCATACTAACAGCCCATTCAACATACCAACTGCCCCACTCACCATACTAACTGCCACACATACATTACCATTGCCCCATTCACTACACTAACTGCCCCACTCCCTGCTAATTGCCCCTTTTACCATGCTAACTGTTCCACTTGTTATACTAACTGCCTAAATCAGCAGGCCAGCTCAACATGCTAACAACCCCTCTCACCATACTAACTGCCCCAGTACATACTAACGGCCTGACTCACTATACAAACTGCCCCATTCACTATACTAACTGACCCACTCACTGTACTAACTATCTCACTCACCATACTAACTGCCCCACTCACCGTACTGTCTCACTCACCGTAGTAACAGCCCTGCTCACCATACTAACTCGTTGATTGGAGTACTACGCAGACGCAACAGAAGTGTTCCTGTCCATGAAGCTTTAAAAAACCAGCCTCTATAAAAGACGGGTACCACCTAGCAGAGCAGTCTCCGTGGGAGCAGTCTCAGGTCAGGGGAGTAAGACTTTGGCTCAACAGGGCTTCAGTAAGAACAGGCAGAGGCAAGGTAAGTATGTAAATTCATTCCTTATTTCTTATTTAAATCCCGAGAGAACAGGGGGCATGTCTACAGACCCAGAGTTCTGCTCTGGGTGTCACATGTGGGATTTCCAGGAGACTTCTAGCCTCCCTGATGGCCACATCTGCACCAGGATCATCAAGATGCAGCTCCTTAGAGACTGAGTTAGGGAGCTGGAGCTGCAGCTTGATGATCTTCGGCTTATTAGGGAAAGCGAAGAGGTGGTAGACAGGAGCTACAAAGAGGTAGTCACCACAAGGCTGCAGGAGACAGATAAATGAGTGACTGTCAGGAGAGGGAAAGGAGAACTTCAGATAGTGGAGAACACCCCTGTGGTTGTCCCTCTCAACAATATGTACTCCATTTTGAGTGCTGTTGGGGGGCATGACCTACCTGGGGGAAGCAACAGCAGCCATGCCTCTGGTACTGAGTCTGTCTTTGTGGCTCAGAAGGGTAGGGAACTGAAAAGGATGGCAGTAGTAACAGGGGACTCTATAGTCAGGGGGACCGATAGGCGATTTTGTGGCACAAAAAGGAAACACAGATGGTAGTTTACCTCCCAGGTGCCAGGGTCCGCAATGTTTCCATACGTATCCATAATATCCTGAAAAGGGAGGATGAACAGTCAGAAGTCATGGTACATATTGGTACCAATGACATAGGTAGAAGAAGGGAGGAGGTCCTGATTAAAGAATACAGGGAGTTAGGAAGGAAGTTGAGAAGCAGGACCTCAATGGTAGTAATCTCGGGATTGCTGCCTGTGCCATGTGACAGTGAAGACAGGCATAGAATGAGGTGGTGAATAAATGCATGGCTGAAGAATTGGAGCAGGGGGCAGGGATTCAGATTTCTGGATAATTGGGACCACCACTGGGACAGGTGTGACCTGTACAAAAGGGAGAAGTTGCACTTGAATCCAAGAGGGACTAATATTCTTGCGGGTAGATTTACTAGAGCTGTTGGGAGTGGTTTAAACTAATATGGCAGAGGGATGGGAACCAGGATGATAGAGCTGAGGATGAGCCAGCGGATTTATGAGTAGATGATGGATGTAACAAGAATGCAAGGAAGGACAAGCCAAAGATTGTGTACAAATGCAGACAGAGCAAAGAGTTAAATTGTACCACAGAGGCAAAATTCAAAAGGGCTAAGAATGCAAGACTGAAGGTGCTGTATTTAAATGTGCATAATATTTGGAATAAGGAGAACGATGGCACAATTAGAGATTGGTCAGTATGATGTTGTCACTAAGTCGTGGCTGAAAGATATACTTTGTATCGAAAGGACAGGCAGGAAGGCATAGGCGGTGGTGTGGCTCTGTTGGTAAGAGATATAATTACATCTTTAGAAAGAGGTGCCACAGGGTCAGTGAACCTATGTCAGTGGAGTTAAGAAATTGCAAGTGTAAAAAAATCCATTATGGGAATGGGAGCTGGAAAAGGCATGTAATAAGGGTAATGACACAATTGTAATGGAGAACTTCAATATGCAAAGGAATTGGGAAAATCAGATTGGTGTCGGATCGCAAGAGAGGGAATTTGTTGAATGCTTGAGAAATGGCTTTTTATAGCAGCTTGTGCTTGAGCCTACATAGGGAAAGACTATCTTAGATTGGATGTTCTGTAATAACCCAGATCTTATTAAGGATCTTAATGTAAAGGAACTCTTGGGAGGCAGTGATCATAGTATGATTGAATTCATACCGGGGGAAGCATAAGTCAGATGTATCAGTATCGCAATGGAATAAAGAGGATTTCAGAGGCATGAGAGGGAAGCTTGCCCGGGGTGGACTGGAGGAGGATACTGGCAGGGACAACGGCAGAGCAGAGATAGCTGAGGTTTCTGGGAATAGTTCACAAGGCGCAGGAAAGATATATCCCACAGAGAAAGAAGTTCTCAAATAGCAGGGGTAGGCAACCGTGGCTGACAAGGGTAGTTAAGGACTGCATAAAATCCAAGAGCTTTTATAAGATAGCAAAAGTGAGTAGGAGGATGGATTTTAAAACGCAAACAACAGGAATTCTGCAGATGCTGGAAATTCAAGCAACACACATCAAAGTTGCTGGTGAACGCAGCAGGCCAGGCAGCATCTCTAGGGAGAGGTACAGTCGACGTTTCAGGCCGAGACCCTTCGTCAGAACTAACTGAAGGAAGAGCTAGTAAGAGATTTGAAAGTGGGAGGGGGAGGGGGAGATCCAAAATGATAGGAGAAGACAGGAGGGGGAGGGATGGAGCCAAGAGCTGGACAGGTGATTGGCAAAGGGGATATGAGAGGATCATGGGTCAGGAGGTCCAGGGAGAAAGACAACGGGGGTGGTGGGGAACCCAGAGGATGGGCAAGGGGTATAGTCAGAGGGACAGAGGGAGAAAAAGGAGAGTGAGAGTAAGAATGTGTGTATAAAAATAAATAATGGATGGGGTACAAGTGGGAGGTGGGGCATTAGTGGAAGTTAGAGAAGTCAATGTTTAAGAGGGAGTTAGATATGGCCCTTGTGGCTACGGGGGTCAGGGGGTATGGAGGGAAGGCTGGGGCGGGGTTCTGAGTTGGATGATCAGCCATGATCATAATAAATGGTGGTGCAGGCTCGAAGGGCTGAATGGCCTACTCCTGCACCTATTTTCTATGTTTCTATGTTTCTATGACCCTCAAACCCTGCCTCCCATATAAGCCTCCACCTTAAATTCCTCCATATATCTGTCTAGTAGTCTCTTAAACTTCACTAGTGTATCTGCCTCCACCACTGACTCAGGCAGTGCATTCCACGTACCAACCACTCTCTGAGTGAAAAACCTTCCTCTAATATACCCCTTGAACTTCCCACCCCTTACCTTAAAGCCATGTCTTCTTGTATTGAGCAGTGGTGCCCTGGGGAAGAGGCGATGGCTGTCCACTCTATCTATTCCTCTTAATATCTTGTATATCTCTATCATGTCTCCTCTCATCCTCCTTTTCTCCAAAAGTAAAGCCCTAGCTCCCTTAATCTCTGATTATAATGCATACTCTCTAAACCAGGCAGCATCCTGGTAAATCTCCTCTGTACCCTTTCCAATGCTTCCACATCCTTCCTATAGTGAGGCAACCAGAACTGGACACAGTACTCCAAGTGTGGCCTAACCAGAGTTTTATAGAGTTGCATCATTACCTCGCAATTCTTAAACTCAGTCCCTCGACTTATGAAAGCTATCACCCCATAAGCTTTCTTAACTACCCTATCCACCTGTGAGGCGACTTTCAAGGATCTGTGAAGTTGAGAGGCTACAGAAGGACAGATTAGGAGACTGAGCAAAGAAATGGCAGATGGAATACAGTGTTGGGATGTTGATGGTTATGCAAATTGGCAGAATAAATGAAAAGATTGACTATTTTTGAAATGGAGATAAAATACAAAAAAAAACTGAGGTGCAAAGGGACTTGGCAGTCCTTGTGCAGGATTCCCTAAAGCTTAATTTGTAGGTTGAGTCTATGGTGAGGAAGTCAAATGCAATGTTAGCACTTGTTTCAAGAGGACTGAAACATAAGAAGCAAGGATATAATGTTTGAACACTATAAGCCACTGGCAAGGCCTCACTTGGAGTATTGTGAGCAGGTTTGGGCTCCTTATCTTAGAAAGAATGTGCTGAAACTGGAGAGTGTTCAAAGGAAGATCAAAAAAATTGAATGACTTGCCATATGACGAGAGCTTGATGGATCTGGGCTTGTATTCACTAGAATTCAAACAAACGAGGGGTGTCCTCATTGAAACCTATTGTACAGTGAAAGGCCTTGATAGAATGGATGGGAGAGGATGTTTCCTGTGGTGGGAGAGTCTAAGACCAGAAGAGACAGCCTCAGAATAGAGAGGTGTCCTTTTAGAATGGTGATGAGAAGGAATTTCTTTTGCCCAAGAGTGGTGAATCTGTGAAATTCTTTGCCATAGGCAGCTGTGGAGGCCAAATCTCTATATACTGTATATCCAAGGCAGAGGTTGATAGATTATTCATTGGTCAGGGCATGAAGGGATATGGGGAGAAGGCAGGAGATTGGGGCTAAGAGTAATATTGGATCAGCCATGATGAAATGACAGAACAGACTTGATGGGCAAATTGGCCTAATTCTGCTACTGTATATTATGGTCCTATAGTCTTTTGGTCTAATATTATTGGCTAGCTTGCTTTTCTATTCCATTTTTACCTTCTGAACAATTTTTTGTTGATTTTTGTTGGTTTTTAATAGCTTTCCGTTAATTTTTGTTCTACTATCTGCCTCTCTTTGGCTTTTATAATGACTTTGGCTTTGGAAGTCTATGTAGGAGGGAAGGGTTAGATGGTTCTCAAAGTAAGTTAAAGGTCAATAATACATTCCAACAACTTATGACCTCTTTCTGGAACTTACTTCAAGAATTAAAGGCAAAGTGAATAGGAATAGGGAACCTTGGTTCTCAAGGGATATTGCAACTCTGATAAAGAAGAAGAGGGAGTTGTATGAAATGTATAGGAAACAGGGAGTAAATCAGGTGCTTGAGGAGTATAAGAAGTGCAAGAAAATACTTAAGAAAGTAATCAGGAGGGCTAAAAGAAGACATGAGGTTGTCTTGGCAGTCAAAGTGAAGGATAATCCAAAGAGCTTTTACAGGTATATTAAGAGCAAAAGGATTGTAAGGGATAAAATTGGTCCTCTTGAAGATCAGAGTGGTCAGCTTTGTGCGGAACCAAAGGAAATGGGGGAGATCTTAAGTAGGTTTTTTGCATCTGTATTTAGTAAGGAAACTGGCATGAAGGCTATGGAATTAAGGGAATCAAGTAGTGAGATCATGGAAACTGTACAGATTGAAAAGGAGGAGGTGCTTGCTGTCTTGAGGAAAATTAAAGTGGATAAATCCCTGGGACCTGACAGGGTGTTACCTCGGACCTTGAAGGAGACTAGTGTTGAAATTGCGGGGGCCCTGGCAGAAATATTTAAAATGTCGCTGTCTACGGGTGAGGTGCCAGAGGATTGGAGAGTGGTTCATGTTGTTCCATTGTTTAAAAAAGGATCGAAAAGAAATCCAGGAAATTATAGGCCGGTAAGTTTAATGTCGGTAGTAGGTAAGTTATTGGAGGGAGTACTAAGAGACAGAATCTACAAGCATTTGGATAGACAGGGACTTATTAGGGAGAGTCAACATGGCTTTGTGCGTGGTAGGTCATGTTTGGCCAATCTACTGGAGTTTTTCGAGGAGGTTACCAGGAAAGTGGATGAAGGGAAGGCAGTGGATATTGTCTACATGGATTTCAGTAAGGCCTTTGACAAGGTTCCGCATGGGAGGTTAGTTAGGAAAATTCAGTCGCTAGGTATACATGGAGAAGTGGTAAATTGGATTAGACATTGGCTCAATGAAAGAAGCCAAAGAGTGGTAGTAGAGAATTGCTTCTCTGAGTGGAGGCCTGTGACTAGTGGTGTGCCACAGGGATCAGTGCTGGGTCCATTGTTATATGTCATCTATATCAATGATCTGGATGATAATGTGGTAAATTGGATCAGCAAGTTTGCTGATGATACAAAGATTGGAGGTGTAGTAGACAGTGAGGAAGGTTTTCAGAGCCTGCAGAGGGACTTGGACCAGCTGGAAAAATGGGCTAAAAAATGGCAGATGGAGTTTAATACAGACAAGTGTGAGGTATTGCATGTTGGAAGGACAAACCAAGGTAGAACATACAGGATTAATGTTAAGGTACTGAGGAGTGCAGTAGAACAGAGGGCTCTGGGAATACAGATACAAAATTCCCTAAAAGTGGCATCACAGGTAGATAGAGTCCTAAAGAGAGCTTTTGGTACATTGGCCTTTATTAATCAAAGTATTGAGTATAAGAGCTGGAATGTTATGATGAGGTTGTATAAGGCATTGGTGAGGCCGAATCTGGAGTATTGTGTTCAGTTTTGGTCACCAAATTACAGGAAGGATATAAATAAGGTTGAAAGAGTGCAGAGAAGGATGTTGCCAGGACTTGAGAAACTCAGTTACGGCGAAAGGTTGAATAGGTTAGGACTTTATTCCCTGGAGCGTAGAAGAATGAGGGGAGATTTGATAGAGGTATATAAAATTATGATGGGTATAGATAGAGTGAATGCAAGCAGGCTTTTTCCACTGAGGCAAGGGGAGAAAAAAACCAGAGGACATGGGTTAAGGGTGAGGGGGGAAAAGTTTAAAGGGAACCTTAGGGGGGGGCTTCTTCACACAGAGTGGTGGGAGTATGGAATGAGCTGCCAGACGAGGTGGTAAATGTGGGTTCTTTTGTAACGTTTAAGAATAAATTGGACAGATACATGGATGGGAGGTGTATGGAGGGATATGGTCCATGTGCAGGTCAGTGGGACTAGGCAGAAAATGGTTCGGCACAGCCAAGAAGGGCCAAAAGGCCTGTTTCTGTGCTGTAGTTTCTATGGTTTCTATGGTTTCTAATAACCCTTTCCAGCTCACTGGATACAGAACTCCAAAGATTCACCACATCCAGGTGACGATAACTCTATCTTGAATGTCCAGCTCCTTGGTACATATTGGTACCAATGAAAGGCAAAGAGATCCTGAGGAGAGAATTTAGAGCGCTAGGCAGAAAGCTGAGAAGCAGGACTTCCAAGGCAATAATTTCTGGATTGCTACCTGTGGCATGCACCAGTGAAGGTTGAAACAGGATGATGAATCAAAGAGATAAATGTGTGGCTGAGAAACTGGTGCAGGGGGCAGAGCTTCAGGTTCTTGGATCATTGTGATCTCTTCTGGGAGAGGTATGACCTGGACAAGAGGGATGGGTTGGACCTGAATGTGAGGGGGACCAATATTTTCCCGGGCAGGTTAGTTAGTGCTGTTGGGGAGGGTTTAAACTAATCTGGTAGAGGGAAGGGAACCTAAGTGAAAGGACTCAGGATAGGACAGATGATAAAAAAACAAAGATAGCCAGCAGTCAGACTGTCAAGAAAGGCAGGCAGATGATATGAGAAAACTCCAGCCAGCAAGGTGAGTATCAGTACATTAGGGATGCAGAATCAAAAAGAGTAGCAAACATAGCCCTCAAAGTGTTATTTCTCAATGCCGGAGTATAAGAAATAAGCTGGACGATCTTGTTGCACTTTTACAGATTGTCAGCTATGATGTTGTGGCCATCACTGAATCATGGCTGAAGGGTGGTTGTAGTTGGGAGTTGAGTTTCCAAGGTTATTGGAGGGATAGGAAAGTAGGCAGAGTGGGTGGCTCTTCTGCTAAAGAATGGCATCAAATCGTTAGAAAGAAGTGTCATAGGCTGAGAAGATGTTGAAACTTAGTGGGTTAAGTTAAGAAATTGCAAGGGTAAAAGGACCCTGATGGCAGTCATATACAGGCCTCCAAACAATAGCGAAATGTGGACTACAGATTACTAAGGTAAATAGAAAAGGCATGTCAAAAGGGCAATGTTATGATAGTCATGGGAGATTTTAACATTCAGGTTTATTGGGAACATCAGGTCGGTAATGAATCTTAAGAAAGTGAATGTGTTGAATGTCTGTGAGATTATTTTAGAGCAATTTGTCGTTCAGCCTTCTGGGGGATCAACTATACTGGATTAGGTGCTATGAAATGAATTTAAGGCAATTTGGGAGCTTAAGGTAAAGTAACCCTTGGGAGACAGTGAACACAATATGATTGAGTTCAACTTAAAATTTGATAGGGGCAAAATAAGATCTGACATAGCAGTGTTTCAGTGGAGTACCGGAAATTACACTGGCATGAAAAATGAGTTGGCCAAAGTAAAATGGAAAGAGATGCTGCCAGGGATGACAGCAGAGCAGCAATTGCTTGAGTTTCTGGGGAAAATGAGGAAGGTTCAGCATGGATGTACTCCAAAATCAAAGAAGTACTCAAATGACAAGGGAAGTGGCTGACAAGGGAAGTCAAAGTGAACGCAAAAGCAAAAGACAGGGCATAAAATAAAGCAAAAACTACTGGGAATCAATCTGATGAAAGATTGTGAAGCTTTTAAAAACCTACAGAAAGCAACTAAAAGAATCAATAGGAGAAAGATGAAGTATGAAAACAAGTATGAAAACAATATCAAGATGGATGGAAAAAGCTTTTTCAAGTATATAAAAAATAAAAGACAGATGAGAGTGGTCAGAAATGAGGCAGGAGAAATAATAACGGGGGACAAGGAGTTAGCAGATGAACTAAATGAGTATTTTGCATCAGTCTTCACTGTGGAAGACACTAGCAGTGTGCCAGGTTTTGAAGGGTGTGACGGAACAGAAATGAGTGCAGTTACTGTTACAAGGGAGAAGGTGCTTAAAAAGCTGAAAGACCTGAAGGTATTTAAGTCACCTGGACTAGATGAACTGCACCCTAGAGTTCTGAAAGAGGTAGCGGTAGAGATTGTGGAGGCATTAATAATGATCTTTTAGGAATTGTTGGACTCTGGCATAGTTCCAGAGGACTGGAAAATTGCAAATGTGACTCCTTCTAAGAAAGTAGAAAGAAAATTATAGATGGTTAGGCTTACCACGTGGTTGGGAAAATGTTGGAGTCAATTGTTAAGATGAGGTTATGGAGTACTTGGTGACACAGGACAAGGTAAGACAAAGTCTGCTTCCCTGTCTTATAAGAGCAGAAGTAGGCCATTCGGCCCATCGGGTCTGCTCCACCATTCAATCATGAACTGATCTAATTGTTCCAGTCATCCCCACTCCCCTGCTTTCACCCCATACCCTTTGATGCCCTGGCTAATCAAGAACCTTATCTATCTCTACCTTAAATACACCCAATGACTTAGCTTCCACAGCTGCTCGTGGCAACAAATTCCAATGATTTACCACCATCTGAAGAAAGTAATTTCTCAGCATCTCAGTTCTAAAAGGACGTTCTTCAATCCTGAAGTCATACCCTCTTGTCCTAGAATCCCATTCCATGGGAAATAACTTTGCCATACCTAATCTGTTCAGGCCTTTTAACTTTTGGTCTTATGAAAGAGATGTATCAGAATGGAATGGGAAGTGGAATTAAAATGGGCAGCCACTTTTTCTGGTGGATGGAGCATAGGTGCTCAGCGTTGAGTCTCACTGATATACAGGAGGCCACACCGGGAGCGCTGGATACAGTAGATAAACCCAACAGACTTACAGGTGAAGTGTCACCTCACCTAGAAGGACTGTTTGAGTTCCTGAATGGCAGTGAGGGAGGAGGTGTAGGGCCAGGAGGAGCACTTGTTCTACTTGCAAGGATGTGCCAGGAGGGAGGTCAGTGGGGGAAGGGTATGGACAAGGGAGTGGCGTAGGGGGAAAGTTGGGGGGGGGGGGCAATGGAAAGATGTGCTTGGTGGTGGGATCCATGATGGCAGAAGCTACAGAGAACTTGTGCTGGACGTGGAGGCTGGTTGGGTGGTCAGTGAAGACAAGAGGGACTCTTTCCTGGGTGGGGTGGCGGGAGGATGGTGTGAGGGCAGATGTGCGCGAAATGGGAGCGATGCAGTAGAGGGTAGCATTGATGGTGGGGAAAGGGAAGTCCCTTTCTTTGAAAAAGGAGGACATCTTCTTAGTTTTGGAATGAAAAGCCTGATCCTGAGAGCGGATGTTGGGAAGATGGAGGAATAGAGAGAAGGGGGTGATGTTTTTACAAGTAACAGGGTGGGAAAGGTATAGTCCAGGTAGCTGTGAGCCAGTGGGTTTACAATAGATATTGGTCCTCTTGAAGATCAGAGTGGTCGGCTTTGTGCGGAACCAAAGGAAATGGGGGAGATATTAAATAGGTTTTTTGCATCTGTATTTACTAAGGAAGCTGGCATGAAATCTATGGAATTGAGGGAATCAAGTAGTGAGACCATGGAAACTGTACAGATTGAAAAGGAGGAGGTGCTTGCTGTCTTGAGGAAAATTAAAGTGGATAAATCCCCGGGACCTGACAGAGTGTTCCCTCGGACCTTGAAGGAGACTAGTGTTGAAATTGCGGGGGCCCTGGCAGAAATATTTAAAATGTCGCTGTCTACGGGTGAAGTGCCGGTGGATTGGAGAGTGGCTCATGTTGTTCCGTTGTTTAAAAAAGGATCGAAAAGTAATCCGGGAAATTATAGGCCGGTAAGTTTAACATCAGTAGTAGGTAAATTATTGGAGGGAGTACTAAGAGACAGAATCTACAAGCATTTGGATAGACAGGGGCTTATTAGGGAGAGTCATCATGGCTTTGTGCGTGGTAGGTCATGTTTGACCAATCTGTTGGAGTTTTTCGAGGAGGTTACCAGGAAAGTAGATGAAGGGAAGGCAGTGGATATTGTCTACATGGACTTCAGTAAGGCCTTTGACAAGGTCCCGCATTGGAGGTTAGTTAGGAAAATTCAGTCGTTAGGTATACATGGAGAGGTGGTAAATTGGATTAGACATTGGCTCGATGGAAGAAGCCAGAGAGTGGTGGTAGAGAATTGCTTCTCTGAGTGGAGGCCTGTGACTAGTGGTGTGCCACAGGGATCAGTGCTGGGTCCATTGTTATTTATCATCTATATCAATGATCTGGATGATAATGTGGTAAATTGGATCAGCAAGTTTGCTGATGATACAAAGATTGGAGGTGTAGTAGACAGTGAGGAAGGTTTTCAGAGCCTGCAGAAGGACTTGGACCATCTGGAAAAATGGGCTGAAAAATGGCAGATGGAGTTTAATACTGACAAGTGTGAGGTATTGCACATTGGAAGGACAAACCAACGTAGAACATACAGGGTTAATGGTAAGGCACTGAAGAGTGCAGTGGAACGGAGGGATCTGGGAATACAGACACAAAATTCCCTAAAAGTGTCGTCACAGGTAGATAGGGTGGTAAAGAGAGCTTTTGGTACATTGGCCTTTATTAATCAAAGTATTGAGTATAAGAGCTGGAATGTTATGATGAGGTTGTATAAGGCATTGGTGAGGCCGAACCTGGAGTATTGTGTTCAGTTTTGGTCACCAAGTTACAGGAAGGATACAAATAAGGTTGAAAGAGTGCAGAGAAGGTTTACAAGGATGTTGCCGGGACTTGAGAAACTCAGTTACAGAGAAGGGTTGAATAGGTTAGGACTTTATTCCCTGGAGCGTAGAAGAATGAGGGGAGATTTGATAGAGGTATATAAAATTATGATGGGTATAGATAGAGTGAATGCAAGCAGGCTTTTTCCACTGAGGCAAGGGGAGAAAAAAAACCAGAGGACATGGGTTAAGGGTGAGGGGGGAAAAGTTTAAAGGGAACATTGGGGGGGGCTCCTTCACACAGAGAGTGGTGGGAGTATGGAATGAGCTGCCAGACGAGGTAGTAAATGTGGATTCTATTTTAACATTTAAGAATAAATTGGACAGATACATGGATGGGAGGTGTATGGAGAGATATGGTCCATGTGCAGGTCAGTGGGACTAGGCAGAAAATGGTTCGGCACAGCCAAGAAGGGTCAAAGGGCCTGTTTCTGTGCTGTAGTTTCTATGGTTTCTATATCGGTCGATAAACTGTCTCCAGAGAAAGAGACAGTAAGATCGAGAAAGGGGAGGGAAGTGTTGGAAATAGACCAGGTGAATTTGAGGGCAGGGTGGAAGTTGGAGGCAAAGTTGATGAGGTCTACAAGCTCTGCATTGGTGCAGGAAGCAGCACCAGTGCAGGCATTGATGTAGCATAAGAAAAGTGGGGAGTGGCACCAGTGTAGGCTTGGAACATTGAGTGTTCACGTAGCCGACAAACAGGCAGGCGTAACTGCGAACCATGGCTACACCTTTTGTTTGAAGGAACTGAGAGGAGCTGAAGGAGAAATTATTAAGAGTGAGGACAAGTTTCACTAGACAGAGGAGAGTGATAGTGGAGGGGAACTGGTTGGGTGTGGTGTCGAGAAAGAAATGGAGAGCTTTCAGGCCTTCTTGGTGGGGCATGGAGGTGTATAGGGACTAGACATCCATAGTGAAAACAAGATGATGGGGGCCAAGGATCTTGAAAGTGTGGAAAAGATGAAGACCAAGTGAAGTGTCACAGATTTGGGTAGGAAAGGACTGAACTGGGGGCAGGGAACAAAACTGAGGTGAGGTATGCAGATGGGACAGGAACACGCAGAAACAATGGGTCGACCTGGACACGCTCAGTGGGGCAGTCCATGGCCTCCTTAACTGTAGCTACCAGGACACATGCAGGTTGGAGGAGCAATACCTTATATTTCACCTGGGTAACCTTCCACTTAATGGCATGAACATCGATTTCTTGAAACTTTGGTAATGACCACCTCCCCCCCCCCCAACTTCACCACTCCCCGTTCCCATTTCTCTCTCTCACCTTATCCCCTTACCCTCCCATTACCTCCCTCTTTTATTTCTTCCATGGCCTTCTGTCCTTTATCAGACTCTCCCTTCTCCCGCCCTGTATCTCTTTCACCAATCAACTTCCCAGCTCTTCACTTCACCCCTCTCCCGCCTCCCCGCCCCGCGCCCCACCCGTTTCACCGATCACCTTGTGGTTTTTCCTCCTCTCCTCCCACTTTCTTACTCCGACTCCTCATCTTTTTATTCCAGTCCTGATGAAGGGCCTCGGCCAGAAATGGCAACTGTTCTTTTTTCCATAGATGCTGCCTGGCCTGCTGAGTTCCTCCAGCATTTTGTGTGTGTCGCTCGGATTTCCAGCATCTGCAGATTCTCTCTTGTTTTTAAATCCCGAGTTGCTTGACCATTATGAATAAGCTATGTATTACTTAAAAGATCTATCAGCCACGACTGCAGACTTCCCAGTATAATCAGGATTATATGTCTTCAATTCAGAGAACAGGCCCGGCCCATAACCCGACTGCCTCTCAGACCGCAGCAGACATTTTAACCGGTGGATTCCAACACAGCAACTCGAAAGAACAAAAAGACACGAAGCCGCTCGGTACCTTCTCCACTAAGGTTTCATACACACGGTTTGAATCCAGATCTACGATATTATGTATACTAGGTACATCGCGATCCATTCCGAATCATTACTCGCCCAACCTATATCTTTATCAGCTTATCTATATAACGTCTGCTTTGTCCGATCAATATACCATCAACATTAAATGAACATATGTAATCTATAGCATTCAATTTGTCTTTCATAAATATCCGTGAATATATCTGTGTACATGGAGCTTAGAAAAATGGAGGGCTATGCGGTAGGGAAATTCTAGGCAGTTTCTAGATTAGGTTACACGGTCGGCACAACATTGTGGGCCGAAGGGCCTTGTAATGTGCTGTAGATTTTCTATGTTCTATGTCATCATATACTTTATCTAACCCATATAGTGTATATTTCCCAATATACATATTTGATATGCCAGCTATACTAAATACAGTTTTACACAACCTGTATCTCATAAAGTTTATTGTATCCCGACCCGTCCGCCTAATCATTGTAGACCATACTGCCAACTCTAACGCTAACTGCAATTATATATCAGATATTTGCATTCCATGTAATCCACCCTGTATAATCTCTAAACTGGTTTAGTAATATAATTGGCATATTTTATAGCGTACATTACCAAATCATTTGCCAACTCTGTATCCAAGTCGATACGCAGCCAGTTAACCAAACTGTATACAACCTGTGCTGTCAAACCATACGATTTAGTGCAGCACACTCAAAATGCTGGAGGAACTCAGCAAGTCAGGCAGAAATAAATAAACGGTCGACGTTTCGGATCGAGACCCTTCTTCAAAACTGAAGAAACGTGCCATTTAGTGTCTATACAATCGCTTTATGTAGTATTTCTCATAAAACTAACGTCCAATGTCGACTACACATTATTAACCCTGTCATAATGATATCAGCGAACAACCAGACCCGTGTATTTCCAATAGTCCATTACAAACGTTCCTTCACGCATGTACTTTTATTGAAGAGAGAATCCGGCGGCGAGCGCTTGACCTGTCGGATCATTTAACCTCTATCTGTTCTATGATATGTTGCTTGAGGCTGATGCTCCCCGTGGATCCCGCGCCACCCCTGCCTCGGTAAATCATTCCTCCACATTGTAATACAATCCCATCCGAGAGCGGGCGGGCTGTCGCGGCATTTAAAGACCTCTGGGGCTGGCTAATGTTTGAAATCGTGCGCAGACAAAAGATCCCAGTCGGAATCTCGGACAGTTGTGGTCGCCTCGCAGTCCCGGTAATGGGCACAGCTCGCTCTCCGGTTTACCGCCGCCTAATAGGCTTACTCACCGCTAACAACCGCTGCCAGCAGTTGGAGTGAGAAGGTACAAGCGAACAACTGTAGTCTGCTATCCATGACAGATTCCCTCTTCTCAGAGGGAGCCCAACCTCCAGCCTCTGTCTGTCCCGTGTGTTGAGCGCCGCCGCTTCCCATCGTTACAAATCCGCTGTGTTCTGGATGGAGGGGGGGGGGGGGAGGGCGAGGTGCCGTGTTCACGCTGTTGGCGAAGATAGGAGTGTTCATTAATGAGTAGATTTCTCTGGGTGGGTACCAGAGAGTCTCGCCTGCAGACGTGATGACGCGCTCTGGCGAACCCCACACCCGGGCGCGCTCTCTCTCTCTCTCTCTATCTATCTATCTATCTCTCCGTCTCTCTCTCTATCTATCTATCTATCTATCTCTCTATCTATCTCTCTATCTCTCCCTCTCTCCGTCTCTCTCTCTCTGTCTTTCTCCCTTTCTCTCTCCGTCTCTCTCTCTCTCCCTCTCCCTCTCTATCTATCTATCTCTCTCTCTCTATCTCTATCTAACTCTTTCTCTCTCTCTCTCACGCACACACACACACACGTGTGAGTGGACATATGCATGTCAACATGTGTGGGGCATGCATATATGTGTGAGAGAACGTGTGTGAGTGAATGTGTGTGTGTGTGTGTGTGCGTGCGTGTGTGTGTGATTCTGTATTTAAGCGGGTATATGAATGCTGGCGTGGGCATGTGTGTCTATAGTAATTTCTGTGTAGACATGTTATGCGCGTGAACATGTGTGAAGTATACATATATGCGTCTGAGCATTACGTGCGAACATGCGTGTGTGAACATGTGTGTGTTAACAGGTGTGTTAGTACGTGTGTGTGAAAATATATGTGCATGAACGTGTGTCTGTGTGAACATGTATGCCTTCGTGGATATGTGTCTGTGTAAACCGAGCCTGAGTGAATACATGTATAGGTCACCAAACCTCCGAACCCCCCACCCTCAGCGCACAGCCCTCGACATGACTCAGAGACCACGGACTCCGAACTGCTCTTGATAATCCAGATTAACAGATCTAACCCGATTACTGGCACTCAGGCCCGGACTCCCGCCAGCCATGCGTACAAATGCACCACACACACCCGGTCACCGTTTGTGACACGGTCCGGGAGCTACCACCCCGCCCACGGGCCCCCCGATGGCTCGAAACTCCCCATTCGGCCGATCTAACACGTTTCACACGCTCCGCTCGAATGGATCCGCAGCGCCAGTTACAGATGGCGGGGCGATGCGGGGAGAATTTTAAACGCGCTCTTCCCCTCCAACCCCGGCGAGAGCGAGCAGCGGCTGAGGGCAGGGGACGTGCTCGTGTTGTTAACGAGGCCCGGAGAGTCGGGTGGAATTGGGCGGAGACAACACACTGAATGAAAGAGTTGGGAAGCTGACGAAGGTGAGGAGAAACTAGACGAGAGACTGAGGGAGGTGGGTGTAAAAATAACAGAGGGGAAGCGGGAGAGCAAAAGGGGAGGAGAGAGATGGAAGGGAGAGAGAGAGAGAGACAGAGAAGAGAAAGGAGAGGAGGCAGAGAAAATAGACAGAGAGAAGGGAAAGAGAGACGGGAGAGAGAGAGAGAAAGAGAGAGACAGAGAGACAGAGAGAGCACAGAAAATGGAACAAAAAGAGAATTAGAAGCTAGTCAGACTTCTAGGAGGGGGATCGGGGGACAGACAGAAAGACTAACAGGGACTTTAACAATGAGAAACCATTGCAATGGTGAATGAAAGAAAGCAAGGAGAAAGAGAAACGAAAGAAAGAGTCTGTCAGAGGCAGGATGAATGGAGAAGAGGGGGAGTTGATTCTCTGCCTTGTTGCCCCGTTCCGAAGACCCGGGTGAGGACAGCAGTGCCTGTTGTCTGCCTCGTGTGAACAGAGGAAGGGGGCAGATGATATCGACAGCAGGTGCGAGAGACCAGAACAGCCATGATTTTCGAACATCTTCCCACACTGTCACTTGTGAAAATGCCGTCGCCTTCTCCCAGTTCTTCCATTTTCGCTGCAGCTGCTCTCGGGATGAGGCTTTTCATTCCAGAGCTAAGGAGATATCCTCATTCAAAGAAAGGGGCTTCCCTTATTCACCATCAACATTGCCATCACCCGCATCTATTCCATTTCGCGCACGTCTGCCCTCCCCTAATCCTCCTACCAGTGCACCAGCCTCCGTAATTCTCCGTAACTTTTGCCGTCTCCAACGGGATCCCACCACCAAACACATCTCTCCCCCTGCCCAACTTTCTGCTTTCTGCAGGGATCGCTCCCTACGCGACTCCCTTGTCCATTCATCCCTCCTCACTGATCCCCCTCCTGGTACTTACCCTTGCAAGCGGAAAAAGTGCAACACCTGTCCCAACACCTCCTCCTTCACTACCATTCAGGGCCTCAAACAGTCCTTCCAGGCGAGGCAACAATTCACCTGTGAGACTATTGGGGTCATCTAATGTACCCAGTGCTCCCCATGTGGCCTCCTGGTTATCGATGAGACCAATTGAAGTGGACTAGGACACTGCTTCGCCAAGCACCTACCCTCCATTTGCCAGAAAAAGCGGGATCTCCCAATAGCCACCCACTTCAATTCTACTTCCCATTCCCATTTCGACATGTCAGTCCATGGACTCCTCTACTACCACGATTAGAAATCGGAGCTCATGGCTCTCAGATTGGAGCAGCAACCCCTTACATTCCTTCTGGGTAGCCTCCAACCTGATGGCATGAGCATCAATTTCTCGAATTTCCGGTAATTGTTCCACCCCCTTCACCATTCCTATTTCCGTTTCCCTCTCTAACCATAGAAACAATAGACAATAGGTGCAGGAGTAGGCCATTCAGCCCTTCGAGCCAGCACCGCCATTCACTGTGATCATGGCTGATCATCCACAATCAGTACCCCGTTCCTGCCTTCTCCCCATATCCCTTGACTCCACTTTCATTAAGAGCTCTATCTAACTCTTTCTTGAAAGCATCCAGAGAATTGGCCTCCACTGCCTTCTGAGGCAGACCATTCCACAGATCCACAAATCTCTGGGTGAAAAAGTTTTTCCTCAACTTCGTACTAAATGGCCTACCCCTTATTCTCAAATTGTGGCCTCTGGTTCTGGACTCCCCCAACATCGGGAACATGTTTCCCATCTCTAGCATGTCCAATCCCTTAATAATCTTACAAACATTTGTACATGTTTCAATCAGATCCCCTCTCATCCTTTGAAATTCCAGTGTATACAAGCCCAGTCGCCCAATCATTCAACATATGACAGTCCCGCCATCCCGGGAATTAACCTCGTGAACCTACGCTGCACTCCCTAAACAGCAAGAATGTCCTTCCTCAAATTTGGAAACCTGGTCTTACCAGGGCCCTGTACAACTGCAGAAGGACCTCTTTGCTCCTATACTCAACTCCCCTTGTTATGCAGGCCAGCATGCCATTAGCTTTCTTCACTGCCTGCTGTACCTTCATGCTTCCTTTCAGTGACTGATGAACAAGGACACCAAGATCTCATTGTACTTCCCCGTTTCCTAACTTGACACCATTCAAATGGTAATCTACCTTCCTGTTCTTGCCACCAAAGTGGATAACCTCACATTTATTCACATTAAACTGCATCTGCCATGCATCTGCCCACTCACCCAACCTGTCCAAGTCATTCTGCATTATCTCAATATCCTCCTCACATTTCACACTGCCACCCAGCTTTGTGTCATCTGCAAATTTGCTAATATTACTTTTAATCCCTTCATCTAAATCATTAATGTATATTGTAAATAGCTGTGGTCCCAGCACCGAGCCTTGCGGTACCCCACTAGTCACAGCCTGCCATCCTGAAAGGGACCTGTTATTCCCTACTCTTTGTTCCCTGTCTGCCAACCAATTTACGATCCATGTCAGTACCCTACCCCCAATACCATGTGCTCTAATTTTGCCCACTAACCTCCTATGTGGGACCTTATCAAAGGCTTTCTGAAAGTCCAGGTACACTACATCCACTGGCTCTCCCTTGTCCATTTTCATAGTTACATCCTCAAAAAATTCCAGAAGATTAGTCAAGCATGATTTCCCCTTTGTAAATCCATGCTGACTCGGTCCGATCCTGTTACCGCTATCCAAATGTGCTGCTATTTCATCCTTTATAATTGACTCCAGCATCTTCCCCACCACTGATGTCAGGCTAACTGGTCTATAATTCCCTGTTTTCTCTCTCCCTCCTTTCTTAAAAAGTGGGACAACATTAGCTACCCTCCAGTCCTCAGGAACTGATCCTGAATCTATAGAACATTGGAAAATAATTACCAATGTGTCCACGATTTCTAGAGCCACTTCCTTAAGTACCCTGGGGTGCAGACCATCAGGACGTGGGGATTTATCAGCCTTCAGTCCCATCAGTCTATCCAACACCATTTTCTGCCTAATGTGAATTTCCTTCAGTTCCTCTGTTACCCTAAGTCCTCCGGCCACTATTACATCTTGGAGGTTGTTTGTGTCTTCCCTAGTGAAGACAGATCCAAAGTACCTGTTCAACTCATCTGCCATTTCCTTGTTCCCCATAATAAATTCACCCGTTTCTGTCTTCAAGGGCCCAACTTTGGTTTTAACTAATTTTTTCCTCTTCACATACCTAAAGAAGCTTTTACTATCCTCCTTTATATTCTTGGCTAGCTTGCCTTTGTATCTCATCTTTTCTCCCCGTACTGCCTTTTTAGTTATCCTCTATTGCTCTTTAAAAGTTTCCCAATCCTTTGGCTTCCCACTCATCTTTTCAATGTTACACTTCTCTTTTATTTTTATACTATCCATGACTTCCCTTGTCAGCCACAGTCACCCCTTACTCCCCTTAGAATCTTTCTTCCTCTGAGAAACATAGAAAACCTACAGCACAATACAAACCCTTCAGCCCACAAAGCTGTGCCGAACATGTCCTTACCTTAGAACTACCGAGGCTTATCCATAGCCCTCTATTTTTCTAAGCTCCATGTATCCATCCAGGAGTCTCTTAAAAGTCCCTTTTGTTTCTGCCTCCCCCACCACCACCGGCAGCCCATTCCATGCACTCAGCACTCTCTGCATAAAAAACTTATCCCTGACATCTCCTCTGTACCTACTTCCAAGCACCTTAAAACTGTGCCCTCTCATTCTAGCCATTTCAGCCCTGGGAAAAAGCCTCTGACTATCCACGTGATCAATGCCTCTCATTATCTTGTACACCTCTATCAGGTCACATCTCATCCTCCGTCACTCCAAGGAGAAAAGGCCAAGTTCACTCAACCTATTCTCATAAGGCATGCTCCCTAATCCAGGCAACATCCTTGTAAATCTCCTCTGCACCTTTGCAATGGTTTCCACGTCATTCCTGTAGTGAGGCGACCAGAACTGAGCACACTACTCCAAGCGGGGTCTGACCAGGGTCCTACATAGCTGCAACATTACCTCTCGGCTTTTAAACTCAATCCCACGGTTGATGAAGGTCAATGCACTGTATGCCTTCTTAACTACAGAGTCAACCTGCGTAGCAGCTTTGAGAGTCCTATGGACTCAGAACCCAAGATCCCTCTGATCCTCCACATTGCCAAGAGTCTTACCATTAATGCTATATTCTGCCATCATATTTGACCTCCCAAAATGAACCACTTCACACTTATTTGGGTTGAACTCCATCTGTTACTTCTCAGCCCCGTTTTGCATCCTATCAATGTCCCATTGTGACCTCTGGCAGCACTGCACTCTATCCACAACACCCCCAACCTTTCTGTCATCTGCAAAGTTACTAACCCATCCCTCTACTTCCTCATCCAGGTCATTTATAAAAAATCACAAAGAGTAGGGGTCCCAGGACAGATCCCTGAGGCACACCACTGGTCACCAGACTCCATGCTGAATATGATTCATCTACAACCACTCTTTGTCTTCTGTGGGCAAGCCATTTCTGGATCCACAAAGCAATGTCCACTTGGATCCCATGCCTCCTTACTTTCTCAATAAGCTTTGCATGGGGTACCTTGTGAAATGCCTTGCTAAAATCCATATACACTACATCAATGGCTCTAACTTCATCAATGTGTTTAGTCACATCCTCAAAAAATCCAATCAGGCTCATAAGGCATGACCTGCCTTTGACACAGCCATGCTGACTATTCCTAATCACATTATGCCTCTCCAAATGTTCATAAATCCTGCCTCTCAGGATCTTCTCCATCAACTTACCAACCACTGAAGTAAGACTCACTGGTCTATAATTTCCTGGGCTATCCCTACTCCCCTTCTTGAATAAGGGAACAACATCCGCAACCCTCCAATCCTCCAGAACCTCTCCCATCCTCATTGATGATGCAAAGATCATCGCCAGAGGCTCAGCAATCTCCTCCCTCTCTTCCCACAGTAGCCCGTCCGGTCTCGGTGACTTATCCAACTTGATGCTTTCCAAAAGCTCCAGCACATCCTCTTCCTTAATATCTAAATGCTCAAGCTTTTCAGTCTGCTGTAAGCCATTCCTACAATCGCCAAAATCCTCTTCTGTTGTGAATACTGAAGCAAAGTATTCATTAAGTACCTCTGCCGTCTCCTCCGGTTCCATACACACTTTTCCACTGTCACACTTGATTGGTCCTATTCTCTCATGTCTTATCCTCTTGCTCTTCACAAGAGGATTTTTGAACCTTCTTTTCTTCTTGACTAGATTTACAACAACCTTTGTACACTACGGTTCCTGTACCCTACCATCCTTTTCCTGTTTCATTGGAACTTAACTATGCAGAACCCCACACAAATATTCCCTGAACATTTGCCACATTTCTTCCGCACATTCCCCTGAGAAGATCTGTTTCCAATTTATGCTTCCAAGTTCCTGACTGATAGCCTCATATTTCCCCTTACTCCAATTAAATGTTTCCCTAACTTGTCTGTTCCTACTCCTCTCCAATGCAATGGTAAAGGAGATAGAATTGTGATCTCTGCCTCCAAAATGCTCTCCCACTGACAGACCTGACACCTGACCAAGTTCATTTCCCAATACCAGATCAAGTACAGTCTCTCCTCTTGTAGGCTTATCTACATATTTTGTCAAGAAACCTTCCTGAACACACCTAACAAACTCCACCCATCTAATCACCTCACTGTAGGAAGATGCCAATCAATATTTGGGAACTTAAAATCTCCCACAACAACAACCCTGTTACTATTACCCCTTTTCATAATCTGTCTCCCTATCTGCTCCTTGATGTCCCTGTTACTGGGTGGTCTATAAAAAACACCCAGTAGTGTTATTGACCCCTTCCTATTCCTAACCTCCACCCACAGAGACTCTGTAGACAACCCCTCCATGACTTCCTCCTTTTCTGCAGCCATGACGCTATCTCTGATCAACAGTGCCACGCCCTCACCTCTCGTCTCCCTCCTTACCTGCCCATCACCTCCTTCTGGTGCTCCTCCCTCTTTCCTTTCTTCCACTGTCTTCTATCCTCTTCTATTTGATTCCCCCTTCTCCAGCCCTTTATCTCTTTCGCCTATCACCTTCCTAGCTCTTTACTTCACCCCTCCTGGTTTCATCTATCACCTACCACCTTGTACTTCTTCCTCCCCTCCCCCAACCAGTTGCTCTAACTTCCCTTTTTCTCCCCAGTCCTGATGAAGGGTTTCAACTGTTCACTCTTTTCCATGCTGTCTGACCTGCTCAGTTCCTCTAACATTTTGTATTTGTTGCTTAGATTTCCAGCATCTGTAGATTTTCTCATCTTTAATTTTCATTTTTGAGTTTCACGTTGTCAGAAACAAGCCACAGTTGCATCAATCAGCGGTGTGTCCACAGGTGATCAAAGCCATGTTTTCAGGAGAGAAGAGAAGAGCGAAGAGAACGCTATCTCACCATTCCCGTTGGAAGAACCTCCCATCATCTTAATTGTAATGAACTGTCTCTCTGTACTATCAGGGAACAGTACAGCACAGTGACAGATAATCTAGTAAACAAATGTTTATACTAATATAGATATTAAGATCAGATATTTATATTAGATATTTCATATGTATTACCCTTTCATTTTACAATGCGTTCAGAGTCATAGTGAACTTATGATCATCATTATCATCATCAGGTGCCGTGCCCAGTTTGAGCTTTGACTGCCATGGCCTACATGCTCCTGTTTCGGGTCAAATGGATCAATTCACTGGTATTCATTTCCAGTTCTCTGGCTGCTGTCTTCATCATTATTTGTCTTTGCCGTCCTTTTGCTTTCTTCCCTTCAATCTTTCCCATAATTACCGTGCATTCTAACACCTCTTTCCTAATCACATACTCAATGAAGTTACGTTTCCTTTTCATGAACTCATACATCATTTCTCTTTTTGTGCTTGCTCTGTTCATGACATCCTTGTTAGATATTTGTTTCATCCATGATATTGTTAGCATCCACCTCAAAACCCACATCTCTGCTGCCTGTGCAGAACAGCACAGAAACAAGCCATGCAGACCTTGCTGAACTGTTAGCCATGTTATGTACAATCTTTACCCTATCATAGAGCTTGATCAAGTATGTTATCCAATTACAATACTTTCAATTCTGCACATCTCCTTGAACCTCCATCTCTCAGTCTGTGGAAACTCTCTCAGTCTGTGGAAACTCTCTCAGTCAGCTTTAGCCAGGAATGAAAAATTAAACTGAAGTCTTTATGTCAAAGAAGGAGATACCGGAAGTGGTGATTTCAGACTGCATTAAGAGCCTGGGGGTGACACCGAAGAGGCTTTCAGCAAAGACAGTGGCAGACGTTGTGAAGGTGGATGTAAGAAGACTTGGCAATGAATAGCAGGCAGACCATGAAAGAAATTATTTGCACTTACTTAGCACATTTCATGTCACAGAGCACTTTAAGACCAATTATATGTGTTGTGAAGCTATTCCTGATGGTGTTGATATTCACTGGCTAGGGTATCGGGGGAATCGTAAAATTAGTAGAGCGTAGGAATTAAGAGAGATTTAAGGGACTCTTAGAGAGGTACATGGATGAAAGATAATTAAGGGCTATATGGGTTAGAGAAGGTTAAAAGGTCGGTGCAACATTGTAGGCCAAAGGGCCAGTCTCATCCTGTGAAGTTCTGTGCTCTGTGCTCTGTACTCTACCATTCAATAGAATTCTGGCTCATCTCAACTCCATCTCCCTGCTGTCCCCACATGACTCAAAATCCATATATCAATCTGTTTTAGCCTTGAACATAATTAAAAACTCAATACTCAAATCTCTGAGGGGTAAAAAATTCACAGCCTACAGAGAGAAGAAATTCTCACAGTGCCAAGCTGCTAAACAGTATTTCTGAGACGATGTTTGCTTATTCTCAATTTTCCCACAGGAAACACACCCCCAGATCATCTGTACTGTTAAACCCTCACAGAATCTTATGTGCTTCAGTTATAAGCTCTAAATGCTGTTCAGTCTCTCCTCATCAGACCTCAGCTGGCTATATCTGAGTAGTCACTGTACAATGACAACAGTGGCATCGACTCTATATGGTCAAATGGAAAGTAGCCCAGGTGTGTCACAAAATGGAAAGTAGCCCAGGTGTGTCACAAAGTGGAAAGTAGCCCAGGTGTGTCACAATGTAGAAAGTAGCCCAGGTGTGTCACAATGTAGAAAGTAGCCCAGGTGTGTCACAAGGTGGAAAGTAGCCCAGGTGTGTCACAAGGTAGAAAGTAGCCCAGGTGTGTCACAAGGTGGAAAGTAGCCCAGGTGTGTCACAAGGTAGAAAGTAGCCCAGGTGTGTCACAAGGTGGAAAGTAGCCCAGGTGTGTCACAAGGTGGAAAATAGCCCAGGTGTGTCACAATGTAGAAAGTAGCCCAGGTGTGTCACAATGTGGAAAATAGCCCAGGTGTGTCACAAGGTAGAAAGTAGCCCAGGTGTGTCACAATGTGGAAAGTAGCCCAGGTGTGTCACAAGGTAGACAGGAAAACCTGGAGCAAGGGTCGATGGACCGGATGGTGAACCGGAATACGGACATCACGGACCAGACCATGACAGCGTCACAAGGTAGAAAGTAGCCCAGGAAAAGTTCAAAGTTCAAAGTAAGATTTATTATCAGAGTACAAACATGACATACAGGTCACCACATTCTTTTTCTGCGGGCATACTTAGCAAATCTGTAGAATAGTAACTGTGAACTGTAAACATCAGAAACTGAAACTATAAACAAACTGTGCAAATGCGGATATAAATAAATAGCAATAAATAACAAGCATGAAATAGCAATAAAACATCCATCCATAATGTAACAGGGTCCTTAAATGAGTGTAACTATCCCCTGATGGTTCAGGGTTAATAACAGTTCTTAAACCTGGTGGTGCGAGTCCTGAGGCACCTGTACCTACTACCTGATGGCAGCAGCGAGAAAAGAGCATGTTCTGGATGGTGAGGATCTTTGATGATGGATGCTGCTTTTCTACGGCAATGTTTCATGTAGATGTGCTCATTGGTTGGGAGGGTTGTAATGGGCCAAATCCACTACCTTTTGTAGGATTTTGCACTCAAAGACATTGGTGTTCCCACACCAGGCTGTAATGCAGCCAGTCAGCACACTTTCCACCACTCACCTATAGATGTTTGTCAAGGTGTTTTGATAACGTGCTGAATCTCTGCAGACTGCTGAGGAAGTAGAGGTGCTTTCTTTGCAATTATATTTATATCATGGGTCCAGGACAGGTCTTCTGAGATAGTGACACCCAGGAACTTAAAGTTCCTGGCCCTCCTCACCTCTGATCCTCCGATGATTACTGGCTCATGGGCCTTTGATTCCCTCTCCGGAAGTCTACAATCAGTTCCTTGGTCTTATTGACATTGAGTGAGAGGTTGTTGGTTACTGCACCAGCCGAATTTTCAATCTCCCTCCTGTATGCTGATTCATTACCACCTTTGACACAGCCCACAACAGTGGTGTCGTCAGCAAATTTGTATCTGGTGTTGGAGCTGTACTTAGCCGCGCAGTCATAGGTGTAAAGTGAATAGAGCAGGAGGTCAAGTACACATCCATGCACCGCTCCAGTGCTGATGGAGATTGTGGAGATGATTTTGCAAACCTGGACTGACATTGGTCTACAAATGAGGATATCCAGGATCCATTTTCACAAGGGGGTATTGAGACCCAATGGGCTAGTTTTGAGGGGACAATGGTGTTAAATGCTGAGCTGTAATTGATAAAGAGCATCCTGATGTATACATCATACATCATAACATGGGAGATAGGAGGAGGAGGCACCGGAGTATTCTCCTGGCTTGCTCCTGGTCTCAATTCCTCTTCCATGTTAGCTCCTCACAGCCATCGTTGCTCAGCTCCAGCCTCTGCTGTCCCAGTCAGGGGATGTGACTACATTTACAATCTATGAAGCCGATTGACTGTCATGTTGGCAGTTTCAGAATTTAAAATGGGTTTTAATAACGTGTAGAAAGCGGTGGTTGACTAATGCCTTTAGCGAGGGAATCCTAGCCCAACAATTGTGATGTCCCTGTTCCACGTCCATGCATTTAACTTTCTGATGAAAACGTCCTCTCTAGGTCACCAATGCAGAAAGTAATAAGTTCAGGCACGGGACATTGAATTCAGTTTTAAAAATTCAGCACTTTCGTTAATGATCTGGGTGCTGTGGACACTTGAATAAAGTTAAAACAATCTGGTCCAGTATTGACGCCAATGGAAGCACTTTCCACCATATATCTCTAGAAGTTTGTCAAGGATTTTGATGACATGCAGAACTTCTGCAGACTCCTGAGGTTGTAGAGGCACTGTTGTGTTTCCTTTGCAATTATATTTCTATGTTGGCTCCAGGACAGGTCCTCTGAGATAGTGACACCCAGGAACTTAAAGTTAATGACCTCTCCATTTCTGATCCTCCAATGAGTACTGGCTCATGGACCTCTGGTTTCCCTCGCCTGAAGTCTACAATCAATTCTTTGGTCTTATTGACATTGAGTGAGAGGTTGTTGTTATTACACCACTCTGTGAAATTTTCAATCTCCCTCTTGTATACTAATTCATCACTCCTTTTGATATGGCCCATAACAGTGGTGTCATCAGCAAACTTGTATATGGTGTTGGAGTTGTACTTAGCCGCACGGTCATCGGTGTAAAGTGAGTAGAGCAGGGTTAGATCACAATGCGGAAAATAGTCCAGGTGGATAACAATGGGGAAAATAGTACAGTTGTAGTATAGTGTGTGATAATAGCCCAGCTGTGTCACAATATTGAGCATATCCCAGGCATATCACAATGGGGAAAATAGCCCATGTGTGAACATAAGGTGGAAATAACTCAGGTGTGTCGCAATATGGAAAAGAGCCAAGGTGTACTACTCACGGGTGGATAGGGTAGTTAAGAAAGTTTATGGGGTGTTAGCTTTCATAAGTCGAGGGATAGAGTTTAAGAGTTGCGATGTAATGATGCAGCTCTATAAAACTCTGGTTAGGCCACACTTGGAGTTCTGTGTCCAGTTCTGGTCGCCTCACTATAGGAAAGATGTGGAAGCATTGGAAAGGGTACAGAGGAGATTTACCAGGATGCTGCCTGGTTTAGAGAGTATGCATTATGATCAGAGATTAAGGGAGCTAGGGCTTTACTCTTTGGAGACAAGGAGGATGAGAGGAGACATGATAGAGGTGTACAAGATAATAAGAGGAATAGATAGAGTGGATAGCCAGTGCCTCTTCCTCGGGGCACCACTGCTCAGTACAAGAGGACATGGCTTTAAGGTAAGGAGTGGCAAGTTCAAGGGGGATATTAGAGGAAGATTTTTTACTCAGAGAGTGGTTGGTGCGTGGAATGCACTGCCTGAGTCAGTGGTGGAGGCAGATACACTAGTGAAGTTTAAGAGACTACTAGACAGGTATATGGAGGAATTTAAGGTGGGGGCTTATATGGGAGGCAGGGTTTGAGGGTCAGCACAACATTATGGGCCAGAGGGCCTGTACTGTGCTGTACTATTCTATGTTCTATGTTCTATATGTGCAAAATAGCTAGGTGTATCACAAAGTATGAAAATAGACAGATATGCCACAATGGAGAAAATAGCCTAGATGTGTCATAAGGTGGAAACTAGACCAGGTGAATATCAAAGTGTGAAAATAGCCCAGGTGTATCACAATATGGAAAATAGCCCAGGTGTGTCACAAGGTGGAAGATCATAGAACATAGAACATAGAAATTTACAGCACATTACAGGCCCTTCGGCCCACAATGTTGTGCCGACCATGTAACCTACTCAAGAAACTGCCTAGAATTTCCCGAGCGCATAGCCTTCTATTTTTCTGAGCTTCATGTACCTATCTAAGGGGCTCTTAAGAGACGCTATTGTATTCACTTCCACCACCGCTGCCGGCAGTGCATTCCACGCACCCACCACTCTGTGTGAAAAACTTACCTCAGACATCCCCTCGGTACCTATTTCCAAGCACCTTAAAACTATGCCCCCTCATGTTAGTCATTTCAGCCCTGGGGAAAAGCCTCTGACTATCCACATGACAAAGCCCCTCATCATCTTATAGACCTCTAACAGGTCACCTCTCATCCTCTGTCGCTCCAAGGAGAAAAGGCCAAGTACACTCAACGTATTCTCATAAGGTACACCCTCGAATCTGGGCAACATCCTTGTAAATCTCCTCTGCACTCTGTCTTTAGTATCCACATCATTCCTGTAGTGAGGTGACCAGAACTGAACATATTGCTCCACGTGGGGTCTGACCAAGGTATTATATACTGTAACATTACTTCATGACTCTTGAACTCAATCCCATAGTTGATGAAAGCCAACACACCATACGCCTTCTTAACAACACTGTCAACCTGCACAGCAGCTTTGTGTGTCCTATGGACACAGACCCCAAGACCTCGGAATTTGGCCATTTGGCCATTTGGCCCATTGAGTCTTCTCCGCCATTTCACCGTTGTTGATCCATTTTCCCTCTCAGCCCCAAAGCCCTTCTTTCTACCTGTGATGAAATGCTTTGAGAGGTTGGTTATGTCTAGACTGAACTTCTGCCTCAGCAAGGACCTGGACCCATTGCAATTTGCCTATCACCACAATAGGTAAACGGCAGACGCAATCTCAGTGGCTTTCCACATGGCTTCAGACCACCTGGACAACACAAACACCTACGTCAGGATGCTGTTCATTGACTATAGCTCAGCATTTAATACCATCATTCTCACAATCCTGATTGAGAAGTTGTAGAACATGGGCCTCTGTGTCTCCCTATGCAAGTGGATCCTCGACTTCCTAACCAGAAGACCACGGTCTCTGTGAATTGGTGATAACATATCCTCCTCACTGACGATCAACATTGGCGCACCTCAGGGGTGTGTGCTTAGCCCACTGCTCTATTCTCTATGTACCCATGACTGCGTGGCTAGGCATAGCTCAAACACCATCTATAAATTTGCTGACGATACAACCATTGTTGGTAGAATCTCAGGTGGTGACGAGAGGGCGTACAGGAGTGAGATATGCCAACTAGTGGAGTGGTGCCGCAGCAACAACCTGGCACTCAACATCAGTAAGATGAAAGAACTGATTGTGGACTTCAGGAAGAGTAAGACGAAGGAACACATACCAGTCCTCATAGAGGGATCAGAAATGGAGAGAGAGAACAGCTTCAAGTTCCTGGGTGTCAAGATCTCTGAGGATCTAACAACATATCGATGTAGTTATAAAGAAGGCAAGACAGCAGCTATACTTTATTAGGAGTTTGAAGAGATTTGGCATGTCAACAAATACACTCAACAACTTCTATAGTTGTACCATGGAGAGCATTCTGACAGGCTGCATCACTGTCTGGTGTAGAGGGGCTACTGCACAGGACCAAAAGAAGCTGTAGAAGGTTGTAAATCTAGTCAGCTCCATCTTGGGTACTAGCCTACAAAGTACCCAGGACATCTTTAGGGTGCAGTGTCTCAGAAAGGCAGTAAGAACCACAGGTATTCAGGGCATGCCCTGTTCTCACTGTTATCATCAGGTAGGAGGTACAGAAGCCTGAAAGCACACACTCAGCGATTCAGGAACAGCTTCTTTCCCTCTGCCATCTGATTCCTAAATGGACATTGAATCTTTGGACACTACCTCACTTTTTTTTTAATATACAGTATTTACGTTTTTGCACGTTTTTAAAAATCTGTTCAATATACGTAATTGATTTGCTTCTTTATTTATTATTATTATTTTTATTTTATTTATTATTTTTATTTCTCTGCTAGATTATATATTGCATTGAACTGCTGCTGCTAAGTTAACAAATTTCACGTCACATGCCGGTGATAATAAACCTGATTCTGATTCTGACCTATTTGAAACCTAACAAATGTTGAAAGGGCTTGATAGAGTGGATGTGGAAAGGATGCTTCCTTTGGTGGGGGAGTCTACTATCAGGGGCACAGCCTCAGAATAGGGTGGCATGTTTTAGGAATTAAGTTCTGGAGGAACTTCGTTAGCCAGAGAGTGGCGAATCTGTGGAATCCGTAGCCACAGGCGGCACTGGAGTCATTGGGTATATTTAAGGCAGAAATTGATACATCCTTGATTAATTAGGGTATGAAGGGATACAGAACCTTCTGGGAGACTTGCACGGGGGCTTCCAAGTGCCTCTGCACACCTGATGTTTGAACCTCCTCACTATTGTTCGCACTATTGTTCCTTTTACCAAAATACATCGTCATACATTTGCCAACACTGTCTTCCATGTGCCACTTTACACTTTACAGGCAATTAGTCTCGCCAAAGTTGCAGGAGGCAAGTAGCTGGGTGACTGTCAGGAGAAATGGAAATAGGCAGTGAGAGCAGAGCACCCCTGTGGCCATTCCCCTCAAAAACATGTATACCGCTTTGGATTCTTTCGTGTAGGATGACTTCCCAGGAGAATGCCACGGCGACCGGGTTACAGGCACCGAGCATGGGTCCATGGTGCAGAAGGGAAAGAGAGAGAAGAAGAAGTGGTATAGATAGGAGACTCAATTGTGAGGAAAACGAACAGGTGATTTGTGGATGTGAACAGAATACCCGGATGGTATGTTGCCACCCAGGTGCCAGGGTCAGGGATGTCTCAGATTGTGTCCACTACATTTTGTAGAGGGAAGGGGAGCAGCAGATGTCTTGGTACATATTGGTACCAATGACATAAGAAGGAAAAGCAATCAGGTCCTGAAAAGAGAATTTTGTGAGCTAGATAGAAAGCTAAGAAGCAGGACTTCTAGGGTAGTAACTTCTGGATTGCTGCCTGTGCCACGTGCCAGTGAGGGTAGAAACAGGATGATTTGGCAGATAAATATGTGGCTGAGAAGCTGGTGCAGGGGGCAGGGCTTCGGGTTCTTGGATCATTGGGATCTCTTCTGGGGGAGATATGACCTGTTCAAAAGTGACGGGTTGCACCCGAACCCAAGGGGGACCAATATTCTTGCAGGCAGGTTTGTTAGAGCTGTTGAGGAGGATTTAAAATAATTTGGCAGGAGTTGGGAACTGGAGTGAAGGGACTCAGGATAGGACGGATGGTGAAAAAGTAAAGATAGTGTGCAGTCAGACTGTCAGGAAGGACAGGCAGGTGATAGGACACAGTTGCAGCCAACAGGCTGAGTATCAAAGCATTAGGATGCAGAATCAGGAAGGGCAGCAAATACAGTACTCAAGGTGTTTTATCTAAATTATAAGCATTATAAATAAAGTGGATGATCTTGTTGCACTATTACAGATTGCCAGATATGATGTTGTGGCCATCACTGAATCGTGGCTGAAGGACGGTTGTAGTTGGGAGCTGAATGTCCAAGGTTACACATTGTATCAGAAGGATAGGAAGGTAGGCAGAGGGGGTGGTGTGGTTCTACTGGTAAAAAATGGCATCAAATCAGTAGAAAGATGTGGCATCGGATTGGAAGATGTGGAGTTAGGAAACCGCAAGGGTAAAAGGATGTTGATGTCAGTTATATACAGGCTGGGAGGTGGACCACAGTTTACAACAAGAAGTAGAAAAGGCAAGTCAAAGGGGCAATGCTATGGGAGTCATGGGAGATTTTAAAATCAGGTTGGTAATGGATCTCAAGAGAGTGAGTTTGCTGAATGCCTAAGAGGTGGCTTTTTAGAGCAATTTGTCATTGAGCCTGCTAGGGGATCAGATATACTGGATTGGGTGTTATGTAATGAACCGGAGGCGATTAGTGAGCTTAAGGTAAAAGAACCCTTAAGAACCAGTGATCACAATGTGATTGTGTTCAACTTGAAATTTGATAGAGAGAGAGAGAGAGTAAAGTCTGATGTAGCAGTATTTCAGTGGAGTAAGGGAAATTACAGTGGTATGAGAGAGGAGTTGGTCAAAGTAAATTGGAAGGAGCTGCTGGCAGGGATGTCAGCAGAGCAGCAATGGTGTGTGTTTCTGGGAAAAATGAGGAAGGTGCAGGACATATTCATTCCAAAAATGAAGAAATACTCAAATGCTAAAATAGTACAACCGTGGCTGACAAGTGAAGTCAAACCTATTGTAAAAGCAAGAGAAAGGGCATACAATAAAGCAAAAATTAGTGGGAAGATAGAAGATTGTGAATTACAACAGAGAAAGTACTCAGGAAGCTAAATAGTCTAAAAGTAGATAAATCTCCCGGACCAGATGGAATGCATCCTCGTGTTCTGGAGGAAGTAGCTGTGGAGATTGCAGAGGCATTAGCGATGATCTTTCAAAAGTCAATAGATTCTGGCATGGTTCCGGAGGACTGGAAGATTGCAAATGTCACTCCGCTATTTAAGAAGGGGGCAAGGAAGCAAAAAGGAAATTATAGACCTGTTAGCTTGACATCGGTGGTTGGGAAGTTGTTGGAGTCGATTCTCAAGGATGAGGTTACGGAGTACCTGAAGGCATATGACAACATAGGCAGAACTCAGTATGGATTCCTTAAAGAAAAATCTGCCTGACAAACCTATTACAATTTTTTGAGGAAATTACAAGTAGGTTAGACAAGGGAGATGCAGTGGATGTTGTATATTTGGATTTTCAGAAGGCCTTTGACAAGGTGCCACACGTGAGGCTACTTAACAAGATAAGAGCCCATGGAATTATGGGAAAGTTACATACGTGGATAGGGCATTGGCTGATTGGCAGAAAACAAAGAGTGGAAATAAAGGGATCCTATTCTGGTTGGCTGCCGGTTACCAGTGGTGTTCCACAGGGGTCCGTGTTGGGGCAGCTCCTTTTTACATTGTACATAACGATTTGGATTATGGAATAGATGGCTTTGTGGCTAAGTTTGCTGATGATACGAAGATAGGTGGAGGGGCCGGTAGTACTGAGGAAACAGAGAGTCTGCAGAGTGACTTGGATAGTTTGGAAGAATGGGCAAAGAAGTGGCAAATGAAATACAATGTTGGAAAGTGTATGGTTATGCACCTTGGCAGAAGAAATAAACGGGCAGGCTATTATTTAAATGGGGAGAGAATTCAAAGTTCTGAGATGCAACGGGACTTGGGAGTCCTCGTACAGGATACCCTTAAGGTTAACCTCCAGGTTGAGTTGGTGGTGAAGAAGGCGAATGCAATGTTGGCATTCATTTCTAGAGGAATAGAGTATAGGAGCAGGGATGTGATGTTGAGGCTCTATAAGGTGCTGGTGAGACCTCACTTGGAGCACTGTGGGCAGTTTTGGTCTCCTTATTTAAGAAAGGATGTGTTGACGTTGGAGAGGGTACAGAGAAGATTCACAAGAATGATTCCGGGAATGAGAGGGTTAACATATGAGGAACGTTTGTCCGCTCTTGGACTGTATTCCTTGGAGTTTAGAAGAATGAGGGGAGACCTCATAGAAACATTTCGAATGTTGAAAGGCATGGACAGAGTGGATGTGGCAAAGTTGTTTCCCATGATGGGGGAGTTTAGTACGAGAGGGCATGACTTAAGGATTAAAGGGCGCCCATTCAGAACAGAAATGTGAAGAAATTCTTTTAGCCAGAGGGTGGTGAATCTATGGAATTTGTTGCCATGGGCGGCAGTGGAGGCCAAGTCATTAGGTATATTTAAGGCAGAGATTGATAGGTATCTGAGTAGCCAGGGCATCAAAGGTTATGGTGAGAAGGCGGGAGAGTGGGACTAGATGGGAGAATGGATCAGCTCATGATAAAATTGCAGAGTAGACTCGATGGGCCAAATGGCCGATTTCTGCTCCTTTGTCTTATGGTCCTATGGTCTAGAATACAAGAGCAAGGCTGTGATGCTTAGGCTTCATAAGGCACTGGTGAGGCCTTACCTTGAGTATTGTGAACAGTTTTGGGTCCCTCATGTCAGAAAAGATGTACAGGCAGTGGAAACAGTCCAGAGGACATTCACAAATGATTCCAGGTATGAAAGGGTTATCATACGAGGAACATTTGATGGCGCTCGGTCTGTACTCGCTGGAATTCAGAAGAATGGGGGGAATCTCATTGAAACCTTTCGAATGTTCAAATGCCTGGACAGAGTAGATGTGGAAAGGATGTTTCCCCTGGTGCGAGATTCTAGGACAAGAGGGCACAACTTCAGGATAGAGGGGTGTCCATTTAAAACAGAAGTGTGTTGAAATTTCTTTAGCCAGAGGGTGGTGAATTTGTGGAATTTGTTGCCATGTGCAGCTATGGAGGCCAGGTTGTTGGGTGTATTTAAGGCAGAGAATGATAGGTTCTTGACTGGACACGGCATCAAAAGTTACGGGCAGCAGGCTGGGAACTGGAGTTGAAGAGGAAGGAAAAAGGGATCAGCCATGATTGAATGGCGGAACAGACTGGATGGGCCAGGTGGCCTAATTCTGCTCTTATGCCTTATAGTCTAATGTGAAAAGCACTAGTGGTCCCAATACTGACCCCTGATGAACACCACTGGCAGCCAACTGGAAAAGGCCCCTTTTACTCTCACTCGCTGCCTCCTGCCTGTCAGCTATTCCGCTTTCCATGCCAATATCTTTGCTGTAATGCCATAGGATTTTACTTTGTTAAGCAGCCTCATGCATGGCACCTTATCAAAAGCCTTCTGAAAATCCAAGTAAATTATATCCACTGCCTTTCTTTTGTCCACCCCGTTTGTTACTTCCTCAAAGAACAGATTTGTCAGGCAAGATTTCCCTTTTGAGAAACCATGTGACTTGCTTTGTGAAAAGAATCATGTGAAAGGCTTTGACATACTTTATCATTATTCTCCAAGTACCTTGAAATCTCATCCTTAATAATAGACTCCAACACTTTCCCAATCTCTGAGGTTAGGCTAACTGGCCTATAATTTCCTTTCTTTTGTTTTCTTTTCTTCTTAAAGAATGGAGTGACATTTCCAATCTTCCAGTCCTCTATTGGGAATTTTTTAATTCAACATAAATTGTACAGAAGGACAGAACTGGATGCATTGATGCAACAATGCCTGATGCTACTGTAGAATTTTGTGCATGTAAATGTATCAGTGTCACCATTTCTGGTCTGTGAATGCATCCTCCCACTTTGATCGCTGACATCCTCCTGGCACATCTACCACCAGCCTCTTCCTCCTTATTTCCCTCTCCCTTGACATTTAAAAAAATTAATTCGGAAAATATAGATAGCAGTAAAAATTTCATTTTAGAGAAATGGAGGTTTATGTGGGAGGGGTGGGTTAGATTTATCTTACAGCATGTTAAAAAGTCAGCATAACATCACGGGCCAAAGAGCCTGTACTATTGAGGCCAAAAATTCCACCTTAGTCCTATTTGATCACAAGACTCTCTTCCATATCCTTACAGTATCTTCTAAGTGACACTTCGCAGCTGTATACATACATCTACTGATGCCTCTGGACATATCTTCAGTGATGTTCCTGGAATTATCAGGTGTTTTGGGTCTTTCAACATCATACACTCCCCCCCCCCAGGTGACCCAGCCGGGGCTGATCAGACCCCAGCTTGTGTCCAGATGGCTAGCTACTTATGATTCCATGGCTCCCCTCTTTTGAGCCACAGCCATCTTGAGACCTTCTCTGCCGCATCGGTGGTACTGCGGATGGCTCTTCTCTTCCTCTCTCCCTCGATGCCCAAAATGCTGAAGGCTCTAACTAAAGAATGGGCTATGAATCCCCTACAACCAACCTCCACTCTCCAGAGACACCTCGCTCTCCATCCAGCCTGCTGATAGTTGCTGACCAGTCCTGCGTACTTGGAGAGCTTCCTTTCAAAGGCCTCCTCCAAGCTATCTTCCCATGGGACTGTCAGCTCCAGCAGCACCACTTGCTTAGTAGACTCAGACACTAGGACAATGTCTGGTCGCAGGGTGGTGGCTGCGATATGGTTGGGGACCTTCAGCTGCCGTTTGAGGTCCACCAATGGCTGCCAGTCCCTTGCAGAGGTCAGAATGCCTGCAGATGTTCTTTTGGCAGGTATTGACTGCTCCCCAGCTCTGACAAAGGCAATGGTCTGCTTGGAGGGTCGGGACCGCTTCGCCCACTCAACTCCTGCGCTGATGGCTTCAGCGATGGTCTTCAGGACCTGATCATGCCTCCACCTGTACCATCCCTCACCAAGTGCCCTTGTGCAGCTGCTGAGGATGTGCTCCAGGGTTCCTCGCTTGGAGCACAGTGGGCACGCAGATGACTCTGCCTTTCCCCATGTGTGCAGGTTTGATGGGCTTGGAAGCACATCGTACACTGCCTGGATGAGAAATTGGATGCGCTGTGGTTCGGCTTTCCAAAGATCAGCCCAGGTCACTTTCCTCTCAACCGCATTCTCCCATCTTGTCCAAGCTCCCTGTTGCTTCATTCCCACCGCCTTGCAGGCTCTCATCTCCTCCACTACTGCTCTAACCTCCTCCTGAACTAGGCAGCACCTTTCCTTCCCTCTGGTGTCCATTTGGGGAGTTGGAAAGGACCCTAGCCCAGCTCGGCCTCCTGTGACGCAGCCTCGCCTCTGCCTCCTGAACAGCTTCCTCTGCCCTCCATTTCCTGCCAGTACTTACTTGGATCCCTGCTCTAGCCACCTTCGGGTCACTTGAGTCCCTATACTGTAGCACTTCTCTGGCTCTTGTTACCTTGAATTCTTCCTCCAAGGATTTGAAGGGCAGTTGCAGTTTGTTGTGGTGTCCATAGAGTGTGACACTGCTCAGGTTCTTTAGCAGCCCCAGCCATCTCCTGAGATGGTTGCTAATCCTCCTCTCTAAAGTTTCGACTGTCGAGATCGGAACTGCATAGACGAGGAGGGGCCACAGGATTCTGAGAAGAATGCCATGCTGATACACCCAGGCTTTAAACTTCCCAGGTAGGCCAGACTTGTCCACAGATTTCAGCCAGCCCTCCAACTCGGTGCATGTCGCCCGGATGGATGTCGCAAAGTCTTTATAGGCAAGGAACTGCTTTATTTGTAGAGGTACATGTGGCATCTATCTAGTACTGTACATCTGCCAGATAAAATCATCCATGTTGTAGTATCATGAAGATAGCATCATGCTATGGGGATGCTTCTCAGCAGCAGGTACTGGAAATCTGATCAGGATTGATGAGAAGATGAATGCTGCTAAATACAAAGAGATCCTGGATGAAAACCTACCTGCCTCTGCAAGAAAACTTAACTGGGGAGGAAGTTAATCTTTCAGCAGGGGAATGACCCAAAACACACTGCCAAAGCAACCATGGAGTGGCTTAAGATGAAGAAAATTGATGTCCTTGAGTGACCTAGTCAGAGTCCTGACCCATCAAACCCAAAAGCATGAATGGCAGTGATGCTTCACTACCAGGTGAATTCAACACCCTCTATGCCTGCTTCGAAAGGGAGAACATAACTCAGACATCCCACCCTGCAAAAACTCACTTCAGGGAGGTAGCACCATCAATTTGCAGGAGACTCCCAGAACTTCTGGGAGAGGTGAGATGTCTGCAATAGAGTAGCTCCTTAGCAGCTAGCCAGCTAGTTTAAATAACGTTAGCTATGCTAATGAACGAATGACACCTGTTAAACTCACCTCAACATATCTTTTACATTTTAACCCACCATTGCAATAGAAAAGTCACTGTTGCAAACAGTGCAGTGAGCAATACTGTCATTATTTTTGACCCCTATTAGGCAGGGGTACACCTTAGTGTAGTCTGGGGTGACATACATTTTATATTTTCTTTTTTTGGAACACTGCCATGGCACGCGCTCTCTCTCTCTCGTGGTCTCTCTCTCGCTCGCTCGCTCTCTTGTTCTCAAAAAAATTGATTTCCGGGACATTGTATATAATTTGCGGGCATCAGGGAGCCTCTATTAATATGTGGGAGACTCCTGGAACATCCGGGAGAGGTGGGGTATCTGCATAACTGCAGCTGTGAAGATCGATTCTGTACCTGGTGACCACATGATCTCTGTCTTGGAGGCCGATGTTAGGGTGTCTTTAAAGAGAGTGAACCCTCGCAAGGGGGAAGGCCCCGAAAGAGTACCTGGTAAGGCTCTGAAAACCTGTGCCAACCAATTGGCGGGAGTATTCAAGGACATTTTCAACCTCTCACTGCTACGGGCAGAAGTTCACTTGCTTCAAAAAGGCAACAATTATACCAGCGCCTAAGAAGAATAATGTGGGGTGCCTTAATGACTATTGCCCGTAGCACTCACACCTACAGTGATAAAATGCTTTGAAAGGTTGGTCATGACTGGACTGAACTCCTGAATCAGGAAAGACCTGGACCCACTGCAATTTGCCTATCTCCACAATAGTCAACAGCAGACGCAATCTCAAAAGCTCTTCACACGGCCTTTGACCACCTGGACAATACAAACACCTATGTCAGGATGCTGTTCATCGACTATAGCTCAGCAGTTGACACCATCGATGATCTCAGAGCCAGGGTGTTGAATCAGAGGGACATTAGGACCACATGTGTCCTTTGTTTCACTGAATCCTGGTTAATCCCTTCCATACGGGATGCAGCAATTCAGATCGACGGGTTTACTAGACAACGCTAGGATAGACCTATAGAGTCTCTCAAAAGCAGAGATGGAGGAGTATGCCTCATGATCAACTCTTCTTGTTGCACAAATGTATCAGTGCTGTCCCAATTCTGCTCACCAGACCTAGAATATCTAGCAGTAAAGTGTCGTCCTTTTTACCTACCACGGGAGTTCTCTGGGGTTATTTTGGTAGCAGTTTACATTCCACCTCAGGCCAATGTCAAGCAGGCTTTAGATGATCTTGCGGGGAAGGCGGATGAGTTGAGGACGTGGATTGACATGTGGAATTATGATGTTGTAGCAATTGGTGAAACTTGGCTACAGGAGGGGCAGGACTGGCAGCTTAATATTCCGGGGTTCCGATGTTTCAGATGTGATCGAGGCAGAGGAATGAAAGATGGGGGAGTGCCATTGTTTGTTAGGGAAAATATTACAGCAGTGCTCAGGCAGGACAGATTAGAGGGCTTGTCTACTGAGTCCTTATGGGTGGAGCTGAGAAACAGGAAAGGTATGGCCACATTAGTGGGATTGTATTACAGATCACCCAATAGTCACCGAGACTTGGAAGAGCAAATCTGCAGAGAGATAGCAGGCAACTGCAGGAAACATAAAGTTGTGGTGGTAGGGGATTTTAATTTTCCATACATTGATTGGGACTCCCATACTGTTAGGGGTCTAGATGGTTTAGAGTTTGTAAAATGTGTTCAGGAAAGTTTTCTAAATCAGTATATAGAGGGACCAACTAGAGGGGATGCAATATTGGATCTCCTGTTAGGAAACGAATTAGGGCAAGTGACGGAAGTCTGTGTAGGGGAGCACTTTGGTTCCAGTGATCATAACACCATTAGTTTCGATTTGATCATGGACAAGGATAGATCTGGTCCTAGGGTTGAGATTCTGAACTGGAAGAAGGCCAAATTTGAAGAAATGAGAAAGGATTCTAAAAAGCGTAGATTGGGACAGGTTGTTCTCTGGCCAAGATGTGATTGGTAGGTGGGAAGCCTTCAAAGTGGAAATCTTGAGAGTGCAGAGTTTGTATGTTCCTGTCAGGATTAAGGGCAAATTGAATAGGAATAAGGAACCTTGGTTCTCAAGGGATATTACAACTCTGATAAAGAAGAAGAGGGAGTTGTATGAAATGTATAGGAAACAGGGGGTAAATCAGGTGCCTTGAGGAGTATAAGAAGTGCAAGAAAATACTTAAGAAAGAAATCAGGAGGGCTAAAAGAAGACATGAGGTTGCCTTGGCAGTCAAAGTGAAGGATAATCCAAAGAGCTTTTACAAGTATATTAAGAGCAAAAGGATTGTAAGGGATAAAATTGGTCCTCTTGAAGATCAGAGTGGTCGGCTTTGTGCGGAACCAAAGAAAATGGGGGAGATCTTAAATAGGTTTTTTGCATCTGTATTTACTAAGGAAGCTGGCATGAAATCTATGGAATTGAGGGAATCAAGTAGTGAGACCATGGAAACTGTACAGATTGAAAAGGAGGAGGTGCTTGCTGTCTTGAGGAAAATTAGAGTGGATAAAATCCCCGGGACCTGACAGAGTGTTCCCTCGGACCTTGAAGGAGACTAGTGTTGAAATTGCGGTGGCCCTGGCAGAAATATTTAAAATGTTGCTGCCTACGGGTGAAGTGCCGGAGGATTGGAGAGTGGCTCATGTTGTTCCGTTGTTTAAAAAAGGATCGAAAAGTAATCCGGGAAATTATAGGCCGGTGAGTTTAACGTCAGTAGTTGGTAAGTTATTGGAGGGAGTACTAAGAGACAGAATCTACAAGCATTTGGATAGACAGGGGCTTATTAGGGAGAGTCAACATGGCTTTGTGTGTGGTAGGTCAAGTTTGACCAATCTGTTGGAGTTTTTCGAAGAGGTTACCAGGAAAGTGGATGAAGGGAAGGCAGTGGATATTGTCTACATGGACTTCAGTAAGGCCTTTGACAAGGTCCCGCATGGGAGGTTAGTTAGGAAAATTCAGTCGCTAGGTATACATGGAGAGGTGGTAAATTGGATTAGACATTGGCTCGATGGAAGAAGCCAGAGAGTGGTGGTAGAAAATTGCTTCTCTGAGTGGAGGCCTGTGACTAGTGGTGTGCCACAGGGATCAGTGCTGGGTCCATTGTTATTTGTCATCTATATCAATGATCTGGATGATAATGTGGTAAATTGGATCAGCAAGTTTGCTGATGATACAAAGATTGGAGGTGTAGTAGACAGTGAGGAAGGTTTTCAGAGCCTGCAGAGGGACTTGGACCATCTGGAAAAATGGGCTGAAAAATGGCAGATGGAGTTTAATACTGACAAGTGTGAGGTTTTGCACGTCGGAAGGACAAACCAACGTAGAACATACAGGGTTAATGGTAAGGCACTGAGGAGTGCAGTGGAACAGAGGGATGTGGGAATACAGATACAAAATTCCCTAAAAGTGTCGTCACAGGTAGATAGGGTCGTAAAGAGAGCATTTGGTACATTGGCCTTTATTAATCGAAGTATTGAGTATAAGAGCTGGAATGTTATGATGAGGTTGTATAAGGCATTGGTGAGGCCGAATCTGGAGCATTGTGTTCAGCTTTGGTCACCAAATTACAGGAAGGATATAAATAAGGTTGAAAGAGTGCAGAGAAGGTTTACAAGGATGTTGCCGGGACTTGAGAAACTCAGTTACAGAGAAAGGTTGAATAGGTTAGGACTTTATTCCCTGGAGCATAGAAGAATGAGGGGAGATTTGATAGAGGTATATAAAATTATGATGGGTATAGATAGAGTGAATGCAAGCAGGCTTTTTCCACTGAGGCAAGGGGAGAAAAAAGCCAGAGGACATGGGCAGAAAACGCTGGTGGGAGTTGTGTACAGGCCACCTAACAGTAGTAGTGAGGTCGGAGATGGTACTAAACAGGAAATTAGAAATGTGTGCAATAAAGGAACAGCAGTTATAATGGGTGACTTCAATCTACATGTAGATTGGGTGAACCAAATTGGTAAAGGTGCTGAGGAAGAGGATTTCTTGGAATGTATGCGGGATGGTTTTTTGAACCAACATGTCGAGGAACCGACTAGAGAGCAGGCTATTCTGGACTGGGTTCTGAGCAATGAGGAAGGGTTAATTAACAATCTTGTCGTGAGAGGCCCCTTGGGTAAGAGTGACCAGGTCCCACACAGGAGATTAGTGTGCAAACTTAAAGCACACGGTATTGGGGGTAAGGTATTGATGTGGATGGAGAATTGGTTAGCAGACAGGAAGCAAAGAGTGGGAATAAACGGGACCTTTTCAGAATGGCAAGTGGTGACTAGTGGGGTACCGCAAGGCTCAGTGCTGGGACCCCAGTTGTTTACAATATATATTAATGATTTGGATGAGGGAATTAAATGCAACATCTCCAAGTTTGCGGATGACACGAAGCTGGGTGGCAGTGTTAGCTGTGAGGAGGATGCTAAGAGGATGCAGAGTGACTTGGATAGGTTGGGTGAGTGGGCAAATTCATGGCAGATGCAATTTAATGTGGATAAATGTGAAGTTATCCACTTTGGTGGCAAAAATAGGAAAACAGATTATTATCTGAATGATGGCCGATTAGGAAAAGGGGAGGTGCAACGAGACCTGGGTGTCACTATACACCAGTCATTGAAAGTGGGCATGCAGGTACAGCAGGCGGTGAAAAAGGCGAATGGTATGCTGGCATTTATAGCGAGAGGATTCGAGTACAGGAGCAGGGAGGTACTACTGCAGTTGTACAAGGCCTTGGTGAGACCACACCTGGAGTATTGTGTGCAGTTTTGGTCCCCTAATCTGAGGAAAGACATCCTTGCCATAGAGGGAGTACAAAGAAGGTTCACCAGATTAATTCCTGGGATGGCAGGACTTTCATATGAAGAAAGACTGGATGAACTGGGCTTGTACTCGTTGGAATTTAGATGATTGAGGGGGGATCTGATTGAAACATATAAAATCCTAAAGGGATTGGACAGGCTAGATGCAGGAAGATTGTTCCCGATGTTGGGGAAGACCAGAACGAGGGGTCACAGTTTGAGGATAAAGGGGAAGCCTTTTAGGACCGAGATTAGGAAAAACTTCTTTACACAGGGAGTGGTGAATCTGTGGAATTCTCTGCCACTGGAAACAGTTGAGGCCAGTTCATTGGCTGTATTTAAGAGGGAGTTAGATATGGCCCTTGTGGCTACGGGGATCAGGGGGTATGGAGGGAAGGCTGGTACAGGGTTCTGAGTTGGATGATCAGCCATGATCATAATAAATGGCGGTGCAGGCTCGAAGGGCCGAATCGCCTACTCCTGCACCTATTTTCTATGTTTCTATGTTTCTATGGGTTAAGGGTGAGGGGGGAAAAGTTTAAAGGGAACATTAGGGGGGGCTTCTTCACACAGAGAGTGGTGGGAGTATGGAATGAGCTGCCAGACGAGGTGGTAAATGTGGGTTCTTTTTTAACATTTAAGAATAAATTGGACAGATACATGGATGGGAGGTGTATGGAGGGATGTGGTCCGTGTGCAGGTCAGTGGGACTAGGCAGAAAATGGTTCGGCACAGCCAAGAAAGGCCAAAGGGCCTGTTTCTGTGCTGTAGTTTCTATGGTTCTATGGATCTGAGTAATGGGTTCAACATGCAGGAAACAGCGCCCCCTAACACTTTCACCATCATTTTGGAGGATTTTAACCACGCCAGTCTGAAAAAATAGTCATAGTCATAGTCATAATCATAGTCATACTTTATTGATCCCGGGGGAAACTGGTTTCCTGGGGGAAAAAACACTAAGCAAGTACCATCAACAGATCACTTGCAATACCAGAGGAAACAACACACTGGACCATTGCTACACCACCATCAAGAATGCCTACCGTGCTATTCCACGCTCTCACTTCGGGAAGTCTGATCACCTGGCTGTACTTCTACTCCCTGAGTATAGGCAGAGACTGAAGACTGCAGCACCAGCAGTGAGGACCAAAAAGGTGTGGACAAGGGAAGCAGAGGAACACCTACAGGACTGCTTTCAATCGGTGGACTGGACAGTATTTAGCAATTCATCTTTGAACCTGGATGAGTATGCTGCAGTTGCTACCGACTTCATTAAAACCTGTACGCATGAGTGTGTGCTACAAAGACTTACGTACGTTCCCAAACCAAAAGCCATGGATGAACCAAGAGGTACATCGTCTGCTGAAGGCTAGATCTGTGGCATTCAAGTCTGGCGACCCAGGCCTGTACCAGAAAACCAGGTATGATCTGCAGAGGGCGAAGAGACAATTTCAAATGAGTTTGGAGGCAATATCGGATGTATGGCCACTCTGGCAGGGTCTGCAAGACATTACTTCCTACAAAGCGAAACCCAATAGCATGAATGGCAGCAATGCTACGCTACCAGATGAACTCAACACCTTCTATGCCCGCGTTGAAAGGAAGAACAGGACTACAGCTGTGAGGATCCCTACTGCACCTGATGACCCTGTGATCTCCATCTCAGAGCCCGATGTTAGGCTGTCTTGAAAAACAGACCAGAGGGGATGTACCCCAGGCTACTGTGGAAAGTGAGGGAGGAGATTGTTGAGCCTCTGGCAATGATCCTTGCATCATCAATGAGGATGGGAGAGGTTTCAGAGGATTGGAGGGTTGCAGATGTTGTTCCTTTATACAAGAAAGAGAGTAGGGAGAGCCCAGGAAATTATAGGCCAGTGAGTCTTATTTCAGTGGTTGGTAAGTTGATGGAGAAGATCCTGAGAGGCAGGATTTATGAACATTTGGAGAGGCATAATATAATTAGGTATAGTCAGCATGGCTTTGTCAAAGGCAGGTCATGCCTTACGAACCTGATTGAATTTTTTGAGGATGTGACTAAGCACATTGATGAAGGTCGAGCCGTAGATGTAGTGTATATGGATTTCAGCAAGGCATTTGATAAGGTACCCCATGCAAGGCTTATTGAGAAAGTAAGGAGGCATGGGATCTAAGGGGACATTGCTTTGTGGATCCAGAACTGATTTGCCCACAGAAGGCAAAGAGTGGTTGTAGATGGGTCATATTCTGCATAGAGGTCGGTGACCAGTGGTGCGCCTCAGGGATCTGTTCTGGGACCCTTACTCTTCGTGATTCTTATAAATGACCTGGATGAGGAAGTGGAGGGATGGGTTAGTAAATTTTCTGATAACACAAAGGTTGGGGGTGTTGTGGATAGTGTGGAGGGCTGTCAGTGGTTACAACGGGACATTGATAGGATGCAAAACTGGGCTGAGAAGTGGCAATGGAGTTCAACCCAGATAAGTGTGAGGTGGTTCATTTTGGTAGGTCAAATATGGTAGCAGAATATAGTATTAATGGTAAGATTCTTGGCAGTGTGGAGGATCAGAGGGATCTTGGGGTCCGTGTCCATAGGACACTTAAAAGCTGCTGTGCAGGTTGACTCTGTGGTTAAGAAGGCGTACGGTGCATTGGCCTTCATCAATCGTGGAATTGAGTTTGAGAGCCGAGAGGTAATGTTGCAGCTATATAGGACCCTGGTCAAACCCCACTTGGAGTACTCTGCTCAATTCTGGTTGCCTCACTATAGAAAGGATGTGGAAACCATAGATCATTTCGCTGAACACCTATGCTCTGTCTGCTAGAGAAAGCAGGGTCTCCCAGTGGCCACACATTTTAATTCCATGTCCCATTCCCATTCTGATATGTCTATCCACGGCCTCCTTTACTGTAAAGATGAAGCCATACTCAGGTTGTAGGAAGAACACCTTATATTCCGTCTGGTAGCCTCCAACCTGATGGCATGAATATTGACTTGCCAACTAGTGGAATGGTGTCACAGCAACAACCTGGCACTCAAGGTCAATAAGGTGAAAGAGCTGATTGAGGACTGCAGGAAGGGTAAGAGGAAGGAACACCTACCAATCCTCATTGAGGGATCAGAAGTGGAGAGAGTGAGCAGTTTCAAGTTCCTGGGTGTCAAGATCTCTGAGGACCTAACCTGGTCCCAACATATTGATGCAGCAAAAAGAAGCCAAGATATTGGCTATACTTCATTGTACAGGGCCGATTAGCGGCATCAACAGAGCTCTACGAAGTGGTATTTCTCACAGTTAGGCAGTGGTTATTTAAAAAGAGAGCTTCACGGCGTTTGTTCATTCTACAGGGCCTATCAGTGGCGTCAACTAAGCTCTACGAACTAAATAAAAGTACAGAAGGGATAGGCGGTGCAGCCATTGTCGGGGTGGCCATTGGCGGGAGTATAAGCAACAGACTTTGGCTCAAAGGAGGCTTCAGCTTGGAAGAGGCATCGGCTCTGTGTAAAGTATCTGTTAAGGTTTCCTTTTGTTTTTTTTCCCCTCTCTTACTGTACCATTTACATGGCTGTGGTGTGTTCTTCATGCCAAATGTTGGAGAACTGGGAGTCTCCCGGGGAACTATATCTGTGTGAAGTATATCTGGTTGCATCTCCTTGAAGACCGTGTTAGGGATCAGGAGCAGCAATTGCATGACCTTTGACTTGTATGGGAGAGTGAGGAGGTAATTGATCAAAGTTACAGGGAAGTAGTCACCCTGAAGTTGCAGGAGGTGAGTAGCTAAATGACTGCTGGAAAATGAGATAGGAGAAATAGTAACAGGGGACAAAGAGATGGCTGATTAACTAAATGAGTGTTTTGCATCAGTCTTCACCGTGGAAGACACTAGCAGTATGCCTGATGTTGTAGTGTGTGAAGGAAGGAGGCTAATTCTCTGGATGCTTTCAAGAAAGAGTTAGATAGAGCTCTTAATGATAGTGGAGTCAAGGGATATGGGGAGAAGGCAGGAACGGGGTACTGATTGTGGATGATCAGCCATGATCACAGTGAATGGTGGTGCTGGCTCAAAGGGCCAAATGGCCTACTTCTGCACCTATTGTCTATTGTCTATTGTCTATTGAAGAGAAGTGGGTGCAGTTACTATTATAAGAGGAAAGGTGCTCAAAAACCTGAAAGACCTAAAGGTACATAAGTCATCCAGACCAGATGAACTGCACCATAGGGTTCTGAAAGAGGTAGTATTAGAGATTGTGGTGGCATTAGAAATGATCTTTCAAACATCATTGGACTCAGGCATGGTGCCAAAGGACTGGAAAATTGCAAATGTCACTTCACTCTTTAAGAAAGGAGGAAGGCAGCAAAAAGTAGTAGAAGTACTTGGCAGTACACTGGCAGACCACAGTACGTGTGCTTGCAACACTGTGTGTTTGACAGAGTGATCATCAGCACTGGGGTTCCACAGGGGACTGTCTTGTCTCCCTTTCTCTTCACCATTTACACCTCGGACTTCAACTACTGCACAGAGTCTTGTCATCTTCAGAAGTTTTCTGATGACTCTGCCATAGTTGTATGTATCAGCAAGGGGGATGAGGCTGAGTACAGGGCTACGGTAGGAAACTTTGTCACATGGTGTGAGCAGAATTATCTTCAGCTTAATGTGAAAAAGACTGGTGGTAGACCTGAGGAGAGCTAAGGTACCGGCGACCCCTGTTTCCATCCAGGGGTCATTGTGGACATGGTGGAGGAATACAAATACCTGGGGATACGAATTGACAATAAACTGGACTGGTCAAAGAACACTGAGACTGTCTACAAGAAGGATCAGAGCCGCCTCTATTTCCTGAGGAGAATGAGGTCCTTTACCATCTGCCGGACTATGCTGAGGATGTTCTACGAGTCTGTGGTGGCCAGTGCTATCGTGTTTGCTGTTGTGTGCTGGGGCAGCAGGCTGAGGGTGGCAAACACCAACAGAATCAACAAACTCATTCATAAGGCCAGTGATGTTGTGGGGATGGAACTGGACTCTCTGACTGTGGTGTCTGAAAGGAGGATGCTGTCCAAGTTGCATGCCATCTTGGACAATGTCTCCCATCCGTTACATAATGTACTGGATGGGCACAGGAGTACATTCAGCCAGAGACTAATTCCACCGAGATGCAACACAGAGCATCATAGGAAGTCATTCCTGCCTGTGGCCATCAAACTTACAACTCCTCCCTTGAAGGGTCAGACACCCTGGGCCAATAGACTGGTCCTGGACTTATTTCCTGGCATAATTTACATATTAATATTTAACTATTTATGGTTTGATTACTATTTATTATTTATGGTGCAACTGTAATGAAAACCAATTTCCCCCGGGATCAATAAAGTATGACTATGACTATACAAGAGAATACTTAAGAAAGAAATCAGGAGGGCTAAAAGAAGACATGAGGTTGCCTTGGCAGTCAAAGTGAAGGATAATCCAAAGCGCTTTTACAGGTAAATTAAGAGCAAAAGGATTGTAAGGGATAAAATTGGTCCTCTTGAAGATCAGAGTGGTCGGCTATGTGCGGAACCAAAGGAAATGGGGGAGATCTTAAATAGGTTTTTTGCATCTGTATTTACTAAGGAAACTGGCATGAAGTCTATGGAATTAAGGGAAACAAGTAGTGAGATCATGGAAGCTGTACAGATCGAAAAGGAGGAGGTGCTTGCTGTCTTGAGGAAAATTAAAGTGGATAAATCCCCGGGACCTGACAGAGTGTTCCCTTGGACCTTGAAGGAGACTAGTGTTGAAATTGCAGGGGCCCTGCCAGAAATATTTAAAATGTCGCTGCTTACAGGTGAGGTGCCAGAGGATTGGAGAGTGGCTCATGTTGTTCCGTTGTTTAAAAAAGGATCGAAAAGTAATCAGGGAAATTATAGGCCAGTAAATTTGACGTCGGTAGTAGGTAAGTTATTGGGGGGAGTACTAAGAGACAGAATCTGCAAGCATTTGGATAGACAGGGACTTATTAGGGAGAGTCAACATGGCTTTGTGCGTGGTAGGTCATGTTTGACCAATCTATTGGAGTTTTTCGAGGAGGTTACCAGGAAAGTAGATGAAGGGAAGGCAGTGAATATTGTCTACATGGACTTCAGTAAGGCCTTTGACAAGGTCCCGCATGGGAGGTTAGGAAAATTCAGTCACTAGATATACATGGAGAGGTGGTAAATTGGATTAGACATTGGCTCAATGGAAGAAGCCAAAGAGTGGTAGTAAAGAATTGCTTCTCTGAGTGGAGGCCTGTGACTAGTGGTGTGCCACAGGGATCAGTGCTGGGTCCATTGTTATTTGTCATCTATATCAATGATCTGGATGATAATGTGGTAAATTGGATCAGCAAATTTGCTGATGTTACAAAGATTGGAGGTGTAGTAGACAGTGAGGAAGGTTTTCAGAGCCTGCAGAAGGACTTGGACCAGCTGAAAAAATGGGCTGAAAAATGGCAGATGGAGTTTAATACAGACAAATGTGAGGTATTGCATGTTGGAAGGACAAACCAACGTAGAACATACAGGGTTAATGGTAAGGCACTGAGGAGTGCAGTGGAACAGAGGGATGTGGGAATACAGATACAAAATTCCCTAAAAGTGGCGTCACAGGTAGATAGAGTCCTAAAGAGAGCTTTTGGTACATTGGCCTTTATTAATCAAAGTATTGAGTATAAGAGCTGGAATGTTATGATGAGGTTGTATAAGGCATTGGTGAGGCCGAATCTGGAGTATTGTGTTCAGTTTTGGTCACCAAATTACAGGAAGGATATAAATAAGGTTGAAAGAGTGCAGAGAAGGTTTACAGGGATGTTGCCGGGACTTGAGAAACTCAGTTACAGAGAAAGGTTGAATAGGTTAGGACTTTATTCCCTGGAGCGTAGAAGAATGAGGGGAGATTTGATAGAGGTATATAAAATTATGATGGGTATAGATAGAGTGAATGCAAGCAGGCTTTTTCCACTGAGGCAAGGGGAGAAAAAAACCAGAGGACATGGGTTAAGGGTGATGGGGGAAAAGTTTAAAGGGAACATTAGGGGGTGCTTCTTCACACAGAGAGTGGTGGGAGTATGGAATGAGCTGCCAGACGAGGTGGTAAGTGTGGGTTCTTTTTTAACATTTAAGAATAAATTGGACAGATACATGGATGGGAGGTGTATGGAGGTATATAGTCCGTGTGCAGGTCAGTGGGACTAGGCAGAAAATGGTTCGGCACAGCCAAGAAGGGCCAAAAGGCCTTTTTCTGTGCTGTAGTTTCTATGGTTCTATGGTTCTATGGTTCTATGACTATGACTAAGTAAATGTGCGGATTATTTTTGAAATGAGGAGAAAATCCAAAAGTCTGAGATACAAAGAGACACTGGTGAGTATTGTGAACAGTTTTGGGCTCCTCATGTTAGAAAAGATGTGGTGGCATTAGAGAGGGTCAGGAGGAGGTTCACAAGAATGATTCCAGGAATGAAAGGGGTATCATACAAGGAACGTTTGATGACTCTGGGTCTGTACTTGTTTGAATTCAGAAGGATGAGGGGGGACCTCATTGAAACCTTTCGAATATTGAAAGGCCTAGTCAGAGTAGATGTGGAAAGGATGTTTCCCATGGGGGCTACTGAGGCCCAACGGACTAGTTTTGAGGGGATGATGGTGTTAAATGCTGAACTGTAATTGATAAAGAGCATCCTGATGTATGCATCATACATCATAACATGGGAAATAGGAGGAGTAGGCACTGGAGTATTCTCCTGGCTTGCTCCTGGTCTCAATTCCTCTTCTGTGTTAGCTCTTCACAGCCATCGTTGCTCAGCTCCAGCCTCTGCTGTCCCAGTCAGGGGATGTGACTACATTTACAATCTATGACGCTGATTGAAGTCTCACATTGGCAGTTTCAGAATTTAAAATGGATTTTAATAATGTGTAGAAAGCGATGGTTCACTAATGACTTCTAGTAGAATCCTAGCCCAACAATTGTGATGTCCCTGTTCCATGTCAATGTTCCACGTCAGTGGATATAAACTAGATACAAAGGGGGAGGGGAACCAGAGTGTAGGAACAGATGAAGGGGAGAAAGAAGAAAAAGGAGATAGTAGAGTTGTTTGCATGGTTAGTAATAAACAGAGAGAAAGAGGTGGAAATTTCTTAAATGCATTTATTTTAATGCTAGGAGCATTGTAAGAAAGGTGGATGAGCATAGAGCATGGATTGATACCTGGAAGTATGATGTTGTAGCTGTTAGTGAAACGTGGTTACAGGAGGGGTGTGATTGGCAACTAAATATTCCTGATTTCATTGCTTCAGGTGTGATAGAATCAGAGAAACAAGAGGGGGAGGTGTTGCATTGCTTGTCAGAGAAAATATTACAGCAGTGCTCTGGCAGGATAGATTAGAGGGCTTGTCTAGGGAGGCTATTTGGGTGGAATTGAGGAATGGGAAAGGTGTAGTAACACTTATAGGGGTGTGTTATAGAGGTTGGGGTATATGGGGTGTCAGGGAGGGGTAGCACCTCTGGTGGGGGAACATTTCGCGTCCTTTTCAGGGCGGTTAGTCCACCTTTGGTCCCCACCTGGCACTCAGCTCTCACCTGTGGCTCCCCGTAGCTGTTTGCATGCGACAGCGGCCACACCCCGGGCAACGGCTTCGACAAGCCGGCTAAACCAGGTGAGGGTAGCCGACGGGTCTCCAACCCTTGGTGAGATAGGGAGTTGTCTATCCCAGCATGTGAAGACAGACTCCGGCGGATTGAGCGAACGAGACCAGCGGAAGGTCCAACGGTCAAGAAGGCGGTCTCTGCAAGCATCGTGGAACGTATAGAGCAGGACAAGACACAGAAGACGTCCCGGTCATCCACTGCGCCTAGTCCCATCTCCAGCCGTCTAGACTCTGTCTTGCCACTGGATTCAGATGGGAATTGGGAAGAGAGAGTGAGGCTGACGCTGCACAACTCTCCCTCACTTAAATCCAAATCACGCTCTAGTATCGACACCATCATTATGGTGTCGAGGTCCTCTTCGACGTCAACGATGGATGAGCAACAACATAGACCACCAAATGGGGAATGAGAATTGGAGGAGCAAATTTGTAAGGAGATAACAGATATTTGTAGTAAGCACAAGGTTGTGACTGTTGGAGATTTTAATTTTCCGCACATAGACTGGGAAGCCCATACTGTAAAAGGGCTGGATGGTTTGGAGTTAGTAAAATGTGTGAAGGATAGTTTTTTGCAGCAGTACATAGAGGTACCAACTAGAGAAAGGGCAGTGTTGGATCTCCTGTTAGGGAATGAGATAGGTCAGGTGACGGAGGTTTGTGTTGGGGAGCACTTCGGGTCCAGTGATCACAATGCCATTAGTTTCAATATAATTATGGAGAAGGATAGGTCTGGACCCAGGGTTGAGATTTTTGATTGGAGAAAGGCTAACTTTAAGGAGACGCGAAAGGATTTAGAAGGAGTGGATTGGGACAAACTGATTTATGGGAAGGATGTAATAGAGAAATGGAGGTCATTTAAAGGTGAAAATTTGAGGGTACAGAATCTTTATGTTCCTGTTAGGTTGAAGGGAAAGGTTAAAGGTTTGAGAGAGCCATGGTTTTCAAGGGATAGTGGAAACTTGGTTTGGAAAAAGAGAGATATCTACAATAAATATAGGCAGCATGGAGTAAATGAGGTGCTCAAGTAATATAAAGAATGTAAAAAGATTCTTGAGAAAGAAATTAGAAAAGCTAAAAGAAGATACGAGGTTGCTTTGGCAAGTAAGATGAAAATAAATCCAAACAGGAATTCTGCAGATGCTGGAAATTCAAGCAACACACATCAAAGTTGCTGGTGAACGCAGCAGGCCAGGCACCATCTGTAGGAAGAGGTGCAGTCGACGTTTCAGGACGAGACCCTTCGTCAGGACTAACTGAAGGAAGAGTGAGTAAGGGATTTGAAAGTAGGAGGGGGAGGGGGAGATCCAAAATGATAGGAGAAGACAGGAGGGGGAGGGATAGAGCCAAGAGCTGGGCAGGTGATAGGCAAAAAGGGATACGAGAGGATCATGGGACAGGAGGTCAGGGAAGAAAGACAAGGAGGGGGAGGGGACCCAGAGGATGGGCAAGAGGTATATTCAGAGGGTCAGAGGGAGAAAAAGGAGAGTGAGAGGAAGAATGTGTGCATAAAAATAAGTAACAGATGGGGTACGAGGGGGAGGTGGAGCCTTAGCGGAAGTTAGAGAAGTCGATGTTCATGCCATTAGGTTGGAGGCTACCCAGACGGAATATAAGGTGTTGTTCCTCCAACCTGAGTGTGGCTTCATCTTTACAGTAGAGGAGGCCGTGGATACACATACCAGAATGGGAATGGGATGTGGAATTAAAATGTGTGGCCACTGGGAGATCCTGCTTTCTCTGGCGGACAGAGCGTAGATGTTCAGCAAAGCGGTCTCCCAGTCTGCGTCGGGTCTCGCCAATATATAAAAGGCCACATCAGGAGCACCGGACGCAGTATATCACCCCAGTCGACTCACAGGTGAAGTGTTGCCTCACCAGGAAGGACTGTTTGGGGCCCTGAATGGTGGTAAGGGAGGAAGCGTAAGGGCATGTCTAGCACTTGTTCCGCTTACACGGATAAGTGCCAGGAGGGAGATCAGTGGGGAGGGATGGGGAGGACGAATGGACAAGGAAGTTGTGTAGGGAGCGATCCCTGCGGAATGCAGAAAAAGGGGGGGAGGGAAAGATGTGCTTAGTGGTGGGATCCCGTTGGAGGTGGCGGAAGTTACGGAGAATAATATGTTGGACCCATTTCACGTACATCTGCTCTCACTCCATCCTCCCGCCACCCCACTAGTAATAGGGTTCCCCTGGTCCTCACTTACCACCCCACCAGCCTCCGGGTCCAACATATTGTCTTTCTTCCCTGACCTCCTGTCTCATGATCCTCTCGTATCCCCTTTTGCCAATCACCTGTCCAGCTCTTGGCTCCATCCCTCCCCCTCCTGTCTTCTCCTATCATTTTGGATCTCCCCCTCCCCCTCCTACTTTCAAATCCCTTACTCACTCTTCCTTCAGTTAGTCCTGACGAAGGGTCTCGGCCTGAAACGTCGACTGCACCTCTTCCTACAGATGCTGCCTGGCCTACTGCGTTCACCAGCAACTTTGATGAAAATAAATCCAAAGGGTTTCTACAGTTATGTTAATAGCAAAAGGATAGTGAGGGAAAAAATTGGTCCCTTAAGTGGACAGCTATGCGTGGAGCCAAAATAGATGGGGGAGATTTTAAACAATTTCTTTTCTTTGGTACTCACTAAGGAGAAGGATTTTGAATTGTGTAAGATAAGGGAAACAGATAAGGAAGTTATGGAAACTATGATGATTAAAGAAAAGCAAGTACTGGCGCTTTTAAGGAATATAAAAGTGGATTAGTCTCCGGGTCCTGATAGGATATTCCGCAGGACCTTGAGGGAAGTTAGTGCGGAAATAGCAGGGGCACTGACAGAAATTTTTTAAATGTCATTAGAAACAGGGATGGTGCCGGAGGATTGGCATATTGCTCATGTTGTTCCATTGTTTAAAAAGGGTTCTAAGAGTAAACCTAGCAATTATCGGCCTGTGAGTTTGACGTCAGTGGTGGGTAAATTAATGAAAAGTATTCTTAGAGATGGTATATATAATCATCTGGATAGACAGGGTCTGATTAGGAACAGTCAACATTGATTTGTGCGTGGAAAGTCGTGTTTGACAAATCTTATTGAATTTTTTGAAGAGGTTACTAGGAAAGTTGACGAGGATAAAGTGGTGGATGTTGTCTATATGGACTTCAGTGAGGCCTTTGACAAGGTTCCACATGGAAGGTTAGTTAGGAAGGTTCAATCGTTAGGTATTAATTTTGAAGTAGTAAAATGGATTCAGCAGTGGCTGGATGGGAGACGCCAGAGAGTGGTGGTGGATAACTGTTTGTCAGATTGGAGGCCGGTGACTAGTGGTGTGCCTCAGGGATCTGTACTGGGTCCAATGTTGTTTGTCATATACATTAATGATCTGGATGAGGGGGTGGTAAATTGGATGAGTAAGTATGCAGATGATACTAAGATAGGTGGCGTTGTGGATGATGAGGTAGGTTTTTAAAGCTTGTAGAGAGATTTAGGCCAGTTAGAAGAGTGGGATGAAAGATGGCAGATGGAGGTTAATGCTAATAAATGTGAGGTGCTACATTTTGGTAGGACTCATCAAATTAGGAAATACATGGTAAATGGTAGGGCATTGAAGAATGCAGTAGAACAGAGGGATCTAGAAATAATGGTGAATAGTTCCCTGAAGGTGGAATCTCATGTGGATAGGGTGGTGAAGAAAGCTTTTGGTATGCTGGCCTTTATAAATCAGAGCATTGAGTATAGGAGTTGGGATGTAATGTTAAAATTGTACAAGGCATTGGTAAGGCCAAATTTGGAGTATTGTGTACAGTTCTGGTCACCGAATTATAGGAAAGATGTCAACAAAATAGAGAGAGTACAGAGAAGATTTACTAGAACGTTACCTGGGTTTCATCACCTAAGTTACAGAGAAAGGTTGAACAAGTTGGGTCTTTATTCTTTGGAGCGTAAAAGGTTGAGGGGGGACTTTATAGAGGTATCTAAAATTATGAGGGGGATTGATAGAGTTGATGTGGATAGGCTTTTTCCATTGAGAGTTGGGGAGATTCAAACAAGAGGACATGAGTTGAGATTTAAAGGGCAAAGGTTTAGGGGTAACATGAGGGGGAACTTCTTTACTCAGAGAGTGGTAGCTGTGTGGAACGAGCTTCCAGCAGAAGTGGTTGAGGCAGGTTCGATGATGTTGTTTAAAGTTAAATTGGATAGATATATGGACAGGAAGGGAATGGAGGGTTATGGCTGAGTACAGGTTGGTGGGACTAGGTGAGAGTAAGTGTTCGGCATGGACTAGAAGGGCCAAGATGGCCTGTTTCTGTGCTGTAATTGTTATATAGTTATATGGTTATTGCATTTAACTTTCTGATGAAAATGTCCTCTCTAGGTCACCAATGCAGAAGTAATAAATTCAGGCATGGGACATTAAATTCAGTTTTAAACATTCAGCACTTTCGTTAATGATCTGGTTGCTGTTGATACTTGAATAAAGTTTAAAAAATTTGGTTGAGTATTGAGTAAGGGATTCAAATATATTATTTATGACACCAAAGGAAACGTTGATAATATTATTTCTTGGGAAATGAGTGATGTTAGCAAAATGGCTCCTCTGATTGGCTTGATAGCCAATAAAAAATAATTCTCTATCTACTCTTGTTTTTGAATGTTGATAGCTTTATTATACAGATGATGTATAATATTTACAGGTCTTTACTTTAATCCTATAAAGGCTCCTTGAGGCTGTACAGCTGGGGTGTGGGGGAGCGGTCGCGGGGATAAGCTCTCACTACCTTACCCTAATGGTGGGCATCTCAAATAGCATCTGATGACCAAGTCCAGTTCCAGGTCTTCACATGTGGTTTAACTACTTACCCTGGCAGAACTGTTTATATTGACATGATAAGGAGGAAGAATGGGCTACGGGCTTTAAAAGTAGTTGCTTAAGGCAGATGAAACTCGTCTGCCATTGTTGGCAGCTCATCCAGAAGAACAGCCAGAGACTTTTTTGCAGGGCTGAAATGGCTAACACAAAGGGGCATGGTTTTAAGGTGCTTGGAAGCAGGTACAAGGGGGATGCCAGAGGTAATTTTTCACACTGAGCGGTGTGAGTGCATGGAGGCGGATATGATATGATCTTTTAAGAGACACTTATGTAACTCTTGTTTTGGCTAGTGGCTTAATATAGAGGGTGATAGAAACATAGAAACATAGAAAATAGGTGCAGGAGTAGGCCATTTAGCCCTTCGAGCCTGCTCCGCCATTCAGTATGATCATGGCTGATCATCCAACTCAGAACCCTGCACCAGCCTTCACTCCATACCCCCCCGATCCCTTTAGCCACAAGGGCCATATCTAACTCCCTCTTAAATATAGCCAATGAACTGGCCTCGACTGTTTCCTGTGGCAGAGAATTCCACAGATTCACCACTCTCTGTGTGAAGAAGTTTTTCCTAATCTCGGTCCTAAAAGGCTTCCCCTTTATCCTCAAACTGTGACCCCTCGTTCTGGAGTTCCCCAACATCGGGAACAATCTTCCCGCATCTAGCCTGTCTAATCCCTTTAGGATTTTATACGTTTCAATAAGATCCCCCCTCAATCTTCTAAATTCTAACGAGTATAAGCCTAGTTCATCCAGTCTTTCATCATATGAAAGTACTGCCATCCTAGGAATCAATCGGGTGAACCTTCTTTATACTCCCTGTATGGCAAGGATGTCTTTCCTCAGATTAGGGGACCAAAGCTGCACACAATACTCCAGGTGTGGTCTCACCAAGGCCTTGTACAACTGCAGTAGTACCTCCCTGCTCCTGTACTCGAATCCTCTTGTTATGAATGCCAGCATACCATTCACCTTTTTCACCGCCTGCTGTACCTGCATGCCCACTTTCAATGACTGGTGTATAATGACACCCAGGTCTCATTGCACCTCCCCTTTTCCTAATCAGCCACCATTCAGATAATAATCTGTTTTCCTGTTTTTACCACCAAAGTGGATAACTTCACATTTATCCACATTAAATTGCATCTGCCATGAATTTGCCCACTCACCTAACCTATCCAAGTCACCCTGCATCCTCTTAGCGCCTCCTCACAGCTAACACTGCCGCCCAGCTTCGTGTCATCCGCAAACTTGGAGATGCTGCATTTAATTCCCTCAGCCAAGTCATTAATATATATTGTAAACAACTGGGGTCCCAGCACTGAGACTTGCGGTACCCCACTAGTCACTACCTGCCATTCTGAAAAGGTCCTGTTTATTCCCACTCTTTGCTTCCTGTCTGCCAACTAATTCTCTATCCACATCAATACCTTACCCCCAATACCGTGTGCTTTAAGTTTGCACACTAATCTCCTGTGTGGGACCTTGTCAAAAGCCTTTTGAAAATCCAAATATACCACATCCACTGGTTCTCCCCAATCCACTCTACTAGTTACATCCTCAAAAAATTCTATGAGATTCGTCAGACATGATTTTCCTTTCACAAATCCATGCTGACTTTGTCCGATGATTTCACCGCTTTCCAAATGTGCTGTTATCACATCTTTGATAACTGACTCTAGCAGCTTCCCCACCACCGATGTTAGGCTAACCGGTCTATAATTCCCTGGTTTCTCTCTCCCTCCTTTTTTAAAAAGTGGGGCTACATTAGCCACCCTCCAATCCTCAGGAACTAGTCCAGAATCTAAAGAGTTTTGAAAAATTATCAATAATGCGTCCACTATTTCTTGGGCTACTTCCATAAGCACTCTGGGATGCAGACCATCTGGCCCTGAGGATTTATCTGCCTTTAATCCCTTCAATTTACCTAACACCACTTCCCTACTAACATGTATTTCCCTCAGTTCCTCCATCTCACTGGACCCTCTGTCCCCTACTATTTCCGGAAGATTATTTATGTCCTCCTTAGTGAAGACAGAACCAAAGTAATTATTCAATTGGTCTGCCATGTCCTTGCTCCCCATAATCAATTCACCTGTTTCTGTCTGCAGGGGACCTACATTTGTCTTTACCAGTCTTTTCCTTTTTACATATCTATAAAAGCTTTTACAGTCCGTTTTTTTGTTTCCTGCCAGTTTTCTCTCATAATCTTTCTTCCCCTTCCTAATTAAGCCCTTTGTCCTCCTCTGCTGAACTCTGAATTTCTCCCAGTCCTCAGGTGAGCCACTTTTTCTGGCTAATTTGTATGCTTCTTCTTTGGAATTGATACTATCCCTAATTTCCCTTGTCAGCCATGGGTGCACTACCTTCCTTGATTTATTCTTTTGCTAAACTGGGATGAACAATTGTTGTAGTTCATCCATGCGATCTTTAAATGATTGCCATTGCATATCCACCGTCAACTCTTTCAGTGTCATTTGCCAGTCTATCTTAGCTAATTCACATCTCATACCTTCAAATTTACCCTTCTTTAAGTTCAGAACCTTTGTTTCTAAATTAACTATGTCACTCTTCATCTTAATGAAGAATTCCACCATATTATGGTCACTCTTACCCAAGGGGCCTCTCACGACAAGATTGCTAATTAACCCTTCCTCATTGCTCAATACCCAGTCTAGAATAGCCTGCTCTCTAGTTGGTTCCTCGACATGTTGGTTCAAAAAACCATCCCGCATACATTCCAAGAAATCCTTGGCTGCCCACAGAAGCCCCCGGCCCGGCCAAGAAATCTTGTTTGGGTGGATGCTGTGTAATGTGTTCCCAGTTACAAATCAGTACCCCAAAATAACAAACAGTGTACAATATGCGATTAAACGATTAAACTTTATAATTCTTACTTTGACTATGTGGTTAGTAAAGAAAACAAAAAAAAAAGGAAAAGGGCCCATTCTTATGAAACAGTCTATTGCTCAACATTGAAGCTGACTGATAAGCCGATTGTCCACCATCAAACTACTCCGATCGTTGCTGCCCTTCGGACCCTCGTTCCAAGTCCACCCCATCCGGCAGTCTACCGACTCTCTCCATTCGCGTCTTCTCTCCTCATCTCTCCCCAGCAAAAGACTGCGAAAATCTCTATTCCAGACTCACAAGAAAGAATAACAGCATTCCAAACTCCGTTATCTCTAGTCATAACCCAAACATTGCTGCTACAGGGAAGCCGTTACATGATCAGTGAAACCTTACAGCATGTTACACTCTTCCCCCACCAAATTTAGTCATGTCAAACCCCACTTCCTCCTCTGCAGAGTTCCGCTGCAACCCAGGCTGCCCACAGATAGCGCCCCCCCCCCCCACTTCACCTGACTCAGCAGTAGAAGGGCCCGGAGTCTCTTCAATCAATGGGGAATAAGCGAGAGGCAGCAAATACGAGTCCGCATCCTCTGAATGAGCTTCAAAGCTGCTGCACAGGTCGACTCTGATTAATAAAGCATACAGTGCATTGGCCTTCATCAATCGTGGAATTGAATTTAGGAGCTGAGAGGTAATGTTGCAGCTATATAGGACCCTGGTCAGACCCCACTTGGAGTACTGTGCTCAGTTCTGGTCACCTCACTGCAGGAGGGACATGGAAACCATTGAAAGAGTGCAGAGGAGATTTACAAGGATGTTGCCTGGATTGGGGAGCATGCCTTATGAGAATAGGTTGAGTGAACTCGGCCTTTTCTCCTTGGAGCAATGGAGGATGAGAGGTGACCTGATAGAGGCGTATAAGATAATGAGAGGCATTGATTGTGTGGATAGTCAGAGGCTTTTCCCCAGGGCTGAAATGGCTAACACAAGTGGGCATAGTTTTAAGGAGCTTGGAAGTAGGTACAGAGGAGGCATCAGGGGTAAGGTTTTTTACGCAGAGTAGAGGGCTGCCAGCAGCAGTGGTAGAGGTGGAAACGACAGGTTGTTTAAGAGACTCCTGGATGGCTACATGGAGCTTAGAAAGATAGAGGGCTGTGGGTAAAGCCTAAGTACTTCTAAGATAAGGACGTGTTCGGCACAGCTTTGTAGGCCGAAGGGCCTGTATTGTGCTGTATGATTTCTATGTTTCTATAATCACTATCCCTCTCAGGGGTGGGGGCCGGCCTAACCTCGCCTGTTGAGGGCCCGGTAGTCGCCCTGCGTTTCTGCAGAGTCCTCTTACTCCAAGTCGGGCTCTGGGTCTACCTGCGCCTCTTGTCCCAGGGGCAACAGGTGGTTCCGATGGAGAATCTTGACAGGCCCATTCCCACCCTCTGGTTTCACCCGGAAAACTGGTAGGTTTGGCATCTGACTCTCCACCACATAGGGCAAAGCCGCCCAGCGGGCAGCCAACTTGTGCTTTCCAGGTAGCTCCAAATTCTTTATGAGGATTCGATCTCCCAGCAGGAGTTGGGAGAACCTCACCTTTTGATCATACCTCCTCTTATTCCCTTGATTCTGCTCGGCAGCCGCAACCCCAGCCAATTCATAAGCCCTTTTCAGCTCTCTTTTCATGTCAGACACATACTTCAGAAAGGTCTTCAGCGGTAAGTCACTCTCGTCAGTCCCAAAACAAAGGTCAATGGGCAACCTCGCCTCGCGCCCAAACATCAGATAATATGGCGAGTACCCAGCAGCTTAATGCAATTATAACTGTGAAGCAGATTCCCAATATGTTGACTCCACCTGCTCTTCTTGCTGATCTCCAGGGTCCCGAGTATGTCTAGCAAGGTCCGATTAAACCTCTCAGGTTGGGGATCACCCTGCGGGTGATAGGGCGTGGTCCTCAACGTCTCGACTCCTCGACTCCAAGCATGCCCAGTAACTCACAGATGAGTCTGCTCTCAAAGTCCCGTCCCTGGTCACTATGTATTTGCCTGGGAAGGCCATAATAAACAAAATACTTCTCCCATAACACCTTTGCCATGGTAGACGCCCTCTGGTCCATGGTAGGAAAAGCCTGAGCATATCTGGTATAGTGGTCCGTGATGATTAAGATATTCACCGTGTTACTGGCATCGGGTCTATTAATCCATACACACAAGGTCCAGGGGCCCTGCACTCTGCAGGTGGGACAAGGGAGCTGCCCACATAGGCAGCGTCTTCCGCCGTATGCAGCGAATGCACGACTTGCAGTATTCTTCTACCTCCGATTTCATTCAGGGCCAGTAAAACTGGTCTCTGAGCAATCCATAGGTCTTTTCCACCCCCAAATGTCCAGAATCATCATGAAGTGATTTCAACGCCATCCTCCGATACTTCTCGGGCAGAACCAACTGGCAACGCCTGGGTCGGTCTGGGCGTGACGTGACCCGGTATAAGATCTGGTTCTTCAACTCTAACTGAGGCCATTCTCGTAGTAATGGAGGCACTGATGCGTGATTCATCCTTTCTGCCTGAGCCATGTCTCCCTTTTTGACCGCTGCCCAAATGGTACCAATGCCCGGATCATCTCGCTGAGTAGCTGCCACTTCCCGAGGACTCAATTCCGGCAGCTGACCTGTCTTCAGAGCAGTCAGGATACAGTAAACTTGGGATAGGGCTTCATCAGAAGCTTCCAATTGATCCACCGTCGATCCGGACTCTCGTTTTCCTCTGCCTTCACGGAGATGGGAAACTGACACAGGGCAGGGGTAGGAACACTCTCCCACAACTCATCCCTGTCCAGTCCCTCATGCGCCCGTCCGGACAAAGCATCAGCATCAATGTTCCGGCCCCCTGGCCGGTACTTCAGTCTGAACTCATAGGCAGACAACGCCGCCAACCACCAGTTTCGCCGAGGTCAGGATATGAGTTAGGGGGTTGTTGTCCGTCCTCACCTCAAATTTGGCCCCGTAGAGGTAGTCACTCAACTTACCGCCCCTTTCAATGCCAGAAATGCCAATTTGTGCATGGGATAGTTTCTCTTGGAGGGCAACAAACTCCAGCTGACAAATGCATCAGACCTCAACCCGGTGCCCTGATCCTGATACAGGATGCCCCCAAACCCTCTCAGCTGGCATCTGTGTGCAGTACATATGGTAATTGGGGGTCTGCAAAAGCCAGCACCTGGGTCAGCAGCTCCTTCAGCGACTGAAAGGCCTCCTCACATTTTGCATCCCACCTCAGTCCAAAGGGCTCTGACAGGCTAAGATACTCTCTGCCCCACTGTCCTTTTCTCCCCCTCACTTTCTTCCCCAAGGGAGGGTAACTGCTGATTCAAAGTGTGACTCACTTTCATGTAGCCTTTTACAAATCACAGAACCCGAGGAACGAGCGCAGAGTGCTCAGTCTGGGGTCTTGGCCAAGTGGTAACTGTCTTGATCTTAGCTGGGTCTGTAGCTACCCCAACTGTGAGACCACGTGCCCAACATAGCTAACAGACGTTTGGCAGAACTGGCACTTGTCCAGGGAAAGTTTTAACCCTTCAGCTTTCAGGCGGCCCAGCACTTTCAGCAGCCTCGCTTCATTTTCTTCCAAGGTGGATCCAAACACTGTGAGGTCATCCAGATATACTAATACCTCAAGCAGGTTCATATCCCCCACTGTCTTCTCCATGACTCGTTGGCAGGTTGAAGGAGCTCCCGAGACGCCTTGGGGCATCCTTTCAAACTGGAAAAATCTCAAGGGGCATATAAATGCCGTTTTCTCTTTGTCGGCCTCACTCATGGGGATCAGGTAATATCCACTCCTCAAGTCCAGCACACTCAAGTCCTCACCACTCATGTGCTCTTGGAATAACCCACATCAAACTCGCCAATGGAAAAGACACCAACCTCCTCTTTCAACACGCAGGAACCGGGGAGTCCCCAAAGTTGAATGATTCAGCGGTCAACTTTCTCCCTTTCTCCAATAGTTTCTCCTTGTTGTGTCTCACAGGGACACTAGACATTACCGTCACTGGGAACAAATGCGCCAGGGGCATCCCCTGCTTGAAGGTGACCTTGCTCTTTGTAGTGTTCCTGACGATCACAGCCATCCTGCTTGCCTGTACAAACCAAGGGCTTTTGCAATTCGGGCCTCATCAGTACCCCAGCAGGAGATCCTGCTTCTCCACCGTGGTCTTCTGGAGCGTCCACTAAGAGGGCTTTGCCCTCAGGCACTCTGGGAAATTTAGGGGTCCCCATCACTCTAACTACTTCCACAGGCCGTACTACCATTGGCTTCGACTGGGTGAACCACACAGTCCCTCGTTTAAATTCGATATCCTGCCTGATGCAGCCATGCACTTCCTCAAAAGCAACTCGAAACACCGGGTGCATGGACAATGTTCCCAGAAAGCTCTCAATAGACAATAGACAATAGGTGCAGGAGTAGGCCATTCGGCCCTTCGAGCCAGCACCACCATTCACTGTGATCATGGCTGATCATCCACAATCAGTACCCTGATCCTGCCTTCTCCCCATATCCCTTCACTCCAACATCATTAAGAACTCTATCTAACTCCTGCCTCCACAACCTTCTGGGGCAGAGCATTCCACAGATCCACAACTCTCTGGGTGAAAAAGTTTTTCCTCAACTCCATTCTAAATGACATAGGTAGGAAAAGGGATGAGGTCCTGAAAGGAGAATATAGGGAGTTAGGAAGAAAGTTGAGAAAAAGGACCGCAAAGGTAGTAATCTCGGGATTACTGCCTGTGCCACGCGACAGTGAGAGTAGGAATGCGATGAGGTGGAGGATAAATGCGTGGCTGAGGGATTGGAGCAGGGGGCAGGGATTCAAGTTTTTAGATCATTGGGACCTCTTTTGGCGCAGGCGTGACCTGTACAAGAAGGACGGGTTACACTTGAATCCTAGGGGGACCAATATCCTGGCAGGGAGATTAGCGAGGGCTACTGAGGTGACTTTAAACTAGAATGGTTGGGGGGTGGGAATCAAATTAAAGAGGCTAGGCGTGAGGAGGTTAGTTCACAACAGGGGGATGGGAACCAGTGCAGAGAGACAGAGGGGTGTAAAGTGAGGGTAGAAGCAAAAAATACTAAGGAGAGGAGTAAAAGTGACAGGCTGACAAATCCAGGGCGGGCATTAAAAAGGGCCACTTTTCAACATAATTGTATAAGGGCTAAGAGAGTTGTAAAAGAGCACCTGAAGGCTTTGTGTTTCAATGCAAGGAGCATTCGTAATAAGGTGGATGAATTGAAAGTGCAGATTGTTATTAATGATTATGATATAGTTGGGATCACAGAGACATGGCTCCAGGGTGAACAAGGATGGGAGCTCAACGTTCAGGGATATTCAATATTCAGGAGGGATATACATGAAGGGAGGGGAGGTGGGGTGGCGTTGCTGGTTAAAGAAGAGACTAACGCAATAGAAAGGAAGGACATAAGCCGGGAAGATGTGGAATCGATATGGGTAGAGCTGCGTAACACTAAGGGGCAGAAGACGTTGGTGGGAGTTGTGTACAGGCCACCTAACAGTAGTAGTGAGGTCGGAGATGGTATTAAACAGGAAATTAGAAATGTATGCAATAAAGGAACAGCAGTTATAATGGGTGACTTCAATCTACATGTAGATTGGGTGAACCAAATTGGTAAAGGTGCTGAGGAAGAGGATTTCTTGGAATGTATGCGGGATGGTTTTTTGAACCAACATGTCGAGGAACCAACTAGAGAGCAGGCTATTCTGGACTGGGTTTTGAGCAATGAGGAAGGGTTAATTAGCAATCTTGTCGTGAGAAGCCCTTTGGGTAAGAGTGACCATAATATGGTGGAATTCTTCGTTAAGATGGAGAGTGACATAGTTAATTCAGAAACAAAGGTTCTGAACTTAAAGAGGGGTAACTTTGAAGGTATGAGACGTGAATTAGCTAAGATAGACTGGCAAATGACACTTAAAGGATTGACGGTGGATATGCAATGGCAAGCATTTAAAGGTTGCATGGATGAACTACAACAATTGTTCATCCCAGTTTGGCAAAAGAATAAATCAAGGAAGGTAGTGCACCCGTGGCTGACAAGAGAAATTAGGGATAGTATCAATTCCAAAGAAGCAGCATACAAATTAGCCAGAGAAAGTGGCTCCCCTGAGGACTGGGAGAAATTCAGAGTACAGCAGAGGAGGACAAAGGGCTTAATTAGGAAGGGGAAAAAAGATTATGAGAGAAAACTGGCAGGGAACATAAAAACTGACTGTAAAAGCTTTTATAGGTATGTAAAAAGGAAAAGACTGGTAAAGACAAATGTAGGTCCCCTACAGACAGAAACAGGTGAATTGATTATGGGGAGCAAGGACATGGCAAACCAATTGAATAATTACTTTGGCTCTGTCTTCACTAAGGAGGACATAAATAATCTTCCAGAAATAGTAGGGGACAGAGGGTCCAGTGAGATGGAGGAACTGAGCGAACTACATGTTAGCAGGGAAGTGGTGTTGGGTAACTTGAAGGGATTGAAGGCAAATAAATCCCCAGGGCCAGATGGTCTGCATCCTAGAGTGCTTAAGGAAGTAGCCCAAGAAATAGTGGATGCATTAGTGATAATTTTTCAAAACTCGTTAGATTCTGGACTAGTTACTGAGGATTGGAGGGTGGCTAATGTAACCCCACTTTTTAAAAAAGGAAGGAGAGAGAAACCGGGGAATTATAGACCGATTAGCCTAACGTCGGTGGTGGGGAAACTGCTGGAGTCAGTTATCAAAGATGTGATAACAGCACATTTGGAAAGCGGTGAAATCATCAGACAAAGTCAGCATGGATTTGTGAAGGGAAAATCATGTCTGACAAATCTCATAGAATTTTTTGAGGATGTAACTAGTAGAGTGGATAGGGGAGAACCAGTGGATGTGGTATATTTGGATTTTCAAAAGGCTTTTGACAAGGTCCCACACAGGAGATTAGTGTGCAAACTTAAAGCACATGGTATTGGGGGTAAGGTATTGATGTGGATGGAGAATTGGTTAGCAGACAGGAAGCAAAGAGTGGGAATAAACAGGACCTTTTCAGAATGGCAGGCGGTGACTAGTGGGGTACCGCAAGGCTCAGTGCTGGGACCCCAGTTGTTTACAATATATATTAATGACTTGGATGAGGGAATTAAATGCAGCATCTCCAAGTTTGCGGATGACACGAAGCTGGGTGGCAGTGTTAGCTGTGAGGAGGATGCTAAGAGGATGCAGAGTGACTTGGATAGGTTGGGTGAGTGGGCAAATCCATGGCAGATGCAATTTAATGTGGATAAATGTGAAGTTATCCACTTTGGTAGCAAAAATAGGAAAACAGATTATTATCTGAATGGTGGCCGATTAGGAAAAGGGGAGGTGCAACGAGACCTGGGTGTCATTATACACCAGTCATTGAAAGTGGGCATGCAGGTACAGCAGGCGATGAAAAAGGCGAATGGTATGCTGGCATTTATAGCGAGAGGATTTGAGTACAGGAGCAGGGAGGTACTACTGCAGTTGCACAAGGCCTTGGTGAGACCACACCTGGAGTATTGTGTGCAGTTTTGGTCCCTTAATCTGAGGAAAGACATCCTTGCCATACAGGGAGTACAAAGAAGGTTCACCAGATTGATTCCTGGGATGGCAGGACTTTCATATGAAGAAAGACTGGATGAACTGGGCTTTTACTCGTTGGAATTTAGAAGATTGAGGGGGGATCTGATTGAAACGTATAAAATCCTAAAGGGATTGGACAGGCTAAATGCAGGAAGATTGTTCCCAATGTTGGGGAAGTCCAGAACAAGGGGTCACAGTTTGAGGATAAAGGGGAAGCCTTTTAGGACCGAGATTAGGAAAGACTTCTTCACTCAGAGAGTGATGAATCTGTGGAATTCTCTGCCACAGGAAGCAGTTGAGGCCAGTACATTGGCTATACTTAAGAGGGAGTTAGATATGGCCCTTGTGGCTACGGGGGTGAGGGGGTATGGAGGGAAGGCTGGGGCGGGGTTCTGAGTTGGATGATCAGCCATGATCATAATAAATGGTGGTGCAGGCTCGAAGGGCCGAATGGCCTACTCCTGCATCTATTTTCTATGTTTCTATGTTTCTATGTTTCTAAATGGCCTACCTCTTATTATTAAATTATGGCCTCTGGTTCTGGACTCCCCCAAAATCGGGAACATGTTTTCTGCCTCTAGCGTGTCCAATCCCTTAATAATCTTAGATGTTTCAATCAGATCCCCTCTCATCCTTCCAAATTCCAGTATATACAAGTCCAGTCGCTCCACTCTTTCAACATATGATAGTCCCGCCATCCCGGGAATTAACCTTATGAACCTATGCTGCACTCCCTCAATAGAAAGAATGTCCTTCCTCAAACTTGGTGACCAAAACTGTACACAATACTCCTGGTGTGGTCTCACCAGGGCCCTGTACAACTGCAGAAGGGCCTCTGTGCTCCTATACTCAACTCCTCTTGTTATGAAGGCCAACATGCCATTAGTTTTCTTCACTGTTTGCTGTACCTGCATGCTTACTTTCAGTGACTGATGAACAAGGACGCCAAGATCTCGTTGTACTTCCCCTTTTCCTAACTTGACACCATTCAAATAGTAATCTGCCTTCCTGTTCTTGCCACCAAAGTGGATAACCTCACATTTATCCACATTAAACTGCATCTGCCATGCATCTGCCCAGTCACCCAACCTGTCCAAGTCACCCTGCATTCTCATAACACTCTCCTCACATTTCACACTGCCACCCAGCTTTGTGTCTTCTGCAAATTTGCTAATGTTACTTTTAATCCCTTCATCTAAATTATTAATGTATATCGTAAATAGTTGCGGTCCCAGCACCGAGCCTTGCGGTACCCCACTAGTCACAGCCTGCCATTCTGAAAGGGACCCGTTAATCGCTACTCTTTGTTTCCTGTCAGCCAACCAATTTTCAATCCATGTCAGTACTCTGCCCCGCAATACCATGTGCTCTAATTTTGCCCACTAATCTCCTATGTGGGACTTTATCAAAGGCTTTCTGAAAGTCCAGGTACACTACATCCACTGGCTATCCCTTGTCCATTTTCATAGTTACTCAAAATATTCCAGAAGATTAGTCAAACACGATTTCCCCTTCGTAAATCCATGCTGACTGGGACCGATCCTATTACTGTTATCCAGATGTGTCGTAATTTCATCTTTTATAATTGACTCCAGCATCTCTCGCCAGCCTTCTCCTTGCAGGCGCTCATGAGCCTCCTCACAAGAGGGGTGTTGGTCCCCACCAGAACTGAAACGCCGCCCGTCTCAACAGGGTCCGGACAAACAGCACTAACGTATCAAGGACCTCAGACACTCTCACATCGGCCTCCGAGAACTCCAACTTCACTGACAAATAACCATCGTATGGGTAAAATCACTAGCCCCCAGATCTCCAGTGCCCTGAATGGTGTCAATGGGAAATGCTTCAAATACGGGTTGTAAAACGAACCTGCGACCTGGTGTTGAGTATGGCTTTAGCTTAAATACCCTCTATTCGTAGTGACACACTGGATCATGACTCACTAAGCGTTCAGGACTTGGGCCTTTAGCTTTCGGGGATTCAATAGACAATAGACAATAGGTGCAGAAGTAGACCATTCGACCCTTCGAGCCTGCACCACCATTCTGAGATGATAGCTGATCATCTACTATCAACACCCGGTTCCTGCCTTGTCCCCATAACCCTTGATTCCCCTATGCATAAGTTACCTATCTAGCTCCTTCTTGAAAGCATCCAGAGAATCGGCCTCCACTGCCTTCTGAGGCAGCGTGTTCCACACCTCTACAACTCTCTGGGAGAAGAAGTTCCTCCTCAACTCTGTCCTAAATGACCTACCCCTTATTCTTAAACCATGCCCTCTGGTACTGGACTCTCCCAGCATCTGGAACATATTTCCTGCCTCTATCTTGTCCAATCCCTTAATAATCTTATATGTCTCAATCAGATCCCCCCTTCAATCTCCTTAATTCCAGCATGTACAAGCCCAGTTTCTCTAAACTCTCTGCGTAAGACAGTCCGGACATCCCAGGAATTAACCTAGTGAACCTACATTGCACCTCCTCCACAGCCAGGATGTCCTTCCTTAACCCTGGAGACCAAAACTGCACACAATACTCCAGGTGTGGTCTCACCAGGGCCCTGTACAAATGCAAAAGGATTTCCTTGCTCTTGTACTCAATTCCCTTTGTAATAAAGGCCAACATTCCATTAGCCTTCTTCACTGCCTGCTGCACTTGCTCATTCACCTTCAGAGACTGATGAACAAGTACTCCTAGATCTCTTTGTATTTCTCCCTTACCTAACTCCACACCATTCAGATAATAATCTGCCTTCCTGTTCTTGCTCCCAAAGTGAATAACCTCACACTTATTCACATTAAACGCCATCTGCCAAGTTTCTGCCCACTCACCCAGCCTATCCAAGTCACCTTGAATTCTCCTAACATCCTCATCACATGTCACACTGCCACCCAGCTTAGTATCATCAGCAAACTTGCTGATGTTATTCATAATGCCTTCCTCTAAATCATTGACGTAAATCGTAAACAGCTGTGGTCCCAATACCGAGCCCTATGGCACCCCACTAGTCACCACCTGCCATTCCGAGAAACACCCATTCACTGCTACCCTTTGCTTTCTGTCTGCCAACCAGTTTTCTATCCATGTCAATATCCTCCCCCCAATGCCATGAGCTCTGATTTTACCCACCAATCTCCTATGTGGTACCTTATCAAACGTCTTCTGAAAGTCAAGGTACACCACATCCACTGGATCTCCCGCGACTATCTTCCTGGTTACATCCTCGAAAAACTCCAATAGATCAGTCAAGCATGATTTGCCCTTGGTAAATCCATGCTGGCTCGGCCCAATCCTATCACTGCTATCAAGATATGCTGCTATTTCATCTTTAATAATGGACTCTAGCATCTTCCCCTCTACTGATGTTAGGCTAACAGGGCGATAGTTCTCTGTTTTCTCCCTCCCTCCTTTCTTAAAAAGTGGGATAACATTAGCCATTCGCCAATCCTCAGGAACTGATCCTGAATCTAAGGAATCTAAGGACCAATGCATCCGCAATTTCCAGAGCCACCTCCTTTAGTACCCTAGGATGCAGACCATCTGGACCTGGGGATTTGTTAGCCTTCAATCCCATCAGTCTACTCATCACCGTTTCCTTCCTAATGTCAATCTGTTTCAGTTCCTCTGTTACCCTATGTCCTTGGCCCATCCATACATCTGGGAGGTTGCTTGTGTCTTCCCTCGTGAAGACAGATCCAAAGTACTTATTAAATTCGTCTGCGATTTCTCTGTTTCCCATAACAATTTCTCTCAATTCATTCTTCAAGGTCGCAACATTGTTCTTAACTATCTTCCTTCTCTTCACATACCTAAAAAAACTTTTGCTATCTTCCTTTATATTCCTAGCTAGCTTGTGTTCATACCTCATTTTTTCTCCCCGTATTGCCTTTTTAGTTAAGTTTTGTTGCTCCTTAAAAATTTCCCACTCATCTGTCTTCCCACTCACCTTAGCTCTGTTATACTTCTTTTTTAATGCTATGCTATCTCTGACTTCCTTTGTCAACCACTGTGGCCACTTTCCCCCTTTGAATCCTTCCTTCTCCAGGGGATGAACTGATTTTGCACCTTGTGCATTATTCCCAAGAATACCTGCCATTGCTGTTCCACTGCCTTTTCTGCTAGGATATCCGACCAGTCAACTTTGGCCAGCTCCTCCCTCATGACTCCATAGTCTCCTTTGTTCAACCGCAATACTGACACTTCTGATCTGCCCTTATCCCTCTCAACTTGCAGATAAAAACTTATCATATTATGGTCACTACCTCCTAATGGCTCCTTTACTTCAAGATCACTTATCAAATCCTGTTCATTGCACAACACTAAATCCAGAATAGACTTATCTCTGGTCGGTTCTCGTACAAGCTGCTCCAAAAATGCATCCCGTAGGCACTCTACAAACTCCCTATCCTGGGGTCCAGTACCAACCTGATTTTCCCAGTTCACCTGCATGTTGAAATCCCCCATAACTATTGCGACATTTTCTTTGCCACATGCCATTGTTAACTCCCTATTCAACTTGCACCCAATATCCATGCTACTGTTTGGGGCCCTGTAGATAACACCTATTAGGGTCTTTTTGCCCTTACTGTTCCTCAGTTCTATCCACACTGACTCTACTCCTGATTCTATGTCCCCCCCTCTTGCAAGGGACTGAATCTCATTCCTCACCAACAGGGCCACCCCACCCCCTCTGCCCACCTTTCTGTCCCTTCGATAGCACGTATACCCTTGTACATTCAATTCCCAGGTCTGATCCCCCTGCAGCCATGTCTCCGTTATCCCAACAACATCATAGTTACCTATTCGCACCTGAGCTTCAAGCTCATCCGCCTTATTTCTGACACTTCGCGCATTCAGATATAGAATTTTTAACCCATTACTCCTCTCTCTGTTTAAATCGCTACCTATTGTGCATAACCCAGCTCCCCGAACTCTCACCGGGCTATACGCCCCTTGAATTTTGATTCCTTGTACATTGCTGGGAACATGTTCCCCCAGAGACACCAGGCCGTTTCCTCACTGGGTCTCCTCTTGGTTTTCCCAATGACTCTCCCTGCTGAGGTACCCGGGGGCTCACTCTCCTTCTGGCGTGACACCTGCTGCCAGCAGCCCTCCGCATTGTTTGTTCCCTTGGGGGATCTACTCCCCAATCAGCTCCATCATATGGGAGTGGGGTCACACTAGCTGATAACTGCTGACATATCACCACTCTCAACTCTGCCACAATCTCCTCTACCGCTCCCCGGGGTAGGCTATCTGTGGTCACTTCACCACAGGGGACACTCCCGAGCCTGCTGACGGAGGCCTCCTGCACCTCCGCCGTGTTCTCCTCTTCCCGTACCTCTCTGCTCAGCTTAACAAAAGATGGAGGGGCATGTCTTACGAGACTGTCGGAGATCCCCAAGCAATCAAGTCATGGGACTAGGCGCCCCTGGCTATCTGGTCCATTCTTAACTGATTCACCTCAGCCGCCCGAATGACCCCTCTGCGTCACAAGCAATTTAGCTGCCTCTGTAGCTGAAAAATAAAAGCAGAAACTTCTCCCCCTCCTCTTGACGCATGTTCTGAAACCCCACCATGAGCTCCATTGGGCTTCCTGTCAGGCCAAAAGCATTGTTCAGTGCTTGCATGTAATTGACAGCTGTCACTACGGGATACTTTAACCTGACGGCTCTCACAATGTCAGCGGCCCACCCATTCAAACTTTCAACCAATCTCTGTCACCTTACATCATCAGAGCACTGCCACTCATCTAACCACTGAGAGTCCGCTCTGCCCAATCCTCATACTCCTCCTCCCCTTTAGGGGTGGGCGTTATTCCAGAGAATAGTTGAAGTCTGCCATAGCTGGGACTTTGAATCTGATTTTTCAATTTATTCGCCAGAGAAGTAAGGGCGGATACTAACTCAGAATTCTCACTCTTCACTGGGGGACGTGGACTAATTAGACATTCCAAATCCGACCACTCCTTCCCCTCACTCCTCAGAAACGAGAGAACCCTGTCTTTGAAATTTCCACCCCCAGCTACCGCTACATCAGCGCTGGTCTGCATTAAAACAAGAGTTGTGCCAGCCATTTCATTAAACCTCCGCCCACAATCACAACTTTAACAGAACTTAACAGGTGAATTAACAATTCATCCAGAGTACAAATATCTGCCCCACTGGTTCATTGCTCAGGGTAATCACACAGTATCCAACGGACTCAATCCCAGACAAGTCCCCACAATTGTAACTCTCGCTTCGGCTAGCAGCTTACTATAGGGGGTGATAGCCCCCGGTCTGACCAAACTTAAGAAAACTGATTTGGGTGGATGCTACGAGGCTGAAGAGTTGGTGCAGGGGGCAGGAGTTCAGATTTCTGGATCATTGAGATCTCTTCTGGGGAAGGTCTGACCTGTACAAAAAGGACGGGCTGCACCTGAACTGGAAAGGGACCAATATCCTGGCGGGCAGGTTTGCTAGAGCTGTTGGGGAGGGTTTAAACTAGTTTGGCAGGGGGTGGGGTGGGAATCAGAATGGGAGTGCAGAGATGAGGGTAGAAGGACAAGGGCACGATGCTGTGTGTTCTGAGTTGGTGAGGAAGGACAGGCAGGGAACAAAACATACATGTAGCCAGTTAGAGGGGTTTCAACTCCTCGGACGCCCGGCACATGTGGATGGCATACAGGTCATTACAGACTTCAAACCACCTAGTACTGTGCCCCCTTCCAGCTCTGCTTCCCTCCCTGATGAGCTCAATTACTTCTACGCTCGCTTTGACCGACATAACAAGGAGGTCACCCTCAAAGCAGATCTCCCACCTGCTGAACCGCCTCTCTCACTTTCCACCTCTGATGTTTGCGCCACCCTGAGCAGGGTGAATGTACGGAAGGCAGCTGGTCTGGATGGAATACCTGGCCATGTGCTCAGAGTCTGTGCAGGGCTGGGGTCTTCACGGACATTTTTAATCTGTCCCTGGCCCAGGCAGTTGTCCCCACAAGCTTCAAGATCGCCACCATCGTGCCAGTGCTGAAGCATTCCACTGCCACGGGCCTGAATGTCTTCCACCCAGTTGCACTCACCCCCATCATTGCAAAGTGCTTTGAGAGAATGGTTCCATCACATCTGAAATCCTGTCTGCCCACTACCCTGGACCTCCATCAATTTACCGATCACACCAACAGGTCAACAGAGGACGCCATCTCCACGGCACTTCACTCTGCCCTGACCCACCTGGACATCCCCAACTCTTACGTCAGAATGCTGTTCATTGACTTTAGTTCAGCATTCAATACTGTGATCCCCTCCAAGCTGATCGCCAAACTTCTCCAGCTTGGTATCAACTCATCCCTCTGCAATTGGACCTTGGACTTTCTGACCAACAGACCCCAATCAGTTAAGTTAGACAACCTCTCCTCCTCCACTCTCACCCTGAACACCGGCGTGCCTCAAGGCTGTGTGCTGAGCCCTCTTCTTTACTCCCTTTTCACCTATGACTGCGTTCCTGTACATGGTTCTAACTCCATAATCAAGTTCGCAGATGACACCACGGTGGTTGGCCTGATCAGAGGGGATGAAGAGACGGCCTACAGGGACGAGGTCCAGCACCTGGCTGCGTGGTGTGCCGACAACAACCTGGCCCTTAACACCCAGAAGACCAAGGAGATCATTGTGGACTTCAGGCACGCTAGGAGCCACACTCACGTCCCCATCTACATCAACGGAGCTATAGTGGAGCATGTATCAAGCTTCAAATTCCTTGGTGTCCACATTACCGAGGATCTCACCTGGTCCCTGAACTCCTCCATCCTGATCAAAAAGGCACAACAGCGCCTTTAGTTGCTGCGGAGCATCAAGAAAGCTCACCTCTGTCCCAGGATACTGACGGACTTTTACCGCTGTACCATTGAGAGGATACTCACCAACTACATCTCAGTGTGGTATGGCAATTGTCCCGTATCAGACCGCAAAGCACTCCAGCGTGTGGTGAAAACTGCCCAGCGGATTATTGGCACCCAATTGCCCACCATTGAGAACATCTACCATAAACGCTGCCTGGGCAGAGCGAAAAGCATTATCAAGGATGATTCTCACCCTAACCATGAACTTTTTACTCTCCTCCCATCCGGTAGGCACTACAGGAGCCTCCACTCCCGCACCAGCAGGCACAGGAAGAGCTTCTTCCCTGAGGCTGTGACCCTGCTGATCCTCACATCACAGCACTAAGCAGTATTGCACCCATAGTGTACCGTCTCAGTACTTTTATATTTGTGTGCTGTAGCACTTTTTTATTCGCAGTTATTTTATAAATAACACTATTCTTTGCATTTCTGGTCAGATGCTAACTGCATTTCATTGGCTTTGTATCTGTACTCGGCACAATGACAATATAGTTGAATCTAATCTAATCTAAATGTGTCTATTTCAACTCTAGGAGAATTAGGAATAAAGGGGATGAATTTAGATTTAGATTATGAGAACACTCAGTCCTCGTTTATTGTCATTTAGAAATGCGTGCATGCATTAAGAAATGATACAATGTCCCTCCAGAGTGATATCACAGAAAAACAGGACAAATCAAAGATGAACACGGATAGAACCACATAATTATAACATATAGTTACAGCAGTGCAAAACAATACCATAATTTGATAAAGAACAGCACGGTAAAAAAAAGTCTCAATGTCCCGATTTGATCGACTCCCGAGTCCCCGATAGCAGACGGCAAAGGGAGAAAATCCCTGCCATAAACCTCCAGGCAGCAATAACTGCCGATGCATTGGAAGCAGCCGACACTGAGTCCATCCGTCCAAAAACTTCGAGCCTCCCACCAGCCCCTCCAATACAGCCTCCCGAGTGCCATCCTCTGCCGAGCGCCTTCGACCTGGCCCAGCCGCCAAAACAAGCAAAGCCAAGGATTCGGGGCCTTCTCCTCCGGAGATGCCGGACCGCACAGTAACAGCGATTGCAAAGCGGGCATTTCAGAAGTTTCTCCAGATGTTCCTCCATACTCTGATGTCTGTCTCCATCAAATCAGAATTGTGCACGGTACCTACTTGACAAATAACAGACATCACCACCGAAATGGCCGCGCGTGCTGCGTCACGCCGCCATCTTCTCCTCCACCTGCAAACTAGAGCATGGATCAGTACGTGAAACTATGATGTTGTGGCCGTTACTGAAACTTGGCTGGAGGGATTGGCTGATGCAGGTACTGGGGTTTAGGCGTTTTAAAAGGAATAAGATGGGAGGTAGAAAGTGGGGGGAGTAGCATGACTGGTCAGGGATAGTATTACCCAGGGTTATCCATAGCCCTCTATTTTTCTCAGCGCCATGTACCTATCCAAGAGTGTCTTAAAAAACCCTCCACCACCATCACTGGCAGCCCATTCCGCGCACTCACCACTCTCTGTGTAAAAAACTTACCCCAACATCTCCTCTGTACCTAATTCCAAGCACCTTAAAACTATGCCCTCTTGTTTTAGCCATTTCAGCCCTGGGAAAAAGCCTCTGACTATCCACATGATCAATGCCTCTCATCATTTTAAAAACTTCCAAATCTTCTAACTTCCTAGGGATATTTATTACCCCTCAACCATCAGGCTCTTGAATCAAAGGGGATAACTTCACTCAGCTTCATTTACCTCATCCTTGAAATGTTCCCACAACCAATGGACTCACTTACCAGGACTCTTCATCTTATGTTCTCAGTATTTACTTATTGTTATTATTTTTCTTTTTGCATTTGCAGTTTGGTGTCTTCTGCACAGTGGACCACTCTCCACTGAACATTGACGGCTCCTCCATTGAGATTGTTAAGAGCACCAAATTTCTTGGTGTTCACCTGGTGGAGATTCTCACCTGGTCCCTCAACACCAGCTCCATAGCAAAGGGAGCCCAGAGGCGTCGCTATTCTCTGCAAAGGCTGAGAAAAGTCCATCTCCCACCCACCATCCTCACCACATTCTACAGAGGTTGTATTGAGAGCATCCTGAGCAGCTTCATCACTGCCTGGTTCGGAAATTGCACCATCTCGGATCACAAAACCCTGTAGTGGATAGTGAGGTCAGCTGAGAAGATCATCAGGGTCTCTCTTCCTGTCATTAGAGACATTTACACCATATGCTGCATCTGTAAAGCCAGCAGCATTATGAAGGACCCCACGCACCTCTCATACAAATTCTTCTCCCTCCTGCCATCTGGCAAAAGGCACCGAAGTATTCAGACTCTCACGACCAGACTGTGTAACAGTTTCTTCCCCCAAGCCATCAGACTCCTCAATACCCGGAGCCTGGACTGACACCAACCTACTGCCCTCTACTGTGCCTATTGTTTTGTTTATTATTTATTGTAATGTCTGCACTGTTTTGTGCACTTTATGCGTCCTGGGTAGGTCTGTAGTCTAGTGTAGTTTTTGTCTTGTTTTACGTAGTTCAGTGCGGTTTTTGTATTGTTTCATGTAGCACCATGGTCCTGAAAAACATTGTCTCGTTTTTACTGTGTACTGTACCAGCAGTTATGGTCGAAATGAGAATAAAAAGTGACTTGACTTGACTTGACTTGATTAACGCCTAAATTGGTGTGGTCTTTCATTGATTCTTTTTATGGTTATTGTTCTATTATGGATTTATTGAGTATACCCATTAAATAATGAATCTCAGGCTACTATATGGTGACAATATGTAGTTTCATGGCAAATTTACTTTGAACATAGACAACATCCACTGTCAACCCCGACCAATGGAGGGAATCCTGTTAAAGCATTACCTTCTTTACCTTGAACCTCCTAAATGTCTCCATAACAGCTCAGCAAATGACACTCCTGTTGGCAATTTGCTCTACTGTCCTGTGGTCTAGGTAGCCCCTCAATGCCACTAGGTTGACCCTGAGGATTCTGATAGAATCATGGAAATTAGGAATGCGTGCAATAAAGGAACAGCAGTTATAATGGGTGACTTCAATCTACATATAGATTGGGTGAACCAAATTGGTAAGGGTGCTGAGGAAGAGGATTTCTTGGAATGTATCCAGATGGTCTTTTGACCTGACGTGTCGAGGAACCAACTAGAGAGCAGGCTATTCTAGACTGGGTATTGAGCAATGAGGAAGGGTTAATTAAGATGGAGAGTGACATAGTTAATTCAGAAACAAAGGTTCTGAACTTAAAGAAGGGTAACCTTGAAGGTATGAGACGTGAATTAGCTAAGATAGACTGGCAAATGATACTTAAAGGTTGACGGTGGATATGCAATGGCAAGCATTTAAAGATCGCATGGATGAACTACAACAATTGCTCATCCCAGTTTGGCAAAAGAATAAATCAGGGAAGGTAGTGCACCCGTGGCTGACAAAGGAAATTAGGGATAGTATCAATTCCAAAGAAGAAGCATGTAAGTTAGCCAGAAAAAGCGGCTCACCTGAGGACTGGGAGGAATTCAGAGTCCAGCAGAGGAGGACAAAGGGCTTAATTAGGAAAGGGAAAAAAGATTATGAGAGAAAACTGGCAGGGAACATAAAAACTGACTGTAAAAGCTTTTATAGATATGTGAAAAGAAAAAGATTAGTTAAGACAAATGTAGGTCCCCTACAGACAGAAACAGGTGAATTGATTATGGGGAGCAAGGACATGGCAGACTAGTTGAATAACTACTTTGGTTCTGTCTTCACTAAGGAGGACATAATAATCTTCTGGAAATAGTAGGGGACAGAGGGTCCAGTGAGATGGAGGAACTGAGGGAAATACATGTTAGTAGGGAAGTGATGTTAGGTAAATTGAAGGGATTAAAGGCAGATAAATCCCCAGGGCCAGATGGTCTGCATCCCAGAGTGCTTAAGGAAGTAGCCCAAGAAATAGTGGATGCCAGTGCGTGAGTGGGCCAGTGAAGGAGTGGAGCTTTGAGGCTTTGCCTCAAGAGGCTTCGACGAGAAGAGGCAGAGGACAAGCTAGCTCACAGTTAGTTTTTACAATATCTCCTGAGACAGTGATGTGCCTCTCATGTGAGATGTGGCAGTCTTGGGGGAACACCCCTCTCCCGCAGAGTCACATCTGCCAGAAGTGCATACGGCTGGGCGATCTGGAAGACCGTGTAAGGAAGCTGGAGCAGCAGCTGGATGACCTTCGACTCATAAGGGAGAATGAGGCAGTCATAGATGAGAGCTACAGGGAGGTAGTCACACCTAGGCTGTCGGAAGCAGGTCGTTGGGTGACAGTCAGAGGGGGGAAAGTGAAGGTGAGCAGACAGGTAGTGCAGAGCACCCCTGTAGCCACTCCCCTGAATAATAAGTTTACCATCCTGGATGCTGTTGGCGGGGACGACCGACCAGGTGTGAGCCACGGTGGCAGGGCCTCCGGCACTGATTCGGACCCTGTGGTGCAGAAGGGTGGGACGGAGAAGAGGAGAGCTGTCGTCATTGGAGACTCTATAGTCAGCGGAGCAGACAGGAGATTTTGTGGACGTGAGAAGGACACCCGCATAGTTTGTTGCCTCCCGGGTGCCAGGGTCCGGGATGTCTCTGACCGGGTGCACGACCTCCTGGTACGAGAGGGAAAGCAACCAGAAGTCATGATACATGTTGGGACCAATGACATAGGCAGGAAGAGGGATGAGGTCCTGAAGTGTGAGTTTCGGGAATTAGGCAGAAGGCTGAAGAACAGGACCTCAAGGGTGACGTTCTCAGGATTGCTGCCAGTGCTACGTGACAGAGATGGTAAGAATTGGAGGAGATGGCAGAGGAATGAAAGGTGGGGGAGTAGCATTGCTTGTTAGGGAAAATATTACAGCAGTGCTCAGGCAGGACAGATTAGAGGGCTTGTCTACTGAGTCCTTATGGGTGGAGCTGAGAAACAGGAAAGGTATGGCCACATTAGTGGGATTGTATTACAGACCACCTAATAGTCAACGAGACTTGGAAGAGCAAATCTGCAGAGAGATAGCAGGCAACTGCAGGAAACATAAAGTTGTGGTGGTAGGGGATTTTAATTTTCCATACATTGATTGGGACTCCCATACTGTTAGGGGTCTAGATGGTTTAGAGTTTGTAAAATGTGTTCAGGAAAGTTTTCTAAATCAATAAATAGAGGGACCAACTAGAGGGGATGCAATATTGGATCTCCTGTTAGGAAACGAACTAGGGCAAGTGACAGAAGTCTGTGTAGGGGAGCACTTTGGTTCCAGTGATCATAATACCATTAGTTTCAATTTGATCATGGACAAGGATAGATCTGGTCCTAGGGTTGAGGTTCTGAACTAGAAGAAGGCCAAATTTGAAGAAATGAGAAAGGATCTAAAAAGTGTGGATTGGGACAGGTTGTTCTCTGGCAAAGATGTGAGTTGGTAGGTGAGAAGCCTTCAAAGGGGAAATTTTGAGAGTGCAGAGTTTGTATGTTCCTGTCAGGATTAAAGGCAAATTAAATAGGAATAAGGGACCTTGGTTCTCAAGGGATATTGCAACTCTGATAAAGAAGAAGAGGGAGTTGTATAAAATGTATAGGAAACAGGGGGTAAATCAGGTGCTTGAGGAGTATAAGAAGTGCAAGAAAATACTTAAGAAAGAAATCAGGAGGGCTAAAAGAAGACATGAAGTTGCCTTGGCAGTCAAAGTGAAGGATAATCCAAAGAGCTTTTACAAGTATATTAAGAGCAAAAGGATTGTAAGGGATAAAATTGGTCCTCTTGAAGATCAGAGTGGTCGGCTATGTGCGGAACCAAAGGAAATGGGGCAGATCTTAAATAGGTTTTTTGCGTCTGTATTTACTAAGGAAGCTGGCATGAAATCTATGGAATTGAGGGAATCAAGTAGTGAGACCATGGAAACTGTACAGATTGAAAAGGAGGAGGTGCTTGCTGTCTTGAGGAAAATTAAAGTGGATAAATCCCCAGGACCTGACAGAGTGTTCCCTCGGACCTTGAAGGAGACTAGTGTTGAAATTGCGGGGGCCCTGGCAGAAATATTTAAAATGTCGCTGTCTACGGGTGAGGTGCCGGAGGATTGGAGAGTGGCTCATGTTGTTCCGTTGTTTAAAAAAGGATCGAAAAGTAATCAGGGAAATTATAGGCCGGTGAGTTTAACGTCAGTAGTAGGTAAGTTATTGGAGGGAGTACTAAGAGACAGAATCTACAAGCATTTGGATGGACAGGGGCTTATTAGGGAGAGTCAACATGGCTTTGTGCGTGGTAGGTCATGTTTGACCAATCTGTTGGAGTTTTTCGAGGAGGTTACCAGGAAAGTGGATGAAGGGAAGGCAGTGGATATTGTCTACATGGACTTCAGTAAGGCCTTTGACAAGGTCCCGCATGGGAGGTTAGTTAGGAAAATTCAGTTGCTAGGTATACATGGAGAGGTGGTAAATTGGATTATCATTGGCTCGATGGAAGAAGCCAGAGAGTGGTGGTAGAGAATTGCTTCTCTGAGTGGAGGCCTGTGACTAGTGGTGTGCCACAGGGATCAGTGCTGGGTCCATTGTTATTTGTCATCTATATCAATGATCTGGATGATAATGTGGTAAACTGGATCAGCAAGTTTGCTGATGATACAAAGATTGGAGGTGTAGTAGACAGTGAGGAAGGTTTTCAGAGCCTGCAGAGGGACTTGGACCATCGGGAAAAATGGGCTGAAAAATGGCAGATGGAGTTTAATACTGACAAGTGTGAGGTATTGCACGTTGGAAGGACAAACCAACGTAGAATATACAGGGTTAATAGTAAGGCACTGAGGAGTGCAGTGGAACAGAGGGATCTGGGAATACAGATACAAAATTCCCTAAAAGTATCGTCACAGGTAGATAGGGTCGTAAAGAGAGCTTTTGGTACATTGGCCTTTATTAATCGAAGTATTGAGTATAAGAGCTGGAATGTTATGATGAGGTTGTATAAGGCATTGGTGAGGCCGAATCTGGAGTATTGTGTTCAGTTTTGGTCACCAAATTACAGAAAGGATATAAATAAGGGTGAAAGAGTGCAGAGAAGGTTTACAAGGATGTTGCCGGGACTTGAGAAACTCAGTTACAGAGAAAGGTTGAATAGGTTAGGACTTTAGTCCCTGGAGCGTAGAAGAATGAGGGGAGATTTGATAGAGGTATATAAAATTATGATGGGTATAGATAGAGTGAATGCAAGCAGGCTTTTTCCACTGAGGCAAGGGGAGAAAAAAACCAGAGGACATGGGTTAAGGATGAGGGGGGAAAAGTTTAAAGGGAACATTAGGGGGGGCTTCTTCACACAGAGAGTGGTGGGAGTATGGAATGAGCTGCCAGACGAGGTGGTAAATGTGGGTTCTTTTGTAACATTTAAGAATAAATTGGACAGATACATGGATGGGAGGTGTATGGAGGGATATGGTCCGTGTGCAGGTCAGTGGGACTAGGCAGAAAATGGTTCGGCACAGCCAAGAAGGGCCAAAAGGCCTGTTTCTGTGCTGTAGTTTCTATGGTTTCTATGCTTTCTATGGAATGCGTGGCTGAGGAGTTGGTGCAGGGAGCAGGGTTTTAGATTTTTAGATCATTGGGATCTGTTCTGGGGAAGGTGGGACCTGTACAGATTGGATAGGTTGCACCTGGACTCGAGAGGGAGCAATATCCTTGCAGGTAGGTTTGCTAGCATGGTTCGGGAGGGCTTAAACTAATTTGCAAGGGGGATGGGACCCAGAGCGATAGAGCAGTGAAAGAAGTGCATGGAGTAAAGCCAGATCTAACATACAGAGAGGCTTTGAGGAAAGAGAAGCAGAATAAATGGTGTAAAGACAGTAAGGTAGAAGGGCTGAAATGTTTGTACCTCAATGCAAGAAGCATCAGGAACAAAGGTGATGAGCTGAGAGCTTGGACACATACATGGAATTATGATGTAGTGGCCATTACAGAGACTTGGCTGGCACCAGGGCAGGAATAGATTCTCAATATTCCTGGATTTCAGTGCTTTCAAAGGGATAGAGAGGTGGGGGGAAGGGGGGAAGGGGAGGAGAGGTGGCATTACTGGTCAGGGATACTACTACAGCTACAGAAAGGGTGGGTAATGTAGCAGGATCCTCTTTTGAGTCAATATGGGTGGAAGTTAGGAACAGGAAGGGAGCAGTTACTCTATTGGGGGTATTCTATAGGCCCCCTGGTAGCAGCAGAGATACAGAGGAGCAGATTGGGAGGCAGATTTTGGAAAGCTGCAAAAATAACGGGGTTGTTATCATGGGTGACTTTAACTTCCCTAATATTGATTGGCACCTGATTAGTTCCAAGGGTTTAGATGGGGCAGAGCTTAAGTGTGTCCAGGATGGATTCCTGTCACAGTATGTGGACAGGCCGACCAGGGGGAATGCCATACTAGATCTAGTACTAGGTAGTGAACTGGGTCAGGTCACAGATCTCTTAGTGGGTGAGCATCTGGGGGACAGTGACCACTGCTCCCTGGCCTTTGTAATTATCATGGAAAAGGATAGAATCAAAGAGGACAGGATAATTTTTAATTGGGGAAAGGCAAATTATGAGACTATAAGGCTAGAACTTGCGGGTGTGAATTAGGATGATGTTTTTGCAGGGAAATGTATTATGGACATGTGGTCGATGTTTTCAGATCTCTTGCAGGATGTAAGGGATAAATTTGTCCCGGTGAGGAAGATAAAGAATGGTAGGGTGAAGGAACCATGGGTGACGAGTGAGGTGGAAAATCTAATCAGGTGGAAGAAGGCAGCATACATGAGGTTTAGGAAGCAAGGATCAGATGGGTCTATTGAGGAATATAGGGAAGCAAGAAAGGAGCTTAAGAAGGGGCTGAGAAGAGCAAGAAGGGGGCATGAGAAGGCCTTGGCGGGTAGGGTAAAGGAAAACCCCAAGGCATTCTTCAATTATGTGAAGAAAAAAAGGATGACAGGAGTGAAGGTAGGACCGATTAGAGATAAAGGTGGAAATATGTGCCTGGAGGCTGTGAAAGTGAGTGAGGTCCTCAATGAATACTTCTCTTCGGTATTCACCAGTGAGAGGGAACTTGATAATGGTGAGGACAATATGAGTGAGGTTGATGTTCTGGAGCATGCTGATATTAAGGGAGAGGAGGTGTTGGAGTTGTTAAAATACATTAGGACAGATAAGTCCCCAGGGCCTGACAGAATATTCCCCAGGCTGCTCCACGAGGCGAGAGAAGAGATTGCTGAGCCTCTGGCTAGGATCTTTATGTCCTCGTTGTCCACGGGAATGGTACCGGAGGATTGGAGGGAGGCGAATGTTGTTCCCTTGTTCAAAAAAGGTAGTAGGGATAGTCCAAGTAGTTGTAGACCAGTGAGCCTTACGTCTGTGGTGGGAAAACTGTTGGAAAAGATTCTTAGAGATAGGATCGATAGGCATTTAGAGAATCATGGTCTGATCAGGGACAGTCAGCTTGGCTTTGTGAAGGGCAGATGGTGTCTAACAAGCCTGATAGAGTTCTTTGAGGAGGTGACCAGGCATATAGATAAGGGTAGTGCAGTGGATGTGATCTATCTGGAGGACATTTGTAAGGCATTTGACAAGATTCCACACGGTAGGCTTATTCAGAAAGTTAGAATGCATGGGATCCAGGGAAGTTTGGCCAGGTGGATTCAGAATTGGCTTGCCTGCCGAAGGTAGAGGGTGGTGGTGGAGGGAGTACATTCAGATTGGAGGATTGTGACTAGTGGTGTTCCACAAGGATCTGTTCTGGGACCTCTACTTTTCGTGATTTTTATTAATGACCTGGATGTGGAGGTAGAAGGGTGGGGTGGCAAGTTTGCAGTCGACACAAAGGTTGGTGGTGTTGTAGATAGTGTAGATGATTGTCAACGATTGCAGAGAGACATTGATAGGTTGCAGAAGTGGGCTGAGAAGTGGCAGATGGAGTTCAACACAGAGAAGTGTGAGGTGGTACAGTTTGGAAGGACAAACTCCAAGGCAGAGTACAAAGTAAATGGCAGGATACTTGGTAGTGTGGAGGAGCAGAGGGATCTCGGGGTACATGTCCACAGATCCCTGAAAGTTGCCTTACAGGTGGATAGGGTAGTTAAGAAAGCTTATGGGGTGTTAGCTTTCATAAGTCGAGGGATAGAGTTTAAGAGTTGCGATGTAATGATGCAGCTCTATAAAACTCTGGTTAGGCCACACTTGGAGTACTGTGTCCAGTTCTGGTGACCTCACTATAGGAAGGATGTGGAAGCATTGGAAAGGGTACAGAGGAGATTTACCAGGATGCTGCCTGGTTTAGAAAGTATGCATTATGATCAGAGATTAAGGGAGCTATGGCTTTACTCTTTGGAGAGAAGGAGGATGAGAGGAGACTTGATAGAGGTGTACAAGATAATAAGAGGAATAGATAGAGTGGATAGCCAGCGCCTCTTCCCCAGGGCACCACTGCTCAATACAAGAGGACATGGCTTTAAGGTAAGGGGTGGGAAGTTCAAGGGGGATATTAGAGGAAGGTTTTTTACTCGGAGAGTGGTTGGTGCGTGGAATGCACTGCCTGAGTCAGTGGTGGAGGCAGATACACTAGTGAAGTTTAAGAGACTACTAGACAGGTATATGGAGGAATCTACGGTGGGGGCTTATATGGGAGGCAGGGTTTGAGGGTCGGCACAACATTGTGGGCCGAAGGGCCTGTACTGTGCTGTACTATTCTATGTTCTATGTTCTATTAGTGATAATTTTTCAAAACTCTAGATTCTGGACTAGTTCCTGAGGACTAGAGGGTGGCTAATGTAACCCCACTTTTTAAAAAAGGGGGGAGAGAGAAACCGGGGAATTTTGGCAAAAGAATAAATCAAGGAAGGTAGTGCACCCGTGGCTGACAAGAGAAATTAGGGATAGTATCAATTCCAAAGAAGAAGCATACAAATTAGCCAGGGAAAGTGGCTCACCTGAGGACTGGGAGAAATTCAGAGTTCAGCAGAGGAGGACAAAGGGCTTAATTAGGAAGGGGAAAAAAGATTATGAGAGAAAACTGGCAGGAAACAAAAAAACGGACTGTAAAAGCTTTTATAGATATGTAAAAAGGAAAAGACTGGTAAAGACAAATGTAGGTCCCCTGCAGACAGAAACAGGTGAATTGATTATGGGGAGCAAGGACATGGCAGACCAATTGAATAATTACTTTGGTTCTGTCTTCACTAAGGAGGACATAAATAATCTTCCAGAAATAGTAGGGGACAGAGGGTCCAGTGAGATGGAGGAACTGAGCGAAATACATGTTAGCAGGGAAGTGGTGTTGGGTAAATTGAAGGGATTAAAGGCAGATAAATCCCCAGGGCCAGATGGTCTGCATCCCCGAGTGCTTAAGGAAGTAGCCCAAGAAATAGTGGATGCATTAGTGATAATTTTTCAAAACTCATTAGATTCTGGACTAGTTCCTGAGGATTGGAGGGTGGCTAATGTAACTCCACTTTTTAAAAAAGGAGGGAGAGAGAAACCGGGGAATTATAGACCGGTTAGCCTAATGTCGGTGGTGGGGAAACTGCTGGAGTCAGTTATCAAGGATGTGATAACAGCACATTTGGAAAGCGGTGAAATGATCGGACAAAGTCAGCATGGATTTGTGAAAGGAAAATCATATCTGACGAATCTCATAGAATTTTTTGAGGATGTAACTAGTAGAGTGGATAGGGGAGAACCAGTGGATGTGGTATATTTGGATTTTCAGAAGGCTTTTGACAAGGTCTCACACAGGAGATTAGTGTGCAAACTTAAAGCACACGGTATTGGGGGTAAGGTATTGGTGTGGGTGGAGAGTTGGTTAGCAGACAGGAAGCAAAGAGTGGGAATAAACGGGACCTTTTCAGAATGGCAGGCGGTGACTAGTGGGGTACTGCAAGGCTCAGTGCTGGGACCCCAGTTGTTTACAATATATATTAATGACTTGGATGAGGGAATTAAATGCAGCATCTCCAAGTTTGCGGATGACACGAAGCTAGGTGGCAGTGTTAGCTGTGAGGAGGATGCTAAGAGGATGCAGAGTGACTTGGATAGGTTGGGTGAGTGGGCAAATCCATGGCAGATGCAATTTAATGTGGATAAATGTGAAGTTATCCACTTTGGTAGCAAAAATAGGAAAACAGATTATTATCTGAATGGTGGCCGATTAGGAAAAGGGGAGGTGCAACGAGACCTGGGTGTCATTATACACCAGTCATTGAAAGTGGGCATGCAGGTACAGCAGGCGGTGAAAAAGGCGAATGGTATGCTGGCATTTATAGCGAGAGGAATCGAGTACAGGAGCAGGGATGTACTACTGCAGTTGTACAAGGCCTTGGTGAGACCACACCTGGAGTATTGTGTGCAGTTTTGGTCCCCTAATCTGAGGAAAGACATCCTTGCCATAGAGGGAGTACAAAGAAGGTTCACCAGACTGATTCCTGGGATGGCAGGACTTTCATATGAAGAAAGACTGGATGAACTGGGCTTGTACTCGTTGGAATTTAGAAGATTGAGGGGGGATCTGATTGAAACGTATAAGATCCTAAAGGGATTGGACAGGCTAGATGCAGGAAGATTGTTCCTGATGTTGGGGAAGTCCAGAACGAGGGGTCACAGTTTGAGGATAGAGGGGAAGCCTTTTAGGACCGAGATTAGGAAAAACTTTTTCACACAGAGAGTGGTGAATCTGTGGAATTCTCTGCCACAGGAAACAGTTGAGGCCAGTTCATTGGCTATATTTAAGAGGGAGTTAGATATGGCCCTTGTGGCTACGGGGGTCAGGGGGTATGGAGGGAAGGCTGGGGTGGGGTTCTGAGTTGGATGATCAGCCATGATCATAATAAATGGCGGTGCAGGCTCTAAGGGCCGAATGGCCTACTCCTGCACCTATTTTCTATGTTTCTCTATGTTTCTAAAGAGTGGGAATAAACGGGAGCTTTTCAGAATGGCAGGCAGTGACTAGTGGGGTACTGCAAGGCTCCGTGCTGGGACCCCAGTTGTTTACAATATATATTAATGACTTAGATGAGGGAATTAAATGCAGCATCTCCAAGTTTGCGGATGACACGAAGCTGGGCGGCAGTGTTAGCTGTGAGGAGGATGCTAAGAGGATGCAGGGTGACTTGGATAGGTTAGTTGAGTGGGCAAATTCATGGCAGATGCAATTTAATGTGGATAAATGTGAGGTTATGCAAGAACAGAAAACAGATTATTATCTGAGTGGTGGCTGATTAGGAGAAGGGGAGGTGCAACGAGACCTGGGTGTCATTATATACCAGTCATTGAAAGTGGGCATGCAGGTACAGCAGGCGGTGAAAAAGGCAAATGGCATGCTGGCATTTATAGCAAGAGGATTCGAGTACAGGAGCAGGGAGGTACTACTGCAGTTGTACAAGAACTTGGTGAGACCACACCTGGAGTATTGTGTGCAGTTTTTGTCCCCTAATCTGAGGAAAGACATTCTTGCCATAGAGGGAGTACAAAGAAGGTTCACCAGATTGATTCCTAGGATGGCAGGACTTTCATATAATGAAAGACTGGATCAACTAGGCTTATACTCGTTGGAATTTGGAAGATTGAGGGGGGATCTTATTGAAAGATATAAAATCCTAAAGGGATTGGACAGGCTAGATGCAGGAAGATGGTTCCCGATGTTGGGGAAGTCCAGGATGAGGGGTCACAGTTTGAGGATAAAGGGGAAGCCTTTTAGGACCGAGATTAGGAAAAACTTCTTCACACAGAGAGTGGTGAATCTGTGGAATTCTCTGTCACAGGAAACAGTCGAGGCCAGTTCATTGGCTATATTTAAGAGGGAGTTGTGGCTAAAGGGATCGGGGGTATGGGGGGAAGGCTGGTACAGGGTTCTGAGTTGGATGATCAGCCATGATCGTACTGAATGGCGGTGCAGGCTTGAAGGGCCGAATGGCCTACTCCTGAACTTATTTTCTATGTTTCTATGATTTGCCATGCCACAGGCATAGTAGTTAAGCCACTAATGAGTCATATTCCTGTACCCTTTTCTTAAAGGCAAATTTATTTTTCCTAATTGTCTATCGAATTCACATTAGTGTTAGCATTGACATGACTACTCTCAAATCATAACTACTCTCTGCATTCAAAAACTATTTTCCCTTTATACAGTTTGCCCATCATTTGACCTGAGCTCTCTGGTCCATGAACCATGGAGATACGGGCACATATTCAACTACTTTATCTAAACCCACAAGCACACTTCTCACATTGATCAAAGTATCTCCCAGCCATCTTTACTCTAAAAGGTTCATCTACAATCTCATCATTTAATTCCTTGTTCCTCGAACTCTAGCTAATCCGTGACCATTCTACTATTTCGCACTGGTTATTACAGTAGCTTTTTGTATTTATCACTACTCTGTATACTGTGGGTTACACGTGAATTTTACTGCACCTTGGTGTGTTTGAAAATAAATTAATCTGGATCTACATTCAGAAAAGGTCCAAAACAATGAAGGAATAATGTCGTATTTCTGAGACAGCCATTAATATGGAGAAAGAACCTCGGGATATCCCCACCATCTAACTAGGGATAACACCTATTGCTTTTGTCCATCTTGGTGGTGGAGATTGCCAAGAACAATCAGGGTTAAAGACCATGATCACCCACGTCATGCACACAGCATATAATAATGATGATGATGGGGGTGGAGACTGATAGTTCAGGAATTCTTTTTAAAGAAAAATGTTGAAGCACACATGCTGTACATATTATGTTCTGCTCCTATAGGATGAAACAGTCACAGAAAGAGTGGTAATTGTGTAGTCGAACAAACAGACAGGTGTGTCTTGGTGTCAGCAAAAATTATAGAAGAGACAATTACTTTCACATTTTATACTCTAAGCCATTGTTCGGAGTAATTTAACTGACAGATCAACATTGCCAGTAATTAAAATCTTGCAATACAGAAACAACCTTTACCATCCACTAGTATGTGGGCTTTTTTTGCCTTCATTCTGCAGGTCTCAGCCCACCCATGTCGAATTTTCTCCTCTCCTTCTCCCTTGCATTTGTTCTAAATGCACATGAGTATGTAAGCCCTCTTTGCCCAGTGGTTTCCCAAGGAGACAGCGATGGGTCCTTTTCTTGAGAGTTGTTGCAATCCACATTGATCAATCAGTACAGCACAGGAACAGAGCCTTCAGCCTACAATTTTGTGTTGAACCAATTAAAATAGTAATCAAATTAGAAAAGCTGAAAGAAGATACCAGGTTGCTTTGGCAAGTAAGGTGAAAATAAATCCAAGGGGTTTCTACAGTTATATTAATAGCAAAAGGATAGGGAGGGATAAAATTGGTCCCTTAGAGAATCAGAGTGGACAGCAATGTGTGGAACCAAAAGAGATGGGGGAGATTTTGAACAATTTCTTTTCTTCGGTATTCACTAAGGAGAAGGATATTGAATTGTGTAAGATAAGGGAAACAGGTAGGGAAGTTATGATAACTATGATGATTAAAGAAGAGGAAGTACTGGCGCTTTTAAGGAATATAAAAGTGGATAAGTCTCTGGGTCCTGACAGGACATTCCCTCGGACATTGAGGGAAATTAGTGTAGAAATAGCAGGGGCTCTGACAGAAATATTTCAAATGTTTTTAGAAATGGGGATGGTACCAGAGGATTGGCGTATTGCTCATGTTGTTCTATTGTTTAAAAAGGATTCTAAGAGTAAACCTAGGAATTATTGGCCTGTGAGTTTGACATCAGTGGTGGGTAAATTGATGGAAAGTATTCTTAGAGATGGTATATATAATTATCTGGATAGACAGGGTCTGATTAGGAACAGTCAACATGGATTTGTGCGTGGAAGGTCATGTTTGACAAATCTTATTGAATTTTTTGAAGAGGTTACTAGGAAAGTTGACGAAGGTAAAGCGGTGGATGTTGTCTATATGGACTTCAGTAAGGCCTTTGAAAAGGTTCCACATGGAAGGTTAAATCGTTAGGTATTAATATTAAAGTAGTAAAATGGATTCAGCAGTGGCTGGATGGGAGACGCCAGAACGTAGTGGTGGATAACTGTTTGTCAGATTGGAGACCGGTGACTAGTGGTGTGCCTCAGGGATCTGTACTGGGTCCAATGTTGTTTGTCATATATATTAATGATCTGGATGATGAGGTTGTAAATTGGATTAGTAAGTATGCAGATGATACTAAGATAGGTGGAGTTGTGGATAATGAAGGTCAGAAGTTGGCGGGAGGAGAGAGTGCAGTGCACCGCGCCTACGCAGCCCTCCAGTGAAAAATGATATCGTATCCGTTAAATAGGGGCCGTGGACAATTCTGATTTGATGGAGACAGATGTGAAAGCACAGAGGAACATCTGGAGAAATTTCTGAAACACCCGTTCGCTGCTATCGTTACTGCGCGATCGTGAATCTTCCAGAGGGAAGGCCTCAAAATTCCCGGCTTTGCCTGCTGTTGGCGACCGAGATTGAGGTCGAATCGCTCGGATAGAGATGGTGCTCGGTACTCGGTGTCAGAGAGTTGTTCGGAGGCTCGAAGTTTTCGGACGATTCAGAGTAGGACTGTGGTCGGGCATAGCAGGGAGAGTTTTTCTTCCTTCTCCTGTCTGCGTGAGATGTGGGGCATTTGAGAGACTTTGAACTTTCTACTGTGTTTATGGACTGTTCTTCATCAAGTTATGGTATTGTTGCACTGTTGTAACTCTATGTCATAATTATGTGGTTTTGTTAGTTTTTTCAGTCTTGGTCTGTCCTGTGTTTTGTGATATCACACCGGAGGAAATATTGTATCATTTCTTAATGCATGCATTACGAAACGACAATAAAAGAGGACTGCGTGTCTTCAGAATCCACAGGATTTCAAAGCTTGCAGAGAGATTTAGGCCAGTTAGAAGAGTGGGCTAAAAGATGGCAAATGAAGTTTAATGCTGATAAATGTGAGGTGCTACATTTTGGTAGGACTAATCAAAATAGGACACACATGGTAAATGGTAGGGCATTGAAGAATGCTGCAGAACAGGGGCCCCCAACCTTTTTTGCACTGTGGACCGGTTTCATATTGACAATATTCTTGCGAACCGTCCGACCGGGGGGATAGGGTTGCCAACGGACAAGAGTAGCAGTCAAATACGTTGTTTACCCCGAGACTACAATGACCATGAAGCCTTGTGTGGGCACCAGTGCGCATGCGTTATTTGCGCATGCATGTACGTGCCAATTTTTTCTACAAATCATTTTTGGCGATTCTGTGGGGGAGGGGAGGTGGTAATGACGACCGGAATATCAGTGATAAGTGGCTAATACACTCAATTTCGTTTCTAAAAGGGTTTATCTAACGAATTTAATATTAAACACAGCGCATATTTTCCTCGCGTGAATATAGACGGGGGAGTTTGAAGTAAGTGTTGAACGAACTTCCAGTAGAAGTGGTTCGATATTATCATTTAAAGAAAAATTGGATAGGCATATGGACAGGAAAGGAATGGAGTGTTATGGGCTGAGTGCAGGTCGGTGGGACTAGGTGAGAGTAGCGTTCAGCATGGACTAGAAGGGCAGACATGGCCTATTTCCGTGCTGTAACTGTTATATGGTTATATAAGTCACTTATAAGTCAATAGCATCATAACATTTGGATATTAAACACACAGCACATATTTTCCCCGTATGAACATATAAAATCATTGCAATACACCAATATTGCTGAATCAGTGGGAGCCCTGGGCTTGTTTCCCTGCAACAAGATGGTCCCATCGAAGGGTGACGGGAGACAGCGATACTCGAAGGGGGTTCCTTATGTCCAGTCTATTCCGCAATTTGGTTTTCTTTGCAGAGATATGTTGGAAATAAGACCATAAGACAAAGGAGTAGAAATCGGCCATTCGGCCCATCGAGTCTGCTCTGCCATTCCATCATGAGCTGATCCATTTTCCCATTTAGTCCCACTCCCCCACCTTCTCACCATAACCTTTGATGCCCTGGCTACTCGGATACCTATCAATCTCCTCCTTAAAAACACCCAGTGATTTGGCCTCCACTGCTGCCCATGGCAACAAATTCCATAGATTCATCACCCTCTGACTAAAAAAATTTCTTTGCATTTCTGTTCTGAATGGGTGCCCTTCAATCCTTAAGTTATGCCCTCTCGTACTAGCCTCCCCCATCATGGGAAACAATTTTGCCACATCCACTCTGTCTATGCCTTTCAACGTACAAAATGTTTCTGTGAGATCTACCCTCATTCTTCTAAACTCCAAGGAATACAGTCCAAGAGCGGACAAACGTTCCTCATATGTTAACCCTCTCATTCCCAGAATCACTCTAGTGAATCTTCTCTGTACCCTCTCCAACGTCAGCACATCCTTTCTTAAATAAGGAGACCAAAACTGCCCACAGTACTCCAAGTGAGGTCTCACCAGCGCCTTATAGAGCCTCAACATCACATCCCTGCTCCTGTACTCTATTCCTCCAGAAGCAACGTTTTCAGTGTTGTCCTGGCTATCTCAGGATATTTAGCCTCAACTTTGATCCAGAATGCCGGCAGAGATGTTATGTGAAACATACTTTTCAGCCCGCTGTCATTTGCAAGTTCGAGGAGTTGATCATCTTCCCGTGCCGACATGGATGACGCATGGGTAATAACCTTGCATGTGTAATAGCTCAACAGTGGGCGTGACAGGGAATGAGGAAAGGTGCAGCTGATTCATATCTCCAAATCATATCGTTTCCTCGCGGCCCGGTAGCAGTCCGCGGCCTGGTGGTTGGCCTTTATAAATCAGAGCATTGAGTATAGCAGTTGGGATGCAATGTTGAAATTGTACAAGGCATTGGTAAGGCCAAATTTGGAGTATTGTGTAAAGTTCTGGTCACCGAATTATAGGAAAGATGTCAACAAAATAGAGAGAGTACAGAGAAGATTTACTAGAATGTTGCCTGGGTTTCATCTCCTAAGTTACAGAGAAAGGTTGAATAAGTTGGGTCTTTATTCTTTGGAGCATAGGAGGTTGAGGGGGGACAATACAGGTATTTAAAATTATGAGAGGGATTGATAGAGTTAACATGGATAGGCTTTTTCCATTGACAGTGGGGGAGATTCAAACAAGAGGACACGAGTTGAGAGTTAAAGGGCAAAAGTTTAGGGGTAACATCGGGGGAAACTTCTTTACTCAGAGAGTGGTAGCTGTGTGGAACGAGCTTCCAGCAGAAGTGGTAGAGGCAGGTTTGATATTGTCATTTAAGGTAAAATTGGAAAGCTATATGGACAGGAAAAGAATGGAGGGTTATGTGCTGCGTGCAGGTCAGTGGGACTGGGTGAGAGTAAGCGTTTGGCACGGACTAGAAGGGCCGAGATGGCCTGTTTCCATGCTGTAATTGTTATATGGTTATATGGACTTATGCGTGGCACCTTATCAAACACCTTCTGAAAATCCAAATGATATTCACTGCCTCTCCTTTGTCCACCCTGCTTGTTACATCCTTGAAGAACTCTAACAGATAAAGTCAGACAGGATTTACTTTTACAGAAACCATGCTGACTTTGACTTACTTTATCATTAGTCTCCAAGTACCTCGAAACCTCATAGAACATAGAAATTTACAGCACAGTACAGGCCATTCAGCCCATAATGTTGTGCCAACCCTCAAACCCTGCCTCCCATATAACCCCCCCCCCCCACCTTAAGTGCCTCTGTATACCTGTCTAGTAGTCTCTTAAACTTCACTAGTGTATCTGCCTCCACCACTGCCTCAGGCAGTGCATTCCACGCACCAACCACTCTCTGAGTAAAAAACCTTCCTCTAATATCCCCCTTGAACTTCCCACCCCTTACCTACGCCCCCTCATGTTAGCCATTTCAGCAAAAGAGGTGGGGGCGTGGCACTGCTGATCAGGGGTAGTGTCACGGCTGCAGAAAAGGAAGAGGTCATGGAGGGGTTGTCTACTGGATCTCTGTGGGTGGAAGTCAGAAACAGGAAGGGGTCAATAACTCTACTGGGTGTTTTTTTTTATATAGACCACCCAATAGTAACAAGGACATCGAGGAGCAGGTAGGGAGACAGATTCTGGAAAGGGGCAGTAACAACAGTGTTATCATTATGGGGGATCTTAATTTCCCCAATATTGATTGGCATCTCCCTGGATCGAGGGGTTTAAATGGGGTGGAGTTTGTTAGGTGTGTTCAGGAAGGTTTCCTGACTCAGTACGTGGATAAGCCGACTAGAGGAGACGCTGTACTTGATCTGACATTGGAAATGAACCTGGTCAAGTGTCAGGTCTCTCAGTGGGAGAGCATTTTGGAGACAGTGATCACAATTCTATCTCCTTTACCGTGGCATTGGAGAGGGATAGGAACAGACAAGCTAGGAAACCATTTAATTGGAATAAGGGGAAATATGAAGCTATTAGGCAGGAGTTTGGAAGCATAGATTGGGAGCAGGTGTTCTTGGGGAAATGTATGGCAGAACTGTGGCAAGTGTTCAGGGGATATTTGCATGGCATTCTGCACAGGTACGTTTGAATCAGACAGGGAAAGGATGGTAGGGTACAGGAACCGTGGTGTACAAAGGCAGTTGAAAATCTAGAATCAGTTGAAAAGAAAAGCTAAGGAAAGGTTCAAAAAACTTGGTAATGATAGAGATCTCGAAAATTATAAGGCTAGCAGGAAGGAGCTTAAGAATGAAATTAGAAGAGCCAGAAGGGGCCATGAGAAGCCCTTGGTGAACAGGATTAAGGAAAACCCCAAGGCATTCTACAAGTATGTGAAGAGCAAGAGGATAAGACGTGAGAGAATAGGACCAATCAAGTGTGACAGTGGAAAAGTGTGTATGGAACTGGAGGAGATGGCAGAGGTATTCACTACGGAAAAGGATCTTGGTGATTGTAGGGATGACTTACAGCGGACTGAAAAGCTTGAATATAGATACATTAAGGAAGAGGACGTGCTGGAGATTTTGGAAAGCATCAAGTTGGATAAGTCACCGGGACCGGATGAGATATGAGGTGAGGGAGAAGATTACTGAGCTTCTGGCAATGATCTTTGCATCATTAACGTCGTTCCAGAGGATCGGAGGGTTGCAGATGCTGTTCCCTTATTCAAGAAAGGGAGTAGAGAAATCCCAGTAAATTATAGAGCAGTGAGCCTTACTTCATTGGTTGGTAATTTGATGGAGGAAATCCTGAGAGGCAGGATTTATGAACATTTGGAGAGGCATAATATGATTAGGAATTGTCAGCATGGCTTTGTCAAAGGCAGGTCATGCCATATGAGCCTGACTGAACTTTTTGAGGATGTGACTAAACACATTGATGAAGTTAGAGCACTAGATGTATTGTATGTGGATTTCAGCAAAGCATTTGATAAGGTACCCCATGCAAAGCTTATTGAGAAAGTAAGGAGGCATGGGATCCAAGGGGACATTGCTTTGTGGATCCAGAACTGGCTTGCCCACAGAAGGCAAAGAGAGGTTGTAGACAGGTCATATTCTGCATGGAGGTCGGAGACCAGTGGATCTGTTCTGGGACCCCTTCTCTTCGTAATTTTTATAAATGACCTGGATGAGGAAGTGGAGGGATGGGTTAAGTAAACTAGTGGATGACACGAAGATTGGGGGAGATGTGGATAGTGTGGAGGGCTGTCAAAGGTTATAGCAGGACTTCATTAAAACACAGAAAACCTATAGCACAATACAGGCCCATTGGCCCAGAATGCTGTGCCGAATATGCACTTACCCAGAGTTACCCATAGTCCTCTATTTTTCTAAGCTCCATGTTCCTATCCAGCAGTCTCTCAAAAGACCCCATCATATCTGCGTCCACCACCATTGCCCATTCTATGCACTCACCAATCTGTGTATAAAAAAAACCTACCCCTGACATCTCCTCTATACCTACTTCCAAGCACCTTAAAACTGTGCCCTCTCGTGCTAGCCATTTCAGCCCTGGGAAAAAGCCTCTGACTATCCACACGATCAATGCCTCTCATCATCTTAAACACCTCTATCAGGTCACCTCTCATCCTCCACTGCTCCAAGGAGAAAAGGCTGAGTTCACTCAACCTATTTTCATAAGGCATGCTCCCCAATCCAGGCAACATCCTTGTAAATCTCCTCTGCACCCTTTCTATGGTTTCTATATCCTTCCTGTGGTGAGGTGACCAGAACTGAGCACAGTACTCCAAGTGGGGTCTGACCAGGGTCCTACATAGCTGTAAAATTACCTCTCGGCTCTTAAACTCAATCCCACAGTTGATGAAGGCCAATGCAGCATATGCCTTCTTAACCACAGAGTTAACCAGCGTAGCAGTTTTGAGTGTCCTATGAACTTGGACCCTAAGGTTTCTCTGATCCTCCACACTGCCAAGAGTCTTACATTAATACAATATTCTGCCATCATATTTGACATACCCTGGTCAGACCCCACTTGGAATACTGTGCTCTTGGAAGACAGGTTCATCATTTCTTGAAAGTGACATCATAGGTAGATAGGGTTGTAAAGAAAGCTTTTGGCACGTTGGCCTTCATAAATCAATGTACTGAGTACAGGAGATGGGATGTTATGTTGAAGTTGTACAAGATGTTTAGCCAGTTTTGTCACATACCTACAGGAAAGACGCAAATAAGGTTGAAAGAGTAAAAAGAAAATGTACAAGGATGTTGCTGGGCCTGGAGGACCTGAGTTATAGGTTAGGACTTTATTCCTTGAAACACAGAAGTTTGAGAGGATATTTAATAGAAATTTACACAACTGAGGGGTAAGTTTTTCCACACAGAGTGGTGGGTGCATGAAATGCATTGCCAGCGACGATACAATAGGGTCTTTTAAGAGCCTCTTAGATAGGTACCTACCTGGAGCTTAGAAAAATAGAGGGCTGTGAGGTAGGGGAATTCTAGGCAGTTTCTAGAGTAGATTACATGGTCGGCACAACATTATGGGCCGTAGGGGTTGTAATGTGCTGTAGATTTCTATGTTTTGTGTTCTACCCTGATGTCAGTCCCTGATTGGAGCACTAACACTGGGCAGCAAGCCAGGCAGTAAGAGATCAGTCTCAGCTAGTGTTCTCTTGCAACTAAAAACCCAATTATGATGATGAGAATGAGATACCAGAAGAGGGAAGAGTAACTGGTATCCAAGAAGGAATGCTTTCAAGGTGAGAAAGACACACTCTGCAACGAATAAACAACCCAGTATGTTTCACAAAGATGTGGGGATGGAATTAGGGAAGAACTCAGTCAACATGAAACACACCAAAATGAGAGACAATTAACAACTGTTTTTTGTGGAAAAAGTGATTAAAATGTTTTAATTTTCTCCAAATTCTATTCTCCAAAAAGAAGAAAAATGCAATAAAAAGGGAGAGCAGAATCAAAATAGAGGAAAACATTTTGGAACTTGCTGCTTTCAAGAAGGGAGGTAGCTGGATAGAAATGTAGGAGACGGTTTTTTGGGTTTTACTGATCGTCGCCTACTGACAGTATCCCTGGTTACGGAGAGTGATCATTGCCTATTAAGTCTCCATGGTTACGGAGCTGCCTGTGCTGCTGCTGTTGTTGTGGGAACCACCACAGAATCTGCCTGTACTGCTGGGCTTTGATCTGTGAAATCAAAAAGACAAGATCAAGTTTTTAACATAAAATAACAACATGTTCAAAAGGGGGGAAAATAAAGCAATTCACCCATATGATTCATTTTTCAAAAATTCCAAGATTACCCCAATTGACTCACATTCACTGCACAATTAACAGGATCATCATTTAACATCGCGACTCTCTGCTTCCATCAAGTGGTTGAGGACATCTGCAAAAAGCGATGTCTTATAAGGGTGGTATATTAAGGACCCCCATCACCCAGGGCATGCCCTGTTCTCATTACCACCATCAGGAAGGAGGTACAGGAGCCTGAAGGCACTCACTCAATATTTCAAGAACAGCTTCTTCCCCACCGCCATCAGTGTTCTGAATGGACAAAGAACCCAAGATTACTACCTCACTTTTTTTTATATATCTTATTGCACATATACATGAGATCAGTGTCCTCTTTCAATTAAAAACTCAATTATGATGATAAAAATGAGATATCAGAAGAGGGATATATAGAAGAGTGGAAAAATTAGGCAGTATCTAGCAGGGGTTGACTGAGTGAGCCTTTTAGAAAGGAAATGAATGAATAGCAAGTGCAGGGGCAGCGTTTTTTATGAAAAATCTTTTGTAATATCTTTCTAAACAAGATGAGGCTGCTGAACAAGATAACAGCCCATGGTATTACAGGAAAAACACTCACATGGATAGGGCATTGGCTGATTGTTCCCACTCTTTGCCTCCAGCCAAAGAGATCCTTTTGGGATTGGCTGTTAGTGACTAGTATTCACAGGGATCTGTGTTGAGACCACTTCTTTTTATGTAACGTGCCAACGATTTGGATAATGAAACTGATGTTTTGTGGCCAAGTTTGCAGACAATACGAAGATAGGTGGAGGGGCAGGTAATGCTGAGGAAGCAGAGAGGTTGCAGAAGGACTTAGGTTAGGAGAAAGGGCAAAGTGTCAGATGGAATACAGTGTCGTCAAGTGTATGGTCGTGCACTCTGAAAGAAGGAAGAAAAGCATAGACTATTTTCTAAGTGGGGAAAAAATTCAAAATTCTGAGGTGCAAAGGGATTTGGGAGTCTTCGTGCAGTGAGGATGTAATGCTTGGGCTTTATAAGGTACTGGCCAGACTGTACTTGGGAGTATTGAGAGCAGGTTTGGGCCCTTACCTAAAAGGTGTGCTGGCATTGGACAGGGTACAGAGGAGGTTCATGAGAATTATTCTGGGAATGAAAGGGTTAAACTATGAGAAGCATTTGATGGCTCTAGGAGTATACCCACTGGAGCTGAGAAGAATGGGAGAGGATCTCATTGAAACCTACTGAATATTGAAAGGGCTGGATAAAGTGGATATAGGGAGGATGTTTTCTATAGTGGGCGAGTCTAGGACCAGACAGCATAGCCTCAGACTAGAGGATGTCAATTTAGAAGAGATGAGAAGGAATTCTTTAGCCAGAGGGTGGTGAATCTGTGGAATTCATTGTCACAGATGGCTGTTGTGGCTAAGTCACTGGGTATATTTAAAGCGGAATTTGATTTCGAGCTCCATAGGGTTCTTGATTAGTCAGGGTGTCAAAGGCTACAGGAGAATGGAATTGGGAGGGATAACAAGTCAGTGATGATGGAATGACAGAGCAGGTGCAATGGGCCAAATGGCCTAATTCTGCTCCCATATCTTATGGTGATATTTATATGGCTTGCCTCTGCATCGTTCCATGCAGTTCCTTATGTACCCTTGCAGTTCTTTCTACAACATTCATTACAATTGACAAAATATCTCTTACCTCTTTGGCCAATTTATTTATTATTAGTCTGAAGAACAAGGAGCTCAAACTATTCCATCACTTTCTTCAGGAGGCAAAAGCAATTTGGCAAGTCTCCTTCGAATGTGACCGATTTTTAATCAATGTACCAGAGAGAACACCCTATTTGGATGCATCACGGTTTGGTATGGCAACTTTTCTGCAGGTGACCGCAAGAGACTGCAGAGTTGTGGATACAGCTCTGCATATCACAGAAACCAGCCTCCCCACTGTGGATCCTATATACACTTCTTACTACTGCAGTAAAGCAGCCAGTATAATCAAGGACCCCACCCACCCCAGACATTCTCTCTTCCCCTACCCCTCGTTGGGTAGAAAATACAAAAGTTGGAAAGCACACACCACCAGACCAAACATAGAACATAGAATAGTACAGCACAGTACAGGCCCTTCTGCCCACAATGTTGTGCCGACCCTCAAACCCTGCCTCCCATATAAACCCCCCACCTTAAGTTCCTCCATATACCTGTCTAGTAGTCTCTTAAACTTCACTAGTGTATCTGCCTCCACCACTGACTCAGGTAGTGCATTCCACGCACCAACCACTCTCTGAGTAAAAAACCTTCCTCTAATATCCCCCTTGAACTTCCCACCCCTTACCTTAAAGCCATGTCCTCTTGTATTGAGCAGTGGTGCCCTGGAGAAGAGGCGCTGGCTATCCACTCTATCTATTCCTCTTATTATCTTGTACACCTCTATCATGTCTCCTCTCATCCTCCTCCTCTCCAGAGAGTAAAGCCCTAGCTCCCTTAATGTCTGATCATAATGCATACTCTCTAAACCAGGCAGCATCCTGGTAAATCTCCTCTGTACCCTTTCCAATGCTTCCACATCCTTCCTATAGTGAGGTGACCAGAACTGGACACAGTACTCCAAGTGTGGCCTAACCGGAGTTTTATAGAGCTGCATCATTACCTCGTGACTCTTAAATTCTCTCCATTGACTTATGAAAGCTAACACCCCATAAGCTTTCTTAACTACCCTATCTACCTGTGAGGCAACTTTCAGGGGTCTGTGGACATGTACCCCCAGATCCCTCTGCTCCTCCACGCCACCAAGTATCCTGCCATTTACTTTGTACTCTGCCTTGGAGTTTGTCCTTCCAAAGTGTACCACCTCACACTTCTCCGGGTTGAACTCCATCTGCTACTTCTCAGCCCACTTCTGCATCCTATCAATGTCTCCCTGCAATCTTTGACAATCCTCTACACTATCTACAACACCACCAACCTTTGCGTTGTCTGCAAACTTGCCAACCCACCCTTCTACCCCCACATTCAGATTGTTAATAAAAATCACGAAAAGTAGAGGTCCCAGAACCGATCCTTGTGGGACACCACTAGTCACAACCCTCCAATCCGAATGAACTCCCTCCACCACGGTCCTCTGCCTTCTGCAGGCAAGCCAATTCTGAATCCACCTGGCCAAATTTCCCTGGATCCCATTGCCTTCTGACTTTCTGAACATTAAGTGAACACCACCCACATAACAGGAGATTGCATCTGTCCTAAGGCTATTAACTAGCTCCCTAGTACGATACGATGGACTCTGACCTCACAATATAACTCATGATTTTCTATTTTATTGTTTACTTGCACTTACATATTGGTGGAGGAACTCAGTAGGTCAGCCAGCATCTATGGTGAGGAATAAACAGTTGATGGTTTAAATTGAGACCCTTTATTGGGACTGGAAAGGAACAGGGGTAGAAGCCAGAATAAGGTGGAAGGATGGGAAGTTGGACAAACTAGCAGGTGTTCAAGTTCAAAGTCAATTGTCATTCAACCTACATGGATATTCATGAATACGGCCAAACAAAGCAGTGTTAGCTCCTGGGCCAAGGTGGAAAACAGTACCGACAGTCACACACAGTTCAAAGCACATAAAGCACAGATAAGTACAGAGAAATACAGTCACACACCGAATAGTCTCAGACCCTGAGTCTATGAATGTTGCAGCCAAACACTATACAGCTTGTTCTCTGCTGAACAGAGGAGGAGGGACACCAACTTCAGCTTGGATGTCACACCACTCTGGTGGAGAGCATCAACTCCAACACCCCACTCCTGAGCAGCTGTAAACAGGCAACTCTGCCGCTTGAGGCCCAATCCTCACTATGGCTGAGGCCATGCAGCTCCACTGCCATCCACCGATAAATCAGCGAAGTGGACTGGCAGCGTTCTACATTAACAATGTCCAGGGTCTCGTGATCACAGGACTAAGATGAGAACTTGCTATTAGACTGCATACCACCTTTGTACACCAACTCCTTGGACGTGTCTCTAATGTGGGCAGTGGCACAATCCACACTGTCCGGCTCCTTCCAGTTCTCTGCCAACGAACTCGCCGGTTGGTACATCTGCAGTACCTTAAGTTCTTAATGTTCAGTAGGGTCTTACTACCGTAAAAAATAGATTTAAAATGGACAACTCTTTGGTTGAATGCACTGCCATCTTACCGGAGGGGTGATTGAAAAGGTAAAGGATAGGCAAAAAAGGATTCTGATAGGAGGGGAGAGTGGACAAATGGAGAAAGGAAAGGAGGTGGGACACCAGGGAAAGGTGATAGGCAGGTGAGAAGAGGAGAAGAGGTAAGAAGCGAACCAGAGTGGGAAGAGGGAAGGGAGAAGGTGAAAAAAATTACTAGAATTTAGAGAAATCTACACTCATGACATCAGCTCGGAAGCTATCCAGACAGAACTGAGAGTGGCCTCTTCATGATAGCCGTAGTCATACTTTATTGATCCCAGGGGGAAATTGGTTAAATAGTAGAGGAGACCGACATCTTGGAATGGGAATTAAAATGGATGGTCACTGGGACATCCTGCCTTTAGTGGATACAGCAAAGGTGTTTGACAAAGTGGTCCCTCAATCGGCATTGGGTCTCACCAATTTAGTGGAGTCCTAACCTGGAACACTGGATATGGTCAACGATTTACAACTGAAGGAGGGATAAACTGGCAAGGGAATCACAAAAGGAGTGATCACCTGGGGAAACCAGAGAGTGGAAGGGAGGTAAAGATGTGTTTGGTGGTAGGGTCCCATTAAAGATGCCAGAAGTCATGGAGAATGATGTGATGGATGCAGAGGCTCATGGGGTGGTAGGTGAGGCCACGAGGAGCTCCATCCTGTTAAAGCGGCGGGAAGATGGGTGAGTGTGGACGTTCGTGAAATGCTGTGGTGATGGCAGCAATGGTGGAGGAAGCAAAACTCTGTTCTTTGACAGAAGACATCTATAATGCTCTGGAAAGGAAAGCATCATCCTGGGAACAGATGGGGGTGGAACAAAGGAACTGAGAAAAGAATTTATTTATTTATCAACCATCGTTATTATTTTTATTTATTTAGTTATATTTATGTACTTTTTCACAAGAGATGGTGGAAGCGTCAGAAGACGATGAAGCAGCACCAATGCAGTCATCAATGTAGCGCAGAAAGAATTGGGGAGCATCACCAAGGAATGCTTGGAATATGGACTGTTAGACGTAGCCAACGAAAAGGCAGGCATAGATGGGGACCTTGTGGGTGTCCACGGGCTACACTTTGGGTTAGGTGAATGTGAGAGAGAGAAATTGAAAGAGAATTCCCTTCCCTCTTCTTCCATTCCTCACTCTGGCTCCAATCTTACGCCATTACCCCTCACCTGGCTTTACATATCACCATCCAGTTTGTGCTCCTTACCCTCCCCCCCACCTTTTCATTCTGGCTAGTTCTCCCTTGACCCAAAACATCAACTGCTTATTCATTTCCAAAGATGCTGCCCAAGTTTCCCCAGCGTTTTGTGTGTTTACTCTGGATGTGCATTACCTGCAGAATCGCCTGTGTTTGTGTTTACCTGCACTACACTTTGTCTGTAACTGTTACACTTTATTACTGCTTTACCTCAAGGCACTGTTGTAATGGATTGTATGAAAGCTGAGTACTATTTTCACTGCACCTTGGTGCATGTGATAATAATAATCTAGTTTACCAATTGATTAACCTCACCAATATTGGTAATCTTCAATCATACAAAATTATGTAAGTACTGTATAGCAAATAATGCATACCAAACTCAAGAGGAAGTTTTTGAAGAGTACTTACACATGCCGTTGGTGGCAGCCACTGCTCGTGGGCCCATCATGTTACCAAGTGTTGGTGGAACTATACTTGGGTTTGGATGGGAAGGTGCACCCGAGGACATATTTGGCTGGAGATTGGGCATCATACGGCCAGCCATTGGTTGTCCTGGCACCATTGCCCCCGCACCAGGCATCTGACCTACTGGAAGATGAAAGTCACAAAGTACATTAGCAAAATTTACAAAAGCTCTCAAAATACATATCCATCAAGTACTTTAAAACTCAGTCAATAGATGTTACCAAATCCGATCGAAATTTTTGGACAAAAGCAATGTGCAGTTTAACATATGCACTTCTCATAATTTCCGTTTATTTACAACGCAGGAAGCGATTGTTCAACCAATGAGAAAACCCATTGTTTCTATTTCACTTATTTCCCTACAACCTGTTCTCCTACATTCCCGTCAATTTTCCTGATTCCCTTGCCACTCAGCACAAGGAGCACTGTAAAATAACCAGGAGGAAAAGCAGTGGTCATAGGGAGAACATGCAAACTCCACAAAGACAGCACCAAGGATCAGAATTGAACCTGAATGACTGAAGCAACAAGGCTGATGCACTGGAGCAATATGTCTGCTAGGGTAACTCTGCAAGTCAGCTATGACTGTACTGCTCCACTCGACAGATACAATACCACTAGCAAAGTCAAATAAGAACAGCCTGACTCCAAACCAGAAAACTCATTAGCCTAGCTCCACCACCACTCAGCAAACTGCAACTGACATTAGATTAGCTCCATCACCACCTAGCAATCTGCAAGGTCTGGCATTAGAGATTGGTCGGTATGATGCCGTGGGCATCACTGAGTCGTGGCTGACAGAAGGTCATAACTGATATCAAAGGATATACTTTAAATTGAAAGGGCAGGCAGGAAGGCATAGGCAGTGGTGTGGCTCTGTTGGTAAGAGATGGAATTATATCTTTACATAGAGGTGACAGAGGATCAGAGAATGTTGAATCTTTGTGGGTGGATTTAAGAAACAGTAAGGGTAAAAAAAAATTATGGGAATTATATACAAACCTCCAAATAGTAGCCAAAATGTGGGGTTGAGGGAGCTGTAAAAGACATGTAATATGGGTAATGACACAATTGTTATGGGGGACTTCAATATACAATAGGATTGGGAAAACCGGTTTGGTGCCAGATCACAAGAGGGGGAATTTGTTAAATGCCTACAAGATGACCTTTTAGAGCAGCTTGTGCTTGAGCCTACTTGGAGAAAGGCCATCTTAGATTGGGTGTTGTATAATATCCCAGATCTTATTAGGGAGCTTAATGTGAAGGAACCCTTAGGAGGCAGTGATCATAATATGATTGAGATCATACTACAATTTGAGATGGAGAAACACAAGTCACATGTATCAGTATCGCAATGGAATAAAGGGAATTAGAGACATGAGAGAGGAGTTTACCAAGGTGGGCTGGAAGAGGATACTGGCGGGATGATGGCAGAGCAGAGATGGCTGAAGTTTCTGGGAATAGCTCACAAGGTGCAGGACAGATATGTTCCACAGAGGAAGAAGTTCTCAAATGCATGGGTAGGCAACCGTGGCTGACTAGGGAAGTTAAGGACTGCATAAAAGCCAAGGAAAGGGCAGGTAGCAAAAGTGACTGGGAAGTTGGATGATTGGAAGGCTCTTAAAATCCAACAAAAGGCAACTAAAAAAAAGCTATAAGGGAAAAGAAGAAATTTGAGGTCAGACTAGCCAATAGTATAAAGCAGGATACTGAATTTTTTTTCCAGTTTATACAAAGAAAAAAAAGGAAGGTGAGAGTTGATATTGGACCACTGGAAAATGATGCTGGTGCGGTAGTAATAAGACCATAAGGCCATAAGACAAAGGAGCAGAAGTAGGCCATTTGGTCCATCGAGTCTGCTCCGCCATTTTATCATGAGCTGATCCATTTTCTCCTATTTAATCCCACTCCCTCGCCTTCTCACCATAACCCTTGATGCCCTGGCTACTCGGATACCTATCAATCTCTGCCTTAAATACACCCAATGACTTGGCCTCCACTGCTGCCCGTGGCAACAAATTCCATAGATTCACCACCCTCTGACTAAAAAAAATTTCTTCGCATTTCTGTTCTGAATGGGCGCCCTTCAATCCTTAAGTCATGCCCTCTCGTACTACACTGCCCCATCATGGTGGATGAATTGAAAGTGCAGATTGTTATTAATGATTATGATATAGTTGGGATCACAGAGACATGGCTCCAGGGTGACCAGGAATGGGAGCTCAACGTTCAGGGATATTCAATATTCAGGAGGGATAGACATGAAGGAAGGGGTGGTGGGGTGGCGTTGCTGGTTAAAGAAGAGATTAAAGCAATAGAAAGGAAGGACATAAGCCGGCAAGATGTGGAATCGATATTGGTAGAGCTGCGTAACACTAAGGGGCAGAAGACGCTGGTGGGAGTTGTGTACAGGCCACCTAACAGTAGTAGCGAGGTCGGAGATGGCATTAAACAGGAAATTAGAAATGTGTGCAATAAAGGAACAGCAGTTATAATGGGTGACTTCAATCTACATGTAGATTGGGTGAACCAAATTGGTAAAGGTGCTGAGGAAGAGGATTTCTTAGAATGTATGCGGGATGGTTTTTTGAACCAACATGTCGAGGAACCAACTAGAGAGCAGGCTATTCCGGACTGGGTTCTGAGCAATGAGGAAGGGTTAATTAGAGATCTTGTCGTGAGAGGCCCCTTGGGTAAGAGTGACAATAATATGGTGGAATTCTTCATTAAGATGGAGAGTGACATAGTTAATTCAGAAACAAAGGTTCTGAACTTAAAGAGGGGTAACTTTGAAGGTATGAGACGTGAATTAGCTAAGATAGACTGGCAAATGACACTTAAAGGATTGACGGTGGATATGCAATGGCAAGCATTTAAAGGTTGCATGGATGAACTACAACAATTGTTCATCCCAGTTTGGCAAAAGAATAAATCAAGGAAGGTAGTGCACCCGTGGCTGACAAGAGAAATTAGGGATAGTATCAATTCCAAAGAAGAAGCATACAAATTAGCCAGAAAAAGTGGCTCACCTGAGGACTGGGAGAAATTCAGAGTTCAGCAGAGGAGGACAAAAGGCTTAATTAGGAAGGGGAAAAAAGATTGAGAGAAAACTGGCAGGGAACATAAAAACGGACTGTAAAAGCTTTTATAGATATGTAAAAAGGAAAAGACTGGTAAAGACAAATGTAGGTCCCCTGCAGACAGAAACAGGTGAATTGATTATGGGGAGCAAGGACATGGCAGACCAATTGAATAATTACTTTGGTTCTGTCTTCACTAAGGAGGACATAAATAATCTTCCAGAAATAGTAGGGGACAGAGGGTCCACTGAGATGGAGGAACTGAGCAAAATACATGTTAGTAGGGAAGTGGTGTTAGGTAAATTGAAGGGATTGAAGGCAGATAAATCCCCAGGGCCAGATGGTCTGCATCCTAGAGTGCTTAAGGAAGTAGCCCAAGAAATAGTGGATGCATTAGTGATAATTTTTCAAAACTCGTTAGATTCTGGACTAGTTCCTGAGGATTGGAGGGTGGCTAATGTAACCCCACTTTTTAAAAAAGGAGGGAGAGAGAAACTGGGGAATTATAGACCGGTTAGCCTAACGTCGGTGGTGGGGAAACTGCTGGAGTCAGTTATCAAGGATGTGATAACAGCACATTTGGAAAGCGGTGAAATCATCGGACAAAGTCAGCATGGATTTGTGAAAGGAAGATCATGTCTGACGAATCTCATAGAATTTTTTGAGGATGTAACTAATAGAGTGGATAGGGGAGAACCAGTGGATGTGGTATAGTTGGATTTTCAGAAGGCTTTTGACAAGGTCCCACACAGGAGATTAGTGTGCAAACTTAAAGCACACGGTATTGGGGGTAAGGTATTGGTGTGGGTGGAGAATTGGTTAGCAGACAGGAAGCAAAGAGTGGGAATAAACGGGACCTTTTCAGAATGGCAGGCGGTGACTAGTGGGGTACCGCAAGGCTCAGTGCTGGGACCCCAGTTGTTTACAATATATATTAATGACTTGGATGAGGGAATTAAATGCAGCATCTCCAAGTTTGCAGATGACACGAAGCTGGGTGGTGGTGTTGGCTGTGAGGAGGATGCTAAGAGGATGCAGGGTGACTTGGATAGGGTGGGTGAGTGGGCAAATTCATGGCAGATGCAATTTAATGTGGATAAATGTGAAGTTATCCACTTTGGTGGCAAAAATAGGAAAACAGATTATCTGAATGGTGGCCGATTAGGAAAAGGGGAGGTGCAACGTGACCTGGGTGTCATTATACACCAGTCATTGAAAGTGGGCATGCAGGTACAGCAGGCGGTGAAAAAGGCGAATGGTATGCTGGCATTTATAGCGAGAGGATTCGAGTACAGGAGCAGGAGGTACTACTGCAGTTGTACAAGGCCTTGGTGAGACCACACCTGGAGTATTGTGTGCAGTTTTGGTCCCCTAATCTGAGGAAAGACATCCTTGCCATAGAGGGAGTACAAAGAAGGTTCACCAGATTGATTCCTGGGATGGCAGGACTTTCATATGAAGAAAGACTGGATCAACTGGGCTTCTACTCGTTGGAATTTAGAAGATTGAGGGGGGATCTGATTGAAACGTATAAAATCCTAAAGGGATTGCACAGGCTAGATGCAGGAAGATTGTTCCCGATGTTGGGGGAAGTCCAGACGAGGGGCCACAGTTTGAGGATAGAGGGGAAGCCTTTTAGGACCGAGATTAGGAAAAACTTCTTCACACAGAGAGTGGTGAATCTGTGGAATTCTCTGCCACAGGAAACAGTTGAGGCCAGTTCATTGGCTATATTTAAGAGGGAGTTAGATATGGCCCTTGTGGCTACGGGGGTCAGGGGCTATGGAGGGAAGGCTGGGGCGGGGTTCTGAGTTGGATGATCAGCCATCATCATAATAAATGGCGGTGCAGGCTCTAAGGGCCGAATGGCCTACTCCTGCACCTATTTTCTATGTTTCTATGTTTCTATCATGGGAAACAACTTTGCCACATCCACTCTATCCATGCCTTTTAACATTCGAAATGTTTCTACGAGGTCTCCGCTCATTCTTCTAAACTCCAAGGAATACAGTCCAAGAGCGGACAAACGTTCGTAATGGGGGATAAAGAAATGGTAGATGAACTTAATGGGTACCTTGCATCGGTCTTCACTGTGGAAGACACTAGCAGTGTGCCAGAAGTCTATGATTGTCAGAGAGTATGAGTGAGTGACATTATTATTACAAAGGAAGAAATACTAGGCAAACTCAAAGGTTTTAAGGTGGATAAGTCACCTGAACCAGATGTACTACATCCCAGAGTCCTGACTGAGGTTGCTGAAGAGAAATCAGATGCATTCATCATGATTTTTCAAGAATCATTTGATTTTGGCATGGGAGATTGCAAATGTCACACCACTCTATAAGAAGGGAGGAAGGCAGAAGAAAGGAAATTATAGGCCAGTTAGCCCAACCTCAGTGGTTGGGAAAGTACTGGAGTAAATTAAGGATGAGGTTTCAGGGTACTTGGAGACTAACGATAAACAAGTCAAAGTCAGCATGATTTCTGTAAATGGACATCTTGCCTGACAAATCTGTTAAGAGTTCTTCAAGGAAGTAACATGCAGCCTGGATAAACGAGAGGCAGTGGATGTCATTCACTTGGATTTTCAAAAGGCATTTGATAAGGAGCCGCACACAAGGCTGCTTAACAAGATAAAAATCCTCTGGCCTTATAGGAAAGATACTGGCATGGATAGCAGAATAGCTGACAGGCTGGAGACAGTGAGTGAGAATAAAAGGAGCCTTTACCTGGTTGGCTGTTGGTGTTCCTCAGGGGGTCAGTATCGGGACCGCTACTTTTCATAATGCTTGTCAATGATTTGGATAATGGAATTGATGGCTTTGTGGCAAAGTTTTCTTATAATAGAAGATAGGTTGAGGGGTTGGTAGTGCTGAGGAAGCAATGCGATTACAGGTGTCAGACAAATTGGAACAATGGACAAAGAAATGGCATATGGAATACAGTGCTGGGAAATACGTTAATGCATTTTGGTAAAAGGAACAATAGTAATGGACTATTATTTAAATGGGGAGAAGGTTCAAACATCAGAGGTGCAGAGAGAGTTAGGAGTCATGTAAGACTCCCAGAAGGTTAATTTACAGGTTCAGTCTGTCGTAAAGAAGGCAAATGCAATGTTGGCATTTATTTCAAGGGGAATAGAATATAAAAGCAAGGAGATAATGCTGAGACTTTATAAGACACTGGTCAGGCTGCACTTGGAGTATTGTCAACAGTTTTGGGCCCCATATCTCAGAACGGATGTGTTAATCATTGGAGAAGCCAGTGGAGGTTCATGAGGATGATTCTGGGAATGAAGGGGTTAACATGAGCAGCGTTTGCCAGATTTGGGCCTGTACTCACTGGAATTTAGAAGAACGTGAGGGGATCTCATTGAAGCCTACCAAAATGCTGAAAGAACTAAATTGGGTGGATGTGGAGAGGACATTTTGTGTGGTGGGGGTATCCAGAACTAGAGGCCACAACCTGAAAATTCAGGGGTGACCTTTTAGAACATAAGTAAGGAGGATCTTTTTTAAGCCAGAGAGCAGTGAATCAGTGGAATGCTCTGTCACAGACTGTGGTGGAGGCCAAGTCTGTGGGTATATTTAAGGCAGAAGTTGATCACTTCCTTATCAGTCAGGGCATCAAAGGATACGGTGAGAACGGAGGTGTATGGGATTGAGTGGGATACAGGATTAGCCATGATGGAATGGCAGAGCAGACTCAATGGGCTGAATGGCTTAATTCTGCTCCCATTCCTCATGGTCTTAGCCTAGATCCATCACCTCTTCGCAATCTGCAAGGGTTGGCAGTACACTCCCAGCTGGCCTTGACTATGTTGAGCAAGAGGCCAACAGCACTAAACAGCAAGGTCTGTATTGTATTAGATTAGAAAAATCATTTCCACGGTGGATAGTAGTCTGGATTTTAGCCTGGGATTGCATTTCCAACCCTAATTAGAGAAGGCAGTGGAAATTTGGTGCCTTAAGGTGCCACACCGCCAGGTTCAGGAATGTTATTACACCCCTGAACTATCAGGCTCCAGAACCAGTGTGGATAACTTCACCTCAAATAATCCAACAAACTACAGAAATACTTTCAAGGGCTCTACAACATGTGTTCTCATTATTTCTTATTTGTTTGTTATTATTTTGTGTTTTTCTTTTTTGTATTTACACAATTTGCCATTTTATGCATATGGGCTGTTTGTCCATCTTTCTTTGTGAGCAGTTTTTCCATTGATTCTATCGTTTCTTTGTATTGACTGTGAATGCCCATAAGGAAATGTATCTCAGGGTTGCTTATGTTGACATACATGTACATTGATAATAAATTTACTTTGAATGTTGAAATTGGAAGTATGTCCTTCAAAAAGAGCCTGTAGAGAGCAGGGGTCATTGCAAATCTAATCAAATGCTAGAACGAGTTTGAGCAAAACCCATCTAGGGATACCTAGTTTCTTTGATTTCCTTCCAGTTCTTTTGATTTTGAAAACACAAGCTTAGCATCACCTAGTCACTGACAAACGGATTTCTCCCGCTCAAGAACAAGCAGTAGCTGGGTTACCCCGTACACACTGCAACAGATATTAGGCGTTTTCAGATTTATTCACTCTGGAGACCGTTTCTGAAAATCTCCGTTTTCGGGGGATGAAAATGCCGCTTTCGTGTGGACAGAGGGTCAAAACGAAGAGAAAAGGCTTTGTTTTCAAAATTATCTGGTGTAGTGTGGACGCAGCCTTAGTCACATGGACATGGTTCCCAAGATTTAGCTACAGAATTTCTGCTTTGCAGTTTCCAATCTCCTCGATGTCACCTGCAGAAACTATGAATTCCTCTACTCACCCCATTGCATGGTACCGTCAATTTGGGGTACATACAATTTATGTTACCCGATGGTGAGATACATCCTAGGATGCACACCATCAGTGATGTAATGTGGGGTCATTGGGTGTTCAACGTCAGACACCTTCATCCAGGCGACCCAGACAGGGTCAATCAGGCATTCAAGCAAAACACACAAAATGTTGGAGGAACTCAACAGGCCAGGTAGCATCTATGGGGAAAAAAGGACAGTCGGTGTTTTGGGACTAAACCCTTCGGCAGGACTGGAGAAAAAAAACGCTAGGCTATAGGTGAAACTTGTGGGGGGGGGGTGGTGGGGAGATGAAGCAAAGAGCTAGGAAGTTGATTAGTGAAAGAGACAGAAGGCCATGGAAGAAAGGAAAAGGAGGGATGGGGGTTGAGAGGGAGGATGCAGCACCAGAGGGAGGAGATGGGTGGGCAAGGAGATAACATGAGAGAGGGAAAAGGTGAAATGGGGGGGGGGGGGGGGGAGAGAAGAGAGGCATTTGAGAAATGGATGTTCATGCCATCAGGTTGGAGCTACCCAAATGGATTATACAGCGTTGTTCCTCCTGCCTAAGTGGGCTTATCCCAACAGTGGCGGAGGCCACGGATGGAAATATCGGAATGGGAAGTCGAATTAAAATGGTGGCCACTGGGAGATCCCACTTGATCTGGTGGACAGAGCGTAGATGCTCAGCAAAGCAGTCTCCCAATCTGCATCAGGTCTCACCAATATACAAGAGGCCACACCAGGAGCACCAAACACAGAATATGACCCTAACAGACTCACATGTGAAGTGTCGCCTCACCTGGAAGGACTGTTTGGGGCCCTGAATGGTAATGAGTGAGAAGGTGCAGGGTCAGGTGTAGCACTTGTTCCGCTGGCAAGGATAAGTGCCAGGAGGAAGATCAGTGGGGAGAGACGAATGGACAAGGGAGTCGTGTAGGGCGTGATCCCAGCGGAAAGCAGAAAGTGGGTGCAAGGGAAAGATGTGCTTAGTGGTAGAATCCTGTTGGAGGTGGCAGAGGTTTTGGAGAATTATGTGCTGGATGTAGAGGCTGAAGGGGTGGTAGATGAGGACAAGAGGAACCTTATTCCTGTAGAGCGGCAGGAAGATGGGGTAAGAGCAGATGTGCTTAAAATGGAAGAAATGCAGTTGAGGGCAGCACTGATGGTGGAGGAAGGGAAGCCACTTTTTTTGAAAAAAGGAGGACACCTCCTTCGTTCTAGAGTGAAAAGCCTCATCCCGAGAGCAGATGCACCGGAGATGGAGGAATTGAGAGAAAGGAATGGTGTTTTTTGTTTACAAGTAGCAGGGTGGGATGAGATATAGTCCAGGTTGCTGTGAGAGTCCGTTGGTTTATAATAGACATCGGTGGATAAGCTGTCTCTGGAGATAGAGACAGTGAGATTGAGAAAAGGAAAGGTAGTGTTGGAAATGGACCAGGTAAATTTGAGGATAGGGTGGAAGTTGGAGGCAAAGTGGATGAAATTGATGTTCAGCATGGGTGCAAGAAGCAGCACCAATACAGTTCTTGATATAGCGTAGGAAAAGTGCGGGATGGTCACCAGTGTAGGATTGGAACATAGACTATTTCAGGTAGCCGACAAACAGGCATAGCTGGGACCCATGCGAGTGCCCATGGCTACCCCTTTTGCTTGAAGTAAGTGGAAGGACCCAAAGGAAAAATTAGAGTGAAGAAAAGTTCCACTAGGTGGAGGAGAGTGGTAGTTGGGGGGTCCAGAAAGAAACCGAGAGCTTTGAGGCCTTCCTGGTGGGGGATGGAGGTGTGTAAGGACTGGACAGCCACAGTAAAAATAAGATGGAGGCCAGGGAACCTGAAATCCTTGAGATCAAGAATGTGTGAGGTGTCACAGATGTAGGTGGGAAAGAACTTAACCAGAAGGGATAAAACAGAGTCGAGGTATGCAAATATGGGTTCAGTGGGGCAGGAACAAGCTGAAACAATGGGTCTACTTGGACAAGCAGGTTTCTAGATTTTGGGTAGAGGCAGAAACGGGAGGTACAAGGTGTGGGAACTATGAGGTTGGTGGCAGTGGATGGGAGATCCCCAGAGTCAATAAAGTTGGCCAGCACTTCCCTTATCTATGGGTTTGACGGTGAGGTTAGGATTAGTGTGGAGCGAGTGGACAGCCAAGTGTTTGGAAGGAGTGAGGTTGGAATAGGAGAGAGGAGTGTTAAAGTCTGGATGGTTAATGTCCTGTCAGCAGTTGGCAATGAAAAGGCCCAGAAAAGGCAGAAGACCTGTGTGGGATGTCCAGGAAGAGGAGGAGGGGTCATCGGTGCAGGGTGGGGAGTCCTTGCCAAAGAAAGAGGCTCAGAGATGGAGGCAGTGGAAGGGCTCAGTGCTGTGGCAGACAGAGGCAGCAACAAAGAGCTCAGCTCAGCGGAGCAAGTTCTACACCTCCTCCCTCACGACCATTCAGGGCCCTAAACAGTCCTTCCAGATGAGGCGACACTTCAGCTGTGAGTCTGTTGAGGTTATCTACTGCGTCCAGTGCTGCCGGTGTGGCCTCCTGTATACTGGTGAGACCTGACGTAGATTGGGAGACCGCTTTGCCAAGCACCTACGCTCTGTCCACCAGAAAAAGTGGGATCTTCCAGTGGCCACCATTTTAATCCCACTTCCTACTTCGATATGTCCATCCATGGCCCCCTCCACTGTTGTGATGAGGCCACACTTAGGCTGAAGGAACAACACATTATATTCCGCTTTGGTAGCATCTAGGCAGAAGGCAAGACCATTGATTTCCCAAACTTCCTGTAATGCCCCATGCCCTTTTCCCTCTGTCACCTTATGTCCTTGCCCACCCATCACCTCCCTGTGGTGCTACTCACCACCTCCCCCCCCCTTTCTTTCCTCTATGGTCTTCTGTCTCTTTCACCAATCAACTGCCCAGCTCTTTACTTCATCCTTTCCCCTTCAGGTTTCACCTATCACCTTGTGGTCCTTTCCTCGCCCCCACCTTTTAAATCAGCTGATTGTCCTCCAGTCCTGCTGGATTTTGGCCCAAAATGTCAACTGTACTCTTTTCCATAGATGCTGCCTGGCCTGCTAAGTTCCTCCAACATTTTGTGTGTGTTGCTCGGATTTCCAGCATCTGCAGGTTTTCTCTTGTTTGTGATCAGCATTATCTCCTCGATTTTATATTCTGGTTTGCCCTCATAGTTCATCTTTTCCTTTCTTACAGATTTTTTAGTTGCCTTTCGTTGGATTTTGAGAGCATCCAATCATCCAACTTTCCACTTACTTTTGTTACCTTATATGCCCTTTCCTTGGCTTTTAAGCAGTCTTTAACTTCCTTTGTCAGCCATGTTCGCCTACCCCTGCATTTGATAACTTCTTCCTCTGTGGGACATATCTGTCCTGCGTTTGTGAAATATTCCCAGAAAACTCAGGCTCCTCTGCTCTGCCATTATCCTCCTCCAATGCAGCTGGGCAAGCAACCCCTTTGCATATTAAAGTCCAGGCGGCAACTAATTAATTAGTTTGTTTATTTTGGCTTTTTTTTCTTAAAGATGTGCTGGGTGCGTCCTGGCTACCACTGCACTGTTGCATTCTTCATGGCAACGTATCAGTCCGCGGCCCGGAGGTTGGGGTGGTGGGACACTAGGCTGTCATCTTATTGTTGTCTGTTTCCATCAGGGCAGGCAGGTCATCTTCTTCTAATTCTGCCTGCCTCGATGTCGAAGGTCAAGGTTCGTCACCTGCTGTGGCTGATGTGGAAGGCTTGAAAAACGACAGTATGCTTGACTGCTTAGCCTCGCGCATTTTTCTATCATACAGTTCTTTGTAAGCACTCAAACCATCTTGCAAATATGATCTAAACCTCTGTACCCTTTCAAAATTAAAGTCGTACTTTTCTGCAATCATTGTTGTCAATTGCAGCGAAAATCTCATGCAGTTGCTTCACGTTCAGTTCCTGGATGACTTCACTTTCAGTCCGTTCGCTACTGCATTCGGTTTTGATTGTTATCCCTTCCTCTTCCAATTCCATCAGCTCTTCATCTATCAGTTCTTAGTCATGGGATGCCAAAACCTCTTCAACATCATCTCCTTCAACTTCCACAAGCCAAACTCACTTCGTTCTTACTTCGTTCACCACGATCGAAACACTTAATTATGTCTAGTTTTATGCTAAGTGTAACACCCTTACGAGTTCTTTTAGGCTTTTCCGATACCTTCGAACTCATCTTGCTAACGGATGCTCAAAATAAATTGACATAAAGCACAGATGCTCACAGGCACGTGTTTAAGCAATGCCGGCTAGATTGCAGTTCCGGGGAGGAGCTTGGCTGCTCAGGGTGCACGGTGCCTTTTCCGCATGTTGTCTTTTCTCTTAACAGTGAAAACACCTTCTGTTAGCAAAAACAGGTAACTAATGTAGGTCTTTCGTAACAGCGAGGTGTCGTAAAGTGAACGTTCGAAAAGCAGGGGACACCTGTAGCAGATAAAGTACAGTTTCTCCTCTTGTAGGCTTATCTACATATTGTGTCAAGAAACCTTCCTGAACAAACTCCACCCCATCTAAACCCCTCACTCTAGGGAAATGCCAATCAATATTTGGGAAATTAAAATCTCCCACCACAACAACCCTGTCATTATTACTCCTTTCCAGAATCTGTCTCCCTATCTGCTCCTCGATGTCCCTGTTACTATTGGGTGGTCTATAAAAAACACCCACTACAGTGGCTGTGCCCCTTAACAATAGGTACTCCTGTTTGAGTACTGTTGTGGGGGACAGCTTACCCAGGGGAAGCGACAGTGGCCGTGCCTCTGGCACAGAGTCTGGCCCTGTAGCTCAGAAGGGTAGGGCAAGGAAGAGGAGGGCAGTTGTGATAGGGGTCTCGATAGTAAGGGGGTCAGATAGGCGATTCTGTGGATGCAGTCCAGAGACCCGGATGGTAGTTTGCCTCAGGGTCCAGGATATTTCTGATCGTGTCCAAGATATCCTGAAGTGGGAGGGTGAGGAGCCAGAGGTCATGGTACATATAGGTACCAATGACATAGGTAGGAAAAAGGAAGAGATCCTGAAAGGAGAATATAGGGAGTTAGGAAGAGAGTTGAGAAAAAGGACCGCAAAGGTAGTAATCTCGGGATTACTGCCTATGCCACGCGACAGTGAGAGTAGGAATGCGATGAGGTGGAGGATAAATGCATGGCTGAGGGATTGGAGCAGGGGGCAGGGATTCAAGTTTCTGGATCTTTGGGACCTCTTTTGGCGCAGGCGTGACCTGTACAAAAAGGACGGGTTACACTTGAATCCGAGGGGGACCAATATCCTGGCAGGGAGATTAGCGAGGGCTACTGAGGTGACTTTAAACTAGAATGGTTGGGGGGTGGGAATCAAATTAAAGAGGCTAGGCGTGAGGAGGTTAGTTCACAACAGGGGGATGGGAACCAGTGCAGAGAGACAGAGCGGTGTAAAGTGAGGGTAGAAGCAAAAAGTACGAAGGAGAAAAGTAAAAGTGGCAGGCCGAGAAATCCAGGGCAAGCATTAAAAAGGGCCACTTTTCAACATAATTGTATAAGGGTTAAGAGAGTTGTAAAAGAGCACCTGAAGGCTTTGTGTGTCAATGCAAGAAGCATTCGTAATAAGGTGGATGAATTGAAAGTGCAGATTGTTATTAATGATTATGATATAGTTGGGATCACAGAGACATGGCTCCAGGGTGACCAGGGATGGGAGCTCAACGTTCAGGGATATTCAATATTCAGGAGGGATAGACATGAAGGAAGGGGAGGTGGGGTGGCATTGCTGGTTAAAGAAGAGATTAAAGCAATAGAAAGGAAGGACATAAGCCGGCAAGATGTGGAATCAATATGGGTAGAGCTGCGTAACACTAAGGGGCAGAAGACGCTGGTGGGAGTTGTATGCAGGCCACCTAACAGTAGTAGTGAGGTCGGAGATGGTATTAAACAGCAAAATTAGAAATGTGTGCAATAAAGGAACAGCAGTTATAATGGGTGACTTCAATCTACATGTAGATTGGGTGAACCAAATTGGTAAAGGTGCTGAGGAAGAGGATTTCTTGGAATGTATGCGGGATGGTTTTTTGAACCAACATGTCGAGGAACCAACTAGAGAGCAGGCTATTCTGGACTGGGTTTTGAGCAATGAGGAAGGGTTAATTAGAGATCTTGTCGTGAGAGGCCCCTTGGGTAAGAGTGACCATAATATGGTGGAATTCTTCATTAAGATGGAGAGTGACATAGTTAATTCAGAAACAAAGGTTCTGAACTTAAAGAGGGGTAACTTTGAAGGTATGAGACGTGAATTAGCTAAGATAGACTGGCAAATGACACTTAAAGGATTGACGGTGGATATGCAATGGCAAGCATTTAAAGGATGCATGGATGAACTACAACAATTGTTCATCCCAGTTTGGCAAAAGAATAAAGCAAGGAAGGTAGTGCACCCGTGGCTGACAAGAGAAATTAGGGATAGTATCAATTCCAAAGAAGCATACAAATTAGCCAGAGAAAGTGGCTCACCTGAGGACTGGGAGAAATTCAGAGTTCAGCAGAGGAGGACGAAGGGCTTAATTAGGAAGGGGAAAAAAGATTATGAGAGAAAACTGGCAGGGAACATAAAAACGGACTGTAAAAGCTTTTATAGATATGTAAAAAGGAAAAAACTGGTAAAGACAAATGTAGGTCCCCTACAGACAGAAACAGGTGAATTGATTATGGAGAGCAAGGACATGGCAGACCAATTGAATAATTACTTTGGTTCTGTCTTCACTAAGGAGGACATAAATAATCTTCCAGAAATAGTAGGGGACAGAGGGTCCAGTGAGATGGAGGAACTGAGCAAAATACATGTTAGTAGGGAAGTGGTGTTAGGTAAATTGAAGGGATTGAAGGCAGATAAATCCCCAGGGCCAGATGGTCTGCATCCTAGAGTGCTTAAGGAAGTAGCCCAAGAAATAGTGGATGCATTAGTGATAATTTTTCAAAACTCATTAGATTCTGGACTAGTTCCTGAGGATTGGAGGGTGGCTAATGTAACCCCACTTTTTAAAAAAGGAGGGAGAGAGAAACCGGGGAATTATAGACCGGTTAGCCTAACGTCGGTGGTGGGGAAACTGCTGGAGTCAGTTATCAAGGATGTGATAACAGCACATTTGGAAAGCGGTGAAATCATCGGACAAAGTCAGCATGGATTTGTGAAAGGAAAATCATGTCTGACGAATCTCATAGAATTTTTTGAGGATGTAACTAGTAGAGTGGATAGGGGAGAACCAGTGGATGTGGTATATTTGGATTTTCAAAAGGCTTTTGACAAGGTCCCACACAGGAGATTAGTGTGCAAACTTAAAGCACACGATATTGGGGGTAAGGTATTGATGTGGATGGAGAATTGGTTAGCAGACAGGAAGCAAAGAGTGGGAATAAACGGGACCTTTTCAGAATGGCAGGCGGTGACTAGTGGGGTACCGCAAGGCTCAGTGCTGGGACCCCAGTTGTTTACAATATATATTAATGACTTGGATGAGGGAATTAAGTGCAGCATCTCCAAGTTTGCAGATGACATGAAGCTGGGTGGCAGTGTTAGCTGTGAGGAGGATGCTAAGAGGATGCAGAGTGACTTGGATAGGTTGGGTGAGTGGGCAAATTCATGGCAGATGCAATTTAATGTGGATAAATGTGAAGTTATCCACTTTGGTGGCAAAAATAGGAAAACAGATTATCTGAATGGTGGCCAATTAGGAAAAGGGGAGGTGCAACGAGACCTGGGTGTCATTATACACCAGTCATTGAAAGTGGGCATGCAGGTACAGCTGGTGGTGAAAAAGGCGAATGGTATGCCGGCATTTATAGCGAGAGGATTCGAGTACAGGAGCAGGGAGGTACTACTGCAGTTGTACAAGGCCTTGGTGAGACCACACCTGGAGTATTGTGTGCAGTTTTGGTCCCCTAATCTGAGGAAAGACATCCTTGCCATAGAGGGAGTACAAAGAAGGTTCACCAGATTGATTCCTGGGATGGCAGGACTTTCATATGAAGAAAGACTGGATCAACTGGGCTTGTACTCGTTGGAATTTAGAAGATTGAGGGCGGATCTGATTGAAACGTATAAAATCCTAAAGGGATTGGACAGGCTAGATGCAGGAAGATTGTTCCTGATGTTGGGGAAGTCCAGAACGAGGGGTCACAGTTTGAGGATAAAGGGGAAGCCTTTTAGGACCGAGATTAGGAAAAACTTCTTCACACAGAGAGTGGTGAATCTCTGGAATTCTCTGCCACAGGAAACAGTTGAGGCCAGTTCATTGGCTATATTTAAGAGGGGGTTAGATATGGCCCTTGTGGCTACGGGGATCAGGGGGTATGGAGGGAAGGCTGGGGCGGGGTTCTGAGTTGGATGATCAGCCATGATCATAATAAATGGCGGTGCAGGCTCGAAGGGCCGAATGGCCTACTCCTGCACCTATTTTCTATGTTTCTATGTTTCTATATTACTGACCCCTTCATGTTCCTAACTTCCACCCACAGAGACCCCCTAGACAACCCCTCCATGACTTCCTCCTTTTCTGCAGCCATGACACCATCTCTGAACAACAGTTCCATGCCTCCCTCCCAGTCCTTTCTGAAACATCTAAACTCTGGCACTTGAAGTAACCATTCCTGCCCGGAGCCACCCAAGTCTCTGTAACAGCCACATCATAGCTCTAAGTACTGAACCACACTCTAAGCTCATCCACTTTGGTCATGATACTCTGTGCATTAAAATAGACGCGTCTCAAAGCATCGGTCTGAGCACGTCCCTTTTCTATCACCTGCCCATCCTCCCTCTCGCACTGTCTCCAAGCTTTCTCCATTTGTGAGCCAACCACCTCTTCCTCTGTCTCTTCAGTTCGGTTCCCACCCCCCAACAATTCTATTTTAAGCTCGCACCAATAGCCTTAGCAAACTTCCCCACCAGGATGTTTGTCCCCCTGGGATTCAGATAACCTCGCTTGATCCTCTGCCCTGCTCTGACCTATTATTTGCCCTTTCGACTGCTCCAACATTAGCCCTAGGAATAATATCTCATCTTCCTTTTCAGGACTAAAAGCTAACATCAAAATGAGATTTATGGAGTTATTCCCTCCACAATGAGATAAAGCAATATTGGAATATAATATATAGTCTAAGACATGTAAATGGTAAGTGTAACATGTTTGAAACATGAACATCATTTAGATACTTGGAGTAGGATTTGAGGACGATTATGTTCTACATTCATTCGAATGCTGTTCATAGACTTCAGTTCAGCATTCAACACAATCATTCCTCAGCACCTGAAACATCTGGGCCTGAACACCTCCCTCTGCAACTGGATCCTAGACTTCCTGACTGAGAGACCTCAGTCAGTCCAGATCAGGAGCAGCATCTCCAACACCATCACACTGAGCACGGGGGCCACCAGGGCTGTGTGCTCAGTCCACTGCTGTTCACTCTGCTGACCCACGACTGTGCAGCAATACACAGCTCGAATCACATCAAGTTCGCCGATGACACAACCGTGGTGGGTCTCATCAGCAAGGACGAGTCAGCGTACAGAGAGGAGGTGCAGCGGCTAACGGACTGGTGCAGAGCCAACAACCTGTCTCTGAATGTGAACAAAACAAAAGAAATGGTTGTTAACTTCAGGAGGACACGGAACGACCACTCTCCGCTTAACATTGATGGCTCCTCCATTGAGATCGTTAAGAGCACCAAATTTCTTGGTGTTCACCTGGCGGAGATTCTCACCTGGTCCCTCAACACCAGCTCCATAGCAAAGAAAGCCTAGCAGCGTCTCTACTTTCTGCGAAGGCTGAGAAAAGTCCATATCCCACCCCCCGTCCTCACCGCATTCTACAGAGGTTGTATTGAGAGCATCCTGAGGAGTTGCATCACTGCCTGGTTCGGGAATTGCACCATCTCGGATCATAAAACCCTGCAGTGGATAGGGAGGTCAGCTGAGAAGATCATCCGGGTCTTCCTGCCATTACAGACATTTACACCACATGCTGCACCCGTAAAGCAAACAGCATTATGAAGGACCCCATGCACCCCTCATACAAACTTTTCTCCCTCCTGCCATCTGGCAAAAGGTACCGAAGCATTCGGGCTCTCACAACCAGACTATGTAACAGTTTCTTCCCCCAAGCCATCAGACTCCTTAATACCCAGAGTCTAGACTAGCATCTACATCATTTATTATATTATAATTTTTCCTCTACTGTGCCTATTTTCTTGTTTATTATTTATTGTACTGCCCTGCACCGTTTTGTGCACTTTATGTAGTCCTGTGTAGGTCTGTAGTCTAGTGTAGCTTTTCTGTTGTCTTATGTAGTTTAGAGTAGTTTTGTGTTGTTTCATGCAGCAACATGGTCCTGGAGGAACATTGTTTTGTTTTTACTGTGTACTGTACCAGCAGTTTATGGTCGAAATGACAATAAAAAGCCACTTGACTTGATTTGAACAGAACATGTACCAAGTAGTTGTTGAATTCTTGAAGACTGATATTCATTTCACTTGCTCATCATCTTGGTTTCCATGTGCTATGACAATAATATTTATGAGCGTAAAATTAATTTGTTCTACAATAGGTCAAATTGGAAAACATTGAAAATGTTGTAAATGTTTCAAGGCTGCCACAGTTACAAACGTACTAAACAGGGGTAATAACAAAATATGCCAGGAATGATTCTATGCTGAACCTGCTAATGTCAGGTGTGGTGTTCCAATCAGCTTCAATGCCATCAGACATGAAGTCCTGCCACATGGTCTCGGCCCGAAATGTAAACTGTACTCCCCACCCACCCCCCCGCCCCATATAGATGCTGGGTGGCTTGCTGGGTTCCTCTAGCACTTTGCGTGTGTCACTTGGATTTCCAGCATCTATAGATTTTCTGTTTGAGATATGAAGAACTGCTCTTTTTCCAAGATATACATACACACCAACACACCAATAAACTATCTTCCAATAGAACACAGAATAGTACAGTACAGGCCCTTCGGCCCACAATGCTGTGCCGACCCTCAAACCCTGCCTCCCATATTACCGCCCACCTTCCATTCCTCCATATACCTGTCTAGTAGTCTCTTAAACTTCACTAGTGTATCTGCCTCCACCACTGACTCAGGCAGTGCATTCCATGCACCAACCACTCTTGAGTAAAAAACCTTCCTCTAATATCCCCCTTGAACTTCCCACCCCTTACCTTAAAGCTATGTCCTCTTGTATTGAGCAGTGGTGCCCTGGGGAAGAGGTGATGGCTCTCCACTCTATCTATTCCTCTTATTATCTTGTACACCTCTAATAGGTCTCCTCTCATCCTCCTTCTCTCCAAAGAGTAAAGCCCTTAGCTCCCTTAATCTCTGATCATAATGCATACTCTCTAAACCAGGCAGCATCCTAGTAAATCTCCTCTGTACCCTTTCCAATGCTTCCACATCCTTCCTATAGTGAGGCGACCAGAACTGGACACAGTACCACAGTACTCCAAGTGTGGCCTAACCAGAGTTTTATAGAGCTGCATCATTACATCGCAACTCTTAAACTCTATCCCTCAACTTATGAAAGCTAACACACCATAAGCTTTCTTAACTACCCTATCTACCTGTGAGGCAACTTTCAGGAATCTGTGGACATGTACCCCCAGATCCCTCTGCTCCTCCAAACTACCAAGTATCCCGCCATTTACATGCCATTGAAGCAACGTATGCATTTTTATCCATGTTCTCTTATCTTCAACTAACTCACTACTCCCCCCTCCCCCGCTCCCCCCCCCCACCATATTTGCTGATTCTTTTTGTAGAAGATATAACTTGCCATGGAAAATGTATTACAATTCTCTAAGGTATCACGGCCCTCAATCAAGCCACTCCACATGTCAAGAGGTTTTCACAAGGAAGGGTGGCTGATCCAGTTCAGAGGATGAATGGTTTAGCAGAAGCAACATCAGACAAATTAGTTACCACTGCACAGAGATTCTGACATCTCCCACCACAGAGTGCTTCACTCCAGCTTTACAGACAACCCCTGCAATTCGCCTACTGTCAAAAAAGGTCTACAGCAGACATCATCTCCCTCACCCTATACTCACCTCTGGAACATCTGGACAGTGAAGACATCTGTCAGATTAATACTGACTACAACCACCTTCAATACTATAATACCAAGCAAACTCATCTCCAAACTCCAGAACCTGAGTCTTAACACCTTCCTCTGCAACTGGATCCTTGAACAAACCAGTCAGTAAGGACAGACGGCAACAGCACCACCACAATTATTCTAAACACTGGCACGCCACAAGGTTGCACACTCAAATCCTCCACTTTACTCCCTGTGCACCCATACCTGGATGGCCAGGTTCTGCTCTAAATTCCACCTACCAGTTTGGAAATGATACCACTGCAATGGACCACATTTCAGATAACTGAGTCTGAGTACAGAAAGAAGATAAATAGTTTAGTAATGATGTCATGAGAACAACCTTTCCCTCAGTGTCTACCAGCAAACTTAAACACATTAGCTCCCTCTCACTCCAAAATGATTCTTTATTTATAGTTTTTGTCCATTTCTAAGTTTTAGGCACACAAGAGTTTAACAATGCTCCTTTGGTTGACATCTTCTGGATAGATCATAAAACCATTTTTTCCACTTTTTTCTTTTCCATTTGTTCCTCATCTTGGATATGACCCTGGAACTGTTGGAGCCCGTGTTATGCTGTCTGGGTACTTCAGCGGTCTGCAATACCCAAAAGGATTCTGAGAGGGAGAGGGAGAGGGAGAGGGAGAGGCACAGGCAGCGGCAGCGCGAGTGGACCTCATGACAAGAAGGCTGCACGATGGAGTGCAAGCCGATGTTTAACCCCATTTCACCGATTAAAGCAATGAGAGCAATTGAAACATCAAGGCCAGTGCAGAAGTTTGGAGATCATTTGGGTGTTTCAGCTCCCTACTGTCTCCGAGGGAATTCTGGGAGGCAGCATGTGCAAACTTCGTAGTAGGCAGGCTGCAGGACGGGTGTGAGCCAATGTTTGGCTCCATTTTGCCGATTAAAGCATCGAAGTGAGTACCAGCAGCTTGCCTTTTTTGATCGGTTGCTCTGTACCAGAGAGGGGGAAAGTCCTGCCGCTGAGGAGAATGTTGTCAAGGTTTTTTCGTTTTAGAACTTTGGACTATAGACTCTCGTTTTCAGTCTTATAAGGCATATGAACAGAATTAGCCTATTCAGCTCAACTCGTCTACACCGCCATTCCATCATGGCTCATCCCGGATCCAAATGAACCCTATATACCCGCCTTCTCGCCATATCCTTTGATCAGGATCAGAATTATCATCACCGGCATGTGATGTGAAATTTGTTAACCTAGCAACAGCAGTTCAATGCAATATGTAATATAAAAAACACAAACAATAAGTAAATCAATTACAGTATACATGTATTTACTAGATTAAAAATCGTGCAAGAAACAGAAATACTATATATTAAAAAAGTGAGATAGTGTCCAAGGGTTCAATGGCTATTTAGGAGTCGGATGGCAGAGGTGAAGAAGCTGTTTCTGAATTGCTGAGTGTGTGCCTTCAGGCTTCTGTACCTCCTTGATGGTAACTGTGAGAAAAGAGCATGCCCTGGGTGCTGGAGGTCCTTAATAATGGGTACTGCCTTTCTGAAACACCGCACCTTGAAGATGTCCAAGGTACTTTGTAGGCTAGTACCCAAAATGCAGCCGACTAAATTTACAACCCTCAATGTTCTTTCAGTCCTGAGCACACAACCCTGATGATCGTCAGAGAGGAGGATATGTTATCACCAATCAGCACAGATTGCGGTCTTCCAGTTAGGAAGTCGAGGATCCAACTGCAGAGGGAAGTACAGAGGCCCATGTTCTGCAACTTCTCAATCAGGATTGTGGGAACGATGGTGTTAAGTGCTGAGCAACAGTCGCTGAACAACATCCTGACAGAGGTGTTTGTGTTGTACAGGTGGTCTAAAGCCGTTGACCTACTGTGGCAACAGGCAAATTGCAATGGGTGCTGGTCCTTGATGAGGCAGGAGTTCATTCCAGTCATGACAAACCTCTCAATACATTTCATCACTGTAGATGTGAGTGCTACCGGGTGATAGTCATTAAGGCAGCTCACATTATTCTTCTTATGGCACTGGTATAATTGTTGCCTTTGAAGCAAGTGGGAACTTCTGCTTGTAGCAGTGAGAAGTTGAAAATGTCCTTGAATACTCCCGCCAGTTGGTTGGCACAGGTTTTCAGAGCATTACCAGGTACTCCACTGATCACAGATCTAGCCTTCAGCTGACAACATACCTCCTGGTTCATCCGTGGCTTTTGGTTCAGGAATGTACAGCAAGTCTTTGTAGGCACACACTCATCCACACAGGTTTTAATGATGTCAGTAACAACTGCAGCATACTCATCCAGATTCAAAGATGAATCCCTGAATACAGTCCAGTCCACTGATTCAAAGCAGTCCTGTAAGCACTGGACTGGAACAGAGGGATCTGGGAATACAGATACAAAATTCCCTAAAAGTGGCGTCACAGGTAGATAGGGTCGTAAAGAGAGCTTTTGGTACATTGGCCTAAGAGCTGGAATGTTATGATGAGGTTGTATAAGGCATTGGTGAGGCCGAATCTGGAGTATTGTGTTCAGTTTTGGTCACCAAATTACAGGAAGGATATAAATAAGGTTGAAAGGGTACAGAGAAGGTTTACAAGGTTGTTGCCGGGACTTGAGAAACTCAGTTACAGAGAAAGGTTGAATAGGTTAGGACTTTATTCCCTGGAGCGTAGAAGAATGAGGGGAGATTTGATAGAGGTATATAAAATTATGACGGGTATAGATAGAGTGAATGCAAGCAGGCTTTTTCCACTGAGGCAAGGGGAGAAAGAAACCAGAGGACATGGGTTAAGGGTGAGGGGGGAAAGTTTAAAGGGAACATTAGGGGGGGCTTCTTCACACAGAGAGTGGTGGGAGTATGGAATGAGCTGCCAGACGAGGTGGTAAATGCAGGTTCTTTTTTAACATTTAAGAATAAATTGGACAGCTACATGGATGGGAGGTGTATGGAGGGATATGGTCCATGTGCAGGTCAGTGGGACTAGGCAGAAAATGGTTCGGCACAGCCAAGAAGGGCCAAAAGGCCTGTTTCTGTGCTGTAGTTTCTATGGTTCACTCTTGTGCCTCCCTTGTCCATACCTTCTTGGTCCTCACTACTGGTGCTGCAATCTTTACTCTCCGCCTATACTCAGGGAGAAGAAGTACAGCCAGGAAGTGAGGGCATGGAATAGCACAGTAGGCATTCTTGGTGGTGGTGTAGCAGTGGTCCAGTGTGTTGTTTCCTCTGGTATTGCAAGTGATCTTTTAATGGCAGTTGCTTAGTGACTTTTTTTCAGACTGGCCTGGTTTGAAATCTCCCAAAATGATGGTGAAGGCACTAGGATGCGCTGTTTTGTGCGTGTTGATCCCATTGCTCAGATTATCTAAAACCTGACATTGTCCTGGGGTGGAATGTATACTGCTACCAAAATGACCCTGAAGAACTCCCGTGGTAGGTAAAAAGGACGGCACTTAACTGCTAGATATGATATATTGGTGCACCAAGGAGAGTTGGTCATGAGGCATACTCCTCCACCTCTGCTTTTGAGAGACTCTATAGATCTATCCTGACTGTGTATAGTAAACCCGTCAATCTGAATCGCTGCATCCGGTACGGAAGGGGTTAACCAGGATTCTGTGAAACAAAGGACACACGTGGTCCTACTGTCCCTCTGATTCAGCACCCTAACTCTGAGATCATTCATTTTATTCACCAGAGACTGCACGTTTGACAGCATGGTAGTCGGTATTAGGAGTTTAAAACCCTGTTTCCTTAAATGCACTTTTATCTCCAATCTACACCTTCCTCTGTGGGATCCTACGCTTCCATTTACAATCAGTTTTAGCAGTCTTATATCCTCAAAGAACTCCAGTAAATTTGTCAAACAGGACCTGCCTTTGCTAAATCCATGCTGCGTCTGCCTGATGGATCCATTTCTTTCCAAATGCCTAATTCTTCTTTAATGATAGCTTCAAGCATCTTCCCAACTACAGATGTTAAACTAAGTGGCCTATAGGTATCTTCCTTTTGCCTACATTCTTTTTTTTTTGAACAGTGGTGTGACATTCACTGTCTTCCAAAACGCAGGGACCTGCCCAGAGTCCAGAGAATTTTGGTAAATTATCACCAAAGCCTCTACTATAACTTCTGCCAATTCTTTCAGTACCCTGGGATGCATTCCATCAGGACTTATGTACCTGCAGGCTCACAAGGTTAGAAAGGGGTATAGTTAATATAGCTATGGGAGTTAAGACCACAAGATATAGGAGCAGAATTAGGCCATTTTGCCGATCGAGTTGGTAAGTTTATAAAAGATATTGGTCGACAGTTTGTCTACGGAGATATCGAGAAAGGTGAGAGGTGTCAGAAATGGACCAAGTGAATTTAAGGGTAGGAAGGAAGTTGGAGGCAAAGTTGATGAAATTGACAAGCTCAGCGTGGGTGCATAAAGCAACACCAATGCAGCACAGAAATTGTTGGGGAGGTTACCAGTGAAAGCTTCAAACATGGACTGTGCCAGGTAGCTAATGAAATGCCAGATATAGCTGGGGCTCATGCAGGTACCCATCATGGCAAGTTGAGTTTAGAGAAAATGGGAGGAGCTGAAAGAGAAATCGTTGAGCGTGAGGACCCATTCCGCCAGACGGAGGAGGGTGGTGGGTCAGGTCTGTATTGTAAACGCTGTTTGTACGATGTTCTGTGGCTGTGACACTGCTGTGACTAAGTTTATCATTGCACCCGCGGAAATGACAATAAACGCGATTACACAAGGACTTGCACCAACATGACAGGAGTACTGACCGAGCTGTTGCTGCATCTGATGGTGCATCATTGGGTATGGAGGTGGAGGCACTGCAGCTTGTTGCATCACACCCATCGAGCTCAGTTGCTGCATACCGGGGGCAGAGGGGTTGTTCTGTGAATGCTGCTGCTCAAGCTGTTGTCGGGCTCTCATTTCAGCATACTTCAGCTGCTCCATGTGGAAGGCCTGTCGTTCTGTGAGAAGTTGCTGTCGCTGCTGTTCCAGCTACATCAGGAAAATCATACAACAAATGAGGATGGAAACAAATAGTCCCACAAAGCAATTTTCAAAATCTTAATTCCACCTGAGTGCCCAAGTAGCCTTAGTTTTCTAAAACAGCTTCATTTGGTGTAAATGTAACTGGTTAAGTTTACTGCTTATTGCAATTAGCAAGAGGCAATGCATAAAAAGAGCTACCTTTCAGTCAAGTCTATGTTCAGGATTTAAAAGCAGAGCTTAATGCCAGTTTTCTCTAAGTTGGACTGTCCACGTCAGGGCTGCATAATAAGAGCTACTTCTTAAATCAGCAGGGAGATCAAGATTACATACGCAGAGTTTTGCCACAGTTTTTTTTCCTGAGTTGAGGAGCAACCAATCATTAGGAAGGGCCAATAAGAATAATTAAAGTGCAAGCAGATTGGCCATTCATTGAGTTTGTCAACGTTCAGAGTGGCTTTAGCTCATCAGGCTCAGGCAAGATCAAGTGTTGTGAAGTATATTGTCTTGCAAGTTGCGCTCTGTCCGTATTTCTTCATTCCTCACCTGTTAGGGCATAGCAGATTGGTGAGAATGGCTCCAGGGGCAGTGATTTGTACCCTGTGTGGGATGGGGCCAGTCTGGGAGATCTCCAGTCTTCCAGATGAACACATCTGCACCAGCTGCACCAAGCTACAGCTCCCGAGAGAAAATGTGAGTGGGAAGTTGAATGATTGGGAAGCTTTTACAATTTAACAAAAGGCAACTAAAAAAAGCTACAAGAAGGGATATTATGAAATAGGAGGGAAGACTAGCCAATAATAATAACCAAATGTATTTTTCAGTTATATAAAGGGTAAAAGAGGGGTGAGAGTTGATATTAGACCACTGGAAAATGATGCTGGTGAGGTAGTATTGAGGGCCAAAGAAATAGCAGATGAAAGTAATGGGCACTTTGCATCAATCTTCACTGTGGAAGAGACTAGCAGGGTGGCAGAGGTCTGTGAGTGTCAGGGAGCAGGAGGAAGTGCCATTGCTATAACAAAGGAAAAGGTGCTAGGCAAACTCAAAGGTCTAAGGTGGGTAAGTCAGCTGGGCCAGAGTCCTGAGAGAGGTTGCTGAAGAAATAACAGATGCATTGGTCATGAGCTTTCAAGAATCACTTGATTAGGCGTGGTCCCAGAGGACTGGAAGATTGAAAATGTCACTCTTTAAGAAGGGAGGAAAGCAAAAGAAAGGAAATTATAGGCTAGTTAGCCTAAACTCAGTGGTTGGGAAAGTGTTGGAGTCTATTATGCAGGATGAGATTGAGGTAATTGGAGACTAATGATAAAATAAGTCAAAGTCAGCCCGGTTTCTGTGAAGGGAAATCTTGCCTGACAAATCCATTCAGAGTTCTTCGAGAAAGTAACAAGCAGGGTGGAGAAAGGAGAGGCATTTACATGGAGTTTCAGAAGGCATTTGATAAGGTGTCACACAAGAGGCTGCTTAACAAGATAAAATCCTATGGCATTACAGGAAAGATACTGGCATGGATGGTGAAATGCCTGACAGACAGGAGGCAGTGAGTGGTATAAAAGGGGCCTTTTCTGGTTGGCTGCCGGTGATTAGTGGTGTTTCTCAGGGGTTAGTATTGGGACCGCTGCTTTTCACATTGTTTGTCAGTGATTCAAATAATGGAATTGATGGCTTTGAGGCAAAGTCTGTGGATGATATGACAATAGGTAGAGGGGTAGGTAGTGCTGAGGAAGCAAAGCGATTGTTAACAGCACTTAGGCAAACTGGAAGAATGGACAAAGAATGTGGCAAATGGAATACAGTGTTGGGAAATATATGGTAATGCATTTTGGTAAAAAGAACAATAGTGTGGACTATTTAAATGGGGAGAAGGTTCAAACATCAGAGGTGCAGAACGACTTGGGAGTCCAAGTGCAAGACTCCCAGAAGGTTAATTGACAGATTGAGTCTGTGGTAAAGAAGGCAAATGCAATGTTGGCATATATTTCAACAGGAATAGAATATAAAAGCAAGGAGATAACGCTGAGACTTTATAAGACACCTGTCAGGCACCACTTGCGTATTTTCAACAGTGTTGGGCCCCATATCTCAGAAAGAATGCGTTATCATTGCAGAGAGTCCAGAAGAGGTTCACAAGGATGATTCCGAGAATGAAGGGGAACATGAACATATGAGGAACATTTGGTAGCTTTGGGCTTGTACTCATTGAAATTTAGAAGAATGTGTGGGAATCTCATTGGTGTGCAGGCATTTATTAGTTTGACGATTGAGTTCAAGAACCATGTGGTAATGTTGCAGTTCTATAAACTTCTGGTTGGATTACACTTGGAATATTGTGCTCAGTTCTGGTCACCTCATTATTGGAACAATGTGGAAGCTTTAAATAGGGTGCAGAGGAGATTTACTAGTATACTGTCTGGATTAGAGAGCATGTCTATGAGGAAAGGTTGAGTGAGCCAAGGCTTTTCTCTGGAGCAAAGGATGATGAAGGGTGACGATAGAGGTATACAAGATGAAATGCATAGATTGTGGACAGCTAGAGACTTTTTCCAGGGTGGCAATACCAGAGGACACTTACCACAGGCAAGTCAAGGGGAGACATCTTTTTTTTAAATATACAAAGTGGTGGGTGACTGGAACGTACTTCCAGAGGTACAATAAGGGCATTTTACAGTCTCTTAGAAAGGCACATGAATGTAAGAAAGTTACAGGATTGTGAACTGTGTTGGAGGAAAGATTTTTGGAGCAGGTTTCTATCCATTGGCACAACATTTTGGGTTGAAGGACCCATTCTGTTCTGTGTTCTATTAACAAAACATATTTCCTAATAAATCCAACTGATTGAATTCGTTCAGGGACTTACAGCTTCTCTCTCTCGATCCATTATGGTTTCCAATTCCTCAAAATGGCGAAGTTTGATCTCCAGTTTCTTCATTTGTGTTTCCACCAGAAGAGCAACAAGGGACTTTATCTTCCTCTCTTCCACTGCTGCAAGGTGCTGATGCAAAATGAGGAGATTCAGTGACAGATTCCCACAGCAAAAATGAAAAACAAAAACCATCAACAGAAATTCCTCTCCCAGCAAAGAAGGCATTTTTCAGTTGATTTTAGATGATGGGTTTCATGAACAAGACAAGCATTTACTGCCCTTGTGGCTTGCTAAGCTCTTTCAGAGGCATGCAAGGCCGCGGCAAAAGTACACAGAGCAGCTTTGTGCAGGTAGGTCTAGATCCAATAAAAAAAAGCGATAAGCCAGATAAGTAGAGGCCCCTAAATCTAACCTTGGCCACAGAAGTTACAGTGGGAGATGCTACTTGACCAATCTGATTGTAACCTACTTGGTATTCAATGTCTGGTTGATGCAGTCAACATGGACTTCAGAAAGGCTTTTGACAGGTCTCTGAAGACGGGTTCAATACATCACAGCTTATGTGATGCAAGGCACGTTGGCAAACCTGATCCAAAACTGGATTGGTAATGAGATGGAGAGGATTCCAAAGGGCTGACTTTGTGAATGGAAGCATGTGATAACTGGGGTACCATAGCCATCTGTGTTGGGATCCTCACTGCTTGAAATAATCAGTACATTAATTATGAAAATCAATATAGAAGATATGGTCATTTTGCAGACGACTCAAAAATTGGCAATTGTTTGGAAAATGAGGATGATTTTAAGGTATGATCAGCTGGCAAAATGTGCAGAGAAATGGTAGATGGAATTTAATTTTTTGGGTCAAACACAATGTACCATAGGGTCTCAAGTAACAAAGAACAGGGGTGTCTTGATGTACAAATACAAGAGCCCCTGAAGGTGGAAGTCCAGGCAAACAAGGTACCAAAGATGGCGTACAGGATACCTGCCTTCATTAGCTAAGGCACAGAGTACAAGAGCGGAAATAATAGTACTGCTTCATAAAACAGCGATTAGGTTACAGCTGAAGAATTGTGTACATTTCCGGTCACCACACTATCGGAAGGACCTGATTACTAAGACTAAAGATACTAACATTAAGGTAAAGGATAAGTAGTTCGGAAGAAATCCAAGGAAGATCTTTTCTAGTTAGAGCATGGAACACTGTCTGAATGGGTAAAGGAGAAAGACTCTTGCAATTGGTTCAGCATCTAGATAACCACCTAAATCACTAAGGCAGACAGGCTACAGACCAAGTACTGATAAATGTAGTACAGATAGGTATTTGGTCAGCAGGGGCACGGTGAGCTGATGGACCTAATCCCATATTGTGTGATCAGAAGTGTTAACCACATTGCCATCTCTGCAGGCACATATGGCCCTGTTCTAGGATGGCAAGAGAGGGCATTATTAACAGTTTCATGGCCACTAGTGTCAACTTGAATTTTCTAAACTTCAAATTATTCACTAAGTTTATGCTGTCTAGTTGCTGTGGTACTACTTGAACTTAAATTGTTAGATAGTTTACCCTGACCATCCAGGTAATTAAACTACCATATCCTTAACAGATCCCTGTTGACTGCTTTCCACTTAGAAAAGCACAGATTAATCCAAGCTATACTATTTCTCCGAACGGACCTAGCTCCTCCAGAGTGCTTAAGGAAGTAGCCCAAGAAATAGTGGATGCATTAGTGATAATTTTTCAAAACTCGTTAGATTCTGGACTAGTTCCTGAGGATTGGAGGGTGGCTAATGTAACCCCACTTTTTAAAAAAGGAGGGAGAGGGAAACTGGGGAATTATAGACCGGTTAGCCTAACGTCGGTGGTGGGGAAACTGCTGGAGTCAGTTATCAAAGATGTGATAACAGCACATTTGGAAAGTGGTGAAATCATCGGACAAAGTCAGCATGGATTTGTGAAAGGAAAATCATGTCTGACGAATCTCACAGAATTTTTTGAGGATGTAACTAGTAGAGTGGATAGGGGAGAATCAGTGGACGTGGTATATTTGGATTTTCAAAAGGCTTTTGACAAGGTCCCACACAGGAGATTAGTGTGCAAACTTAAAGCACACTTTATTGGGGGTAAGGTATTGATGTGGATAGAGAATTGGTTAGCAGACAGGAAGCAAAGAGTGGGAATAAACGGGACCTTTTCAGAATGGCAGGCGGTGACTAGTGGGGTACCGCAAGGCTCAGTGCTGGGACCCCAGTTGTTTACAATATATATTAATGACTTAGATGAGGGAATTAAATGCAGCATCTCCAAGTTTGCGGATGACACGAAGCTGGGCGGCAGTGTTAGCTGTGAGGAGGATGCTAAGAGGATGCAGGGTGACTTGGATAGGTTGGGTGAGTGGGCAAATTCATGGCAGATGCAATTTAATGTGGATAAATGTGAAGTTATCCACTTTGGTGGCAAAAACAGGAAATCAGATTATTATCTGAATGGTGGCCAATTAGGAAAAGGGGAGGTGCAACAAGACCTGGGTGTCATTATACACCAGTCATTGAAAGTGGGCATGCAGGTACAGCAGGCGGTGAAAAAGGCAAATGGTATGCTGGCATTTATAGCGAGAGGATTCGAGTACAGGAGCAGGGAGGTACTACTGCAGTTGTACAAGACCTTGGTGAGACCACACCTGGAGTATTGTGTGAGATGCAAAGGGACTTGAGAGCTCTTGTGCAGGATACCCTAAAGGTTAACCTCCAAGTTGAGTCTGTGGCGAAGATGGTAAATGCAATGTTGGCATTCATTTCTAGAGGTTATGGAATACAAGCACAGGGATGTGATGTTGAGGCTCTATAAGGCACTCATGAGACCACACTTGGTGTATTGTGAGCAGTTTTAGGCTCCTTATTTTAGAAAGGATACACTGACATCGGAGGCGGTTCAGAGAAGATTCACGAGAATGATTCCAGGAATGAAAGGGTTACCATACCAGTACAGGAGCAGGGAGGTACTACTGCAGTTGTACAGGGCCTTGGTGAGACCACACCTGGAGTATTGTGTGCAGTTTTGGTCCCCTAAACTGAGGAAAGACATCCTTGCCATAGAGGAAGTACAAAGAAGGTTCACCAGATTGATTCCTGGGATGGCAGGACTTTCATATGATGAAAGACTGGATCAACTAGGCTTATACTCGTTGGAATTTAGAAGATTGAGGGGGGGGATCTTATTGAAACGTATAAAATCCTAAAGGGATTGGACAGGCTAGATGCAGGAAGATTGTTTCCAATGGTGGGGAAGTCCAGAACGAGGGGTCACAGTTTGAGGATAAAGGGGAAGCCTTTTAGGACCGAGATTAGGAAAAACCTCTTCACACGGAGAGTGGTGAATCTGTGGAATTCTCTGCCACAGGAAACAGTTGAGGCCAGTTCATTGGCTATATTTAAGAGGGAGTTAGATATGGCCCTTGTGGCTACGGGGATCAGGGGGTATGGAGGGAAGGCTGGTGCAGGGTTCTGAGTTGGATGATCAGCCATGATCATGATATGAGATACCATAGTTGGAGGAGCAGAATAGGAGAGTTTGTGGACACAATAGAGAGATCCAGTCTCGCAGCTGCCAGTCAGGGACGTTTCCGATCATGTTCACGCCATTCCAAGGGGGAAGGTGAACAGCCAGACATCTTGGTATATATTGGTACCAATGACATAGGAAGGAAAGGAGGGGGGTGGGGGGGCAGAGGAGAGAGGGGGCAAGTCAGAACTGAGAAGGAGAGTATCGCAGGCTTTTTCAGATTTTTAAACGGCCAAGCGATTGGGAGCGGAGGAGCTGAAGACAGCCGGTCAGCTCGCACTCTATAAAAGCAGTTTTGTCTAGTGACGCGGCCATTGTCGGGGTGGACTGAGTTAGAGTGAGACGGCTTTGGCTCAACAGGCTTCGGTGTACACAGGCAGCTGTGACAGTAGGTTCCGGTAAGTTGTTGTTTTGTTCTGTTTGTTCAGAGTAGAGAGAATGCCAGGGAGGATGTTGGAATGCTCCTCTTGCAGGATGTGGGAAGTCAGGGAGCCCTCCGGTGTCCCTGACAACAACACCTGCAAGAAGTGCATCCAGCTGCAGCTCCTAACAAACCACGTTAGGGAACTGCAGCATGAGCTGGATGACCTCTGGATCATTTGGGAGAATAAGGACTTTATAGATAGTAGCTTCAGGGAGGTAGTTATGCCAAGGAGCAGCACACAGGTAATTGGATTACTGTCAGGCGAGGGAAGGGGAAAGGGCAGGCAGAGCAGGGTTCCCCTGTGGCCATTCCCCTCAACAACAAGTATACCGATTTAGATACTGTTGGGGGGGGGGGGGGGAGATGACTCACCCGGGACAAGCTGCAGCAGCCGGATCTCTGGCACCGAGTCTGGTTCTGCAGTGCAGAAGGGAGGGTGGAAGAAGAGGAGAGCAGTAGTGATAGGAGACTCGATAGTTAGAGGTACAGAAAGGAGGTTCTGTGGTCAAGACAAAGACTCCCGGAGGGTTTGTTGCCTCCCGGGTGCCAGGGTCAGGGATGTCTCGGATCGCTTGCATGACATTCTGAAGTGGGAGGGTGATCAGCCAGATGTCATGGTACACATCGGTACCAATGACGTAGGAAGAGTGAGGAGGTCCTAAAGAGTGAGTATAGAGAGCATGGTAGGAAGTTAAAAAGCAGGACCTTGAGGGTGGTAATCTCAGGATTACACCTGAACTACAAGGGGACCAATATCCTTGCAGGGAGGTTTGTTAGTGCTGTTGGGGAGGGTTTAAACTAGATTTGCAGGGGGAGAGGAACCAGAGTGCCAGAGCAGATAGTGGAGCGGGGGTGAAAATAAATGATGCAAAGTCACAAACAGAAGGATTGTGTGTGGTGGTAATAATCTTCAGAGGTGTGTCTGTTTCAATGCGAGGAGTATTGTGGGGAAGGCTGACGAGCTGAGGGCGTAGATTGACACATGGAATTACGACATTATAGCCATTAGTGAAACTTGGCTACAGGAGGGGCAGGACTTGGAGTTTAATATTCCAGGGTTCCGACGTTTCAGACGTGATAGAGGCAGAGGGATGAAGGGTTGGAAGGGTGGCATTGCTAGTCAGGGAAAATGTTACAGCAGTGCTCAGGCAGGACAGATTAGAGGGCTTGTCTACTGAGTCCTTATGGGTGGAGCTGAGAAACAGGAAAGGTATGGCCACATTAATGGGGTCGTATTACAGACCACCCAATAGTCAGAGGGAATTGGAGGAGCAAATCTGAAGACAGATAGCAGACAACTGCAGGAAACAAAGTTGTGATAGTAGGGGATTTTAATTTTCCACATATTGATTGGGACTCCCATACTGTTAGGGGTCTAGATGGTTTAGAGTTTGTAAAATGTATTCAGGAAAGTTTTCTAAATCAATATATAGAGGTGCCAACTAGAGAGGATGCAATATTAGATCTCCTATTAGGAAACGAGTTAGGACAAGTGACGGAAGTGTGTGTAGGGGAACACTTTGGTTCCAGTGATCATAATACCATTAGTTTCAACTTGATCATGGATAAAGGTAGATCTGATGCTCGGGTTGAGGATCTAAACTGGAAAAAGGCCAAATTTGAAGAAATGAGAAAGGATCTAAAAAGCATGGATTGGGACAGGTTGTTCTCCGGCAAGGATGTGATTGGGAAGTGGGAGGCCTTCAAAGGAGAAATTTTGAGAGTGCAGAGTTTGTATGTTCTTGTCAGGATTAAAGGCAAAGTGAATAGGAATAAGGAACCTTGGTTCTCGAGGGATATTGCAACTCTGATAAAGAAGAGGAGAGAGATGTACAACATGTATAGGAATCAGGGAGCAAATAAGGTGCTTGAGGAATATAAAAAGTGCAAAAAAAAACTTAAGAAAGAAATCAGGAGGGCTAAAAGAAGACATGAAGTTGCTTTGGCAGTCCAGGTGAAGGATAATCCAAAGAGCTTCTACAGGTATATTAAGAGCAAAAGGATAGTAAGGGATAAAATTGGTCCTCTTGAAGATCAGAGTGGTCGGCTATGTATGGAACCAAAAGAAATGGGGAGATCTTGAATAGGTATTTTGCGTCTGTATTTACCAAGGAAACTGGCATAGAGTCAACAGAAATAAGGCAAACAAGTAGTGAGGTCATGGACCCTATACAAATTGAAGAGGAGGAGTTGTTTGCTATCTTGAGGCAAATCAAAGTAGATAAATCCCCAGGACCTGACAGGGTATTCCCTCGGACCTTGAAGGAGACTAGTATTGAAGTTGCAGGGCCCTGGCAGATATACTTAAAGTGTCGGTATCCACGTGTGAAGTGCCGGAGGATTGGAGTACAGCTCATGTTGTTCCCTTGTTTAAAAAAGGCTCAAAAAGTAATCCGGGAAATTATAGGCCGGTAAGTTTGACATCGGTAGTAGGTAAATTACTGGAAGGAGTATCAAGAGAGAAAGAAATTAGAAAAGCCAAAAGAAGATATGGGGTTGCTTTGGCAAGTACGGTGAAAATAAATCCAAAGGGTTTCTACAGTTATATTAATAGCAAAAGAATAGTGAGGGATAAAATTGGTCCCTTAGAGAATCAGAGTGGACAGCTATGTAGGGAGCCAAAAGAGATGGGGGAGATTTTGAACGATTTCTTTTCTTCGGTATTCACTAAGCAGAAAGATTATTGAATTGTGCAAGGTAAGGGAAACAAGTATTGTAGATATGAAAACTATGATGATTAAAGAAGAGGAAGTACTGGCGCTTTTAAGGAATATATAAAAGTGGATAAGTCTCTGGGTCCTGACAGGATACTCCCCAGGATCTTGAAGGAAGTTAGTGTGGAAATAGCAGGGGCTCTGACAGAAATATTTCAAATGTTATTAGAAATGGGGATGGTGCCAGAGGATTGGCATATTGCTCATGTTGTTCCATTGTTCAAAAAGGAAGAGTAACCTTAGAAATTATCAGCCTGTGAGTTTGACGTCAGTGGCGGGTAAATTGATGGAAAGTATTCTTAGAGATGGTATATATAATTATCTGGATAGACGGGGTCTGATTAGGAACAGTTAACATGGACTTGTGCATGGAAAGTCATGTTTGACAAATCTTACTGAATTTTTTTTGAAGAGGTTACTAGGAAAGTTGACGAGGGTAAAGCGGTGGATGTTGACTATATGGACTTTAGTAAGGCCTTTGACAAGGTTCCACACAGAAGGTTAGTTAGGAAGGTTCAAATGTTATGTATTAATATTAAAGTAGTAAAATGGATTCAGCAGTGGCTGGATGGGAGATGCCAGAGAGTAGTGGTGGATAACTGTTTGTCAGATTGGAGGCCGGTGTCTAGTGGTGTGCCTCAGGGATCTAGACTGGGTCCAGTGTTGTTTGTCATATATATTAATGATCTGGATGATGGGGTGGTAAATTGGATTAGTAAGTATGCAGATGATACTAAGGTAGGTTGTGGTTAATGAAGTAGGTTACTGACCTGCTGAGTTCCTCCAGCGTGTTGGGAGGTAAATGCCAGGGCACTGAGGAGTGCAGTAGAAGAGGGATCTGGGGACACAGATACAAAATTCCCTAAAAGTGGCATCACAGGTAGATAGGGTTGTAAAGAAAGCTTTCGGTACATTGGCCTTTATTAATCAATGTATTGAGTATAAGAGCTGGAATGTTATGATGAGGTTGTATAAGGCATTGGTGAGGTCGAATCTGGAGTATTGTGTTCAGTTTTGGTCACCAAATTACAGGAAGGATATTAATAAGGTTGAAAGAGTGCAGGGAAGGTTTGCAAGGATGTTGCCGGGACTTGAGAAACTCAGTTACAGAGAAAGGTTGAATAGGTTAGGACTTTATTCCCTGGAGTGTAGAAGAATGAGGGGAGATTTGATAGAGGTATATAAAATTATGATGGGTATAGATAAAGTGAATGCAAGCAGGTTTTTTCCACTGAGGCAAGGGGAGAAAAAAACCAGAGGACATGGGTTAAGGGTGAAGATGGAAAAGTTTAAAGGGAACATTAGTGGGGGCTTCTTCACACAGAGAGTGGTGGGAGTGTGGAATGAGCTGCCAGATAAAGTGGTAAATGCGGGCTCACTTTTAACATTTAAGAAAAACTTGGACAGGTACATGGATGAGAGGTGTATGGAGGGATGTAGTCCATGTGCAGGTCAGTGGGACTAGGCAGAAAAATGGTTTGGCACAGCCAAGAAGGGCCAAAAGGCCTGTTTCCATGCTGTAATGTTTCTATGGTTTCTATGGGTGGTGGAGGAGAGAGGAGGGAGAGGAGAAGGTGCTTCAGACACCGTAAGGTCTGAATGTAGATACGTCACCTAAACCTGATGCTTTACATCCCAGAGTTCTAAGAAGTAGCTGAAGAGATTGTGGAGGCATTAGTAATGATCTTTCAAGAATCACTACATTGCGGCATGGGGTACTGGAAAACTGTAAATGTCACTCCATTCTTCAAGAAGAGAACAAGGGACCAGTAAGGAAATTATAAGTCAATTAGCTTGACCTCAGTGTTTGGGAAGATGTTAGAGTTGATTGTTAAGGACTTGGTTTCAGGATACTTGGAGGCACTGGACAAGAGGGGCCAAAGTCTGCATGGTTTCCTCAAGGCAAAATCTTGCCTCACAAATCTGTTGGAATTCATTGAAGAAGTAACAAGCAGGAGAGACAAAGGAGAATCAGTGAATGCCGTGTAGTTGGACTTTCATAAGGCCTTTGACCTGCATAAAGCTGCTAAACAAGTCAAGAGCCAAGGGTATTCCAGGAGCTACTAGCATGAGTAGAACATTGGCTGGTTGTAGGAATAAAGGCATCCTTTTCAGATTTGCTGAGTGACTAATGTTATTGCACAGGGGCCTGTGTTGGGACAGCTTCTTTTTACATAATATATCAATGATCTGGATGATGAAATTGATGGCTTTGTAGCCAAGTTTGCAAACAATATGAAGATAGGTGGAAGGGCAGGTAGTGTTGAGAAAGCAGCAAGGCTGCAGAACAACAGACAGATTATGTTGGATAAAGGGGAATCCATGGCCTTCTGTCTTCTATCAGATTGCCCCTTCTCCAGCCCTTTAACTCTTTCACCAATTGGCTTTCTGGCTCTTTACTTCACCACTCTACCTCCTCGGTTTCACCTATCACCTACTACCTTGTATTTCTTCCTCCCTCCCCCACCTCCTTTTTCCGACTTCTGATCTTTTTTCTCCAGATCTGATGCAGGGTCTCAGCTCAAAACATCAACTGTTTACTCTTTTCCACAGATACTGCCTGGCCTATTAAGTTCTTCTAGCATTTCCTGTGTGTTGCTTGGATTTCCAGCACCTGCAGATTTTCTTTTGTTTTTGACCACATTATAGGAGACAGTTTAACTTGAATGGCTTGGGTTGCACCAAAGTACACCAGTTTTACTGTGGGACTGTGGTCCACCCATAACCTGCCCATGGTCAGAACAGTGTCAGTAACTAGGTAAATTGATGGTCATGCTCAGTCAAAAATCATTACTGATACAAGGCTTGCAGCATTTTCACAGAGGTCACTAAGAAACTACAGAAATTAAAATCTGTGCATAATATTCCACTCGATTGCAAGTGAACAGAAGTCTGCCTGCAATAGAGGGTCACTCTACCAACTCCAATTACAGAACATCATTTCTTTATATCAACTCAAACAATGATGTCACCCTATCAGCTTTTAAAACAAGCTCTTTGGCCCATCTACTCTGGTGAACTATTATTTTTCCACTAAGACTAGCTCCTGATGGTTGCATGTACACAACACTAAGCAACTAATCAGGAGAGATTGTTGCTGATTTCAAACCTAACAGAAAATAAAGCAGACATTTCCATCAGACAGTGGTGAGATCACATCTGCGATATCATCAATAGTATTGCTGTGGCTGTTTAAAGATATCAATGTGCTAGCAGCAATTCAGAGACCTACTAAACAGATACTTGGAAAGGTCAGATTGCCTTGCAAGTAAATATTTGACAACCTAAGCTTGTATTAATCTAAATTGCGAGGGGACATGATTGGAATATCTGAAAGGGTCCTGAAAGAATGTGCATTGAAAACAGATTTCCTCCTGTAGTAAAGTCTATAATGAGAAATATATTTAGAAAACCAGGTCTCCGAGAAAATGCAATCAAATCTTTAAAAGCTTCATGGAGCATATTTAGATTGACCTAATGGAAAAAATGGAGGCGGAATACAAAAGTTACAGAGGAAGGAAAAAAAGCTAGTCGTCTTAAAGATTTGATGAAACTTTCAGAGGGTTGACTCTCTTTGCAATGGTTTTCCTCAAAGGATGGTGGGACCAGAGTTTATGAATATTTTAAAGATTAAGGTAGATAAATAAGACAATAAAACATAGGACATAATTAGCCCATTCATCAAGTCTGTTCCGCTACTCTATTATGGCTGATTACCCCTCTGAACTCCATTCTCCTGCCTTCTCCCCTTAACATTTGATGCCCTAAGAACCAATGAACCTCTCAACCATCACTTACCCATTTTCACTTCATTCATCTCAATCTCTCCTCCCCAGTTCTATTGTTCACACACTCCAAGGACAATTTGTAGCAGCCAATCAAACTATATAAAATATATTTGGAATACAGAAAAACGCAAGCACCTGAAGGAAAACTACAGAATTACAGGGAGGAGCCAATCATCGCCTCTGATCTGGGCTGACAATTACATGCCCGGTGGCACCTTTAGCATGTTTATTTCAGCTTTTTTCTTAAAGATGTCCTGTGTGCCTCCCGGCTACCGCTGCATTCTCTGGGAATCGGTTATCAGTCGGCGGCCCGGAGAGTGGGGGCCACTGCACCACCCCAACCTCCGATGACTCAGTCTAACACACCATCATCAGTGTGCTCTGCGCTGTCTTCCCGATTCCAGCAAGTAATACTACACTGTACATACATTATTTCTACTTTATATAGGCTGTGTATTTTTACATGTTATTTGGTATGATTTGGCAGCTTCAGAGCTTGAAGGTTACTGGAGAGAGTGTTTTTGCCGAGAGCGCTTGCATGAGATTTTTGCTACAGAGAACAGTGCAGGCAATGATTGTGGAAAAGTATTTCTACTTTATATAGGCTGTGTATTTATCATATCATTCCTGCTTTTACTATATGTTACTGTTATTTTAGGTTTTGTGTGTTATTTGGCATGATTTGGTAGGTTGTTTTTGGGTCTGCGAATGCTCACAAAATTTTCCCATATAAGTAAATGGTAATTGCTTCTTCGCTTTATGACATTCCGGCTTACGAACCGTTTCATAGGAACGCTCTACCTTCGGATGGCGGGGGAAACCTGTACAGAAACAGAGTGGCCATTGTCGGGAGTAGACCAATGGTGAGAGTAGAAGCGACAGGCTTTACCTCAAAACAGGCTTCGGTTTGGAATAGGCGTCGGCTCTGGGTAAAGCTTCTGTCGAGGTTTCCATTTTTTTTCCTTTTCTTAATGTACCATTTAAATGGCTGTGGTGTGCTCTTCATGCCAGAGGTTGGAGAACTGGGAGAGCCAGAGTCTGCGTGATGTGCATCCGACTGCAGCTCCTCGAAGACCGTGTTAGGGATCTGGAGCAGCAACTGTATGACCTTCGGCTTGTACAGGACAGCGAGGATACAACTGATCAGAGTTACAGGAAAGTAGTCACCCCAAAGTTGTAAGAGGCAAGTGGCTGGGTGACCGTCAGGAGACACAGAGATGGAAAAGCGGAGAAACAAGACCACCCAGGTAGTCATTTCTGGACTGCTGCCTGTGCCACGCACCAGTGAGGATGGAAACAGAATGATTTGACAGGTAAATGAAATGCGTGGCTGAGAAGCGTGCAGAGGACAAGGACTCCGGTTCTTGGATAATTGGGATCTCTTCTGGGGGAGGTTTGACTTGATCAAAAGTGACGGTTTGCATCTGAACCCGAGTGGAACCAATATTCTCGTGGGCAGGTTTGTTAGAGCTCTTGGGGAGGTTTAAACTAACTTGGCAGGGGGGGGGGCGGGTGGTGGGAACTGGAGTGATGGGACTCAGGAAAGGACAGATGGAAAAAAAAGATAGCGTGTAGTCAGATTGTCAGGAAAAGCAAGCAGGTGATGGGACTTAGTTGCAACCAACAGGCTGAGTACCAAATCATTACGGATGCACAGTCAGAAAGGATAGCAAATATGGTACTCAACGTGTTATATCTAAATGCACGTAGTATAATAAATAAGGTGGATGATTTTGATGCAATATTACAGATTACCAAGTATGATGTTGAGGCCATCACAGAATCGTGGCTGAAGGATGGTTGCAGTTGGGAGTTGAATATCCTAGGTTACAAGTTTATGGAAACATAGAAAACCTACAGCACAATACAGGCCCTTCAGCCCAGAATGCTGTGCCAAACATGTACTTACTTTAGAAATTACTTAGGGTTACCCATAGCCCTCTTTTTCTAAGCTCCATGTACCTATCCAGGAGTCTCTTAAAAGGAGGCATGGGATCCAAGGGGACATTGCTTTGTGGATCCAGAACTGGCTTGCCCACAGAAGGCAAAGAGTAGTTGTAGACAGGTCATATTCTGCATAGAGGTTGGTCACCAGTGGTGTGCCTCAGGGATCTGTTTTGGGACTCCTTCTCTGGTGATTTTTATAAATGACCTGATGAGGAAGTGGAGGGATGGGTTAGTAAATTTGCTGATGACACAAAGGTTGGGGATGTTGTGAATAGTGTAGAGGGCTGTCAGAGGTTACAGCAGGACATCAATAGGATGAAAAACTGGGCTGAAAAGTGGCAGATGGAGTTCAACCTAGGTAAGTGTGAGGTGGTTTATTTTGGTTGGTCAAATATGATGGTAGAATATAGTATTACTGGTAAAAGACTCTTGGCAGTGTGGAGGATCAGAGGGATTTTGGGGTCCAAGTCCATAGGACACTCAAAGCTGCTGTGTAGGTTGAATGTGTGGTAAGGTAGTATACGGTGCATTGGCTTTCATCCATCATGGGATTGAGTTTAAGAGCCGAAAGGTAATGCTGCAACTATATAGGACCCTTGTCAGACCCCACTTGGAGTACTGTGCTCAGTTCAGTCACCTCGCTACAGGAAGAATGTGGAAACTATAGAAAGGGTGCACAGGAGATTTACAAGGATGTTGCCTGGATTGGGGAACTTGTTCTTTTCTCCTTGGAGCGGTGGAGGATGAGAGGTGACTTGATAGAGGTGTATTAGATCAGTGGTCTTCAACCTCTGGGCTGTGGACCGATACCAGGCCGCGAAGAATGCAGCAGTAGCCGGAACGGATCCAGCACATCTTTAAGAAAAAAGCTGAAATAAACAAGCTAATTAATTCAGTGCCGCCCGGCACGTAAATATTGGCCCAGATCAGAGGCCACGCAATCAGCAATCGCCTCTGATCTGGGCTGACATTTACGTGCCGGGCGGCACTGAATTAATTAAAAAAGGGGGAGGTGCAACGAGACCTGGGTGTCATTATACACCAGTCATTGAAAGTGGGCATGCAGGTACAGCAGGCGGTGAAAACGGCGAATGGTATGCTGGCATTTATAGCGAGAGGATTCGAGTACAGGAGCAGGGAGGTACGACTGCAGTTGTACAAGGCCTTGGTGAGACCACACCTGGAGTATTGTGTGCAGTTTTGGTCCCCTAATCTGAGGAAAGACATCCTTGCCATAGAGGGAGTACAAAGAAGGTTCACCAGATTGATTCCTGGGATGGCAGGACTTTCATATGAAGAAAGACTGGATCAACTGGGCTTCTACTCGTTGGAATTTAGAAGATTGAGGGGGGATCTGATTGAAACGTATAAAATCCTAAAGGGATTGGACAGGCTAGATGCAGGAAGATTGATCCCGATGTTGGGGAAGTCCAGAACGAGGGGCCACAGTTTGAGGATAGAGGGGAAGCCTTTTAGGACCGAGATTAGGAAAAACTTCTTCACACAGAGAGTGGTGAATCTGTGGAATTCTCTGCCACAGGAAACAGTTGAGGCCAGTTCATTGGCTATATTTAAGAGGGAGTTAGATATGGCCCTTGTGGCTACGGGGGTCAGGGGCTATGGAGGGAAGGCTGGGGCGGGGTTCTGAGTTGGATGATTAGCCATGATCATAATAAATGGCGGTGCAGGCTCTAAGGGCCGAATGGCCTACTCCTGCACCTATTTTCTATGTTTCTATGTTTATTTTGGCTTTTTTCTTAAAGATGTGCTGGGTGCGTCCCGGCTATCGCTGCATTCTTCGCGGCCCAGTCTCGGTCCGCGGCCCGGAGGTTGGGGACCACTGTACAGGTTTCCCCCGCCATCCAAAGGTACAGCGTTCCTATGAAATGGTTCGTAAGCCGGAATGTCGTAAAGTGAAGAAGCAATTACCATTTATTAATATGGGAAAATTTTTTGAGCGTTCCCAGACCCAAAAAATAACCTACAAAATCATGCCAAATAACACACAAAACCTAAAATAACAGTAACATATAGTAAAAGCAGGAATTATATGATAAATACACAGCCTATATAAAGTAGAAATATTTTTTTGCAGCACTGTCTAGCACGGTGAAAATCTCGTGGAAGCACTCTTGGCAAAAACACGGCACAAGCGCTCTCAGCAGAAACACTCTCTCCAGTAACCTTTAAGCTATGAAGCTGCCAAATCATACCAAATAACACAAAAATACACAGCCTATATGAAGTAGAAATAATATATGTACAGTGTAGCAACACACATAAAAGCTGCTGGTGAATGCAGCAGGACAGGCAGCACCTCTAGGAAGAAGTACAGTCGACGTTTCGGGCCCAGACCCTTCGTCTGGACTAACTGAAAGAAAGAGCTAGTAAAAGGTTTGAAAGTGGGAGGGGGACGGGGATATCTGAAATGATAGGAGAAGACGGGAGGGGGGAGGGATGGAGCCAAGAGCTGGACAGTTGATTGGCAAAAGGGATATGAGAGGATCATGAGATGGGAGGCCTAGGGAGAAAGAAAGGGGGTGGTGGGGGGAAGCCCAGGGGATGGGCGAGGAGGGGGAGAGGGGGAGAGGGGGGGAGGGGGGGAGGGGGGGAGGGGGGGAGAGGGGGAGAGGGGGAGAGGGGGAGAGGGGGAGAGGGGGAGAGGGGGAGAGGGGGAGAGGGAATAATATCTATATATATATATATATAAATATAAAAAAAATAACAGATGGGGTACGAGGGGGAGGTGGGGCATTAACGGAAGTTAGAGAAGTCAATGTTCCTGCCATCAAGTTAGATAGATAGATAGATAGATAGATAGATAGATAGACAGACACAGACAGACAGACAGACTTTATTGATCCTGAGGGAAATTGGGTTTCATTACAGTTGCACCAACCAAGAATAGGGTATAAATATAGCAATACAAAAACCATAAATAATTAAATAATAATATGTAAATTATGCCAGGAAATAAGCCCAGGACCAGCCTATTGGCTCAGGGTGTCTGACCCTCCAAGGGAGGAGTTGTAAAGTTTGATAGCCACAGGCAGGAATGACTTCCTATGACGCTCAGTGTTGCATCTCGGTGGAATGAGTCTCTGGCTGAATGTATGCCTGTGGCCAAACAGTACATTATGTAGTGGATGGGAGACATTGTCCAAGATGGCATGCAACTTGGACAGCATCCTCTTTTCAGACACCACTGTCAGAGAGTCCAGTTCCATCCCCACAACATCACTGGACTTACGAATGAATGGAGGCTACCTAGACGGAATATATGGTGCTGTTCCTCCAACCTGGGTGTGGCTTCACCTTCGCAGTAGAGTTGGCCGTGGATAGGCATATCAGAATGGGAATGGGATGTGGAATTAAAATGTGTGGCCACTGGGAGATCCTGCTTTCTCTGGTGGACAGAGCGTAGGTGTTCAGCTAAACGGTCTCCCAATCTGCGTCGGGTCAAGCCAATATATAGAAGGCTGCATTGGGAGCACCGGACGCAGTATATCACCCCAGCCGACTCACAGGTGAAGTGTCGCCTCACTTGGAAGGACTGTCTGGGGCCCTGAATGGTGGTAAGGGAGGAAGTGTAAAGGCATGTGTAGCACTTGTTCCGCTTACACGGATAAGTGCCGGGAGGGAGATCGGTGGGGGGGGGGGGGGGGGGAACACATCCCCATGATCCGTTCATATCCCTTTTGCCAATCAACTGTCCAGCTCTTGGCTCCTTCCCTCCCCCTCCTGTCTTCTCCTATCATTTTGGATCTCCCCCTCCCCCTCTCGCATCTCTTACTAGCTCTTCTTTCTGTTTGTCCTGATGAAGGGTCTCGGCCTGAAACGTCGACTGTACCTCTTCCTAGAGATGCTGCCTAGCCTGCTGCGTTCACCAGCAACTTTGATGTGTGTTGTCTGAAATTCCAGCATCTGCAGATTTCCTCGTGTTTACGTATGTATAGTGTTGTTTCACTTACCGGAATTGGGAAGACTCCAATAAATTGCAGTTTCGTCACAGTTAGACACTTGCTTATATGAATAACCACTTGACACAATCGGCACCTAATTAATTAGCTTGTTTATTTCGGCTTTTTTCTTAAAAGATGTGCGGGGTGCATTCTGACTACCACTGCACTCTTCGCAGCAATGTATCAGTCGGTGGCTCAGAGGTTGGGGACCACTGCTGAAACTATGAAGCTGTCCTTGCCTCAGAAACCGATCAAACCACCTATGACTACCTTTAAATTCCACTTTCACCACCATTGTCCAGTGCTTTCTGTTTCAGCTTATCAAAAAGACTGACTGATTTCTCCTTAAGTCTAAGGAAAGTTAACGGAACACCACCCTCAATCCACTCAAGCAATAGACTTTCCATTTTATCCATTACTGGATGCCGACTAAGAGAGGCCACTTTGCTATGAGCAGAACCAACAGTAACATCGGCAGCTTTCAAAATTCTTTCTCCCTGCATATAAATAGTGCAAATGGTGGACGCAGGTAAGTTCAATGTGTGGACAATGTCCTCACTTCGTTCACCACGATCGAAACGCTTAATTATGTCTAGTTTTACACTAAGTGTAACACCCTTATGAGCTCTCTTAGGCTTTTCCGATACCTTAGAACTCATCTTGCTAACGGATGCACAAAATAAATCGGGATAAAGCACGTGTTTAAGCAATGGCGGGCGGCTAGAATGCAGTTCCGGGGAAGGAGCTTGGCTGTTCAGGCGCGCGCTGCCTTTTTTCCTAACAGTGAAAACACCTTCTGTTAGCGAAAACAGGCAACTAATGTAGGTCTTTCATAACAGCGAGGTGTCGTAAAGCGGAAGTTCGGAAAACAGGGGCCATCTGTATTAGATGATGAGAGGCATTGATTGTGTGGATGCTCAGAGGGCTTTTCCCCTAGAGCTGAAAAGGCTAACACGAGGGGGCAGTTCTAAGGTGCTTGGAAGCAGGTACAGAGGAGATGTCAGGGGTAAGTTTTTTTTTATATAAACGCTGAGAGTGGTGAGTGCACGGAGTGGGCTGCCGGTGACGGTGTTGGAGGCGGACACGATAAGATGTTTTAAGAGACTCCTGTGGATAGGTACATGGAGCTTAGAAAAATAGAGGGCTATGGGTAACCCCAGGTACTTTCCAAAATGATCACATGTTCAGCATGGCATCGTGGGCCGAAGGGCCTGTGTTGTGCTGTAGGTTTTCTGTGTCTCTATGTAAATTGGAAGGAGCTGCTGGCAGGGATGTCAGCAGAGCAACAATAGCATGCGTTTCTGGGAAAAATGAGGAAGGTGCAGGACATGTGTATTCAAAAAATGAAGAAATACTCAAATGGTAAATAGTACAACCATGGCTGACAAGGAAAGTCAAGGCTATTGTAAAAGCAGAGGGAAGGGCATACAATAAAGCAAAAATTAGTGCGAAGGTAGAGGATTGGGAAGCTTTTTAAAAACCAACTAAGAGCAACTAAAAAAATCATTCGAAGGGAGATGATGAAATATAAAACCAAGCTAGCAAATAAAATCAAAGTGGATAGTAAAAGTTTTTTCAAGTATGTTAAAAATAAAACAGAAATTGAGAATGGACACAGGACCGCTAAAAAATGAGGCAGGAGAAATAATAATGGGAACAAGAAGAAGGCTGTTGAACTAAATGAGTATTTTGTGTCAGTCTTCACTGTGGAAGGCACTAATAGTATGCCTAATGTTGCAGTGTGTGAAGGAAGAGAAGTGGGTGCAGCTACTAATACAAGAGAGGTGGTGCTCAAAAAGCTGGAACATAAGCCACCCAGACCAAATGAATTGCACCCTAGGGTTCTTAAGGAGGTAGCATTATAGATAGTAGTGGCATTAGAAATGATCATTGGACTCTGGCATGGCGCCAGAGGACTGGAAAATTGCAAATGTGATTCCACTCTTGAAGAAAGGAGGGAGGCAGCAGAATCAGAATCAGAACCAGGTTTATTATTACCAGCATGTGACGTGAAATTTGTTAACTTAGCAGCACAGTTCAATGCAATACATTATCTAGCAGAGAAAAAATAATAATAAATTACAGTATACGTATATTGAATAGATTAAAAAATGCAAAATCAGAAATACAGTATACAAGGTGAGGTAGTGTCCAAGGGTAATGTCCATTTAGGAATTGGATGGCAGAGGGGAAGCAGCTGTTCTTGAATTGCTGAGGCTACGTCCATACTAGACCGGATAATTTTGAAAACGCCGGTTGAGTAAAAACGACAGGCGTTTTTCAAAATATCTCTGTCCACACTAAAACGGATATTTCGGCAAGTCCACTCCTACTGGGCATGCGCAGACACATCTACAGAAAACAAGCGAAGAGGAAACGGTATAATATTTACGTTTCTGTGGCGGCGTTGTGCGATTTCCATTGGTCAAAAACTAGAGTACCAACAACAACAGCGAAAGAAAGTTTTTAACAATGTCTTCAAGGAATACAAAGAAAACCTTCACTGGAAAAAATCAGACCGCACTCCTTCATTGAGACAGACAATGAAGTCAAGCTGTTTCTGCGAGTTACCAACAACTACAAAGTCAGCAGAGCAGTGGAGAACGTGGCGATGTTTAACTCCAAACAAGCTATTAATGTAGACAATAAAGTAAACAACACATGCATGAAGCTGTCCTCTACCCAAGATCAACAAGAAAGTGGAATCTTCTGCCGCCAGACCTGCGCAGTATTTCTGACATTAATATTTTTAAAGATAGACTCAATCAAATCAATTTAGGGGATCTAGTCAAAAAAGCTCACTTTACAATTTAACTCTCATGCCGTTCACACCGACTGCGCATTATAACAGCCGTCTAGCAGTGCTTGCGCAGTACCAAGCAGAAGCAGAAACAGCATTGCTGTTGTGGTGTTGTCATGACAGCGTTTTCAGATATCTCCGCTTACCCTGTCCACACTGCAACGCCGAATAATCGTTTTCATATTTACACACTCTGGAGAGTGTTTTAGAAAAGCTCAGTTTTCACAGGATGAAAACGCCGTTTCAGTGTGGACGGAGGGTCAAAACGAAGAGAAAAAATTCATTTTCAAAATTATCCGGCATAGTGTGGACGTAGCCTGAGTGTAGAAACATAGAAAACCTACTGCACAATACAGGCCCTTTGGCCCACAAAGCTGAGCCGAACATGAAATTATATAGGGTTACCCATAGCCCTCTTTTTCTGAACTCCATGCCCCTGTCCAGGAGTCTCTTAAAAGACCCGATCGAATCCACCTCCACCACCGTTGCAGGCACCCATTCCATGCACTCATCACTCACTGAATAAAAAGTTACCCCTGACATCTCCTCTGTACCTACTTCCAGGCACCTTAAAACTGTTCCCTCTCGTGTTAGCCATTCCAGCACTGGGAAAAAGACTCTTGATTATCCACACAATCAATGCCTCTCACCATCTTATACACCTTGAACAGGTCACTTCTCATCCTCTGTCGCTCCAAGGAAAAAAGGCCGAGTTCACTCAACCTATTCTCATAAGACATGCTCCCCAATCCAGGCAACATCCTTGTAAGTCTCCTCTGCACCCTTTCTATTGTTTCCACAACCTTCCTGTAGTGAGGCGACCAGAACTGAGCACAGTACTCCAACTGGGGTCTGACCAGGGTCCTATATAGAACCATAGAACCGTAGAAACTACAGCACAGAAACAGGCCCTTTGGCCCTTCTTTGCTGTGCCAAACCATTTTCTGCCTAGTCCCACTGACCTGCACATGGACCATATCCCTCCATACACCACCCATCCATGTATCTGTCCAATTTATTCTTAAATGTTAAAAAAGAACCCGCATTTACCACCTCATCTGGCAGCTCATTCCATATTCCCACCACTCTCTGTGTGAAGAAGCCCCCCCTAATGTTCCCTTTAAACTTTTCCCCCCTCACCCTTAACCCATGTCCTCTGGTTTTTTTCTCCCCTTGCCTCAGTGGAAAAAGCCTGCTTGCATTCACTCTATCTATACCCATCATAATTTTATATACCTCTATCAAATCTCCCCTCATTATTCTACGCTCCAGGGAATAAAGTCCTATCCTATTCAACCTTTCTCTGTAACTGAGTTTCTCAAGTCCTGGCAACATCCTTGTAAACCTTCTCTGCACTCTTTCAACCTTATTTATATCCTTCCTGTAATTTGGTGACCAAAACTGAACACAATACTCCAGATTCGGCCTCACCAATGCCTTATTACCTCTGCAACATTACCTCTCAGCTCTTAAAGTCAATCCCACGATTGATGATGGCCAATGTACCGTATGCTTTCTTAACCACAGAGTCAACCTGTGCAGCAACTTTGAGTGTCCTAAGGACACGGACCCCAAGATCCCTCTGATCCGCCACACTGACACGGGTCTTACCATTAATACTATATTCTGCTATGATATTTGACCTACTAAAATGAACCACCTCACACTTATCTGGGTTGAACTCCATCTGCCTCTTCTCAGTCTAGTTTTGCATCCTACCAATGTCCCGCTGTACCCTCTGACAGCCCTCCACACTATCCCCAACACACTCAACCTTTGAGTCAAATTTACTAACCTATCCCTCCACTTCCTCATCTAGGTCACTTATAAAAATCACGTAGAGTAAGGGTCCCAGAACAGATCATGAAGCACACCATTGGTCACCGACCTCCATGCAGAATATGACCCGTCTACAACCACTCTTTGCCTTCTGTGGGCAAGCCAGTTCTGGATCCACAAACCAATGTCCCCTTGGATCCCATGCCTCCTTACTCAATAAGCCTTGCATGGGATACCTTTCAAATGCCTTGCTGAAATCCATATATACTACATCCACTTTTCTATCTGCAATGTTTTTAGTCACATCCTCAAAAAAATTCAATCAGGCTCATAAAGCACAACCTGCCTTTGACGAAGCCATGCTGTGTGTGCGCATTCAGGCTTCTGTACCTCCTACCCGATGGTCACAGCGAGAAAATGGCATGTCCTGGGTGCTGGAGGTCTTTAATAATCGTCACTGCCTTTCTGAGACACCGCTCCCTGAAGATGTCCAGAGTACTTTGTAGGCTAGTATCCAAGATGGAGCTGACTAGATTTACAACCCTCTGCAGCTTCTTTCAGTCCTTTGCAGTAGCCCCCCTATACTAGACAGTGATGCAGCCTGTCAGAATGCTCTCCAAGGTACAACTATAGAAGTTTTTAAGTGTATTTGTTCACATGCCAAATCTCTTCAAACTCCTAATGAAGTATAGCTGCTGTCTTGCCTTCTTTATAACTACATCAATATGTTGGGGCCAGGTTAGATCCTCAGAGATCTTGACACCCAGAAACTTGAAACTGCTCACTCTCTCCACTTCTGATCCCTCTATGAGGATTGGTATTTGTTCCTTCGTCTTACCCTTCCTGAAGACAACAATCAGCTCTTTCGTCTTATTGATATTCAGTGCCAGGTTGTTGCTGTGGCACCACTTCATTGGTTGGCATATCTCACTCCTGCACTCCTTCTCATCCCCACCTGAGATTCTATCAACAATGGTTGTACTGTCAGCAAATTTATAGATGGTATTTAAGTTGTGCCACAGTCATGTATATATAGAGAGTAGAGCAGTGGGCTAAGCACACACCCTTGAAGTGCGCCAGTATTGACTGTCAGCGAAGAGGAGATGTTATCACCAATCCGCACAGATTGCGGTCTTCCAGTTAGGAAGTCAAGGATCCAATTGCAAAGGGAGGTACAGAGGCCCAGGTCTATAATTTCCAGGAAAGGAAATTATAGACCAGTTAGTCTGATTTCAGTGTTTGAGAAGATGTTAAGAGTTAATTGTTAAGGATGAGGTGATGGAGTACTTGGTTACACAGGACAGATAGTAGAAAGTCAGCACGGTTTCCTTCAGTGAAAATCCTGCCTGAAGAACTTGCTGGAATTCTTTGAGGAGATTACAAGTAGGATGCAGTAGATGTTGTATATTTGGACTTTCAGGCCTTTGACAAGGTGCCACGAATGAGGCTGCTTACCAAGAGCCCATGGTATTACAAAAAAGTTACTAACATGGTTATAGCATTGGCTGATTGGTAGGAGGCAATGAGTGGGAATAAAAGAATCCTTTTCTGGTTGGTTGCCAGTGACTAGTGGTGTTCTGCAGGGGCGGGTATTAGGACCACTTTTTATGCTGTGTATAAATGATTTAGATGATGGAATAGATGGTTTTGTTGCCAAGTTTGCAGATGGTACAAAGATTGGTGGAAGGGCAGGTAGTGTTGAGGAAACAGGTAGGACGCAGGAGGACTTAGACAGATTAGGAGAATGGGCAAAAAAGTGGCAAATGAAATACTATGTTGGAAACTGCATGGTGATGTACTTCGGTAGTAGAAATAATTGTGCAAACTATTTTCTAAACTGGGAGAAAATCCAGGAATCGGAGATGCAGAAGGACTTGAGGGTCCTTGCAGGTTGAGTCAGGTAAATGCCATGTTAGCATTCATTTCTAGAGGTCTTGAATACAAGAGCAGGATATAATGCTGTGGCTTTTTATGGCACTGGTGAGGCCTCACCTTGATTACAGTGAACAGTTTTGGGCCCTCATCTTAGAAAAGATGTGCTGGCATTGGAGAGGGTCCAGAGGAGATTCACAAGGATGATTCCAGGAATGAAAGGGTTATTATACAAGGAACGTTTGATCACTCTGGGTCTATTCTCGCTGGAATACAGAAGGATGAAGGGGGGATCTCATTGAAAGGCCTAGACAGAGTAGATGTGGAAAGGATGTTTCCCATGGTGGGAGAGTCACGGACAAGAGGGCACAGCCTCAGGATAGAGGGGCCCTCTTTCAAACCAAGGATGCAGAGAAATTTCTTTAACCAAAGGGTGGTGAATTAGTGGAATTTGTTGCCACAAGCAGCTGTGGAGGCCAAGTCTTTGGGTACATTTAAGACAGAGATTGATAGGTTCTTGATTGCACATGACATCAAAGATTATAGGGAGAAGGCCGGGTACTGGGGTTGAGGAAGAGATAGAGAAAAAGGGTCAGCCATGATTGAATGGTGGAGCAGACTCGATGGGCCAGATGGCCTAATTCTGTTCCTGTATCTTATGGTCTTATGACCAGTGCCTTATAAAGCCTCAGCATTACATCCTTAAGGGAAAATCTTGCCTGATGAACCTGTTGGAATTCTTTGAGGAGATTACATGTAGGATAGATAAAAGGGATGCAGTCCTAGATTTCCACATAATTCCAACAGATTTGTCCGGCAAATTTTTCTCATCGGGAAACCATGCTGACTTTGTCTTATTTTCTTCTTCTTAAAAACATTGAAGTAGTATGTTTTAACAATGAAGTTTTAGTCAAAATCACCTTCTACAGGATATCTCTGGATGAATTCCCTCTCACCTCTGTTCTGAATGGACACTGCTCTATTCTGAGGATGTGCACTCTGGTTCTAGACTATAGGAAATATCCTCTCCCCATCCACTATCTAGGCCTTTCCATATTCACAAACAAGAGAAGATCTTCAGATTTGTTGTTTTCCACATTCAATAGGTTTCAATGAGGTTCCCCCACCACTCATTCTTCTAAATTCCAGAGAGTACAGGCCCAGGGCCATGAAATGCTTCTCATATATTAACCCTTTCATCCCCAGAATCATTCTCGTGAACCTGCTCTGGAACCTCTCCAATGCCAACACATCTTTTCTTAGATAAGGGGCCCAAAACTGCTCACAATACTCCAAGTGCTGATCATCCTATTTACCAAGGGACATCTCCATAATCCTGACTGCAATTTACATATCACCAGCTGCCAACTATAGTCATGCTGATTCTATCCACATCTTTCCTGTCATACCATGGGCTCTTATTTTGCAAAGGAATCTCATGTGCTGCACCTTGTAAAGCCCTCAGAAAATCCAAGTAAACAACATACACTGACTGCCTGTTATTTTCTTAAAGAATTCCAACAGATTTGTCAAGCAAGCTTTCCCCCAAGGAAACCATGTTGACTTTGGCCTACTTTATCATGTAGCTCTAAGTACCCCTAAACCTCCTTAATAATGGAGTCCAACATTTCCCAACCAGCAAAGTCAGGCTAACTGGCCTATAATTTCCTTTCTTCTGCCTTCATAAGATAGACCATAACATGTCGGAGCAGAATTAAGCCTTTTGGTTCCACACGTCTGCTCCACCTTCCCTTCTTGAAGAGTGGAGTGACATTTGCAACTTTCCACTCCTCCAGAAACATTCTAGAATCTAGTAATTACTAATGCCTCCACAATCTATTCAGCAACCTCTTTCAGAACCCTGGGGTGTAGTCTATCTGGTCCAGGCAACTTATCTACCTTTGGATCTTTCAGCTTCCCAACCACTTTCTCCTTAGTAATAGCAACTACACTCACTTCTGCCACCAGCAAACTCAAATTTTTGGCATATAGCTAATGTTTCAGTTTAAGATGGCGCTGGAGAAGCACAGGAACAACTTGCCAGCAACTTTATTATGCACACTTTCTCGAACACGACCAATGCAATCGACAACCTGCAACTTATCTTTTAATTTGAGCTTTTGAACACAATGTACAAGCTGGTATTTTTACAGTGTGAACTGAAGTCTTGAAGGTGCAGTACGGTTGCAATATGGCATGTACAAGCCCAACTGAAGCGGCAGACACTGGGCTCAAGAGCAGGGCAGCAGCCAATGTCTGGCTGTTGGAGCAAATTCGAAGCAGAAGAACGGATGCAGTGGGGCTCATGCCTGACAGTGAGGAACAAGCCTATGTTTGATTGATTGAGCACCAGGACAAATTGGAAAGGTCAGGTGTGAGCTGAATCGAGGCAGCGGATTCCGGGCCTGAGAGTGTATCAAAGCAGCATGGCCCAGATCTGAGAGCGAGGAACGACACTGCTTGGATGATTTAAGCTCTGAGCCAAACTGCAGGGTGTAGGGTGTAGGGACCAGGGACCGGAGGTAAGGGATAGGCTGGTGTTCAGCTCTCTGCTGGTGAGGTTTACTCATCTCTGCGCTGAACTGAGGCTGTGGCTGTGGCTGTGGCCTGGAACTACAAGACCATTAGACACAAGAGCAGAATTAGACCAATTAGTCCAGCAAGTCTGCTCTGCAAATCAATCATGGCTGATCCTTCTTTTCCCCCTCCTCAGCCCCAATCCCCAGCCTTCTCCCTGTAACCTTTGATGTTGTATCCAATCAAGAACCAAATATACTCTGCCTTAAATAGATCCAACAACCTGGCCTCCACAGTTGTCTGTGGTAATAAATTCCACAAATTCTCCACCCTCTGGCCAAAGATATTTCTCCACATCTGTTTTGAATAGACATCGCTCAATCCTAAGGCTGTGCCCTCCTATCTTAAGACTCCCCTCCATGGGAAACATCTTTTCCACATCTACTCTGTCTAGGCCTTTCAACAGTTGAAAAGTTTCAATAAGACCCCCTCCTCATCCTTCTAAATCCCAGGCTGAAATAACTAGAACAAGGGGGAATAGTTCTAAGGTGCTTGGAAATAGGTATTGAAGGGATGTCAGGGTTAAGTTTTTCCCACACAGAGCGTGGTGGGTATGTGAAATGCAATGCAGGCGGCAGTGATGGAAGTGGATACAATTGGGTTGTTTAACAGCCTCTTAGATAGGTACATGGAGCTCAGAAAAATAGAGGGCTATGTGCTAGGGAAACTCTAGGCAGTCTTTAAATGTAGGTTACATGGTTGTCAAATGTAGGTTACAAGGGTCTGTAATGTGCTGTAGATTTCTATGTTCTATGTGCTGACTAAATTCCATTTCTCATAACCACTTATATTATTGCTTTTTGTGGAATCATACTTTAAGTTTAGTGGCTACTATTCTTGCCCATTTTACATGAAAAGTACCCATATTATATTAACTTCCTTGACCTGCAGATGATTTGCTATTTTAATTCATCTGAGTTATCAATCACTCAAATACCCACTAAATGGGCAGTTACCTTTGCCTTAGTGGCAGCTGAGGCCAGAGCAGCTGCGGCAGCTGTGACGATGTTTCCTTCGCCAATGTGATGCTCTAGCTTCTTCTTCCCAACATCCATTTCTTTATCTTTGCCACTAACATCGATATTCTCCTTGTTTTCTTCTTTATCTTTCTCTTCAGATGGAGCTGACAAGCCAAAAGACCAGAGAAGGAGAAAATTTTAAAAAAGTCCCTGAATAATTGGTTTTGGCTTATGGTATACATTTCTGATTAGCTCTCAAAAATTCTAGTGAAGAAATCCTACATTTAACTTTTGAAGTTTATTTTTAAAAATATGTTTGACAAATTGAATTGAAGTTTTGACAGTTTCTCATACAAGCACACTCAATACAAAGGTTATTAGGCACAGAGTGCAGATGGCAAGTACTGACACTTATTCACTATGTGTCAAAAATAATTTCCAATTCAGACTAACGTGTTTGATTATTCTTCACCCAGTAACCTTTCTCACTTGAAGAATGACTAGCACAGACATATTGCAAAAACTAACAGTGGTCTCAATTTCTACTTATTTTAGTTTAGTAAAAAAATCCTGTCATCTCAGGAAGAAAGAGATTAGCTTTATTTATCGTCCAAACATAGTGAAATGAGTTGTTTGTGTCAATGACCAAGACCATCTGAGATGTGCTGGAGGCAGCCTGAAAGTATTGCCATGCTTCTGACGCCAGCGAAGCATGCCAACAACTTACTGACCCGGACCCATATGTCTTTGGAATGTGGCAAACAGCACAGTAGAAAACTTAAACATATCAAGAGCACGCTAGTGCTCACGTCAAAAAGCAATTTCCAACATGCAAATAGGATGCCGGTCTCCACCAATCCACATTGGCATTCATCCTCAATTTTTAAAAGATTATTATTCATTCAGGAGATGGAGGCTGCACAGACTGAGCTAGTATTTAATTGCATACCTCTAACTGGGTGGCAAGTTATGTTTATGAACTTCTGTAGTGAGGTGAATATTTACAATGCTGTTAGGGAGCGTGAAGCAGGATTCAAAAGAATGTCTATACATTTCTAAGTCAAGGTGCAGTGGGTTTGCAGGGTGGAGGGGTTCCAGTTCTTTCACTGCTTGTCCTTCTAGCTAGCAGAGATTGCCAGACTGGAAAGTGCCGCGTAAAGTCTTAGCGAGATGCTGCTGTACAAGCTGCTGCTACTGCGTTGATGGAGTGAGTGAACAGTTGTGGATACGCTACCTATTAAGCATTCTGCAACGTCCTGTATGGTGTGGAACCTGCACTCATCCAGACAAGTAGAAAGTAGTTCCTCACACTCCTGATTAATTGCCCAGTTTCTTAAATGTTAAGTATACCTTATATAATTGACTTTTCTTCAATAGTTTTTTCTGTACATCTTTATTCATTCATGTAGTTTATCTATTGTTTTTAATGTTACTCCCAAACTTAGGTATGGACATTCCCTGCACTGTGTGTATTACCTCTAAAATCGACCCAATTGTTCCTCAACCAACTCAACATCAAGCAGTTCCTTTCAGATTACCTTCTGAAGTCTTTGCACCATCTGCACAAACTTTGCCTTCCTGAAATTCAAATTAACAGCTTTGGTTTTTACTGATATATTTTCCCCAAAACAAAACTTGAGATCAATTGTTCCTAAAGGCTGGACAACATCCAACTCAAAACTGTATCCAGATTGTTACAGGATATGAAATCTAGGAAAGGCCTCCCTCTTGTTGGCGCAGTAACATACTGGGTCACAAAACAATCATTCAATAACTCATGCACTTACTCCTTTGTGTAGAGATGCTTTAGGCTGCTCTTTCACCTGGAATCCAGTCAAAAACTTTCATCATAAAGCCACCTTTTTCAGTTTCAACAAAATAGTTGTATCTTATACATGACTTGAAATATTTAATCTGGCGTACAGTTCACTGCTCATTTAAAAAACATTTTCTACTGTAACAGTACCTGGTTTAATGTCAGTGCTTGCCATTTCCCCTTCTATGGGTTTATCTAATGCCAACTCTTTAGGAGATGGAACTTCAATCTTCTCTGTACTCTCTGAAACTGGTTCAGTCTCCTCTTTACTTTCCACCTGGTAAAAGACAAGTGTGTCTGTTGAACATTTTCTTTCCTGCACAACAGAATTGTGATATCATTCAAGAACATGAAGAACAAGGACAAGATGCACACAGGATAAAGTCACAAGTTTAGGAAAGGGAATAGGGAGACACTGCTTTTGCACAGATAGCACAGAGATTGTGAAATACATAAAATTAGTAACTAAAAACAAAAAAAGTGGAAGGTAGGGAGTTGGGAATATAAACTTGATGCAGGGTAACATCCATTGCATGGGTGCTACAATTAGTCTGGCTCCTGTGAAATTCCGTTTAGATGCTCAAAAATCAGATGTTATTGCTCAGTCTAACATCTGCATGTGATCTCATTCATGAAGACAGCAACGTTCGTGATTTGTCACAAAAGAACTTCGACTGGAAATGTTAAGTCTGCTTTTCATTCCAATACTCCCTGACATGTTCATTTCCAGCATAGTTTGTTTTTACCTTGCAAGTGAAAAAAATCCTCACCCAAATCCATCCTGGTATATTTTTACATCCTTCATATAGTTGTGACAAATTGGTTATCATACTCCAATTGTGTTTCAGCAATGGATGCTAGAAATTCGGCATAATTGCCAGCTATACACATTTCCTAATGACAAAGAGTCACCATTTGGCTCAAGTTTATGCGTCCTGACACAGCTCAAGTATCTGTCCATTCCCCAGTTTAGACTTAGTGAACAGTAGGGCTTTAATGTCTGCAGTAGAATAGGGACCTGGGAATCCAGATTCATTATTCCACAAAAGTGGCATTAGAGGCAGATAGAGTCATAAAGAACAATTTTGGCACATTAGCCTTCGTAAGTCAGAGTATAGAGTACGGAGTTGGGATGTTATGTTGAAGTTGTACGAAGTGTTGGTAAGGCTGAATTTGGAATATGCGTACAGCTCTGGTCACTTACCCACAGGAAAGATAGCAATATGATTGAAAGAGAGCAGAGAAAATTTACAAAAATGTTGCCAGGGCTTGAGGACTTGAGATACCAGTTATAACTTTATTCATAGAACAGTACAGCACAGTACAGGCCCTTTGGCCCACATTGTTGTTCCGACCCTCAAACCCCGCCTCCCATGTAACCCCCCCCCCACCTTCAATTCCTCCATATACCTGTCTAGTAGTCTCTTAAATTTCACTAGTGCATCTGCCTCCACCGACTCAGGCAGTGTATTCCACGCACCAACCACTCTGAGTAAAAAACCTTCCTCTAATATCCCCCTTGAACTTCCCACCCCTTACCTCAAAGCCATGTCCCCTTGTATTGAGCAGTGGTGCCCTGGGGAAGAGGCGCTGGCTATCCACTCTATCTATTCCTCTTAATACCTTGTATACCTCTATCATGTCTCCTCTCATCCTCCTTCTCTCCAAAGAGTAAAGCCATAGCTCCCTTAATCTCTGATCATAATCCATACTCTCTAAACCAGGCAGCATCCTGGTAAATCTCCTCTGTACCCTTTCCAATGCTTCCACATCCTTCCTATAGTGAGGCAACCAGAACTGGACACAGTACTCCAAGTGTGGCCTGACCAGAGTTTTATAGAGCTGCATCATTACCTCACGACTCTTAAACTCTATCCCTCGACTTATGAAAGCTAACACCCCATAAGCTTTCTTAACTACCCTATCTACCTGTAAGGCAACTTTCAGGGATCTATGGACATGTACCCCCAGATCCCTCTGCTCCTCTACACTACTGAGTATCCTGCCATTTACTTTTCACTCTGCCTTGGAGTTTGTCCTTCCAAAGTGTACCACCTCACACTTCTCCGGGTTGAACTCCATCTGCCACTTCTCAGCCCAGTTCTGCAACCTATCAATGTCTCTCCGCAATCTCCATTCACTGGAGCACAGGAAAATGAGGGTAAAACTTATAGCTTTTAAATTATGAGCGGTACAGACAGGAAGAATGCGTGCATTTTCCTTCAGCTAGGTGTGAGTAAAACTAGAGGCTAAACTCACCCTAAACTAATTTTAGGGTAAAAGGTTAAATATTTAATGATTTTTGGATCATTTGGCTCTCTTCCAGGGACACTGGGGCCTGTACAAAAGGGACAGTTATCACCTGAACTGGAGGGGGACTAATATCCTCGTGGGAAGGTATGATAATGCATCATAGTGGGTTTAAAACTAGAGTTGCAGGGGGATGGGAACCAGACTGCCAGAACAGTTAGTGGAGAGGTTGTAGAGACAGATGGTTAAGACCTCAGACAAAGTTAGGAATCAAAAGGTTAAGCTGCATATATTTCAATGCCAAGAAATGCCATAGGAAAGGTTGATGAGCATAGAGTATGATCAACACCTGGAATTATGTTGTAGCCATTATTGAGACTTGGTTGCAGGAGGGCCAGGATTGGCAGCTCAATATTCTGGGGTTCCATTGTTTTAGACATGACAGAGCAGGAGGAAGTACAGGAGGAGAGGTGGCACTACTGGTCAGGGAAAATGTCATGGCAGTGCTCCACCAGGATAGACCGAAGAACTCGACTAGGGTGGAACTGAGAAATAACAAAAGGTATGAGTACGTTAATGGGGCTATATTACAGACCACCCAATGTTCCTAAAGATATTGAGAGAACTTGTAAAGAGATTGCAGAGTGTTGCAAGAAACAAGGTTGTTATCATAGGTGATTTTAATTTTCCATATTTTGACTGGGAATGCAATATTGTAAAAGGACTGGATGGGATAGAGCTTGTCAAATGTGTTCAGGAAAGTTTCCTTCATCAGTACATAGAAGTCTCAATGAAAGAGCATATGATACTGGATCTGTTATTAGGAAATGAGACAGGACTAGTGACAGAAGTTTGTGTAGGGGAACACTTTGCATCCAGTGACCACAATGCCATTGGTTTCAAAGTAAATATGCAAAAAGATAGGTCTGGTCCGAAAGTTGAGATCTGAATTGGAGATGATATCAGAAATTATCTGGCAAGTGTGGATTTGGGCAGGCTGTTTTCTGGCAAAGGTGTACTTGGGAAGTGGAAGGACTTCAAAAAATGAAATTTTGAGAATACGAAGATCGTATGTGCCTGTCAGAATAAAAGGTAAAGATAAAAAATGTAGGGAACCTTGGTTTTCAAGAGATTTTGAGGCCCTGTTTAAGAGAAAAAAGGAGATACAGAGCAGATATAGGCAAGCAGGAACAAATGAGGTGCTTATGGAATATCAGAAAGGCTAAAAGGTGGTATGAAGTTATTCTAGCAGACAAAGTGAAGGAGAATCCTAAGGCAGGGGTCCCCAACCTTTTTTGCACTGCGGACCGGTTTCATATTGCGAACTGGGGGGGGGGGGGGGGTGGAGGGTAGGGTTGCCAACGGACAAGAGTAGCAGTCAAATACGTTGGGTTTACCCAGAGAAAGACTACAATAACCATGAAGCCTTGCGCGGGCACAAGTGCGCATGCGTGACTTGCACATTCGTGTACGTGCCAATTTTTTTTCTACAAATCACTTTTGCCGATTCTGTTCGGGGGGGGCAGTGTTAATCACGGCTGGAATATAGGTGATAAATGGCTAATACATTCAAATTCGTTTCTAAAAGGGTTTATCTAACGAATTTAATATTAAACACACAGCGCATATTTTCCTCGCATGAATATAGCGATAAGTCAATTATCAGGGGAGCTTGAAGTAAGTGTTGAAAGAACTTCCAGTAGAAGTTGTAGAGGCAGGTTCAATATTATCACTTAAAGAAAAATTGGACAGGTATATGGACAGGAAAGGAATGGAGGGTCATGGGCTGAGTGCAGATCGGTGGGACTAGGTGAGAGTAGCGTTCGGCACGGACTAGAAGGGCAGAAATCACCTGTTTTCGTGCTGTAATTGTTATATGGTGATATGGTTATATAAGTCAATAGCATCATAACATTTTAAGTAACGTTTGGATATTAAACACACAGCATGTATTTTCCCCATATGAACATATAAAATCATTGCAACACACCAGTATCGCTGAATCAGTAGGAGCCCTGGGCTTGTTTCTCTGCAACAAGACGGTGCCATCGAGGGGTGATGGGAGACAGCGATATTCGAAGGGGGTTCCTTATGTCCAGTCTATTCCGCAATTTAGTTTTCGTTGCATTCATTGCAGAGATATGTTGGAAATGGAAGCAACGCTTTCAGTGCTTTCGTGGCTATCTCAGGACATTTAGCCTTGACTTTGATCCAGAATGCGGGCAGAGATGTTATGTCAAACACACTTTTCAGCCCGCTGTCATTTGCAAGTTCGAGGAGTTGATCTCCTTCCCGCGCTGAAGAGGATGATGCGCGGGTAATGACCTCGCGTGCATTCAAACTCAACAGCGGGCATGACAGGGAATGAGGAAAGGTGCAGTTGACTCATATCGCCAAATCATATCGTTTCCTCGCGGCCCAGTAGCGCATGCTTTGCGGCCCGGCACCAGTCCGCGGCCCAGTGGTTGGGGACCGCAGTCCTAAGGGATTCTACAGATATGTTGAGAGCAAAAGGATTGCAAGGGACAAACCTGGTCCAAAACAGATGGAGATCTTAAATGACAACACACAAATTTGCTGGTGAATGCAGCAGGCCAGGCAGCATCTCTAGGAAGAGGTACAGTCGACGTTTTAGGCCAACACCCTTCGTCAGGACTAACCAAAAGAAGAGCTAGTAAGAGATTTGAAAATGGGAGGGGGAGGGGGAAATCTGAAATGATAGGAGAAGACAGGAGGGGGAGGGATGGAGCCAAGAGCTGGACAGGTGATTGGCAAACGGGATATAAGAGGATCATGGGACAGGAGGCCCAGGGAGAAAGAAAAGGGGGAGGGGGGAAAAACCCAGAGGATGGGCAAGGGGTATTGTGAGAGGGACAGAGGGAGAAAAAGGAGAGAGACAAAAAGAATGTGTATATAAATAAATAACGGATGGGGTACGAGAAGGAGGTGGGGCATTAACAGAAGTTAGAGAAATCAATGTTCATGCCATCAGGTTATCATGCTACCCAGACAGAATAAAAGGTGTTGTTCCTCCAACCTGAGTGTGGCTTCATCTTTACAGTAGAGGAGGCCGTGGATAGACATATCAGAATGGGAATGGAACGTGGAATTAAAATGTGCGGCCACTGGGAGATCCGAGATCCGAGATCCTGCTTTCTCTGGCGGACAGAGCGTAGGTGTTCAGCGAAACGGTCTCCCAGCCTGCATCGGGTCAAGCCAATATATAGAAGGCCGCGTTGGGAGCGCTGGACGCAGTATATCACTCCAGCCGACTCACAGGTAAAGTGTCGGCTCACCTGGAAGGACTGTCTGGGGCCCTGAATGGTGGTAAGGGAGGAAGTGTAAGGGCATTGTTCCACTTACAAGGATAAGTGCCAGGAGGGAAATCGGTGGGGAGGGATTGGGGGAACGAATGGACAAGGGAGTCACGTAGGGAGCGATCCCTGCGGAAAGCGGGGCGGGGAGGGAAAGCTGTGCTTAGTGGTGGGTTCCCGTTGAAGGTGGCACAAGTTAGGGAGAATAATATGTTGGACCCCCAAGTTTACCTGGTCCATTTCCAACACCTCCCTCCCCTTTCTAGATCTTTCTGTCTCTGTCTCTGGAGACAGATTATCTACTGATGTCTACTATAAGCCTACTGACTCTCACAGCTATCTGGACTATTCCTCTTCTCACCCTGTCTCTTGCAAAAATGCCATAATGCCATCCCCTTCTTGCAATTCCTCCGTCTCCGCCGCATCTGCTCTCAGGTTGAGGCTTTTCATTCCAGGACGAGGGCGACGTCCTCCTTTTTTAAAGAAAGGGGCTTCCCTTCCTCCACGATCAACCCTGCTCTCAAATGCATCTCCCCCATTTCACGCAAATCTGCTCTCACTCCATCCTCCCACCACCCCACTAGGAATAGGGTTCCCCTTGTCCTCACCTACCACCCCACCAGCCTCCAGGTCCAACATATTATTCTCCGTAACTTCCGCCGCCTCCAACAGGACCCCACCACTAAGCACATCTTTCCCTCCCACCTCCCTCTGCTTTCCACAGGGATCACTCCCTACGCGACTCCCTTGCCCATTCGTCCCCCCCATCCCTCCCGGCACTTATCCTTGTAAGCAGAAGAAGCGCTACACATGCCCTTACACTTCCACCCTTACCACCATTCAGGGCCCCAGACAGTCCTTCCAGGTGAGGCGACACTTCACCTGAGAGTCGGCTGGGGCGATATACTGCATCCGGTGCTCCTGATGTGGCCTTCTATATATTGGCGAGACCCGACGCAGACTGGGAGATCGTTTCGCTGAACACCTACGCTCTGTCCGCCAGAGAAAGCAGGATCTCTCAGTGGCCACACATTTTAATTCCATGTCCCATTCCCATTCTGATATGTCTATCCATGACCTCCTCTACTGTAAAGATGAAGCCACACTCAGGTTGGAGGAACAACACCTTATATTCTGTCTGGGTAGCCTCTAACCTGATGGCATGAACATTGACTTCTCAAACTTCCGCTAATGCCCCACCTCCCTCTCGTACCCCATCCGTTATTTGTTTATATACACACATTCTTTCTCTCTCTCCTTTTTCTCCCTGTCCCTCTCACTATACCCCTTGCCCATCCTCTGTGTTTTCCCCACCTCCCCCTTTTCTTTCTCCCTGGGCCTCCTGTCCCATGATCCTCTTGCATCCCTTTTGCCAATCAACTGTCCAACTCTTGGCTCTATCCCTCCCCCTCCTGTCTTCTCCTATCATTTCAGATCTCCCCCTCCCCCTCCCATGGTCAAATCTCTTACTAACTCTTCCTTCAGTTACTCCTGACAAAGAGTCTCGGCCCGAAACTTCGACTGTACCTCTTCCTACAGATGCTGCCTGGCCTGCTGCATTCACTAGCAACTTTGATGTGTGTTGCTTCAATTTCCAGCATCTGCAGAAGTCCTCGTGTTTGGGAGATCTTAAATGAATTCTTTGCATCCATATTTATGCAGGAGATGGACACTATGGAAGTCTACAGAAGGGTGGCAAAGCAACATCAATTTCACAGATTCCGTACATTTACAAAGGGTTTTGCAACCCTGAGGCAAAGTAAGGTGGATAAATCCCCAGGGTCTGACAAGGTGATCCATCAAGCTCTAGGGGAGGCAAGTGCAGAAATTGCTGGGGCCCTAGCAGAGATATGTAAATCATCCTTAGTGACCGGGGAAGTATCAGAAGATTGGAGGATAGCCAATGGTATTGTGCTGTGAAAAAAGGCTCTAAACATAAAGCAGTAAATTATAGGCCAGTGAGTTTTGGGAAAGTTATTGGAAGGTGTTCTAACAGACTGGATAAACAAGTATTTGAATAGATATAGACTGATTAAGGATAGTCAGCATGTCTTCGTGCATGGTAGGTCACATCTAACCAATCTTTTTTGAGGAGTTAACAGGAAGGTGGATAAAGGCAATCCAGTGGATGTTGTCCACATGGACTTTAGCAAGCCATTTGACAAGGTCCCACATGGGAGGCTGGTCAATAATGTTCCATTCAGGATGAGGCAGTAAATTGGATTAGACATTGGTTTTGAGGGAGAAGCCAGTAAATGGTACTAGAGGGTTGCCTCTCTGACTGGAGGCCTGTGCTGGTGGTATGCCACAGGGACTGGTGCTGGTTCTTTGTTGTCATCGATATCAATGATCTGGATGATAATGTGCTTAACTGGATCAGCAAATTACACCAAGATTGGGGGTGTAGTGAACGGCATGGAAGACTAGCATGGCCTGCAGAGGGATTTCAAGTAGCTGGAAAAATGGCAGATGAAATTTAATGCAGATAACTGCAAGGTTTTGCACTTTGGTAGGTCTTATACAGTGAACGGTAGGGCACAGAGGAGTGCTGTAGAGCAAAGGGATCTAAGAATACAGGTCCATAATTTATTGAAAGGGGAGTCACAGGTAGATCGGATCATAAAGAAAGCTTTTGGCAGATTGGCCTTCATAAATCAATGTATTGATGAAGATGTTATGTTGAAGTTGCAGAAGACTTAAGGCCTAATTTGGAGTATTGTGTGCAGTTTTGGTCACCTACCTACAGGAAAGATATAAAAACAGTCAAAAGAGTATAAATAAATTACAAGGATGTTGCTAGGTCTGGAGGACCTGAATTATGAGGAAAGATTGAATAGGTTAGGACTGTATTCTTTACAGCATATTAGATTGATAGGAGATATGATAGACATGCAAAATTATGATGGTTAAATATAGGATAAACACAAACATTTTCCATTGAGGTACAGTGGGACTACAACCAGAGGTCATGGTTTAAGGGTGAAAGGTGAAAAGCATAAGGGAAATGAGAAGAAACTTCCTCACTCAGAGAATCGTGAGAATATAAAATGAGCTGCCAGCACAAGTGGTGCATGCAAAATCAATTTCAACATTGAAGAGAAGTTTGGATAGATACGGATAGTAGGAGGTATGGAGGGCTACGATCCAGTGCAGGTTGATGGAGTAGGCAGTTTAAATGGTTTCAGCATGGACTAAATGGGCCAAAGGGCCTGTTTCTCTGCTGTAGTACTCACATTGCTTCTCAGCAACCAATTCCTTTCACATGTCCATCACTCCCAGTTGTCTTAGCACCACCAATGAGGGGTCATCATGCACACTATTACCCACATTTGTCATTTATTCATACTTTGGTTTGTGCACCTGAATTGCTCAGAACTACTCACTTTTTCAGATTCTTGACCTTCTGATTGAGTTTCCATTTTTTCCTCTTCAACATCTGCTTCTCAAATAAAAAAATAAAATTGTATTCAGCAGAAACTAAAAAACAATTACAATTCAAACATAGTTGTGTTAGCCATGGTCAGAAATAGTACTTCAACTAACTGCACAGTTTAGTGCAGGGATTTATGCCACAGACCAATACCATTAAGCAAGGGGTCAAGTTGGGAAACCCTGGTTTAGTGCAAAGGAAGCGGAAAGAAACAGCCATCTTGGTTACATTTCCATTACAATTTGTAAATTATTCGTCCTATTTAACTTCGTCAATAGACTTGGAATCAGCTGCACATGTTGTTGCCACACTAGTAGATAAACAGAGTGCAAGTCCAACCCTGCATCAGTACTTAACCATTCAGACATTGACAATGGTGGAATACAACTTCATAACACAATGCCTTGTGGTGTACTAATGTGTTGGTTACGGCCCAATATTGCTAAACAGACCTGGAATACCTTGCAATTACATCCTGGCCATTTTACCTGCCACAGGAGATTTCAGCAATTGTTTAGGTAGAGGTGTACATTCCGCCTCAGGCCAATGTGGAACAGGGTCTAGGTGAACTGAGTGATGTAATCAAAAGGCATGAAAATTGCACATCCTGATGCCTTCCCCATCATTTGGAGGATTTTAACCAGGGCAGCTGATAAAGTCACTAATTATCATCAACAAATCACCTGTAGTACCAGAGAAAATAACATGACGGACCACTGTTACAGTAAGTTCAAATGTGTTTCCATACTATTCTACACCCACACTTTGGCAAGTCTGATCACTTGGTTGTATTTCTACTCCCTTAGTATAGACAAAGACTGAAATCTGAAGCACCAACAGAGGACCAAGGTGGTATGGTCCAGCGAGGCACAGGAACGCTTACAGGACTGCTTTGAATCAGTGGACTCTACTGTAGTCAAGCAGTCATCTTCGAGATTGGATAAGCATGACATAGTTGTCACTGACTGCACTAAAATCTGTGAGGATGAGTGTGTGCCTACGAAAACTTACTCTAGATTCCCAACCAAAAGCCATGGAACCAGGAGGTTCACAGACAGCTCAGGGCAAAATAAGTGGCATTTGAGTATGGCAACCCAGGTCCACGAAGAAAACCAGGTACAGCTTGCGGAGGGCTATTTCAAGAGCCAAGAAACAATTCAGCAGAGGTTAGAAGTGACATCGGATACACATCAACTCTGGCAGGGTGTGCAGGTCGTTACTTTCTACAAAGCAAAACTCAAAATCATGAATGGCAGCAAAGCTTCATTACCTTTTCTCTTCCTCTGCCCCACACCCCAGCCTTCCCCCTGTAACATTTGATGCCGTCTCCAATCAGAGACCCATCAATCTCTGCCTAAATACACCCTAAGACAGGCCTCCAGAGCTACCTGTGGTAATAAATTCTACAAATTCACATCCCTCTAAATTTCAGCGAGTACAGACTGAGAGCTACCAAATGTTCCTCATTCGATAACCCTTTCATTCCCGAAATCATCCTTATGAACCTTCTCTGGATCCGCTCCAATGCCAGAGTATTCTTTTTTTAGATAAGGAACCCAGAACTGTTCACAATACTCAAAGTGAAGCCTCACCAATGCCTTATAAAGCCTCAGCATCACATCCCTGCTCTTATATTCTCGACCCCTTGAAATGAATGATAACACTGCATTTGCCTTCCTCACCACTGTCTCTACCTGCAAGTTAACCTTTGGGGTATTCTGCACAAGGGCTCCCAGAAAATGTGAGATGCAAAGGAACTTGGATTTTCTCCCCATTTAGAAAATAGAATGCACATTTATTTCTCCTACCAAAGTGCATGCATTTTCCAACATAGTGTTTCATTTTCTATTCTCATGCCCATTTCTCTAATCTGTCAAAGTCCTTCTGCAGCCGATCTGTTTCCTCAACACCCTCGGCTCCTCCACCAATCTCCGTATCATCTGCAAACTTGGCAACAAAGTCATTTATTCCATCATCTAAATCATTGATATACGACATAAAAAGAACTGGTCCCAACACTGACCCCTGAGGAACACCACTTGTCACTGGCAGCCAACCAGAAAAGGATCATGTTATTCTCATTCTCTGCCTCCTGCCAATCAGCCAATGCTTTAACCATGCCAGTAACTTCCCGTAATACCATGGGCTCTTCACTTGGTTAGCATCCTCATGAGTGGCAGCCTGTCAAAGGCCTTCTGAAAGTCCAAATATACAACATGCACTACATCCCGTCTGTCCTACTTGTAATCTCCTCAAAGAATTCCAACAGGTTCCCTTAAGGAAACCATGCTGACTTAGTACTATCTTGTCCTGTGTCACTAAGTACTCCATAACTTCATCCTTAACAATTGATTCCAACATCTTCCCAACCACTGATGTCAGGCTAACTGGTCTATAATTTCCTTTCTGCTGCCTTCCTCTTTTCTTAAAGGGTGGAGTAACATTTGCAATTTTCTGGTCCTCTAGCACCATGCCAGAGTCTAATGATTTTTGATAGCTCATGACTAATGCCTCCACAATCTCTACCGCTACCTCTTTCAGAACCCTAGGGTGCAGTTCATCTGGTCCGGGTGACTTATGAATCCTTAGGTCTTTCAGCTTTTTGAGCACCACCTCCCTTCTAACAGTGACTGCACTCACTTTTCTTCCCCAACACCCTTCAACATCTGGGGCATTGTTAATGTATTCCACAGTGAAAATTGATGCAAAATGCTCATTCACTTCATCGGCCATCTCCTTGGCTCCCATTACTTCTTCTCCTGCCTCATTTTCTAGCAGTCCTATATCCACACATTTCTCTTTTATCTTTTACATCTTTGAAAGTGCGTTTACTATCCACGTAGATTTTGTTTGCTGGCTTGCATTCATATTTCATCTCTTCCTTCCTAATGATTCTTTTAGTTGCTCTCTGTAGGGTTTTAAAAGCTTCCCATCCTCTGTCTTCGCCCTAATTTTTGCTTTGTTGTGTGCCCTCTCTTTTGCTTTTATATTAGCTTTGACTTCCCTTATGAGCCGTGGTTGTACTGTTTTTGGAATACATCTATCCTGCCCCTCTCACTCCCCCCCCCCCCCAAAAACACACACCATTGCTGCTCTGCTGTCATCCAGCTACAGCTCCTTGAAGACAGTGTTGGAGATCAGGAGCAGCAGCTGGATGCCCCTTGGCTTCGACAGGAGTGAGGAGATCATTGATCAGAGCTACAGTGAAGTAGTCACCCGTAAGATGTGGGAGGCAGGTAGCTGGGTGACTGTCCAAGAGTGCAGCGCACCCCCTTGGCCATTCCCCTCAATAACAAACATGCTTTGTGTAGACTTGTGGGGGATGACCTCTCACGGGAATGCCACAGAGACAAGATTACTGGCACTGAGCAAGGTCCGTAGTACAGATGGGAAAGGAGAAGAGTGGAGTGGTAGAGATAGTGATTGGGGACTCGACAGTCGGAGGAACAGAAAGGAAATTCTGTGGACGTGAACAGAACACACAGACAGTATGTAGCCTCCCAGGTGCCGGGGAAACATCTTGGATCACATCCACAGCATTCTGGAATAGGAGGGAGAGCAGCCTGATCTCTTGGTACATATTGGTATCAATGACATAGGAAGGAAAAGCAAAGAGGTAATGAAAAGTGAAGTTAGAGAGCTGGGCAGAAAGCTGAGAAACAGGACCTCCAAGGTAGTAATTTCTCGATTGCTGCCTGTGCCATGCACCAGTCTGCCCATCGAGTCTGCTCCACCATTCCATCTGGCTGATCCTGAATTCCATACTACCCCATACACCTGTCTTCTCACCATATCCCTTGATGCCCTGACCAATCAGAAAATGATCAACTTCTGCCTTAAATATACCCACAGATTTGGCCTCCACACAGTTTGTGGCACAGCATTCGACAGATTCACTACCCCCACACTAAAAAAATTTCTCCTTGCCTCTATTCTAAAAGGTCACCCCTCAATTTTGAGACTGTGCCCTCTAGTTCTGGAATTGCCCACCTTAGAAAATATCCTCTCCACATCCACCTAATCGAGCCCTTTTAACATTCGGTAGGTTTCAATGAGATCCCCAAGCGTTCTTCTAAATTCCAGTGAGTACAAGCCCAAAGCTGCCAAACGCTCCTCATAGGTTAGCCCTATCATTCCCGGACTCATCCTCGTGAACCTCCTCTGGACTCTCTCCAATGACAACACACCCTTTCTGAGATATGAGGCCCAAAACTGTTGAGAATGCTCCAAGTATGGCCTGACTAGTGTCTTATAAAGGCTCAACACTATCTCCTTGCTTTTATATTGGATAAAACAGTCTTTTAAGAGCCTCTTAAATAGGTACATGGAGTTTGAAAAAGAGAGCTACACACTACAGAAATTCTAGGCAGTCTCTAGAGTATGTTACATGGTCAGCACAACATTGTAGGCCGAAGGGCCTGTAATGTGCGGTAAACTTCCACGTTCTACATTCTATTCCCATTGAAATAAGTGCCATCATTGCATTTGTCACCTTTACCACATACTCAATCTGTAAATTAACCCTATGGGAGTCTTGCATGAGGACTCCCAAGTCCCTCTTCACCTCTGATGTTTGAACATTCTCCCCATTTAGAATAATCTGCATTATTGTTCCTTTTATCAAAATGCATTATCATACATTTCCCAACACTGTATTCCATATGCCACTTTTTTGTCCATTCTTCCAATTTGTGCAAATCCTGCAGCAATCACATTCCCTCCTCCGCACTACCTGCCCCTCCACTTATCTTTGTATCATGAAATTCTGCGACCAATCCATCAATTCCTTTATCCTAATCATTGACAAACAATACTGACCCAAAGAACACCAACAGTCACTGGCAGCCAACCAGAAAAGGCCCTTTTTATTCTGAATTGCGGCCTCCTGCCTGTCAGCCACTCCTCTATCCATGCCTTGACGTTCCCATACAGTGGAGCGCAGTCTACCGAAAGCAGAACTTGCCTTTACTATTCTGCAGTTAACTTCTGTATCAATAGTCACTGCTTGGGAGAGGGTGCTGCCAAAGTAAGTAAACTGGTTCACTGCCTGTAGTTTCTGTCCTTTGATTGAGATTCTGGGTTCTGTGTACGGTGCATGAGGCGCAGGCTGGTGCATGACTTCGGTCTTTTTGATGTTGATGGTGAGTCCAAAGTTGTCACAAGCCGTGGAGAATTTGTCCATATTGACTTGCATCTCCGGCTCTGAACCAGCATACAGGGCACAGTCATCGGCAAAGAGGAAGTCTCTCAGAGCAGTCTCCTTCACTTTGGTGATAGCTTGAAGTCTCCTCAGGTTGAAGAACTTCCCATCCACTCTGGACTTGAGGCGGATTCCAGCATCACTATCCTGGAAGGCATCGTTCAGCATGGCAGAGAACATCATGCTGAACAGTGTGGGTACGAGCACACAGCCCTGTTTGACACCACTGGTGACTGGGAATGCCTCAGAGATTCTCTGCCGTCCAGCACTCTGACCATCATGGAACTGATGAGGAATCGGTCCAGCAACAAAACTGAAGGTCTACAGAGCCATGGTACTCACTACCCTCCTGTATGCCTGTGAAACGTGGACTGTGCATCGAAGGCATGCAAGACAGCTCAACCAGTTCCACATGACTTGTCTTCGCAGAATATTAGGCATTCGATGGCTGATAAAGTACCAAACACTGAAGTTCTCTCCAGAGCAAGTCTACCATCAGTCCATACACTGCTGATGAGAGCACAGACCTGGTGGGCAGGTCATGTCATCCACATGCCAGACGAGCACATACCCCAAGCAGCTCTTTTTTGGGGAACTCTCTGCTGGAAGACGCTTGCATGGAGGGCAGAAGAAACGTCACAAAGACACACTAAAGGCCTCCCTGAAGTCATTTGACATAGACACAACCTCTTGGGAAACACTGGCACAAAACCGCCCTACCTGGCACGGCCTCATCCACAAGGGCTGTCAAGCTTACGAAGCAAGGCGCACTGCTGAAACACAACATAAGCGCGAGCTGCACAAGTCCAGGGCCACCAGCGCAACAACTACAGTGCCTACACATGTCTGCCCAGCATGTGCCAGGACATTCCGTGCCCAAATTGGCCTGACCAGTCATCTTCGAACACACCGCATCCAGTCTCAAAGTGACTAATGGTGTCCAGGTCTTCATCGACGACGATGGACGAACCACATCCATGCCAGTATCTTTCGCAAAACACCAGAAGATTTTTACCTTGTTAACTGACCTCATAAGTGGCACCTTATCAAATACCTTCTGAAAATCCAAATAAATGACATCCACTGCCTCTCCTCTGTAAACCCTAATTTGTTATTTTCTCGAAGACCTCTTAATTGTCAGGCAAGATCCCCCTCACAGAAACCATGTTGACTTTGACTTCTTTTATCATGAGTCTCCAAGTACCCCAAAATCTCATCCTTAACAATAGACTCCGACACTTTCCCAACCACTGAGGTTGGGCTAACTGGCCTATAGTTTCCTTTCTTTTGCTTTCCTCCCTTCATAAAGAGTGGTGTGACATTTGCAATCTCCCATGCCAGAATCAAATGATTCTTGAAAGATCATGACGAATGCATCTGTTTTCTCTTCAGCAACCTCAATCAGGACTCTGGGATGTAGTCCATCTGATCCAGGTGACATCCACTTTAAGACCTATCAAACCTGTCAGTTTGTCTTCCCACTAATTTTTGCTTCCTTGTATGCCCTCTCCTTTGCTTTAACTTTGGCTTTGACTTCTCTGGTCAACCATGGTTGCATCCTTTTTCCACTCAAAAATTTCTTCTTTTTTGGAATATACCTGTCTTGCACCTTCCTCATTTCTCGCATAAACTCCAGCCACTGCTGCTCTGCTGTCTTTCCCGCCAGTGTCTCTTTCCAGTCAACTTTAGCCAGTTCCTCTCTCACACCACTGTAATTTCCTTTACTCCACTGAAATAGCGACACATCAGATTTCGGCTTCTCTTTTTCTAATTTCACAGTGAACTCAATCATGTTATGATCACTGCCTCCTAAGGGTTCCTTCACCTCAATCTCTCTAATCACCTCCGGTTCATTACACAATACTCAATCCAGTACAGCCGATCCCCTAGTGGGCTCAACAACAAGCTGTTCTAAAAAGCCATCTCGCAGACATTCTACAAATTCTCTCTTGAGATCCAGTGCCGACCTGATTTTCCCAATCCATTCGCATGTTAAAATCCCCCACAATTATCATAATACTGCCCTTCTGACAAGCCTTTTCTATTTCCTGTTGTAATTTGTAGTCCACATCCCTGCAGCTGTTTGGAGGCCTGTATATAACTGCCATCAGGGTCTTTTAACCCCTGCGATTTCTTAGCTCAACCCATAAAGATTCTGCACCTTCCGATCCTATGCCACCTCTTTCTAATGATTTAATATCATTTCTTACCAATAAAGCCATGCCTCCCCCTCTGCCTACCTTCCTATCCTTCCGATACACTGTGCATCCTTGGACGTTCAGCTCCCAGAGACATGCATCCTTTAGCCAGGTCTCAGTGATGGCCATAATATCATACCTGCCAACCTGTAGCTGTACGACAAGATCATCCACCTTATTCCTTATGCTGCGTGCATTTAAGTACCATTTAAGACCAGTATTTGGTACTTTTTGCTTTGATTTCACTGCAACTTTATTGCACTGCAACTCATCCCAATGGCTATAAATTTGCCCCATCACCTGCCTGTCTTTCCTGACATTTTTACTGCTCACCATCTTAGATTTATTTCTGTTTTCCCCTTCCTCCACTCTATTATTCCAGTTCCCATCCCCCTGCCAAATTAGTTTAAACCCTCCCCTAACAGCTCTATTATACTTTCCCGCCAGGATAGTGGTCCCCTTCGGGTTCAGGTGTAACCTGTCCTTTTTGAAAAGGTCATACTTCTCCCAGAAGAGATCCCAATTATCCAAGAATCTGAAGCCCTGCCCCCTACACCAGTCTCTCAGCCATGCATTTATCTGCCTGATCCTACTATTTTTGCCCTCACTAGCACGTGGCACAGATAGCAATCCTGAGATTACTACCCTGGAGGTTCTGCTTCTCAGCTTCCTTCCTAACTCCCGGAAATCTCTCTTCAGGACCTCCTCCCTTCTCCTATCTATGTCATTAGTACCAACATGTACCAAGACAACTGGCTGCTCGCCCTCTCCCTTCAGAATATTCTGGACCCGATCCGAGACATCCGTACCCTGGCACCTGGGAGGCAACACACCATGCGGGTATCTCTATCAGGCTCACAGAATCTCCTGTCTGTTCCCCTGACTATGGAATCCCCTATGACTACCGCATTCCTCTTCTCCCTCCTTCCCTCCTGCACAACAGCACCAGGCTCAGTGCCAGAGACCCAGTCACCATGGCCGTCCCCTGTCCGGTCATCCCCCTCAACAGCATCCAGAACAAGATATTTATTGCTGAGGGGGACAACCATAGGTGTGCTCTCCACTATCCGGGCATTTTCCTTCCCTCTCCTGACAGTCACCCAGTTTTCCCCTTCCCCTAATCTTCCATACCCTATAGCCTCTTACCTCTTCACATGCCTATCACCTCTCCCTGGTGCCCCTCCTTCGCTTTCTCCTCCGATCCACTTTCCTCTCCTATCAGATTCCTTTTTCTCGCCTTCACCTTTTAGCTTGTCCTCCTCCTGCTCCCTCCCCTTCCGTTTCAGTCCTGAAGGAGTCTCTGTCCAAAACACCAACTGTTTACTAATTGCTATAGATGCTGCCTGACCTGCTGAGTTTCTGCAGCACTGTGTGTTACTCTGCATTTCCAACACCTGCAGGATATCCTGTTCATAATCAGAAATTACTTGCCTCCATGACTGAACATGCAAATGAATAATGCTACTGTTTCACAATACCAGTTTTCTCTGGTTCCTCTGGAGCTGTTCCGGCAATGCCACTGTTTTCTAAGCCATACGAAGGATCCACTTTGCCAGAAGACCGGGCCATCTCTTGTACTTTCTTGACGTGTGCCTCCACCAGTTCAACTGGCACTTCCTCCCTCACATGGGAAAATTCCTCTGCGAAAGTAAGTACAGTTTGCAAATATCTAAGTCAATTTCTTCACCCATCAGAAGTCTGCCAATTTCAACTCCTCATCTAGTTTACAAGAGTTTAACTTTCATCAAGCACTTCAATTCAATCCATGATCTCTTTTCCAGGACTAACATACTAATCAGTCTTCAAAACTCATGCAGGTTATAGAGATGACCATTCTGGGTTATAAAGGTAGTTAGTTTATTTATAGAAATACCAAACTTATATCCCATGTTCAAGGTTAGAAAATTATTCAACCAAAATACATTACATTCACTGGTTATCTGGTTCTCATTTTCACATCTTGTAGTTTAATAAAGATATTTGGAAACAGGCATGTGCGACATTCAGTTTAGTTTCAATGATGGCTTAATGTTTTCAAAGCGGAGATGAATAACGATTAATTTGCTTTTTTCCTTCAAGTTGGCTTATCAGATGCCTCCACTTTGAGTTTTGGAACTGCAGTATCATTCTATACCAGGGCTGATCCATCTTCAGAGAAAAGATTCTTGAAAAAATGACTGCAAATTCCTTACCTAATGCAGCTTTGGCAGCTGCCGCAGCCACCCGGGGATCAACAACCGAGGCCAGGAATGCCACGGTGCTCATGACAGGGTTCCCAGACTGGCTGAAAGGAACAGGCTGGAAGGCCAAAGGACCAAGTGAGGAATCTGTGTCTTCCAAATATGGGTCTTCAATGGGGAGCCGCAGGAAATTCAGTATGCATTCATCTTGTGTGCGGCTCCCAACATGCTCAGATACTTTATTCCAGTCATCTTTGTACATTTCAAGAGCCTAAAAATCAAAATTATTACAAATTTCATTCAAATGAATCTGTTGTTGTCACAACTTCAATTTACTGCCATTTAAGGGACATGTGAAAGCTCAGGGCAGGGAAGAGTCTGCAGTCTAGCTGGTCAAGCTTATTTACAGAATTGTAATTTTAAGGTGTTTACTATTAAAAAAAGACAAGATCACAAGACATAGAAGCAGAATTAGGCCAATCGGCCTGATGAGTCTGCTCCGCAGTTCCACTATGGCTGATCCTTCTCAACCACATTCTTCTACCTTCTCCCAGTAATCTTTAACGTCCTGATTAATCAAAAACCTATCAGCCTCTGCTATAAACATATCCAATGACTTGGCCTCCACAACCATCTATAGCAATGAATTGCACAGATTCACCACCCTTGAGCTAAAGAAATTCCATAAGACCATAAGATATAGGAGCAGAATTAGGCCATTTGGCTCAGTCTGCTCCATCATTTCATCATGGCTGATCCAAGCTTTCCTCTCAGCCCCAATCTCCCGTCTTCTCCCCATATCACTTCATCTCTGACCAATCAAGAATTCATCAACTTCTGCCTTTTATATAAGAAAATAAATAAAAATAAAGGAAGCCTCCACAGCTGTCTGTGGCAAAGAATTCCAAAGATTCACCTCTCTGGCTAAAGAAATTCCCTCCTCACCTCTGTTCTAAAAGGGCACCCCTCTAATCTGAGACTCTCTCCCCAGGTATTGAGCTCCTCACTATAGGAAACATCCTCTCCAGATCCACTATCAAGGCTTTTCACCATTCCATGGGTTACAATGAGGTCACCCCTCAATCTTCTGAATTCTAGTGACAGGTCCAGAGACATCAGACACTCTTCATAAGACAAGCCATTCGACCTTGAAATAATTTTTGATCCTCCTTTGAAGCCTCTCCAGTTTCAGCACATCCTTTCTAAAAAGAGGGGCCCAAAACTACTCACAATACTCCAAGTGAGGCATCACCAGTGCTTTGCAAGCCTCAACATTATATCCTTGCTTTTCATATTCTAGTCCTCTTGAAAGGAATGCCAACATCACACATGCCTTCTTCACCAGATTCACCTGCAAATTAACCTTCAGGGATTCCTGCACAAGGACTCCCAAATCTCTTTCCACCTCAGTTATTTTGTATTTGCTATCCACTTAGAAAATAGTCAACCCTTTTGTTTCTTCTACCAAAGTGCATGAACATAAACTTCCCGTCACTGTATTCCATTTGCCACTTCTTGGCCCATTCTCCTAATACCAAGTCCTCCTGTAGCCTCTCTGCTTCCTTAAAACTACTTGCCTCGCCAACATTTCGCCTGCAAAATCGTCCATTAAGCCATCAATCCATCATCCATGTTAGACATGTAATGTAAAAAGAATAATTCCCAACACAGACCCCTGTGGAACACCACTAATCACTGGAAGCCAGCCAGAAAATGCTCCCTTTATTCCCACTATTTGTCTCCTGCCAATCAGCCACTGCTTTACCCATGTAGAATCTTTCTTGTAATACCATGGGCTCATAGCTTGTTAAGCAGCCTCATGTGTCAAAATCCTTCTGAAAAATCCAAATACACAACTTCCTTATCATTTCTTCAAATTCCAACAGAATTGACAGGCAAGATTTTCCCTTGAGGAAGATCTGATGATGGCCTATTTTATCATGTGCCTCCAAGTACCCTGACACCTTATCTTTAGCAATCGATTCCAACATCTTCCCAACCACTAAGGTCAGACCTAACTGGCCTAAAATTTCCTTTCTGCTGCCTCTCTCCTTTCTTGAACAGTGGAGTAACATTAGTAATTTGGTCCTTAATAATGGAAGCTGCCTTTCTGAGACACCACTCCCTGAAGATGTCCTGGGTACTTAATAGGCTAGTACCCAAGATAGAGCTGACTAGATTTACAACCTTCTGTAGCTCCTTTCAGTCCTGTGCAGTAGCTCCTCCATACCAGAGAGAGATGCAGCCTGTCAGAATGCTCTCCACAATACAACTATAAAAGTTTTGAGTGTATTTGTTGACATGCCAAATCTCTTCAAACTCCTAATAAAGAATAGCCGCTATCTAGCCTTCTTTATAACTACATCGATATGTTAGGACCAGGTTAGATCCTCAGAAAACCTGAAACTGCTCACTCTCCACTTCTGATCTCTCTATGAGGATTGATATGTGCTGCTTCGTCCTACCCTTCCTGAAGTCCACAATCAGCTCTTTCGTCTTACTGATGTTGAGTGCCAGGTTGTTGCTGTGGCACCACTCCACTAGTTGGCATATCTCACTCCTGTACACCCCCTCGTCACCACCTGAGATTCTACCAACAATGGTTGTATCCTCAGCAAATTTAGAGGGTATTTGAGCTATGCCTAGCCACACAGTCATGTGTATATAGAGAGTAGAGCAGTGGGCTAAGCACACACCCCTGAGATGCCAGCGTTGATCGTCAGCAAGGGAGATATGTTATCACCAATACGCACAGATTGCGGTCTTCCAGTTAGGAAGTCGAGGATCCAATTGCAGAGGGAGGTACAGAGGCCCAAGTTCGGTAACATCTCAATCAGGATTGTGGGAATGAAGGTATTAAATGCTGAGCTATAGTCAATGAACAGCACCCTGCCTTTGGTGTTTGCATTGTCCAGGTGGTCTAAAGCATGTGGAGAGCCACTGAGATTGCGTCTGCTGTTGACCTATTGTGGCGATAGGCAAATTGCAATGGGTCAGGTCCTCGCTGAGGTAGGAGTTCAGCCTAGTCATGACCAACCACTCAAAGCATCTCATCACTGTAGATGTGAATGCTACCGGGCGATAGTCATTAAGGCAGCCCACATTATTCTTCATAGGCACTGGTATAATTGTTGCCTTTTTGAAGCAAATGGGAACTTCTGCCCGTAGCAGTGAGAGGTTGAAAATGTCCTTGAATACTCCCACTAGTTGGCTGGCATTGGTTTTCAGAGCCTGACCAGGTACTCCATTGGGACCTTCCACCTTGCGAGGGTTCACTCTTTTTAAAGACAGCCTAACATCAGCCTCTGAAATGCAGATCACAGGGTCATCAGGGATCTTCACAGCTGTAGTTGTGTTCTCTCTTTCAAAGCCTGCATAGAAGGTGTTGAGTTTATCTGGAAGGGAGGCATCACTGCCATTCATGCTATTGGGTTTCGCTTTGTAGGAAGTAATGTCTTGCAGACCCTGCCAGAGTTGCCATGCATCTGATGTCGCCTCCAACCTAGTTCAAAATGGTCTCTTTGCCCTTGAAATATCCCTCTGCAAACCATTCCTGGCTTTCTGGTACAGGCCTGGGTCGCCAGACTTAAATGTCACAGATATAGCCTTCAGCAGATGACGTACCTCCCGGTTCATCCATGGCTTTTGGCTTGGGAATGTACAGTAAGTCTTTGTGGGCACACACATATCCACATAGGTTTTAATGAAGTCGGTTACAACTGCAGCATAATCATCCAGGTTCGAAGATGAATCTCTGAATACAGTCCAGTCCACCGATTCAAAGCAGTCCTGTAGGCGCTCCTGTGCTTCCATTGTTCATACCTTCTTGGTCCTCACTGCTGCTGCTGCAGTCTTCAGTCTCTGCCTATACTAAGGGAGTAGAAGTACAGCCAGGTGATCAGACTTCCCGAAGTGAGGGCATGGAATAGCACGGTAGGCATTCTTGATGGTGGTGTAGCAGTGGTCCAGTATGTTGTTTCCTCTAGTATTGCAAGTGATCTGTTGATGGTATTTGCTTAGTGATTTTTCTCAGACTGGCCTGGTTAAAATCTCCCAAAACGATGGTGAAGGTGTTGGGGTGCACTGTTTTGTGCATGTTGATCCCATTGCTCAGATCACTAAAGCCTGCTTTACGTTGGCCTGAGGTGGAATGTAAACTGCTACCAAATTTACCCAGGAGAACTCCCATGGTAGGTAAAAAGGACGGCACTTAACTGCTAGATATTCCAGGTCTGGTAAGTAGAATTGGGATAGCACTGATATGTTTGTGCACCCAGATGAGTTGATCATGAAACATACTCCTCTACCTCTGTAGACTCTATAAATCTGTTCTGACGGTGTATCGTAAACCTGTCAATCTGAATTGCTGCACCCAGTATGGAAAGGGTTAACCAGGATTCCATGAAACAAAGAACACATGCGGTCCTAATGTCCCTTTGATTCAGCACCCTACCTCTGAGATCATCGATTTTATTCACCAGATTCAGCATGTTCGCCAGCAAGATAGTCGGTATACGGAGTTTAAAACCCAGTTTCCTTAAGCGCACTTGTAACCCTGCTCTAAACCCACGCTTCCTCCGAGATGTGGATAGTGGAGAACCAGTGGATGTGGTATATTTGGATTTTCAAAAGGCTTTTGACAAGGTCCCACACTGGAGATTAGTGTGCAAACTTAAAGCACATGCTATTGGGGGTAAGGTATTGATGTGGATAGAGAATTGGTTGGCAGACAGGAAGCAAAGAGTGGGAATAAACAGGACCTTTTCAGAATGGCAGGCAGTGACCAGTGGGGTACCGCAAGGCTCAGTGCTGGGACCCCAGTTGTTTACAATATATATTAATGACTTAGATGAGGGAATTAAATGTAGCATCTCCAAGTTTGCGGATGACACGAAGTTGGGCGGCAGTGTTAGCTGTGAGGAGGATGCTAAGAGGATGCAGGGTGACTTGGACAGGTTGGGTGAGTGGGCAAATTCATGGCAGATGCAATTTAATGTGGATAAATGTGAGGTTATCCACTTTGGTGGCAAAAACAGGAAAACAGATTATTAGCTGAATGGTGGCTGATTAGGAAAAGGGGAGGTGCAACGAGACCTGGGTGTCATTATGCACCAGTCATTGAAAGTGGGCATGCAGGCACAGCAGGCGGTGAAAAAGGCAAATGGTATGCTAGCATTCATAGCAAGAGGATTCGAGTACAGGAGCAGGGAGGTTCTACTGCAGTTGTACAAGGCCTTGGTGAGACCACACCTGGAGTATGGTGTGCAGTTTTGGTCCCCTAATTTGAGGAAAGACATCCTTGCCATAGAGGGAGTACAAAGGTGGTTCACTAGATGGATTCCTGGGATGGCAGGACTTTCATATGATGAAAGACTGGATCAACTAGGCTTATACTCGTTGGAATTTAGAAGATTGAGGGGGGATCTGATTGAAACGTATAAAATCCTAAAGGGATTGGACAGGCTAGATGCAGGAAGATTGTTCCCAATGTTGGGGAAGTCCAGAACGGGGGGTCACAGTTTGAGGATAAAGGGGAAGCCATTTAGGACCGAGATGAGGAAAAACTTTTTCACACAGAGAGTGGTGAATCTGTGGAATTCTCTGCCACAGGAAACAGTTGAGGCTAATTCATTGGCTATATTTAAGAGGGAGTTAGATATGTCCCTTGTGGCTAAAGGGATCAGGGGGTATGGAGGGAAGGCTGGTAAAGGGTTCTGAGTTGGATGATCAGCCATGATCATACTGAATGGCGGTGCAGGCTCGAAGGGCCGAATGGCCTACTCCTGTACCTATTTTCTATGTTTCTATGTCCTATGTGGGCACTTCTGACCCCAATCGGTGCTGTTTCTGTTGGTTTTAAGCAGCAATAGTTCGTTTAAACGCATTAAGACATCTTTGTTGACTGTACTGATCTTGGAAGCAGTTGTGCTTTTTAAGCTATATCAGGCTGAAACAGGAATATTTAAGCGTATCCATTGAGAGTACCGCTGCTACTCGAGTTACGCTTATGTGCCCCAGAAGCGAGAGAAGCCACCCACAACTATTCATGAACCTCACAGAATGGGACCCAAGACTCTTGCATCTCCTGCCTAATCGCAGCCATGAGAAGAGAGGGAGATGGGTCAAATGCAACCAGACATGATGGATTCAGATGGGAGATAATGGCTGACTCGGTAGAGTGATGCTTAATATGCTTCCAGCGTCAACACAGCATATCCACCACTCACTGAACCCTAACCCATACATCTTTGGGCTATGGGAGGAAACCAGAGTACCCAGCGATTGCAGGAAAGTAAGGAGGGCAGGATACATTTTACACAGAGAATGGTGAGTGCGTGGAATATTTTGTCAGGAGTGGTGATTGAGGCAGATTTTAAGACCAGAAGACAGAAGCAGAATTAGGCCATTTGGTCTGCTGTACCATTCCATCACTTCAAATTTATTATCTCTCTCAACCATCTCCCCATAAGCTTTGACACCCTTGCTATTCCAGAACTTATCAACCCCCACTTTAAATATAACCAATGACTTGGCATCCACAACTGTCCATGGCAATAAATTCCACAAATTCACTACTGTCTGGCCAAAGAAATTCCTCATCTGTTCTAATGGACATCCCTCTATTCTCAGGCTGCACCCTCTGGTCCTAGACTACCCCACTATAGGAAATATCTCCACATCTACTCTGTTCAATAGATTTCAATGAAATTCCTCAATGAGATACATTAGGGGCACTTAAGAATCTCTCAGACACATGATTGTTAGAAAAATGGAGAACTATAGAGAGCAAAACATTTAGATTGATATTAGAGCAGATTAAATGTCAGCACTACATCATGGGCTGAAGGGTCCGTACAGTGCCGTAGTGTTCTATGCTCTATGTGAGAATTTGAATCAGACTTAATATCAATGGCATATTTCATGAAATTGTACTTCTGTTGCAAAACAACATTGCAATACATAATAAAAATGTACAAGTTATTGCAAATCAGTTAGAATGCCTTTCAGCTCACCGACTTTAAATTCTCCATACAGTGAGTGTGCTTTTGTGCATTTGCCATTCTTCAAGTTGCCAAAAGAAAACAGGAAAATAAATTAAGCTGACACACTTAACTACTATACCCCAGTAGTCTGAGTAATCTCTCCTCCTCCAAAACATTACAAGAAGCAGATAGCACCCAACGCAAACCAAATAACTGGATATCTCTGCTACCTACAGGATTAATCAGAGCATTTTTATTTTGTATATCCATTCCTCAGAGGGATAAGGAATGGAGAGAGTGAGCAATTTCAAGTTCCTGCGTGTCAATATCTCTGAGGACCTAACCTGCAGGCAACATTGATGCAGTTATAAAGAAGCCAATACAACAGATATATTTCATTAGGAGTTTGAGGAGGTTTGGTTCATCAACTACAACACTCAAACGTCTACAAATGTATCGTGGAGTGCATTCTGATTGGCTGCATCACTGTCTGGTACGGGGAGGGGGTTGTTACTACACAAGATCAAAGTTAGTTACAGAACTTGTAACATTAGTCCGCTCTATCATGGGTACTTGTCTCCATGGTATCCAAGACATCTTCAAGGAGAGATGCCATAGGAAGGCTGTGTCCATCACGAAGGATCCCCACTGCCCAGGACATGGCCTCTTCTCATTGTTACCATTGGGATGAAAGTACAGAAGCCTGATAACACACTCAACAAATCAGGAACAGCTTCTTCCCCTCTGACATCTGATTTTTAAATGGACGTTGAACCCATGAACACCACTTCACTTCTCTCCTTTTTTTTTTTTTTTTCCCCACTCCTCATTTTAGCTTAACTATTTAATAGACATATATACATAATGTAATTCAGCTTTTTCACCTCTATTTATTGATCATGTATTTCATTGTACTGCTGCTATAAAGTTAACACATTACACGACATATGCCGCTGATATTAAACCTGATTCCGATTCCTCCGTATAAACTACATTATTTTGATGCTATTTTCAGGAGGTACTTGTTAATTAATATTCAGCTATTCCAGAAAGGAACAACTTCTGATCGAGAATCACTCACCTCTAAAAGCAGCAGGGTTTCCTGGTCCGTCCAGTCTCTGGATGCACTAGCTTTGCTTTGCTGTAACAGATAGGCAGTGAAAATTGTGAATATGCCATTGGAAATGCACCGGCATCATCTACTGCCTTAATATCTTCTCTTGATTTTAAACTTTTCCTTTCTACCCATTTATTTTGTCTGATGACCAAGGCACAACTGGTCCAATGGTAGTGGGTTATTGTTATATTTGCTTACAAAGTCAGTTACAAGGCACTACCAGGATAACTGGGTCTCCAAGGCTTTATGAAGGACACTTTACAAACACTCACACAATAGGCAATACATTTAACTGTAGAATATCAGTCTAGAATGTGTTACAGTCCTCATGGCTACATTTGTACACTCCAGCAATGATCATTAGATAATGAGAATTAACATTCTATTCTGGGCAGAGAACCCCGCATCATACACCAGCGTGCTCTTTACCTGATGGGATAACCATAGCCTTTGGCCAGGAGATGTCATCAAATGGTGACCAATCTTCATAGTGTTTCTACCCTTAACCACGACACTCTCCAGTTGGCAGGTCAGCAGTGGTAGCCAAGTCACAGCCCATCTGCTCCTGACTTCCAACTCAGCTCTTCTCACCTGCTCCATATCCAACAAGAGGCTCTTGCTGCTTTCTCCTCCATCCTGCAAGCTGCTTGGTTCTTGCTCTTTTCATCAAGAGCCTTGCCAACCTTGCTGGGAACCCTCTACAGCCGATCTCCACAGGGAATAGCCACGTCTGCCATCCTTTGTCCCTGCACTCCTGGACTAAGGATTGGAACTTTAAGGTCTTCCTTTCCTGAGCCTTCGCGCATCCTTCCTTCCAGGGTACTGAGAGATCCACCAGGATGATTTTCTTGTCTTTGGTGGGCCACAGTATGATGTCCGGTTGAACAGTGGTTTGCACCACCTCCGGGAACTGCAGCTTCCTCCCCACTTCGACCCTCATCTCCCATGATTTGGAAATTTGCAGCAGAGTGGATTTAGAACTTTGATATGACTGGCATGGCCCACTCTTTGATGAAAACGACGACCCTCTTTGCCTCTCAGCCAGCTGATGTCTTTTCAAACTTCTCCAGCTCCAGTGTGTTAGCAAGGGACAGCAGAACCTCGTCATGGTGCCACTTATACTGCCATTTGCATCCTGACAGTATGTGTGCCAGTGAACCCCGCTGACCACAAAGCTTGCAGTTGGGGTCCTCTCTCAGCTCCCATGTGTGCAACTGTGATGGTGTAGGGAGAGAGTCATAAATGGACTGCAGGAGGAAAGAAATGCGGAAGTGCTCCCATTCTCTAAAGCTCTGCCCAAGTGATCTTACGCTTTTGGAAGACCCCATTTCGTCCAGGTGCACCGTGACCCCAACTCCACTGCCTTTGATAACCCGCCTTTTACCCTTGGTGTTTTGTACTCTGCTCTGTACACTTCCAATGATGAGGGGAGTTCAAATGCAAGAGATAGGTGTGACATGTCCAGGCAGAGGTTTGCCGTGATGATGTCTCTCAATTATAGCAAACTCACTGCCGAGTCTATGGCTGAGCTAGCAGCCCACTTCCAGGAATTATTAATTCCAGCCCAATAACATTTGATCACAAGACCAAGGAGCAGAATTGCACCATTCAGCCCATCAAACCTTCTCCACCATTCCATCATAGTTGATTTACTATCCCTCACAGCTGCACTCTTCTGCCTTCTTCCAGTACAACTGATGCCCTGATTAATCAAGAACATATCAACCTCCACTTTAAATATACTCAATGACTTGGCCTCCACAGCTGGCTGTGACAAAGCAGTCCACAGATTCACCACCCCCTGCCTAAGGAATTTTTTCCATCATCTGTTCTAAATGGATGAACCTCAATTCTGAAGCCCTCTGGTCCAAGACTCCCCAAATACAAGAAACATCTTCATCTAGGCCTTTCAATATTCAGTAGGTTTCCTTGTCCATTACTACCTTACCAGTGTCATTTCCAATGGTCTGATATCTACTCTCACCTCCTTTACTCTTTATACTTCTAAAAAAAAACTTAGCATTCTTGATATTAAAGGTTAGTTTTTTTTTCTCATAGCTATTTAGTTCCCTTCTGTTGGTTTTTCCAAAGATTCCCAATCTTCTAACTTGCCAATAGTTTTTGCTGCATTATATGCCCCTTCTTGGTTTTATGCTGTCTTTGACTTCCCTTGTCAGCTACAGATGCATCATCTCCCTTTTAGAATACTTACTTGGGATACATCTATTCTGCACCTTCTGAATTGACCCCAGAAACTCCTGCCATTGCTGCTCTGCCTTCATCCCTGCTAGTGTCCCCTTCCAATGAACATTGGGCAGCTCCACTTTCATGCCTCTCATTCAGAAAGTAATAGTTTTTTTTTAACAAGTCGTGGATGCCTGCCTGGAATGCACTGCCTCTTTTGATGGTAAAGGCAAATACATTAGAGACTCTTAAGAGATGTTTGAGTAGGCACATAGATGCAAAGAAGATGAGGGATACATACATGGTGTAGGTAGGAGGGATTAGCATTTGGGTGTTTTTGATTTGCTTTTTAACTGGTTCCATACAACATAGAACATAGAATAGTACAGCAGTACAGGCCCTTCGGCCCACAATGTTGTGCCGACCCTCAAACCCTGCATCCCATATAAGCCCCCACCTTAGATTCCTCCATATACCTGTCTAGTAGTCTCTTAAACTTCACAAGTGTATCTACCTCCATCACTGACTCAGGCAGTGCATTCCACGCACCAACCACTCTCTGAGTAAAAAACCTTCCTCCAATATCCCCCTTGAACTTCCCACCCCTTACCTTAAAGCCATGTCCTCTTGTATTGAGCAGCGGTGCCCTGGGGAAGAGGCGCTAGCTATCCACTCTATCTATTCCTCTTATTATCTTGTACACCTCTATCATGTCTCCTCTCATCCTCCTTGTCTCCAAAGAGTAAAGCCATAGCTCCCTTAATCTCTGATCATAGTGCATACTTTCTAAACCAGGCAGCATCCTGGTAAATCTCCTCTGTACCCTTTCCAATGCTTCCACATCCTTCCTATAGTGAGGTGATCAGATCTGGACACAGTACTCCAAGTGTGGCCTAACCAGAGTTTTATAGAGCTGCATCATTACATCGCAACTCTTAAACTCTATCCCTCGACTTATGAAAGCTAACACCCCATAAGCTTTCTTAACTACCCTATCTACCTGTGAGGCAACTTTCAGGGATCTGTGGACATGTACCCTGAGATTCCTTTGCTCCTCCACACCACCAAGTATCCTGCCACTTACTTTGTACTCTGTCTTGGAGTTTGTCCTTCCAAAGTGTACCACCTCACACTTCTCTGGGTTGAACTCCATCTGCCACTTCTCAGCCCACTTCTGCATCCTATCAATGTCTCTCTGCAATCTTTGACAATCCTCTACACTATCTACAACACCATCAACCTTTGTGTCGTCTGCAAACTTGCCAACCCACCCTTCTACCCCCACATCCAGGTCGTTAATAAAAATCACGAAAAGTGGGCCAAATGGTCTGTTCCTGTGCTATTTATGTTATTTCCCTTTACTCCACTGTAAATGACAAAATTGACTGGAAAAGAATACTGTCGGGGATGACAGCAGAGCAGCAACGCTGGTAATTTCTGGAAAATTCAGAAGGCACAGGAGATACACATCACTAAGTTTTCTAAAGGCAAGATGACACAATGGTGGTTAACAAGTAAAAGCAAACATGAAAGAGGGCACAAAATTTAAAAAATTATACCATAAGACGTAGGAGCAGAATCATGTCATTTGGCCCATTGAGTCTGTTCCACCCTTCAATCATGGCTGATCCTTTTCTCCCTCTCCTTGGCCTTTTCCCTATAACCTTTGATGCCGTGTCCAATCAAGAACCTATCAAGCTCTGTCTTAAGTACACCCACAGCTGCCTGTATTAACAAATTCCAAAAATTCACCACCCTCTAGCTAAAGAAATTCCTCCACATGTTTTAAATGTACAACCCTCTATGCTGAGGCTGTGCCCTTTTGTCCTAGACTCCCCCCACCATGGGAAACATCCTTTCCACATCTACTCGGTTTAAACCTTTCAACATTCGAAAGGTTTCAATGAGATTCCCCCCCACCATCCTTCTAAATACCAGCAAGTACAGACCCAAAGTCATCAAACGTTCATTGTATGATGATCCTTTCATTCCCAGAATCATCCTCTGAACCCTCTCCAATGCCAGCACATCTTTTGTTAGATGAGTAGTCCAAAACTGTTTACAATACTGATGCAGCCTCACCAGTCACTTATAAAGCCTCGGCATCACATCCTCACTCTTGTACTCTAGACCTCTTGAAATAAATGTTAGCATTCCATTTGCCTTCCTCACTCACCACTGAAAGTTAAATTTTAGAGTGTTCTGCACAAGGACTCCCAAATTCCTCTGGATCTCAGTGTTCTGGATTTTCTCCCAGCTTAGAAAATAGTCTGCACATTTATTTCTACTACCAAAGAGCGTGACCATGCATTTGCCAACATTGTATTTCATTTGCACTCTCTTGCTCATTCTCTTAATCTGTCCAAGTCCTTCTGCAGCTTACTAGTTTCCTCAACACTACCAGCCCCTCGACCATTCTCCACATCATCTGCAAACTTGACAAAGCCATCTATTCCATCTAAATCATTGATATTCAGCATAAAAAGCAGTCCCAACATCGACCTCTGCAGAACACCACTAGTCACTGGCAGCCAACCAGAAAATGATCCTTCTATTCCCACTCGCTGCCTCCTACCAATTAGCCAATGCTCTAACCACGCCAGTAACTTTCCTGTAATACCATGAGCTCCTAACTTGGTAAACACCCTCATGTGTGGCATCTTGTCAAAGGCTTCCAGAAAGTCCAAATATACAGTATCCACTGCATCCCCTTTTTCCATTCTATGTGCAATCTCCTTAAAGAATTCCAACAGTTTGTTAGGTAAGATTTTCCCTTAAGGAAGCTATACTGACTTTGTCCTACTTGTCCTGTGTCAACAAGTTCTCCATAACCTCAACCTTAACAACTGACACCAACATCTTCCCAACCACTAAGGTCAGGCTAACTGGTCTGTAATTTCCTTTCTTCTGCCTCTCTCCCTTCTTGAAGAGTGTAGTGGCATTTGCAATTTCCAATTCTTACAGAACCATGCCAGAATCAATTGATTCTTGAAAGATCATTACCAATGGCTCACAATCTCTTCAGACATCTTTTTCAGAACCCCGGGCTGTATACCATCTGGTTCAGGTGACTTACAGTGGCATGCAAAGGTTTGGGCACCCCTGGTCTAATTTCTGTTACTGTGAATAGCTAAGCAAGTAAAAGATGAACTGATTTCCAAAAGGCATTAAGATGACACATTTCTTTAATATTTTAAGGAAACTTTTTTATTTCCGTCTTTTACAGTTTCAAAATAACAAAAAAGGAAAAGGGCCCGAAGCAAAAGTTTGGGCACCCTGCATGGTCAGTACGTAGTAACACCCTCTTTGGCAAGTATCACAGCTTGTAAATGCTTTCTGTAGCCAGCGAAGTGTCTTTCAATTCTTGTTTGGGGGATCTTCGCCCATTCTTCTAGTTCTGCGAGATTCTTGGGCCGTCTTGCATGCACTGCTCTTTTGGGGTCTATCCACAAATTTTTGATGATGTTTAGGTCAGGGGACTGTGAGGGCCATGGCAAAACCTTCAGCTTGTGCCTCTTGAGGTAGTCCATTGTGGATTTTGAGGTGTGTTTAGGATCACTATCCTGTTGTAGAAGCCATCCCCTTTTCATCTTCAGCTTTTTTTTTTAAAAAACAGACGGTGTGATGTTTGCTTCCAGAATTTGCTGGTATTTAATAGAATTCATTCTTCCCTCTACCAGTAAATGTTCCCCGTGCCACTGGCTGCAACACAAGCCCAAAGCATGATCGATCCACACCCATGCTTAACAGTTGGAGAGGGGTTCTTTTCATGCAATTCTGCACCCTTTTTTCTCCAAATATACCTTCGCTCATTGCGGCCAAAAAGTTCTATCCAAAAGGTTCAAAGGAATATCTAAAGAAGCCTGATGCATTTTGGAAACAAGTCCTGTGGACTGATGAAGTTAAAATTGAACTTTTTGCTGAATGCACGGAGACTTTTGGCTGCTCACCCTCGAGAATGCCATTGTCATGATCTGAGACATCGCTGACCTAGGCACCAGGAAGGAAACATACATTCCTAGTGTCTCTATCGTGCCCGCAGAATCTTGTCTCTGTTCCTCTGAATAAGGAATCTCCTATCAGCATTGCAGTTTTCTTCACCTCTGTTCTTCTGAGTCACAGCACCAGACTCAGTGCCAGAGACCCAGTCACCGTGGCTCCCACTGGGAGGTCATCCACCTCAACAATATCTAAAGTTGTATACTTATTGAGGGGAATGGCCATAGATATACTCTGAACTGGCTGCACATTTCCCCTCCTTCTCCTGACAGTCACCCAGTTACCTGTCTCCTGCAACCTAGGGGTGACTACCTCCCTGCAGCTCCCATCACCTCCCCATCTTCCCGTATGAGTCAAAGGTCATCAAGCTGCAGCTCGGTGCATCTGGCGCAGATGGATTTCTCCAGGAGACTGGAGGTCTCCCAGACTTCCCACACCCAGTACAAAACACTGCCCCTGGAGCCATTCTCACTACACTACTATGCACAAACAGATGAGGAATGAAGAAATAAGAGATAGTTGCCTGATACTTTACCTCATCCAAATCTGATCTCACCCAGCCTGATGAGCCAAAGCCACTCCAAAAACAGGCACACTCAAAAGAATGGCCACTCCACTTGCACTTGCCTTGAGCTACCTTATCAAAGCTGTTTCATGAAACAGCACCTAATCCAGAATTGCCTTTCCCCTAATAAGCCCCACAAGCATCTCCAAAAAGCCATCTCGTAGGCATTCTACAAATTCTCTTTTGATCCAGCACCAAATTGATTTCCCGATCTACTTACATATTGAAATCTCCCATGACCATCTTAACACAGTCTTTTTGACGTGATTTATTCAGAATACTTTATCAACCTGATGACGTATACCACTACTTCATAATAAACAACGATACTGATTATACTTTTCTTTAAAAGCATGTGGATAATTATTATACATTGCTGCTCAGGATAATGCAACTTTGTATTTCTTAGCAGGATTTGAGCTCTGAATGTACTCGTGGTTTGAAACTATATTCACTGTTTGAAGTTACCATAAATAATAATTTACTTGTTACCTTCTTCCCATGAACAGACCCAGGACAGTATTAAGGAAGATCAAGTCTGTCGTCAGTTATTTGATTTCATTGACTAAGTGATTTTATTGATATCTTTGGACATAGGAAGAACAAGGTCCAAGTATAAAAATCAAATTTTTAACCAATTTCCAGAGTTGAATTCATGTTAAGCCCACACATGGTGTCCATGAGAAGTTTCTGCTTTCTGAATTTGATGTTTAACTGACCAGTTTATGAATCATAACTGAACTTAATGATCAAGCGCTGTTTTTCTTCCCTGAGCAAAAGGAATGCATGAAAAGCTACAAACTAAAAGCAGCTTAATCTGACATCACAAAAATCTGTTAGTTTTCATTTCAGTACAAATTAAAATCATTACACATGAATGTGTGAAATCTGAGCTCGTACTAGAAACTAAAGCTTTTGATGTGTAATTTCTGGAATAGCAGCGAAAACCTGAATGTGTAATTGCCACGTGGCATTAGAACACCATGACCAAAGAGCAGAACTCACAACAACACCTGAACAAAAACAAGTTTACCAGATTAAACAGCCTGTTCAACATTCAAATGTTCTCCTTTCCTGTTTCATCCAGAACTAATTTCAAGTTTCGAACTAAGCTGGTAAGTCTCAGGTCAGTGATCGGGAAGTGACTGGAGAGATTTTTTAGGGATAGGATTTAGAAGCATGACCCTAATCATGGGGTAATTATGGAGAGCCAGCATGGCTTTCTGCAGGGCGAGTCTCATCTTACTAACTTGATTTTGTTTTTGACAAGGTGACGTGTGATTGATGAAGGGAGAGCTGTGGATATGGTCTACATGGATTTTAGTAACATGTTTAGAAAGGTCTCTCATGGAGATTCACCCAGAAGATTAAGATGCATGGGATCCATGGTGAATTTGTCTTGCCCATAGAAGACAGAAGGTAGTGGTTGAAGGACCTTATTCTAGCCAGAAATCTGTAATAAGTAGTGCTCCACAGAGATCTGTGCTGGGAACTTGGTCTTGGTAGGTTTGCAGACGATACGAAAAATGGTGACTTTGTGGATAGCATAGGATATATACCAGTCCCAGTCCTGATAAATGGTCTCGATTGTTTATTCTTTTCGATTGATGCCTACTGAATTCCTCCAGCATTTTGTGCGTGTTGCTTTGGATTTCTAGCATTTGAATATTTTCTCGTATTTGGGATTAGAGTAGGGGCAGAGAAATGGCAGATGAAGTTTAACCTGGTCAAAAGTGAAGTGTGGTAGGTCAAATGCAAAGAGACAGTTCACTGTTAAGGGCAAGACCATTAACAGTTGATGAGCAGAGGGATCTAGGGGTCCAAGTTCATAGCTCCTTGAAAGTGGCTACACAATTTGATAGGGTGGTTAGGACTTATCGCCTTTATTAATTGAGGCACTAAGCTCAGAAGTCAAAGTTATGTTGCAGCTTTATGAAACTAGTTAGGCAGCATCTGAAGTATTGCACACAGTTCTGGTTACACCATTATAGGAAAGGTATCAAGGCTTTGGAGAGGGTGCAGAAGAGGTTTACCAGGATGCTGCCTGGATTATAGGGCATGTGCTATAACAAGAGGTTCGACAAACTTGGGCTGCTTTCCCTGGAGCGGTGGAGGCTGAGGGATCATCTGATAGAAGTTTATAAGATTACGAGAGGCATCAATGGAATAGACAGACAGTATATTCTTCCCAGGGTTGAAATATCTGATACCACAGGGCATGCATTTAAGGTGAGGCGGTAGTTTCAAAGGAGATGTTAGGGGCAATTTGCTCTCCCACCCCCACAGGGAGCAGTGGTGCCTGGAATACACTGCCTGGGGCAGTGGCAGATGTAGATACATTAGACATGTTTAGATATGGATATGAATACAAGGGAAATGAAGGATATGGTCATTGTGTAGGCAGAAGGCACTAGTTTAGTTGGCTACTAGATTACAAATTGAATTGGTTCGGCACAACATTGGGAACCGAAAGGTCTGTCGCTGTACTGTTCTATGTTCTAATGCTCTATTTTCCTTACTCTTGTATACATTTCCTTCTGAAGAGCTAGCATTTTGCTTCCAGTTGAAAACTGGCCCTTCCAAGAACCTCAAGACTTATACAAGTTCTTTTAAATGATTAAATACTTACTTTCGCTAAGGTGCCCTTTTTGGCATACATATCTGTCCGCAACCCAAAGTTCTGTAGGTCAGCCGGTTTGTCCTTTGCCTTTTCTGGGAAGTTCAACATCTGCTGAGAGGCAGGAATCTGCAAAGGAGTTTCAGGAATTGGTGGACATAAAGCAATATTATTTAGTAAACAAAGTTAGTTTTAAAAGTTCAATTAACAGAATATGTTCAATTACACACAGGAAACAGGTCGAAATGTACATGCTGGGGTTTTATACGGGATTGGTCAGACTGGACTTGGAGTATTGACAGCAATTTTTTGTCCCCTTCTCCAAGAGGAGATGTGCTGGCATTTCAGATGGTAAAGGAGGTTCACAAGGTAGATAGATACTTCCTTTATCCCAAAGGAAATTACTATCACAGTGGTATTACAAGTGCACAAATATAAAAATATTAGAAGAGAAGAAAGGAAGAATAAAAATAAGTTACCTTAAAAATAAGACGTACTAGATTTGCAAGTCAAAGATGGTAGTGTAAGAATTACCGTAATATACATTAATGGGTGCACATTCACACTGTTCAGATAAATGATTGTAGTATTGCACAGGTGTGTCTGCAATAGCAGGGTGTGGTAAACAGAGGTTAATAACAGTCTGACAAGGAGTCATCACTTCCCCAGATATAGGCTGACTCAGCCAAGGGTAAGAATAACCCCATAATGCTCTTTGGAGCAGCACAGTTGTCTCAATCTATCACTGAAAGTGCTCCTCTGATCAGCCAAAGTGGCATGCAGAAGATGAGAAACATTGTCCAGAATTGCAAGGATTTTACAGAGGGTCCTTTGTTTTACCACGGCCTCCAGTATGTCCAGTTTGATTCCTATAAGAGCCAGCCTTTTATCAGTTTATTGAGCGTGTTGAAACCATTGCCCCAGCACACCACCACATAGGAGAAAGCACTGTCCACAACAGACAGGTAGAGCATCTGAAGGAGAGGACTGCATACTCCAAAGGACCTCAGGAAGTACAGGTGACTTTGGCTCTTCTCGTGCTGTATTCTTTTGGCTCGTATTGGTGCTCCACGGAAGTCTGACGTCCGGGTGCACCCCAAGGTACTTGCAGGTCCTCACCACATTAAAAGTTACAGGGAGCAGTGAAGGCTTGGTCTTCCTAAAGTCCATCACCATCTCCTTTGTCTTACTGATGGTGAGCTGCAGATGATTCAGCTTGCACCATCTGACAAAGTCCTCCACCAGGGTTCTGTATTCATCTTCCCATCCTCCCTTTGTACACCCAATTTCTGCAGATGACACGATTCAGTGCTGCATATAAAGTCCAAGGTATACAGGAAAAACAGGAAGGGAGCCAATACAATCCCGAGGGGCACTAGTGCTGCTTATAGCCATGTCTGATACACAGCCCTGAAGCCGCAAAACCTGGGAGCCATTATCCGGAATGCAATGGAAGTGCCACCTACATTGAATGAAGCTTTTCCTCCAACAATGAAGGCTGTATGATATTGAAGGCACTTGAGAAATCAAACAACTTGATCCTCAATGCTATCCTGCTTATTCAAATGGGAGTAGGCTCTGTTCAGCATGTTAAAATTATATTATGGAAGCTGGTATGGAGGTTGTCCTGTCCAAGACCAGAAGAAGCTGCAGAAGATCGTGAACACGACGCAGCACACCACACAAACCAATCTTCCGTCCTTGGACTCACTTTACACCGCACGCTGTCGGAACAGTGTTGCCAGGATAATCAAGGACACAATCCACCCAGCCAACACTTTTTGTCCCTCTTCCCTCCGGGAGAAGGCTCAGGAGCTTGAAGACTCGTACGGCCAGATTTGGGAACATCTTCTTTCTGACTGTGATAAGACTGCTGAACAGATCCTGACCCGGATCTGGGCCGTACCCTCCAAATATCCGGACCTGCATCTCAGTTTTTTTTGCACTACCTTACTTTGCATTTTTCTATTTTCTATTTATGATATATAATTTAAATTTTTAATATTTACTATCGATTTGTAATCCAGGGAGTGGGAAGCGCAGAATCAAATATCGCTATGATGATTGTACGTTCTAGTATCAATTGTCTGGTGACAATAAAGCATAAAATTTGATGCAAAACTTTATACATTTAATTGGAAATAATTTAAATAAATGCACATGATAACAGCATGAGACTTGCATGAGAAAAAGATTTACAGAAAAATTTGATTTCCACCAATTCCGAACAACAAATGTCACATTAATCTACAACTCTGGAATGTAAAGGGAAAGAGCAGTAGGATGAGCTGATGCATACTCGATGCTTTCTCAGCTGAACTGGAGTGTGAAGGGAAAGACCAGTTGCATGAAATGAGGAGCTTACTTGTGGGGTTCTCAGATGAACAGGTACCAAACCAGAAGGTGTATCTGCAAGAACATTAAAGTGAGGAGTCGGCGGAGGACCCATTGGCAGAGGGCGACTGTCAGCATCCACTTGGTAATTCACAAGGCCCCACTGCTCCAAGAAGGCATGAACTCTAGAGAAAGCAAGATGCACATGAATGCATGCAGCAAAGAGTTAGAACATCAGACTTCCCTCAATTACCTGCTGTCTTGGTGTTAACCCAAAACACTCAGGTACTTTGCAGTAAAAAACCATGTATATGCTTGGAATTAGAAATAAACACAAATACGCATGACAGCAGCATTTGGAGACAGAAACTAGTACAGATGCTAAATGAAGGAAAAATAAATTAACCATACTTTAAATGAGAAAGGAGGAATGGAAGATAAAGTTAAAACTGCTCTCCACCCCTTCTGTTCTCTCTGCCCCTCTTCCCTTTACTGGGAATTAAAATGTTTGATTGATTAACTTTTCCATTTTCTATTGCCTTCACCTTACCTCATTACAGCACACACATCCCCTGTCAAGTTTCTCCGGCACGATGTACTGGTCAGGTATTCTTGAGGGTTTAGCCGGTAAGTGTCTATCATGAAGTTCCGATATGCCAAATATCTGTGGCAATTGGACAGAAAAAAAGTTCTATTAAGTAACACAAAAAAGCCACATAATGTTTTAAAGTAAAATATGTAATAGGTTACCAGCCAAATCATCACATCCCACAAGTAATTTTAGTTAAAGTCTGTCAGGAGCCTTTGTGGCCCATCAGGCCAGTTTCTTCCACAAGTAATAGCATCCATCAACTGACCACAGCTATTGCACAACTTCATTTATTACCTTAATACTGAATGATTCCAGCCCTCCCTCCCTCTATTCCATTTCACATTCTGCCACACCACAAGTGACCTGAGCCATTGCACAACTTCATTTATTACCATAATACTGAGGAAAGAGAATTTCTGCCCTTCAATGTAGCTTTCCATCTGGAGGCACCAGAACTAATCATAATTCATTAAAAACCTTGAAATTAAATCTTACTTGCTGCTCATCACTTACAGAAGTACGCAGGCATACAGAGTAAACATCCACTAATCTGCATCAATTGCAGAATCACACGATTTATCACATGCTGCTCCAGTTTCATTGGCAAATTTACAAAGTTATTTTCATCTGCAGGTCATTAACAGTAAACATCCATCATTAAGGAACTGCCCTCACCCAGATCATGCCACCTTCTCACTGCTATCAGGGAGGAAGGTAGAGGAGCCTGAGGACACACTCAATGTTGCAGGAACAGCTTTTCCTTCTCCACCATATTTCTGAATGGATAACTACCTCACCATTTTTTCCACTACTTATTCAATTTATCTTTTTCATATACACTACAGGTTTCCCCCGCCATCCGAAGGTAGAGCGTTCCTATGAAACGGTTCGTAAGCAAAATGTCGTAAAGCAAAGAAGCAATTACCATTTATTTATATGAGAAAATTTTGAGTGTTCACAGACCCAAAAATAACCTACCAAATCATGACAAATAACACAAAACCTAAAATAACAGTAACATATAGTAAAAGCAGTAATGATATGATAGATACACAGCCTATATAAAGTAGAAATACTTCTCTACAACGACTGCCTGCACAGATCTCCGTAGCAAAAATCTCAGGCAAGTGCTCTCGGCAGAAAATCTCACGCAAGCGCTGTTGGCATAAACGCGCTCTCCAGTAACCTTTAAACTATGAAGCTGCCAAATCTACCAAATAATACGTAAAAATACACAGCCTAAATAAAGTAGAAATAATGTACGTGCAGTGTAGTATCACTTACCAGAATTGGGAAAACAGCGTCAAGCAGACTGATGATGGTGTGTTAGATTGAGTCGTCGCAGGCTGGGTGGTGCAGTGGTCCCCACCCTCCGGGCCGCTGACCCGATACATTGCCGCGAAGAACACAGCAGTAGCCAGGAGGCACGCAGCACATCTTTAAGAAAAAAGCCGAAATAAACATGCTAATTAATTACGTGCTAGGTGGCATGTAATTAATTAGCATGTTTATTTTGGCTTTTTTCTTAAAGATGTGCTGTGTGCCTCCTGGCTACTGCTGTGTTCTTCGCGAATCGGTGCAGTATCCGTCCGGGGCACGAGTGTTGAGGTGGTGGGACATGGGGGTGTTATCTCATCGTCGATCAGGGCAGGCAGCTCATCTCCTCCAATGACTGCCCGCCTCGATGTCGAAGGTCGAGGTTCGTCGTCTGCTGTGGCTGATGTGGAAAGCTTGCTTGACTGCTGAGCCTCGTGCTTTTTTTTTTAAAAAATCATACAGTTGTTTGTAAGCACTCAAAACATCTTGCAAATATCCCCTAAACCTACGTACCCTTTCAAAATTAAACGCGTACTTTATCATTGCAGCAAAAATCTCACGCAGTTGCTTCACTTTCTGCATTTGGTTTCGATTGTTATCCTTTCCTCTTCCAATTGCATCAGCTCTTCATCTATCAGTTCTTGGTCATGGGATGCCAAAATCTCTTCAACATCATCTTCGTCAACTTCCACAAGCCAAACTCACTTTGTCCTTGCTTCATTCACCACGATCGAAACGCTTAATTATATCTAGTGTTACGCTAAGTGTAACACCCTTACTCTTTCAGGCTTTTCCGACACCTTAGAACTCATCTTGCTAACGGCTGCTCAATGCAACGTCTTAAAGCAATGCCGTTCCGAATCAGGGGGAGAGCGGCTGCTCGGGGCGCGCGCTGCCTTTTATCGCGCACTGATTTTTACGCGCGCTGATTTATCGTGCGCTGCCTTTCTTTGTAACAGTGAAAACACCTTCCGAAAGCGAAAACAGGGCACTAATGTAGGTCTTTCGTAACAGTGAGGTTTCGTAAAGCGAACGTTCGAAAAGCGGGGGACACCTGTGCTTGTTGATATGCGTTGCAATACATTCCTACTACAACACAAATTTCCTGGCACATGCCAGTGATATTAAACCTGCTCCTAGAACTGATCCACAGGGTGGATCCCTCAGTAATCATTATCTCATTTTGGATGCTGTGGGGGGGGGGGGGGGGGGGGGGGCAGGGAGAGAGACCTGACAGGATGACCACAGTGATCAGGTCTCTGGCACTGAGCATGGCTCCATGGTACAGAAGGGAGAGAAGATGAGGAATGCAGCAGTCATAGGAGATTCCATCGTGAGGGGAACAGACGGAAGGTTCTGTCAGCCTGATAGAGATACCTGCATGGTGTGTTGCCACACAGGTGCTAGAGTACAGGATGTCTCAGATCAGGTGCAGAATATTCTGAAAGGAGAAAATGAACAGCCAGAAGTCTTGGTACACATTGGTACCAATGACATAGGCAGAAAAAGGGAGGAGGCCCTGAAGAGAGAATTCAGGGAGTTAGGTAGGAAGCTGAAAAGCAGAACCTCCAGGATAGTAATCTCAGGATTGCTGCCTGTGCCACATGCTAACGAGCACAAACATAACATGATCAGGCATATTAATGTGTGGATGAGAGACTGGTGCAGGGGACAGGGCTTCAGGTTCCTGGATCATTGGGCATCTTCTGGGGGAGGTACAACCTGTACAAAAAGGACAGGTTACACCTGAACCCAAAGGGGTCCAATATCCTAGCAGGCAGGTTTACTAGAGCTGTCAGGGAGGGTTTAAAATAATTTGGCAAGGGAATGGGAACCAGAGTGATAGGGCTGTGGAAGGGGAAAACAGCAATAAATCAAAGATAGCATGCAACAGAGATGATAGAAAGGACAGGCAGGAGATGAGGCATAATCACAGCCAGTGGGATGATTTACAACAGAAAGCAATAAATACATAGAATACATAGAAAATAGGTGCAGGAGTAGGCCATTCGGCCCTTCGAGCCTGCACCGCCATTTATTATGATCATGGCTGATCATCCAACTCAGAACCCCGCCCCAGCCTTCCCTCCATACCCCCTGACCCCCGTAGCCACAAGGGCCATATCTAACTCCCTCTTAAATATAGCCAATGAACTGGCCTCAACTGTTTCCTGTGGCAGAGAATTCCACAGATTCACCACTCTCTGTGTGAAGAAGTTTTCCCTAATCTCGGTCCTAAAAGGCTTCCCCTCTATCCTCAAACTGTGGCCCCTCGTTCTGGACTTCCCCAACATCGGGAACAATCTTCCTGCATCTAGCCTGTCCAATCCCTTTAGGATCTTATACGTTTCAATCAGATCCCCCCTCAATCCTCTAAATTCCAACGAGTACAAGCCCAGTTCATCCAGTCTTTCTTCATATGAAAGTCCTGCCATCCCAGGAATCAATCTGGTGAACCTTCTTTGTACTCCCTCTATGGCAAGGATGTCTTTCCTCAGATTAGGGGACCAAAACTGCACACAATACTCCAGGTGTGGTCTCACCAAGGCCTTGTACAACTGCAGTAGTACCTCCCTGCTCCTGTACTCGAATCCTCTCGCTATAAATGCCAGCATACCATTCGCCTTTTTCACCGCCTGCTGTACCTGCATGCCCACTTTCAATGACTGGTGTATAATGACACCCAGGTCACGTTGCACCTCCCCTTTTCCTAATCGGCCACCATTCAGATAATAATCTGTTTTCCTATTTTTGCCACCAAAGTGGATAACTTCACATTTATCCACATTAAATTGCATCTGCCATGAATTTGCCCACTCACCCAACCTATCCAAGTCACCCTGCATCCTCTTAGCATCCTCCTCACAGCTAACACTGCCACCCAGCTTCGTGTCATCCGCAAACTTGGAGATGCTGCATTTAATTCCCTCATCCAAGTCATTAATATATATTGTAAACAACTGAGGTCCCAGCACTGAGCCTTGCGGTACCCCACTAGTCACCGCCTGCCATTCTGAAAAGGTCCCGTTTATTCCCACTCTTTGCTTCCTGTCTGCTAACCAACTCTCCACCCACACCAATACCTTACCCGCAATACCGTGTGCTTTAAGTTTGCACACTAATCTCCTGTGTGGGACCTTGTCAAAAGCCTTCTGAAAATCCAAATATACCACATCCACTGGTTCTCCCCTATCCACTCTACTAGTTACATCCTCAAAAAATTCTATGAGATTCATCAGACATGATTTTCCTTTCACAAATCCATGCTGACTTTGTCCGATCATTTCACCGCTTTCCAAATGTGCTGTTATCATATCCTTGATAACTGACTCCAGCAGTTTCCCCACCATCGACGTTAGGCTAACCGGTCTATAATTCCCCGGTTTCTCTCTCCCTCCTTTTTTAAAAAGTGGAGTTACATTAGCCACCCTCCAATCCTCAGGAACTAGTCCAGAATCTAACGAGTTTTGAAAAATTATCACTAATGCATCCACTATTTCTTGGGCTACTTCCTTAAGCACCCTGGGATGCAGACCATCTGGCCCTGGGGATTTATCTGCCTTCAATCCCTTCAATTTACCTAACACCACTTCCCTACTAACATGTATTTCGTTCAGATCCTCCATCTCACTGGACCCTCTGTCCCCTACTATTTCTGGAAGATTATTTATGTCCTCCTTAGTGAAGACAGAACCAAAGTAATTATTCAATTAGTCTGCCATGTCCTTGCTCCCCATAATCAATTCACCTGTTTCTGTCTGCAAATACTGGACTGAAAGTGTTATATTTGAATGCACGCAGCATAAGAAATAAAATGGACGATCTTGAAATTCAGCTACAGATTAGTAAGCACGATGACACAGTCATCTCTGAAACTTGGTGAAAGGATGGCTGCCATTCGGAGCGGAACGTCCAAGGAAAAAGAAACACGATACAGGCCCTTCAGCCCACAATGCTGTGCCGAACATCTACTTACTTTAGAAATTACCTCGGGATGGCCACAGCCCTCTATTTTTCTAAGCTCCATGTATCTGTCCACGAGTCTCTTAAAGACCCTATCATATTGGCCTCCACCACCGTTGCCGGCAGCCCATTCCACACACTCAACACTCTCTGCGTAAAAAAAAAAATCTTATTCCTGACACCTCCTCTGTACCTACTTTCAAGTGCCTTAAAACTGTGCCCTCTTGTGTTAGCCATTTCAGATCTGGGGAAAAAGGCTCTGATTATCCGCACGATCAATGCCTCTCATCATCTTATACACTTTGAAAAGGTCACTTCTCATCCTCTGTCGCTCCAAGGAAAAAAGGCCGAGTTCACTCAACCTATTCTCATAAGGCATGCTCCCCAATCCAGGCAACATCCTTGTAAATCTCCTCTGCACCCTTTCTATGGTTTCCACTTCCTTCTTGTAGTGAGGCGACCAGAACTGAGCACAGTACTCCAAGTGGGGTCTGACCAGGGTCCTATATAGCTGTAACATCACCTCTCCGCTTTTGAACTCAATCCCATGGCTGATGAAGGCCAATGCACCGTATCCGTTCTTAACCACAGAGTCAACCTGCGCAGCAGCTTTGAGTGTCCTATGGACTCTGACCCCAAGAGCCCTCTGATCCTCCGATCCTCCATACTACCAAGACTCTTACCATTAATACTATATTCTGCCATACGATGTATCGGAAAGATGGGTTAGTAGGCAGAGGGAGTGGTGTGGCCCTGTGTATGAGAAATAATATTAAATCATGAGAAAGGGATGACATAGGATCAGAAGGTGTAGAGTATTTATGGGTTGAGAAATGGCAAGGGCAAAAGGACCCTAATAGCAGTTGTATACAGGCCTCCAAACAGCAGCCAGGATGTGAATTACAAATTACAGCAGGAGATAGAAAAGACGTGTCTGAAGGGCAATGTCATGATAATCATTGGAGATTTTAACATGAAAGTGGATTGGGAAAACCAGGCCAAAGAGAGAGAATTTGTGGCTAAATTTGCCGATGATACAAAGATAGGTAGAGGGTCAGGTAGTATTCAGAAAACAGAAAGCCTGCAGAGAGACTCAGATAGTTTAGGGGAATGGGCAAAGAAGTAACAAATGAAATACAATATTGGAAAGTGTATGGTCATGCACTTTGGTGGAAGAAATAAACAAGCAGACTATTATTTAGATGGAGAGAGAATTCAAAATGCAGAGATGCAAAGGGACTTGAGAGCTCTTGTGCAGGATACCCTAAAGGTTAACCTCCAAGTTGAGTCTGTGACGAAGATGGTAAATGCAATGTTGGCATTCATTTCTAGAGGTTATGGAATACAAGCACAGGGATGTGATGTTCAGGCTCTATAAGGCACTCATGAGACCACACTTGGTGTATTGTGAGCAGTTTTAGGCTCCTATTTTAGAAAGGATACACTGACATCGGAGGCGGTTCAGAGAAGATTCACGAGAATGATTCCAGGAATGAAAGGGTTACCATACCAGTACAGGAGCAGGGAGGTACTACAGCAGTTGTACAGGGCCTTGGTGAGACCACACCTGGAGTATTGTGCGCAGTTTTGGTCCCCTAATCTGAGGAAAGACATCCTTGCCATAGAGGGAGTACAAAGAAGGTTCACCAGATTGATTCCTGGGATGGCAGGACTTTCATATGATGAAAGACTGGATCAACTAGGCTTATACTCGTTGGAATTTAGAAGATTGGGGGGGGGGGGGGAATCTTATTGAAACATATAAAATCCTAAAGGGATTGGACAGGCTAGATGCAGGAAGATTGTTTCCGATGGTAGGGAAGTCCAGAACGAGGGGTCACAGTTTGAGGATAAAGGGGAAGCCTTTTAGGACCGAGATTAGGAAAAACTTCTTCACACAGAGAGTGGTGAATCTGTGGAATTCTCTGCCACAGGAAACAGTTGAGGCCAGTCCATTGGCTATATTTAAGAGGGAGTTAGATATGGCCCTTGTGGCTAAAGGGATCAGGGGGTATGGAGGGAAGGCTGGTACAGGGTTCTGAGTTGGATGACCAGCCATGATCATACTGAATGGCAGTGCAGGCTTGAAGGGTCGAATGGCCTACTTTTGCACCTATTTTCTATGTTTTCTATGAACGTCTGTCAGCTCTTGGTCTGTACTCCCTGGAGTTCAGGAGAATGAGGGGGGATCTCAAAGTTAAAAGGACTGAACAGATTAGATATGGTAAAGTTATTTCCCATGGTAGGGGAGTCTAGGACAAGGGGACAAGACTTCAGGATTGAAGGATGTCCATTTAGAACAGAGGTGCGGAGAAATTACTTTAGCTAGAGGGTGGTAAACCTGTGGAATTTGTTGCCACAAGCTGCTGTGGAGGCCAAGTCATTGGATGCATTAAAGGCAGAGATAGATAGGTTCTTGATTAGCCAGGGTATCAAAGGGTATGGAGAGAAGGTAGGGGAGTGGGGATGACTGGAAGAATTGGATCAGCCCATGATTGAAGGGCAGAATGGACTTGATAGGCTAAATGGCCTACTCCTGCTCCTCTATCTTATGGTCTTAAGCTTATTTTTTTCCCTCTTCCTCCTCTGGTATGAAGTTTTTCATTATAATTTTGTCTTTTAGTTACTAAAAGCTCCACAATATTTTGTTTGAAAGAATATATTTTAAAGCAATTTGTTATATTTGAAATCTTAGCCTGTAGGTGGCAAATTCGTGCTATTTAAGGGAAAATTTACAGACAAGTGAAAAATCTCAATTTTGACATTGATGAGTTTAAATGAGGGGTGAATCATCTTCCGAAGGTGTGCTGTAATAATGAAGCACTCTCAGTGACTGTTACAAATTGATTCAGCTGCTTTACCTGGCATCTTGATGTTGCTTTGAACCAGTAAAGCACTGAAGTCCATGGAAAGCACTTGCACAAATATGTAGCTGTGGAAAAGCCCTATGGCTTAAATAAACTCTATCTGTGGCTCTTTTCTAGTCATCATAATTTGATAGTGAAACCTATCGAATATCGAAAGGCCTAGACAGAGTGGATGTGGAGAGCAGTGGAACTCGATGGGCCGAGTGACCTGCTTCTAGAACATAGAATAGTACGGCACAGTACAGGCCCTTCGGCCCACAATGCTGTGCCGACCCTCAAACCCTGCATCCCATATAAGCCCCCACCTTAGATTCCTCCATATACCTCTCTAGTAGTCTCTTAAACTTCATTAGTGTATCTGCCTCCACCACTGACTCAGGCAGTGCATTCCACGCACCAACCACTCTCTGAGTGAAAAACTTTCTTCCAATATCCCCCTTGAACTTCCCACCCCTTACCTTAAAGCCATGTCCTCTTGTATTGAGCAGTGGTGCCCTGGGGAAGAGGTGCTGGCTATCCACTCTATCTATTCCTCTTAATATCTTATACACCTCTATCATGTCTCCTCTCATCCTCCTCCTCTCCAAAGAGTAAAGCCCTAGCTCCCTTAATCTCTGATCATAATCCATACTCTCTAAACCAGGCAGCATCCTGGTAAATCTCCTCTGTACCCTTTCCAATGCTTCCACATCCTTCCTATAGTGAGGTGACCAGAACTGGACACAGCACTCCAAGTGTGGCCTAACCGGAGTTTTATAGAGCTGCATCATTACATCGCGACTCCTAAACTCTATCCCTCGACTTATGAAAGCTAACACCCCATAAGCATTCTTAACTACCCTATCCACCTGTGAGGCAACTTTCAGGGATCTGTGGACATGTACCCCCAGATCTCTCTGCTCCTCCACACTACTAAGTATCCTCCCATTTATTTTGTACTCTGCCTTGGAGTTTGTCCTTCCAAAGTGTACCACCTCACACTTCCCTGGGTTGAACTCCATCTGTCACTTCTCAGCCCACTTCTGCATCCTATCAATGTCTCTCCGCAATCTTTGACAATCCCCTACACTATCTACAACACCACCAACCTTTGTGTCGACTGCAAACTTGCCAACCCACCCTTCTACCCCCACATCCAGGTCGTGAATAAAAATCACGAAAAGTAGAGGTCCCAGAACAGATCCTTGTGGGACACCACTAGTCACAATCCTCCAATCTGAATGTACTCCCTCCACCACCACCCTCTGCCTTCTGTAGGCAAGCCAATTCTGAATCCACTTGGCCAAACTTCCCTGGATCCCATGCCTTCTAACTTTCTGAATAAGCCTACCGTGTGGAACCTTGTCAAATGCCTTACAACTGTCCTCCATATAGATCACATCCACTGCACTACCCTTATCTATATGCCTGGTCACCTCCTCAAAGAACTCTATCAGGCTTGTTAGACACGATCTGCCATTCACAAAGCCATGCTGACTGTCCCTGATCAGACCATGATTCTCTAAATGCCTATCGATCCTATCTCTAAGAATCTTTTCCAACAGCTTTCCCACCACAGACGTAAGGCTCACTGGTCTATAACTACCCGGACTATCCCTACTACCTTTTTTGAACAAGGGAACAACATTCGCCTCCCTCCAATCCTCCGGTACCATTCCCGTGGACAACGAGGACATAAAGATCCTAGCCAGAGGCTCAGCAATCTCTTCTCTCGCCTCGTGAAGCAGCCTGGGGAATATTCCATCAGGCCCCGGGGACTTATCTGTCCTAATGTATTTTAACAACTCCAACACCTCCTCTCCCTTAATATCAAGATGCTTCAGAACATCAACCTCACTCATATTGTCCTCACCATCATCAAGTTCCCTCTCATTGGTGAATACTGAAGAGAAGTATTCATTGAGGACCTCGCTCACTTCCACAGCCTCCAGGCACATCTTCCCACCTTTATCTCTAATCGGTCCTACCTTCACTCCTGTCATCCTTATTTTCTTCACATAATTTAAGAATGCCTTGGGGTTTTCCTTTACCCTACTCGCCAAGGCCTTCTCATGCCCCCTTCTTGCTCTCCTCAGCCCCTTAAGCTCCTTTCTTGCTTCCCTATATCCCTCAATAGGCCCATCTGATCCTTGCTTCCTAAACCTCTGCTCCTATATCTTAAGGTTTTAACATACAAAAAACTGATGTGCAAAGGCACTTGGGAGTTCTTGTGCAGGATTCCCTAAAGGTTAATTTACAGAGGAAGGCAAATCCAATGTTAGCATTCCAGAAGACTAGAATGTAAAAGGATGTAACCTTGAGACTTTATACAGCACTGGTGAGGCCTCACTTGGAGCATGGTGAGCAGTTTTGGGCACTGTACCTCAGAAAGGAAGTGCTGAAACTGGAGAGGGCTCAAAGGAGCTTCAGCAAAATGATGCCAGGATTGAATAGCTCATCACATGACAACCATTTGATGGCTCTGGGCCTGTATTCACTAGAATTTAAAAAGAATGAGGGTGACCTTGTTGAAGCCTATCAAATGGTGAAAGGCCTTGGTAGAGTGATGTGGGGAGGATGTTTCCTATGGCAGAAGAGTCAAAAACAAGAGGACACAGTCTCAGAATAGAGGGACATCCGTTTAGAACGATATTGAGGAATTTCTTTCGCCAGTATGGTGTATCCGTGCAATTTTTTTGCCATGGGCAGTTGTGGAGGCCATCTTTTAATTCTGCTCAGATCTTATGGTCTAAATACACTAGATCGCCAGGAACCCCCTTATGAATGACAAATCTCAATTTGTCTGAAGGTGCGGCCAAACATTGTTTACATCAAATCATAATAACAAGGTTTGATTTTCAGCTTTCTGAAATAACTACATTTCATAATTGAATATTGATTGTAGTATCATGCCTACGAGGTGTTAAATTAGGTGGCCTATAGCTCCCCACCACCTGTCTTCCTTTCTAAACAAAGAAATCACACTGGCAGTTCTCCAAACTCTTGATGCCTTCCCTAAATTTACCAAGTCCTGAAAATTTCCACGAACAACCACAATTTCCTACAATTCCTTTGAAAGGTTTGGGCACAAGCCAAAGTGAGCCACCGTTCACACCGAGAGCATTTCTAATATTTTATCCCGGATGACTGGTTTCCATCATCCAATGAACACAATGCAGCTGTTAACTGCACTGAAACAGCAGTACTGGAAGTGAATGAAAACCAAAACTAATACAAGATGTAACTATATTTTTGGACTCCTGCGAAAAAAAAGGTTTATTTTCAATTTACTCACATTTCTGGAGTCTTTGACTTATTTTTCCCATTGAAGAATTCAGGCAAGGCACGGCGTTCAATCTCATGAATGCTGTAAAAGAGGGAATTTCCATTTTTACTTTGCCTTCCCAAATACATTTGATCCAATTACATTTATAAATAGTAAAAGAGGTGAGAATATATACTGACAGTAGCCGTTGATTGTAGTACAGCGCAATCACAACAGAAGTGCTCCCGTACAGGTGTGGCATAGACTCACTGGTCTATAATTTCCTGGGCTATCTCTACTCCCTTTCTTGAATAAGGGAACAATATCCGCAACCCTCCAATCCTCTGGAACCTCTCTCATTCCCATTGATGATACAAAGATCATTGCCAGAGGATCAGAAATCTCCTCCCTTGCCTCCCACAGTAGCCTGGGGTATATCTCGTCCAGTCACAGTGATTTATCCAACTTGCTGCTTTCCAAAAGCTCCAGCACACCCTCTTTCTTAATGTCTCTACGCTCAAGCTTTTCAATCTGCTGTAAATCATCCCGACAATTGCCAAGATCCTTTTCAGTAGAGAATACTGAAGCAAAGTACTCATTAAGTACCTCTGCTATATCCTCTGGTTCCATACACACTTTTCCACTGTCACACTTGATTGATCCTATTCTCTCACGTCTTATCCTCTTGCACTTCACATACTTGTAGAATGCCCTGGGGCTTTCCTTAATCCTGCTCGCCAAGACCTTTTCATGCCCCCTTCTGGCTCTCCTAATTTCATTCTTAAGCCTCTTCCTGCTACCCTTATAATCTTCCAGATCTCTATCATTACCTAGTTTTTTTTTAACCTTTCATAAGCTTTTCTTTTCTTCTTGACTAGATTTTCAACAGCCTTTGTACACCACGGTTCCTGTACCCTATCATCCTTTCTGTCTCATTGGAACGTACCTATGCAGAACTCCACGCAAATATTCCCTGAACGTTTGCCACATTTCTGCTACACATTTCCCTGAGAACATCCGTTCCAAATTTATGCTTCCAAGTTCCTGCCTGATAGCCTCATATTTCCCCTTTCTCCTATTAAACGCTGTCCTAACTTGGCTATCCCTCGCCAATGCTATGGTAAAGGAGATAAAATTGTGATCACTATCTCCAAAATGCTCTCCCACGGAGACCTGACACCTGACCTGGTTCACTTCCCAATACAGTTCAAGCACAGCTTCTCCTCTTGTAGGCTTATCTACATATTGTGTCAGGAAACCTTCCTGAACACACCTAGCAAACTCCACCCCATCTAAACCCCTTGCTCTGGGGAGATGCAATAGTGGGGTAATTAAATCTCCCATCACAACAACCCTGACATTGTGGGCATAATTGAGTTGTGGCTGAAAGCAGGCCAGAGTTGGGAGCTTATCATCAAATGATATACCTTGTATCAAAAGGACAGGAAGGAAGGCACAGGCAGTGAAACACAGAAATTTACATTAAAGGCCCTTCAGCCCACAATGTTGTACCATGTAAACTACTCTAGAAACTATTTAGAGTTTCCTTACCGCATAGCCCTCAATTTTTCTAAGCGCCATGTACCTAACCTAACCTCAGATGTTGGGAAAGTTTTGAATCTATTATTCAGGATGAGGTTTCAGGAATCTTCAAGACTAACGATAAAAAATAAGTCAAAGTCAGCATGATTTTTGTCAACTGACAAATCTGTTAAGAGTTCTTTGAGAAAGTAACAAGCAGGATGGACAAAGGAGAAGCAGTGGATGTCATTTTCTCGGATTTTCAGGAGTTATTTGGTAAGGTTTGGGTTAACGTGCCACACACGAGACTGCTTAATAAAATCTCATGGCATTAGAGGAAAGGTACTGGCATGGATAGAGGAATGGCTGACAGGCAGGAGGCAACAAGTGGAAATAAAGATTTTCACCTTTAGTCTCGCACAAATACCAGCACGCTTATCATTATTTTCTCATGCACCACTTTTGACACTATCTTACCTGAGTGGCTGCAACTTTGTTCAGCCAATACACCACAAGCCTTCTTAACAACTTCCACGGCAATTTAGAGGGACTTATCTGGCCACTACTCCTCTGGTAGATCTCCTTTACACTTTCCCCCTCTCACTATGTATGCTGGATACAACTGAGGAAAAGGACTTCGACTATTCACCCTATCTTATAAATATGTCAGCTTGCCCCTTGGTCTCTGACATTCCAGACGAAACAATCCAATTTTGTCCAATCTTTCCTCCTAGCTAATCTTCTAATCTGAACAACCACCTGATGAACCTCCCCAATATCTTCCACAACCTTTCTGTAATGCAGCAATCAGAACTGCACAAAATACTCCACAAGTGCCCTAACCAAAGTTTTATTTATACCAATGAAGGCCAAATGATTGTGATATTTTATTTATTTTATTTAGAGATATAGGCCCTTATTGCCCAATGAGCCACCTCACCCAGCACTCCACCAGTTTTGATCCTAACCTAATCATCGGACTGTTTACAGTGACCAATTAACCTGATTGGTATGTCTTTGGACCGTGGGAGGAAAGTGGAGCACCTGAAGGAAATCCACATGCACACAAGAAGAATATAAAAGCTTTCTTACAAAGGATGCTGGAATTGATGCTGTAATAGCATTACATTAATAGCTATGCTACTGTGGCACCCTATCTGAATTTGCCATGTAGCTTTCTTTCATGCCAACTGACTCAGATAAGAGACCACTCTAACATAAGTACAGATAACCTCCCCTCCATCCCCCAGGAGATATGATGTGCACAGTTACAGCAGGATTTATACATAAAAAAATGCTGCTTCCGGGGACTTCCGGGTCATCAAGGGAATGGCGGCATAAGGAAAAGGTCTCTCGACAAAAAAGGTAAACTGCCCCATAATCGAATTTAGACAAATACTTAATATTGCATAACTATATTAATAAAAGGGGCAAGGATGATGTCTAAGAACAAGATTAAAAAGTCCGCTCCGAAGGCTGATAAACATAAAGAGACGCAGCAAGGCGACGGGCCTAGCTCCCCCACGGCAAGCCAGGACGGAGATAATGAGGGGGAATCGGTGACTCTGTCCTTGATTCTCGGAGAGATTCGCGAGTTCCGACAAGATAACAGCAAACAGCTGGAAGATATTAAAGGAGAAATAGTAAAAACTAACTCGCGGATAGATGAAGCCGAAGCGAGGATTGTTGGAATTGAAGAGAAGCTACAAAACGCAGAGGAGGTAACAGCAGAAATACTGAAGCTGCAAGACCAGCTCCAGTGGAAACTAATAGATCAAGGTCGCTCGAGAAGGGAAAATGTGAGGATTTACGGAGTTCCCGAAGGAACTGAAGGTAAACCCGGATTGATGATTCCCTTCGTGGAGAGGCTACTTAGAGAGAACCTTGATATACCGGCCGCAAAAGACTACAGATGGAAAGGGCTCACCGCGCGTTGGCACCACAGCCTCCAGCAGGCGCCCAGCCCAGATCGATTCTGGTCAGATTTCTCAGTTACAGAACGAAGGAAGAGATGCTTAAAAGGGCATGGCAAAAGAAAGGTTTCATGTGGAACAACTGTAAAATCAGTTTAGACCACGACTACGCACCGGGGATTCTTGCCAGATGGAAGGAATATACGGAAACACGGAGAGTCCTGAAGGAAAACAACGTCAAATTCCAGACCCTGTATCCAGCTCGGCTGAGAGTCTTTTACGACGAAGGGACAAAAACTTACGCTACGGTGGAGGAGGCAACGTTGGACCTGGCGGACCGGGGACTACCTATTAAAGTTATCACCCAACCGGAGTCGCTACTGGAGAGGATTCAGCAGAAGTCATGGCAGTTAGTGGGGCGAGGGCGCTCCACTCGAACCAGAGTGTCAAACTACAAGGAAAAGCTGCAAATATTCAGACGCGAATGTACAGAGAACACAGATTAATTAAGAGAAATGACTGAAGAGTAAATCGGACTTAAAGGTAAAATGAAAACTGGTAACTGAAAATAAACTAGGCGGAATAACTTGAATGATAGCAATATGGTCGAGACATAAATAGGAGAAAATTCTCTATGATTATTCAAACTGCTGAGGGCCCTCTAACACAGGGTGAAGATAGAGGTTATCCCTCTGAACTGAGGCGGGTCGGTGCTCAGGCCTCACCGTGGGAAGTCGGGAAAAATTTTCAAATGTTACACATTCAAAAATGTCTAGGGTGTGGTTATATGCCTTGGTTTACTGTTGAGAAGGGATTGCTTACTGTTTGGTTAGAAAAAGAGTTTTTTTTTCTACTAGAGAAAAATGCAAACTGAATTGGTAAAAATAATTTCCTATAATGTTAATGGGGTTTTGAATCCAATTAAAAGAAAAAAGATTATGTCTAAATTGAATAAAGAGAGGGCACAAATAGCTTTCCTCCAGGAAACACATATGAGCCAATCTGAACATGGAAAATTAAAAAGAATGGGCTTTAAGCATGTATTTTATTCATCATATAAATTGAGTCACAAAAAAGGGGTAGCCACTTTAATATCAAGTACTCTTAATTATGAATATATTTCAGAGACTAGAGACAAAGAAGACGGTTCGTAAAAATCACAGGAAGAATAGAAGGTACAGAAATAACGTTGCTGAATGTTTATGCTCCTCCAGGTTGTGAATGGTCATTTTATAGACACATTTTTGACCTAATGGTCAGTTCTCAAGGGGTAGTAATTTGTGGAGGGGATTTTAATATTAGATTAAATCCTATATTAGATTCTTCAAGAATAGTTACTCAGAATAAACCTCTGACTCCGAAAGTGAATTCATTGATAGAGGAGTTGGGAATTATAGATGTCTGGAGGGAATTACACCCTACTAGTAAAGATTATACATATTACTCTTTCCCTCATTCAGCCTATTCAAGGATAAACTATTTCTTTATCTTTAATACAGATAGACTCAGGATAAAAAACTGTAATATTGCAACAATTGATCTGTCGGATCATAGCCCAGTCTCTATGTCTCTAATCCTGGAAAGGAAAATGAGGAAAACACCATGGAGGCTAAATTCACATATACTCAATAACCCGAAAGTAATGGAGAGATTAAGGGGAGAAATCAAAGAATATCTAGACCTTAATGACACGGGAGAAACATCACCAGTGATCTTATGGGATACATTGAAAGCTGTACTGAGAGGGAAAATTATTTCCATTACCACTCACATGAAAAAAATCAATGCACAAAAATTAGCAGACCTTCAAGGAAAATTAAAACAACTTCAAGTTGTAGATAGCAACAAAAGTAATTCAAATCGAAAACAGGAAATTAGGAAATTGCAAAGTGAAATTGACGATATTTATACGTTGGAAACTCAAAGAAATTTTCTTTACCTGAGACAAAAGAATTATGAAGTAGGAGGTAAATCAGCTAGATTATTAGCATATAAATTACGAAAACAACAAGCAGACAATACAATTCATAAAATAAAGAATCCAAAGACAAAGCTTGTGGAGAGTACAATAGGGAAAATTCAAGAGAGTTTTGAAACATATTATCGAGAGCTGTACTCCCAACCCTGGGCCCCCAATGAGCCCTATATAGACAGTGTATTGAATTTTTTAGATCTACCTAAACTTACAGATTTACAAAATGAAAGTTTATTAGAACCAGTAACTGTCAAAGAACTGAACGTGGCCATCTCTAGGTTAAAGGCTGGAAAGTCCCCGGGTTCTGATGGGTTTACCTCAGAGTGGTACAAGTCCCTGCATACACAGTTAGACCCATTACTACTTAACACCTTTAATTGGATCTTGCAGAGAGGAGAAACTCCACCTTCCTGGAGAGAAGCGATTATTTCAGTTATTCCTAAAGAGGGTAAAGATAAACTAGAATGTGGCAATTATCGGCCAATTAGTGTTCTTAATTTAGATTACAAACTATTTACATCTATATTAGCGCGCAGATTGGAAAAGCTTTTACCTGGCCTAATCCACTTAGACCAGACTGGATTTATTCAACAAAGACAAACGCAGGACAACATAAGGAGAACTCTGCACATATTAGAACAGGTTAATAAGAACGAGACAGAGACAATGGTAGTAGGATTGGACGCTGAGAAAGCTTTTGATTCGGTTAGTTGGGCATTCCTATACAGAGTGTTAGGAAGATTCTGCTTTCAAGAAAAGTTTATTAAAGTAATTCAGACTCTATATGACAGCCCTACAGCCCGAATTAAGATAAATGGGGACCTCTCTGACTCCATCTTAGAGAGAGGCACTAGACAGGGATGCCCAATTTCTCCTCTCCTTTTTGCGCTATATATTGAACCGCTTGCCCAACTAATAAGACAGAGAGAAATCGTAAAAGGTATCAAGGTGGCAGGGGTTGAACAGAAAGTGGCATTATTCGCAGATAATGTTTTGATCTATCTGAGTGAACCAGAAAAATCATTTATAGGATTGTTTACACTGTTGGATGACTTTGGGAAAATATCAGATTATAAAATAAATGTAAAGAAAACGCAGGTTATGTCCCTAAATTATACACCATCCAAAAAATTGCAGGATACATATGATCTTAAGTGGGAAGCTAAATCATTAAAATATTTAGGAATAACCCTGTCGAAGGATCTTTCAACACTGTCACAGGTAAATTATGGGCCATTAATCTCAGAGATAAAAGTAGATATGCATAGATGGAATCTTATCCCCTTTTTAAGTTTAAATTCAAGGATAAATACTATAAAAATGAATATTCTTCCTCGGTTATTGTATCTTTTCTGTACTTTACCGGTGGAGGTGGATGATAATCAATTCAGGGAATGGGACAAATGGATTTCCCGCTTCATTTGGCAAGGAAAGAAACCTAGAATTCGATATAACACCTTACAGTTAGGGAAGGAAGGAGGAGGTATGGTTCTTCCCTGCCTGAGAAATTATTTTTATGCCTCACAGATAACCCCTCTGTTATATTGGTGTAATAGGGAATATAAGGCTAGATGGAAGGAAATAGAATTTGGATTAGTTGACAGTTTTCCTCTTCAGGCCTCAATAACTGACAAAGGATTGATGGCCCAGTTGGAAAATTTAAAAGCGCTTGGATAAATCTTACATTAAAAGTATGGCAGAAGGTGGTTAATTCATGTGGAATTAATAACATGTTAAAACTCTTTAGATGGTGTGCAAATGATACCGAATTCCTTCCCAACAGAGGAGATAAAAGATTTGAGCTATGGATAAAGAAAGGTCTTACAACCTACCTCTCATTTATAGATAAAAGAGTATTACAAAGTTTCCTGCAGGACAAACATGGCCTGGAACATAATGACTTTTTTAGGTACCTTCAAGTACGAAGGTATGTTAACCAGAGTTGTAGATATACAGACCTACCAACAGTAGAATTAGAATTTTTCAAGATTCTGAACTCGGCTTGCAGTTCAATACCTAGTAAATCAGTTTCTCGATTATATAATGCACTCTCCCACGCTAAAAATGTAAATACACTGTATATTAAAGAGAAGTGGGAGAAAGAAGCGGGGTTGGTACTTTCAGAGGAGGCTTGGGGGAAAATCTGCAGCTTTCAATGGTCCTTGACTAATTCTTTGACTTGGAGAGAACATTGTTGGAAAAACATTATAAGATACTTCAAGACCCCATATCAAGAAAAATATAAAGATACAAATGTGATGTGTTGGAGAAGGTGCGGCTCCAAGGAGGCAAATCATTTTCATATTTTTTGGGATTGCCCTAAATTAAGTCTATTTTGGGAAGGTATTCATAGAACATTAGTTAAGGTACTTAGGTCCCAGATACCTCTGAACTTTGAGACACTCTATTTGGGGCATGTATTGTTTCTTGAACAGAAGGAAGATATAAAGTTGCTGCAGGCCCTCTTAGTGGCAAGTAAGAAATCAATCACTAGAAAATGGCTAAATCCAGTACCACCTACATTAGAAGATTGGTATGAAATTATCTTGGAAATATTTAAAATGGAAAAGTTGACTTACTCCCTAAGAACTCAAAAAGAAAAATTTTATCAAATCTGGAATAAATGGATTGAATATATAACCCCAATGCGAGCAGACTTTAGATGACTCTCCTAATGATTTATACTGCTCTTCTCATCAACACAGTAATATTGCTAACGTAAGCACCCCTAGTCTAAATGTTTGTTTTTTTTGTTTTCTTTTGGAAAATAGAGAATTAACACAAGTAAAGGGAAAGATTTGGGAAAGGGATAAAAAAATGAAAAAATTAAGTAAATAAGTACATAGGGATTGGATAATTATGTCTGCGGGCAGGAGCAAGCATGAACAAATTAGGATATAAACACCTACAATGGTTGATACATAGGCTTATATACAACATTTTGGACCAGTGGAAATGGTCCAGAAGGGTTATATGGAAACTATTATTACCATTTTTCTTAACAACTAATTCCATTACTTAGTCTAATAGGTTAGATTTACCACAGTACATAATTATCTATTTAAATGTTTATTTTCTTTTTATATCATCTCAATGTGTACTTAAGAATGTATAAATAATTGTAGTTTTATACATATAAAAAAATGGAAAAGGTTATAGGTGTGAAAAAAGTACATGATATTTGTGATATTTATCCAAATAAAAATAAAATTTAAAAAAAAAGACAAGTGCTGCTTCCTGGTTAGTGGGGATGTATCAACAGCAAAATACTGGAGAATTTGTGGAAAAATAATGGAGTTATTGAGTAGTCATGGTCATAGTCTTAGTCGTACTTTATTGATCCCGGGGGAAATTGGCTTTCGTTACAGTTGCACCATGAATAATAAATAGTAATAGAACCATAAATAGTTAAATGGTAATATGCAATTTATGCCAGTAAATTATGAAATAAGTCCAGGACAAGCCTATTGGCTCAGGGTGTCTGACCCTCCAAGGGAGGAGTTGTAAAGTTTGATGGCCACAGGCAGGAATGACTTCCTATGACACTCTGTGTTGCGTCTCGGTGGAATGAGTCTCTGGCTGAATGTACTCCTGTGCCCACCCAGTACACTATGTAGTGGATGGGAGACATTGTCCAAGATGGCATGCAACTTGAACAGCATCCTCTTTTCAGACACCACCGTCAGAGAGTCCAGTTCCATCCCCACAACATCACTGGCCTTACGAATGAGTTTGTTGATTCTGTTGGTGTCTGCTAAGTAGGTGCGCTTATGAAGATTATGTGTTGAAATAAGAGAAAGAGCCAGGCTAAGGGGAGCAAACAAGAAACAAGTTAATTGGAGCGATCAACTTCTACAGCAACATTTGGTTGTGATGGAAGAATACAGATTGACGGGAAGTGAAAATATTTTTTCCTGACCTGTTATAGTCAAACCACGCCGAGTAGCTGGGAATGATAATATGATGCGTCTGCTCAGTGACATTATCCTCTGCTTGGTCCACAGGACGAATCTGATCTGCTTTGGCACTGGCATTGTCCTCTTCCTCCTAGTGACAATTGATGAATCACTACATTCAGTATAATGTTAAGTCAGCAGTTTGCACTCTGTGCAGTGCAGGCGAAAGGTTGATCACAACATTCAATTGAGCACAAAAGACACATCTTGCTATGGTGATAATTAATCAAAGCAACTGATGGACAAGTTTGAGGTGTTAAATACAAGACACAAAATTTTGAAGTTGGAACAGAAGGCAAAGAATAAAATTAACTGAAGTTGATAAGAGGACTAGGCTTTTCCTCATAGAATGGAAACTTTAAGGTGAGATGGTCTTTTAAGGTGAATACCAAACTAAAATCTTCCAGAAATCATTCTGTAAATAATACACTTTAGAGCTATTTCCCAATTTCAGATCAGTTGAAATGTTCACTCTGCATTGTTTCAAAGGAAGCCCACCTACAGTATTCCCTTTTAGTTAAGGCAGCTGAAGGCCTCGCCCGATTGACAAATCTGAACATACCCAAAGAGAACCCAGTTGACAAAGACAAAGCCTACTGGAGAAGATGCCAGTGAATACCTGAAAAGCGCAGTCACAAACTCTGTTTATAGCCAACACCTCATCTTGAGTCATCAACAAAATTTGACCAGGTGCACCTTGCCCATTAACTGCTTGAGGCATGACTTTGTATTTTTGAGTGCAGGCATCCTGGAAAGTGCACACTTCCTCCAAGCTGTGTTTGTTCTTTGTATATTTTAGGGTGTCTTTTTAGATCGGAGATAAGGAAGAATTTCTTTAACCAAAGGGTGGTGAATTTGTAGAACTTTTTGCCGAAGGCAGCTATGGAGTTCAAATGTTATTTATATTTAAGGCAGAGATCAGGGCATCAATGGAAATGGGAGCTGGGGGGGGGGGGGGGGGATGGTGAGTAAGACAAGTGGAGAAGGCAGGAGATTGGGGCTGAGAGGAAAATTGGATCAGTCATGATGCAATGGCACAACAGTCCTGATGGACCAAATGACCCAATTCTGCTCCTAAATCTTATAAGACCAAAAGACATAGCAGAATTGGGCTATTCAGTCCATCGAGTCTGCTCCATCATTCCATCATGGCTGATTCACAGATCTCACTCAACCCCCTACACCTACCTTCTCACTATCACTTTTGCTTTAAATATACCCAAGAACTTGGCTTACACCACAGCCTGTGGCAGAGCCTTCCACAGATTTACTCCTCTCTGGTTAAAAAAATTCCTCCTTACCTCTGTTCTAAAGGGTGGCCCCTCAATTTTGAGGCTGTGCCCTCTAGTTACAGATACCGCCACCATAAGAAACATCCTCGCCACTTCCACCCTATCTGTCCTTTCAACATCCGGTAGGTTTCAACGAGATTCTCCACGTCCTTCTATGTTAGTGAGTGCAGGCCCAAAGCTGTCAAACACTCTTCATATGTTAACCCCTTCATTCCCAGAATCATCCTTGTGAACCTCCTTGTGGTCTTATGGTTTTAAGAGTAGGGAGATAAAAGCTAAAGCGAAAGTACATGTCCACAGCTTGATGCACATTGACTGCCATCGGAACAGATCTGAACCATCACTGCTTCTGGCAGGTTAATAATTTAACCTACAGGCTGGGAAATCTGCAAACTGAAGGAAAATTTCAGGAGGTAGTAATGTTACATGCCCAGATAGGAAACTAATTTATATTGGAGTAGATTGCTACAACTTTGTAAAGCAGCTACATCGTCAACTGCCAAGGCCATGTGTCAATTTAGATTTGGTCAATATTCAAGGGACGTGAAATTAACCACTGGTCCCAAACTGTAGCCACTGGATTTTATTTACTAGAACTAAACACCTCTGATATAGCCCTATTTCCCCTCTACAACCTGCAAACCAAAGGAATTACACAAACAGACTTTGACTTGCATTGAGAACACAGCAAGCCATTACAGCTGGCTAAACCAGAGACAAAGACCATAAGACACAAGAGCAGAATTAGGCCATTCAGCCCATCAAGTCTGCTCCACCATTCCATCATGGCTGATTGTGGATCCCACTCAACTCCATCCAGAACCTCCCACAAACAGTATTCCTCATGTTGCTAATATAGAACTAACAGAAAAACAGCTTTCTGAAGCATGAAAAAAGATTATTATTTTTTTTTTAAAAAGTTACTATTTCCCCATCAGGTGAACAAAATCAGTTTTACAAGTTTATTACCTTCCCTCCTGCAGATGACGGCTCATCTTCTTGCTCATCTACAATACAAGAAATAGTTTAGTCTGTATGGCTGCAACAGAGGCACACAAACAGGCCTACTGAAATATGTTTTTACAAACGACCAAGGTTAACCATTAATCTTATTTAATGACCACTATTTACTGTCTAACAGTATACTGTTATATACTGTCTAATACTAATTAAATGGTAGTATTATCAGCATCGGACTTTGGGACGAAAAGTCCCAGGTTTGAATCCAGCCGGCCGGCTCCCCTGCACGCTTTCCACCCGTGCTGGGTTACGAGCTGGTGATTGATTTGGAAACTCACCCGGCAGAAGGCAATAGCAAACCACTGCTGTAACTTGCCTCGTACGCGATTCCCCTCTACGTCAGAGAGGTGTAGAGGGGAATCATCCACTAACCGGAGAAACTCCGGATGCGACGTCCCTTTCCTTTTCGTTATTTGATATCTAAAATCACTAGTCTTTAAGGGATTCACCCCGGTCCAGTGATTGCTGATCACAGTATGCACCCAAGGCAGCAGAATCAGGTTTCATATATCAACATCACATGTTGTGAAATTTGTTGATAACAGAAGTGATGGTAGATAAAACAATGAGTTACATTTAAATATTTGTTAAATTAAATAAGTAGTGTAACATAAAAATAAAAAGTAGTCAGGTATTGATCATAGAACATAGAAAACCTACAGCACAATACAGGCCCTTTGGCCCACAAAGTTGTGCCAAACGTGTCCCTACCTTAGAAATTATTAGGCTTACACATAGCACTATTTTTCTAAGCTTCATGTACCTATCTAAATGTCTCTTAAAAGACCCTATCGTATCCGCCTCCACCACAGTTGCCAGCAGCCCATTCCACGCACTCACCACTCTGAGTAAAGAAACTTACCCGACATCTCCTCTGTACCTACTCTCCAGCACCCTAAACCTGTGTCCTCTTGTGGCAACCATTTCAGCCCTGGGAAAAAACCTCTGACTATCCACACGATCAATGCCTCTCATCATCTTATACACCTCTATCACCCTCCGTTGCTCCAAGGAGAAAAGGCCGAGTTCACTCAGCCTATTCTCATAAGGCATGCTCCCCAATCCAGGCACCATCCTTGTAAATCTCCTCTGCACTCTCTATAGTATCCTTATCCATCCTGTAGTGAGGTGACCAGAACTGAACACAGTACCCTAAGACACCATACGTTTAAAGTCTAAAAGTGGAAAAATTGACCTTTAATTCCAGAATTGTTGGTCAAATTCTTCCCAGCCACCACCACACCCAAACCATTGTTCAGAGTAGAATAGAATTGCATCGCTAAATAAATTGGTTTATTACGGCGGTAGAATAAACTTTAGTATGCCATCCATACAGATTATTTCATCATATCATGCCTTTAGGTAGTACAAGTGGAAAACAATAACAGAATGTAGAATTAAGTGACAAACAAGATAAAATCTGAAGATGCTGGAAATCCACAGTAACACACACAAAGTGCTGGAGGAACTCAGCAGGCCAGGCAGCATCTATGTAAACAAGTAGTGTTTCGGACTGAAACCCTTTGGCAAGACAAGTTTTGTTTATTTTAAAAGAAGGGAGCACATTGATGTACGTTATTTTAGGAAAAAACACAGGTACCCTGTTTTTGCCAACACCAGGCATTTTGCAGCACAAAGCAACTAATAAAAAAAAAATGGAAGTTATTCATTTAAAACAGGAAAGTGTGGGGAAAGAGTTGCTGGTCAATTCCAACATTTAAAGAGAAAATGCCTCAGATCAAGCAATTACTCCCCGGAGACCACCTTGAACACATCCCTGCCCGTCCCATTCTAAGCCTTTATGTAGAACAGAGCCGTACAGCACAGAAAGACCCTTCAGCCTATGATATTGTGCTGAACTTTTAACCACCCCAAAATCAATCTAACTCTTCTATCCCACATAGCTCTGCATCTTTCTATCAATTGTGTGCCTACCTTAAAGTCTCTTAAATGTGTCTCAACCATGACGCCTGGCGGTGCGTTTCACACACCCACATACAAAAAAAACTGTCTCCAACATTCTCCCATCACCTGAAAGTTATGCTCCCTGGTTTTGAAAGAAATCCTAAATTTGCAATGGTGTCAGGATTAGGACTTAGTTTTTGTTTAAGTGAAAGTTTAATATAAAGATAACAAAGCATGTCTTCCAATCACATTTGATTCATCATTTACACCTGGCACTTTAGCTCAACCTCTCCATAGCTATTAATAAATACCAAGGTTAACAAGAGATTATCATGCAGTGATATCAAATTTTTTTTAAAAACTGAAAATATGCTGTGGAGCAACTTTCATACTAAAAGCTACAAGTTCAAATCTTTCCACAGGGAATCCAGACATTGAACATAAGACAGGAAAAGTTCAAGGGCAATGGTATCAAAACGCAAACTGACCAAGTAATTTAATTCCTAATAACCAAACAAATTCCTTAATTATACAGGATGCACAATCTCACAAGCAACATCCCCTTTATATCCCAAGAGTTCCTGTACACCAAAGGCAACTTCTTCAAGGGAACCCCACAATTGAGACTTAATAATTGCCACAACTGAGGCAAAGTAGCTCCCCCACCATCAATCGCACATGCAGTATTCTACGTTACCAACGTCCAAGAGGGTTTTGCAATCACAATAAAACCATCCAAGACAATCACTCAAACACGAGTAAATCTGCAGATGCTGGAAATTCAAGCAACACACATAAAGAATGCTGGTGAACGCAGCAGGCCAGGCAGCATCTATAGGAAGAGGTAACGTCGACTGTACCTCTTCCTATAGATGCTGCCTGGCCTGCTGCGTTCACCAACATTTTTTAAGACAATCACTCGCTCTGTTTGTTGGATTGTGAACCATCTCAGCCCAACAGTATGCAACAAGTCGGGACATCAACACAACAGTAGGCAACAAGTCCAGCTCCATCACTAACAAGCAACTCACTATGGGATGGTCCTGCAGTAAATGATGCTCTTAGTATCCAGAACTGACTTGCAAAAACAAGACTCAAGACAAACAAATGCACCTTTCATTAAATCCCAAGTGACCGCTCTATCTGAGCACACGACACCCTACCAGAAGATACAAAAAGCAATGATGAAGGAAATTCATTTCCTTCTTTTTGACTAGTTATGACATGTAATGAATACAGGCTGAGAGAGTCAGAGAAAAGTGCAGCATAGAAACAGGCCATTCAGTCAATCTAGTCCATGACATACATTTAAACTGTTTACTCCCATCGACCTGCACTGGGACCATAAAACTCCATACCCTCAACTATCTATAAACTGATGCAAAATTCTTCTGCTCCATTGGTGCTCGCAGATCATTCCACACTCTAATGAAGCTCTGAGTGAAAAAGTTTCCCCTCACGTTCAATTTTTGGCCCCTCATCTCAAAAAGGATGTATTGTCACTGGAGAGAGTCCAGAAGAGGTTCATGAGGATGATTCCAGGAATGAAGGGGTTAACTTGGCATGCAATAGAGGCCAAGTCTGTGGGTACATTTAAAGAAGAAGCTGATAGATTCCTGATTGGTCAGGGCATCAAGGGATATGGTGAGAGAGCAAGCGTATGGGTTTGAATGGGATCTGGGATCAGCCATGATGAAATGGTGGAGTGGACTCAACGGGCTGAATGGCCTAATTCTGCTGCCTTATGTTCCCCTTAACCCTGACCTTTCACCCTTAACCCATGACCAATGGTTATAGTCCCACCCAACTTCAGTGGAAAAAGCCTGCTTGCATTTACCCTATACTGTATTTTGTATACCTCCATCAAATCTCCTCTCAATCTTCTACATTCTAAGGAATAAAGTCCTAACCTACACAATCTTTTCTTATAAATCAGGATCTCCAGGCCCAGCAATATCCTTGTAAATTACCTCTGTACTCTTTCAGCCATATTTACATCTTCCCTCTAAGTTGTTGACCAAAACTCTGCATGATACTCCAAATTAGGCATCAAAGTCATATACAATTTCAACATAACATCCCATCTCCAGTTCTCAATACATTATAAGACCATAAGACAAAGGAGCAGAAGTCAGCCATTCGGCCGATCGAGTCTGCTCCGCCATTTTATCATGAGCTGATCCATCCTCCCATTTAGTCCCACTCCCCTGCCTTCTCACCATAACCTTTGATGCGCTGGCTACTCAGATACCTATCAATCTCTGCCTTAAATACACCCAATGACTTGGCCTCCACTGCCGCCCGTGGCAACAAATTCCATAGATTCACCAGCCTCTGACTAAAAAAATTTCTTCGCATTTCTGTTCTGAATGGGCGCCCTTCAATCCTTAAGTCATGCCCTCTCGTACTAGACTCCCCCATCATGGGAAACAACTTTGCCACATCCACTCTGTCCATGCCTTTCAACATTCGAAATGTTTCTATGAGGTCTTCCCTCATTCTTCTAAACTCCAAGGAATACAGTCCAAGAGAGGACAAAGGAAAATGAAGGCAAATATGTCAAAAGCTTTCTTTATGACCCATCTACCTGTAATGTCACTTTTAATGAACTACAGACCTGTATTCCTAGATTCCTTCGTACTACTGCACACGTCACAGCCCTCCCATTAACTGTGTAAGAACTACCCTGCTTGGTCCGACTGATGTGCAACACCTCGCATTTATCTGCCAACCAGAAAAGGTTCCCTTTATTCCCACTCTTTGCCGTCTGTTAATCAGCCACTGCTTTATCCATGCTAGAATCTTTCCTGTAATACCATGGGTTCATAGCTTGCTAAGCAGTCTCATGTGTGGCACTTTGTCAAAGTCCTTCTGAAAATCGAAATACACCATATCGACCAATTCTCCTTTGTCTATCCTGCTTGTTATTCCAATAGATTTGTCTGACAAGATTTTCCCTTGAGGAAACCATGCTGGCTACAGCCTGCAAATACTGAGACCTCATCCTCAGTAATCAACACCAACATCTTCCCAACCACTGAGGTCAGACTAACTGGCCTAATTTCCTTTCTTCTGCTTCTCACCCTTTTTAAAGAGTGGAATGACATTTGCAATTTACCATTCTTCCAGAACCATTCCAAAATCTAGTGATTTTTGAAAGATCATTACTAATTATTGTCTCAGAAAGGCAGTGTCCATTATTAAGGACGTCCAGCACCCAGGGCATGCCCTTTTCTCATTGTTACCATCAGGTAGGAGGTACAGAAGCCTGAAGGTGCACACTCAGCGATTCAGGAACAGCTTCTTCCTCTTTGCCATCTGATTCCTTAATGGACATTGCCTCATTTTTAAGAATATATACAATTTCTGTTTTTGCATGATTTTTAATTCTATTCAATATACATAAACTGATTAATTTACTTATTTACTTACTTGATTATTTATTTTTTCTTCTATATTATGTATTGCATTGGACTGCTGCTGCTAAGTTAACAAATTTCACGACACATGCCAGTGATAATAAACCTGATTCTGATTATGCCTCCACAATCTCTTCAGCCACCTCTTTCAGAACTCTGCAGTGTACACAATCTGGTCCAGGTGACTTATCTACCTTCAGACATTTGTTTCCCAAGAACCTTCTCTCTAGGAGTGGTAACTTCACACACTTCATGCCCCCTGATATATGGAGCTTCCACCATACTGCTAGTATCTTCCAGAGTGAAGACTAATGCAAATTATTTATTCAGTTCATCTGCCATTTCGTTGTCCTCCATTACCTCTCCAGCATCATATTCTAGTGGTCCGATATCCACTCTCACCTCCCCTTGACACGATGTATCTGAAGAAACTTTTGGTATCCTCTTTAATATTATCTAGCTTACTTTCGTATTCTATTTTACCTTCTTAAATGATTTTCTAGTTGCTTTCTGTTATTTGAAAGCTTCCCAATCCTCCAACTTCCCACTAATTTTTGCTCTATTATAAGCTCTTGTTGGCTTTTATATTGGTTCTGACTTCTCTTGTTAGCCACAATTCTGTCATCTTTCCTTTAGAGTACTTCTTCCTATTTGGGATGTATATATCATGTGTCTTCCGGATTGCTTCCAGACATTCCAGCCATTGCTGCTCTGCTGTCATCCCTGTCAGTGTTCCTTTCCATAAAGTTCTGGCCAACTCCTCTTATACCTCTGTAATTCCCTTTACTCTGCTATAATACTGATACATCCGACTTTAGCTTCACTTTCTCAAATTTTAGGGTGAATTCGATATTATGGCCACTTTCCCCCAAGGGTTCTTTTACCTTAAGCTCTAATCAATTTTGATTCATTGCACAACACTCAATCCAGAATAGCTAATCCACTAGTGCAGTGGTCCCCAACCTCCAGGGCTGCGGACTGATACCAGGCTGCGAAGAATGCAGCGGTAGCTGGAACGCACCCTGCACATCTTTAAGAAAAAAGCCGAAATAAACAAGCTACTTAAAATTAGGTGCCACCCGGCACGTAAGCCGACATCTGTTGTTGAGAGGAATTGCCACAGGGTACTCTGCACTGGCTCCTTAACCCCTTTCCCCTTCCTAACTGTCACCCAGTTTCCTGTGTCCTGGACCTTGGGTGTAATCAACTTTCTATATGCCCTACCACACCCCCCACCCTCCAGAATGATCTAGAGTTCATCGGGTTCCAGCTCCAATTCCTTAATGCGGAGTACAAGAAGCTGTAGCTGAATGCATTTCTGGCCTTCCCATATCCTGCAAGAGCAGAAATCCACTATCCCACCTGGCATTTCTACTATGGTAACTGAACTGATGTGGAAAGCAAATCAATTAGTCTACAGACAATCAAGAATGTAACACTAGAATTCCAATTAAAACCCTAGGTTGACACATGAAAACAGAATTTAAGTTTCTTGGTTCACCAGTGCATTGTAATTATGATGAAGTTCCATGCCTGTAAATGGAAACAGCTGAAAGAGATGTACTGAATGCTAAATTATACCATGCATCGAGCATGTTATTTGCAACAAATTAGTGTACAGTTCAAATGATTAACACATAGCACCTTGTGGTTGAAAGGCATTCTACATAATCTGCAAAGTTTTCAGTAAATTGGCCAAGCATTTAAAGTATCTTAAGATCTTCAGAACGAGAAGGGATCTCATTGAAACCTTTTGAATACTGAAAGGCCTAGATAGAATGAAAATGAAGAGAATGTTTCCTACAGCAGGAAAGTCTAGGACCAGAGGGCACAGTCTCAGAATGGAAGTACGCCCCTTTAGAACAACTAGGTAATTTCTAAGGTAAGGACATGCTCGGCACAGCTATATGGGCCGAAGGGCCTGTATTGTACTGCAGGTTTTCTATGCTTCTAACAGAGATGAGTAATTTCTTTAGCCAGAGGGTGTTAAATCGGTGACAGCTATGGAGGCCAAGTCACTGGGTATATTTTAAGGCGGAACTTGATAGGTTCTTGATTAGTCAGGGCATCAAAGTTTACAGGAAGAAGGCAGGAGGATAGGGTCAAGAGGGATAGTAAAATCAGCCACGATGGAATGGTAGAGCAGATTCAATTCGCTGAATGGCTCAATTCTTTTCCCACATCTTTATCACTGTACACGCAACTCCATCTATCTGAACTACAGCAGACACTAATACAACTGGTAATCCAGGTTCAGTCCTGATCTCAAGCTCTGCCTGTGTAGAGATTACACTTTCTATGTTTCTATCACTATCTGACTTTCAGAGAGGTTGGGCCAGGGCTGCCGGGTTGGGGATTTTGAGCCTCATCAAGCCTCAGGAGAAGCTGGATTGGGTTCAGAAGAGTTGACTTGAGTGCCGACTAAGCTGCTGCCTGCTCCTCAGAGGCACTGAAGTTGGTGACTTCAAGTTGGCACCAAGGTGTGAAACTGTGACTGACTGTCTTGGACATTTCTTTTGCGATCACAAGACCTTGTTTGACATTGGCTGCCGCAGGCCTACTTCCCTTGTTTGGTGGCAAGACAGGCAGAAAGGCAGCAGTATTTTCTCAGCTGTAGCGAAGACTAAGCCTCAATCCTCAGCCTTGCATTGTCATGTGACATCCAGGCTCGGTTGGGGGTTTGCCTCTCCAGTCCATGCCGCCCTCCAGTGTTGGATTGGTGGAATTACAGGCTGGACTGCTGGGAACCATCAATCTGCAGAAATTGTGGCTCAGGGCCTTAGACTAAAAAAGTGTTTTCCTACACGCCTCTGCTCTTTTTTTTTTCCCCTTTCTCGTTATTTTGAATGCACTTGTTTTTGCACCTTGGCCCCAGAGAGATGCTGTCTCATTCTGCTGTATCCATGTACGGTTTGAATGACAATTAAACTTGATTTGATGCCAACACCATGTGGATTGGTAGATTATCTTCCCATTGCAAACTAACTAGTGTGTATGAGTGTAATGGCATAATCTGGGGCAGATGACAAATATATTTATATTTTAATATTAAAATAAATGGGAAAAGTGTGAGATCAGTGTGAATCAGTGCTTAATAGTTGGCATGCGAGCAGCAACACGCAAAATGCTGGAGAAACTCAGTAGATCAGACAGAATCTATGGACATAAATAAACAATCAACATATTGAGCAGAAACCCTTCATCAGAGCTGGAAAGGAAGGGGGGCGATTCCAGAGTAAGGTGGGTGGGGGAATGAGTACAAGTGACAGATAAAAATGGAATCAGCAAGCCAAAAGGACTGCTTCTCTGGTTCAGCTCTTCTCAAATGAAGAGAATACTTGATGAGGCATATGGCCTAATTCTGCTCCTATGTCTTATGCTCTTGCGATAACGAGATCAAAAGGACAAGTTAAGGAGATAACACTAACAAACGTTTGATTGGTCTCATGTACGTCAATTGCATTACTCCCCAACCTTTTTTTGCACCGTGGACCATTGGTTTACTATTGACAATATTCTTGCGGACTGGTCGACCGGTGGGGGGGGGGGGGGGAGGGGGGTGTTGTTCAAGTAGGGTTGCCAACTTTCTCAAATAAGGGACAAAAGTAGCAGTCAAATATGGGACACTTGTGTTTACCCCAAGAAAGAGTACCATGACCATGAAGTCTTGCGCGGACACCTGTGTGAGCATGCATGTACATGCCAATTTTTTCTACAAATTGGTTTCGGCTTAATCTTTCCGATTCTGTTAAGTGAAACTACACTGTATATACATTATTTCTACTTTATATAGGCTGTGTATTTATCATATCATTCCTACTTTTACTATATGTTAGTATTATTTTAGTTCTTGTGTTATTTGGTATGATTTCGTAGGTTATTTTTTGGGTCTGGGAACGCTCAAAAATTTTTCCCATATAAATTAATGGTAATTACTTCTTCATTTTACGCTATTTCAGCTTACGAACTGTTTCATAGGAACACTCTACCTTAGTGGGGGGAAATATGGGACAAGGGCGATCCTGTATGGGACAAACCAATTTAGTCCAATGTACAGGATGTCCCGGCTAATACGGGACAGTTGGCAACCCTATGTTCAAGTTCAACAGTGCGTGACAGGGAATGAGGAAAGGTGCAGCTGACTCATATCGTTTCATATCGCCAAGTCATATTGGTTCCTCGCCGCCCGGTAGCACATGCTTCGGGGACCACTACGTTACTCCATTTCAGCACATTCCACGTGCAGACTGCCTACATCTCACATCAAAATGAAAAGCAGGAGGGACACAATGAAAGGTATTACCTAAATCTGCAATTGTACCTCCCTTTACAGGCGTGTGTTCACTGTCCTTCTTGGGGTTCACTAGCAAAAAAGGATTATAATAACCATTAATAACACGTCAAAATAAAACATTTCGAAAGCACAAATACTGATTACATGGCAAATTAATCCACAAATGATCAAAAATTCAAAGCAGTGAACAAAATTTAGTTTGACAAGATGCAGAATTACAACAGTGGCCATCAATACACAAGCAGAGTCTGCATGACAGGAAGTTTTCAAAACTGCAGCAGCAATATTAGCATTTTGGAGCAGTCTTTGTGAGAGTGGCTGCTATGAGGTTGTATTACTGAATTTGACAGTTAAGGGCTGAGGCTTTGTAGAGGTTGCACAGAAAAGATATTTTACTTTCATCTGTAGTAATGGATGTTTTGAGAAGGCAGTTGTGTGCTCCTCCTGCAATGGGAGAGGATGGAAAATCCCACACCCCCAGTGACCATTGATGCGGGAAGAGAACCCAGCAGCATCTGACTGACTGAGTCCAGCTGCCAAAGCTGCAATTGCCCAAGGTGCAGGCAGCAGATAGAGAATGCAGGATTCAGAGGCCATTCTACCCCCCCCCCATTGACAAATGCCTCATTTTAAAGACCATTGGGAGCAGGATGTCCTTTCAGAGGTGAGATGCAGTAGGCAGATCTGTGTCACCACAGCCAGCTCTGATGCACAACAGGGGAGAGTGAAGTCAAAGAGCTGCAGAGGTGGAGAGGCAGAGATTCTGTGTTTGCAACAGCAACTTCAAGAATTGCATATTGCCGTTGGATCTAAATTCACGGATGTCTCCCATTAGAGTATTCGTAAGGACAAGGGCGAGTAGGTCGAGACCATCGTACAGAATAGTCCAATATAAAAAAAGAGAAACAGTAATGAGGGCCTCAGAGATAATGTAGGGAGCTAAGCAGGACCGAAAAGGTTACATCCAAGCAGCAGTGAGGGTAGAAATAGGAGGCGTGCATAGGCGAGGAGCTCATGCAGGAGAGAGAGGGGGAATAAAGTTCTTGGAAGGTTGGCATCTCTTCTGGGGCACCGGAGATCTGTCCAAGAGGGATAAGTTACATCTGAACTGGAGGAGACCAATATCCTGGTGAGATTTGCTTAATCTACTCGGGAGAGTTGTCTGATGCAGTGGGGGTGGGGGGGGGTGTAAAGTGAAATACAAGCAATCATATTGTAAATGAGAAAGTGGAGTCAAATACAGCAGTTAAAGCAATTTTAGTAAGGAGCACAGGCAGGAATAAGGTAGAGTTGAAAAGGTCTGTCATTCTACACAGTTTATTTTAATGTAAGAAATCTATTACAGAAATATGGTTAGCGAATGGGCAGGACTGGCAGCTCAACGTTCTAGGATCCAGATGCATCAGGTGTGACCGAGATGGAAGAGTGAAGGCTTCTTGCATGTATGACCACAGCAATACTTAGAAAGGACAATCCTGAGGAAATGTTGTTAGTGCTTAGATACCACACCTGACTTATGTAGCAAAATGTCAAGTCTCTGACACTTCCTTATACATGGCTCTAGAACGTGAAGTCACTACTTAACTTGATTAGTAAGGGTGTCAAAGGTTATGTCAGGAAGGCAGATGAATGCAGCAGAGGGGTATAATAAATCAGCCATGATGAAATGAATGGCAGAACAGTCTTGACAGATCAAATGGTCCAATTCGGCTCCTATGCCTCAGGGGTTTATTTACACTTCTATTTTATACTTTATTCTCGCCAAACAATTGATACTAGAACGTACAATCATCACAGCGATATTTGATTCTGCGCTTCCTGCTCCCTGGATTACAAATCGATAGTAAGTACTAAGAGGAAACATGTGCCGAGAGTCAGAGATGATAGGGGAGGTGCTTAATGAATACTTTGCTTCAGCATTCACCAGTGAAAGGGACCTTAACAAGTAAGAGGTCAGCTACTAAACAATATCAACTTGGATATTGAAAGCATTTTCAACTAAGTTAAAAAATAAAAGTGGAGATATAGGACCACTAGAAAATGAAACCAGAGAAATAATAACAGGAGACAAAGAGATGGCAGATGAATTAAATGAGCATTGTACATCACTGTGGAAAACACTAACAGTGAGCCAGATGTTGAAGGGTGTGAGGGAAGAGAAATGAGTGCAGTTACTACTAAAGAGAGAAGTAGTAACAAGGATGTTGCCAGGACTTGAGAAACTCAGTTACAGAGAAAGGTTGAATAGGTTAGGACTTTATTCCCTGGAGCATAGAAGAATGAGGGGAGATTTGATACAGGTATATAAAATTATGATGGGTATATATAGAGTGAATGCAAGCATGCTTTTTCCACTGAGGCAAGGGGAGAAAAAAAACCAGAGGACATGGGTTAAAGGTGAGGGGGGAAAAGTTTAAAGGGAACATTAGGGGAGGCTTCTTCACACAGAGAGTGGTGGGAGTATGGAATGAGCTGCCAGACGAGGTGGTAAATGTGGGTTTTTTTTAAACATTTAAGAATAAATTGGACAGGTACATGGATGGGAGGTGTATGGAGGGATATGGTCCGTGTGCAGGTCAGTGGAACTAGGCAGAAAATGGTTCGGCACAGCCAAGAAGGGCCAAAAGGCCTGTTTCTGTGCTGTAGTTTTTCTATGGTTTATAAGATGTCTAAAAAGCCATGGCTACACAAGTCACATGGACCAGATGAACTGCACCCTAGGGTTCTGAAAGAGGTAGTGGAGATTGTGGAGGCATTAATAATGATCTTTCAAAAATCATTGAACTCTGCCTTGGTGCAAGAGGACTGGAAAATTGCAAATGTCATTCCACTCTTTAAGAATGGAGAAAAGCAGTAGCACAGAAATTATAGACCAAAAATGGAAAATCCTGCCTGGTGAACCTGTTGCAATTCTGTTATAAGTTGGATAAAGGGGATGTTGTAGATTTGGACTTTCAGAAGGCCTTTGACACTGTGCCACTGCTTACCAAGTTAAGAGCCCATGGTATTACAGGAAAGATACTAGCATGGTTAGAGCATTGGATGATCGGTAGGAGGCAGTGAGTGGCAATAAAAGGATCCTTTTCTGCTTGGCTGAAAGTGACTAGTGGTGTTCCGCAGGAGTCAGTGTCAAAACCACCTCTTTTTATGCTGTATGACAATGATTTAGATGATGGAATAGATGACTTTGTTCCCCACTTTGCAGATGATATGAAGATTGGTGGAGGGGCAGGCAGCAGTGAGGAAATAGGTAGCTGCAGAAAGACTTAGACAGATTAGAAGAATGGGCAAGAAAGTGGCAAATGAAATACAAAGTTGAAAAACTAGATGGTCATGCACTTTGGTTGTAGAAATGGGGAGAAAATCCAAAAACCTGAGATGCAAAGGGACTTGGGAGTCCTTAAGCAGAACAACCTAAAGGTTAACTTGCTGGTAGAGCTGATGGTTAGGAAGGAAAATGCAATGCTAGCATTTATTTCAAGAGGTCTCGAATACAACAGCAGGGGTGTGCTGCTGAGGCTTTATAAGGTGCTGCTGAGGCTTTATAAGGTACTGGTGAGGCCTCACCTTGAGTACAGTGAAGAGTTTTGGGCCCCTCAGCTTAGAAAAGACGTGCTGGCATTAGGGAGGGTTCAGAGGACGCTCACAAGGATGATTCTAGAAATGAAAGGTTTATCATTGAGGAACGTTTGATAGCTCTGGGTCTGTACACGCTAGAATTTAGAAGGATGGAGGTGCAGGGATCTCATTGAAACCTTCTGAACGTTGAAAGACCTAGTCATGGTTGGTGTGGAAAGGATGCTTCCCATCGTTGGTGTCTAGGACATGAGGACACAGCTTCAGGACAGAGGGACGTCCATTTAAAAACAGACGTGGAAAAAAAAATTTTAGCCGGAGTGTGGTGAATTTGTGGGATTTATTACCATAAACAGCTACGGAGGTCAAGTCATTGGGTGTATTTAAGGCAGAGCTTGATAGGTTCTTCATTGGACACAGCATCAAAGGTTACAGAGAGAAAGCCGGGGAGTGGGGCTGAGGAGGGGAAAAAAAAAAAGGATCAGCCATGATTGAATGGTGGAGCAAACTCAACAGACCAAATGGCCGAACTCTGCTCCCATGTCTTATGGTCCTATAGAATAGGCTGATGTGCTGGAACATGCTGACGTTAAGAAAGACGAATTGCTGGATAGACAAGTCCTGGGTCAGACAGGATCTACGCTAGGTTACTACAGGAAGTTAAGGAAGGGACTGCCATGACTTTGGCAATTATCTTTTGTGTACTGCCAGAGGATTGTAAGGTGGCAAATGTTTAGTTATTTATTCAAGGAAAGGAAAAGGGACAACCCTATTGAAGTGAGCCTTACTTCAGTCGTGAGCAAATTATTGAAGAATCGCTGAAGCAAACATTTGTAAAAGGATAGATCAGATTAGCCTGACGGCTAAACTCCAGACAAGGTCACTCTCAGGATCTCAAAAACTCACAAGCCTCTCCATCAGGACAAGGTGATGGTCCTTGGAGATGCGGATACTGGCCTCTTCAGCCCCCTGACAACCCACTAATAGAACATCATATTCTATTCCAGTGATCGCACTACCCACCTAATCTGATCTGTGAAGGGCAGGTCATGCCTCAAGCCTGATTGAATTATTTGAGAAAGTGACAAAACAATCATTGAAAGCAGAGCAGTGGATGTGGTGTACATGGATTTTTGTAAGGCATTTGATAAGGATACCCATGGTAGGCTCATTCAGAAAATCAGGAGGCATAGGATCCAGGGAAACTTCACTGCATGGATTCACAATTAGGTAGTAAATAAGAGGAACAGAGTAATCTTGAGGTTTATGTCCAGAGATCCATCAAACGTGCCACGCAAGTTGATAGGGTGGTCAAGGAGGCATATGGTGTGGGGATTGAGTAATGTTGCAGCTCATTAAAATCCTGGTTAGACCACATTTGAAGTATGTATTCAGTCTGGTCGCTTTATTATAGGAAGGATGTGGAAGCTTCAGAGGCAGCAGAGCTAAATTTACCAGAATAATGCCTGGATTAGAGAGAATACCTTCTGGGGATAGGTTGAGCAAGCTAGAGCTTTTCTCTTTGGAGAACAGATGAGAGGTGATTTGATGATAAAAAAAAAACACCAATCAATTGGTGCGCCACAGACTTCTTTACAAGGTGAATATGGCTAATACAAGGGGGCATAGCTTTGAGGTGCTAGATGAAAGTGGGGGGGGGAGAAAGAGGGGTGTCGGAGGCAATTTTTTTTTCCCCCAAAAAGCACAGTAGGTATGTGGAGTACGCTGCCAGGGGTGGTGGTGGTAAGTATAAGCAAATGTTCATTGATTCAACCAGACACCATCTGTAACTCCTTCTCATGGCATTCTTCAAGCTAAGGAAGGAAGAAATTCCACACTTATCATGTGGAATAATAACTAAACTTAAAAGATGGCATTTGCTCTCATTATCTCATTAATGTAATGTTCGGGAAACTAAACGTGGATCCAGTGAATTAATGCAACACTTCTACTCAGCCTGCCTGCATAATCCACAAACTTCCAAATTCGCATCACACGAATTATGCACCCAACTCCTACTTTGAAACAGTTTAATCCACGTTCATACTGTAAAAGTGCAACTTCCACACAGACATTTGCTTCTGGACTTATCCCTAATTTGAACCATCAGGTCACTGACCCAAAGCATTTACATTATTTCATTAGATACTGTATTTTCAGCACTTCTTTGCCCAAATGTATTTTAACATTTTTTCCAAATGAACTAATTTCAACCATCTATCAGCAAGCTTTCTCCTGCTCTCCAGATACAATATCTCCCTCAGACACTTCTCCTTACTCACTGCCATTCAACATCTACAGTAACGAGATTGAAATGAGTCCTTCACCACAGTCTGCTTCTCTGTGATCTTAGAACTTCCTTTCTGCTCTATTTCCTTTCTCTGGAACCCAATCCTAAGCCACTATCACTTGACCCCAAATATGAATTCTCTCTCCAAAGACACTGACTGTAACATTCCCAGAAACTAGTTTATTTCATTTAAAAAACATTTTTGTTTCATTTAATTTTGCAATCGACTATATTCCCTTGATGCACAGTTGTAATTTTCACCCTCGTTTCTTCTTAAAACCCCAATCTGAAATCTACACCAAGAGTAGGAAAAAAAACACCAAAGATGTTTAACATGTGGAAAACGTGGTCCTACATTTGGCATGAACCAAGATTTCACTCACACTCCCAATTTATTTATTTTTTTTTTTTAAAATCCCATTCACTTGGGGCAGCAATCAAAATGCATTAAAACAAACTGCCCATCAACATGAGGCAATTATGTAAAACTATCTTGTGAATGTGGTATTAAATTGGACCTAAATTTACAGAATAATTATTTATCACATAAGTGCTTTCTTACAGTGAAAACACGTTTTGCACAAAGGCAAAAGCATGATAAGGGAAGTGGAATTCATTCCACAATCTCCATAAATTTGCCACTGATATCCACTTCCAGACAACTATAAAATAATTTGCAGGCATATTCATGAGACAGAATAACATTTACTATTTCACCGTTAGCTCCATACTATTCTATCCTGTACTTTCAAAGGACAGAATTAGTAATTTCACATTGTTATTTAGATAAAAACATGCCCCCAGTCTTCTCAATTTAGAAGATGGAAGGAATTAAAGCTACGGGATTCAAAGTAACCAGTGATGCATTATGTGTTTCAAGGCAAGGTATGTACTGAATGGGGAAAGCCACATCACCATACCCCACGATACCGCAGGTCGATTGGGAAAATCAGGTTGGTAATGGATCTCAAGAAAGTTAGTTTGTTGAATGTCCAAGAGATAGAACCATGGACACCACAGCACAGAAACAGGCCTTTTGGCCCTTCTTGGCTGTGCCGAACCATTTTCTGCCTAGTCCCACTGACCTGCACACGGACCATATCCCTCCATACACCTCCCATCCATGTAACTGTCCAATTTATTCTTAAATGTTAAAAAAGAACCCGCATTTACCACCTCGTCTAGCAGCTCATTCCATACTCCCACCACTCTGTGTGAAGCACCCCCCCCCCCAAATGTTCCCTTTAAACTTTTCCCCCCTCACCCTTAACCCATGTCCTCTGGTTTTTTTCTCCCCTTGCCTCAGTAGAAAAAGCCTGCTTGCATTCACTCTATCTATACCCATCATAATTTTATATACCTCTATCAAATCTCCCCTCATTCTTCTACGCTCCAGGGAATAAAGTCCTAACCTATTCAACCTTTCTCTGTAACTGAGTTTCTCAAATCCCAGCAACAACCTTGTAAACCTTCTCTGTACCCTTTCAACCTTATTTATATCCTTCCTGTAATTTGGTGACCAAAACTGAACACAATACTCCAGATTCGGTCTCACCAATGCCTTATACAACCTCATCATAACATCATAACAAAGGCGGTGACTAGTGGGGTACCGCAAGGCTCAGTGCTGGGACCCCAGTTGTTTACAATATATATTAATGACTTGGATGAGGGAATTAAATGCAGCATCTCCAAGTTTGCGGATGACACGAAGCTGGGTGGCAGTGTTAGCTGTGAGAAGGATGCTAAGAGGATGCAGGGTGACTTGGATAGGTTGGGTGAGTGGGCAAATTCATGGCAGATGCAATTTAATGTGGATAAGTGTGAAGTTATCCACTTTGGTGGCAAAAATAGGAAAACAGATTATTATCTGAATGGTGGCCAATTAGGAAAAGGGGAGGTGCAATGTGACCTGGGTGTCATTATACACCAGTCATTGAAAGTGGGCATGCAGGTACAGCAGGCGGTGAAAAAGGCAAATGGTATGCTGGCATTTATAGCGAGAGGATTTGAGTACAGGAGCAGGGAGGTACTACTGCAGTAATACAAGGCCTTGGTGAGACCACACCTGGAGTATTGTGTGCAGTTTTGGTCCCCTAATCTGAGGAAAGATATCCTTGCCATAGAGAGAATACAGAGAAGGTTCACCAGATTGATTCCTGGGATGGCAGGACTTTCATATGAAGAAAGAATGGATGAACTGGGCTTGTACTCGTTGGAATTTAGAAGATTGAGGGGGTTTCTGATTGAAATGTATAAGATCCTAAAGGGATTGGACAGGCTAGATGCAGAAAAATTATTCCCGATGTTGGGGAAGTCCAGAACGAGGGGTCACAGTTTGAGGATAGAGGGGAAGCCTTTTAGGACTGAGATTAGGAAAAACTTCTTCACACAGAGAGTGGTGAATCTGTGGAATTCTCTGCCACAGGAAACAGTTGAGGCCAGTTCATTGGCTATATTTAAGAGGGAGTTAGATATGGCCCTTGTGGCTACGGGGGTCAGGGGGTATGGAGGGAAGGCTGGGGCGGTGTTCTGAGTTGGATGATCAGCCATGATCATAATAAATGGCAGTGCAGGCTCGAAGGGCCGAATGGCCTACTCCTGCACCTATTTTCTATGTTTCTATGTTTCGATTCCAGCTCTTATACTCAATACTTCGATTAATAAAGACCAATGTACCAAAAGCTCTCTTTACGACCCTATCTACCTGTGACGCCACTTTTAGGGAATTTTGTATCTGTATTCCCAGATCCCTCTGTTCCACTGCACTCCTCAGTGCCTTAAGATTTTTAAAGCAGTATGTCGTTGAGCCTACTATGGGATCAGTTAGTGAGCTTAAGGTAAAAGAACCCTTAGGAACCAATGATCACAATATGATTGAGTTCGACTTGAAATTTGACAGGGTGAAAGCAAGTCTGATGTAGCAGTATTTCAGTAGATTAAGGGAAATTACAGTGGTATGAGAGAGGAGCTGGCCAAAGTAAATTGGATGAGCTGCTGGCAGGGATGTCAGCAGAGCAGCAATGGTGTGCGTTTCTGGGAAAAATGAGGGAGGTGACAAGGGAAGTCACAGCTATAGTAATAGCATAAGGAAGGGCATACAACAAAACAAAATTTAAGAGGGAAGACAGAGGATTGGGAAGTTATTAAAACATGCTGAAAGCAACTAAAAAATATCATTAGAAGGGAAAAAATTTAAATCAGAAAGCAAGCTAGCAAATAATATCAGAGTGGACACTAAAAGCTTTTTCAAGTATCTTAAAAATAAAAGAGAAATGAGAGGGAATATAGACACTAGACAATAGGTACAGGAGTAGGCCATTCGGCCCTTCAAGCCAGCACCACCATTCACTGTGATCATGGCTGATCATCCACAATCAGTATCCAGTTCCTGCCTTATCCCCATAACCTTTGATTCCGCTAACTTTAAGAGCTCTATCCATCTCTTTCTTGAAAACATCCAGAGACTTGGCCTCCACCGCCTTCTGGGGCAGAGAATTCCGTATATCCACTACTCTCTGGGTGAAAAAGTTTTCCCTCAACTCTGTTCTAAATGGCCTATCCCTTATTCTTAAACTGTGGCCTCTGGTTCTGGACACACCCATCAGCGGGAACATGCTTCCTGCCTCCAGCGTGTCCAATCCCTTAATAATCTTATAGAGATTATTATAGATATAGAGACCCCAGTGCCGTAAACGTGCAGACTATTTTCTAAATGGGGAGAAAAACCAGAAGTCTGAGATGCAGAGGGATTTGGGAGTCATTTCAAGAGGTCTAGAATACAAGAGCAAGGATGTGATGCTTAGGTTTTATAAGGCGCCGTCAACAGTTTTGGACCCCTCAACTTAGAAAAGATGTGCTGGCATTGGAGAGGGTCCAGAGGAAGTTCACAAAGATGATTCCAGGAATGAAAGGGTTATCATACGAGGAACGTTTGATGGCTCTGGGCCTGTACTCGCTGGAATTCAGAAGGATGACGGGGGACATAAAACATACAACATAGAATAGTACAGCACATTACAGGCCCTTCAGCCCACAATGTTGTGCTGACCCTCCAACCCTGCCTCCCATATAACACCCCACCTTAAATTCCTCCATATACCTGTCTAGTAGTCTCTTAAACTTCACGAGTGTATCTGCCTCCACCACTGACTCAGGCAGTGCATTCCACGTACCAACCACTGAGTAAAAAACCTTGCTCTAATATCTCCCTTGAACTTTCCACCCCTTACCTTAAAGCCATGTCCTCTTGTACTGAGCAGTGGTGCCCTGGAAAGAGGCGATGGCTATCCACTCTATCTATTCCTCTTATTATGATAGAGGTGTACAAGATGTCTCCTCTCATCCTCCTCCTCTCCAGAGAGTAAAGCCCTAGCTCCCTTAATGTCTGATCATAATGCATATTCTCTAAACCAGGCAGCATCCTGGTAAATTTCCTCTGTACCCTTTCCAATGCTTCCACATCCTTCCTATAGTGAGGCGACCAGAACTGGGCACAGTACTCCAAGTGTGGCCTAACCAGAGTTTTATAGAGCTGCGTCATTACATCGCGACTCTTAAACTCTATCCCTCGCCTTATGAAAGCTAACACCCCATAAGCTCTCTTAACTACCCCATCTACCTATGAGGCAACTTTCAGGGATCTGTGGACATGTACCCCCAGATCCCTCTGCTCCTCCACATTACCAAGTATCCTACCATTTACTTTGTACTCTGCCTTGGAGTTTGTCCTTCTAAAGTGTACCACCTCACACTTCTCCAGGTTGAACTCCATCTGCCTCTTCTCAGCCCACTTCTGCATCCTATTAATGTCTCTCTGCAGTCTTCCACAATCCTCTACACTATCCACAACACCACCAAGCTTTGTGTCATCTGCAAACTTGCCAACCCACCTTCCTACCCCCATATCCAGGTCGTTAATAAAAATCACAAAAAGTAGAGGTCCCAGAACAGATCCTTATGGGACACCACTAGTCACAATCCTCCAATCTGAATGTACTCCCTCCACCACCACCCTCTGCCTTCTGCAGGCAAGCCAATTCTGAATCCACCTGGCCAAACTTCCCTAGATCCCATGGCTTCTGACTTTCTGAATAAGCCTACCATGTGGAACCTTGTCAAATGCCTTACTAAAATCCATATAGATCACATCCACTGCACTACCCTCTTCTATATGCCTGGTCACCTCCTCAAAGAACTCTATCAGACGTGTTAGACACGATCTGCCCTTCACAAACCCATGCTGATTGTCCCTGATCAGACCATGATTCTCTAAATGCCCAGAGATCCTATCTCTAAGAATCTTTTCCAACAGCTTTCCCACCACAGACGCAAGGTCTATAATTACTCAACCTATCCCTACTACCTTTTTTGAACAAGGGGACAATATTCGCCTCCCTCCAATCCTCCGGTACCATTCCCATGGACAATGAGGACATTAAGATCCTAGCCAGAGGCTCGGCAATCTCTTCCCTCACCTCATGGAGTATCCTGGGGAATATTCCGTCAGGCCCTGGGAACTTATCCGTCCTAATGTATTTTAACAACTCCAACGCCTCCTCTCCCTTAATATCAACATGCTCCAGAACATCAACCTCACTCATATAGACCTCACCATCAAGTTCCCTCTCAACGGTGAATACCAAAGAGAAGTATTCATTGAGGACCTCGCTCACTTCCACAGCCTCCAGGCACATCTTCCCACCTTTATCTCTAATCAGTCCTACCTTCACTCCTGTCATCCTTTTGTTCTTCACATAATTGAAGAATGCCTTGGGGTTTTCCTTTACCCTACTCGCCAAGGCCTTCTCATGCCCCCTTCTTGCTCTTCTCAGCCCCTTCTTAAGCTCCTTTCTTGCTTCCCTATATTTCTCAATAGACCCATCTGATCCTTGCTTCCTAAACCTCAAGTATGCTGCCTTCTTCCACCTGACTAGATTTTCCACCTCACTTGTCACCCATGGTTCCTTCACCCTACCATTCTTTATCTTCCTCACCGGGACAAATTTATCCCTAACATCCTGCAAGAGATCTCTAAACATCGACCACATGCCCATAGTACACTTCCCTGCAAAAACATCATCCCAATTCACACCCGCAAGTTCTAGCCTTATAGCCTCATAACTTGCCCTTCCCCAATTAAAAATTTTCCTGTCCTCTCTGATTCTATCCTTTTCCATGATAATGCTAAAGGCCAGGGAGCGGTGGTCACTGTCCCCCATTGAATCTCATTGAAACCTTTTGAATGTTTAAAGGCCTAGATGGAGTAGATGTGGAAAGGATGTTTCCCCTGGTGGAAGACTCTAGGACAAGAGGGCACAGCCTCAGGATAGAGGGACGCCCTTTCAAAACAGAGATGTAGTGAAGTTTCTTTAGCCAAAAGGTGGTGTATTTGTGGAACTTGTTGCCACATGCAGCTGTGGAGGTCAGGTCATTGGGTGTATTTAAGGCAGAGATGGGTAGGTTCTTGATTTGACATGGCATCAAAGGTTACGGGGAGAAGGCCGGGAAATAGGGTTGAAGAGGAGATATTAAAAAAAAAAGGATCAGCCATGATTGAATGGCAGAGCAGACTCGATGTGCCAGATGGCCTAATTCTGCTCCTATGTCTTATGGTCTAGTACATTTGTTTTTAATTAACACAAAGCCATGTTGCAACATCATAAATATGCCATTTCCAGGAACCAGCAACAATTGAGTTCAGAAGGAAAGGCACTACTTCCTCACCATTTTTTGGTAGAATAACTTCTTCCACATTGGGTACAGGTGTAGGGTCCTCCATGTCTTTTGTAAGATCCTCCTGCTCCTCTTCGTCTCGCTGCCCTCTTCGCTTCACATATGGAGTGGGCTGCCTATGTGTCACAGATTCATGAAAGACAGCTCAAATTTGTTTCCAAATACCAAATGAACATAAGAACATAAACAGAAGCAGGAGTAGGCCACCCGGCCCATCGAGCCTGCCCCGCATCCATTAAGATCATGGCTGATATGTCCGTAAACTCAGCTCCATCTACCTGTCTTTTCCCCATAACCCTCAATTCCCTTACTATGTTAAAAACCTATCTACCCATTTCTTAAATATACGTAGTGAGAAAACCTCAACTGCTTCCCTGGGCAGAGAATTCCAAAATGATTAAAAAGTGTTATTAAAGGAAAGGTGATGTAACACAATGGTAAACATGCCTCTGCCCCAACTTTTGTTGAGTGTGTTGCAGCCAAATTCTAAATTTGTGTATGTTTACAAAATACAATTAAGTTGGTCAGTAAGACTATTGAAAATCTTTTCTTTGTACTTTTGTCAGTTAAATAAAGGTTCATGTGAATTAACATATTACAGATTTTTGTTTTTATTGCATTTTGGAAAATATCCCAACTTTTCTGGAAATGGGGTTTGTACATGTTCGGCATAGCATTGTGGGCCGCAGGGCCTGTGTTGCACTGTAGGTTTTCTATGTTTCTACTTCACCAAAGAAAGAGATGACAATTGGTCTGAGGTTGAGATGTGATCTAACCAAATGCTTTTATGGCTATGTTTCCCGATCCATTTGATTTATTCCAGAGAAGCATTTCAAACAGGCATTCTCATTACTCGAACTGCATATATTAACCTCTAATTCAACTGACTTGATTTTCTGTCACCATTCTACAGACACCATCATTTGAAGGTTATATTGCTATGCAAGCATACAAGACTATCCCAGCATTGAAGTCACTGATAAACATGGGAACAGTTGTACCCCAATCCAGATTTTCACAGGATTCCACTCAACATATCTGCCAATTTCAGTTCCTGACCATTATTATTACCCTCTTTTCCAAGTCAGTTAAAAAGCAGAATTGACGAGATCCAGAAATACCAATTCTTTAGATGAGCATTAAGGTGGGTAAGTCGCCACAAAAAGGGTAGATGGTGAGAGAATTCTTCCTGGATGGAAAAATCAAATACTAGATGGCATTGCTTTACAATGAGGGGGAAATAAATATCAATATATATTTTTAAAATATTATATATAGACATGATTTGAAAGATATAGACAATGTGCAGATTAAATTGGCATTACGGTTACTCTCACCTTTAATCAAATGCCTTGTAATTGTCAGTACAGTAACATGTAATAATACAATAAAAGATGTTCTTCCCACAATTATTTGGAGAAAAAATTTGTAATATCTGGGCTCAAATTGCACTCTTGAACTGAAAGACCAAATACATTGAACAATCAGCTGAAGGAACTCGGTGGGTCTAGCAGTGACTATGGAAGGGGTGGAGGATGAAAGTCTGCATTCAACTATGGTACTTCCTTACTACCATTCAAAATAAAACATTAAATGACCAACATCCATGATGGCGTTATTCTAAGTTAAATGAACACCAACAAAGCAGACAATTCATCAGCCCCTGGTTTAAGTTGTTATACTCAAAGAAACTAAGAGCAATTAAAGCTCCAATCCAGTCAATATTGCTTATGACAACCCAGCTGAAAGTTTTAACCAAATACTTCTGAGCAAAACATTATTCAGAAGAAAAAAAATCACATGAAGTATTAGTATTTGACCTATTCTCATAAGATCAAATTCTGACTTCAAACTCTGCTTGCAAAACATTTTGTGCAGCAACAAATTTTCCAAAGTAATGCATCAATGCTTTGCTCATCAGGCACTTTGGTTTTGAGCTGAAGGTTCATATCTGCTGTCATTTAATTTACGAACAAATCTTCCTGAAGTCTCACAGCATTCTGGACAACTTGCTTAGCATTGTCTGGACCAAATAGATTGATGTTCAAGTCAATAATGCAATTATACAAAAACACAGCAGCTGACAAATAGGGTACAATTCTTGTTTCTTGCTGTGTAGTTGTCAAACTGAACACAATCCCTGTGACCTACATTCATGAAGGAAAAACTTTATTTACCCTTTCTTTCCTGTCTTCTTCCGGGACTCAGCTGGTGTCTGTATTGGCGAAGGGGAACGGGATCTTTTCCTCTTCTTTGCCCCAGTTGCTGATTTTCTATCCTTTCTATCTGGTGTACGTGAAGCCTAGTTGTAAAGTTAAATATGCATGCTGTGAAAATAAGTATTCACACTCACCACACAAAGTATTAGTAGAGATATCAATTAGACACAGGTTCACAGGGATCAAAATCAGATTCAAATGTTGCACTATTCTCTTTCCAAATATACTTTGCCTGTCATGATCCTCAATATCCTCAAGATATGTCACCAATCACTTACAGATGAGCAGAAATAGATGCATTAGCCCAGTTCATCCATGCCATCATTTGGTCCACATCCCCTCCAACCTTTCTCTAATCAAGGTACCCATCTAAGCAGTTATTCCCCACTTCTACCACGTCGTCTGGCAGTGCATTCTGTAAATGCCCATCCTGTGTGGGAAAAGTTGCCTGTCAAGTATCCTAAAAATCTTTCACTCTCACCTTAAGCCCAAGAATGTTCTATCTAGGGAAAGACAAAGAAATGATTCTACCCGTTTTAAAAAAAGAACGGAACTATTTATTTGCCAGGACCCTGGAGAAGTTCCCTTCTCCTTTAGTAACTTCAACCTAATGATTGCACAAGAGGAGCTTTCGGAAGAAATGTGATCACCTAGGCTGAATGTTTATCATTTACACACATGATCAAGCTCCAGTTTATTGAATGTTCTACTGGCTGATGTACGTTCTCCAGAACATCTTCCTCCACAAATCCCCAAGTGTACAACAAGCCACATCCAGAAGAGTTAAAAGTTTAAGAGAGCAGCAGTGAATATGAGGCAAAATAACCAAAGTAAACTGTTAATCTGGTTTCTCACTGTCACATGTACTGACCTATAGAGAATAAAGGTCACAATAGGTAGACAGAGGTCAACAGTCCATCTCATTATACCAGAGGACTGTTGCAAGATAATTGGGAAAAACAAGGATCAAAAGTCCATCTTATTGAACCAGCGGATCATTGAAAGGTGATTGGGAAAAACAAGGAACAGATATCACATTGAATGTTCAAGGGGTTATTTATTAGGTTAAGCAGTTAATGAATTGTAAAGCAACTTAAACCCAGTTACAGAAAAGGCTGTGCAGGAAAACAATTCAATCTTATCAAACTGTTTCAACAAAAGTGTGCTGATGACAGGGACACAAAAGCTCCCAAATACTTCAGCACAATATCTGCTTCACGTTTTTGTAACTAAAACACTAATGTCCTAACCCATTCAAAGGATTCAGGCTTTATACTCTTGCACATCTGTGTCAATACATCATAAATGGAGACCAACATACCAATTATACATTTATTTCCATTTAAAAGCTAATAAATACTGTAGTGGGTATACCTGAAATGCTACTTCACGGCCACATGCCAAATTTAGGTGCTACGTCAAAAAGGCAAGGATAACGATTTAGGGAATCTTGGTTTTCGAGAGACACTGAGGCCCTGGATAAGGAAGAGGTGCATAGTATGTATAGGCAGGGAGGATCAAATGAGATACTTGAGTAAAAGAAATGCAAGAGAAAGCTTGAGAAGTAAATCAGGAGGGCTAAGGTTCAAGGTTATCCCAGCAGACAAGATGAAGGAGAATTCCAAAGGCTTCTTCAAACACATTAAGAGCAAAAGGATTACAAGGGACAAAATTGGTGTGCTTGAAAATTAGTGGTCATCTATGCATAGAGCCAAGAGACTGGGAGATCTGAAATGGATTTTTTTTATACGGGAGATGGACACACAGTGAATAAAATGAGGCAAAACAGCGGTGAGGTCACAGACTATATACAGATTATAGAGGAGGAGGTGTTTACTCGAGGCAAATTAGGGTGGATAAATCCCCGGGGTCTGACAATATGCTCCATCAGACCTTGTGGGAAACAGCAGAAATTGCAGGGGTCCTAGCATGGATATTTAAAACATCCTTAGCTATGAGTGCGGTGCTGGAAGTTTGGAGGATAGCTCATGTTGTTTCATTGTTTAAGAAAGGTTCCAAGAATAAGCCAGAAAATTATAGGCCAGTGAGCCTGACATCAGAAGTGGGAAAGTTTTGGGAATGTACTTTACACTTTATTGTCGCCAAACAATTGGTATTAGAATGTACAATCATCACAGCGATATTTGATTCTGCGCTTCCCACTCCCTGGATTACAAATATTAAATATTAAAAATAGTTAAAATTAGTAAATACTAAAAATTTAAATTATAAACCATAAATAGAAAATAGAAAAATGGAAAGTAAGGTAGTGCAAAAAAACCGAGAGGCAGGTCCAGATATTTGGAGGGTACGGCCCAGATCCGGGTCAGGATCCGTTCAGTCGTCTTATCACAGTTGGAAAGCAGCTGTTCCTAAATCTGGCTGAACGAGTTTTCAAGCTCCTGAGCCTTCTCCCGGAGGGAAGAGGGACAAAAAGTGTGTTGGCTGGGTGGGTTGTGTCCTTGATTATCCTGGCAGCACTGCTCCGACAGTGTGCGGTGCAAAGTGAGTCCAAGGATGGAAGATTGGTTTGTGTGATGTGCTGCGCCGTGTTCACGATCTTCTGCAGCTTCTTTCGGCCTTGGACAGGACAACTTCCATACCAGGTTGTGATGCACCCTAGAAGAATGCTTTCTACGTGCATCTATAAAAATTAGTGAGGGTTTTAGAGGACAGGCCAAATTTCTTTAGTTTTCTCAGGAAGTAAAGGTGCTGGTGGGCCTTCTTGGCAGTGAACTCTGCTTGGTTGGACCAAGTCAGGTCACTTGTGATATTGACCCCGAGGAACTTAAAGCTTTTGACCTGTTCCACTTGCGCAACACCGATGTAAATTGGGTCATGCGGTCTGCTACTCCCTCTGAAGTCAACAACCAATTTCTTCGTCTTGCTGACATTGAGGGATAGGTTATTGTCTTCGCACCATGCCACCAGGTTCTTAACTTCCTCTCTGTACTCAAACTCATCATTACCCGAGATACGGCCTACAATTGTTGTGTCATCAGCAAACTTACATATTGAGTTCGATGGAAACTTGGCTACACAATCATGGGTGTACAGTGAGTATAGCCGGGGGCTGAATACACAGCCTTGTGGGGCACCGGTGCTCAGACTGATTGTAGGGGAGAGCCTGTCCCCTATTTCTACAGCCTGGGTCCTGTCTGTGAGGAAGTTGAAGATCCAGCTGCAGATCTGAATGCTAAGGCCCAGGTTCCAGAACTTAGGAATCAGTTTATTTGGAATGATGGTATTAAAGGCAGAGCTGTAGTCAATGAAAAGGAGCCTTACGTATGCGTCTTTATTCTCCAGGTGTTCTAAGGAGGAATGTAGGGCTAGAGAGATGGCATCTGCCGTTGACCTGTTGCTCCGGTAGGCGAATTGCAAAGCGTCAAGGTTGACCGGTGGGGGTGTCACGTGATGACGTGGGATTGAGACGTGTAAATCCAGCTCTCCCGCAACAAATCAGTAAAGTACCGTTTAAACAAAACAAAGTTAATAAATATTTTCTGAAAACTATTTATAAACTTTGTAAGACTACTTTATGATATGCCTCCTAAACCGCAACAAAAGAAGTCTGCTGTTGCGAAGCAGCCGCGAGAGGGGAAGAAAAAAGGGCCTACTGCAACGATGGAGCCTCGGACTCAGGTTGGATCTCCTTCGGTAGAACAGGGAGCAATGGCGGTGGTAACCGGTTCTTCGAAGAAGGCACCGGAAATGCGCATGCGCAAAGAAGAGCGCATGCGCAAATCGACACAACGCAAACTACAAGAACCGACAGCCACTGCAATTGAAAATGACTCAGTCAGAATTGGATTCTGCAGAGAACACAGATGAAGAGGAGGAGGAAGAATTGGAAGCGATTGGAAGTAAAGGAGATGATAGAGACATAAGAGAGGCTATATTGCAATTAACAGCTGAACTAAGAAAAGTAAGAGAAGAGCTTAGAGATACGAAGATGTGCTATAATAAAGTTATGGAAAGACAGGAAAAAATGGATAAGAAGCTTCAAAAGATGGAAAGAGCAATGGGGCATATGAATGATAAGAGTGGAAAAAACAGAAAATGATTTGCTTGTCTGGAACTCGAAAAGAAATCGACTCTTGGAGAAAGTGGACATGTTGGAAAATTTCAGTAGACGTAATAATATTAAAATTGTTGGTCTTAAAGAAGGTACGGAGGGAGAAAAACCAATAGAATTTTTTCAAAAATGGATCCCGGATGTTTTGCAAATGGAAGAGGAGGTTCGACCAATTGAAATTGAGCGGGCACATAGAGCTCTAAGACCAAAACCAAAAGATGACCAATATCCACGATCGATTTTAATAAAATTCTTAAGATTTCAAGACAAGGAAAGGATTCTACAGGCAGCTGCTTGAGCTGCCAAGGATAGAAAAGGGCCATTGATAATTAAAGGGAACAAAGTTTTTTTCTACCCTGATATAAGTTATGAACTTTTGAAGAGAAGGAAGAAATTTAATCCAGTGAAAAAAACCCTATGGGATCATGGTTATCAATTTACACTGCGTTATCCTGCAACCTTGAAGATTTTTTTGCCTGGTGGAGAAAAAAGATTTTTTGATGACTACCAGAAAGCAGAGCAGTTTGTGTGAGATTCTCTGAATATTCACCAGATACAAGAACAAATCCAGGGGAGCGAGATAGATTGAAGATGAAGATTGGGTTAAAGAATGGACTTGTTGGATTTTTGAAGCTGGATGAATGTATAAATATATCATTAATTATATGAGGGGGGTAAGAAAGGTTAAAACTGGAGGAATATTAGTTGGGAATAGTAACATTAATTTTGCCTATATTTTTTTGTTGCGGGGGAGCTGGAAGAAGCACTGATCGATTGCTACGCTAATCATGTGTGCAAGCGTGGCTTTTGCCACGACCCGTAAAATGGAGGGGGGTAGTGTTGTGTATCTTTTCATTCACAACATTAGTGGGGGGGTATTTTGTTTTTTCTTTTTTTGTATTCTTTCTATCTTTTCTTTTTGCCTGGAAGGTTGGGAGGGAAACCCATAGCAACATGGTGAAGTTTAAAGAGATTCCCCAAGGAACTATGAGAGTTGAGAAGATAAGTAATGTTTTAGATTGGAGTAACTTTGTTAAGAATAATGACTAATTTATTGAACTTTTTGAGTTTTAATGTTAATGGGCTTAATGGACCAGTGAAAAGAAAAAGAATCTTAACACATATTAAAAAAATGAAGATAGATTTAGCTTTTTTTTTTTTATACAGGAAACGCACCTAACAGAAACAGAACATCAGAAACTAAAGAGAGATTGGGTGGGAAGTGTTGTTGCGGCTTCATTTAATTCAAAAGCGAGGGGAGTAGCAATTTTGATCAATAAAACGTTACCAATTAGAATACAAAATGTAATAACTGTATGTAATAAATGTAATTATATCAATCAGAATCCCAAAATGATGTTAATGAGATAGAAAGGTTTTTATCACAAATTTCTCTTCCAAAATTGAATTTGGAAGAACAGAAAAGATTAGACATGCCTTTTACATTAAAAGAAATTGAAGCAGCTTTAGGATCACTCCAAAGTAATAAATCTCCAGGAGAAGATGGTTTTCCACCTGAATTTTATAAAAAATTTAAAGATTTATTATTTCCTCTTTTTATGGAACTAATACGTCAAGCAGAAAAAATACATAAACTTCCAGAATCTTTTTCAACAGCGATTGTAATAGTATTGCCAAAAAAAGAGAGACCCTATGAAACCAATGTCATACAGGCCTATTTCTTTATTGAATACAGATTATAAAATAATAGCAAAAATTTTATCAAATAGATTATCTAAATATTTACCAAAATTAATACATATGGATCAAACAGGATTTATTAAAAATAGACAATTGGCAGATAATGTAATCCGGCTACTCAGTATAATCCATTTGGCACAAAAAAGGGATGAGAAGAGTATAGTAGTAGCTTTGGATGCAGAAAAAGCATTTGATAGATTAGAATGGGATTTTTTATTTAAAGTATTAGAAAAATATGGGTTAGGAACATCTTTTATAAATTGGATTAAAACTTTAAATTCTAACCCTAAAGCTAAAGTAGTGACAAATTCTCAAATTTCAACACCATTCCAGTTAAAAAGGTCAACTAGACAAGGTTGTCCATTATCACCTGCTTTATTTGTACTGGCGATAGAGCCATTAGCAGAACTAATCAGAATTGATCCAGATATTATGGGTTTTAGAGTTAATCAGAAGGAATATAAAATTAATCTTTTTGCCGATGATGTTTTGATCTATTTAACAAACCCACAACATTCGTTACATAAATTATCTTCTAGATTGGATGAATATGGGAAGGTATCAGGTTACAAAATAAATTGGGATAAAAGTGAAATTTTACCTCTTACTAAAGGAGACTATAGTCAATGTCCATTAGTAACTCAATTTAGATGGCCGGTAAATGGTATAAAGTATTTAGGTATAAAACTTGATAATGATGTAAAGAATTTATATAAATTTAATTATTTACCACTGTTGAAAAAAATTCAAGAAGATTTTGACAGATGGATGATACTACCAATAACATTAGTAGGTAGAGTCAATGTTGTAAAAATGAATATATTTCCTAGATTACAGTATTTGTTTCAAACATTACCAATACAATTGCCACAGAAATTTTTTCAAGAGTTAAATAAATGTGTGAGAAAATTTCTTTGGAAAGGTAAAATGTCAAGAATATCATTGGAAAAATTGACAAGTAAATTTAGGTTAGGAGGGTTACAACTTCCAAACTTTAAAAACTATTATAAAGCAAATCAACTTAGATTTATTGCATCTTTCTTCGATGATCAAAAACCAGCATGGATTAAAATAGAACTAGATAAGATAGGAGAAAATAGACCTGAAGATTTTATATATAAATGGGAATCTAAATGGATACGGGAAAAGAAAGAATCTTCTATATTAACACATTTGATTGATTTATGGAATAAGATAAATGATGATAATGAAACACAGAAATCTCTATTAGCAAGGAGACCTTTGTTTCAAAACACTTATTCCTTTTACAATGGACAATCAACTTTTATATAATTGGTACCAAAAAGGGATTAAATTTATAGGAGATTGTTTTGAACGAGGTATATTGATGTCATTTGAACAATTAAAGGATAAATATAAAATATCTAATAATACTTTCTTTTGTTACTTTCAATTAAGGGCTTACTTAAAAGGTAAGCTGGGTCAAACAATGTTTTTGCCAAAACCTAATGAAATTGAAATTTTAATTCAAAAAGGGAAAATTAAAAAATTTATTTCTCGTATGTATAATTTGATTCAAGAACAGACAATTAAACAAGGAACCCATGTCAAAGCAAAAATGGGAAACAGATTTGAATATTAATATTGATGAAACAAATTGGTCAAGACTCTGTCTTGACAGTATGACAAATACAATAAATGTTCAACTTAGATTAGTACAATATAATTTTTTTACACCAATTATATATTACACCACAAAAAATAAATAGATTAAATTCAAATCTATCTGATAAATGCTTTCGGTGTAATCAAGAAATTGGTACTTTTTTACATTCTACTTGGTCTTGTTTTAAAATTCAACCCTTTTGGATAAATTTAAGAGTCTTATTGGAACAAATTACTGGAACTCAACTTCCACGTAACCCTGTATTATTTCTATTAGGTGATATTGAAGGGATAAAACCGAAACTTAAATTGAATAAATATCAGAAAGAATTTATAAAAATTGCATTGGCAGTAGCTAAGAAGACTATAGTAGTTACTTGGAAATCTGATTCGTATTTAAGTATGGATCGTTGGAATAATGAAATGGCTAGTTCTATTCCACTCGAAAAAATTACTTATAATTTAAGAGATAAATATGTAACATTTTTGAATATTTGGCGCCCTTATTTACAAAAGATAGGGTGGCATATTTAAGTGCTCCGATAAAGACCTTGGTCCCTTGGGGAAAGTAACGAATAATTATACCAAATTTATTTTGAATCCCATGGAGCATATGGAAACCTTCCAACACCCAGGCGGTTCTTTTCTTTTTTCTCTCTTTCTTTCTCTTTAGGTAGGACTATATATATGGGGGGTGGTTAAGGGGAGGAGGGAGGGTAGATTTTATCTTTTCATGTATTCTTTTTGAAAACTCAATAAAAATTATATTAAAAAAAGGTTGACCGGTAGGCTGTGGTTGATGTGTGCCATAACCAATCTCTTGAAGCACTTCATAGCAATTGATGTCAGAGCCACAGGTCGATAGTCATTCAGGCATGCCACCTTGCTCTTCTTTGGCACTGGGATTATCGTTGCCTTCTTAAAACACAAGGGGATCTTAGACTGAAGCAAGGAGCAGTTGAAGATGTCAGCAAACACTCCAGCTAGCTCACTTTCACAGGTCCAGAGAACCCGTCCTGGCAGGCCATCTGGGCCCATCGCCTTCCTTGGATTTATCTTCAGGAAGGCCCTTCTAACGTCCTCCTTGGTGACGATGAATCTCGATGCCACCAGGTCCGGTTCATCCGGAGGGAGTGGGACGCTCTTCTGTTCAAATCTTGCGTAGAATACGTTAAGTTCGTCAGGAAGAGAAGCGCCACAGTTATTGATATTCCTAGCCTTTTCTTTGCGCCCAGTGATCTCATTTAGACCATGCCATATTCTACTGGCATCCGTTTGGTTAGCCTGAGCTTCGTTGGATGCTGTGTGATTGCCCTGAGCATTCATCCAGTGGGTTGGGTGTTTAAGCTTGCTAAACTATTATTTGTCAAGTGATTGAGATATGTGGTTATTGACGCTGCAGGGGTTGAGTGGTGGTGCAAATCCATGGGGTTACCAGTAATGAATATGTGCATTGAGTAAGGTAGACATTCGTAGTTCCAATGAATTGTTAACTTGGACTTAAGTACCAATGGCAGCCATCCTTTAGCCAAGTTTCAGAGATTGCCACAACTTCATATTTGCCAATCTGTAGCTGAATTTCAAGATCGTCCGTTTATTTCTTATGCTGCGTGCATTCAAATACAACACTTTCAGTCCAGTATTTATTGCTTTCTGTTTTAACTGCACTACGCCTCTATTGCCCTGTAACTCATCCCACTGGCTGTGATTATGTCTCATCTCCTGCATGTCCTTTCTATCATCTCAGTTGCACGCTATTTTTGATTTATTTCTGCTTTCCCCTTCCTCAGCTCTATCACTCCAGTTCCCATCCCCCTGTCAAATTAGTTTAAACCATCCCAAACAGCTTTATTAAACCTGCCTGCCTACTAGGATATTGGATCCTTTTGGGTTCAGGTGTAACCTGTCCTTTTTGTACAGGTTGTACCTCCCCCAGAATAGGCCCCAATGTTACAGGAACCTGAAGCCCTGCCCCCTACACCAGTCTCTCAGCCACACATTAATATGCCCAATCATGCTATTCTTGCACTCATTAGCACGTGGTACAGGCAGCAATCCCGAGATTACTACCCTGGAGGACTTGCTTTTCACCTTCCTACCCAATTCCCTGAATTCTCTTCAGGACCTCCTCCCTTCTTCTACCTATGTTATTGGTACCAACATGTACCAAGACTTCCGGCTGTTCACCCTCTCCCTTCAGAATATTCTGCACCTGATCTGAGACATCCCATACCCTGGCACCTGGGAGGCAACACACCACGTGGGTATCTTTATCAGACTGACAGAACCTCCTGTCTGTTCCCCTCACTATTGAATTCCCTATGACTACCACGTTCCTCATCTTCTTCTTCTCTCCCTTCTGCACCACAGAACCAGGCTCAATGCCACAGACCCTATTGCTTTGGTCGTCTTCTGTCAGGTCACTCTAACAGCATCCAAAACTAGATAGCGATTATATAAGAATATAAGAAATAGGAGTAGCCATTCAGCCCATCGAGCCTGCTCCGCCATTCAATAAGATCATGGCTGATCTGTCCGCAAACTCAGCTCCATCTACCTGCCTTTTCCCCATAACTCTTAATTCCCTACTATGCAAAAATCTATTTAACTATATCTTAAATATACTTAGTGAAGAAGCCTCAACTGCTTCCCTGGGCAGAGAATTCCACAGATTCACCACTCTCTGGGAAAAACAGTTTCTCCTCATCTCTGTCCTAAATCTTCTCCCTTGAATCTTGAGGCAATGCCCCCAGTTCTAGTCTCACCTACCATCGGAAACAACTTTCCTACTTCTATCTTATCTATCCCTTTCAAAATTTTGTATGTTTCCATAAGATCCCCTCTCATTCTTCTGAACTCCAGAGAGTATAGTCCCAGGCGACTCAATCTCTCCTCATAGGTTAACCCCTTCATCTCTGGAATCAACCTGGTGAACCTCCTCTGCACTGCCTCCAAAGCCAGTATATCCTTCCTCAAGTATAGAGACCAGAACTGCACACAGTACTCCGGGTGCGGCCTCACCAGTACCCCGTATAGTTGCAGAATGACCTCCCTGCTCTTAAATTCAATCCCTCTGAGGGGGATGGCCAGAGAGGTGCTCTCTACTACCTGAGCTCTTCGCATCCCTTCCCCGACAGTCACCCAACTTGTCTAACTCCTGCTCACTTTCTCTTACAAGCTGTAGATCATCGAGCCACAGCTCCAGATCCCTAACACGGTCTCTCAGAAGCAGCATCTCGGAGCACCTGGCGCAGATGTGCTCATCTGGGAGACTGGAAGATTCCCAGGGCAAAGTCCTAACCCTACCAACATGCTCTCTATTCCTCCAAAAATAAATAAAATGCAAGGGAGGAGAAAAAAAGCAAAGTTCACCTACCTATTTATCTCACCAAAGTCCGAATGAGCCAAAGCCCTACCGTTCTGCCCTCAGACTACTCCATCAATGACCGCTCAGCTAGGCAGCATCTCCCTTTTATGCCTGAACTTTCCCAGCTCTCCAACTTACGACTGGTGTGCTGGTTATAGCCAAGTTCCCGCGAAGCTTTCCCCTTTTAAACTTCGCTCCCAGACCCGTGTGCCGCCTCTTCTCTCGGAGCTCTCCAACTCATGTTTGGTGGGTCAGCCATTCAGGGATGGGATCCAATTAATCCTTCCCGCTGCTGGCCCTTCGGTTCCCCAACGTTGCCACACAGTCCTCCCACTAGGCCAGGTTCTGGGTCAACACGTACCTCTTGTCCCAGAGGTAGGTGGTGGCTCTGATGGAGAATCTTGACAGGCTCATTCCCATCCTCTGGTTTCACCCTGAAAACTGGTATATTTGGCATCTGACCCTCCACTATGTAGGGAGTAGCCACCCAGTAGTTGATAAGAGTAGAGGGATAGGTAAATATGGGTATAGACTAAGAACAATGATTAGATAATGATCAATTACCTTATGATACTGTCGCTGGGTAAGTCAGAAAGAAACAGGTGACGTACTAGGCATTGTTCTCTGAATATGCTGGACAAAGGTTCAAATAAGGAATTATCTGGTCATACAAAAACATCTCAAGGTATAACTAAGTATGGGAAGGATAGCGTAGGGGATAGAATGTTCAAGAGAAAGGGGAAGGTGTCAATATAGGGAACTGATGTTGTATCCAGGCTAGCTTTGGTAGAAATTAATTATAACTAACCAATGATGATTTTACATCTAATAGTATATTAACATGTGATCGAAACTATTCTAAAACTGTCTTAACTCGCGTAATTGTAAGATTTCCTGTGGACGTAATGGTCAATGTTATAAATTGTGAAGAATTGTGATTCGGGGGAGGGTAGTGTTCGGACTGGCTCTTTGGGAGATCAGTCTGTAACTTCCCCATAGCATGCTATGAATAAAGAGTAACGCTTGAGAAAGTATTGCTTGTGTTATTGTGTTTGTGGTATCTGCACTCCCGCATCAGGTCGATCCGCCTTGACACAGTCAGCCAACTTATACTTCCTAGGTAGCCCCAAATTATTTATGAGGACTTGGTCTTCAGGCATTAGTTGGGAGAACTTAACCTTTTGATTATACCTCCTCTTATTTCTTTGATTCTGCTTGGCAGCCGAGACCACATTTCATAAACTTTTTTCAGTTTCCTCCTCACATCAGACACACACTTCAGTTAAGTTTTCTGTTGTAGATCTTCCCCACCAGTCCTAAAACAGAGCTCAATAGGCAAACCTCGCATCGTGACAAAACATCAGATAATACAGCGAGTACCCTGTAGCTTCATCCTGCATTCAGCTGTAGCAGCGGACCAGATGGCCACTTGTTCTTTTTACTAATCTCCAAGGTTCCGAGCATGTCTAGCAAGGTCCTATTAAACCTTTCGGGCTGGGGATCACCCTACAGGTGGTAAGGTGCAGTCCTCAACTTCAACTCCAAAGCATGCTCAGTTGCTCATGTAAAAGCCTACTTTCGAAATCTCGTCCCCGATCACTATGTATCCGCCTGTGGAGCCCATAATAAATGAAATACTTCTCCCATAACACTTTAGCCGCAGTGAACGCCTTCTGGTCCTTAGTAGGGAAACCTTGTGCATATCCGGTGCAGTGATCCATAATGACCAAGACATTCGCCGTGTTGCTGCCATCTGGCCCTATTGACAGGAAACCCATACACACCAGGTCAAGTGGCCCCGCACTCTGCAAGTGGGACAATGGAGCAGCCCTCGTAGGCAGTGTCTTCCTCCGTATACATCAAATGCACGACCTGCAGTACTCTTCAACCTCCGGCTTCATCCAGGGCCAGGAGAACCGATCTCCGGAATTCTGTAGGGAGCGCTCATGGAGTGAGGTCGTCTCTCTGGCTTCGCTCCATTCCCGTTATCCTTTTTAACATATGATCTCCTTGATTTAATCAACTTTAAGTACACCAGAAGACTTACTTTATCTCTCTGAATTACCGATTAATTGACTTCCTTTTGTCAATTGCAACTTTTGAGCTTAAAGAAATGAGTACGAGATCTAAAACCAAAGATGGGAAAGACGCTGATGGGAACGGAGGAAAGAAGAAAGGTGACTCTAAACCAACGGAATTAACTTACGAAGTTATGGTGAAGTGTTTGGAGGAAATGTTTGAGCAGCATCGGATAAAATTATCTGAAAGTTTAACTGCTCAATTTGAACAACATCGTCAAAGCCTCAATGAAGATTTAAAATCAATCATGGAATCTTTGAAATCCCTGAATTCTGATGTTCAAAAACACGATGCAAAAATTTCTGAGCTGGATACTAAATCTCAGAAGACAGATACAAAAGTTGAGATCTTAGAGAAGAATCTAGCTTCGACTACTAAACAGCTCCAACAACTTAAATCCAGTTATTGATCTTGAGAATCGATCGAGAAGACAAAACTTACGTTTAATTGGCTTACCCGAGGACGTTGAGGTTGGAGATCCTGTAATATTCTTTGCTCAACTTTTAAAGGATTCGTTCGGTTCAGTTTTTCCCAACGATCCTCCATTACTCGACTGCACCCATCGTATACCGTGGGTAAAGTCGGCAGCGGCTGTTTCCAAACCCAGACCAGTTATTCTTCGTTTCCATTATGTTAATGTTAAAGAACAACTTCTCCAGATTGCTCGTCGACAAGGGATGATCAAGTATCGTCAACATTCCTTCAGGATAGTTCAAGACTACAGTCCTGAAGTGATGAAGGAACGACTGACTTTTAAACCTTTAATGTCGGAATGCTATCAAAAAAATCTCAAACTGGCACTACTGTATCCTGCACGACTCAGAATCTCTCTTCCCGATGGAAATCGTCGTGTCTTCCACTCTACGACTGCCACTCAGAGCTTTTTGGATGATAATTTCCCATCTGATACAGATACCCTCTCTTAGTCTGTGTCTGGTGCTTCCAGCACCAATTTTTTCTTCTTTCTGGTTTTTTTTCTTCAAAATAAACCTTCTACGAATGAAGGTTTTTTATAAGTTTAAGATTTTTGTTCTTTGGTTATTATTATAGTGATTGTTCTAGAATTTATATAGAATATTTATCTTCTGTGAATAACATCATTTTCCCTTAGTTAACCTTTTGTTTTAACTTATCCTTTTTTGTTATTACTAATGATCCGATCCAACGGTCATTTGTAGTTATATGCTTCCTATTTTTGATTTTCGCATAATTAAAATGGCGACTTGTCTTTCTTTTTCTATAATCTTTGTTTTTTTTTTTCGGGACGCCATGTTCTTATGCTTCTTCTTCCCATAATCCATTTTTCTTATTTTGGAAGCGATTTTTTTATTTACTCGCTTATAATTAACTAATTATATGCATTGATACTGTTTTTTTTAATTTTATATATTTTAGTAATTTTTACTATGGAGACTAATTTACAATACTGTTTATTTTTCACATATATTAGTCTTTGGGAGGTCACTTATTTAACATATATTTTTGGAGTTGCCCCTTGCAGAAATGGGGTTAAAGTTAGTATTAGTTAGTGCTTTCTTCAGCCTTTTCTGGTTTAGTTCGGGTTTCTACTTGGGGTTGGGGGAGGGGGTTGTCTTTTTCTTTTTTCATTTTTTCTATTGGGCTGATTCAGAACTACAAAGTTGTCCCCAGTTTCGAGATTTCTGGTTCCTCTCTAATCATGTATTCCTCTTCCGATTTCATGAGCTCACATTATGGTTAACCCCTTACTTACCAAAGGGTTAATTTTTAGTTATGGCTCATTCTATTAATTTTGTCTCTTGGAATACAAATGGTTTAAACCATCCAATAAAACAGAACAAGATTTTCAAAATATTCCAAAGACTGAATGCTCATATTACCTTTGCTCAAGAGACTCATGTAAGGAAAGAGGACAGTCAACGCTTCTTTAAGTTTTGGAAAGAAGAACAATACCATTCAAATGCTCAAGCCAAAATTAAAGGCGTTTCAATTTTTATTGATCCCTCAATTACATTTATTCATCAAGACATTATTTCAGATCCTAATGGCAGATTTCTGTTAATTACGGGGGTACTTTTTAATAAAAAGGTCGCTATGGTTAATGTTTACGCTCCTAATGTGGATTATCCTGAATTCTTTAAACACTTATTCACTTCCTTTCCTAATTTAAACGAGTATATGTTGATAATAGGCAGTGATTTTAATTTATCTTTGAATCCCATGTTGGATAGATCCATAAGTAGTCCGGCTTTACCGAATAAGTCGGCTACTATTATTAACTCTTTTATGTTGGATGCTGGGATTTCAGAAATTTGGAGATTTCTACATCCAAATGATAAGGAATTCTTTTTTTCACATGTACATCGTTCTTTTTCCCGAATTGATTATTTCCTGATTGACTCTCGTTTGATTCCATATGTAGTTGATTGTAATTATGACATTATTGCTATTTCAGATCATGCTCCATTGAAACTTTCCATCAAGTTAATGGATACCTTTTGTACTACCAGACAATGGCGATTTAACCCTATTTTGCTTCAAAATCAGGACTTTGTCAAATTTATAAAGGAGAAGATTGATTTCTTCTTTTCAACTAATACTACGGAAGACGTCTCCAACAGAACTGTTTGGGACGCCTTTAAAGCTTATATCCGTGGTCAGATTATTTCCTATTCGGCCGGTTTGAAAAGACGTATTAACAATGAAATACTTCGGCTGGTTGATAAAATTAAAGAAGTCGATAAAAAATATGCCATTTCTCCTAGCAAGGAGCTGTACAAACACAGAGTTGAACTCCAATTGGAACATAGCTTATTATTAACATCCTTGATCGAAAATCAATTAATGAAAACTAGAAGTGATTTTTATATTCATAGTGATAAATCGGGTAAATTACTGGCTAACCAATTGAAATTTGATTCGGTTAAACGTCAAATTACTAAGATCTGCAAACAGGATGATACTTTCACAGTTGATCATGTTGGGATAAACCAAACCTTTCAAGAATTTTATACCTCTTTATATCACTCTGATTTTCCTCATGATTCTAATTTCATGCATGATTTTTTAAGTAAATTGAGTTTTCCGAAACTATCTCCCGAAGATTGCCTATCATTAGAAACTTCCATTTCAGAGGAAGAAATAATAACTGCAATCTCATCATTGAATTCCAGTAAAGCACCCGGTCCCGATGGGTTTACAGTGGAATTTTTAAAATTTTTTTCCTCCATTCTTTCTTCTAAGTTGTCTAGAATATTTAAGGAAGCAATTAGTTTAGGTAAATTACCACAATCGTTTTATGAAGCCTCTATTTCCTTAATTCTTAAAAAGAATAAAGATCCTACGGATTGTGCATCATACAGACCGATATCTCTTCTGAATGTAGATTCAAAAATTTTTTCAAAAATTCTAGCTACTAGACTGGAGAAGGTGTTACCTCAAATTATTTCCATGGATCAAACCAGATTTATTAAAAATCGCTATTCAACCTTTAATATTAGGAGGTTAATGAATATTGTTTACACCCCCTCACTTACTACCCCGGAATGTATTATCTCATTAGATGCTGAGAAAGCCTTTGACAGAGTTGAATGGCCTTATTTATTTAATGTTCTTGAGAAATTTAATTTTAATTTGACATTTATATCTTGGATTAAATTGTCATATTACTCCCCGGTAGCCTCGGTTTGTACAAATAATTATAGATCTCCTTTTTTTCGTCTTTTTCGTGGTACTAGGCAAGGTTGCCCTCTTAATCCTTTACTATTTAATATTGCTCTTGAACCTTTAGCAATTGCTATTCGTGACTCGCCAAATATTGTTGGTATTACCCGTGGAAACGAAATACATAAATTATCATTATATGCAGATGATTTGTTGTTATATATCTCTAACCCGGAGAAGTCAATTCCTGCTATCTTAGATCTGTTAGCTCAATTTAGTAACTTCTCTGGTTACAAATTGAATCTTAGTAAGAGTGAATTATTCCCTTTAAATAAGCATGTACCCATTTATGGACGTTTACCATTTAAATTGGTTACTGATTCATTTATATACTTAGGGATAACAATTACCAAAAAATATAAAGATTTATTTAAAGCTAATTTTTTACCTTTAATTGATCAGATTAAACTTTTATTTACCAAATGGTCCCCAATCTCTTTGTCTTTGATTGGTCGGATTAATGCTATTATGATGATCATTTTGCCTAAATTTTTGTATATATTCCAATCGGTTCCAATTTTTATCCCAAAATCTTTTTTTGATAACGTAGATTCAAAAATTTCCTCATATATTTGGCAGAATAAAAATCCTAGGTTAGGTAAAAGATATCTACAGAAATCTGAAAAGGAGGGGGGGCTCACCCTCCCAAATTTTAGATTCTATTATTGGGCAATTAATATTCGATATTTAAAATTTTGGCTACAAGATTTGGACACATCCTTAAACCCTCATTGGGTAAATCTTGAATCTAATTCATTACAAGGGTTTTCCTTGGGTTCGGTTTTAGGAACTTTACTTCCTTTTACTTCTTTTAAATCATATAAACAAATGAATAACCCAATAGTTAAACATACTTTACGTATATGGTTTCAATTCCGAAGATTTTTTGGGTTTAATCAATTCATTCTAGCAAGTCCCATTATATCAAATTTTCTTTTTCAACCTTCCACGATGGATCAAGCTTACTTTGATTGGAAAACCAAAGGTATAATATCTTTTCGCGATTTATTCTTGGATAACTGTTTTATGTCTTTTGATCAACTCTCTAATAAATACAACTTACCCAGATCTCACTTTTTAGATATCTACAGATTAGAAACTTTTTAATTACTGTCTGTCCTAATTTTCCACACCCATATCCAATGGACACTTTGGAAAAATTCTTAGACTTAAATCTTTCTCAGAAAGGTGTAATAGCAATTATATATAATATAATTATGAATCTATGTCCTGATGCCTCTAATAAAATTAAAGCTGACTGTGAAAGAGAACTTGAGATTAATATACCGACTGAAAAATGGGAAAAAATTCTTCAGTTGGTGAATTCATCCTCTGTATGTGCTAAGCATAGGTTGATACAGTTTAAAGTAGTCCACAGGGCTCATATGTCCAAAGATAAACTATCTCATTATTACTCTTATATTAATCCAATATGTGACAGATGCCATTCTGAGATTGCTTCTTTAACTCACATGTTTTGGTCATGTCCCTTGTTGGAGAAATATTGGAAAGATATTTTTGATATTATTTCAACGGTCCTAAATATAGACTTACAACCTCATCCAATTACTGCTATCTTTGGACTACCAATGATAGACTTAAATAATTTAACCTCTTTATCACGAAGGATGATTGCATTTCTTACTTTAATAGCTAGAAGGTCCATTTTGTTTAATTGGAAAGAGATCAACCCTCCTACTGTATTTCATTGGTTTTCACAAACTATGGTGTGTTTGAATCTGGAGAAAATTAGAAGTGCAGTTTATGACCCTTCTATTAAGTTTGAAAAAATTTGGAGGCCATTTATTCAGCATTTTCATTTGATGTAATTTGATCATTTCCAAACTTGTTTTATTTCTCTGTACTGTTGTTGGAGGGGAATGGAATCGTCGACACTGAGGTTTTCTTCTTTTCCATTTTTAAGTTGTTAGTTTTGCCCAAGTCTTATAGTTTAGTTTATGATTTTTTTTTCTTTTGGGATGGGTTTTTTTTTTGTTTTCTTTTTCTTCCTTTTTTTTGCTTTATATTATCCGTGATCAGTTCTACATGTATGGGAGTTTTGTTAATTTCCACTATTTGGTTTTGCAATTACTCTTTTTTTTAAGTGTAACAATGCATCTCCTATTATCTGTATTATTGCTATGTTTTGTTTCTGTATTCTGAAATTAATAAAAAGATTGAAAAAGAAAGAGAACCGATCTCCAAACAATTCATAGGTCTTGTCAACCCCCAAATGGCCAAAATCATCTCAAAGTGACTTCAACACAATCCTCCGATACTTCTCAGACAGAACCCGCTGGGAACGCTGAGGCCAATCTGGAGTCAACGTGACCCGGTATAGAATCTGGTTCCTCAATGCCGATCTGGACCATTCTCTTGGTGGTAGAGACACTGCAGAGCATTTCATCTTGTCTGCTTGAGCCATGTCCCCTTTCGCAACCACTCACCACACCGTATCGCTGCACGGGTCATCTCGCTGAGTGGCTGCCGCTTCCCCAGGACTCAATTGTGGCAACTGCTTCATCTCCAGAGCAGTCAGGTTGCATTAAGCTTGTGAAATGGCACCATCAAAAGCTCCCAAAATGATTTATCACTCGATCTGCCCTTGCCTTTCCTCTGCCTTCCCTGTGATGGAAAATCCGCACGTGGCTTTGACTCCAGGGGCAGGAACACTCTTCCACTCTCCGTCCCTGTCCAGCTCTCCCTGTGCATGTCAGGACAACATATCAGCATCAATGTCCCAACTCCCCAGCGGGTACTTCAGGCTGAAATCATAGGCAGACAAAGCCGCCAATCACTGACAGCCTGTGGCATCCTACTTTGCCAGGGCCAGGATACAAGTTCATGGGTTATTGTCCATCCCCACCTCGAACTTGGCACCATATAGTCACATAGCTTATCCATCACAGTCCATTTCAATGCCATGAACTTCAATTTGTGCATGGGGTAGTTTTGCTCCAGCTGACAAATGGCGACAGGTCTCAACCCCGTGCCCTGATACAGAACACCAACCCCACCCCCAGAAGCTATTTCTGCTGGCATCTGTATGCGATACAAACTGCAACCAGGGGTCTGCAAAAGCCAACACAAGCACTTTCATCAGCAGTTCCTTCAGCAACTGAAAAGCCTCTTCACATTTCGCATCCCACCTTGCTCCAAAAGACTCCGAAGGGCCAAGATAATCTTTACCACCCTCTCCTTTCATCCCCAAAGGAGGGTAACCACACAGAAACTGATTTAAGGAGTGACTCACTTTAGAGTACTCTTTCACGAACCTCCACTAGTACCCACAGAACCCAAGGAAGCTCAATCTCGGGCCTTGGCCTTGTGGCCACTGTGTCTATTTTAGCCGGATCCATAGCTACATGAGACTATGTGCCCTACATCGTTGACAGACATCTTGCAGAACTGGCACTTGTCCAGGGCAAGTTTTAACTCTTCAGCTTTCACGTGGTCTAGTACCTTCAGTAGCCTTGCTTCATGTTCCTCCAAGGTGGACCTGAACACTGAGATCATCCACGCACATTCGGAGACCCCAAACGATCATGTCCTGTGACTGTGTGCTTTTTGCCACTTGGTCCATTCTTAACTAATTCACCTCAGCCGTTTAAATGGTTCCCCCCCACCTCGCTCACGCCACAAGTAATTTACCTGCTTCTCGACCTGAAAAATGTAGGCAGAACGTTTCTTCCTCTTCTCCTGAAACACGTTCTGAATCCCCATCGTAAGCTCCACTGGGCTTCCCATTGCAGCAAAAACTTTTTCTAGCGCTTCCACGTAGCCCGCAGAGTAGCAAAAGGGCTCTATGCCTTTAAGGATCCACTGCCATTACATCAGCGCTCCTCTGAACTAAAACAAACTCTTCGCCTACCATTTTGTTAAACCTCTGCTCCATGATTGTAACTGTTCCTAATGCCTTTCGTGGTACTTCAGTCCAAATCAACAATTCATTGGAACTATGAATGTCTACCCTACTCAATACACGCACATTCGTTACCGGTAACCCCATGGATTCGCACCACCACTCAACCCTTGCAGTGTCCATAACCATGCATCTAAATCACTTTGCCAAATAATAGTTTAACAAGCATAAATACAAACCCACTGATCAATGCTCAGGGCAATCACACAGCATCCAACGAAAACAATCAGTACATACCTCCACATATGAAACCCTGTTGGTTTCCTTGGCTGTGCTAGTTTAGGGAATACATACTCTAGTCCCACCAAACCCATGAGATTGAAACCGCTCTCCCACCCCAAACCGCAGTTGGTATGGATGCTGTGCAATTTGTTACCTTGTTACAACTCAGTGCCAAGAAATAACAGACAGCATGCCGCACACGATTACAGGAATTATATTTATAAATCTCAACTTAAAAGGCTAGTAATGAAAAGAAAGATAAAACAAAGGGCCCACTATATTTAAACAGTCAAATGTACACAAGTTGGAGCTCAACTCTTCCAAAAGACCAATCCTCAGTCAACTATGGTACCTTACTCCATCAAGTCACAGATCCTATGACCGGTTCTCTCCAGCGTCTTCCCTCTTCATCTCCCACTGAACGAAGAATCCAGCTCACATTCTAAAGCACCCGTTATCTCTAACCATAATCCAAACACTACTTCTACAGAAAGACCATTATGGTAGCAGTGAAAACTTTTCCAGGGTGTTACACCACTAATAATTTTGCTATACAAAAGGCCAATTCAAGACGTAATATGCTATCAGACTTACAAAGACTGTGCCAGAAAAGTTAATTGATGTTTACTTACAATCTAACAGGTCGTATTCTGATGCATTAGGGTTAAGTTTAGGTGCTAACCCTAACCTCTTAATTAAGTACTTCAAACATAAAAAATCCACAAATAAAAGAAGTGGGATTTGAATTCTTCGTTAAGAGTATTAGTGCACTCACAAAATCCCTGCAGTTTAACGACACAGTGCAACAGTTGAACATGTGAAAAATTCCTTTACATCTCAGGTGTAAAAGGCCACTTGCTGGAAAACATTAATCCCTTCAATTTCAATATAAAATTCTAATATTTTGATTGGAATTTCAGAAAATATGACTCCGTACCTCTTCAGTGGCTGTCCTAATTGGTATGTGTTGCCGGTAGCTGACAGGTTTTTTGTTTTCATCAACCTCATAATCCTCTTCATTCATCCACTCATTGAATACATCAGTGTCCAAGATCCATTTGGCATGGACCTAAACATGGCAACTAATTTTAAATGCTTTCAAAAACCAATGAGTTCAACAAAATATCCAAATTGATTTATAAAAACATTACATTTTCAATGGGGGAGCAGGAGGAGAAACAGAAAATAGAAGAAACATTCGTTTGCATAACCTGGCAGCTTCTCTTCTCCAACTCAGTATCCTCCCTCCCCCCGCCCCCACTTGCCATGATTCTAGTTTCATAAATGTTGTTAGTCATAGCAACAACTTCCCCAGTGAGAATTTACTCATTTCCAAAAATTTGCCTACCCTTTAATTGGATTAATCTTCACATTGCTGAATTTTCTTAGCCCAGTGCTCTGGCACCACCTCTGATAATTCACCCATTGACTTGGTCGCACTTGTGCATTATTCAGATTGACACATCACATGTACATACATGGAAACATATAGTGAAATGTGTCATTCACATTAACAAGCACACCCAAGGATGTGTTCGGGGCAGCCTGCAAATATTGCACACATACTGATCCTAATATAGTATGTCCACAAGCAACACCATCACCATAAGGCAAGAAATAACCCAGGAAATTACAGACCAGCAAGTCTTACTTCAGTGGTGGGCAAGTTGTTGGAAAAGATCCTGAGAGGCAGAATTTATGAGCATTTAGAGACGTAACCTGATTAGGATAGTCAGTACGGCTTTGCTGATGACACAAAAGTTTGGAGTCCTGTGGATAGTCTGGAGGGTTGTCAAAGGTTACAGCAGGACATTGGTAGGATGCAGAACTGGGCTGAGAAGTGGCAGATGGAGTTCAACCCAGATGTGTGAAGTGGTTCATTTTGGTAGGGCAAATTTGAAGGCAGAATATAATATTAATGGTAAGACCATGGACTTTTTACTCTCCTCCCATCCGGTAGGCGCTACAGGAGCCTCCACTCCCACACCAGCGGTCACAGGAAGAGCTTCTTCCCTGAGACTGTGATCCCGCTGAACCTCACATCACAGCGCTAAGCAGTATTGCACCCATATTGTACTGTCTCAGTACTTTTATATTTATGTGCTGTAGCATTTACTTTTTATTCGCAGTTATTTTGTAAATAACATTATTCTTTGCATTTCTGATCAGATGCTAACTTCATTTCATTGGTTTTATATCTGTATTCAGCACAATGACAATAAATTTGAATCTAATCTAATCTAATTAAAATCTTAGCAGTGTGGAGAATCAGTAAGATCTTGGGGTCCGTCTCCATAGGACATTCAAAGCTGCTGTGCAGGTTGACAGTGAAGAAGGCATAGAAGCACGTTAAGAAGGCATATGGTGTGTTGGCTTTCAATTGTGGGATTGAGTTCAACAGCCGTGAGATAACGTTACAGCTGTACAAGACCTTCATTAGACCCCACTTCGAGTACTGTGTTCAGTTCTGGTCCCCTCACTACAGGAAGGATGTGGATACTATAGATATGGGTGCAGAGGATGCTGCCTGGATTGCAAAGCATGCCATACCAGAATAGGTTGAGTGAATTTGGCCTTTTCTCCTCACAGCGGCAGAGGATGAGAGGTGACCTGACAGAGGTGTACAAGAAGATGAGAGGCCAATAGCCAGAGGCTTTTCCCCAGGACTGAAATGGCTAACACAAGAGGGCATAGTTTTAAGGTGCTTGGAAGTAGGTATAGGTGGGGGGGGGGGGGGCGGAGAGAGAGAGAAGGGATGTTAAAGCAAGTTTCTCACACAGAGTGGTGGGTGCGTGGAATGCACTGCCAGTGACAGTGGTAGAGGTGGATACAATTGGGTCTTTTAAGAGACTTAGATATGGAGGTATATGGAGTTTAGTAAAATATAGGGCTATATGGTAGGGAAATTCTAGGCAGTTTCTAGAATAGTTTACATGGTCAGCACAACATTGTGGGCCAAAGGATCTGTAATGTTCTGTAGATTTCTATGTTCTATGTCTGAGCCACAACTTCCACAGACATGACAGCTTAACGTCATCTTGACCGGAACACTCTCACTAAATAAGCTACTTCTCCTTGGATATTGGTTGAATGAAGATTGGACAGATGGTCAGTGTTTGCATTTCAGACAAGCTAATCAACTAAATCTTGGAACCTGATGCTGCCTTCATCTGATGCTCAGGTACTTAAAATGGAATCAAACTGGCTCCCTCTCCCCAACTCAAGCTAAGCTGAAGTTCAGAAGATAGCTTGTACGGAGTTTGAAGAGAGAGGGAAAGAGAAATAAAGTGCAGAAAAGATATCCTTGATTTTAATTTGAAGCACAATGCAAGCTGCTGATGGATTTACACAAACTTGCCTTCCATGGTCGTTCAGGAATTGCTGGCTCTTCAATCTCAGCATCAATTTCACCGGCTGGTATCCAAGTGTCATAGCTAGTAATTAATAAAACACAAATTAAACCTCAGATATACAGACAAACCACAGGAAATTCTAAATACACAGCATATCAAGTAGCGAAAGAGAAACAGTAGCATTTCAGATCAGTAACAAGGAAACCCAGGAATATTCAAGCTTATCATACAGGTAAGAAAGGGGATATTAGTACAGAGGAGGGTTGCACAGAAAGTGATGACAGAAGCAATGGCAGTGTAAGATGAAGTATGATCATTCAACAAAGATGGGAAACAATAGTCAAAGAGCATAAAAAGGAAAAATAATCTGAAATTACTGAGGGGAAAACAGTAAGCAACTGGAAATTAGCAAAAGCCAGAAAGCTTAACTATCAAAATTAGTTAAATTCAATGTCAAGTACAAAAGATGAATCAGAAAACATGACATGCTTTGAGCTTGCATTGCTCTTCAGCTGATTAGGACAGGATACCAAGAATAAGGGAAATAAAGCAGGGTTGGGTGGAGAGAGAAAGTGACCGGGAAATTTCCGCTTTAGGAAACTGAAATGAACTCAGGTGATCCGTGTTCAATCTCCCCAGTATAGAGACCACATTGAGGAAAGCCAATTACATTAGTGAAATACAAATGATTGGTTTATCATTGTCACATACTGAGAGAACACTAACCCTTCTGAACTTGAAAAAGCCAGGTTCAGAACTTGAATTAGGAATGACAAAAGAATGTGTGGGCAAGCAATAAAAATCAGAACAACACATAAAATGCTGGAGGAACCTGCAACTCAGGCTGAAACGTCAGCTGTACTCTTTTCCTAGATGCTGCCTGGTCTGCTGAATTCCCCCAGCATTTTGTGTGCGTTGCTCCAATTTTCGATATCTGCAAATTTTCTTTTGCTTGCAAAAGAATGACAACCAAGTTTAATATCACTGACATATAGTGCCTATAAAAAGTATTCACCCCCCCCCCAAGAAGCTTTCATGTTTTATTGTTTAACATTGAATTAGTGGATTTAATTTGGCTTTTTTTTGACAATGATCAACAGAAAGAGACTCTTTAGTGTCAAAGTGAAACCAGATCTCTACATAGTGATCTAAATTAATTAAAATAACTGATTGCTTAAGTATTTACCCCCTTTAATATGAAACACCAAATCATCACTAGTGCAGTTCGAAGTCACCTATTAGTTAAATTGAGACTATACCCTCTGCAGTTCAGAAGAATGAGGGGATCTTATACATCATTTTTAAAAGGATAGATAGATAGAAGTAGGAAAGTTGTTTCCATTGGTAGGTGAGACTAGAACTAGGGGAACAAGGTTCAGGGGAGAATATTTAGGATGGAGAAGAGGAGAAACTGTTTTTCCCAGAGAGTGGTGAATCTGTGGAAGGCAGGTAGATGGAGCTGAGTTTACAGACAGATCAGCCATGATCTTATTGAATGGTGGGGCAGGCTCGATGGGCTGGATGGCCTACTCCTGCTCCTATTTCTTATGTTCTTATTACCTCTCAACCACTAAGCGCTTGATGCAAAGGGGATAACTTCACTTGCGCTTTCATTGAACCGTTCCTACAACTATGGAATCACTCCAAGGACTCTCCATCTCATGTTCTTGACATTTGTTGTTTATTATTTATTATTATTTCTTTCTTTAGCATTTCCAGTGTGCCGTCTTCTACACTCCGGCTGAATGTCCAAGTTGATGCAGTCTTTCATTGATTCTATTATGGTTATTATTTTATCATCAATTGAGTATGCCCACAAGAAAATTAATCTCAGGGTTTTGAAGATGTCGATACTGGGGAGGCTAGTGCCTATGATGGAGCTGGCTGATCAAACAGCACAAGCGTACAGTTCCACTAGTTCACACTCTCCACACACAGCGTTACTACATTCACAGCAGCACACACCTATCTGGGAACATTCCCCAGTGCACCAGCACCTGCTTGTCTCGTTTCATCACAGGTCTCAACCATTCGTCTGCAACAGAAAACAATGAAGGTCAGAAAAGGAAACAGACAGTGAGCTCAGCAAATTTATTTCCTTTGTTTCAACAGGAACAGCAAACAATTTACTTCTGGAACATATGCACCCAAGTTCACTTATTAACTATTTCCAGTATTAATTTAATCTCCAAATCTATGCCCTGGTGGGAACTCAAGTGCAATCACAATATCTCCTACCTTCATCCAGAGAACTTGGAATAGGATAAATTAAATGGGAAGCTTTTGATTTTTCTTCTGTTATTGTTCCCTAAATGTGTAAAAGTGTGCAGATATTAGCAGTGTGAACCAATTTCATACAATTCCATATGTGCATAATACAAAATACACAAGACAGCCCCTTGCCCATATTTTATACACACACTATATAGGCATGTTGATAGATAGATAAAGGGAGTCACAATGCACAATTCAAAATGCTAACATAAAGACTATTCTTCAATTAGATAAAAAAATATATACCTGGTGTCTCTTAACAATATCTTTCCATTTACTTGCAAGCTTCTGGTCAAGTTCAGGAGAGAGGTAGATCGTTGGTCTTGTCAAACAATTATTCTAAAAAAAAATTTACTCAGTGATAAAGGAACTTTAAAAAATTCTGTAGATTTCAAACAGCAAAGTTCTATAAGCACAGTATCTGCATTGCCATTTAATTATGGAGGAAATCTCCGAGAACTAAATGCAATATGGGGTGCGTCAAGTTTCTGGCAACCTCATCTCACGCTGTCTACATGGTAGGATCAAGGTAGGTACTAGGGAAGTATACGGTCATGCATTTTAGTAAAAGGAATAAGAGCGTAAGAGGCAGAGCTAAGTAGTCATGGCGCCCAACAGCAATTTCTTTCCTTGCATCTTCGAAAACAGTTCTATTTCCATCTCTAATATCTCTATTTTTCCCTTTCAGGGCTCTTTTGAAGACCCTGATCTGGAGTTACACGCTGACCACGGATCTTTGCAGGAATGGGACCCGCTCTTGGGGTTCCACAATCAGCCACTATTCGGCATGCCAGAGGATTGGCCTAAGATTTCGGCACGGATTCAGAAGCCTGAGATCGGGGAACTAGAGACTGGCGGATCAAGGGTCGGTGTCACCACAGGAGACCTGTGTGTTGTTGAGAGAGTTGGAACATCTGCTGTGTGCCTGGGGACCTGGGATCTTGGTGAACTTTAGGCACAGAGCTCGAAAAAAGCGACGCAACAAACTTTTAACATCGTAAACCAGCAAGTTGTTTGTTATGTCTCCCCGCTCATTGGAAAATGGAGTCACCGCTTTCTCCCTTATTAGGAGAGAGAGAGCCTGCAGCATGTCGAATTATCAGGTGAACAATGTAGTCTTTGGGGTAACTAAAAGTCCGTGTCTTTGCTATTGCTTTGCTCACGCTTGAGTGCTGGTAGTGGGTGCGCTTTATTTTTGCCGGTGGGAGAAGGGGATTGTTGCTCTGCTGCTGCTTGCTGGAGGGAAAGAGTGGGGGGGACTTTGGGGTTCTAACATTTAACTGTCATTCATTCTTAGGGCACTCCTCTGTTTTCGTGGATGGCTGCGAAGAAAAAGCATTTCAGGATGTATACTGTATACACTTCTCTGACATTAAATTGCACCTTTGAACCTTTGACTATTTTCCAAATGGGGAGAAAACTAAAAACTAAATCACAGGTACAAAATTACCTCCTGCAGGATTCCCTAAAGATTAATTTGCAGGTTCAGTCAAAGATAAGGAAGGCAAATGCAATGTTAGCATTCATTTCAAGAGGACTGGAATACAAAAACAAGAATGTGATGCAGAGGCTTTATAAAGGCATTGGTCACACTGCAGAGTATTGAGAGCATTTTGGGTCCATATTGTGAGAGGGTCCAGAGAAGGTTCAGAAGAATAATCCCAGGAATGAAATGGTTAACATATGAGGAGTGTTTGATGGCTCTGATCCTGGACTTGGAGGTAAGAAAGAAAACCTCACTGAAATCTACAGAATGTTGAAAGGCCTAGATAAAGCAGATATAATAGTCTTAAGAGCCCCTTAGATAGGTACATGGAGCTTAGAAAAATAGAGGGCGATGTACAGGGGAAATTCGAGGCAGAGTCTAGAGCGGCACAACATTGTGGGCCGAAGGGCCTGTAATGGGCTGTAAATTTCTATGTGGAGAGGACGTTTCCTATAGATGTTGAGTCTAGGACCAGAGGGCACAGTCTCAGAATAGAGGGATGTTCCTTTAGGGCAGCAATGAGGGATTTCTTTCGCCAGAGGGTCGTGAATCTGTGGAATTTCTTGCCAGTCAGCTTTGGACGCCAGGTCATTGAATGTATTTAAGGCAGAGGCTGACATGTTCTTGATTCATCAGGACATCAACGGTTCAAACACGGCCACAAAATACTAAATTCCTGAGAAAACAAATTATTTTCCTCAGTGTTGCATGTGCACGAAATCATGTGGTTTTTAAGTGTTTATCATGAGTTTACAAATACTGAATTAACGTCATGCTACCAAAGCATCTCCCATGAATAACACAAGAATAGATTGCCATCCAAATCAGTACAGAATATTCATTCAGATGAAAATTGTACCAGAAAAATTTTCAAAACACTGCAGATGCAGCAAAGCTGAAGTAACAGAAAATATCAGAAATATTCAGCTAGTTGGGCTGTGCTTATGAAAAGAGAAACAGGAATTTATGCCCTGATGAAAGGTCACTCCACAAAATGTCATCTGTTTATTCCTCTCCATAGGTGCTGGCTGACCCAAGTTTCATATGTGTTGCTTCGGGTTTCCAGCATCTGCAGAATCTCATGTTCAAGAGGTTATGTCTTAGTCAGAGACACTTCATTAGCAAAGCTGTGATTTTCCCACCATTGCAGTCTGACCTACTGACAAACATACCTGCACCAAAGTCTTTTCTATTGTCATAAACATCTCTACATTACGATCCATTCTGGATGGATTTTGCAGGTCAAACCGTCTCCTAAAAAAAAAAAGCAAAATGTGGCATTTATTAATCTCTGAACAGTCTGAAAAATTAAAGTTCAAATCTCAAAGCACATTATCAAAGTATGTACAAAGTATACAACCTTGAGATTCATCTTTTTGCAGGTAGCCACAAAACAAAGAAATACTATATAACCCGTTTATAGAAAAACTTCTACACAAGACCATCAAACTTGCAAAAGAACAAATAACACAGAATATTAATCAGCAAACTGCAGACTCCCCAAAAATGAGTCCACAACTAGGAGTGACCAAGGCGGGTGAAGCCAGTCCAAGAGCCAATGGCCACAACCAGCAAATCAATCAGTTCAGTGACATGTCAATGGTTGCAGGCCACAGCAGCAGATCCAGTTCCATGCCAGAGCAACTCAATCAAATCGTGCAAATAGTGAAGCGTGTTCATCGCTGAGGCCATTAAACATCAAAGCACAGCCAAAAGTGAATCTGCAGTCATGAGCCGCTGGCATGATTGAACTTTGCAGTTCAGGACCCAGGACTCCTGCACCTTCTGCCTGCAGCAGCCAAGAGGGAGATCGATCAAAAGTAGGAACATGGCATTGAAAATCCATTCATTCTCTGTTCTCGGCTCCATTTTAATCTGGCTTGATACATTAAGTGGTGTGGAGTAATGGAGCTGACCATGGACAAGTGTTCCGCCATTAGGAATAGATGCAGCGTGCACCCCCAGCAACATCCACAGCTGCACCCCATGCCAAATCCCCCAGATCCTTTAGTCAACCAAAGAAATACATACTTAAAAGTTGAATACATCCATCACAGTTCAGAAGGAATAGGGAATCAAATTTGAATCGAATTGACTTTATTTCTTACATCTTTCACATATACAAGTAAAAATCTTTACGTTACATCACCGTCTAAATGTGCAATCATAGTAATTTATAATAACTTATAATAAATAGAACAGTCAGTATAACATAGAAATGCAGTCAAATCAGAGCAAATTAATCAGTCGGATGGCCTGGTGGAAGAAGCTGTCCTTGAGTCTGTTGGTCCTGGCTTTTATGCTGTGGTACCATTTCCCAGATGGTAGCAGCTGGAATAGACTGTGGTTGGGGTGGTTTGGGTCCCCAAAGATCCTACTGGCCCTTTTTTCCATACCTGTCTTTGTAAGTATCCTGAATTATGGCAAGATTACAATTGTACAGATGCGCTGGGTTGCCTGCACCACTCTCTGCAGAGTCCTGCGACTAAGGAAGGTACAGTTCCCATACCACACAGTGATGCAGCCAGTCAGGATGCTCTCAATTGCGCCCCTGTAGAAAGTTATTAGGATCTGGAGACCTATACCAAACTTCCTCAACCATCTGAGGTGAAAGAGGCGGTGTTGTTCCTTTTTCACCACACAGTTGGAGTGTACAGACCATGTGAGGTTCTCAGTGATGTGGATGCCAAGGAACTTAAAGCTGTTTACCCTCTCAACCCCAGATCCACTGATGTCAATAGAGGTTAGTCCATCTCCATTCCTCCTGTAATCCACGACCAGCTACTTTGTTTTTGAAACATTGAGGGAGAGGTTGTTTTCTTGACACCACTGTGTCAGAGAGATGACTTCTTCCCTGTAGGCCACCTCGTTATTGTTTAAGATTAGGCCAATCAATGTAGTGTTGTCAGCAAATTTAATTAGCAGATTAGAGCTGTGGGTGACGATACAGTCATGGGTATACAGAGAATAAAGGAGGGGACTTAGTACAGTCTTGAGGGGCTTCCGTGTTGCCTGTCAGAGGTGTGGAGGTGAGGAAGATCACTCTTATCACCTGCCGGCAATCTGACAGGAAGTCCAGGATCCAGCTGCACAAGACAGGGTGAAGGCCGAGGTTGCTGAGCTTCTTGTTGAGCCTAGATGGATTTATAGTGTTGAATGATGAACTGTAGTCCGAGAACAGCATTCTGACATGAGCATTCTTCTTCTCCAGATGTACAAGGACGGTATGTAGAACAGTGGCTATTGCATCATCTGTCAACCGGTTGTGTCAGTAGGCAAATTGTAGGGGGTCCAGTTTGGGTCGTAGCAAACTGCAGATGTAATCCTTGACCAGCCTCTCAAAGCATTTGCTTATTGTTGAAGTAAATGCAACAGGATGCCAGTCATTCAGGCATTTTACCTTGGTCTTTTTTGGTACACGGACAATGATGGATAATTTGAAGCAGGAGGGCACTTTACACTGGGAGAGGGAGAGATCCAGTGGTTTTGTAAACTATCCATAAGCTGTCTGCAAGATATCGCCATTGGTCATGAACTAAGAACTCAATGGAGTGCCAATCAAATCTTCTGGTATTGAGGATACACCTATACAAATCCCTGCAGCATCAGCTGACCCAATGATCTCTGTCTCGGAGGACAACATCAGAACATCTTTCAAGAGCGTGAACTCTTATAAGGTGTCAAGTCCTGATGGTGTACCTGCTACAAGCTGCTGTCTACTAACTACAGCTCAGCATTCAACGCAATCATACCCTCACTTCTAATCAAAAAGCTCCAAAACCTGGGCCTCTGTACCTCCCTCTGCAACCAGATCCTTGACTTCTCACCAGACCAGTCTTTGCAGATTAAAATAACACCCCCTTCTCACTGACAATCAACACAGACATACCAAGGATATGTGCTTGGCCCAATGTTCTCTCTCCACACCCACAACTGTATGGCTCAGCACAGCTCAAATACCCATCAAAAGAAAATGATAGTAATGCAATTTCTGTCCATAATATTTATGCCTCTCATCGTACACACCTCTATCAGGTCACCTCTCATCCTCCGTTGCTCTAAGGAAAAAAGGCCAAGTTCACTCAACCTATTCTCATAACGCATGCTCCCCAATCCAGGCAACATCCTTGTAAATCTCCTCTGCACCCTTACTATAGTTTCTACATACTTCCTGCAGAGAGGTGACCAGAACTGAGCACAGTACTCCAAGTGGGGTCTGACCAGGGTCCTCTATAGCTGTAACATTAAGCCTCGGCTCCTAAACTCAATCCCACAATTGATGAGGGCCACTGCACCGTATGCCATCTTAACCAGAGTAAACCTGCGCAGCAGCTTTGAGTATCCTGTGGACACAGGCACCAAGATCCCTCTGATCCTTCACACTGCTAAGAGTCTTACCATTAATACTATATTCTGCCATATTTGACCTACCAAAATGAACCACCTCACACTTATCTGGGTTGGACTTCATCAGCTACTTCTCAGTGTAGTTTTGCATCCAATTGATGTCCCACTATAACCTCTGACAGTCCTCCACACTATCCACAACACCCCTAACCTTTGTGTTATCAGCAAATTTACTAACCTATCCCTCCACTTCCTCATCCAGGTCATTCATAAAAGTTATGGAGAAGGGGTCCCAGAACAGATCCCTGAGGCACACCACTGGTCACCAGCCTCCATGCAGAACATGACCAGTCAACAACCACTTTTTGCCTTCTGTGGGCAAGCCAATTCTGGAACCACAAAGGTCCCCTTGGATCCCATGCCTCCTTACTTTCTCAATAAGCCTTGAATGGGGTACCTTATCAAATGCCTTGCTGAAATCCATATACACTACATCTACTGCTCTACCTTCAATGTGTTTAGTCACATCCTCAAAAAATTCAATTAAGCTCGTAAGGCATGACTTGCCTTTGAAACAGTCATGCTGACTATTTCTAATCATATTATGCCTCTCCAAATCTTCATAAATCCTGCCTCTCATGATCTTTCTCATCAACTTACCAACCACTGAAGTAAGACTCACTGGTCTATAATTTCCTCGGCTATCTCTACTCCCTTTCTTGAATAACGGAACAACATCTGCAACCCATTGCCAGAGGCTCAGCAATCTCCTCCCTCAGTAGCCTAGGGTGTATCTTGTCCGGTACTGGTGGCTTATCCGACTTGATGCTTTCCAAAATCACCAGTACATCCTCTTTCTTAATATCTATATGCTAAAGCTTTTCATTACACTGCAAGTCCTCCTTACAATCGCCAAGGCCCTTTTCCACAGTGAATACTCAAGCAATGTATTCATGTATCTCCGCTATCTCCTCCGGTTCCATATATACTTTTCCAGTTTCACATTTGATTGGTCCTATTCTCTCACGTCTTACCCTCTTGCTCTTCACATATTCGTAGAATGCCTTGGGGTTTTCCTTAACCCTGTCCACCAAGGCTTTCTCATGGCCACTTCTGGCTCTCCTAAATTCTTTCTTAAGCTCCTTCCTGCGACCCTTATAATCTTCTAGATCTCTATCATTACCTAGTTTTTTGAACCTTTCATAAGCTTTTCTTATCTTCTTGACTAGATTTTAGACAGCCTTTGTACACTATGGTTCCTGTACCCTACCATCCTTTCCCTCTCATTGTAATGTACCTATGCAGAACTCCACGCAAATATCCCCTGAACATTTGCCATATTTCTGCCGTACATTTCCCTGAGAACATCTGTTCCCAATTTATGCTTCCAAGTTCCCGCCTGAGAGCTTCATATTTCCCCTTACTCCAATTAAACGCTTTCCTTACTTCCTATCCCACTCCAATGCTATGGTAAAGGAGATAGAATTATGATCACTATCTCCAAATGCTCTCCCACTGAGAGACCTGACACCTGACCTGGTTCATTTCCCAATACCAGATCAAGAACAGCCTCTCCTTATGTAGGTTTATCGACATATTGTGTCAGGAAACCTTCCTGAACATATCTAACAAACTCCACCCAATCTAAACTCCTTGCTCTAGGGAGATGCCAATCAATATTGGGGAAATTAAAATCTCTCACCACAACAACCGTTATTATTGCACAGGTCCAGAATCTGTCTCCCTATCTGCTCCTCTATATCTCTGTTACTATTGGGTAGTCTATAAAAAACACCCAGTAGAGTTATTGACCCCTTCCCGTTTCTAATTTCCAAGAGACTCAGTAGACAATCCCCCAATGACTTCCTCCTTTTCTGTAGCCATGACATTATATCTGATCAGCAGTGCCACGCCCTCACCTCTTGCCTCCCTCCCTGTCCTTTCTGAGACATCTAAAGCCTGGCACTCTAAGTAGCCATCCCTGCCCCTGAGCCATACAAGTCTCTGTAATGGCCACAATATCATAGCTTCAAGTACTGATCTACCTCTAAGCTCATTCGCTTTGTTCATGATACTCCTTGCATTAAAATAGACACATCTCAAACCATCAGTCTGAGCACACCCCTTCTCCATCACCTCCCTCTCACACTGTCTACATGCTCTCTTGATTGTGAGCCAATGCCCCCTCCTCCGTCTCCAGTTCGGTTCCCACCCCCCCAATTCTAGTTTACACTCTCCCCAATAGCCTGAGCAAACCTCTCCCTCGGTTTCACTGCAACCCGTCCTCTTTGCACGTGTCATGCCTGCCCCAAAAGAGGTCCCAATGATTCTGAAATCTGAATCCCTGCTCCAATCCCTCAGCCACACATTTATCCACCACCTCACTCTATTCCTATACTCACTGTCATGTGGCACAGGCAGTAATCCTGAGATTACTACCTTTGAGGTCCTGCTTCTCAACTTCCTTCCTAATTCACTACAGTTTTCAGGGAGTTACAATGAAAATACAATGAAATACAATGTTGGAGAGTATATGGCTATGCACTTTGGTGGAAGAAATAAATGGGCAGATTATTATTTATATGGGGAGAGAATTCAAAATGCAAAAATGCAAAGAGCCTTGTGAGTTATTGTGTAGGATACCCTAAAGAATGACCTTTAGGTTGAGTCGGTGCTGAAGGCAAATCAAATGTTGGAATTCATTTCTAAAAGTACAGAATACAAGCACAGGGATGTGATGTTGAGGCTCTATAAGGCACTCGTGAGACTTGGAGTATCGTGTGCAGTTTTGGGCTCCAATTTTAGAAAGGATATACTGACATTGGAGAGGGTTCAGAGAGGATTCACGAGAATGATTCCAGGAATGAAAGGGTTACCGTATGAGGAACATCTGGCAGCTCTTGGTCTGTATTCCTTGGAGTTCAGGAGAATGAGGGGGGATCTCACAAAAACATTCTGAATCTTAAAAGGCCTGAACAGATTAGATATGGTAAAGTTATTTCCCATGGTAGGGGAGTCTAGGACAAGAGAGCACGGCTTCAGGAGTGAAGGACATCCATTTAGAACAGATGCAGAGAAATTACTTTAGTCAAAGGGTGGTAAATCTGTGGAATTTGTTGCCACGAGTAGCTGTGGAGGCCAAGTCATTGGGTGCATTTAAGGCAGTGATAGATTGGTTCTTGATTAGCCAAGGCATCAAAGGCTATGGGGAGAAGGCAGGGGAGTGGGGATGACTGGAAGAATTCCATCAGACCATGATTGAATGGCAGAGCAGACTCAATGGGCCGAATGGTGGTCTCCTCCTATATCTTATGGTCTTAAGATACAACAGAGCTTGAGGAGTAAAAGGACGAGGGGTGGCAGTACTAGTCAGTAAAAATGTCATGACAGTGCTCAGTCAGGGCAAACTGGAGAACTCATCTCGTGAGGTGTCACGTGCAGAACTGAAGAATAAAAAGGTAAAACCACCTTAAAGGGGCTATATATTACAGACCATCCAACAGTTGTAGGGAGGTTAGAGGAAAAAATTTGTAGAGAGATCGCAGACCATTGCCAGAACATATTGACTGGGAGTCCCATACTGTAAAAGAACTAGAGCTTGTCAATTGTGTTCAGGAAAGTTTTCTTCATCAGTATGTGGAAGTCCCAAAGAGAGAGCATGCGACACTTGATTTGCTGTTAGGAAATGAGACAGGACAAGTGACATTAGTTTGTGTAGAGGAACACTGCATCTGGAGATCATAATCCTATTAGTTTCTAAGTAAATATGCAACAAGATTGGTCTGGTCCGCAGATTGACATTCTAAATTGGAGAAAAGCCAATCTGCCAAGTAGGATGGGACAGGTTGCTTCCTGGTTAAGATGCACTTCATAAGTGAGAGCTTTTCAAAAATGAAAGTTTGAGTACAAAGCTTGCATGTGCTTATCAGAACACAAGGTAAAATTAACAAGTGTAGGGAAGCTTGGATTTCAAGAAATATTGAGGGGAAAAAAAGCAGGTGCATAGCAGACATAGGCAGGTAGGAACAAATGAGATACCTATGGAGTGCAAGAAATTTGACAGAACACTAAACAGACAGACACAGAGCCCATAGATGCAAAGCAAAACGGTATCAACTTCATGGACCCTATACACATTACACAAGAGGAGGGATTTGCAGATGGAATACCTGGTAAGGCTCAGAAAACCTGTGCCAACCTACTAGCGGGAGTATTCAAGGACATTTTCAACCTCTCACTGCTACGGTCGGAAGTTCCTACTTGCTTCAAAAAGGCAACAATTATACCGGTGCCCAAGAAGAATCATGTGGGCTGCCTTAATGACTATCGCCCGGTAGCACTCACATCGACAGTGATGAAATGTTTTGAGAAGTTGGTTATGACCAGACTGAACTCCTGCCTCAGGAAGGATCTGGACCCACTGCAATTTGCCTATCGCCACAATAGATCGACGGTAGATGCAAACTCAATGGCTCTCCACACAGCTTTAGACCACCTAGACAACACAAACGCCTACATCAGGATGCTGTTCATCGGCTATAGCTCAGCATTTAATATCATCATTCCCACAATCCTGACTGAGAAGTTGCAGAACCCGGGCCTCTGTACTTCCCTCTGCAATTGGATCATTGACTTCCTAACTGGAAGACCACAATCTGCGCGTATTGGTGATAACATATCCCGCTCATTGTTGATAACACTGGTGCACCTCAGGGGTGTGTGCTTAGCCCACTGCTCTACTCTCTATATATACGTAATTGTGAAGCTAGGAATAGCTCAAATACCATCTATAAATTTGCTGACGATACAACCATTGTTGGTAGAATCTCAGGTGGTGACAAGAGGGCGTACAGGAGTGAGATATGCCAACTGGTGGAGTGGTGCCGCAGCAACAACCTGGCACTCAATGTCAGTAAGACAAAAGAGCTGATTGTGAACTTCAGGAAGAGTAAGGCGAAGAAATACATACCAATCCTCAGAGGGATCAGAAGTGGAGACAGTGAGCTGCTTCAAGTTCCTGCATCTCAAGATTTCTGAGGATCTAACCTGGTCCCAATATATCGATGTAGTTACAAAGAAGGCAAGACAGCGGCTATACTTCATTAGGAGCTTGAAAAGATTTGGCACGTCAACAAATACACTCAAAAACTTCTATTGTTGTACCATGGAGAGCATTCTGACAGGCTGCATCACTGTCCGGTGTAGAGGGGCTACTGCACAGGATCGAAAGAAGCTGCAGAAGGTTGTAAATCTAGTCAGTTCCATCTTGGGCATTAGCCTGCAAAGTACCCAGGACATCTTCAGGGAGCGATGTCTCAGAAAGGCAGCGTCCATTATTAAGGACCTCCAGCACCCAGGACATGTCCTTTTCTCACTGTTACCATCAGGTAGGAGGTATAGAAGCCTGAAGGCACACACTCAGCGATTCAGGAACAGCTTCTTCCCCTCTGCCATCCAATTCCTAAATGGACATTGAATCCTTGGACACTACCTCACTTTTTTTGATATACAGTATTTCTGTTTTCTGCACGTTTTTTAAAATCTATTCAATATACGTACACTGTAATTGATTACAGTGTAATCAATTTTTTATTTATTACTGTGATATTTGCTATTTTTTTCCCTTCTAGATTATGTATTGCATTGAACTGCTGCTACTAAGTTAACAAATTTCACGTCACATGCTGGTGATAATAAACCAGATTCTTTACGCATATGTCTGTGGACGTCAACAGGACACACGGGTGGTATGTTGCCTCCCAGATGCCAGGGATAGGGTCATTATGGATTGCACCCACAGAATTTTAGAGAGAGAGGGAGGGAGACCAGCCAGATGACTTGGTACATATTGGTACCAAATACATAGGAAGGAAAAGCAAAGAGGTCCTGAAAACTGAATTTAGAGAGCTAGGTAGAAAGCTGAGATGCTGGACATTGAGGGCGGTAATTTCTGGATTTCTGCCTGTACCACTCACCGGTGGAGGTAGAAACAGGACGATTCGGCAGATAAATATATGGCTGAGAAGCTGGCACAGGAGGCAGGGTTTCAGATTCTTCAATCATTGGGATCTCTTCTGGGGGAGACATGACCTGTTTAAAACTGACGGGTTGCACCTGAACCAGAGGGGGACTAATATTCTCGCAGGCAGTTTTGTTGGAGCTGTTGGGGAGGGTTTAACCTAATTTGGCAGGCAGGTAGGAACCAGAATGAAGGCACTCAGGATAGAACAGATGGTTAAAAAAGCATAACATACAGTCAGACTGTCAGGCAGGGCAGGTAGATGATAGGACAACATTACAGCCAGCAGGGCAAGCAACAGTGCATTGGTGATGCAAAATCAAAAGGTAGCAAATAGAGCTTTCAAAGTGTTATATCTCAATACACGGCATACAAAAATTAAGGTGGATGACATTGTTGCACTACTACAGATTGTCAGGTATAATGTGGCCATCACTGAATCGTGGCTGAAAGATGGTCGTAGTTGGGAACTTGATGACTAAGGTTACATTTTGTATGGCGTGGCTCTGCTGGTAAAGAATGGCATCAAATCAGTGGTAAGATGTGACATACGATTAGAGGATGTTGAATCCTTATGGGTTATAAAACTGCAAGGGTAAAACGACCCTGATGGCAGTTGGAATCAGTAGCTGGAATGTGGATCAAAGATTACAACAGGACGTGTATTTGGTACCAATATGCACCAAGTCATCTGGCCGCTCTCCCTCCCTCTAAGATGTGACAGAATAGGATCAATCAAGTGTGACAGTGGAAAAGTGTGTATGGAACCGGAGGAAATAGAGGAGGTACTCAATGAATACTTTGTTTCAGTATTCACTACGGAAAAGGATCTTGGCAATTGTAGGGATGACTTGCAGTGCACTGAAAAGCTTGAGAATGTAGATATTAAGAAGAGAATGTGCTGGAGCTTTACGAAAGCATCAAGTTGGGTAAGTCATCAGGACCAGACAGGATGTACCCCAGGCTACTGTGGGAAATGAGGAAGGAGATTGCTGAGCCTTTGGCAATGATCTTTGCATCATCAGTGAGGATGGGAGAGGCTCCAGAGGATTGGAGGGTTGCAGATGTTGTTCCCTTATTCAAGAAGGGGAGTAGGGATAGCCCAAGATGTTATAAGCCAGTGAGTCTTACTTCAATCGTTCATAAGTTGATGGAGAAGATCCTGAGGGGCAGGATTTATGAACATTTGGAGAGGTGTAATATGATTAGGAATTGTCAGCATGGCTTTGTCAAGGGCAGGTCGTGCCTTACGAGCCTGATTGAATTTTTTGAGGATGTGAATAAACACATTGATGTAGGTAGAGCTGTAGATGTAGTGTATATGGATTTTACCAAGGCATTTGATACAGTACCCCATTCAAGGCTTATTGAGAAAGTAAGGAGGCATGGGATCCAAGGAGACATTGCTTTGTGGATCCAGAACTGGCTTGCCCACAGAAGGCAAAGAGTGGTTGTAGACAGGTCATATTCTGCATGGAGGCCAGTGACCAGTGGTGTGCCTCAGGGGTCTCTTCTGGGACCCCTACTCTTTCTGATTTTTGTAAATGACCTTGATGAGGAAGAGGAGGGTTGGGTTAGTAAATCTGCTGATGACACAAAGGTTGGGGGTGTTGTGGATAGTGTGGAGGGCTGTCAGAGGTTACAACGGGACATTGATAGGATGCAAAACTGGGCTGAGAAGTGGCAGATGGCGTTCAACCCAGATAAGTGTGAAGTGGTTCATTCTGGTAGGTTAAATATAATGGCAGAGTATAGTACTAATGGTAAGACTCTTGGCAGTGTGGAGGATCAGAGGGATCTAGGGGTCCCAATCCATAGGTTGACTCTGTGGTTAAGAAGACATACGGTACATTGGCCTTCATCAATCATGGGATTGAGTTTAAGAGCCCACAGGTAATATTGCAGCTATATAGGACCCTGATCAGACCCCACTTGGAGTACTGTGCTCAATTCTGGTTGCCTCACTACAGGAAGGACGTGGAAACCATAGAAAGGGTGCAGAGGAGATCTACAAGGATGTTGCCTGGATTGGGTAGTACGCCTTATGAGAATAGGTTGAGTGAACTTGGCCTTTTCTCCTTGGAGCAACGGAGGATGAGAGGTGACCTGATAGAGGTGTACAAGATAATAAGGGGCATTGATCGTATGGATAGTCAGAGGCTTTTCTCCAGGGCTGAAATGGCTAGCATGAGAGGGCATAGTTTTAAGGTGCTTGGAAGTAGGTACAGAGGAGATGTCAGAGTTGTTGCTGTTTGTTTTTTTATACGCAGAGAGTGGTGAGTGCGTGGAATGGGCTGCTGGCGGCTGTGGTGGAGGCGGAAATGATAGGGTCTTTTAAGAGACTCCTGGATGGTTACATGGAGTTTAGAAAAATAGAGGGCTATAGGTAAAGCCTAGGTAGTTCTAAGGTAGGGACATGTTCAGCACAGATTTGTGGGCCAAAGGGCCTGTATTGTGCTGTATATTTTCTATGTTTCTACGACATTGAAAAGGTCAAAAAGACAATGTTATGATCACCATCAGAGATTTTAACATGCAGATTGATTGGGAATGGATCTCAAGAGTGAGTTTATTCAATGCCCATGAGATGGCTTTTTAGAGCAGTTTGTCATTGAGTCCACTGGGGGATCGGCTATACTGTACTGTAATGTACCAGAGGTGATTAGGGAGTTTAACGAAAAAGAGCCCTTAGGAGCCAGTGATCAATAGATGATTGAGTTCAACTTGAAATTTGATAGGAAGAAAGTAAAGTCTAACATAGCAGTATTTCAGTGGAGTGAAGGAAATTATAGCAGAATGAGAAAGGAGTTGGCCAGAGTAAACTGGAGGATGACACCAGAGCAGAAGTGGAGTGAGTTCCTGAAAAAATGAGGAAGGTGCAGGACAGATGTATTCTTAAAACGAAGAAATACTCAAATGGCAAAATAATACAACTGTGGCTGACAAGGGAAGTCAAGGCTAATATATAAACAAAAGTGAGGGCATACAACAAAGCAAAACTTAGTAGGGAGACAGGATTTGAGAAGTTTTAAAAACCTACAGTGAGCAACTAAAAGAACGATGAGGGAAAATATGAAATATGAAAGCAAGCTAACAAGCACTATCAAAGTGGATAATAAAAGATTTTTCAAGTCTGTTAAAAAGAGAACTGAGAGCAGATACAAGACCTCTAGAAAATGATGCCAGAGAAATAATAAGGGGGATCAAGGAGACGGCAGATGAACTAAATGAGTATTTTGCATCAGTTTTTACTGTGGAAGACACTAGCAGTGTGCCAGATGTTGAAGGATGTGAGGGAAGAGAAGTGAGTGCACTTGCTATTACAAGAGAGAAGGTGCTCAAAAAACTGAAAAACCTATGGGTACATAAGTCACGCGGATCAGATATACTGCACCCTGAAAGAGGTAGCGGTAGAGATTGTGGAACATTAGCAATGATCTTACAAAATTCATTGGACTCTGGCATGGTGTCAGAGGACTGGAAAATTATATATGTCACTTCACTCTTTAAGAAAGATGGAAGGCAGCAGAAAGGAAATTATAGACCAGTTAACCTGACCTCATTGGTCAGGAAGATGTTAACAGTCAATTGTTAAGGATGAGGTTATGGACTACTTGGTGACACAGGACAAGATAGTACAAAGTCAGTGTGGTTTCCTTCAGGGAAAATCTTGCCAGACGAACCTACTGGAATTCTTTAAGAAGATTACAAGTAGGATGAAGGGGATGCAGTGGATGTTATGTATTTGGACTTCCAGATGGCCTTTTACAAGGTGCCACACATGAGGCTGCTAGTTAAGAGCCCATGGTATTACAGGAAAGTTTGTGGCATGGTTAGGAGGCAGCGAATGGGAAGAAAAGGATCCTTGTCTGATTGACTGCCAGTAACTAGTGGTGTTCCACAGGGGCTGGTGTTGGGACAGATTTTTTTTTTTTTTTTTATATATATATAAATGCAGTACATCAATGATTTAGATGATTGAATAGATGGCTTTGTTGTCAAGTTTGCAGATAATACAAAGATTGGTGGAGGGGCAGGTAGTGTTGAGGAAATGGGTAGGCTGCAGAAGGACTTGGATTAGAAGAATCGGCAAGGAAGTGGCAATTGAAATACAACGCTGAAAAATGCATGGTCATGCACTTTTGGTAGCAGAAATAAGTGTGCAGACCATTTTCTAAATAGGGTGAAAATCCAAAAATCTGAGAAGAAAAAGGACTTGGAGTCCTTGTGCAGAACACCCTGAAGGTTAACTTGCAGGTTGAGTAAGTGGTAAGGAAGGCAAATGCAATGCTAGCGTTCATTTCTAGAAGTCTTGAATACAAGTGCATAGATTTGATGCTGAGGCTTTATAAGGCACTGGCGAGGCCCCCCCTTGCATATTGTGAACAGTTTTGGGCCCCCCCATCTCAGAAAAGATGTGCTGGCATTGGAGAAGGCCCTGAGGAGGTACACAAGAATGATTCCAGGAATGAAAGGGTTATCATATGAGGAACGTTTGATGGCTCGGGGCCTGTACTGGGGGGAGAGAGAGAGAGAATCTCATTGAATCCTTTCAAATGTTGAAATGTCTAGACCAAGTAGATGTGGAAAGGATGTTTCCCATGGTTGGAGAGTCTAAGACAAGAGGGCACAGCTTCAGAATAGAGGGGTGCCCTTTCAAAACAGACGCGGCGAAACTTCTTTAGCCAAAGGGTGGTGAATTTGTGGAATTTCTTGCCACATGCACTGTGGAGGCCAGGTTGTTGTGTGTATTTAAGACAGAGATTGAGGTGTTCTTGATTGGACATGGCATCAAAGTCTATGGGGTCAAGGAGGGAAAATAAAGGATCAGCCATGATTGAATGGCAGAGCAGACTCAATGGGCCAAATAACCTAATTCTGCTCCCATGTCTTCTGGTCTTATATTAGGGTGGATAAATCCCCAGGGCCTAACAAGATGTTCTCCCTGGTATGAGTAACTGGATAGATATGGACTGATTAAGGATAGTCAGCATGGCCTCTAGCATAGTTGGTCATGTCTTAGCAATATTATCTATGAGTTTTTCCAAGGAGGCTACTAAGAAAGTTGATGGAGACAAGGCAATGTATGTTGTCTACGTGGACTTTAGCAAGAAATTTGACAAGGTTCTGAATGGGAGGTTAGTCTAAAAGTTCAGTCGGTCGACATTCAAGATGAGATAGTAAACAGGATTAGACAGTGACTTCATTGGAGAAGTAGTAGTTGACGATTGTCTCTGTCTGCTGGCCTGTAGCTAGTGGGGTTTCGCAGGGACCAATGCTAGGTCCATTGCTGTTTGTCATCTGTATCAAGGATCTGATTGATAATGTGGTTAACTGGATTAGCAAATTTAGAGACGACACCAAGATTGGAGGTGTAGTGGATAGTGAGGAAGGCTAACGTGGCTTGCAGCACTATGCGACATTGTACTTCCGTAGGACCAGCAAGGGTACATCTTACACAGTGTATGGTAGGGCACTGAGGAGCGTGGCGCAACAAAAGGATCTGGGAAAACAGGTCCATAATTCATTAAAAGTGGCGTCATAGGTTGATAGGGTCGTAAAGAAAGCCTTTGGTACATCGACCTTCATAAATCAATGTACTGAGTACTGGAAATGGGATGTTATGTTAAAGTTGCACAAGACATTAATGAGACCCAATTTGGAGTATTCTGTGCAGTTTTCGTCATCTATCTACAGGAAAGATGTAAATAAGGTTTAAAGAGTACAGACAAAATTATCAAGGCTATTGCTGGATGTGGATGACCTGAATGGAATGACTGAATAGGTTAGGACTTCGCTCCTTGGAGCGTAAAAGATTGAGGGGAGATCTGATAGAGGTAAGCAAAATTATAAGGGGTAAAGATAGGCTTTTTCCACTGAGGTTGAATGGGACTACAACTGGAGATCCTGGGTTAAGTGTGAAAGGTGAAAACTGTACGGGGAACATGAACGGAAACTTCTTCACTCAGAGTGTGAATGAGAGTGTGCAATGAGCTGCCAGCAAAAGTGGTACAAGTGAGCTCAATTTCAATGTTTCAGAAGTTTGGATAGGTACTTGGATGGCAGCACATGGAGTGCTATGGCCCAACTGCAGGTGGATTGGCGTAGGCAGTTTAACTAGTTTGGCGAAGATTAGATGAGATGAAGGGACTGTTCCTGTGCTGTAGTTTTCTATGACTCTAATACACATCCCCACGGGTCTGTTTCTTCGCTGTACTTTTCTGTGACTATGACTCCACAAGAATTTCTCCCTTATTTGATGGAGACAGCCGTGAGAAGCACGGAGGAACACCTGGAGAAACTTCTGAAATACCCACTTCGCTGCCGCTGCTACTGTGCGATCAAGAATCTCCAGAGGGGAAGGCCCCAAATCCTCGGCTTTGCCTACTGCCTTTTGCCAGGGCCGGGGCCGAAGCGCTCTGCAGAGATGGTGCTTGGTGTCATAGAGCTGGTTGGAGGCTCGGAGTTTTTGGACGGACTTGGAGTCGGACTGTGGCCGTATGCTTCCAGGATGCTGCATCGGCAAGTTTGCGGCGCTGGAGGTTCACCGTCTGCGTGAGATGATGGGACTTTCGAGAGACTTTGAGACTTTTACCATGTCCATGGTCTGTTCTTATCAAATTACAGTATTGCTGTGAACTGTTGTAACTATATGTTATAATTATGTGGTTTTTGTCAGTTCTTCCAGTCTGTTTGTCATGTGTTTCTGTGATATCATTATGGAAAAAACATTGTATCATTCCTTATTGCATGCATTACTAAATGACAATAAAAGAGGACTGCGTGTCCTCATAATCTAATTTCAGTGGACATGATTGGGAGGTCAACAGCAGTATTGTGGGAGTGCGTGCGGGAGAAGGAAAACAAAGTGAAACCCATCAAACCTGTGCTCCCTTCCCTGTGTTGGAGTGTGATTATAAAATCTTCATTTCCTGACAAGTATCCTGTTTACATTTTCCTGAAGGCCACTTTAACGCAATCCCTAGTAATGTCGTTAGTAATGCAAATCCCAATCTCACTCACCCAAGTAACAAATTACAGAGATAAATCGTACATCGTTACTTCAGCAGTCAGCAAGCCAACTTACCATCCTTGCTCACTTTTGAATTTGTAAGCAGCACCCAGGATATGGCCTAATGCTCCCCCCGCTTTGAAATCCAGAAAGCATTTTGCCTATATTTGGGAAAGAGAAACAAAACTTCAATGCTGGCTGTATATAGTTCTTGAGACCATTTAGCTTATTTTAGAAACACATTTGAGATTGGAAATAAGCATCCATCAACAAGATCTAAGCCTTTATTTATGAAAGACATAAAAAGTCATGAAAAGTCCTTCGCAATTAGGATTAAGGTGAATCCCAAGGCATTCTATACACAAATCAAGAGTAAGAAGATCATCAAGGAGGGGGTGGAACCACTCATGGCTAAAGGAGGGAACATTTGCTTGGATGCAGAGAATGTGAATGAGCTACTTAATAAGTATTTTGCTTCAGTATTTACCAAGGAAAAGGATATGTTGTTTGGAGGACCAAACAATGCTAACTTTCCAAATGCAAACACGAGGAAACCTGCAGATGCTGGAATTTCAAGCAACACACATAAAAATTGCTGGTGAACACAGCAGGCCAGGCAGCATCTATAGGAAGAGGTAGAGTCAACGTTGACTGTACCTCTTGCTATAGATGCTGCCTGGCCTGCTGCGTTCACTAACTTTACAAATACAGTAGCACATTTAGAGGTCAAGGAGGAGGATGTGTAGGGCCTCCTAATGAGTATCAAGGTGAGTATCCCCAGGGTCTGATGGGATATACCCCATGCTATTGAAGGAAGCAAGAGACAAGATGCACTAAATGCTGGAGGAACTCAGCAGGCCAGGCTGCATCTATGGAAAAAAGTACAGTTAAAATAGATACATCTGGATTGGAGGGCATACCTTATGAAAATACGTTGAGTGTACTTGGCCTTTTCTCTTTGGAGCGACAGAGGATGAGAGGTGACCTGATAGAGGTCTATAAGATGATGAGGGGCTTTGTCATGTGGATAGCCAAAGGTTTTTTCCCAGGACTGAAATGACTAACATGAGGGGGCATAGTTTTAAGGTGCTTGGAAATAGGTACCAAGGGGTTGTCAGGAGTAAGTTTTTCCACACAGAGAGTGGTGGGTGCGTGGAATGCACTGCCAGCGGCAGTGCTGGAAGCAGATACAATAAGGTCTTTTAAGAGCCTCCTAGATAGATACATGGAGCTTAGAAAAATAGAGGGCTATGTGCTAGGGAAATTCTAGGCAGTCTCTAGAGTAGGTTGCAAGGTCGGCACAACATTGTGGGCCAAAGGGCCTGTTATGTGCTGTAAACTTCTATGTTCTGTAACATATTAGGCCGAGATCTAGTCCTGCCAAAGGTCTTGGTTCGAGTAAAGGACATCCATCTATTCCCCTCTATCCACTGTGCTAGCTATACCCTCAAAGAACTCCAGTAAGTTTGCCAAACGGGACCTGCCTTTGATAACTCCATGCAGCATCTGCATGATAGATCCATTTCTTTCCAGATGGCAATCGATAAGATGCCACATAAAAGACTTATCCATAAGATAATCATGCATTGGGGTGATGCATGGACAGAGGATTGGTTAACCAATACAAAGCAGAGTTGGAATATAGGGCACTGCATCTGGAATACTGCCTGCACTTCTGGTCTCTTTACTTGAGGAAGGATATACTGGCTTTGGAGGCATGCAGAGGAACTTCAACAGGTTGATTCCAGAGACGAGGGGGTTAGACAACGAGGAGAGACCGAGTCGCCTGGGACTGTACTCACTGGAGTTCAGAAGTATGAGGGGTGATCTTATAGAAACATAAAATTATGAAAGGGATAGATGAGATAGAGGAAGGAAAGTTGTTTCCACTGGTAGGCGAGACCAGAACTCAGGGACATTGCCTCAAGATTTGGGGAGTAAATTTAAACAGAATTGAGGAGGAACTGCTTTTCCCCAGAGCGTATTGAAACTATGGAATTCTCTGCCCAATGAAGCAGCGGAGGCAACCTCAGTAAATATATTTAAGGATTGGATAGATTTTTTGCATAGTCAGGGAATTAAGGGTTATGGGGAAAAAGGCAGGTAGGTGGAGATGAGTCCATGCTCAGATCAGCCTTAGTCTCATTCAAGGGCGGAGCAGGCTCAACAGGCCAGATGGCCGACTCCTGCTCCTATTTCTTATGTCTTATGTCTGAACAACAACTGAAACTCTTGACCATTTCTGCAAGCTTTTATGCAATGAGTTGTTACCACATGATTGGCTGCCGAGTTATTTGCATTAACAGGTTGTGCAAATAGAGTGGGCACTTAGTGGGAAAGTGGAGAAGGGAATGAATGGCAGATGGAATTTAACAAGACAATAACATGGAAATGCATTTTGGGAAGTTACTTTGGACACACACTGAACGACAGAGCCCTCGGGAGTATTGTTGAACAGGGAGAACCTGAGAATACCAGTACATAATACCCCAAAAATGGGAACACAGGCAGATATTTAGAGATGGCAAATGGCTTTTTGCCTTCCTGAGCAGAGGTACTGAGTACAAGAATTTGACCGTCATACAATTGTATGTGGCGTTATTTAGGTTGCATATGGAGTACTGTTCCGGTCACTATAGAATCACACAATTCAGCAAGAATAGTTGCCAAAAAGCTTTAGAAGGACAATAGCCAGAAGACAGGGCTCGAGTTATCAGGAGAGGTTGGATGGGCTGGGTCTGTTTTCCATGCAGCAATGCAGCTTGCAAGGTGAGAAAGAGGTTTGTGAAAATGAGAGAAATAGATATGGTACCTTGTAGACATTTCCAAAGGTCTGACCAGGGTCCTACATAGCTGTAACATTACCTCTCGGCTCTTAAGCTCAATCCCATGGTTGATGAGGGCCAATGCACTACATGCCTTCTTGACCACAGAGTCAACCTGCACAGCAACTTTGTGTCCTATGGACTCTGACCCCAAGATCCCTCTGATCCTCCACACTGCCAAGAGTCTTACCATTAATACTATATTCTGCCATCATATTTGACCTACCAAAATGAACCACTTCACACTTATCTGGGTTGAACTATTTCTGCCACTTCTCAGCCCAGTTTTGCATCCTATCAATGTGCCGCTATACCCTCTGACAGCCCTCCACACTATCCACAACACCTCCAACCTTTGTGTCATCAGCAAATTTAATAACGCATCCCTCCACTTCCTCATCCAGGTCATTTATAAAAATCACAAAGAGAAGGAGTCCCAGAACAGATCCCTGAGGCACTCCACTGGTGACCAACCTCCATGCAGAATATGACCCATCTACAACCACTCTTTGCCTTCTGTGAGCAAGCCAATTCTGGATCCACAAAGCAATGTCCCCTTGGATCCCATGTTTCCTTACTATCTCAATAAGCCTTGCATGGGATACCTTATGAAATGCCTTGCTGAAATCCATTACACTACATCTACTACTCTATCTTCAATGTGTTTAGACACATCCTCAAAAAATTCAATCAGGTTCATAAGGCACGACCTCCCTTTGACAAAGCCATGCTGACTATTCCTAATCATATTATGCCTCTCCAAATGTTCATAAATCCTGCCCCTAAGCACCTTTTCTATCAACTTACCAACCACCGAAGTAAGACTCACTGGTCTATAATTTCCTGGGCTATCCGTACTCCCCTTCTTGAATAAAGGAACAACATCTGCAACCCTCCAATCCTCTGGAATCTCTCCCATCCTCATTGATGATGCAAAGATCATCGCCAGAGGCTCAGCAATCTCCTCCCTCGCCTCCCACAGTAGCCCGGGGTACATCTCATCTGGTTCCAGAGACTTATCCAATTTGATGCTTTCCAAAAGCTCCAGCACAGCCTCTTTCTTAATGTCTATATGCTCAAGCTTTTCAATCCACTATAAGTCATCCCTACAATCGCAAAGATCCTTTTCCATAGTGAATACTGAAGCAAACTATTCATTAAGAATCTCTGCTATCTCCTCCAATCCCATACACACTTTTCCACTGTCACACTTGATTGGTCCTATTCTCTCACGTCTTATCTTCTCGCTCTTCACATACCTGTAGAATGCCTTGGGGTTTTCCCCTAACCCTGCTCGCCAAAGCCTTCTCACGGCCTCTTCTGGCTCTCCTAATTTCATTCTTAAGCTCCTTCCTGCTAGCCTTATACAGGTTTCCCCCACCATCCGAAGGTTCAGCGTTCCTATGAAATGGTTCGTAAGCCGGAATATCGTAAAGTGAAGAAGCAATTACCATTTATTTATATGGAAAAAATTTGTGAGCATTTGTAGACTCAAAAAATAACCTACCAAATCATGCCAAATAACACAAAACCTAAAATAACTATAATATATAGTAAAAGCAGGAATGATATGATAAATACACAGCCTATTTAAAGTAGAAATACTTTTCTACAATCATTGCCACACTGTCCACCATAGCAAAAATCTCACGCAAGCGCTCTCGGCAGAAACACTCTCTCCACTAACCTTTAAGCTATGAAGCTGCCAAATCATACCAAATAACACAAAAATACACAGCCTATATGACTGCACCTCACAGGATCCATCTGTTAAACTCCTGAAGTTTGTAGACGACACAACTGTCATTAGCCTTATCCGAGACGGTGATGAGTCTCCATACAGACGGGTGGTGGAACAGCTGGCCCTCTGGTGTGATCAGAACAATCTGGAGCTAAATACACTCAAGACTGTGGAGATGACAGTGGACTTCAGGAGGAGCCCCCAATACTCCCCCACTCACTACACTCAACAGTATTGTGTCTGCTGTGGACCTGAAGTGGACACCCAACGCGGACGCTCTTATCAAAAAGGCTCAGCACAGGTTGTATTTCCTACATCAACTCAGGAAGTACAACTTACCTCAGGAGCTGCTGATTCAATTCTATTCAGGAATAATCCAGTCTGTTCTCTGTTCGTCCATCACTGTCTGGTTTGGATCAGCTACCAAACATGACAAGAATAGACTCCAAAGAACCGTCAGGGCTGCGGAAAGGATTACTGGTGTGAAGCTGCCCTCGATCCAGGACTTATATGCATCTAGAGTCAGGAAGCGAGCAAGCAGCATCATTGTAGACCCATCACACCCTGGACATCGCAAACACGAGGAATTCTGCAGATGCTGGAAATTCAAGCAACACACATCAAAGTTGCTGGTGAACGCAGCAGGCCAGGCAGCATCTCTAGGAAGAGGTACAGTCGACGTTTCAGGCCGAGACCCTTCGTCAGGACTAACTGACATCACTCTGGACATCACCTGTTCCAAATCCTTCCTTCTGGTAGGCGCTTTGTCCCGGTGAGGAAGATAAAGAATGGTAGGGTGAAAGAACCATGGGTGACAAGTGAGGTGGAAAATCTAGTCAGGTGGAAGAAGGCAGCATACATGAGGTTTAGGAAGCAAGGATCAGATGGGTCTATTGAGGAATATAGGGAATCAAGAAAGGAGCTTAAGAAGTGGCTGAGAAGAGCAAGAAGGGAGCATGAGAAGGTCTTGGCGAATAGGGTAAAGGAAAACCCCAAGGCATTCTTCAATTATGTGAAGAACAAAAGGATGACAGGAGTGAAGGTAGGACCCATTAGAGATAAAGGTGGGAAGATGTGCTCAATACAAGAGGACATGGCTTTAAGATAAGGGGAGGGAAGTTCAAGGGGGACATCAGAGGAAGGTTTTTTACTCAGAGAGTGGTTGGCACGTGGAATGCACTGCCTGAGTCAGTCATGCAGGCAGATACACTCGTGAAGTTTAAGAGACTACTAGACAGGTATATGGAAGAATTTAAGGTGGGGGGTTATATGGGAGGCAGGGTTTGAGAGTGTCGGCACAACATTTTGGGCCGAAGGGCCTGTAATGTGCTGTACTATTCTATGTTCAATGTTTAGATCACTGTATGTCAGGACAAATAGGTACAAGAACAGTTTCTTTCCGTATGCCATCAGTCTTATGAACACTTGAACTTTAGTCTATTATAAACCAAGTCCGCCTGTACATACACAGGTATACTTCACTGTATATAGTTCACGATTATTTGCACTATTGTTTTGTTTGCTTCTTGATTCTGTACAGCGAGAGCTCAAGGAAACTGGCATCAAATTCTCTGTATGTGTCCACATACTTGGCGACAATAAAGGATTCTGATTCTAATTCTGCCTGCCTCAATGTCGAAGGTCGAGGTTCGGCGTCTGCTGTGGCTGATGTGGAAGGCTTGAAAAACGATGGTATGCTTGACTGCTTAGCCTCGCGCATTTTTCTATCATACAGTTCTTTGTAAGCACTCAAACCATCCTGCAAATATGCCCTAAACCTACGTACCCTTTCAAAATTAAAATCGTACTTTTCTGCAATCATTGTTGTCAATTGCAGCGAAAATCTCACGCAGTCGCTTCACGTTCAGTTCCTGGATGACTTCACTTTCAGTCCGTTTGCTACTGCATTCGGTTTCGATTGTTATCCCTTCCTCTTCCAATTCCATCAGCTCTTCATCTATCAAGTTCTTAGTCATGGGATGCCAAAACCTCTTCCAACATCATCTCCTTCAACTTCCACAAGCCAAACTCACTTTGTTCTTACTTTTTGAGTCCTGACGAAGGGTCTCGGCCTGAAACATCGACTGCACCTCTTCCTACAGATGCTGCCTGGCCTGCTGCGTTCACCAGCAACTTTGATGTGTGTTGCTGGTTCTTACTTCGTTCACCACAATCGAAACACTTAATTATGTCTAGTTTTACGCTAAGTGTAACATCCTTACGAGCTCTATTAGGCTTTTCCGATATCTTAGAACTCATCTTGCTAACGGATGCTCAAAATAAATCAACATAAAGCACAGATGCTCACAGGCACGTGTTTAAGCAATGCCGGCTAGATTGCAGTTCCGGGGAGGAGCCTGGCTGCTCGGGGCGCATGCTGCATTTTTTCGTGCACTGCCTTTTTTGTAACAGTGAAAACACCTTCTGTTCGCGAAAACAGGGAACTAATGTAGGTCTTTTGTAACAGCGAGGTGTCATAAAGCGAACATTGGAAAAGTGGGGGACACCTGTACTCTTCTAGATCTCTATCATTACCTAGTTTTTTTGAACCTTTCGAAAGTTTTTCTTTTCTTATTGACTAGATTTTCAACAACATTTGTACACTACGGTTCCTGTACCCTACCATCCTTTCCGTCTCATTGGAACATACCCACGCAGAAAGCCACGCAAATATCCCCTGAACATTTCCCACATTTCTGCTGTACATTTCACAGAGAACATCTGTTCCCAATTTATGCTTCCAAGTTCCAGTCTGATAGCTTCATATTTTCACTTACTCCAATTAATCACTTTCCTAACTTAAAAATGCAAACACGAGGGAATCTGCAGAAGCTGGAATTTCAAGCAACAGACATAAGAGTTGCTGGTGAACGCAGCAGGCCAGGCAGCATCTATAGGAAGAGGTACAGTTGACGTTTTGGGCCAAGACTCTTCGTCAGGACAAACTGAAAGAAGAGCTAGTACGAAATTTGAAAGTGGGAGGGGGAGGGGGACACTGTACCTCTTCCTAGAGATGCCGCCTGGCCTGCTGCGTTCACCAGCAACTTTCTTGTGTGTTACTTTCCTAACTTGTCTGTTCCTATCCCTCTCCAATGCTATGGTAAAGGAGACAGAATTGTGATCACTATTTCCAAAATGCTCTCCCACTGAGAGACCCGACATTTGACCACGTTCATTTCCCAATACCAGATCAAGTCCAGCCTCTCCTCTTGTACGATAATCTACATATTGTGTCAGGAAACCTTCCTGAACACACCTAACAAACTCTACCACATCTAAACCCCTTGCTCCATGGAGATGCCAATCAATTTTGGGGAAATTAAAATCTCCTGCCACGACAACCCTGTTATTTCCAGAATCTGTCTCCCTGTCTGCTCCTCGAAGTCCCTGTTACTATTGGGTGGTCTATAAAAACACCCAGTAGAGTTATTGCACCTCAATGTCTGCTTGCACTGCACTCTTTCTGTAACTGTAATACTTTATTTTGCACTTCCATTTCCCTTGTCATACTTCAATGCACTGTTGCAACAAAATAATTTGTGGATGGCATGCAAGATAGTCTTTCTTCTGTACATCTGTACATATGGCAATAACAACAGGCTAATTCATATCTACCAATATCGTTCTCAATGACTTTGTCACCTTCAGATTTGATTCATCCTATAATTTTCTGCCAAGCCACTTGTGCTATCTTCCATGAGTCTAAACTTATAAAAATTCTCACTTTACATCTTAATTAAAGCCCTGTTCATCCAAAGCAACACACAAAATGCTGGAGGAACTCAGCAGGTCAGGCAGCATCTATGAAAGTGAATAGACAGTCGATGCTTCAGGCTGTGACCCTTCATCAGCACTGGAAAGGAAGGGGGAAGAGACCAGAATAAAAATGTGAGGGGGGGGGGGGGAAAGAGAAGGGAAGTAGGACAGCTAGAAGGTGACATGAAGTTTGGTGGGTGGAAAAAGTAAAGGGCTGGAGAGGAAGGAATCTGATAGGAGAGGAGAGTGGACCACAGGAGAAATTAAAGGGGGAGAGGTCCGGGGGGGGGGGGGGGGGGGGCGGGAGGGTGGTGATAGGCCTGTGAGAAGAGGTAAAACTATCTCTATCTTTAAATTATTTCTGCCTGAATCTCCAGATCTCTGCTCCCCTAAAGTTCTGGACACTTCCTCCTTTACAATTTTTATTTATTTAATTCTTGATCTGCAGCATGGATTGGGCCCTTCCAGTCCTTCAAGTCACACAGCCCAGTAACCCCCAATTTAACAATACCCAATCATGGCCCAATTTTTAAATACCAATTAACCTACTAAGCAGTAGGTCTTTGGAATGTGGGAGGAAACCAGAGCACCCGGAGAAAACCCAGAGGGTGGATGTACAGACTCCAAAAAGATCGCCTCTAAATTGAACTCCCAACTCCACCACCCCAAGCTATAACAATGTCATGTTAACCTCTCCACTATCATGGCACCTAATTTTTGATTTCTTAATCATAGAAACATAGAAAATAGGTGCAGGAGTAGGCCATTCGGCCCTTCGAGCAAGCTAATCAGCAAGCTTTCAAGCTCTGGTATTACCTCTGAACTTCACTCCTTTTCATTGCTTTCAATATATTTCTTCATATAAATAGTATCCCCTACAAATCTACTTCATGTGGTGCTGCCTAAATCTAGGACTGTTAAACACTTGCCAATGAAGCTTCCACCACACCACCATAATTTAACTTTTCTACACAACCATTGACCCGGCTGGTGGCATAGTGGCATCAGTGCTGGACTTCTGGACAAAAGGTCCCGGGTTCGAATCCAGCTGGCTCCCCTGCACGCTTTCCATCCATGCTGGGTTACGAGCTGGTGATTTCTTTGGAAACTCACCCAGCAGAAGGCAATTGCGAACCACTGCCCTAACTTGCCTCGTACACGCGGTTCCCCACTACGTCAGAGAGGCATGGAGGGAAATCGTCTGCTAATTGGAGAAACTCCGGATGCGGAGTACCTTTCCTTTACACAACCATTACCATAGACAGAATGCAAGATGAAGTGATAAATTTGAGCACAACTTGTAGTCCAGTCCGACTGATTTCCTCAGTATCAATACTTACTGGTAATTTTGTTAATGCAGGATTGTTGACATGTTTGCCAAATGCATCTTCCTGGAACTGGAGAAGCTGAACCACAAGACTAGCCAGTGTTTTGTTCGAAGGTGAATCCGCCTGTACAAACTGAAAAAAAAATTAAAGATTAAAGACTAGCTTTGTAAAATGTACATTGAAACATGGTGAAATACATTGGTAGCAGTAACTACCAACACAGATCAAGGATGTACTGGAGGCAATCAGCAAGTGTCACTATTGTTCCGGTGCAAACGTAGCATGCCCACAACTTGCTAACCCTAACCCATAAGCTGTTAGAATGTGTGAGGAAACCAGAGCACTTGGGGAAAAAAAACCAATGTAGTCACAAGAAGATTGTACATTGAACAAACTCCGATGCACAACAGGTATTAAACCCCTGATCACTGGCACTGTAAAGCTTTACACTAACCACCAAGCAACCATGCCGCCCAAAGCACAAAAAAAATTATCAAAACAAGATTTATATACTTGCATGCTTGGCGAAGTTCAAGAGCAAACATGAAGAATTTCCACATCATACCAGAATCTTTTTCTCTGATTATATCCAATGAGGGGCTGTTTTAGATTTCAACACATGCAATCAACTGAATTATTGAATTTACACCAAGCAACACATAAAAGTTGCTGGTGAACGCAGCAGCCCAGGCACCATCTCTAGGAAGAGGTACAGTCGACATTTTGGGCCGAGACTCTTCGTCAGGACTAACTGAAAGAAGAGCTAGTAAGAGATTTGAAAGTGGGAGGGGGAGGGGAGATCCGAAATGATAGGAGGAGACAGGAGGGGGAGGGATGGAGCCAAGACCTGGACAGTTGATTGGCAAAAGGGATATGAGAGGATCATGGGACAGGAGGCCCAGGGAGAAAGAAAAGGGGGAGGGGAGGAAAACCCAGAGGATGGGCAAGGGGTATAGTCAGAGGGAGAAAAAGGAGAGAGAGAGAAAGAATGTGTGTATATAAGTAAATAATGGATGGGGTACGAGGGAGAGGTGGGGCATTAGTGGAAGTTAGAGAAGTCAATGTTCATGCCATCAGGTTGGAGGCTACCCAGACGGAATATAAGGTGTTGTTCCTCCAGCCTGAGTGTGGCTTCATCTTCACAGTAGAGGAGGCCGAGGATAGACATATCAGAATGGGAATGGGACGTGGAATTAAAATGTGTGGCCACTGGGAGATCCTGCTTTCTCTGGTGGACAGAATTAACACCTCCAGATCATACCTCCCCAGTTAGAAAATTCTTACACATATCCCCTCATTTGCCAAGTAATCCACCCACAATTGCTTTTTAAAATAACGTTTCTCCTTCTTGGCTCTTCTCAATTTGTCTACTGCCTTTGCAACAATTGATTACATCCATGTTCATATCAGTGCAATGGCCCTGGCCTACTTAGAGCATTTATTTATCTATGCTAGAAACTCAAAGACAGTCAGCACCTATAAAAAGAGCAAACGAATTACTACTTCGGGCCGCTTGACAAAGAGCCTTGAACCAGAAACATTAACTGCTTTTTTCATAAATGCTGCCTGACTTGCCGACGTTCCAGTATTTTCGTGTTTTATTGCACCTTATAGAGGCTGTGAAGAGGCAAGGGTTAAGATAATGTCTAAGCAAGGATAGTTTACTGATAGTGTGCAATCAGCCCAGACAAGAAAAGTCTTTGAAGACCACAGCTTCTGTGTGTACAGCAGGGGACCAGAGCTATTTGCATAGAGACAAGGAGGTAAACGAAGGATTCTGGGATGACACTTATGATTGGTCAGTTACTTCAAGTCAAGTCACTTTTTATTGTCATTCCAACCACAACTGCTGGTACAGTACAGAGTAAAAACGAGACAACGTTTTTTCAGGACCATGGTGCTACATGAAACAATACAAAAACTACACTGAACTACGTAAAACAACAACAACTACACTAGGTGAAGGACCTACCCAGGACTGCATAAAGTGCACAAAATAGTGCAGGCATTACAATAAATAATAAAAACAATAGGCACAGTAGAGGGCAGTAGGTTGATGTCAGTCCAGGCTCTGGGTATTGAGGAGTCTGATGGCTTGGGGGAAGAAACTATTACATAGTCTGGTCGTGAGAGCCCAAATGTTTCTGATGCCTGCCAAATGGCAGGAGGGAGAAGAGTTTGTATGAGGGGTGCGTAGGGTCCTTCACAATGCTGTTTGCTTTACGGATGCAGTGTGTGGTGTAAATGTCTGTAATGGCGGGAAGAGAGACCCCGATGAGCTTCTCAGCTGACCTCACTATCCGCTGCAGGGTCTTGCGATCCTAGATAGTGCAATTTCCAAATCAGGCTGTGATGCAGCAGCTCAGGATGCTCTCAATACAACCTCTGTAGAGTGTGGTGAGGATGGGGGGTGGGAGATGGACTTTTCTCAGCCTTCACAAAAAGTAGAGACACTGCTGGGCTTTCTTTGCTATGGAGCTGGTGTTGAGGGACCAGGTGAAGACCAAGAAATTTGGTGCTCTTAACGATCTCTACGGAGGAGTCGTCGATGTTCAGCGGAGAGTGGTCACTCCATGTCCTCCTGAAGTCAACAGCCATCTCTTTTTTTTGAAGTCAACAGCCATCTCTTTTGTTCACATTCAGAGACAGGTTGTTGGCTCTGCACCAGTCTGTTAGCCGCTGCACCTCCTCTCTGTATGCTGACTCATCGTTCTTGCTGATGAGACCCACCACAGTCGTGTCGTCGGCGAACTTGATGATGTGGTTCGAGCTGTGTGTTGCAGCACAGTCGTGGATCAGCAGAGTGAGCAGCAGTGGACTGAGCACACGGCCCTGGGGGGCCCACGTGCTCAGGGCAATGGTGTTGGAGACGCTGCTTCCAATCCGGACTGACTGAGGTCTCCCAGTCAGGAAGTCTAGGATCCAGTTGCAGAGGGAGGTGTTCAGGCCCAGTAGGCTCAGCTTTCCAATCAGTTTCTGAGGAATAATTGCGTTGAATGCTGAACTGAAGTCTATGAACAGCGCTCGAATGTACGTGTCTTTTGTCTAGGTGTGTTAGGGCCAGGAGGGTGATGGCAATGGCATCGTCTGTTGAATGGTTGGGACGGTACGCGAACTGCAGGGGGTCCAGTGAGGGGGACAGCAGGGTCTTGATGTGTCTCATGACGGGCCTCTCGAAACACTTCATGATGATGGGTGTGAGTGCAACAGGATTGTAGTCGTTGAGGCAGGACACTGAAGACGTCTTCGGCACGGGGACGATGGTGGCAGCCTTGAAGCACATAGGAACAATGGCGCTGCTCAGGGAGATGTTGAAGATGTCAGTGAGAATCTCTGCTAGCTGGTCTGCACATCCTCTAAGCACTCTGCCAGGAATATTGTCTGGTCCAGCAGCTTTCCGGGGTTGACCCTGCACAGGGTTCTCCTCACATCAGCCACGGTAAGACACAGCACCTGGTCATTTGGAGGAGGGGTAGTCTGCCTCGCTGCCACATCATTTTCCACCTCAAAACAAGCGTAGAAGTTGTTTAACGCATCTGGGAGGGAGGCATCAACAGCACAGGCAGGTGGTGTTGTCTTGTAGTTGGTGATGTCCTGAATGCCCTTCCACATGCGCCGCGTGCCACATCCTGGAAGTGGCTGTGGATTTGCTGGGCGTGTTCACGCTTTGCCTCTCTGATGGCCCAGGACAGTTTGGCCCTCGCTGTTGTTAGGGCTGCCTTGTCGCCTGCTCTGAAGGCGTTTTCACATTCTGATGGAATCTGGGGAGCAATGACTTGAGGTTCGTGTGGTTAAAATCTCCAGCAACAATAAACAGTCCATCAGGGTGTGCATTCTGCAGTTCGCTAATAGCCCCATACAGTTCACAGAGCACCTCCTTAGCATTAGCGCTGGGGGAATGTTCACACCAACTATAAGGACAGTGGTGAATTCCAGTGGTAAATAAAATGGTCTGCATCTAACAGTCACAAACTCCACTAATAGAAACCATAGAAACTACAGCACAGAAACAGGCCTTTTGGCCCTTCTTGGCTGTGCCGAACCATTTTCTGCCTAGTCCCACTGACCTGCACACGGACCATATCCCTCCATACACCTCCCATCCGTGTATCTGTCCAATTTATTCTTAAATGTTAAAAAAGAACCCACATTTTCCACCTTGTCTGGCAGCTCATTCCATACTGCCACCACTCTCTGTGAGAAGAAGCCCCCACTAATGTTCCCTTTAAACATTTCCCCCCTCACCCTTAACCCATGTCCTCTGGGTTTTTTTCTCCCCTTGCCTCAGTGGAAAAAGCCTGCTCATATTCACTCCATCTATACCCATCATAATTTTATATACCTCTATCAAATCTCCCCTCATTCTTCTACGCTCCAGGGAATAAAGTCCTATCCTATTCAACCTTTCTCTGTAACTGAGTTTCTCAAGTCCCGGCAACATCCTTGTAAACCTTCTCTGCACTCTTTCAACCTTATTTATATCCTTCCTGTAATTTGGTGACCAAAACTGAACACAATACTCCAGATTCGGCCTCACCAATGCCTGAAACAACCTCATAACATTCCAGCTCTTATACTCAATACTTTGATTAATAAAGGCCAATGTACCAAAAGCTCTCTTTACAACCCTATCTATTTGTGACGCCACTTTTAGGGAATTTTGTATCTGTATTCCCAGATCCCTCTGTTCTACTGCACTCCTCAGGGCCTTACCATTAACCCTGTATGTTCTACCTTGGTTTGTCCTTCCAACGTGCAATACCTCACACTTGTCTGTATTAAACTCCATCTGCCATTTTTCAGCCCATTTTTCCAGCTGGTCCAAGTCCCTCTGCAGCTCTGAAAACCTTCCTCACTGTCTACTACACCTCCAATCTTTGTATCATCAGCAAATTTGCTGATCCAATTTACCACATTATCATCCAGATCATTGATATAGATGACAAATAACAATGGACCCAGCACTGATCCCTGTGGCACACCACTAGACACAGGCCTCCACTCAGAGAAGCAATTCTCTACCACCACTCTTTGGCTTCTTCCATTAAGCCAATGTCTAATCCAATTTACCACCTCTCCATGTATACCTAGCCACTGAATTTTCCTAACTAAGCTCCCATGCAGGACCTTGTCAAAGGCCTTACTGAAATCCATGTAGACAATATCCACTGCCTTCCCTTCATCCACTTTCCTGGTAACCTCCTTGAAAAACTCCAACAGATTGGTCAAACATGACCTACCACGCACAAAGCCATGTTGACTCTCCCTAATAAGTCCCTGTCTATCCAAATGCTTGTAGATTCTGTCTCTTAGTACTCCCTCCAATAGTTTACCTACTACCGACGTTAAACTCACCGGTCTATAATTTCCCAGATTACTTTTCGATCCTTTTTTAAACAATGGAACAACATGAGCCACTCTCCAATCCTCCGGCACCTCACCCGTAGACAGCGACATTTTAAATATTTCTGCCAGGGCCCCCGCAATTTCAACACTAGTCTCCTTCAAGGTCCGAGGGAACACTCTGTCAGGTCCCGGGGATTTATCCACTTTAATTTTCCTCAAGGCAGCAAGCACCTCCTCCTTTTCAATCTGTACAGTTTCCATGATCTCACTACTTGATTCCCTCAATTCCATAGACTTCATGCCAGTTTCCTTAGTGAATACAGACGCAAAAGACCTATTTAAGATCTCCCCCATTTCCTTTGGTTCCGCACATAGCCGACCACTCTGATCTTCAAGAGGACCAATTTTATCCCTTACAATCCTTTTGCTCTTAATATACCTGTAAAAGCTCTTTGGATTATCCTTCACTTTGACTGCCAAGGCAACCTCGTCTTCTTTTAGCCCTCCTGATTACTTTCTTAAGTCTTTTCTTGCACTTCTTATATTCCTAATACACCTGATTTACTCCCTGTTTCCTATACATTTCATACAACTCCCTCTTCTTCTTTATCAGAGTTGCAATATCCCTTGAGAACCAAGGTTCCTTATTCCTATTCAATTTGCCTTTAATCCTGACAGGAACATACAAACTCTGCACTCTCAAGATTTCCACTTTGAAGGCTTCCCACCTACCAATCACATCTTGGCCAGAGAACAACCTGTCCCAATTCACGCTTTTTAGAATCCTTTCTCATTTCTTCAAATTTGGCCTTCTTCCAGTTCAGAACCTCAACCCTAGGACCAGATCTATCCTTGTCCATGATCAAATTGAAACTAATGGTGTTATGATCACTGGAACCAAAGTGCTCCCCTACACAGACCTCCGTCACTTGCCCTAACTCGTTTCCTAACAGGAGATCCAATATTACATCCCCTCTAGTTGGTCCCTCTATATATCGATTTAGAAAACTATCCTGAACACATTTTACAAACTCTAAACCATCCAGACCCCTAACAGTATGGGAGTCCCAATCAATGTATGGAAGATTAAAATCCCCTACCACCACAACCTTATGTTTCCTGCAGTTGCCTGCTATCTCTCTGCAGATTTGCTCTTCTAAATCTCGTTGACTATTGGGTGATCTGTAATACAATCCCAGTAATGTGGCCATACCTTTCCTGTTTCTCAGCTCCACCCATAAGGACTCAGTAGACAAGCCCTCTAATCTGTCCTGCCTGAGCACTGCTGTAATATTTTCCCTAACAAGCAATGCTACTCCCCCACCTTTCATTCCTCTGCCTAGATCACATCTGAAACATCGGAACCCTGGAATATTAAGCTGCCAGTCCTGCCCCTCCTGTAGCCAAGTTTCACTAATTGCTATAACGTCATAATTCCACGTGTCAATCCACGCCCTCAACTCATCCACCTTCCCCGCAATACTCCTAGCATTGAAATATATACACCTCAGAAGATTTTTACCACCACTCACAACCTTTCTATCAGCAGATTTGCTTGAACTTTCAACATCATTTATTTTCACCCCAGCCACACTGGCACTCTGGTTCCCATCCCCCCCGCAAATCTAGTTTAAAGCCTCCCCAATAGCACTAACAAACCTCCCTGAAAGGATATTTGTCACCCTGTAGTTCAAGTGTAACTTGTCTCTCTTGTACAGGTCCCACCTGCCCCAGAAGTGGTCCCAATGATCCTGAAATCTGAAACCCTGCCCCCTACACCAGTTCCTCAGCCACTTGTTCATCCCCCAGAGCATCCTATTCCTACCCTCACTGGCACCTAGCACAGGTAGCAATCCTGAGATTACCACCCTCGAGGTCCTGCTTTTCAACTTCCTACCAAGTTCTCTATACTCACTCTCCAGGACCTCCTCATTCTTCCTTGCTATGTCATTGGTACCGATGTGCACCACGACATCTGGCTGGTCACCCTCCCACTTCAGAATGTCATGCAAGCGATCAGAGACATCCTTGACCTTGGCACCCGGGAGGCAACAAACCATCCTGGATTCTCTGTCACGACCACAGAACCTCCTATCTGCACCTCTAACTATCGAATCCCCTATCACTACCACTCTGATGAACAGTATCTGGAAAACAGCCGAGTTCTTGCACCATTCCGTATTGATGTAAACACACAAGCCACCACTGCAAGTCTTACCAGAAAGGGCTGCCTCCCTATCTGCTCGAAACAACATGAGCCCGTCCAGCTGAATGGCGGCATCTGGGATTCCGTTGGTGAGCCACATTTCTGTGAAAATATACGCACAGCAGACTCTGTACTCCTGCCGAATATTTCGTTGGAGTTGGATGCAGTCCAATTTATTGTCCAGGAAGCGGACACTTGAAAGCAGAAAGGACGAGACAGCCGGCTGCCTAGCGTTTGATTTTTCCCTGGCATGGACTCCTGCCCGCTTGCCTCGCTTCCACTTCCTCGCACACCGCTTACGATGTTCCCCACCTCCAGCCAGCGGCATCAGGCAACTCCGAGGACTGTAGGCCCAATCTCCTCAGCAAGCCGAGGTCTCGTAATTTAACCAGCAGATCTTCATGAAGGTTTGCTTTTGGGCGATCTCTGTATTGTAGCAGTATCTGGCGATGGTAAACAGTCGCTCTGTTATCCATGTGCCCTAATCAAAAATTGTACTTTACTAACTCTGAAGTATTATTTGCCTCTAATGTGAAAATCCTACTGGCCATGAATACCTGTGTCACTGTAGTGTGACTGATGATTGATCATGCAAATAAGGAATTTGAATATACACAAGATTACCGTATCCAAGTAGTCAATTCTGCACAAAAATGGCATTTGTTCAAACTTCAGAACAGTGTGGTGACAGGGGTCATGCTGTTCTTCTTTTACACGAAGTTCAAAATACATTTATTAGCAAAGTATGTATATAGGCTTATGATTCATCTTCTTGCAGTCATAAAACAACTAACAGCCATAGAACCTGTTTAAAGAAAACCCCACACAAGACCATCAAACTTGCGAAAGAACAAATCACACAAACAACAAACAGCGAACACGGACAGATCATTAGGCACCGAGTCCCCAAAAGTGAGTCCACAGCCTCAAGTCACAGAGTCCCCAAAAGCGAGTCCACAGCCTCAAGTCACCTAGGTAAATGCGAGATCATCAACTTTGGAAGGAATAATGGAAGAGCAGATATTATTTAAATGGTGAAAGGTTGCAGCATGACATAGGAGTGTTTATGCATGAATCACAAGAAGTTGGCTTGCAGGTACAACAGGTTATTAAGACGACAAACAGAATGTTGGCCTTCATTGCGAGAGGGATTGAATTCAAGAGCAGGGAGGTCATTCTGCAAATATACAGGGTACTGGTGCGGCCGCACCTGAAGTACTGTGTGCAGTTCCGGTCTCCATACTTGAAGGATATACTGGCTTTGGAGGCAGTGCAGAGGAGGTTCACCAGGTTGAATCCAGAGATGAAGGGGTTAACCTATCAGGAGAGATTGAGTCGCCTGGGACTATACTCTCTGGAGTTCAGAAGAATGAGAGGGGATCTTATAAAAACATACAAAATTTTGAAAGTGAGATAAGATAGAAGTAGGAAAGTTGTTTCCATTGGTAGGTGAGACTAGAACTAGGGGACATTGCCTCAAGATTCAGGGGAGAAGATTTAGGGCAGAGATGAGGAGAAACTGTTTTTCTCAGAGACTGGTAAATCTGTGGAATTCTCTGCCCAGGGAAGCAGTTGACGTTTCTTCACTAAATATATTGAAGAAACAGTTAAGATAGCTTTTTAATAATAAGGGAATTAAGGGTTATGGGGGAAAGGCAAGTAGATGGAGCTGAGTTTACGGACAGATCAGACATGATCTTATTGAATGGCGGGGCAGGCTCGATGGGCCAGATGGCCTACTCCTGCTCCTAGTTCTTATGTTCTATGTAGGCGAATGAAGTTGGTGCAGCAGCTGACAGCCGCAGCCACTGAGTCAATCAGTTCAGTGCTCCGTCAATGGCTGCAGGCCACAGCCGCAGATCCTCTCCTGCTCCAAAGTGCCTCAGTCAAATCTCTCAAATAAAGTGCATTCAGCGCTGAGGACATTAAACATCAAACCACAGCCGAAAGTGAGTCCACATCCACAAACTGCTGAGGAGATCAAACCAAGCAGCACAGGATCCAAGACTCTTGCACTTTGCGCCAGCAGCAGCAAGAAGGATACGAGTCAAACTCAGGCAGATGGTACTGAACACCATTCGCTTTCCGCTCTCATCCTTGTCGATTTTAATCTTGCTCAATGCTTCAGTTGGCACAGAGTAAGGCAGCTGACGACAGGTTTGCACTCCACCCTCAGGAATAAACACAGCCACCCCCAGGGTCAGCCAGGAGATCTCAGAAGAGCCAGATTGCTCAGACAGCCAAAAAATTACATTTGTAAAAGGGAATTAGAGGTGAGTTTTCTTCCTTAACCTTGAGTTGTGGGTAGATCTACAATGCTATCTACACTCTGTTACAGAAAGTGGTCCAGGATTTTGACCTAGTGAAGAATGGCAATGTATTCCCAGGCCAGGTTGGTGTGTGGCTTGGAAGGTTACTTCCCATGGTTTTGCTGCCCTTGTCTTTCTGTTGTTTATTGTGGTTGTAAAGTGCTGACTGAGCAGTAATATATAGAACAGTACCACACAGTACCAGCCCTTCAGCCACAATGGTTTGCCGACATTTTCAAAAGATTCAAAGTTCAAAGTACGCATGCCTGAGATTTGTCTTCTCACAGACAACCACAAAACAAAGAAAATCACGGAAGCCAAAGGAAAAAAACATCAAACCCTAATGCACAAAAAAACACGCAAACAAAAAAAAACAAGCAAAAAACACAAAATACAAAGTCTCATCAAAACAGTGCAGGGATATTCCGTTCAGTTCAATCTAGCACTGTGTCTTTCATTGACTGCAGGAATACAGGTTTCCCCCACTATCCGAAGGTACAGCGTTCCTATGAAACAGCTCGTAAGCCGGAATGTCGTAAAGTGAATAAGCAATTACCATTTATTAATATGGGAAAAATTTTTTGAGCGTTCCCAGGCCCAAAAAATAACCTACAAAATCATGCCAAATAACACATAAAACCTAAAATAACAGTTACGTATACTAAAAGCAGGAATGATATGATAAATGGTAAAAGCTTCTTTAGGTATGTGAAAAGGAAAAAAATAGTTAAGACCAAAATTGTGCCCTTGAAGACAGAAGCGGGTGAATTTATTATGGGGAACAAGGAAATGGCAGACGAGTTGAACAGGTACTTTGGATCTGTCTTCACTAGGGAAGACACAAACAATCTCCCAGATGTAACAGTGGCCAAAAGACCTAGGGTAATGGATGAATTGAAGGAAATTTATATTAGGCAGGAAATGGTGTTGGATAGGCTGCTGGGTCTGAAGGCTGATAAGTCCCCGGGACCTGATGGGCTGCATCCCAGGGTACTTAAGGAGATGGCTTTAGAAATCATGGACGCATTGGTAATCATTTTCCAATATTCTATAGATCCAGGATCAGTTCCTGTGGATTGGAGGGTGGCTTATGTTGTCCCTCTCTTCGAGAAGGGAGGAAGAGAGAAAACAGGGAATTATAGACCGGTTAGCCTGACGTCAGTGGTGGGAAAGATGCTGGAGTCAATTATAAAAGATGAAATTACAACATATCTGAATAGTAGTAACAGGATTGGTCCAAGTCAGCATGGATTTACGAAGGGGAAATCGTGCTTGACTAATCTTCTGGAATTTTTTGAGGATGCAACTATGAAAATGGACAAGGGAGAGCCAGTGGATATACTGTACCTGGACTTTCAGAAAGCCTTTGACAAAGTCCCACATAGGAGATTAGTGGGCAAAATTAGAGCACATGGTATTGGGGGCAGAGTACTGACATGGATTGAAAATTGGCTGGCTGACAGAAAACAAAGAGTAGCCATTAACGGGTCCCTTTCGGAATGGCAGGCGGAGACCAGTGGGGTACTGCAGGGTTCAGTGCTGGGACCGCAGCTGCTTACAGTATATATTAATGATTTAGATGAGGGAATTAAAAGTAGCATTAGCAAATTTGCCGATGACACAAAGCTGGGAGGCAGTGTGAAATGTGAGGAGGATGTTATGAGAATGAAGGGTGACTTGGACAGGGTGGGTGAGTGGGCAGATGCATGGCAGATGCAGTTTAATGTGGATAAGTGTGAGGTTATCCACTTTGGTGGTAAGAACGGGAAGGCAGATTATCTAAATGGAGTCAAGTTAGGAAAAGGGGAAGCACAACGAGATCTAGGTGTTCTTGTACATCAGTCAATGAAAGCAAGTATGCAAGTACAGCAGGCAGTGAGAAAAAGCTAATGTCATGCTGGCCTTCATAACAAGGGGAATTGAGTATAGGAGCAAAGAGGTCCTTCTGCAGCTGTACAGAGCCCTGGTGAGACCACACCTGGAGTACTGTGTACAGTTTTGGTCTCCAGATTTGAGGAAGGACATTCTTGCTATTGAGGGAGTGCAGCATAGGTTCACAAGGTTAATTCCTGTGATGGCAGCACTGTCATATTTTGAAAGATTGGAGCAACTGGACTTGTATACACTGGAATTTAGAAGGCTGAGAGGGATCTTATTGAAACATATAAGATTATTAAGGGATTGGACACGCTGCAGGCAGGAAGCATGTTCCCGCTGATGGGGGAGTCCAGAGCCAGAGGCCACAGTTCAAGAATTAGGGGTAGGCTATTTAGAACGGAGTTGAGGAAAAACTTTTTCACCCAGAGGGTGGTGAATATATGGAATGCTCTGCCCCAGAAGGTTGTGGAGACCAAGTCTCTGGATGCTTTCAAAAAAAGGGATGGATAGAGCTCTTAACGATAGTGGAATCAAAGGTTATGGGGATAAGGCAGGAACTGGATACTGATAGTGGATGATCAGCCATGATCACAGTGAATGGCGGTGCTGGCTCAAAGGGCCGAATGGCCTACTCCTGCACCTATTGTCTATCGTCTATTATTGTCTATTACACAGCCTATATAAAGTAGAAATACTTTTCTGCAGCACTGTATAGCGCAGCGAAAATCTCACGGCAGCAGTCTCAGCGGAAGTGCTCTCAGCAGAAATACGGCACAAGCGCTCTCAGCTGAAACACTCTCTCCAGTAACCTTTAAGCTATGAAGCTGCCAAATCATACCAAATAACACATAAAAATACACAGCCTATATAAAGTAGAAATAATGTATGTACAGTGTAGTTTCACTTACTGGAATCGGGAAGACTCCAATAAATTGCAGTTTCGTCACAGTTAAACACTTGCTTATACGAATAACCACCTTCTGTAATTATTTTCTTCAGTTCTGCTGGGAACTTTTCGGCAGCTTCAGTATCAGCCGAAGCACTCTCTCCAGTAAATGTTAAACTATGAAGCTGCCCTCGCCTCAGAAACTGATCAAACCACCATGACTACCTTTAAATTCCACTTTCACAACACTTTCATCACCATCATCCAGTGCTTTCTGTTTCAGCTTATCAAAAAGACTGACTGATTTCTCCTTAAGTATAAGAAAACTTAATGGAACACCACGCTTTGTTCACCCATCAATCTACTCAAGCAACAGACTTTCCATTTTATCTATTATTGGATGCCAACTACGAGAGGCCACTTTGCTACGAGCAGAACCCACAGTAACATTGGCAGCTTTCAAAATTCTCTGAGTATAAATAGTGCGAATGGTGGATGCAGGCAAGTTCAACGCATGGACAATGTCCTTACTTCGTTCACCACAATCGAAACGCTTAATTATGTCTAGTTTTACGCTAAGTGTAACACACTTACGAGTTCTTTTAGCTTTTCCGATACTTTAGAACTCATCTTGCTAATGGATGCACAAAATAAATCAAGATAAAGCACGTGTTTAAGCAATGGCGGTTAGAATGCAGTTCCGGGGAAGGAGCTTGGCTGCTTGGGGCGCGCGCTGCCTTTTTTTCGTAACAGTGAAAACACCTTCTGTTAGTGAAAACAGGTAACTAATGTAGGTCTTTCGCAACAGCGAGGTGTCTTAAAGTGAACGTTTAGAAAACAGGGGCCACCTGTATTCAGTTCAGACTGCAGGAATATTCAGTTCAATCAGCACCGTGTCTTTCATCGACTGCAGGAATATTCAGTTCAATCAGCACAGTGTCTTTCATTGACTGCAGACCGCAGAGCCAGTCAAGCTACTCCTGAATCAATCTCATGCTTCCATCCTACATAAACTTACTTTTTTTTTAAAAAAAGCTTCCATGTGCCTATCTAAGTTTCTCGAATGCCCCCAATTTCATTACCTCTACCACCACCCCTGGTAGGGCATTCCATGCCCCCCACCATTCTATATACAGGACTTGCCTTTGACAACCCCCCCCCCCCCCATACTTTTCTCCAATGACCTTAAAATGATGTCCCCTGGTATTAGCCATTTCCAGTTTGAAAACTGTCTGGCTATCCACTCGATCTGTTCCTCTTACCTTCTACACCTCTATCAAGTTGCCACTTATCCTCCTTTGCTCCAAAGAGAAAAGCCCTAGATCTTCAACCTATCTTCGAAAGATATGCTCTCCAATCCAGGTGGCATCTCAGTAAATCTCCTCCGCACCCTCTAAAGCTCCCGCATCCTTTCTATACTGAGGTGACCTGAACTGAATACAATATCCCAAGAGTGGACTAAACTATGTTTTATACAGCTGCAACACTACCTCACAACTCTTGACACCTGACTAATGAAGGACAATGCACTATATGCCTTCTAACAACCTTATCAACTTGTATGGCAACTTTGTGGGATCTATACACATGAACCCCAAGATCCCAGTTTCTCCAAACTGCAAAGAATCTTGCCATAATCCCATACTCAACCAAATTCAACCTTCTAAAGTGTTTCACTTCACATTTTTCTGGATTGAACACCATCTCCCACTTCTCCATCCAGCTCTGCACCCTGTGGACAAAATGGCAGCTGGAGTCTAACCCAGCCAAATGTGTATGTAATGTTACACCTTGTGAGATCAAATGTAAGGAGACAGTACACTTATTGGCAGACCCTTAACCGCATTGATGAGCAGAAGAATCTTGCCCTCCAAGTTCAGAGCTCCCTGAAAGTGGCTGCACAGGCTGACAGGGTAAGGGCAGCTTATGGAATGCTTGCCTTCATTAGTCAAGGAACCGAGTTCAAAATTCAACAAGTTATGTGCAGTTTTATAAAAATCTGAAGTATTGCATTAAGTATTGTATTACTGCAAGTAAGATAGAAAAGATCCTGTGAGGCAGGATTTATGAACATTTGGAGAGGCAGGCCATGCCTTACAAGCCTGGTTGAATTTTTTTTGAGGATGCAACTGAACACATTGAAGGTACAACAGTAGATGTGTGTATATGGACACTCCATACAAGGCTTATTGAGAAAGTAAGGAGGCATGGGATCCAAGGAGACATTGCTTTGTGGATCCAGAACTGGCTTGCCCACAGAAGGCAAAGAGCAGTTGCAGATGGGTCATATTCTGCATGGAGGTCGGTGACCAGTGGTGTGCCTCAGGGATCTCTTCTGGGATCCCTACTCTTTGTGATTTTTGTAAATGACCTTGATGAGGAAGTGGAGGGATAGGATAGTAAATTTGCTGATGACACAAAGGTTGGGGGTGTTGTGGATAGTGTGGAGGGTTGTCAGAGGTTACAGCGAGACAGTGACAGGACGCAAAACTGGGCTGTGAAGTGGCAAATGGAGTTCAACCCAGATTAAGTGTGGGGTGGTTCATTTTGGTAGGTCAAATATGATGGCAGAATATAATATTAATGGTAAGACTCTTGGCAGTGTGGAGGATCACAGGGATCTTGGGCTCCAAATCCATAGGATACTCAAAGCAGCTGCGCAGGTTGACTCTGTGGTTAAGGCAGCATACAGTGCATAGGCTTTCATCAATCATGGGATTGAGTTTAGGAGTTAATGTTGCAGCTATATAGGAAACACAAAATAATCTGCAGATGCTGGGGTCAAAGCAACACTCACAACACGCAGGAAGAACTCAGCAGGTCGGGCAGCATCAGTGGAAAACAGCGGACAACGTTTCGGGCCTCGTCAGGACTGTAGAGGGAAGGGGCAGAGGCCCTATAAAGAAGGTGGGGGGGAAGGTGGGAAGGAGAAGGCTGGTAGGTTCCAGGAGAAAAACCAGTAAGGGGAAAGATAAAGGGGTGGGGGAAGGGAGGCAGGGAGGTGATAGGCAGGAAAGGTGAAGAAAGAATAGGGGAAAACACAATGGGTAGTAGAAGGAGGCAGAACCAAGAGGGAGGAGGTAGGCAGCTGGGGGAGGGGGCAGAGTGACATAGGGATAGGAGAAGGGAGGGGGAGGGAATTACCAGAAGTTGGAGAATTCTATGCTACACCTGTCCCTACACCTCCTCTCTTGCCACCATTCAGGGCCCCAAACAGTACTTCCAAGTGAGGCAACACTTCACTTGTGAGTCTGTTGGGGTCACCTATTGCATCCAGTGCGGCCTCCTCTACATCGGTGAAACCCGACGCAGATTGGGGGACCGCTTCATCGAGCACCTCCGCTCCATCCGCCAAACCAGACAGGATCTCCCAGTAGCCACCCACTTCAACTCTGCTTCCCACTCCCATTCAGATATGTCCATACATGGCCTCCTCTACTGCCATGATGAGACTAAACTCAGGTTGGAGGAGCAACACCTCATATACCGTCTAGGTAGTCTCCAGCCCCTTGGTATGAACATAGAATTCTCCAACTTCCGGTAATTCCCTCCCCCTCCCTTCCCCTATCCCTATATCACTCGGCCCCCTCCCCCAGCTGCCTACCTCCTCCCTCTTGGTTCCGCCTCCTTCTACTACCCATTGTGTTTTCCCCTATTCTTTCTTCACCTTTCCTGCCTATCACCTCCCTGCCTCCCTTCCCCCACCCCTTTATCTTTCCCCTTACTGGTTTTTCTCCTGGAACCTACCAGCCTTCTCCTTCCCACCCTCCCCCCACCTTCTTTATAGGGCCTCTGCCCCTTCCCCCTACAGTCCTGACGAAGGGTTCCGGCCCAAAACGTTGACCAATCTTTTACACTGATACTACCCAACCTGCTGAGTTCCTCCAGCGTGTTATGAGCAATATAGGACCCTGGTCAGACCTCTCTTGGAGTACTGTGCTCAGTTCTGGTTGCCTCACTCCAGGAAGGATGTGGAAACCATAGAAAGGGTGCAGAGGAGATTTACAAGGATGTTGCCTTGATTGGGGGGTCATGCCTTATGAGAATAGGTTGAGCGAACTCGGCCTTTTCTCCTTTGAGCAAAGAAGGATGAGCGGTGACCTGACAGAGGTGTATAAGATGATGAGAGGCATTGATCGTGTGAACAGCCAGAGGCTTTTTCTCAGGGCTGAAATGGCTAACATGAAAGGGCACGGTTTTAAGGTGCTTGGCAGTAGGTACAGAGGAGATGTCAGGGGCAAGTTTGTTTTTTTTTAATTGAACACAGAGTGGTGAGTGCGTGGAATGGGCTGCCGGCAACAGTGGTGGATGCAGATATGATAGGGTCTTTTAAGAGACTCTTGGATAGGTACATGGAGCTACAAAAAATAGAGGGCTATGGGTAACTCTAGGTAATATCTAAAGTAAGGACATGTTCGGCACAGCTTTGCGGGCTGAAGGGCCTGTATTGTGCTGTAGATTTTCTATGTTTCTAAGTCTGGACACCCCATCGTAAGAAGAGTGTGGAGGCTTTCAAAAGGGTACAAAAGAGATTTATCAATGCTGTCAGGATTATTGCAAACATCCTCTATGATCAATTGTATCTGCACCTTTTAACATGTACCTGTTACACCAACCTAACCATCAAGGACTTCTGAGGCAAGCAACCTTCAGCACTGTGGATTAAAACTAATAGCAATATATTCCTCAATCCTACGTTTTGGGAAGTGGCATCATAAACCAAAGGGGGGGGGCACAATCAACATCTGCCCTTCCAATACAGTAACAGCCCCCAGGTCTGATTTGTGGGCAGGCATGCCTACCCAGTACACCAGTTGCCACTGGGTCTCACTTGTGGAGACCATTGTGCCCAACGGACCAGCAGCCCTTAAGCTTGCATTCAGGGACCAGTATGCCCAACACAGCAGCAGCCCTCAGCAACCAGTCAGTGTGCCCACAGCTGCCTAGTTCACCAGCAGCACTCTGATCTGACTTCTGGACTAGTGTGTTCACCACTGGTGCAGTACAGCAATAGGCCTCGCGTCCAGCGCTCTCAGACCAATGTCCCCACACACTTCTTCAGGACACAAGTAGCTCTCCCGCCACTCCATTAAACAAATCAACGGCCCCAGTACCAACACCTGCAGAAAGAGACCAGCAGCCGTAATGATAACCAGGAGCAATTCAACCGTAGACCAAACACCATCAAAACCCACTGTGCCCACCCTAGGACACCAACACGACCCGCGGCATAGGGCGCCATTTGAACGAAGGCCATAGACGAAACTCCTTTGGCCAAGGGACACTCACCTTCTTATAGCTCTTGCCGAGCCAGAGCCGGAGGCCCTCGAACTGCGCCACGGTGTCAGTCGACTCCAGGAACCGTACATTGGGACCACCGTCCTTCTTACGCGTCACGACCGCCGCCGCCATTCCTCCAGAAGAACGGAAACAAAGCAACAACGCGCAACTTTATTGTTCCCGCATTGCGCAGGTGCACCATGGGGTCTGAGCAGGTCGGCATGTAGCCGCATGCGCAGTGGCAGCTGGGGCTTAGAATGTGCGCTTCAGATCCCAGCATCTGCAGATTATTCTGTGAAAAAACATCCTAGAATCAGAATCAGATTTAATATTACCTCCATATGCTTACGCAGCCGCCCTCTGGCCCAGAGAAATTTCTCCGCATCTGTTTTAAATGGACGCGCCTCTACACTGTACGTTCTGTCCTTGTCCATCCCCCAGCGCGCTCACTTGCCTGGACTGTATGCAATGTTCGGTCTCTGCTGCCTGTACTCTCCAGTCTATACTGTTTCGATTGTAATCCCCTGTCTGTAGGTCCTAGTCTGTACCGTCCTGCCAATACTCTATCGTCAAGACCAGGAGACATAGGAGCAGAATTAGGCCGTTTGCTCCGCCATTCAATCGTGAATGATCCTCTTTTCCCTTACTCAGCCCCGCTATCCGGCCTTTTTCCCGTAACCTTTGATGCCGTGTCCAATGATAAGACCATAAGCTATAGGAGCAGAAGTAGGCCATTCGGCCCATAATTCTATACCAATCATTATAGAGGGATGAGAAGTGGAGAGATTGAGCAGCTTCAAGTTCCTCAGTGTCAAGATCTCTGAGGATCTAACCTGGTCCCAACATATCGAAAACAACAGGAATTCTGCAGATGCTGGAAATTCAAGCAACACACATCAAAATTGCTGGTGAACGCAGCAGGCCAGGCAGCATCCCTAGGAAGAGGTGCAGTCGACGTTTCAGGCCGAGACCCTGTCCATTATTAAGGACCCCCAGCACCAAGGGCATGCCCTTTTCTCACTGTTACCATCAGGTAGTAGATACAGAAGCCTGAAGGCACACACTCAGCGATTCAGGAACAGCTTCTTCCCCTCTGCCAGCCGATTCCTAAATGGATATGCAAGCTTTGGACACTACCTCACTTTTTTTTAATACAGTATTTCTGTTTCTGTACATTTTTTAAAATCTATTCAATACATGTAATTGATTTATTTGTTTATTTAATTATGGTTTTTTTTGAACTGCTGCTGCTAAGTTAACAAATCTCACGTCACATGCCGGTGATAATAAACCTGATTCTGATTCTGATTCAGTCATGGGCTGATCCAATTCTTCCAGTCATCCCCACTCCCCTGCTTTCTCCCCATACCCTTTGATGCCTGGCTAATCAAGAACATATCTTTCTCTGCCTTAAATACACCCAGTAACCCGACTCAACCTGGAGGTTACACTTTAGGGCATCTTTCACAAGGACTCCCAAGTCCCTTTGCATCTCTGCATTTTGAATTCTTTCCCCATTGAAATAATAGTCTGCCCGTTTATTTCTTCCACCAAAGTGCATGACCATACACTTTCCAACATTGTATCTCATTTGCCACTTCTTTGCCCATTCCCCTAAACTATCTAAGTCTCTCTGCAGGCTCTCTGTTTCCTCAACACTACCTGCTTCTCCACCTATCTTTGTATCATCGGCAAATTTAGCCACAAATCCATTAATACCGTAGTCCAAATCATTGACATACAGTACATCGTAAAAAGCAGCGGTCCCAGCACTGACCCCTGTGAAACTCCACTGGTACCCGGCAGCCAGCCAGAATAATTCCCACTCTGTTTTCTGCCAATCAGCCAATGCTCCACACACGCTTGTAATTCCATAGGCTCTTATCTTGCTAAGAACCTATCAAGTTCTGCCTTAAATACACTCTAAGGCATGGCCTCCACACCTGTCTGTAGTAACAAATTCCACAAATTTAGCACCCTCTGGCTAAAGAAATTTCTCTGCCTCTGTTTAAAATGGACACCCCTCTATCCTGAGGCTGTGCCCTCTTGTTCTTGACTCCCCCACCAAAGAAAACATCCTTTCCACATCTAATCTGTCCAGGCCTTTCAACATTCGAAAGGTTTCAAACAGATCCCTTCTCATCCTTCTGAATCCCTGCAAGTATTGACACAGAGCCATGAAACGTTTTTCATATGATACATCCTTCATTCCCAGAATCATCTTTATGTATCTCTCTGAACCCTCTCCAATGTCAGCACATCTTTTCTTAGATGAGGAGCCCAGAACTGTTCATAATACTCAAGGTGAGGCCTCACCAGTGCCTTATAAAGACTCATTAAAACATCCTGCTCTTGTATTCTAGATCTCTTCAAATGAATGCTAACATTGCATTTGCTTTCCTCACCACCGACTCAACCTGCAAGTTAACCTTTAGGGTGTTCTGCACAAGGACTCCCAAGTCCCTTAGCATTTCAGATTTTTGGATTTTCTCCCCATTTAAAAATAGTCTGTACATTTATTTCTACTAACAAAGTACATGACCATGCATTTTCCAACACAGTATTTCATTTGCCACTCTCTTGTCCGTTCTGTCATGGTCCGGATCGGGGTCTCTTTAAATTTACTTTGTTTATGTTACGATCTGGACCGTTAACTCCCTGTTTCCCTTTGGTTCCCTGTTTTCCCGTGTCCCTCGGCTTTGGTGATTAGAGGTAATTTACTCTCGGCTGAAGCGGTAGTTTATAGTCTCCGGCTTTCAGCTGTTCAGGGCGAGAGCGTCTGCAAAGTCACTAAAGGTACGGCGTGCCAATGTCATCTGGTCGGAGCAAGCCCAGTCTCCGCCCGAAGCGAGTGCCGGTAATTCACCTCTCCTTACCGGGGCAACCCTGTCAAGTTACCTCGCCAAAGCGAGCCTGCAAAGTTTCCTCAACGAGGTGGGTCCGTCAGTTAACCCGCCAGAGGGAATCAAGAACCGCTGTCTACTGTCCCCAGGCCGAATCGAGAGCTCACAACTACCCGGAGGCTCCAAGTCAAGTCCTGGCTCCAGGGGCATTCAAGTTCCGAGTCAAGTCCCGTCCCTGGCAGCATCCAAGTACCGAGTCAAGTCCCAACCCCGGCGGCATCCACGTACCGAGTCAAGTCCCGGACCTGACGGCATCCAAGTTCCGAGTCAAGTCCTGGCCCTGGCGGCATCCAAGTGCTGAGTCAAGTCCTGGCCCTGGCGGTCTGTGATTCCTGTCCTACCCCCCTGTCTGAATTCCTTCTCTGCCCCTCTTGCCTCTAGCCCTCGTCTGCAGCCCTCGCCTGCACCTCGGTCTAGTTCGATCACCAGAGCTAGATAGGTACTGTCTGGTGTTCTTTCGTGTTGGTCTAGTCTTGTCCTCGCCTCTGTGGGGTAAGTCAGGCCGTCTTGCCATTGCCCCGTGGGGGGTCATGTCTTGTCGTGTCTTGTCCTCGCCTCCATGGGGTAAGTCAGGCCATCTTGCCGTTGCCCCGCGGGGGGTCATATCTTGTCGTGTCTTGTCCTCGCCTCCGTGGGGTAAGTCAGGCCGTCTTGCCATTGCGCCGCGGGGGGTCATGAGTCCCAGCACTATGTCCTGTACCCAAGGAGGGGTCCCGACTCTGTGTTCTGTGTATGTGTCCATGGTTCCATGTACCTGCTCTCCCAAGATCGAGGCTCTGTTTTTCCATATTCCTCCTCTCCCTAGCCCATGTTATGTCCACGCCTGGTTCTGGGGTCCGAGCCCAGGGCAAGACCCAGGTACCGGGTTCTTCCCCAGTCTCTGACTCGGAGTCCATGCCGTGTCCTCTTCATGTCGCCGCTAGTTCTGGGATCCAATTCCGAGTCTCTCGTTTCTCATTTATTTTTCACATACTTGGACTTGGTCTCCTTACCTCTATTCTAAAAGGTCGCTCCTCAATTTTGAGGCTGTGCCCTCCAGTTCTGGATACCCCCACCAGAAGAAACATCCCCTCCACATCCACCTTTCAATATTCAGTGGTTTCAATGAGATCCCCCGGCATTCTTCTAAATTCCAGTGAGTACAGGCCCAAAGCTGGCAAACGCTTTTCATCCATTTACCCCCTTCATTCCCAGAATCACCCTCATGAACCTCCTCTAGACTTTTTCCAATGACAATACATCCTTTCTGACATTTGGGGCCAAAAACTGTTGACAATACTCCAAATGTTTCGAGACAAATATTTCAGATAAAAAAATGGCGCATGTGCACCAACTTTAATTGTCTGCACACGAGTGCATGTAAAGTATATCATAACATCCCCCCTTTTATAAAACCAAAGAAAAGGAACAATTGTACTAACAATTAAACTCAATTTCTCTGAAGTCTGCTTTCCAGTGTATTTACATGGAATTAACTTTCAAAGCATCATGCCTTATGTCTCTTCTGCCTGTCACAAATACATACCACTCATTATTTCCATTTGTATGAGCATATATACAAAATATAAAACATACTAAAATTCGACTTTAAGTTCAAACTACAGACTACACAACCTCAAATAGGACATGGTCCTTCTTTGAGGATAAACATGGCGTTAAAATGCCAAATAGTGTCACAGACCTATTGTTCAATTGTTCATGCAATATTCAATGTGGGACAAAGTCTTCTAGATATTGCGGCTTCTCACTGTGCGACCAGAAGGAGTTTTTACTGTTGTGTCCAAATCCTTTTGTTTGTTATTTGCATGTTAGTGTTTGTGTTGTGTCATTAGCCTCTGCTCGTGTTTGGCTGTGTGCATTTGATGCGGTAGGCACACTGTGGTCATTGATCTTGCTTGTTTGACCTAGTTTTGCCGGTTCATATGTGATTAGCTTTTCAGGCAGTTCCTCAGCCGTCTTTTGTAGATGTGTGCAATTACGGCGGTAGATCCCAGAAGGGGTTTGAACTACATATGAACACTCATCAAGGCGCCGACACACAATTGCTTTCTCCCAATTCTTTTTACCTTGCACCAGGGGTTGCATGTGCACGGTATCCCCTTGATCGAGTGGGGCAAGATCTTTGGCTGATTTGTTGTAATTGTCGGCCTGCTGCTGGACGCGTTGTTCCACGTCCTCGCGTTCGCATACACCTCCGGGTTCCAGTAAACTCGCTGTTGTAGGCAAGAGCGTGCGTGTGCGGCGATTCATCAACCGCTGGGCAGAACTTGTGCTGAGCCCTTGCGAAGGTGTGTTGCGATGGTCTAGAAGTGCGAGGTCAGGATCTGCTCGCGATTTGTTGCTCTTTGTGAGGATCCCCTTAGCTGTTTTAACTGCTGATTCTGCTTTTCCATTGGCTCTGCTATTTCTGGGGCTGCTCAAAATCCCATTTTCGTGCAAATCTGTGAAACTCCTCTGACCTGACACAAGTGCTCAGAATCCCATTCTCGTGCAAACCTGTGAAACTCCGCTGACCTGTATTGTGGCCCATTATCACTAACCACTTGTGTTGGGCTACCATATCTCACAAAATGAGCCTTCAATTTGCGAATAACGGCTGCTACCTCGAAGAAATTGCTGTAGTGATCAATGGTGACAAGGTACTCTTTTCTTTCGAAACAGGTCAGTACCTATCTTTTCCCATGGCTGAGCAGGTACCTCATGACTCATAAGCGATTCTTTCTGCTGACTCATTTCGTATGTGCGACAAATATCACATGTAGCAATATATTGCTTGATGTCACTGCTCACGCCTGGCCAAAAAGACATTCGCGTGTGCGTCTGAGGCATCCTTCTACGCCCAAGTGTGACGAATGAATTCTTTCCTTCATTTGCTTTCGCTCACTTTGCGGTACGATGACACGCTCACCTTTGAAGATTAAGCCGTCTTGGAGTGTTGGACTGCGAGCTCATCCCTATAGCTATAGTAAGTTGCTCTGGTAGCGTGTCACGTTTGCTCAGCCATCCACTGATGATTATACGTTTCAACATCTGTAGTGTGTCATCTTGTGCTGTTTCTATGCGAATCTGTTCTAGACACTCATCGCAGATTGGCAGGTGCGATAGCATGTTGACTTCGTCGAAGCTGTTTTCCTGGCCTGGAGTACCGCTAACTGCTCGCGATAGCATATCCACGAGGTGCATGAGCTTCCCTTGACAGTAGGTGATGTCAAAGTCATAGTTCTGCAGGTGAAGAGGCACTCCCTGTAGGCGCTTTGGTGCCTTCACCAACGGCTTCTTAGCTATCATTTGGAGTGGCTTGTGATTGCTGAGTACTCCTGTGGTTAACACCACTTCCCTACTAACATGTATTTCCCTCACCTTGAAGAGTTCCATTTCTACCCACTAAGAAACATTATAGAAGCAACGCCTTTTCACCATATGATGTTAATGTGGAAGAGTGAACAGTAAATGGTTAACCTTACTAATACTCTGTCTTCTTTGGCTTCGGTTTAACTTGGTGTTTAGTCAGAGTTTCAAAACACTGCATGAGAACACTACAGTGAAAAGGCGAAATCATTACATTTCGACAAGTGGTACGATGGCTTCACGATCAAGCACCAAGTCGCTTGAATCCAGCGCCAAGAGCAGTAGGACGTCGACAAGTGTGGCTGTCCTCGCAAGAGCTAAAGCAGAAGCCGCCAAGGTGCGAGTGTCATACGCTAACCAAGAAGCAAAACTGAAAATGGAAAAGGCTGCCAGAGAAAAGGAAAACCAGTTGGAATGGCAAGGATAGACACAGAGTTAGAAGTGCTGACACCACAACGAGAAGCTGATCTGGCCGCGGTGGAAGCACAAGTGATGGAAAACGCTGAAGAAATGCACATTCCAGACGAAACAGGAAAACCTATGTCAGAAAGGGCCAAACTGGGATGCACCATTGAATATGTCTAATCTCAAATTGATCTGTAGATTCATTCTCCCTCTCCATACTTGCCTGTTGGCGTCCCATCTTATGTGAAATTACAGGGAAGCTTCGTTGCATCGCGTCCACTTGGGGAAGACAACTTTGCAACTTTGCCACAAACTCAAGTATGAAAGGGCTGACTACGAATACTTCCCGACACCAAACTTACCAGATCCGGCGAGATCAGAGACAAAGGCTGAAGTCAGAACAGCAAATCCCATCATGAACGTACACGCTCAGTCATATGTTCCCCAACATATTCCCCCAGCTAACACGCCACCTGCAACAGAACCCTTGGCACAGTATTTAGTGCGACGAGACCTCGTCAATTCAGGACTGTACCAGTTTGACAATAAGCCTGAAAATTACCATGTGTGGTACTCCTCATTCACCAGTGCCACCGGCAGAGTCCAGCTCACAGCAACCCAAGAGTTGGACCTTATGACTAAATGGCTGGGAAAGGAATCAAGTGAACAGGTGAAACGCATACGCTCAGTGTACGTCAACAACCCCAAGCTAGCCTTGCACAAAGCATGGGAGAGACTTCGGGACTGCTATGCGGCCCCTGAAATTATTGAGAGGGCGCTATTTCAATGGTTGGACAATTTTCCTAGGGTGTCAGCCAAGGACCACACAAAATTACGAGAACTCGGAGATTTAGTTATGGAGATTCAAGGTGCTAAAGAAGAAGGCTATTTAACTGGCCTGTCGTATGTGGATACCTCACGTGGAGTTGGACCAATTGTGGACAAACTTCCATTTGGGCTGCAGGAAAGATGGGTGTCTACTGGCTCGGAGTACAAGGAAGAGAACGGTGGTCGATTCTCTCGCTTTGAGTATTTTAGTAGGTTTGTGTGCAAGCTGGCGAAGAGGCGAAACGACCCCTAGCTTCATGAGTCAAGGCAGCATCACAACTCACACCAACCCAGTCAAACCCGTTTTGAACAATTTTGTCATCAATAAACCCATCTCAGTGCATAAAAGCGAAGTCTCCGCAATCAACGATGACCCTAGCAAGAATTATCCATTGCACAACAAACCCCACACCCTCAAAAAATGCAGAATGTTTCAAAACAAACCCTTTGAGGAAAGAAAGGCCCTTCTCAAGGAAAAAAGAATAAGTGCTGTTCCTCTACCTCCCAGCTCGCTAAAGAGTGTGCATTCCCCGCAAAGTGCTCGGAATGTAACAGCAGTAATCACGATGGAGCCATGCATCCCGGCCCGTCACCGCAAACTGCCAAGGCTTCTCCGCTCCCACAGGAGGATGGCAGGGAGGGAGAGCATCACTCTGATACAACTACTGTCAACTCCTCTCTCATGCCTCTGTAATTCCATTGATTCCATTGCAATACTGATACATGTGAATTATGCTTCTCTCTCTCAAACTGCAGTACGAACTCAGTCATATTATGATCGCTGTCTCCTAAGGGTTTCTTTACATTAAGCTCCCTCTTAAGGTCTGGGTTATTACAGAACACCCAATAAATATAATAAACATCTCCTCAGGTCTGTGTAAATAACAAACATCTTCGCATATCTGTGTAACTAATAAACATCCCCTCAGGTCTGTGTAACTAACAAACCCATCCCATGTGCTAGTGAGGGTAAAAGTAGGAAGATTATACAGTTTGACATGTGGCTAAGGAGTTGGTACAAGAGGGAAGACATAAGGTATTTGGATCAGTGGGCTCTCTTCCAGGGAAGGGGGGACCTGTACAGAGAAATGGTTTGCTCCTGAACTGGAAGGGGACTAATATCCTAGGGGAAGGTGTGCTAACGCTGTACCGTAGGGTTTAAACAATAGTTGCAGGGGGATGGGAACCAAAGAAGCAGAACAGTTAGTGGAGAGGTTGTGGAGATAGATGTTGGCAAGATATTAGACAAAGTCATGCAAGGAGCATATGGAGCTCAGAAAAATAGAGGGCTATGGGTAACCCTAGATAATTTCTCAGGTAAGGACATGTTTGGCAGAGCTTTGTGGGCCAAAGGGCCTGTATTGTGCTGTAAGTTTTCTATGTTTCTATGTTATATCCAAACATCTCTTAAAAGCCTCTGATATATTTGCCACTACCACCATACCAAGCAGTACATTTCAGGCATTCATGAATCTCTGAGTTAAAAAACTTACCCTCACATCCCCCTTGAACCTACCCCCTCTCATCTTCAATGCAAGCCCTCTGGCATTATACATTTCAACCCTGGGAAACAGGTACTCTCTGCCCCTCATAATCTTGTAAACCTCCATCAGATCTCTCAGCCTCTGACGCTCCTGAGAAAACAACTCAAGTTTGTCCAGCCTCTCGTCATAGCACACGCCCTCTACACCATGCAGCATCCTGGTAAGTAAACCTCTCCTGCACCCTCTCCAAAGCCTCATATTCCTTCCCATAATGGGGCGACCGGAACTGTACACAATACTCCAGATGCGGCCTAACCAGAGTTTTATAAAGTTGCAACATAACCTCATGACTTTTGAACTCAATGCCTTAACTAATGAAGCATTCCATAAGTCTTCTTAACCACCTTATCAACCTGTGTAGCCAGTTTCAAGGAGCAAGTGCATCCCAAGATCTCTCTGCTCAGCAACACCATTAAAGACCTTACCCTTAACAGTGTACTGTCTCCTTGTATTTGCACTACTGAGCTACATCTCAGATTTATCTGGGTTAAGCTCCATCTGTCATTTCTCTACCCATATCTGCAATTGATCTATATCATGCTGTATTCTTTGCCAGTCTTCTACACTCCTTCAATTTTGGTATCATCCACAGACTTAATAATCCACCTATCTACATTTTCATCCAGGTCATTTATATACATCACAAACAGCAGAGCTCCCAGAACAGATCCCTGTGGAACACCACTAATTACAGACCTCCAGCTCAATAAGTCCCTTCAAAAACTACCCTCTGTCTTCTTTGAACAAACTAGTTCCGAATCCAAAGAGCCAATTTACCATGGATACCAAGCATCTTAATCTTCTGAATAAGTCTCCTTTGAGGGACTGAATCAAATGCCACATGAAAATCCATGTAGACAACATCTACTACCCTACCCTCATCAACCTCTCTCATTGTCTTGTCAAAAAGCTCAACCAAGTTGGTAAGGCACGACCTGCCACACACAAAGCTATGATAGCTCCCCCTAATTAAGCCATGGGTTTCCAAATGCTCATGTATCCAATCCCTACGAATTTCCTCCAGCAATTTCCCTACAACTGACATAGAACATAGAACATAGAATAGTACAGCACATTACAGGCCCTTCGGCGCACAATGTTGTGCCGACCCTCAAACCCTGCCTCCCATATAACCCCCCAAACTTAAATTCCTCCATATACCTGTCTAGTTGTCTCTTAACCTTCACAAGTGTATCTGCCTCCACCACTAACTCAGGCAGTGCATTCCACACACCAACCACTCTGAGTAAAAGATATCCCCCTTGAATTTCCCACCCCTTACCTTAAAGCCATGTCCTCTTGCATTGAGCAGAGGTGCCCTGGGGAAGAGGCGCTGGCTATCCACTCTATCTATTCCTCTTATTATCTTGTACACCTCTATCATGTCTCCTCTTATCCTCCTTCTCTCCAAAGAGTAAAGCCCTAGCTCCCCTAATCTCTGATCATAATGCATACTCTCTAAACCAGGCAGCATCCTGGTAAGTCTCCTCTGTACCCTTTCCAATACTTCCACATCTTTCCAATAGTGAGGCGACCAGAACTGGACACAGTACTCCAAATGTTGCCTAACCAGAGTTTTATAGAGCAACATTATTACATCACGACTCTTAAACTCTATCCCCTGACTTATGAAAGTTAACACACCATAAGCTTTCTTAACTACCCTATCCACCTGTGAGGCAACTTTCAGGGGTCTCTGGACATGTACCCCCAGATCTCTCTGCTCCTCCACACTACCAAATATCCTGCCATTTACTTTGTACTCTGCCTTGGAGTTTGTCCTTCCAAAGTGTACCACCTCACACTTCTCCGGGTTGAACTCCATCTGCCACTTCTCAGCCCACTTCTGCATCCTATCAATGTCTCTCTGCAATCTTTGACAATCCTGTACACTATCTACAACACCACCAACCTTTGTGTCGTCTGCAAACTTGCCAACCCACCCTTCTACTCCCACATCCAGGTCATGAATAAAAATCACGAAAAGTGGAGGTCCCAGAACAGATCCCTGTGGGACACCACCAGTCACAATCCTCCAATCCGAATGTACTCCCTGCACCACGACCCTCTGCCTTCTGCAGGCAAGCCAATTCTGAATCCACCTGGCCAAACTTCCCTGGATCCCATGTCTTCTGACATTCTGAATAAGCTTACCGTGCGGAACCTTGTCAAATGCCTTACTAAAATCCATATAAATCATATCCACTGCGCTGCCCTCATCTATATGCCTGGTCACCTACTCAAAGAACTCTATCAGGCTTGTTAGACACGATCTGCCCTTCACAAAGCCATGTTGACTGTCCCTGATCAGACCATGATTCTCTAAATGCCCAGAGACCCTATCTCTAAGAATCTTTTCCAACAGATTTCCCACCACAGACGTAAGGCTCACTGGTCTATAATTACCTGGACTATCCCTACTACCTTTTTTGAACAAGGGAACAACATTCGCCTCCCTCCAATCCTCTGGTACCATTCCCATGGACAACGAGGACATAAAGATCCTAGCCAGAGGCTCAGCAATCTCTTCCCTCGCCTCATGGAGCAGCCTGGGGAATATTCCGTCAGGCCCTGGGGAATTATCCATCCTAATGTATTTTAACAACTCCAACACCTCCTCTCCTTTAATATCAACATGCTCCAGAACATCAACCTCACTCATATTGTCCTCACCGTCGTCAAGTTCCCTCTCATTGGTGAATACTGAAGAGAAGTATTCATTGAGGACCTCGCTCACTTCCACAGCCTCCAGGCACATCTTCCCACCTTTATCTCTAATCGGTCCTACCTTCACTCCTGTCATCCTTTTTTTCTTCACATAATTGAAGAATGCCTTGGGGTTTTCCTTTACCCTACTCGCCAAGGCCTTCTCATGCCCCCTTCTTGCTCTTCTCAGCCCCTTCTTAAGCTCCTTTCTTGCTTCCCTATATTCCTCAATAGACCCATCTGATCCTTGCTTCCTAAACCTCATGTATGCTGCCTTCTTCCACCTGACTAGATTTTCCACCTCACTTTTCACCCATGGTTCCTTCACCCTACCATTCTTCATCTTCCTCACTGGGACAAATTTATCCCTCACCTCCAGCAAGAGATCTCTAAACATCGACCACATGTCCGTAGTACATTTCCCTGCAAAAACATCATCCCAATTCACACCCGCAAGTTCTAGCCTTATAGCCTCATAATTTGCCCTTCCCCAATTAAAAACTTTCCGGTCCTCTCTGATACTATCCTTTTCCATGATAATGCTAGAGGCCAGGGAGCGGGGGTCTCTGTCCCCCAGATGCTCACCCACTGAGAGATCTGTGACCTGACCCGGTTCATTACCTAGTACTAGATCTAGTATGGCATTCCCCCTAGTCGGCCTGTCAACATACTGTGACAGGAATCCGTCCTGGACACACTTAACAAACTCTGCCCCATCTAAACCCTCGGAACTAATCAGGTGTCAATCAATATTAGGGAAGTTAAAGTCACCCATGATAACAACCCTGTTATTTTTGCACCTTTCCAAAATCTGCCTCCCAATCTGCTCCTCTGTATCTCTGCTGCTAGCAGGGGACCTATAGAATACGCCCAATAGAGTAACTGCTCCCTTCCTGTTCCTGACTTCCACCCATGCTGACTCAAAAGAGGATCCTGCTACATTACCCACCCTTTCTGTAGCTGTAATAGTATCCCTGACCAGTAATGCCACCCCCTCCCCTTTTCCCCCTTCTCTATCCCTTTTAAAGCACTGAAATCCAGGTTATTCAGAATCTATTCCTGCCCTGGTGCCAGCCAAGTCTCTGTTATGGCCATTACATCATAATTCCATGTATGTATCTAAGCTCTCAGTTCATCACCTTTGTTCCTGATGCTTCTTGCATTGAGGTACACACACTTCAGCCCTTCTACCTTACTGCCTTTTATACCCTTTATTCTGCTTCTCTTTCCTCAAAGTCTCTCTATATGTTAGATCTGGCTTTACTCTATGCACTTCTTTCACTGCTCTATCGCTCCGAGTCCCATCCCCCTTTCAAATTAGTTTAAACCCTCCCGAACCATGCTAGCAAACCTACCTGCAAGGATATTGCTCCCCCTCGAGTTCAGGTGCAACCCATCCAATCTGTACAGGTCCCACCTTCCCCAGAAGAGATCCCAATGATCCAAAAATCTAAAGCCCTGCTCCCTGCACCAACTCCTCAGCCACACATTCAACTGCCATCTCCTCCAATTCTTACCATCACTGTCACAGAGCACTGGCAGCAATCCTGAGAACGCCACCCTTGAGGTCCTGTTCTTCAGCGTTCTGCCTAGTTCCCGAAACTCACACTTCAGGACCTCATCCCTCTTCCATAAGACCATAAGACAAAGGAGCAGAAGTCGGCCATTTGGCCCATCGAGTCTGTTCCACCATTTTATCATGAGCTGATCCATACTCCCATTTAGTCCCACTCGCCCGCCTTCTCACCATAACCTCTGATGCCCTGGCTACTCAGATACCTATCAATCTCTGCCTTAAATACCTCCGATGACTTGACCTCCACTGCTGCCCGTGGCAACAAATTCCACAGATTCACCACCCTCTGACTAAAAAATTTCTTTGCATTTCTGTTCCGAATGGGTGCCCTTCAACCCTTAAGTCATGCCCTCTCGTACTAGACTCCCCCATCATGGGAAACAATTTTGCCACATCCACTCTGTCCATGCCTTTCAACATTCGAAATGTTTCTATGAGGTCTCCCCTCATTCTTCTAAACTCCAAGGAATACAGTCCAAGAGCGGACAAACGTTCCTCATATGTTAACCCTCTCATTCCCGGAATCATTCTTGTGAATCTTCTCTGTACTCTCTCCAACGTCAGCACATCCTTTCTGAAATAAGGAGACCAAAACTGCCCACAGTACTCCAAGTGAGGTCTCACCAGCACCTTATAGAGCCTCAACATCACATCCCTGCTCCTACACTCTATTCCTCTAGAAATGAATGCCAACATTGCATTCGCCTTCTTCACTACTGACTTAACCTGGAGGTTAACTTTAAAGGTATCCTGTACGAGGACTCCCAAGTCCCGTTGCATCTCAGAACTTTGAATTCTTTCCCCATTTAAATAATAGTCTGCCCGTTTATGTTTTCTGCAAAAGTGCATAACCATACACTTTCCAACATTGTACTTCATTTGCCACTTCTCTTCCCATTCTTCCAATCTATCCAAGTCTCTCTGCAGACTCTCTGTTTCCTCAGCACTACCGGCCCCTCCACCTATCTTCGTATCGTCAGCAAACTTAGCCACAAAGCCATCTATTCCATAATCCAAATCGTTGATGTGCAATGTAAAAAGAAGCGGCCCCAACACTGATCCCTGTGGAACACCACTGGTAACCGGCAGCCAACCAGAATAGGATCCCTTTATTCCCACTCTCTGTTTCCTGCCAATCAGCCAACACTCTGTCCACGTATGTAACTTTCCCGTAATTCCATGGGCTCTTATCTTGTTAAGTAGCCTCATGTGTGGCACCTTGTCAAAGGCCTTCTGAAAATCCAAATATACAACATCCACTGCATCTCCCTTGTCTAGCCTACTGGTAATTTCCTCAAAAAATTGTAATAGGTTTGTCAGGCAGGATTTTCCTTTAAGGAATCCATGCTGAGTTTTGCCTATCTTGTCATATGCCTCCAGGTACTCTGTAACCTCATCCTTGACAATCGACTCCAACAACTTCCCAACCACCGATGTCAAGCTAACAGATCTATAATTTTCTTTTCGCTTCCTTGCCCCCTTCTTAAATAGCGGAGTGACATTTGCAATCTTCCAGTCCTCCGGAACCATGCCAGAATCTATCGACTTTTGAAAGATCATCGCTCATGCCTCCGCAATCTCCAAAGCTACTTCCTTCAGAACACGAGGGTGTATTCCATCTGGTCCAGGAGATTTATCTACCTTTAGACTATTCAGCTTCCTGAGTACTTTCTCTGTCGTAATTGTGACTGCGCACACTTCTCTTCCCTGTCACCCTTGAGTGTCCGGTATACTGCTGATGTTTTCCTCAGTGAAGACTGATGCAAAATACTCATTCAGTTCCTCTGCCATGTCCTTATCTCCCATTACAATTTCTCCAGCATCATTTTCTATCGGTCCTATATCTACTCTCACCTGTCTTTTACTCTTTATATACTTGAAAAAGCTTTTAATATCCTCTTTGATATTATTTGCTAGCTTCCTTTCATAGTCTTTTCTCTCTTAATGACCTGCTTGGTTTCCTTTTGTAAGGTTTTAAAAACTTCCCAATCCTCTGTCTTCCCACTAATTTTTGCTTCCTTGTATGCCCTCTCCTTTGCTTTAACTTTGGCTTTGACTTCTCTTGTCATCCACGGTTGCACTCGAAAATTTCTTCTTTTTTGGAATATACCTGTCTTGCACATTCCTCATTTCTCGCATAAACTCCAGCCACTGCTGCTGTGCCGTCTTTCCCGCCAGTGTCCCTTTCCAGTCAACTTTGGCCAGTTCCTCTCTCATGCCACTGTAATTTCCTTTACTCCACTGACATACCGACACATCAGATTTCGGCTTCTCTTTTTCTAATTTCACAGTGAACTCAATCATGTTATGATCACTGTCTCCTAAGGGTTCCTTCACCTCAATCTCTCTAATCACCTCTGGTTCATTACACAATACTCAATCCAGTACAGCCGATTCCCTAGTGGGCTCAACAACAAGCTGTTCTAAAAAGCCATCTCGCAGACATTCTACAAATTCTCTCTCTTAAGATCCAGTGCTGACCTGATTTTCCCAATCTACTCCCATGTTAAAATCCCCCACAATTATCATAACACTGCCCTTCTGACAAGCCTTTTCTATTTCCAGTTGTAATTTGTAGTCCACATCCCTGCAGCTGTTTGGAGGCCTATAAATAACTGCCATCAGATACACCGTGTATCCCTGGACATTCAGCTCCCAGAGACATGCGTCCTTTAGCCAGGTCTCACTGTTGGCCACAATATCATATCTGCCAATCTGTAGCTGTACGACAAGATCATCCACCTTATTCCTTATGCTGCGTGCATTTAAGTACAACACCTTAAGACCAGTATTTGATACTTTTCGCTTTGATTTCACTGCAACTTTATTGCACTGCAACTCATCCCAATGGCTACAAATTTGCCCCATCACCTGCCTGTCTTTCCTGACATCTTTACTGCTCACTATCTTAGATTTATTTCTGTTTTCCCCTTCCTCCGCTCTGTCATTCTGGTTCCCATCCCCCTGCCAAATTAGCATAAACTCTCCCTAACAGCTCTATTAAACTTTCCCGCCAGGATATTGGTCCCCTTCGGGTTCAGATGTAACCTGTCCATTTTGAACAGGTCATACTTCCCCCAGGAGAGACCCCAATTATCCAAGAATCTGAAGCCCTGCCCCCTACACCAGTCTCTCAGTCACGCATTCATATGCCTGATCCGTCTATTCTTGCCCTCGCTAGCACGTGGCACAGGTAGCAATCCCAAGATTACTACCCTGGAGGTCCTGCTTCTCAGCTTCCTTCCTAACTCCCGGAAATCTCTCTTCAGGACCTCCCCTTTTGTCCTATCTATGCCATTGGTACCAACATGTACCAAGACAACTGGCTGCTCACCCTCCCCCTTCAGAATATTCAGGACCCGATCTGAGACATCCCGTACCCTGGCACCTGGGAGGCAACACACCATGCGGGTATCTCTGTCAGGCTCACAGAATCTCCTGTCTGTTCCCCTGACTATGGAATCCCCTATGACTACTGCATTCCTCTTCTCCCTCCTCTCCTGCACAACAGCGCCAGGCTCAGTGCCAGAGACCCAGTCACCGTGGGCATCCCCCGTCAGGTCACCCCGCTCAACAGCATCCAGAACAAGATATTTGTTGCTGAGGTTCCCTCAGTGTCTGATCTCCCCGTTATGCCTCCTCTTGGTGCAGCTTCGATATTGTCCTTGATTAGTGGTGTAAGTCCACCCTCTTTTTCTTATCTCCTCCTCTATCTATCTAAAAATTCAAAAAACTAGTGCATTAATCACCTATTCCTGCCGCTCCCTCAATCAAGTTTCATCGGGCACTAACAGTGTGGAAGACACCAGCCGTGTGCCAGATGTTGAAGGGTGTGAGGGAATAGAGGTGAGTGCAGTTATTATTATAAGAGAGAAAGTGCTCAAAAAGCTGAAAGACCTAAGGGTACATAAGTCACCCAGACTAGATGAACTGCACTTATGAACTGCAGGCTATGGAACAGGGGTCTGAAAAAAGTAGCAGTAGAGATTGTAGAGGCATTAGAAATGATCTTTCAAAAAATTATTGGACTCTGGCATAGTGCCAGAGGACTAGAAAATTACAAATGTCACTTCACTCTTTAAGTAAGGAGAAAGGCAGCAGAAAAGAAATTTTAGACCAGTTAGCCTGTCCTCAATGGTTGGGAAGTTGTTGGAGTAAATTGCTAAGGATGAAGTTATGGAGTACTGGTGACACAGGACAAGATAGGACAAAATCTGCATGGTTTCCTCAAGGGAGATTCCTGCCTGACAAACCTGTTGGAATTCTTTGAGGAGACCAGAAGTTGGATAGATAAAGGGGATGCAGTGGATGTTGTATATTTGGACTTTCAGAAGGCCTTTGACAAGGTGCCATGAATAAGCCAAGCTACAAGCCCATGGTATTACAGAAAAGTTACTAACATGGTTAGAGCATTAGCTGATTGGTAGGAGGCAGCGAGTGGGAATAAAAGGATCCTTTTCTGATTGGCTAGCAGTGACTAGTGATGTTCCACAGGGATCGTTGTTGGGAACACTTCTTTTTATGCTGTATATAAATAATTTAAATGATGGGATATATGGCTTTGTTGGCAAGTTTGCAGATGCTGCCTGGTTTAGAAAGTATGCATTATGATCAGAGATTAAGGGAGCTAGTGCTTTACTCTTTGGAGAGAAGGAGGATGAGAGGAGACATGATAGAGGTGTACAAGATAATAAGAGGAATAGATAGAGTGGATAGCCAGCGCCTCTTCCCCAGGGCACCACTGCTCAATACAAGAAGACATGGCTTTAAGGTAAGGGGTGGGAAGTTCAAGGAGGATATTAGAGGAAGGTTTTTTACTCAGAGAGTGGTTGGTGCGTGGAATGTACTGCCTGAGTCAGTGGTGGAGGCAGATACACTAGTGAAGTTTAAGAGACTACTAGACAGGTATATGGAAGAATTTAAGGTGGGGGCTTATATGGGAGGCAGGGTTTGAGGGTCGGAACCACATTGTGGGCCGAAGGACCTGTACTGTGCTGTACTATTCTATGTTTCTATGTTTCTATGATACGAAGATTGGTGGGGGAGCAAGTAGTGTTGAGGAAACAGGTAGGATGCAGAAGAACTTAGAGAGATTAGGAGAATGGGCAAGAATGTGGCAAATGAAATACGATGTGGGAAAATGCACGATCATGCACTTTGGTAATGGAAATAAATATGCGGACTATTTTCTAAATGGGGAGATAATCCAAAAATCTGAGATGCAAAGGGATTTGGGAGTCCTTGTACAGAATATAGAACATAGAATAGTACAGCACAGTACAGGCCCTTCGGCCTACAATGTTGTGCCGACCCTCAAACCCTGCCTCCCATATAACCCCCCACCTTGAATTCCTCCATATACTGGTCTAGTAGTCTCTTAAATTTCCAGAGTGTATCTGCCTCCACCACTGACTCAGGCAGTGCATTCCATGCACCAACCACTCTCTGAGTAAAAAACCTCCCTCTAATATCCCCCTTGAACTTCCCACTCCTTATCTTAAAGCCATGTCCTCTTGTATTGAGCAGTGGTGCCCTGGGGAAGAGGTGTTGGCTGTCCACTCTATCTATTCCTCTTATTACCCACAATAGGCAGGAGGAGGAGATGGCAGCGCGACGCGCGCGCGCAGTTCTCCAGTGAAAATGATATCATTTCTGTTAAATAGGGGCAGTGGACAATTCTGATTTGATGGAGACAGACGTGAAAGCACAGAGGAACATCTGGAGAAATTTCTGAAATGCCGGTTCGCTGCTGCTGTTACTGGGCAATCGAGAATCTTCCGGAGGGAAGGCCCCAAAATCCCCGGCTTTGCCTGCTGCTGGCGACCGTGGCCGAGGTCGAATCGTTCGGATAGAGATGATGCTCAGTACTCGGTGTCGGAGGGCTGATCAGAGGCTCGAAGCTTTCGGACAACTCAGAGTCGGACTGTGGTTGGGCATGGCAGGGAGGGTTTTCTTCCTTCTCCTGTCTGTGTGAGATGTGGGACATTCGAGAGACTTTGAACTTTTTTTACTGTGCCATGGCCTGTTCTTCATCAAGTTATGGTATTGTTGCACTGTTGTAACTATATGTTATAATTATCTGGTTTTTGCTAGTTTTTCAGTCTTAGTCTGTCCTGTGTTTTTGTGATATCACACCAGAGGAATACTGTATCATTACTTAATGCATGCATTACTAAGTGACAATAAAAGAGGACTGTGTCCTCATAATCTAAAAAAAAAATCTTGTATGCCTCTATCATGACTCCTCTCATCCTCCTTCTCTCCAAAGAGTAAAGCCCTAGTTCCCTTAATCTCTGATCATAATGCATACTCTCTAAACCAGGCAGCAACCTGGTAAATCTCCTCTGTACCCTTTTCAATGCTTCCACATCCTTCCTATAGTGAGGCGACCAGAACTGGACACAGTGCTCCAAGTGTGGCCTAACCAGAGTTTTATAGAGCTGCATCATTACCTTGCGACTCTTAAACTCCAACCCTTGACTTATGAAAGCTAACGCCCCATAAGCTTTCTTAACTAGCCTATCCACCTGTGGGGTAACTTTCAGGGATCTGTGGACAGGTACCCCCAGATCCCTCTGCTCCTCCACACTACCAAGTATCCTGCCATTTATTTTGTACTCTGCCTTGGAGATTGTCCTTCCAAAGTGTACCACCTCACACTTCTCCGGGTTGAACTCCATCTGCCACTTCTCAGCCCACTTCTGCATCCTATCAATATCTCTCTGCAATCTTTGACAATCCTCTACACTATCTACAACACCACCAACCTTTGTGTCATCTGTAAACTTGCCAACCCATCCTTCTACCCCCCACATCCAGGTCGTTAATAAAAATCACGAAAAGTAGAGGTCCCTGAACCAATCCTTGTGGGACACCACTAGTCACAATCCTCTAATCTGAATGTACTCCCTCCACCACCACCCTCTGCCTTCTGCAAGCAAGCCAATTCTGAATCCACCTGGCCAAACTTCCCTGGATCCCATGTCTTCTGACTTTTTGAATAAACCTACTGTGTGGAACCTTGTCAAATGCCTTACTAAAATCCATGTAGATCACATCTACTGCACTACCCTCATCTATATGCCTGGTCACCTCCTCAAAGAACTCTATCAGGCTTGTTAGACATGATCTGCCCTTCACAAAGCCATGCTGACTGTCCTTGATCAGACCATGATTCTCTAAATGTCCATAGATCCTATCTCTAAGAATCTTTTCCAACAGCTTTCCCACCACATACGTAAGGCTCACTGGTCTATAATTACCCGGACTATCCCTACTACCTTTTTTGAACAAGGGGACAACATTCGTCTCCCTCCAATCCTCCGGTACCATTCCCGTGGACAGCGATGATCCTAGCCAGAGGCTCAGCAATCTCTTCCCTCACCTCGTGGAGCAGCCTGGGGAATATTCCGTCAGGCCCCGGGGACTTATCCGTCCTAATGTATTTTAACAACTCCAACACAATGCCAGGAGCATTCGTAACAAGGTGGATGAATTAAAAATGCAGATTGTTATTAATGAATATGATATAGTTGGGATCACAGAGACATGGCTCCAGGGTGACCAAGGATGGGAGCTCAACATTCAGGGATATTCAATATTCAGGAGGGATAGACATGAAAGAAAAGGAAGTGGGGTAGCATTGCTGGTTAGAGAGGAGATTAACACAATAGAAAGGAAGGACATTATCCGGGAGGATGTGGAAGCGATATGAGTAGAGCTGAGGGGCAGAAAACGCTGGTGGGAGTTGTGTACAGGCCACCTAACAGTAGTAATGCGGTTGGAGATGGCATTAAACAGGAAATTAGAAATGCGTGCAATAAAGGAGCAGCAGTTATAATGGGTGACTTCAATCTACATATAGATTAGGTGAACCAAATTGGTAAAGGTGCTGAGGAAGAGGATTTCTTGGAATGTATGCAGGATGGTTTTTTGAACCAACATGTCGAGGAACCAACTAGAGAGCAGGCTATTCTAGACTGAGTATTGAGCAATGAGGAAGGGTTAATTAGCAATCTTGTCGTGAGAGGCCCCTTGGGTAAGAGTGACCATAATATGGTGGAATTGTTCATTAAGATGGAGAGTGACATAGTTAATTCAGAAACAAAGGTTCTGAACTTAAAGAAGGGTAACTTTGAAGGTATGAGACGTGAATTAGCTAAGATAGACTGGCAAATGACACTTACAGCGTTGACGGTGGATATGCAATGGCAAGCATTTAAAGATCGCATGGATGAATTACAACAATTGTTCATCCCAGTTTGGCAAAAGAATAAATCAGGGAAGGTAGTGCACCCGTGGCTGACAAGGGAAATTAGGGATAGTATCAATTCCAAAGAAGAAGCATACAAATTAGCCAGAAAAAGTGGCTCACCTGAGGACTGAGAGAAATTCAGAGTCCAGCAGAGAAGGACAAAGGGCTTAATTAGGAAGGGGAAAAAAGATTATGAGAGAAAACTGGCAGGGAACATAAAAACTGACTGTAAATGCTTTTATAGATATGTGAAAAGAAAAAGATTGGTTAAGACAAATGTAGGTCCCCTACAGACAGAAACAGGTGAATTGATTATGGGGAGGAAGGACATGGTAGACCAATTGAATAATTACTTTGGTTCTGTCTTCACTAAGGAGGACATAAATAATCTTCTGGAAATAGTAGGGGACAGAGGGTCCAGTGAGATGGAGGAACTGAGGGAAATACATGTTAGTATACTGAAACCTCTTGTTTCAGTCGAAGCAAGCAGCTGAGAAGGAGTGAAGAAATCGGGTAGAAAAAGTCTTTTTTTTTAAACACTGCTCGGGGAGAAGGGTCTGCACTGCGCAGGCGCGTGTCGTAGCGCGCCAAAGGTTGAAAAAGCAGACCACCAAATACAGCGGCCATCGTTGTAGCGGCCATCGTTGGAGTGGACTGAGTCAGAGTGGGACGGCTTTGGCTCAAACAGGCTTCGGTGAGAACAGGCAGAGGCCAGGGTAGGTTCTGGTAAGTTTTTTATTCAGATTGTCTAGCGTAGAGAGAATGCCAGGCAGGATGTTGGAATGCTCCTCTTGCAGGATGTGGGAAGTCAGGGAGCCCTCTGGTGTCCCTGACAACGACACCTGCAAGAAGTGCATCCAGCTGCAGCTCCTAACAAACCGCGTTAGGGAACTAGAGCAGGAGCTGGATGACCTGTGGATCATTCGGGAGAATGAGGAGATTATAGATAGTAGCTACAGGGAGGTAGTTACGCCAAAGGAGCAGAGGGCAGGAAATTGGTTTACTGTCAGGCGAGGGAAGAGGAAAGGGCAGGCAGAGCAGGGTTCCCCTGTGGCCATTCCCCTCAACAACAAGTATACTGCATTAGATACTGCTGGGGGGGATGACTTACCTGGGACGAGCTGCAGTAGCCGGATCTCTGGCACTGAGTCTGGCTCTGCAGTGCAGAAGGGAGGGGGGAAAAGAGGAGAGCAGTAGTGATAGGGGACTCGATAGTTAGAGGTGCAGATAGAAGGTTCTGTGGTCGTGACAAAGAATCCAGGATGGTTTGTTGCCTCCCAGGTGCCAGGGTCAAGGATGTCTCTGATCGATTGCATAACATTCTGAAGTGGGAGGGTGATCAGCCAGATGTCGTGGTGCACATCGGTACCAATGACATAGCAAGGAAGAGTGAGGAGGTCCTGGAGAGTGAGTATAGAGAACTTGGTAGGAAGTTGAAAAGCAGGACCTCGAGGGTGGTAATCTCAGGATTGCTACCTGTGCTAGGTGCCAGTGAGGGTAGGAATAGGATGCTCTGGAGGAGGAACAAGTGGCTGAGGAACTGGTATAAGGGGGCAGGGTTTCAGATTTCAGGGTCATTGGGACCTCTTCTGGGGCAGGTGGGACCTGTACAAGAGAGACGGGTTACACTTGAACTACAGGGGGACCAATATCCTTTCAGGGAGGTTTGTTAGTGCTATTGGGGAGGCTTTAAACTAGATTTGCAGCGGGATGGGAACCAGACTGTCAGAGCTGACAGTGTGGCTGGGGTGAAAATAAATGATGTTGAAAGTTTAAGCAAATCCACTGATAGAAAGGTTATGAGTGGTGGTAAAAATCTTCTGAGGTGTATATATTTCAATGCTAGGAGTATTGCGGGGAAGGCGGATGAGTTGAGGGTGTGGATTGACACGTGGAATTATGATGTTGTAGCAATTAGTGAAACTTGGCTACAGGAGGGGCAGGACTGGCAGCTTAATATTCCAGGGTTCCGATGTTTCGGATGTGATCGAGGCAGAGGAATGAAAGGTCGGGGAGTAGCATTGCTTGTTAGGGAAAATATTACAGCAGTGCTCAGGCAGGACAGATTAGAGGGCTTGTCTACTGAGTCCTTATGGGTGGAGCTGAGAAACAGGAAAGGTATGGCCACATTAGTGGGATTGTATTACAGACCACCCAATAGTCAACGAGGCTTGGAAGAGCAAATCTGCAGAGAGATAGCAGGCAACTGCAGGAAACATAAAGTTGTGGTGGTAGGGGATTTTAATTTTCCATACATTGATTGGGACTCCCATACTGTTAGGGGTCTAGATGGTTTAGAGTTTGTAAAATGTGTTCAGGAAAGTTTTCTAAATCAATATATAGAGGGACCAACTAGAGGGGATGCAATATTGGATCTCCTGTTAGGAAACGAATTAGGGCAAGTGACAGAAGTCTGTGTAGGGGAGCACTTTGGTTCCAGTGATCATAACACCATTAGTTTCGATTTGATCATGGACAAGGATAGATCTGGTCCTAGGGTTGAGGTTCTGAACTGGAAGAAGGCTAAATTTGAAGAAATGAGAAAGGATCTAAAAAGCATGGATTGGGACAGGTTGTTCTCTGGCAAAGATGTGATTGGTAGGTGGGAAGACTTCAAAGGGGAAATTTTGAGAGTGCAGAGTTTGTATGTTCCTGTCAGGATTAAAGGCAAATTGAATAGGAATAAGGAAACTTGGTTCTCAAGGGATATTGCAACTCTGATAAAGAAGAAGAGGGAGTTGTATGAAATGTATAGGAAACAGGGAGTAAATCAGGTGCTTGAGGAGTATAAGAAGTGCAAGAAAATACTTAAGAAAGAAATCAGGAGGGCTAAAAGAAGACATGAGGTTGCCTTGGCAGTCAAAATGAAGGATAATCCAAAGAGCTTTTACAAGTATATTAAGAGCAAAAGGATTGTAAGAGATAAAATTGGTCCTCTTGAAGATCAGAGTGGTCGGCTTTGTGCGGAACCAAAGGAAATGGGGGAGATCTTAAATAGGTTTTTTGCGTCTGTATTTACTAAGGAAGCTGGCATGAAATCTATGGAATTGAGGGAATCAAGTAGTGAGATCATGGAAACTGTACAGATTGAAAAGGAAGAGGTGCTTGCTGTCTTGAGGAAAATTAAAGTGGATAAATCCCTGGGACCTGACAGAGTGTTCCCTCGGACCTTGAAGGAGACTAGTGTTGAAATTGCGGGGGCCCTGGCAGAAATACTTAAAATGTCGCTGTCTACGGGTGAAGTGCTGGAGAATTGGAGAGTGGCTCATGTTGTTCCGTTGTTTAAAAAAGGATCGAAAAGTAATCCGGGAAATTATAGGCCGGTGAGTTTAACGTCAGTAGTAGGTAAGTTATTGGAGGGAGTACTAAGAGACAGAATCTACAAGCATTTGGATAGACAGGGGCTTATTGGGGAGAGTCAACATGGCTTTGTGCGTGGTAGGTCATGTTTGACCAATCTGTTGGAGTTTTTCGAGGAGGTTACCAGGAAAGTGGATGAAGGGAAGGCAGTGGATATTGTCTACATGGACTTCAGTAAGGCCTTTGACAAGGTCCCACATGGGAGGTTAGTTAGGAAAATTCAGTCGCTAGGTATACATGGAGAGGTGGTAAATTGGATTAGACATTGGCTCGACGGAAGAAGCCAGAGAGTGGTGGTAGAGAATTGCTTCTCTGAGTGGAGGCCTGTGACTGGTGGTGTGCCACAGGGATCAGTGCTGGGTCCATTGTTATTTGTCATCTATATCAATGATCTGGATAATAATGTGGTAAATTGGATCAGCAAATTTGCTGATGATACAAGGATTGGAGGTGTAGTAGACAGTGAGGAAGGTTTTCAGAGCCTGCAGAGGGACTTGGACCAGCTGGAAAAATGGGCTGAAAAATGGCAGATGGAGTTTAATACTGACAAGTGTGAGGTATTGCACGTTGGAAGGACAAACCAAGGTAGAACATACAGGGTTAATGGTAAGGCACTGAGGAGTGCAGTGGAACAGAGGAATCTGGGAATACAGATACAAAATTCCCTAAAAATGGCGTCACAGGTAGATAGGGTCGTAAAGAGAGCTTTTGGTACATTGGCCTTTATTAATCAAAGTATTGAGTATAAGAGCTGGAATGTTATGATGAGGTTGTATAAGGCATTGGTGAGGCCGAATCTGGAGTATTGTGTTCAGTTTTGGTCACCAAATTACAGGAAGGATATAAATAAGGTTGACAGAGTGCAGAGAAGGTTTACAAGGATGTTGCCGGGACTTGAGAAACTCAGTTACAGAGAAAGGTTGAATAGGTTAGGACTTTATTCCCTGGAGTGTAGAAGAATGAGGGGAGATTTGATAGAGGTATATAAAATTATGATGGGTATAGATAGAGTGAATGCAAGCAGGCTTTTTCCACTGAGGCAAGGGGAGAAAAAAACCAGAGGACATGGGTTAAGGGTGAGGGGGGAAAAGTTTAAAGGGAACATTAGGGGGGGGGCTTCTTCACACAGAGAGTATGGAATGAGCTGCCAGACGAGGTGGTAAATGCGGGTTCTTTTTTAACATTTAAGAATAAATTGGACAGATACATGGGTGGGAGGTGTATGGAGGGATATGGTCCGTGTGCAGGTCAGTGGGACTAGGCAGAAAATGGTTCGGCACAGCCAAGAAGGGCCAAAGGGCCTGTTTCTGTGCCGTAGTTTCTATGGTTCTATGGAAGTGGTGTTAGGTAAATTGAAGGGATTAAAGGCAGATAATTCCCCAGGGCCAGATGGTCTGCATCCCAGAGTGCTCAAGGAAGTAGCCCAAGAAATAGTGGATGCATTAGTGATAATTTTTCAAAACTCTTTAGATTCTGGACTAGTTCCTGAGGATTGGAGGGTGACTAATGTAACCCCACTTTTTAAAAAAGGAGGGGGAGAGAAACTGGGGAATTATAGACCGGTTAGCCTAACATCGGTGTTGGGAAAAATTCTAGAGTCAATTCTTAACTTTCTTAACTTAGCAGCAGCAGTTCAATGCAATGCATCATCTAGCAGAGAAAAATAATAACAATGATAATAATATATAAAATTAAAAAGTAATAAATAAACAAGTAAATCAATTATGTATATTGAATAGATCAAAAAACATGCAAAAATGGAAATACTGTATATTAAAAAAAAAGTGAGGTAGTGTCCATTTAGGAATCGGATGGCAGAGGGGAAGAAGCTGTTCCTAAATTGCTGAGTGTGTGCCTTCAGGCTTCTGTACCTCGTACCTCATGGTAACAGTGAGAAAAGGGGGTGCTGGAGGTCCTTAATAATGGACACTGCCTCTCTGAGACACCACTCCCTGAAGATGTCCTGTGTACTTTGCAGGCTAGTGCCCAAGATGGAACTGACTAGATTTACAACCTTCTGCAACTTCTTTCAATCCTGTGCAGTAGTCCCTCTACACCAGACAGTGATGCAGCCTGTCAGAATACTCTCCATGGTACAACTGTAGAAGTTTTTGAGTGTATTTGTTGACATGCCAAATCTCTTCAAACTCCTAATAAAGTACAGCCGCTGTCCTGCCTTAACTGCATCGATATGTTGGGACCAGGTTAGATCCCCAGAGATCGTGATACCCAGGAACTTGAAACCGCTCACTCTCTCCACTTCTGATCCCTCGATGAGGATTGGTGTGTGTTCCTTCGTCTTACCCTTCCTGAAGTCCACAATCAGCTCTTTCATCTTACTGACGTTGAGTGCCAGGTTGTTGCTGCGTCACCATTCCACTAGTTGGCATATCTCACTCCTGTACGCCCTCTCATCACCATCTGAGATTCTACCAACAGTGGTTGTATCATCGGCAAATTTATATAGGGTAGCTGAGGTATGCCTAGCCACACTGTCAAGTGTATACAGAGAGTAGAGCAATGGGCTAAGCACACAGCCCTGAGGTGCACCAGTGTTGATCATCAGCGAGGAGGAGATGTTATCAGCAATCCACACAGACTGTGGTCTTCCGGTTAGGAAGTCGAGGATCCAATTGCAGAGGGAGGTACAGAGGCCCAGGTTCTGCAACTTCTCAATCAGGATTGTGGGAATGATGGTATTAAATGCTGAGCTATAGTTGGTGAACAGCATCCTGCTGCAGGTGTTTGTATTGTGCAGGTGGTCTAAAGCTGTGTGGAGAGCCATTGAGATTGCGTCTGCCATTGACCTATTGTGACGATACGCAAATTGCAATGTGTCCAGGTCCTTGCTGAGGCAGGAGTTCAGTCTAGACATAACCAACCTCTCAATACATTTCATCACTGTAGATGTGAGTGCTACCAGATGGCAGTCATTAAGGCAGGTCACATTATTCTTCTTAGGCACTGGTATAATTGTTCCCTTTTTGAAGCAAGTGGGAACTTCTGCCCATAGTAGTGAGAGGTTGAAAATGTCCTTGAATACTCCCACTAGTTGGTTGGCACAGGTTTTCTGAGCCTTACCAGATACTCCATTGTGACCTTCCACCTTGCGAGGGTTCACTCTCTTTAAAGACAGGGTAACATCAGCCTCTGAGATGGAGATCACAGGGTTATCAGGTGCAGCAGGGATCTTCACAGCTGTAGTTGTGTTCTCCCTTTCAAAGCGGGCATAGAAGGTGTTGAGTTCATCTGGTAGTGAAGCATCACTGACATTCGTGCTATTGGGTTTCATTTTGTAGGAAGTAGTGTCCCTCCTCTCTCCAGTTTTCTCTCCCTCTCCCTTCTCCCCTCTCCCCTCTCCCCCTCTCTCCTCTCTCCTCTTTCCTCTCTCCTCTGTCTCTCCCCCTTTCTCCTCTCTGTCTTCTCCCCCCATCCCCCCCATTTGGACCATACCTGACAAAGCTAAGCACACAAGGCATAGAAAGATGGCAATAAGTCAAGAAAAGAAACAGAGATTCCAAGTGATTACACCAGAATTATTGCTATAACTTGACACTGCTGACCTGAACAATTAGCATGGAAACTAGAAAGTGCCCCATCATCTGAAAAACTGTAGCTTCTTGAGCTCATTTTGAGTTTAATTTGTGTGACCATGACATAGGAGCAGAATTAGGCCATTCAGCCCATTGAGTCTGTTCTGCCATTCATTCATGCTGATATATTATCCCTCTCAATCCCATTCTCCTGCCTTCTCCCGATAACCTTTGAGTTACATCTCTTTAATTTCAATCTTTTCTCGTTTGCTGACATCAAGAAAGATGTACAGGAGCCTCAGGACTCACATCAGAGCCAGGAACAATTATTACCCCTCAACCATCAGGCTTTTGAACCGTTAGGGATAACTCCACTCAACTTCACTCACCCCTATCATTCAACTGTCCACAACCTAAGACAGGGGTCCCCAACCTTTTTTGCACTGCAGACAATATTCTTGCGGACCAGCCGACGGGGGGTTGGGTATGGTGTTAATCACGACCGGAATATAAATGATAAGTCAACTAAGTCACTTATAAGTGGCTAATACACTCAATTTCATTTCTAAAAGGGATTATCTAATGAATTTAATATTAAACACACAGCACATATTTTCCCCGTGTGAACATATAAAATCATTGCAACACACCAATATCGCTGAATCAGTGGGAGCCCTGGGCTTGTTTTCCTGCAACAAGACAGTCCCATCGAGGGATGATGGAAGACAGCGATACTCGAAGGGGGTTCCTTATGTCCAGTCTATTTCGCAATTTAGTTTTCATTGCATTCGTTGCAGAAAAACCCGCTTCGCAGAGATGTGCTGGAAATGGAAGCAACATTTTCAGTGCTTCCTTGGCTATCTCAGGATATTCAGCCTTGCCAGCAGAGATGTTAGGTCAAACTTACTTTACAGCCCACCGTCATTTGCAAGCTGGGGGAGTTGATCTTCTTCCCGCACTAACATGGATAACGCATGCGTCATGACCTTGCATGCGTAATGACCTCGCGTGCATTCAAATTCCAACAGTGGGCATGACAGAGAATGAGGAAAGGTGCAGCTGACTCATATCGTATCATATCGCCAAATCATATCGTTTCCTTGCCACCCAGTAGCACATGCTTTGCAGCCTAGTGGTTGGGGACCACTGACCTAAGGACTCACTTTCAAATATTCATCATCTCATGTTCTCGATATTTATGCTTATTTATTAAAAGTCATTTATTTTTTCTTTCATTTCTATTTAGTTTGTTGACCTTTGCAGATTGGTTGTTTGTCTGTTCTGTTGGGTACAGTCTTTCATTAATTCTATTGTGTTTATTTGTATTTACTGTGAATGCCCGCAAGAAACTGAATCTCAGAGTTACATATGGTGACATATGTCCTTTGACAATACATTTACTTTTAACTTTAGATACAAAAGATAGATCCAGAGAGTATACCGACACTTGAACAAAGAGGCTGTACTTGATCTGGTATTGGGAAACGAACCTGGTCAGGTGTCAGATCTCTCAGTGCGAGAGCATTTTGGAGATAGTGATCATAATTCTATCTCCCTTACAATAGCATTGGAGAGAGATAGAAACAGACAAGTTAGAAAAGCGTTTAATTGGAGTAAGGGGAATTGTGAGGCTATCAGGCAGGAAGTTGGAAGCTTCAATTGGGAACAGATGTTCTCAGGGAAAAGTACGGAAGAAATGTGGCAAATGTTCAGGGGATATTTGTGTGGAGTTCTGCATAGGTACGTTCCAATGAGACAGGGAAGTTATGGCAGTGTACAGGAATCATTGTGTACAAAGGCTATAATAAATCTAGTCAAGAAGAAAAGAAAGGCTTACAAAAGGTTCAGAGAGCTAAGTAATGTTAGAGATCTAGAAGATTATAAGGCTAATAGGAAGGAGCTTAAAAAGGAAATTAGGAGAGCCAGAAGGGGCCATGAGAAGGCCTTGGCAGGCAGGATTAAGGAAAACCCCAAGGCATTCTACAAGTATGTGAAGAGCAAGAGGATAAGACATGAAAGAATAGGACCTATCAAGTGTGACAGTGAGAAAGTGTGTATGAAACCAGAGGAAATAGCAGAGGTACTTAATGAATACTTTACTTCAGTATTCACTACAGAAAAGGATCTTGGTGATTCTAGTGATGACTTGCAGCAGACTGAAAAGCTTGAGCATGTAGATATTAAGAAAGGGGATGTGCTGGAGCTTTTGGAAAGCATCAAGTTGAATAAGTCGCCGGGACCAGATGAGATGTACCCCAGGCTACTGTGGGAGATGAGGAAGGAGATTTCTGAGCCTCTGGCGATGATCTTTGCATCATCACTGGGGACGGGAGAGGTTCTGGAGGATTGGAGGGTTGCGGATGTTGTTCCTTTATTCAAGAAAGGGAGTAGAGATAGCCCAGGAAATTATAGACCAGTGAGTCTTACCTCAGTAGTTGGTAAGTTGATGGAGAAGATCCTGAGAGGCAGGATTTATGAACATTTGGAGAAGTATAATATGATTAGGAATCGTGAGCATGGCTTTGTCAAGGGCTGGTCTCCTACAGGGGTAGTGGAGGTATATTTTGTCCATCTCTGCTGATCACCCAATCATTGACTAAACTGTTTCACCATGAACACGATCTGTTATGAGTCAACATGATGCTTTCAGATCAAGTCATGCATAGCACATGCCTCCGCCGCACTGCTCAGGTGTGTTTCTGGGGTACAGGGGCGAGCGACCCTTGTGCCTGTTATTTTTTTTTTGTGTTTTATCACTGACCAGCAGTGAACCACCTGATTGGCTTATCAGAGTTCTCTTTGGGAATTAGTTGACTTGATAAGCATTTTTGATCTGGCTATTGTTCATGATTGCACTTAATAAAAAAAAAAGGTCATGCCTTATGAGCCTGATTGAATTTTTTGAGGATGTGACTAAACACATTGATGAAGGAAGAGCAGTAGATGTAGTGTATGTGGATTTCAGCAAGGCATTTGATAAGGTATCCCATACAAGGTTTAGTGAGAAAGTAAGAAGTCATGGATCCAAGGGGACAATGCTTTGTGGATCCAGAACTGGCTTGCCCACAGAAGGCAAAGAGTGGTTGTAGATGGGTCATATTCTGCATGGAGGTCGGTCACCAGTGGAGTGCCTCAGGGATCTGTTCTGGGACCCTTACTCTTTGTGATTTTTATAAATGACCTGGATGAAGAAGTGGAGGGATGGGCTAGTAAGTTACTGATAGCACAAAGGTTGGAGGTGTTGTGGATAGTGTGGCGGGCTTTCAGAGGGTCATTGATAGGATGCAAAACTGGGCTGAGAAGTGGCAGATGGAGTTCAACCCAGATAAGTGTGAAGTGGTTCATTTTGGTAGGTCAAATATGATGGCAGAATATAGAATTAATGGTAAGACTCTTGGCAGTGTGGAGGATCAGAGGGATCTTGGGGGCCGAGTCCATAGGACACTCAAAGCTGCTACGCAGGTTGACTCTGTGGTTAAGAAGGCATACAGTGCATTGGCCTTCATCAATCGTGGGATTGAGTTTAGGAGCCGAGAGGTAATGTTGCGGCTATATAGGACCCTGGTCAGACCCCACTTGGAGTACTGTGCTCAGTTCTGGTCACCTCACTACAGGAAGGATGTGGAAGCCATAGAAAGGGTGCAGAGGAGATCTACAAGGACGTTGCCTGGATTGGGGAGCATGCCTTATCAGAATAGGTCGAGGCTTTTTCCCAGGGCTGAAATGGCTGCCACAAGAGGGCACAGGTTTAACGTGCTTGGGTGTAGATACAGAGGAGAAGTCAGGGGTAAGTTTTTTACGCAGAGAGTGGTGAGTGCGTGCAATGGGCTGCTGGCATCGATGGTGGAGGCGGATACAATAGGGTCTTTTAAGAGACTTTTGGATAGGTACATGGAGCTTAGTGAAATAGAGGGCTATAGGTAAACCTACTAATTTCTAAGGTATGGACATGTTCGGCACAACTTTGTGGGCCAAAGGGCCTGTATTGTGCTGTAGGTTTTCTATGTTTCTAAATAAACTGGAAGCTCAGGGTCACATTTGCAACTGCAAGGATGTGTTTGCTGTGCAATCAACACCATCTTTGCAAGGATTTACATTCAAAAGGCAGGAGGTAAGAGATGTTGGTCCATTGAAAGAAAAGATTTGCTGCTGCATTCTCAATTTCAAGAGAAAGGAAATTTTTGGTGTAATGCCCTAGTTAAGATTTTTGCAGCTATGCTATAGGTATTTCATTTTAGCATTTCTGTAAAAGCAGTTTGTTCTGCTTTTAGCACATTTGGATTTTTGGTGAAAGGTAAGGGCACTATGATGTTCAAATTAGGAATGCTGTGTCAGCCAGTCAGGGTGGTGGAATTTGGAGAAGGTTCTAGGGAAAGCAGGGTGGAGAGAGATTTGTGACAGACACTGACGTGTGGTTTGTGGTCTTTTTTGGTGGGAAGTTCAGAGAGGACAGGAGGGAGAATGGCTGAGGATGTTGTGGGAAGGATGTCCCCATTGAACAAGATGTTTTGTGTAGATGAATGAACCCAAAGAGGAACAGCCAATACGCAAGAGAGAATGACCGTTTGTTCAAGATGGATTTCCAGCGATGGTCAGATGTGGTGTATGCTTTCACTCAGACTGGGTCCAGAATGTGGGTAAAAGACAATTTCAAGATGAGCTCTACTGATGTGCACATTGGGACTGGTTTAATTGTTCTGGGCACTTTTTTTTGCCGTTTCATTTTTCCTACTAACTGTTAGAAAAAGCTGAAATTTGTAAATATACTTTCTTTATAACTTTATGCAGTGTTGTAGTGGTGTGCTACACACAGGGCTAGAATAACGTCACGTAGTCGGTGAGTTGGAGTTGCAATAAGAAGATTTATTCAAACTTCGCGGCCTCCTTTAAAGCCTTCCTGTTCCCTCCCTCCCTGGGCGGGACTGCTGTGGGGAAAGCATATTCCCAGACCCTTCCCGCGCAGGATTTTCCTCCTGCTGGTGAAGATGGCCTGGTGCCCTTTTTGGGGCCGGCCTCTCTACCGGCGCGTGCTGTTTCGTGAGCCGGTTCGAGTGCGCTGGAAAGTGGGTCGCCACAGTGTACAATTTATTATAGCTTGCTGACCAACAATTGTGTATGGCAGTATTTATGCAGCATTTGCTCAAATGGAGGTTTCTTTGATTGGAACATCATAACATTCCTGTTTGGTTCAACTCCAAATCATACTGACCGTGGGCACCTATTGTTTATGAAAGGTGGTTTTCTCACCGACGAGTTCCGTGGCTGTTAGTGTGGCAGGCAACGAGCCAAGTTTCCATATGAGCCCGGTGTGAGGCTACATACAGTGCCTATAGAAAGTGATCACCCCCCCCCCCAACTTTGTAGTTTTCTTGTTTATTGTTTTTTGTGCAAGATAGTTTTTTGCAGCAATTCATAGAGGTACCAACTAGAGAGAAGGGGCAGTGTTGGATCTCCTGTTAGGGAATGAGATAGGGCAGGTGACGGAGGTATATGTTGGGGAGGACTTCGGGGCCAGTGATCACAATACCATTAGTTTCAGTATAATTATGGAGAAGGATAGGACTGGACCCAGGGTTGAGATTTTTGATTGGAGAAAGGCTAACTTTGAGGAGATGCGAAAGGATTTAGAAGGAGTGGATTGGGACAATTTGTTTAATGGGAAGGATGTAATAGAGAAATGGAGGTCATTTAAAGGAAAAATTTTGAGGGTAGAGAATCATTACGTTCCTGTTAGGTTGAAAGGAAAGGTTAAAAGCTTGAGAGATCCATGGTTTTCAAGGGATATAGGAAACTTGGTTTGGGAAAAGAGAGGGATCTACAATAAATATAGGCAGCTTGGAGTTAATGAGGTGCTCGAGGAATATAAAGAATGTAAAAAGAACCTCAAGAAAGAAATTAAAAAAACTAAAAGAAGATACGAGGCTGCTTTAGCAAGTAAGGTGAAAATAAATCCAAAGGGTTTCTACAGTTATATTAATAGCAAAAGGATAGTGAGGGATAAAATTGGTCCCTTAGAGAATCAGAGTGGACGGCTATGTGCGGAGCCAAAAGAGATGGGGGACACTTTGAGCAATTTCTTTTCCTCGGTATTCAATAAGGAGAAGGATATTGAATTGTGTAAGGTAAAAGAAACAAGAATGGTAGTTATGGAAAGTATGACGATTAAAGAAGAGGAAGTACTGGCGCTTTTAAGGAATATAAAAGTGAATAAGTCTCGGGGTCCAGACGAGAGATTCCCTAGGACCTTGAGGGAAGTTAGTGTGGAAATAGCAGGGGCTCTGACAGAAATATTTCAAATGTCATTAGAAATGGGGATGGTGCTGGAGGATTGGCGTATTGCTCATGTGGTTCCATTGTTTAAAAAGGGTTCTAAGAGTAAACCTAGCAATTATCGGCCTGTGAGTTTGACGTCAGTGGTGGGTAAATTGATGGAAAGTATTCTTAGAGATGGTATATATAATTATCTGGATAGACAGGGTCTGATTAGGAACAGTCAACATGGAGTTGTGCATGGAAGTTCATGTTTGACAAATCTTACTGAATTTTTTGATGAGGTTACTATGAAAGTTGTCGAGGGTAAAGCGGTGGATGTTGTCTATGTGGATTCAGTAAGCCCTTTGACAAGGTTCCACACGGGAGGTTAGTTAGGAAGGTTCAATTGTTAGGTATTAATATTGAAGTGGTAAAATGGATTCAGCAGTGGCTGGATGGGAGACACCAGAAAGTAGTGGTGGATAACTGTGAGTCATATTGGAGGCCGGTGACTAGTGGTGTGCCTCAGGGATCTGTACTGGGTCCAATGTTGTTTGTCATATATATTAATGATCTGGATGATGGGGTAGTAAATTGGATTAGTAAGTAAGAAGATTATAGCAAGATGGGTGGCGTTGTGGATAATGAAGTAGGTTTTCAAAGCTTGCAGAGAGATTTAGGCCAGTTAGAAGAGTGGGCTGAAAGATGGCAGATGGAGTTTAATGCTGATAAATGTGAGGTGCTACATTTTGGTAGGACTAATCAAAATAGGACATACATGGTAAATGGTAGGGCATTGAAGAATGTTGTAGAACAGAGGGATCTAGGAATAATGGTGCATAGTTCCCTGAAGGTGGAATCTCATGTGGATAGGGTGGTGAAGAAAGCTTTTGGTATGTTGGCCTTTATTAATCAGAGCATTGAGTATAGGAGTTGGGATGTAATGTTGAAATTGTATAAGGCATTGGTAAGGCCAAATTTGGAGTATTGTGTATAGTTCTGGTCACCGAATTATAGGAAAGATGTCAATAAAGTTGAGTGAGTACAGAGGAGGTTTACTAAAATGTTGCCTGGGTTTCATCTCCTAAGTTAAAGAGAAAGGTTGAACAAGTTAGGTCTTTATTCTTTGGAGCGTAGAAGGTTGAGGGGGGACTTGATAGAGGTGTTTAAAATTATGAGAGGGATTGATAGAGTTGAAGTGGATAGGCTTTTTCCATTGAGAATGGGGGAGATTCAAATAAGAGGACATGAGTTGAGAGTTGGGGGCAAAAGTTTAGGGGTAACATGAGGGGGAACTTCTTTACTCAGAGAGTGGTAGCTGTGTGGAACGAGCTCCCAGCAGAAGTGGTTGAGGCAGGTTCGATGTTGTCATTTAAAGTTAAATTGGACAGCTATATGGACAGGAAAGGAATGGAGGGTTATGGGCTGAGTGCAGGTCGGTGGGACTAGGTGAGAGTAAGAGTTCGGCACGGACTAGAAGGTCCGAGATGGCCTGTTTCCATGCTGTAATTGTTATATGGTTATATGGTTTTACAACATTCTGGATCCACAAAGCAAGGTCCCCTTGGATTCCATGCCTCCTTACTTTCTCAATAGCTTTGCATAGGGTACCTTAAATAAATAAAGGAAATTCCAGCTTCTTTCCGAAAGAAGAAATAATAGTGGGGTGGTGTACATGAGTTCATTGTCCATTCAGAAATCTGAGGAGATGAAGCTGTTTCTGAAAAGTTGAATGTGTGCCTTCAGGCTCCTGTACCTCTTCCCTGATTGTAGCAATGAGAAGAGGGCATGTCCTCAGTCTTTAATGATGGATGACACCTTTTTGAGGCATTGCTTTTTGAAGATGTCCTCAATGCTGGAAAGGCCAGTGCCCACGATGGAGCCGGCAGAGTTTGCTGATCCCTTCATGCCAGACACTGGTGCAAACAGTTCAAATACTCCTCACTATACATCTGTAGAAATTTTCAAGTGTTTTTGGTATTGTTAAAGCTTTGTATATGATGGTGGCAATGTGTAGATGAGAAACATTTGGAAATTGACAGCGACAACCAGTTCAGGATGAAAGCGGATAATGACTTTGATAAGGTCATCAGGCTATGTGAAATATATGTGACTTGGTAGCTAATATTCTGCACATTTCTTGTTGCTGTACTGTATTTGTATTTTTGGGGAGGTTTGACTGGTTGAATTGGGTAGACACATTGGGTTTTCCTCTCTCATGCTTCCATGGCCTGACTACAGTTATTTTAAGCTATTAGTTATTTAACAGGTTGACTCTGTGGTTAAGAAGGCATTCGGTGTATTGGCCTTCATCAATCGTGGGATTGCGTTTAGGAGCCGAGAGGTAATGTTGCAGCTATATAGGACCCTGGTCAGACCCCACTTGGAGTACTGTGCTCAGTTCTGGTCTCCTCACTACACGAAAGTTGTGGAAATCATAGAAAGGGTGCAGAGGAGATTTACAAGGATGTTGCCTGGATTGGGGAGCATGCCTTATGGGAATAGGTTGAGTGAACTCGGCCTTTTTTGCCTTGGAGCGAAGGAGGATGAGAGGTGATCTGATAGAGGTGTATAAGATGATGAGAGGCATTGATTGTGTGGATAGTCAGAGGCTTTTCCCCAGGGCTGAAAGGGCTAGCACGAGAGGGCACAGTTTTAAGGTGCTTGGAAGTAGGTACAGAGAAAAGGAGGTGGGGTGGCGTTGCTGGTTAGAGAGGAGATTAACGCAATAGAAAGGAAGGACATAAGCCGGGAGGATATGGAATCAATATGGGTAGAGCTGCATAACACTAAGGGGCAGAAAACGCTGGTGGGAGTTGTGTACAGGCCACCTAATAGTAGTAGTGAGGTTGGGGATGGTATTAAACAGGAAATTAGAAATGTGTGCAATAAAGGAACAGCAGTTATAATGGGTGACGTCAATCTACATGTAGATTGGGTGAACCAAATTGGTAAAGGTGCTGAGGAAGGGGATTTCTTGGAATGTATGCGGGATGATTTTTGAACCAACATGTCGAGGAACCAACTAGAGAGCAGACTATTCTAGACTGGGTATTGAGCAATGAGGGAGGGTTAATTAGCAATCTTGTCGTGAGAAGCCCTTTGGGTAAGAGTGACCATAATATGGTGGAATTCTTCATTAAGATGGAGAGTAACATAGTTAATTCAGAAACAAAGGTTCTGAACTTAAAGAAGGGTAACTTTGAAGGTATAGGACGTGAATTAGCTAAGGTAGACTGGCAAATGACACTTAAAGGGTTGATGGTGGATATGCAATGGCAAGCATTTAAAGATCGCATGGATGAACTACAACAATTGTTCATCCCAGTTTGGCAAAAGAATAAATCAAGGAAGGTAGTGCACCCGTGGCTGACAAGGCAAATTAGGGATAGTATCAATTCCAAAGAAGAAGCATACAAGTTATCCCGAAAAAGTGGCTCACCTGAGGACTGGGAGAAATTCAGAGGAGGACAAAGGGCTTAATTAGGAAGGGGAAAAAAGATTATGAGAGAAAACTGGCAGGGAACATAAAAAGTGACTGTAAAAGCTTTTATAGATATGTGAAAAGAAAAAGATTGTTTAAGACAAATGTAGGTCCCCTACAGACAGAAACAGGTGAATTGATTATGGGGAGCAAGGACATGGCAGACCAATTGAATAATTACTTTGGTTCTGTACTCACTAAGGAGGACAGGTTACACCTGAACCCGAAGGGGACCAATATCCTGGCGGGAAAGTTTAATACAGCTGTTAGGGAGGGTTTAAACTAATTTGGCAGGGGGGTGGGAACCGGAATGATAGAGCGGAGGAAGGGGAAAACAGAAATAAATCTAAGATAGTGAGCAGCAAAGATGTCAGGAAAAACAGGCAGGTGATGGGGCAAATGTTTAGCCATTGGGATGAGTTGCAGTGCAATAAAGTTGCAGTGAAATCAAAGCAAAAAGTATCAAATACTGGTCTTAAGGTGTTGTACTTAAATGCACGCAGCATAAGAAATAAGGTGGATGATCTTGTCATACAGCTACAGATTGGCAGGTATAATATTGTGGCCATCACTGAGACCTGGCTAAAGGATGCATGTCTCTGGGAGCTGAACGTCCAAGGATACACGGTGTATCGGAAGGATAGGAAGGTAGGCAGAGGGGGAAGCATGGCTTTATTGGTAAGAAATGATATTAAATCGTTAGAAAGAGGTGATATAGGATCGGAAGGTGCAGAATCTTTATGGGTTGAGCTAAGGAATAGCAGGGGAAAAGGACCCTGATGGCAGTTATTTATAGGCCTCCAAACAGCTGCAGGGATGTGGACTACAAATTACAACTGGAAATAGAAAAGGTTTGTCAGAAGGGCAGTATTATGATAATTGTGGGGGATTTTAACATGCGAGTAGATTGGAAAAGTCAGGTTGGCACTGGATGTCAAGAGAGAGAATTTGTAGAATGTCTGCGAGATGGCTTTTTAGAACAGCTTGTTGTTGAGCCCACTGTGGATCGGCTGTACTGGATTGGGTATTGTGTAATGAACCAGAGGTGATTGGAGAGATTGAGGTGAAGGAACCCTTAGGAGGCAGTGATCATAACATGATTGAGTTCACTGTGAAATTAGAAAAAGAGAAGCCAAAATCTGATGTGTCGGTGTTTCAGTGGAGTAAAGGAAATTACAGTGGCATGGAAGAGGAACTGGCCAAAGTTGACTGGAAAGGGACACTGGCGGGAAAGACGGCACAGCAGCAGTGGCTGGAGTTTATGCGAGAAATGAGGAATGTGCAAGACAGGTATATTCCAAAAAAGAAGAAATTTTCAAATGGAAAAGGATGCAACCGTGGTTGACAAGAGAAGTCAAAGCCAAAGTTAAAGCTAAGGAGAGGGCATACAAGGAAGCAAAAATTAGTTGGAAGACAGAGGATTGGGAAGTCTTTAAAACCTTACAAAAGGAAACCAAGAAGGTCATTAAGAGAGAAAAGATTAACTATGAAAGGAAACTAGCAAATAATATCAAAGAGGATACTAAAAGCTTTTTCAAGTATATAAAGAGTAAAAGACAGGTGAGAGTAGATATAGGACCGATAGAAAATGATACTGGAGAAATTGTAATGGGAGATGAGGAGATGGCAGAGGTACTGAACAAGTATTTTGCATCAGTCTTCACTGAGGAAGACAACAGCAGTATTCCGGACACTCAAGGGTGGCAGGGAAGAGAAGTGTGCGCGGTCACAATTACGATAGAGAAAGTACTCAGGAAGCTGAATAGGCTAAAGGTCGATAAATCTCCTGGACCAGATGGAATGCACCCTCGTGTTCTGAAGGAAGTAGCTGTGGAGATTGCGGAGGCATTAGCGATGATCTTTCAAAAGTCGATAGATTCTGGCATGGTTCCGGAAGACTGGAAGATTGCAAATATCACTCCGCTATTTAAGAAGGGGGCAAGGAAGCAAAAAGGAAATTATAGACCTGTTAGCTTGACGTCAGTGGTTGGGAAGTTGTTGGGAGTCAATTGTTAAGGATGAGGTTACAGAGTACCTGGAGGCATATGACAAGATAGGCAGAACTCAGCATGGATTCCTTAAAGGAAAATCCTGCCTGACAAACCTATTACAATTTTTTGAGGAAATTACCAGTAGGCTAGACAAAGGAGATGTAGTGGATGTTGTATATTTGGATTTTCAGAAGGCCTTTGACAAGGTGCCACACATGAGGCTACTTAACAAGATAAAAGCCCATGGAATTACGGGAAAGTTACATACGTGGATAGAGCGTTGGCTGATTGGCAGGAAACAGAGAGTGGGAATAAAGGGATCCTATTCTGGTTGGCTGCCGGTTACCAGTGGTGTTCCACAGGGATCAGTGTTGGGACCGCTTCTTTTTACATTGCACGTCAACGATTTAGATTATGGAATAGATGGCTTTGTGGCTAAGTTTGCTGACGATACGAAGATAGGTGGAGGGACCGGTAGTGCTGAGGAAACGGAGGGTTTGCAGAGAGACTTGGATAGATTGGAAGAATGGGCAGAGAAGTAGCAAATGAAGTACAATGTTGGAAAGTGTATGGTTATGTACTTTGACAGAAAAAATAAACGGGCAGACTATTATTTAAATGGGGAAAGAATTCAAAGTTCTGAGATGCAACGGGACTTGGGAGTCCTCGTACAGGATTAAACATAGAAACATAGAAACATAGAAAATAGGTGCAGGAGTAGGCCATTCGGCCCTTCGAGCCTGCACCGCCATTTATTATGATCATGGCTGATCATCCAACTCAGAACCCCGCCCCAGCCTTCCCTCCATACCCCCTGACCCCCGTAGCCACAAAGGCCATATCTAACTCCCTCTTAAGTATAGCCAATGAACTGGCCTCAACTGTTTCCTGTGGCAGAGAATTCCACAGATTCACCACTCTCTGTGTGAAGAAGTTTTTCCTAATCTCGGTCCTAAAAGGCTTCCCCTCTATCCTCAAACTGTGACCCCTCGTTCTGGACTTCCCCAACATCGGGAACAATCTTCCTGCATCTAGCCTGTCCAATCCCTTTAGGATCTTATACGTTTCAATCAGATCCCCCCTCAATCTTCTAAATTCCAACGAGTACAAGCCCAGTTCATCCAATCTTTCTTCATATGAAAGTCCTGCCATCCCAGGAATCAATCTGGTGAACCTTCTCTGTACTCCCTCTATGGCAGGGATGTCTTTCCTCAGATTAGGGGACCAAAACTGCACACAATACTCCAGGTGTGGTCTCACCAAGGCCTTGTACAACTGCAGTAGTACCTCCCTGCTCCTGTACTCGAATCCTCTCGCTATAAATGCCAGCATACCATTCGCCTTTTTCACCGCCTGCTGTACCTGCATGCCCACTTTCAATGACTGGTGTATAATGACACCCAGGTCTCGTTGCACCTCCCCTCTTCCTAATCGGCCGCCATTCAGATAATAATCTGTTTTCCTATTTTTGCCACCAAAGTGGATAACTTCACATTTATCCACATTAAATTGCATCTGCCATGAATTTGCCCACTCACCCAACCTATCCAAGTCACCCTGCATCCTCTTAGCATCCTCCTCACAGCTAACACTGCCACCCAGCTTCGTATCATCCGCAAACTTGGAGATGCTGTATTTAATTCCCTCATCCAAGTCATTAATATATATTGTAAACAACTGGGGTCCCAGCACTGAGCCTTGCAGTACCCCACTAGTCACCGCCTGCCATTCTGAAAAGGTCCCGTTTATTCCCACTCTTTGCTTCCTGTCTGCTAACCAACTCTCCACCCACACCAATACCTTACCCCCAATACTGTGTGCTTTAAGGTGCACACTAATCTCCTGTGTGGGACCTTGTCAAAAGCCTTTTGAAAATCCAAATATACCACATCCACTGGTTCTCCCCTATCCACTCTACTAGTTACATCCTCAAAAAATTCTATGAGGTTCGTCAGACATGATTTTCCTTTCACAAATCCATGCTGACTTTGTCCGATGATTTCACCGCTTTCCAAATGTGCTGTTATCACATCCTTGATAACTGACTCCAGCAGTTTCCCCACCACCAACGTTAGGCTAATCGGTCTATAATTCCCCGGTTTCTCTCTCCCTCCTTTTTTAAAAAGTGGAGTTACATTGGCCACCCTCCAATCCTCAGGAACTAGTCCAGAATCTAACGAGTTTTGAAAAATTATCACTAATGCATCCACTATTTCTTGGGCTACTTCCTTAAGCACCCTGGGATGCAGACCATCTGGCCCTGGGGATTTATCTGCCTTCAATCCCTTCAATTTACCTAACACCACTTCCCTACTAACATGTATTTCGCTCAGTTCCTCCATCTCACTGGACACTCTGTCCCCTACTATTTCTGGAAGATTATTTATGTCCTCCTTAGTGATTCCCTTAAAGTTAACCTCCAGGCCTCGTTGTAGGAAGGATGTGGAAACCACAGAAAGGGTGTAGAGGTTATTTGCAAGGATGTTGCTAGATTGTGGCAGCCATTTCAGCCCTGGGGAAAAAAGCCTCTGACTATCTACACGATCAATGCCTCTCATCATCTTATACACCTCTATCAGGTCACCTCTCATCCTCCGTCGCTCCAAGGAGAAAAGGCCGAATTCACTCAACCTGTTTTCATAAGGCATGCTCCCCAATCCAGGCAACATCCTTGTAAATCGCCCCTGCACCCTTTCTATGGTTTCCACATCCTTCCTGTAGTGAGGCGACCAGAACTGAGCACAGTACTCCAAGTGAGGTCTGACCAGGGTCCTATATAGCTGCAACATTACCTCTCAGCTCCTAAATTCAATTCCATAGTTGATGAAGGCCAATACACCGTATGCCTTCTTAACCACGGAGTCAACCTGCGCAGCTGCTTTGAGCATCCTATTGCCTTGGACCCCAAGATCCTTCTGATCCTCCACACTGCCAAGAGGGTTAACCATTAATACTATATTCTGCCATCATATTTGACCTCCCAAAATGAACCACTTCACACTTATCAGGGTTGAACTCCATCTGCCACTTCTCAGCCCAGTTTTGCATCCTATCAATGTCCTGCTGTAACCTCTGACAACCTTGCATACTATCCACAATACCCCCAATTTTTGTGTCATCAGCAAACTTACTAATCCATCCTTTCACTTCCTCATCCAGGTCATTTGTAAAAATCACGAACAATAAGGGGTTCCAGAACATATCCCTGAGGCACTCCACTGGTGACCAACCTCCATGCAGAATATGACCCATCTACAACCACTCTTTGTCTTCTGTGGGCAAGTCAGTTCTGTATCCACAAAGCAATGTCCCTTTCGGTCGCATGCCTCCTTACTTTCTCAATAAGAATGGGGTACGTTGTCAAATGTCTTGCTGAAATCCATATACACTACATCTACCGCTCTTCCTTCATCAATGTGTTTAGTCACATCCTCAAAAAATTCAATCAGGCTTGTAAGGCATGACCTGCCCTTGACAAAGCCATGCTGACTATTCCTAATCATATTATACCTCTCCAAATGTTCATAAATCCTGCCTCTCAGGATTTCTCCATCAACTTACCAACCACTGAAGTAAGACTCACTGGTTTATAATTTCCTGGGCTATCTCTACTTCCTCTCTTGAATAAAGGAACAACATCCGCAACCCTCCAGTCCTCTGGAACCTCTCCCGTCCCCATTGATGATGCAAAGATCATCGCCAGAGGCTCAGCAATCTCCTCCCTCGCCTCCCACAGTAGTCTGGGGTACACCTCATCCGGTCCGAGTGACTTATCCAACTTAATGCTTTCCCAAAGCTCCAGCACATCCTCTTTCTTAATATCCACATACTCAAGCTTTTCAGTCTGCTGCAGGTCATCACTACAATCACCAAGATCCTTTTCCATAGTGAATACTGAAGTAAAGTATTCATTAAGTACCTCTGCTATTTCCTCAGGTTCCATACACACTTTCCCTCTGTCACACTTAATAGGTCCTATTTTTTCATGTCTTATCCTCTTGCTCTTCACATACTTGTAGAATGGTTTTCCTTAATCCTGTCCACCAAGGCCTTCTCATGGCTCCTTCTGGCTCTCCTAATTTCCTTCTTAAGCTCCTCCCTATTAGCCTTATAATCTTCTAGATCTCTAACATTACCTAGCTCTCTGAACCTTTTGTAAGCTTTTCTTTTCTTTTTGACTAGATTTACTGCAGCCTTTGTACACCACGGTTCCTGTACCCTATCATAACTTCCCTGTCTCATTGGAATGTACCTATGCAGAACTCCACACAAATATCCCTTGAACATTTGCCACATTTCTTCCGTACCTTTCCTTGAGAACATACATTCCCAATTTAAGCTTCCAAGTTCCTGCTTGATAGCTTCGTAATTCCCCTTACTCCAATTAAATGCTTTTTTAACTTGTCTGTTCCTATCTCTCTCCAATGCTATTGTAAAGGAGATAGAATTATGATCGCTATCTCCAAATTGCTCTCCCACTGAGAGATCTGACATCTGACTAGATTCATTTCCCAATACCAAATCAAGTACAGTCTCTCCTCTTGTAGGCTTATCTACATATTGTGTCAAGAAACCTTCCTGAACACACCTAACAAACTCCATCCCATCTAAACCCCTCACTCTAGGGAGATGCCAATTAATATTTGGGAAATTAAGATCTCCCATCACGACAACTTTATTATTATTATACCTTTCCAGGATCTGTTTCCCTATCTGCTCCTTGATATCCCTATTACTATTGGGCAGTCTATAAAAAAACACCCTGTAGAGTTATTGATCCCTTCCTATTCCTAAATTCCACCCACAGAGATTCTGTAGACAATCCCTCCATGACGTCCACCTTTTCTGCAGCCATGACACTATCTCTGATCAACAGTGCCATGCCCTACCTCTTTTGCCTCCATCCCTGTCCTTTCTGAAACAGCTAAAGCCTGGCACTTGAAGTAGCCATTCCTGCCCCTACACCATCCAAGTCTCTGTAATGGCCACCACATCATAGCTCCAAGTGCTGATCCACGCTCTAAGCTCATCAGCTTTGTTCACAATACTCCACATTCATTTTCCAATACCAAATCAAGTACTGTCTCTCCTTTTGTAGGCTTGTATATGTCAGGGGTACATTTTTTACATAGAGAGTGCTGAGTGTGTGGAATAGGCTGCTGGCGACAGTGGTGGAGGTGGATACGATAGGGTCTTTTCAGAAACTCCTGGACAGGTACATGGAGCTCAGTAAAATAGAGGGTCATGGATAGCTCCAGGTAATTTCTAAGGTAAGGACATGTTTGGCACAGCGTTGTGGGCCAAAGGGCCTGTATTGTGCTGTAGATTTTCTATGTTTCTATGTTTAACTGCTGATCATTTCAATAGAGAAAACTCTAATATTAAGATCCTGAGAAGTAGGATTTATGAACATTTGGAGAGGCATTAGGAATAGTCAGCATGGCTTTGTCAAAGGCAGGTCGTGCCTTATGAACCTGATTGAATTTTTTGAAGATGTGACTAAACATATTCATGAAGGTAGAGTGGTAGATGTAGTGTATATAAATTTCAGCAAGACATTTGATAAGGTACCCCATGCAAGGCTTATTGAGAAAGTAAGGAGGCATGGGATCCGAGGGAACATTGCTTTGTGGATCCAGAACTGGCTTGCCCACAGAAGGCAAAAAATGGTTGTAGACGGGTCATATTCTGCATGGAGGTCGGTGACCAGTGGTGTGCCTCAGGGATCTGTTCTGGGACCCCTACTCTTTGTGATTTTTATATATGACCTGGATGAGGAAGTGGAGGGAAGGGTTAGTAAATTTGCTGATGACACAAAGGTTGGGGGTGTTGTGGATAGTGTGGAGGGCTGTCAGAGGTTACAGCGGGACATTGATAGGATGCAAAACTGGGCTGAGAAGTGGCAGATGGAGAACAACCCAGAAAAGTGCGAAGTGGTTCATTTTGGGAGGTCAAATATGGTGACAGAATATAGCATTAATGGTTAGACTCTTGGCGGTGTGGAGGATCAGAGGGATCTTGGGGTCCGAGTCCACAGGACACTTAAAGCTGCTATGCAGGTTGACTCTGTGGTTAAGAAGGCGTAAGGTGCATTGGCCCTCATCAGTCGTGGGATTAAGTTTGAGAGCTGAGAGGTAATGTTGCAGCTATATAGGACCCTGGTCAGACCCCACTTGGAGTACTGTGCTCAGTTCTGGTCACCTCACTGTAGTAAGGATGTGGAAACTATAGAAAGGGTGCAGAGGAGATTTACAAGGATGTTGCCTGGATTGGGGAGCATGCCTTATGAGAATAGGTTGAGTGAACTCAGCCTTCTTTCCTTGGAGCGACGGAGGATAAGAGGTGACCTGATAGAGGTGTATAAGATGATGAGAGACATTGTTCATGTGGATAGTCAGAGGCTTTTTCCCACGACTGAAACTGGCTGGCGCAAGAGGGCACAGTTTTAACGTGCTTGGAAGTAGCTACAGAGGAGATGTCAGGGGTAAGTTTTTTACGCAGAGAGTGGTGAGTGTGTGGAATGGGCTGCAGGCGACGGTGGTGGAGGCAGAAATGATAGGGTCCTTTAAGAGGCTCCTGGATGGGTGTATGGAGCTCAGAAAAATAGAGGACTATGGGTAACCCTAGGTTAATTTCTCAGGTAAAGACATGTTCAGCACAGCTTTGTGGGCCGAAGGGCCTGTATTGTGCTGTAGGTTTTCTGTTTCTATGTATTGAGGAAACAGGTAGGATGCAGAAGGACTTAGATTGGTGAAATGGGCAAGAAAGTGGCAAATGAAATGCAAATTTGGAAAATGCATGGTCATGCACTTTGGTAGTAGACATTAACATACAGACTATTTTCTAAGTGAGGAGAAAATCAAGAAACCTGACATGGATGTCCTTGTACAGAGCGTGCAGGTTGAGTCAGTGATGAGGAAGGCATGTGCCATGTTAGCATTCATTTCAACAGGTCCTGAATGCAGTAGCAGGGAAGTGATGCTGAGGCTTTAGAAGGCACAGGTGAGGCCTCACCTTGAATATTGTGAACAGTTTTGGTTCCGGAAATGAAACGGTTACCATACAAGGAACATTTCGTAGCTCTGGGTCTGTATTCGTTGGAATTTAGAAGGATGAGGGGGGTTCTGATTGAAACCTTTTGAATGTTGAAAGGCCTGGACAGTGAAGATGTGGAAAGGATGTTTCCCATGGTGGGGAAGTCCGGGACAAGAGGGCACAGCCTCAGGATAGGGGGCATCCATTTAAAACAGAGATGTAGAGAATTTTATTTTAAGCTAGAGAGTGGTGAATTTGTGGAATTATTACCACATGCAGCTGTGGAGGCCAGGTTGTTCGAGTATTTAAGGCGGAGATCGATGGGCTCTTAATTGAATATGGCATCAAAGATTGTGGGGAGAATTCTGGAAAATGGGGAAAAAAGATCAACCATGATTGAATGGTGGAGCAGACTCAAAGGGCCAAATGGCCTAATTCTGCTCCTGTGTCTTATGGTCTTTATGTTTGCTTTGATTTCTCTTATTTGCCACAGTTGTGTCATCTTGCCTTTAGAATACCTCTTCCTCTTTGCAATGGATATATCCTGTGCCTTCCAAATTGCTTCCAGAAATTCCAGCTATTACCGTTCTGCCATCATCCCTGACACGGTATTTTCCAATAAATTCTGGCAAACTCATCTCTCATGCCTTTGAAATCAACTTTATTCTGCTGTAATATACATCTGACTTTAGTTTCTCCTTCTCAGATTTCTTTCTGAATTCAATCTTATTATGATCACTTTCCCTTAAGCTCTCTAATCAATTCTGGTTCATTCCACAACACCCCATCCAGATTAGCTAGTGGGCTCAACTGCGATCTGCTCTAAGAAGCCATTTTGTAGGCATTCTAGAAATTTCCTCTCTTGGAATCCAGCACTAACCTAATTTCCCTTTTTTACCTGCATATTGAAATCCCTCATGAGTATTGTAACATAATCCTTTTGGCTTGCCCTCCTGTTCAGTTGTCACCCTGAATCATATCGGAATTTGTATACTTATTATTGAGGGGAATGACCACGGGGTACTCTGCACTAGCTCGGCATTTCCCCTCCTTCTTCTTACAGTTACCCAGCTACCTGTCCCCTGCAATCGAGGGTCACCACTTCCCTGTAGCCCCTGTCTATTACCTTCTCATTCTCCCAGAGCCTTAATATGTTCTCTCAGGAGCTGCAGGTGAGAATTTTAGCTAAGAATTTATGGAAAATTATAACTGGAAATATCCACTGAGCAGAAAGATATGGATGAAGAAAGGAAAAACTGAGAAAAGGAGTAGCCCATTCTTCGCTTCGTATTTGCTATGCTACTCAGGACCATGTTTGATTTCCTAGGTCTGCACCATTCTTACTAACCTAGTTCCCCATCTGTTGATTCCATCAGACCATAAGATGTAGGACGAGAATGAGGCCAATCAGCCCATCGGGTCTGCTCCTCCATTCCATCATGGCAGATCCCAGTTCCCACTCAACACCATACACCTGACTACGCCATATCCTTTGATGTCCTGACGAACAGGAAACAATCAAATTCTTACTTAAGTATACCCATGGACTTCGCCTCCACCGCAGTCTGTGGCAGAGCATTCCACAGTTTCACTACACTCTATCAAAAAAAAAATTCCTCCTTACCTCTGTTCTAAAAGGTCGACCTCAATTTTGAGGACGAGGCCTCTAGTCCTGAATGCCCCCACATAGAAAATATTCTCTCCACATACACCCTATCTAGTCCTTTCAACATTTGGTATGTTTCAATGAGATTGCTACACGTTCTTCTGAATTCCAGTGAGTTGCAGGCCCAAAGCTGCCCAACGCTCCTCATATCATGATGTGGCAATGTCATGATAATCGTTGGAGATTTTAACATGAAAGTGGATTGGGAAAACCAGGTCAGTACTGAATCTCAAGGGACAGAATTTGCAGAATGTCTAAGGGATGGCTTTTTAGAACAGCTTGTTGTTGAGCCCACTAGGGGATTGGCTGTGCTGGATTGGGTGTTGTACAATGATCCGGAAGTGATAAGAAAGTTTAAGGTTAAGGAACCCTTAAGCAAAAGTGATGACAATATGATCGTGTTCACTTGAAAATTTGAAAAGGAGAAACTAAATTCCAATGTAGAAACATAGAAACGTAGAAAACCTACAGCACAATACAGGCCCTTCAGCCCACAAAGTTGTGTCAAACATGTCCCTACCTTAGAAATTACTAGGATTACCCATAGCCCTCTATTTTTCTAAGCTCCATGTACCTATCCAAAAGTCTCTTAGAAGACCCTATCGTATCCACCTCCACCACCATTGCCGGCAGCCCATTCCACGCACTCACCACTCTCTGAGTAAAAAACTTATCCCTGACATCTCCTCTGTACCTGCTCCCCAGCACCTTAAACCTGTGTCCTCTTGTGGCAGACATTTCAGCCCTGGGGCAAAGCCTCTGACTATCTACATGATCAATCCCTCTCATCATCTTATACAACTCTATCAGGTCACCTCTCATCCTCTGTCGCTCCAAGGAAAAAAGGCCGAGTTCACTCAATCTGTTTTCATAAGGCATGCTCCCCAATCCAGGCAACATCCTTGTAAATCTTCTCTGAACCCTTTCTATGGCTTCCACATCCTTCCTGTAGTGAGGCGACCAATGTGTCGGTATTTTAGTGGAATAAAGGAAATTACAATGGCATGAGAGGGGAACAGGCCAAAGGTGACTGGAAAGGGACACTAGCAGGAAGGAAAGCAGAGCAGCAATGGCTGGAGTTTCAGTGAAAAATGAGGGATGTTCAAGACAGATATATTCCAAATAAGGACACTAGCGTGGCTGACAAGTGAAGTCAGAGCCAAAGTAAAAGCAAAAGAGAGGGCATACAAGGAAGCCAAAGCTAGTGGGGAAAATAGAGGATTGGGAAGCTTTTTAAAACTTGCAGAAGGAAACTAAGAAGGTCATTAGGAAGGAGAAGATGAATTATGAAAAGAAACTGGCAACTAATATAAAAGAAGATACTAAAAGCTTTTTTAAGTACTGTATGGAAAGGGTAAAAGAAAGTAGAGGGTAGATATAGGAACAATAGAAAATGACACTGGAGGTATTGTAATGAGAGACGTGGAGATGGCAGAGGAACTGAATGCGCATTTTTCATCAGTCTTCACAGTGAAATACATCTGCAGTATACCGGACATTCAAGAGTGTCAAGGAAGTGAAGTATGTGCAGTGAAAATTATGACAGAGAAGGTGCTCAGGAGGCTTAATGGTCTGAGGGTGGATAAATCTCCTGGACCTGATGGAATGAACCCTTGGGTTCTGAAGGAAGCAGCTGGAGAGATTGAGGAGACATTAACAATGATCTTTCAAGAATTGATAGATGATTGGAAAATTGCAAATGTTACTCTCCTATTTAAGAAGGGTGGGAGGCAGCAGAAAGGAAACTATAGACCTGTTAGCCAGACATCAGTGGTTGGGAAGTTGTTGGAATTGATTGTTAGGGATAAGATTATGGAATACCTGGAGGCACATGACAAGATAGGCCAAAGCCAGAATGATTTCCTGAAAGGGAAATACTGCCTAACTAAGCTACTCATGAGGAAATTTGCAGATACTGGAAATTCAAGCAACACACACAAAATGCTGGTGGAACACAGCAGGCCAGGCAGCATCTCTAGGAAGAGGTACAGTTGACGTTTCAGGCCAAGACCCTTTGTCAGGACTAACTGAAGGAAGAGCTAGTAAGAGATTTGAAAGTGGGAGGGGGAGGGGGGATCTGAAATGATAGGAGAAGACAGAAGGGGAGGGATGGAGCCAAGAGCTGGAAAGTTGATTGGCAAAAGGGATACAAGGCTGGAGAAGGGAGAGGATGATGGGCCAGGAGGCCTAGGGAGAAAGAAAAAGGGGGAGGGGAGCACCAGAGGAAGAGAGGGACATAGGGAGAAAAAAGAGAGAGAAAGAAAGGGGAAAAATGAAATAGATAGATAGTTAGATAAATAAATAAATAAACAAACAAACAAACAAACAAATAAGGGATGGGGTACAAAGGGGGAGATGGGGCATTAGCGGAAGATAGAGAAGTCCATGTTCATGCCATCAGGTTGGAGGCTACCCAGATGGAAGATAATGTGTTGTTCCTCTAACCTGAGTGTGGCTTCATCTTGACAGTAGAAGAGGCAGTGGATATACATATCAGAATGGGAATGGGATGTGGAATTAAAATGTGTGGCCACTGGGAAATCCTGCTTTCTCTGGCCGACAGAGCGTAGGTGTTCAGCAAAATGGTCTCCCAGTCTGCATCAGGTCTCGCGGAAGCTGCGGAGAATTATATGTTGGACCCGGAGGCTGAGGGGGTGGTACGTGAGGGCAAAGGGAACCCTATCCCTAGTGGGGTGGCAGGAGGATGGGGTGACCGGAAGAAGCTGCAGAAGGTCGTGAACACAGCCCAGCACATCACACAAAGCAATCTTCCATCATTGGACTCACTTTACACCGTACGCTGTCGGAGCAGTACTGCCAGGATAATCAAGGACACAACCCACCCAGCCAACACACTTTTCGTCCCTCTTCCCTCCGGAAGAAGGCTGAGGAGCTTGAAGACTCGTACGGCCAGATTTGGGAACAGCTTCTTTCCAACTGTGATAAGACTGCCGAATGGATCCTGACCCGGATCTGGGCCATACCCTCCAAATATCTGGACCTGCCTCTCGGTTTTTTTGCACTACCTTACTTTCCCTTTTCTATTTTCTATTTATGATTTATAATTTAAATTTTTAATATTTACTATCGATTTGTACTCCAGGGAGCACGAACTGCAGAATCAAATATTGCTGTGATGATTGTACGTTCTAGTATCAATTGTTTGGCGACAATAAAGTATAAAGTATAAAATATATATGGAAGGTCTCACCGGGAGCACCGGACGCAGTATATCACCCCAACCAACTCACAGGTGAAGTGTTGCCTCACCTGGAAGGACTGTCTGGGGCCCTGAATGGTGGTGAGGGAGGAAGTGTAAGGGCATGTGTAGCACTTGTTCCGCTTCCAAGGATAAGTGCCAGGAGGAAGATCAGTGGGAAGGGATGGGGGGATGAACGGACAAGGGAGTCGTGTAGGGATCGATCCCTGCGGAAAGCAGAAAGGGGGCGGGAGGGAAAGATGCGCTTGGTGGTGGGATCCCGGTGGAGGTGGCGGAAGTTACGGAGAATAATATGTTGGACCCGGAGGCTGGTGGGGTGGTAGATGAGGACAACGGGAACCCTATCTCTTGTGGGGTGGCGGGAGGATGGAGTGAGAGCAGATGTGCATGAAATGGGGGAGATGTGTTTGAGAGCAGAGTTGATGGTGGAGGAAGGGAAGCCCCTTTCTTTAAAAAAGGAAGACATTGCCTTCTTCCTGGAATGAAAAGCCTCATCCTGAGAGCAGATACGACGGAGCCAGAGGAATTGCGAGAAGGGGAAGGCATTTATGCGAGAGACAGGGTGGGAAGAGGAATAGACCAGGTAGCTGTGAGAGTCCGTAGGCTTATAGTAGTCACCATAGGCTTATAGTGACTAACCTACTGCATTTTTTGAGGAAATTACAAGTAGGGTAGACAAAGGAGATGAAGTAGATGTGGTGTACTTGGATTTTCAGAAGGTCTTTGACAAGGTGCCGCACATGAGGCTGCTTAGCAAGATAAGAGCCCAAGGAATTACAGGGAAGTTAGTAGCATGAGTGGAGCTTTGACTGATCAGCAGAAAGCAGAGAGTGGGAATAAAGGGATTCTATTCTGGCTGGCTGCCGGTTACCAGTGGAGTTCCATAGGGGTCGGTGTTGGGACCGCTGCTTTTTTACAATGTATGTCAATGATTTGGACTATGGGATTAATAGATTCTGTGGCTAAATTTGCCAATGATACAAAGATAGGTGGAGGAGCAGGTAGTGTTGAAGAAATAGAGAGTCTGCAGAGAGAGTTGGATAGTTTAGGGGAATGGGCAAAGAAGTGGCAAATGAAATACAATATTGGAAAGTGTATGGTCATGCACTTTGGTGGAAGAAATAAATAGGAAAATATTATTTAGATGGGGAGAGAATTCAAAATACAGAGATACAAAGAGGCTTGGGAGTCCTTGTGCAGGATTCCCTAAGGGTTAACCTCCAGGTGGAGTCGGTGGTGCAGAAGGTGAATGCAATGTTGGCATTAATTTTTAGAGGTGTAAAATATAAGAGCAGAGATGTGATGTTGAGGCTCTATAAGGCACTCGTGAGACCACACTTGGAGTATTGTGTGCAGCTTTGGGCTCCTTATTTTAGAAAGGATATACTGACATTGGAGAGGGTTCAGAGAAGATTCACGAGAATGATTACAGGAATGAAAGGGTTACCGTATGAGGAACGTCTGGCAGCTCTTGGGCTGTATTCCCTGGAGTTCAGAAGAATGAGGGGGGATCTCACAGAAAGATTCCGAATGTTAAAAGGCCTGAACAGATTAGATATGGTGAAGTTATTTCCCATGGTAGGGGAGTCTCAGACAAGAGTGCACAATTTCAGGATTGAAGGACGTCCACTTAGAACTGAGATGCGGAGAAATTACTTTAGTCAGAGGGTGGTAAATCTATGGAATTTGTTGCCATGTGTGGCTGTGGAGGCCAAGTCATTGGGTGCATTTACGGCAGAGATAGATAGTTTCTTGATTAGCCAGGGCATCAAAGGGTATGGGAAGAAGGCAAGGGAGTGGAGATGACTGGAAGAATTGGATCAGCCCATGACTGAATGGCGGAAAAGACTCAATGGGCCGAATGGCCTACTTCTGCTCCTATATCTTATGGTTTTATGGTGTTATGGAGTTGGAGAAAGTAGTAGCAGAGGTACTTAATGAATATTTCGCTTCAGTATTCACCAGGGAAAAAGACCCTGGCAATTGTAGAGCTAGCTTACAGCAGACTGAAACATGAGCATATAGACACTAAAAAAGGGAATTTGCTGGAGCTTTTGAAAAGCATCAAGTTGGATAAGTCACCAGGACCGGATGAGATGTACCCCAGGCTACTATGGGAAGTGAGGGAGGAGATCGATGAGCCTCTGGCGATGATCTTTGCATCATCACTAGGGATGGGAGAAGTAACCGGAGAATTGGACGGTTGCAAATGTTGTTCCCTTGTTCAAGCAAGGCTAACCCAGGAAATTATAGACCAGTGAGTCTTACTTCAGTGGTGGGTAAGTTGTTGGAGAAGATCCTGAGAGGCAGGACTTATGTGCATTTGGAGAGACATAATCTTATTAGGGATAGTCAGCATAGCTTTGTTAAGAGCAGGTTGTTATGAACTTGATTGAATTTTTTGAGGATGTAACAAAACACATTGATGAAGGTAGAGCAGTGTATATGGATTTCAGTAAGGCATTTGATATGTTTCCCCATGCAAGGCTCATTCAGAAAGTAAGGAGGCATGGGATCCAAGGAGACCTTGCTTTGTGGATCCAGAATTGGCTTGCCCACAGAAGGCAAAGGGTGGTTGTAGATGATTCGTGTTCTGTATGGAGGTCAGTGACCAGTGGACCTCTGCAGGGATCTGTTCTGGGACCCCTCCTCTTTGTGAATTTTTATAAATGACCTGGACGAGGAAGTAAAAAGGTGGATTAGTAAATTTACTGATAACACAAAAGTTGGGGGGGGGGGTTGTGGACAATTTGAAGGGTTGTCAGAGGTTACAGCAGGACATTGAAAGGATGCAGAACTGGGCTGAGAAGTGACAGATGGAGTTCAACACAGATAGGTGTGAAGTGGTTCATTTCGGTAGGTGAAATTTGAAGACAGAATATAATATTCATGGTAAGACTCTTGGCAGTGTCGAAGATCAGAGAGATCTTGGAGTCCGTGTCCATAGGACACTCAAAGCTGCTGTACAGGTTGACAGTGTTGTTAAGAAGCCATATAGTGTGTTGATCCACATCAACTGTGGGATTGAGTTCAAGAACCATGAGGTAATGTGACAGCCTTGATTCAACCTCGTTTGGAGTGCTATGTAGAGTCTGGTCACCTCACTACAGAAAGGTTGTGGATACTATAGACAGAGTGCGGGAGAGTTTTACAAGGATGTTGCCTGGATTGGAGAGCATGGCTTATGAGAATAGATTGAGTGAACTTGAAGCAACAACACATCAAAGTTGCTGGTAAACGCAGCAGGCCAGGCAGCATCTATTGGAAGAGTTTCAGTTGACGTTTCAGGCCGAGACCCTTCGTCAGGACTAACTGAAGGAAGAGTGAGTAAGGGATTTGAAAGTCAGAGGGGGAGGGGGAGATCCAAAATGATAGGAGAAGACAGGAGGGGGAGGGATGGGACCAAGAGCTGGACAGGTGATTGGCAAAGGGGATATGAGAGGATCATGGGACAGGAGATCCGGGGAGAAAGACAGGGGGCGAAACCCAGAGGATGGGCAAGGGGTATAGTCAGAGGGACAGAGGGAGAAAAAGGAGAGTGAAAGAAAGAATGTATGTATAAAAATAAATAACGGATTGGGTACGAGGGGGAGGTGGGGCATTAGCGGAAGTTAGAGAAGTCGATGTTCATGCCATCAGGTTGGAGGCTACCCAGATGGAATCTAAGATGTTGTTCCTCCAACCTGAGTGTGGCTTCATCTTTACAGTAGAGGAGGCCATGGGTGGACATGTCAGAATGGGAATGGGACGTGGAACTAAAATGTATGGCCACTGGGAGATCCTGCTTTCTCTGGCGAACAGAGCGTAGGTGTTCAGCAAAGTGGTCTCCCAGTCTGTGTCGGGTCTCGCCAATATATAGAAGGCCACATCGGGAGCACCGGACGCAGTATATCACCCCAGCCGACTCACAGGTGAAGTGTCGCCTCACCTGAAAGGACTGTCTGGGGCCCTGAATGGTGGTAAGGGAGGAAGTGTAGGGGCATGTGTAGCACTTGTTCCGCTTACAAGGATAAGTGCCAGGAGGGAGATCAGTGGGGAGGGATGGGGGCAGGGGGCGGTACGACGAATGGACAAGGGAGTCGCGTAGGGAGCGATCCCTGCGGAAAGCAGATAGAGGGGGGGAGGGAAAGATGTGCTTAGTGGTGGGATCCCGTTGGAGGTGGCGGAAGTTGTGGAGAATAATATGTTGGACCCGGAGGCTGGTGGGGTGGTAGGTGAGGACCAAGGGAACCCTATTGTTAGTGGGGCGGCGGGAGGATGGAGTGAGATCAGTTAGTCCTGACGAAGGGTCTCGGCCTGAAATGTCGACTGAAACTTTTCCAATAGATGCTGCCTGGCCTGCTGCGTTTACCAGCAACTTTGATGTGTGTTGCTTGAATTTCCAGCATCTGCAGAATTCCTTTTGTTCAGTGAACTTGGCCTCTTCTTCTAGGAGAGATGGGGATGAGCAGTGAACTGATAGAGCTGTATAAGATGATGAGAGGCATTGATCGTGTGGATAGTCAGAAGCTTCTTTCCAGGGCTGAGATAGCTAACACGAGTGGGCATAGTTTTAAGGTGCTTGGAAGCAGTACAGGGGGCATGTCAGAAGTATGTTTTTCACACAGAGAGTGCTGGGTGTGTGGAATGCACTGCCGGTGACAGTGGTAGAGGCAGATATAATAGGATCTTTTAAGAGACTCTTAGGAAGGTATGTGGAGCTTAGAAATATAGAAGGCTATGCAGTAGGGACACTCTAGGCAGCTTCTAGAGTAGGTTACATGGTCAGCACAACACTGTAGGTCGAAGGGCCTGTAATGTGCTGTAGCTCTCTATGTTCTATGATTGTGGGGGAATCTCACTGAAACCTACTGAATGCTGAATGGACTAGATAAGGTGGAAGTGGAGAGGATGTTTCCTACGGTGGGGGTATCCAGAACTAGAAGGCACAGCCTCAAAATTGAGGGGTGACCTTTTAGAAGAGAGGTAAGGAGGAATTTTTTTAGCCTGAGAGTAGTAAATCTGTGGAAAGCTCTGCCACAGACTGTGGTGGAGGCCTACTCCATGGGTATATTTAAGGTGGAAATTGATTCCTAATCGGTCAGAGCTTCAAAGGATATGGCAAGAAGGCAGGTACATGGGTTGAATGGGATCTGGAATCAACCATGATGGAATGGTGGAGCAGGCTCAATGGGCCAAATTCTGCTGCTGTGTCTCATGGTCAAGTTCAAACGTCTGACTAAAATCAATGTAGACAACATCGGCTGCCCTCTCATCACCCTGTCAAAAAACTCAGTCAAATTGGTAAGGCATGATCTGGCACACAGAAAGCCATGCTAACTTTTCCTAATTAAGCGATGCATTTCCGAATGCTCATATATCCAATTCCTTAGGATTTTTTCCAGCAATTTCTTTACAACTGATGTGAGGCTCACCGGTCTATAGTTCCCAGGATTTTTTCCTGTCCTCTTCGTAAACAGAGGTACAACATTAGCCACTCGCCAGTCCTTCAGGACCTCAACTGTAGCTAGAGAGGACACAAAGATACTGGTTAAGAGACCAGCAATCTTATCTCTTACTTCCTTCAGTAACCTGGGGTAAATTCTATTAGGCCCTGGAGAACTATCCATGAGACAATAAGATATAGGAGCAGAATTAGGCCAATTGGCCCATCTAGTCTGCTCCACCATTTTATCATGGCTGATCCACCTAGTCTGCACCAACATTTTATCGAAGCTGAAAGAAGATACGAGGTTGCTTTGGCAAGTAAGGTGAAAATAAATTCCAAGGGTTTCTACCATTATATTAACAGCAAAAGGATAGTGAGGGATAAAATTGGTCCCTTAGAGATTCAGAGTGGACAGCTATGTGTGGAGCCAAAAGAGATGGGGGAGATTCTGAACAATTTCTTTTCTTCGGTATTCACTAAGGAGAAGGATATTGAATTGGGTAAGGTAAGAGAAACAGGTAGGGAAGTTATGGAAACTATGATGATTAGAGAAACATAGAAACATAGAAAATAGGTGCAGGAGTAGGCCATTCACCCCTTCGAGCCTGCACCACCATTCGGTATGATCATGGCTGATCATCCAACTCAGAACTCTGTACCTGCCTTCTCTCCATACCCCCTGATCCCTTTAGCCACAAGGGCCATATCTAACTCCCTCTTAAATATAGCCAATGAACTGGCCTCAACTGTTTCCTGTGGCAGAGAATTCCACAGATTCACCACTCTCTGTGTGAAGAAGTTTTTCCTCATCTCGGTCCTAAATGGCTTCCCTTTTATCCTCAAACTGTGACCCCTTGTTCTGGACTTCCCCAACATCGGGAACAATCTTCCTACATCTAGCCTGTCCAATCCCTTTAGAATTTTATACGTTTCAATAAGATCCCCCCTCAATCTTCTAAATTCCAGACAGTATAAGCCTAGTCGATCCAGTCTTTCATCATCCTGCCATCCCAAGAATCAATCTGGTGAACCTTCTTTGTACTCCCTCTATGGCAAGAATGTCTTTCCTCAGATTAGGAGACAAAAACTGCACACAATACTCCATGTGTGGTCTCACGAAGACCTTGTACAACTGCAGTAGTACCCCCCTGCTCCTATACTCGAATCCTCTTACAATGAATGCCAGCATACCATTCGCCTTTTTCACCGCCTGCTGTACCTACATACCCACTTTCAATGACTGGTGTACCATGACACCCAGGTCTCGTTGCACCTCCCCTTTTTCTAATCGGCCACCATTCAGATAATAATCTGTTTTCCTGTTTTTGCCACCAAAGTGGATAACCTCACATTTATCCACATTAAATTGCATCTGCCATGAATTTGCCCACTCACCTAACCTATCCAAGTCACCCTGCATCCTCTTAGCATCTTTCTCACAGCTAACACTGCCGCCCAGCTTTGTGTCATCCGCAAACTTGGAGATGCTGCATTTACTTCCCTCATCTAAGTCATTAATATATATTGTAAACAACTGGGATCCCAGAACTGAGCCTTGTGGTACCCCACTAGTCACTGCCTGCCATTCTGAAAAGGTCCCGTTTATTCCCACTCTGCTTCCTGTCTGCCAACCAATTCTCTATCCACATCAATACCATACCACCAATACTGTATGCTTTAAGTTTGCACATTAATCTCCTGTGTGGGACCTTATCAAAAGCCTTTTGAAAATCCAAATATACCACATCCACTGGTTCTCCCCTATCCACTCTACTAGTTACATCCTCAAAAAATTCTATGAGATTCGTCAGACATGATTTTCCTTTCACAAATCCATGCTGACTTTGTCCGATAATTTCACTGCTTACCAAATGTGCTGTTATCACATCTTTGATAACTGACTCTAGCACTTTCCCCACCACCGATGTCAGGCTTACCGGTCTATAATTCCCCGGTTCTCTCTCCCTCCTTTTTTAAAAAGCGGGGTTACATTAAGAAGAAGTACTGGAGCTTTTAAGGAATATAAAAGTGGATAAGTCTCTGGGTCCTGACGGGATATTCCCTAGGACCTTGAGGGAAGTTAGTGTGGAAATAGCAGGGGCTCTGACAGAAATATTTGAAAAGTTTAGGGGTAACATGAGGGGGAACTTCTTTACTCAGACAGTGGTAGCTGTGTAGAACAAGCTTCCAGCAGAAGTGGTTGAGGCATGGAAAAAGCCTATCCACGTTAACTCTATCTATTCCCCTCATAATTTTAAATACCTCTATCAAGTGCCCCCTCAACCTTTTACGTTCCAAAGAATAAAGACATAACTTGTTCAACCTTTCTCTATAACTTAGGAGATGAAACCCTGGTAACATTTTAGTAAACCTACTCTGTACTCTCTCTATTTTGTTGACATCTTTCCTACAATTCTTTGACCAAAACTGCACACAATACTCCAAATTTGGCCTCACCAATTCCTTGTACAATTTCAACATTACATCCCAACTCCTATTCTCAATGCCCTGATTTATAAAGGCCAGCTAACCAAAAGCTTTCTTCACCACCCTATCCATATGAGAATCCATCTTTAGGGAACTACGCACCATTATTCCTAGATCCCTCTGTTCTACTGCATTCTTCAATGTCCTACCATTTACCATGTATGTCCTATTTTGATTAGTCCTACCAAAATGTAGCACCTCACACTTATCAGCATTAAACTCCATCTGCCATCTTTCAGCCCACTCTTCTAACCAGCCTAAATCTCTCTGCAAGCTTTGAAAACTTACTTCGTCATCCACAACTCCACCTATCTTAGTATTATCTGCATACTTACTAATCCAATTTACCACCCCATCATCCAGATCATTAATGTATATGACAAATAACATTGGGCACCGTACAGATCCCTGAGGCACACCACTAGTCCCCAGCCTCCAATCTGACAAACAGTTATCCACCACCACTCTCTGGCGTCTCCCATCCAGCCACTGCTGAATCCATTTTACTACTTCAATATTAATTGTCGTTGTCGTTGTGGCTATCCCTTGAGGTTGAGGATGATGGTCTTCCATCTGTTGATCTACTTATGGGCTCTCAAGTGGCTTATGAGTCCAATCTTGGCTTTGAAAGTTCTTCCGCATTCAGGACGGGTGGTTCCAGATGGCAGATCGGGCTTTGGTTGTTGCTGCCTCTCTTTCCATTTTCTTCGCTTTTCTTCTAATTCTGCACATCTGTTGGCTTTGAAAATTGCTGTTCCTTCTCGGATGATGGCTTGCCAGAGTATCCTGTCCTTGGCATTGGTTTCCCAATTGTTGATGTTGATGCTACATTTCTTCATGTTGGCTTTTAAGACATCTTTGAATCTCTTCTATTGTCCACCTCTTTTACGTTTGCCTTCTTTAAGCTGGGAGTAGAAGATTTGTTTCGGCAGATGTCAGTCTTTCATCCAAACAACATGACCGCTCCATCTTGGTTGGTTCTTGATGACATAGGCTTCAATGCTTGTTGTTTTTGCTTCATTTATCTCACTGACATTGGTTCTTCTATCTTCCCAGCTGATGCTTAAGATGTTTCGAAGACAGCGTTGATGAAACTTTTCAAGTGCCTTCAGATGATGTTGATAAGTTGTCCAGGTTTCTAATGCATACTAGGAAGGATGTGGAAGCATTGGAAAGGGTGCAGAGGAGATCTACCAGGATGCTGCCTGGTTTAGAGAGTATGCATTATGATCAGAGATTAAGGGAGCTAAGGCTTTACTCTTTGGAGAGAAGGAGGATGAGAGGAGAATTGATAGAGGTGTACAAGATAATAAGAGGAATAGATAGAGTGGATAGCCAGCGCCTCTTCTCCAGGGCACCTCTGCTCAGTAGAAGGGGACATGGCTTGAAGGTAAGGGGTGGGAAGTTCAAGGGGGATATTAGGGGAAGGTTTTTTACTCAGAGAGTGGTTGGTGCGTGGAATGCACTGCCTGAGTCAGTGGTGGAGGCAGATACACGAGTGAAGTTTAAGAGACTACTAGACAGGTACATGGAGGAATTTAAGGTGGGGGGGGTATACGGGAGGCAGGGTTTGAGGGTCAGCACAACATTGTGGGCCGAAGGGCCTGTAATGTACTGTACTATTCTATGTTCTATGTTCTATACAGGAGCGTTGGGAATACCACTGCTTTGTACACTAACATTTTGCTGTCTGTTCGGATGTCACGATCATGAAAGACTCTTATTCGGAGACGTCCAAAAGCTGTTCCAGCGCATTTAAGACGATGTTGGATCTCGTCATTAACATCGACATTGGAGGAGAGGTGACTTCCAAGATACAGAAAGTGGTCCACGTTTTTCAGGGTTGTTTCGCCAAGTTGAATTGATGGTTCTATCCGATTTGTCTCAATTGGTGACGGTTGATAGATGATCTGAGTCTTCTTGAAATTGACGGTAAGTCCAAGTTTCGTGTATGCACGGTTGAAGGCAGTCAGACTCTGTTGTAGGTGGTTTTCTGAAAGAGCTGCAACACTGTTGTCATCTGCGTATTGGAACTCGATGAGGGAACTCATTGATGTCTTTGTTTTGGATTTGAGACGGGCAAGATTGAAAAGTCTGCCATCTGTTCTGTAGGCAATTTCGATTCCTGGGGGTAGGTCGTCCTTGATAATCTGGACGATTGTCGCAATGAAGATGGTGAATAAAGTTGGACATTAATACCTAACAATTGAACCTTCCATGTGGGACCTTGTCTTAAACCTCTTCCTATCTAATAACTCTCAAGAGCAGCTGTGGAGACCAAGTCTTTGGGTATATTTAATCAGGGATTGATAGATTGAGGGGGTGGTAATTTGGATGAGTAAGTATGCAGATTGATAGGTAAGGGTGTCACAGCCTGATATGGAAACACCAATGTCCTGCAATGGAAATTCATAGAAGTAGTGGATACGGCCCTGTCCAGCTTAGGTAAATCACAAACAAGAGAAAATCTGTAGATGCTGGAAATCCAAGCAACACACACAAAATGCTGGGAGGAATCAGCAGGCCAGGCAGCATCTATAGAAAAGAGTACAGTCGATGTTTCGGGCTGAGACCTTTCATGGGTCTCACCCAAAACATCGACTATACCCTTTTCCATAGATGCTGCCTGGCCTGTTGAGTTCCTCCAGCATTTTGTGTGTGTTGTCAGCCGAGGTAAAGACCACCATTGAGCACATCTACATGAAATGCTGTTGTAGGAAAGCAGCATCTATCATCAGGGACCCATACCAACCAGGGCATGCTTTCTTCTCGCTGATGCCATCAGGAAGAGAGTACAGGAGTCTCAGGACTCACACCACCAGTTACTATCCCCCCGCCATCAGTCTCTTGAACCAAATACCATAAGACCATAAGATATAGGAGTAGAATTAGGCCATATGGCCCATTGAGTCTGCTCTGTCATTTCATCAAGGCCAATCTATTTCTTTCCCAGCACCAATCTCCTGCCTTCTCTCCATATCCCTTCATGCCATGACAAATCAAGAATCTATCAACCTCTGCCTTAAATATACCCAATAACTTGGATTCCACAACCACCAGTGGCAATGAATTCTGTAGATTCGCCACTCTCTGGCTGAAGAAATTTCTCCTCATCTCCATTCTAAATGGATGTCCCTCTATTCTGAGGCTGCGCCCTCTGGTTCTAGACACCCCACCAAACATCCTCTCCACATCCATTCGAAGCCTTTCAATATCCAATAGGTTTCAATGAGATCATTTCTCACTATTCAGAATTCCAGTGAGTACAGGCCCTGAGCCATCAATCAGTTCTCATATGGTAATCCTTTCATTCCCAAAATCATTCTCGTGAACCTCCTGTGAACCCCCTCCAATGTCACACATCCTTACTTACATAAGGAGCCTAAAACTGTTCACAATTCTCCGAATGAGGCCTTATCAGTGCCTTATTAAGCCTCAACATTACATTCTAGCTTTTATATTCTAGTCCTCTTGAAATGAATGCTAACATTGCACTTGCTTTTCTCACCACTGACTTAACTTGCAAATTAACCTTTAAGGAATCCTGCACGAGAACTCCCAAATCCCCTTGTGCCTCAGATTTCTGTATTTTCTCTCCATTTAGAAAATACTGTACATTTTTATTTCTTCCACCAAAGTTCATGACCATACACTTCCTGACACCGTATTCCAAAGTGGATAGCTTCACTTGCCTCATCTTTGAAATGTTCCCACAGCAATGAACTCACTTTTGAGGACTCTTCATTTCATGTTCTTAATATTAATTGCTTATTTGTTTATTTATTATTATTTCTTCTTTCATTTTGTATTTGCACAGTTTGTTGTCTTCCGAACACTGGTTGAGCATCCAATTTGGATGGTCTTTCTTTGATTCTGTTATGGTTATTATTCTATGCATTTCTCCAGCTATGTATATGAGAAATCCTGTTATGGTCTGATCACTCTTCCTTTGACCTTTACTTGACACCATACCAAATAGCCTTAATTAATCTTTCTTTCAAAATAAAGATGATCATGTTGCTTGATTCAAATGAATGTGTTAGAGACTCTGATAAATTGTGGTGTAGTATTGTGGAAAGTCTGTGATTTGTGTCACGAGTCCAGAGTTTACACCAGATCATCGTGCTATGTTATCAATAGTTAATTAAACATAATATTGCAGCATATGTTTCGATATTTTAAAGGCACTGAATAGGCACAAAATGGAAAAGATGGTGAACAGGTCTGCCTGCATTGCTTTGGCATTCTGCAGGTCACAGTCCATTTGGAAAACTTTGGTCAAAATCCAGTTCGGATCACTGTACTAATGAACAATCTCTTGCTAGTATTCAGCATTTATTGTATCAGCAATGCCAAATGGATTGTATTTAAAAACATGAATGAAACTCAGTTCACCCTCTCCCACGTATTTAAAATATTTTATTTATTTTATGTAGTGATACAACACAATAATAGGCTCTTATGGCCCAACAAGCCTTTGCCGTCCAATTACACTTATGTGACAAATTAATCTGCTAACCCATACATCTTTGGAATGTGGGGGGAAACTAGAGCACCCTGAGGAGCCCCATGTGGTTATGAGGAGAACGTAAAAACTCCTTACAGCCTTTAGCAGGAATTGAACCTTGGTCACTGGCACTGTAACAGTGTAATGGTAACTGCTATGATACTCATATCTGCAAGCATATGACAGAATCACAAACAATTTTCAATAATTTTAGATATCTTAATTTTATATGAATTATCACATTTACAAAGCACACTATGCAACCACATTTCTACAGCACTTATTGTCCACGATTTAAAATGTATGTACAATGTCCATAATTCAATAACCAAAACATTTTGCAGTTAGTAATTTTGAACATCTTTATTGTACATGAGAATTAATTTGCATTCATTTGAAGCTAGACCAGACTAATTTTTTAATGCGCAGTGAAAAAGAAGATCAGCCCATCAAAGCAGCTCATTGTTGTTAGAGCTAAGAATATTTCATTAATAATATAACAAGACTTATCTTGCTGAATGTAGAACAACCTGTAGACAAGGTAGGGCAAAAAACATGTGATCATAAGAAATAAAATCAACAATGTCTTTTTCTGTGCTCCAAATTCCTGTCGTTTGTGTAAGGTCCTGGTGTGCTTAGCTGCTAATTTTATTATTATCCTCATCTCAATGGCAAGCAAGATACAAATTGTTGTTAGTACAACAGCAATAAGAATGTAGTTCACAGATTTTACATATCCTTCACTAATTTCTTTTTGGAACTGGAAGCATTCAGTTGTGTTATACACCTTTGAAGCACCATAGAAACTGAAAAACAGTGGGAGGATGGCAAGAAACACCAGTGCCCAGATTGCCAGGCTGACAGCACTGGAGTGCCAAGGTTGGTAAAATCGCATTGACTTCTTTCCTCCAAAGAAACTGGACATCCTTATGACAACTATAATGACATAAAACACAAAGGACAGGTACATGTGGACATGAATCATCGCACTCACTATCTTACAGAATATCTGGCTGAAGCTCCATTTATTCAAAGCATAATAGGAGAAGCGGAAAGGCAGAGTTAAGATAAAGATTGTGTGCACTGACATGAGATTGATGACAGCAATCGATGTCACTGACTTTTTATCATTTTTGATCTTCCATATCATGACGAAAGCACCAGCAGAACCTCCCACTAACACAAGCCCATAAATTCCTATTAAAATTTTCTGAGCAGAGTTTTGCAAAAGATCACAGGTGTCTTTCGTTGTTATATTAGTCATTCTGCAGATCCTTCAAGAACAAGTAACTTGTTTGTAATAAAGCGAAGAGTTTTCTGCAAAAGGAATGAAGAAATTATCCACACACCTCTGGAAAATGTACTGAAAAGGAGCTAATCAACAACATTGTTGCAGAACTCACAGATAAGTTGTTTGTAGTCAACTGCATTAACCTTGTTGGTTTTGAAACCTGAAAGAAAAGATTTAAGATATAATAATTAAAACAATGGAACACATTAAATACTAATCATTGTATATCAGTGCCCATTACTAATGGGGCCATGGCTGCTGAAAAATATGACAACTATATGGTCTTATGTAGATGATACAAAAATGGAGGGCTATGTAGGAGGAAAGAGTTAGGTTGATCTTAGGATAGGTTAAAAGGTCGGCACAAAGTTGTGAGCCAAAGGGGCTGCACTGTGTTGTTGCATTCAACGTTCTAAAGTGTAATACAACATATTGTGTGGCATTGACCACCAGCAATGTGCAATGGGAGCTCCCAGAACCCTGGTGTAATTGGTAGAAGGAATGGGTTCCCTCACAAACTATCCACTTGGTCAATCCAGCATGCTGTACATCCGGCAGTTAGCATAATGCTTTGCAGTGTCAGCGATTGTGGTTCAATTCCTGCCGCTGCCTGTGAGAAGTTTATATGTCCTCCTGTGATTGCATGTGTTTCCACCGTTTGCTCCAGTTTCCGCACACATTCCAAAGATGTACGGGTTAGTTTTTAGTGAGTTGTGAGCATGCTATAGAAACATAGAAACATAGAAAATAGGTGCAGGAGTAGGCCATTCGGCCCTTCGAGCCTGCACCGCCATTTATTATTATCATGGCTGATCATCCAACTCAGAACCCCGCCCCAGCCTTTCCTCCATACCCCCTGACCCCCGTAGCCACAAGGGACATATCTAACTCCCTCTTAAATATAGCCAATGAACTGGCCTCAACTGTTTCCTGTGGCAGAGAATTCCACAGATTCACCACTCTCTGTGTGAAGAAGTTTTTCCTAATCTCGGTCCTAAAAGGCTTCCCCTCTATCCTCAAACTGTGACCCCTCGTTCTGGACTTCCCCAACATCGGGAACAATCTTCCTGCATCTAGCCTGTCCAATCCCTTTAGGATCTTATACGTTTCAATCAGATCCCCCCTCAATCTTCTAAATTCCAACGAGTACAAGCCCAGCTTATCCAGTCTTTCTTCATATGAAAGTCCTGCCATCCCAGGAATCAATCTGGTGAACCTTCTTTGTACTCCCTCTATGGCAAGGATGTCTTTCCTCAGATTAGGGGACCAAAACTGCACACAATACTCCAGGTGTGGTCTCACCAAGGCCTTGTACAACTGCAGTAGTACCTCCCTGCTCCTGTACTCGAATCCTCTCGCTATAAATGCCAGCATACCATTCGCCTTTTTCACCGCCTGCTGTACCTGCATGCCCACTTTCAATGACTGGTGTATAATGACACCCAGGTCTCGTTGCACCTCCCCTTTTCCTAATCGGCCACCATTCAGATAATAATCTGTTTTCCTATTTTTGCCACCAAAGTGGACAACTTCACATTTATCCACATTAAATTGCATCTGCCATGAATTTGCCCACTCACCTAACCTATCCAAGTCACCCTGCATCCTCTTAGCATCCTCCTCACAGCTAACACTGCCACCTAGCTTCGTGTCATCCGCAAACTTGGAGATGCTGCATTTAATTCCCTCATCCAAGTCATTAATATATATTGTAAACAACTGGGGTCCCAGCACTGAGCCTTGCGGTACCCCACTAGTCACCGCCTGCCATTCTGAAAAGGTCCCGTTTATTCCCACTCTTTGCTTCCTGTCTGCTAACCAATTCTCCAATACCTTACCCGCAATACCATGTGCTTTAAGTTTGCACACTAATCTCCTGTGTGGGACCTTGTCAAAAGCCTTTTGAAAATCCAAATATACCACATCCACTGGTTCTCCCCTATCCACTCTACTAGTTACATCCTCAAAAAATTCTATGAGATTCGTCAGACATGATTTTCCTTTCACAAATCCATGCTGACTTTGTCCGATCATTTCACCTCTTTCCAAATGTGCTGTTATCACATCCTTGATAACTGACTCCAGCAGTTTCCCCACCACCGACGTTAGGCTAACCGGTCTATAATTCCCCAGTTTCTCTCTCCCTCCTTTTTTAAAAAGTGGAGTTAAATTAGCCACCCTCCAATCCTCAGGAACTAGTCCAGAATCTAGCAAGTTATATTGGTGCTGGAAGCATGGCGACACTTGTGGCCTGCCCCAGCACATCCTTGCACTGTGTTGATCATTGCCACAAATGACACATTTCACTGTATGTTTTGAAGCACATGTGACAGGTAAAGATAATCTTCAGCTTGACACTCAACCTATTCTTATTAGGCATGCTCTCCAATCCAGGCAAATCTCCTCTGCACTCTCTATAGCATCCACATCCTTCCTGTAATGAGGTGACCAGAACTGAACACAGTACACCAAGTGGGTCTGACCAAGGACTCATATGGCTGTCACATTACCTCACGGCTCTTGAACTCAATCCCACATTTGATGAAGGCGAACACACCATACGCCTTTTTAACAACACTGTCAACCTGCACAGTGGTTCCTATGGAAACGGACCCCGAGGTCTCTCTGATCCTTTGCACTGCCAAGAGTCTTACCATTAATACTATATTCTGTCTTCAATTTGACCTACCAAAATTAACCACTTCACATTTATCTGGTTTGAACTCCTTATGCCAGTTCTCAGCCCAGTTCTGCAGCTACCAATGTCCTGCTGTACCCTCCAGCCTATCCACAACACCCGCAACTTGTGTGTCATCAGCAAACTTACTAACCCACCTTGCTACTTTCTGATCCAGGTCATTTATAAAAATCACAAAGAGGAGGAGTCCCAGAACAAATGCCTGAAGCCCAGCACTGGTCACCAACCTCCATGCAGAATATGAACCATCTACAACCACCCTTTGCCTTCTATGGGCAAGCCAACTCTAGATACACAAAGCAATGTCCCCTTGGATCCCATACCTCCTTACTTATCGAATGAGCCTTGCATGGGGAACCTTACTGAAATTCATATACACTACATCCACTGCTCTACCTTTATCAATGTGTTTCATTACATCCTCAAATAATTCAATTAGGCTCGTAAGGCATGGCCTGCCTTTGACAAAGCCATGCTGACTATCCCTAATCAGATAACATTTCTCCATATGCTCATAAATCCTGCCTCTTGGGATCTTCTCCAACAAAGGTTAAAGATCTCAGTGAACACTCCAGCCAGTTGATCAGCACAGGTCTTTAGTACGTGGCCAGGTACTTCGTACTGGGCCAGATGCTTTTCATGGGTTCACCCCCCGAAGGCTGCTCACGCGTCAGCCGCAAAGACTGAAATCACCAGATCATCAGGGGCTGTGGGAATTTGTGATGGCTCCTCCATGGTTTGTCAGTCAAAGCGATTATAGAAGGCATTGAGCTCATCTGGAACATAGGAGTTGTCTATTGGTGGGTCCTCAGGTGGCTGTAGAGCCTGTTCAGGGATCCACATATTCTGGTGCAGTGTGGACAAGAGCAAGTAGTGGCTGTGATTAGTGGTTGGGTCTTTTGGCTATTCAATTTTACAGTCTTCAATGTTAGGTGGGTAGAGGGACAGAGGGATCTCAGATATTTACACCACTCACCGAAAGATGCACTGCAGAACAGTAAGGCCACCAAGTTACTAGAACTGAAATGCAGGGTAGTTATACTTCAGCTGTATTGAATCTTGCATGGACCCTAGAGTGATGTGGAGTTTTGGCCACATTATGAACTGCAAAGGTCTCAGGCACCCTAGATTTTTATATAAACTTTGTTTTAAAATTTTATATTTTTGTCTTCTGCATTAGTGTGTCAGTAGAAAAGAGCAAATTTTAGATTTCTAACCATTCTTTTTCTGATTAACTGAAACAGGAATGGGTGTAGAAGGAATCAAACTGGACGAAGGACAACCAAACTAAAAGGTGAGGCTGTGGGAGATGTGACAGTTTAACTTTCAAATCATCAATTCCTACACCATGGTAAGAGTGAGCATAGCAACAAGACACAAAGTGGTCAACTGCATCACCAACATCTCTGCCAAGCAGAAATTTTGCAGCAGACAGGAGCTTCAAGATGTGCTCTCCAAGCTCTTCTGAAGAAGCAGAAAGAAATAGGCAAGGATGAGGACCAGAAATGCAGTGCTCAGGCATGGAAAATGAGTTTAGCAAATGAGAGATACATCAAACTGACATTCCTTCTAAATCAGAAGTCTAACACTGCTATCAGCTCTGAACTCACAGAAACCTTTGGAACCCAAGGATGCCCCTCTACAGTCATGGAAGAGCTGCTGCCAAAATGCCATTCCGCCAAAGTGGAAACAAAGAGATTCAACTATGCACAAAAACACAAGAACTGGGATGCTGAAAATTGGCAGCAAGTACTCTGGACTGATGAGTTAAAATTTGAAATCTTTGGCTCCAACAGGTAGCAGTTTGTCCATAGAAGAGATGGAAAGCGCTACATGGATGAGTGCTGCAGCCAACAGCGAAGCATGGTGGAGGTTCTCTGCAGGTTTGGAACTGCATTTATGTAAATAAAGTTGGTGATCTGGTCAGAATTAATGGAATCCTCAGTGCTGAGGTAGAAGCAGATTCTCAGTCATTACAATACCGTTAGAGAGGCATCTGTTCAGTCCCAACTGTATTCTGCTGCAGAACATTGACACCAAACACACGACCATGGTCATAAAGTACTATCTTCAGCAAAAATGTAGAGAAGATGTAGCTCATTCAGGTTCATCGAATGAGGTCATATGGCATCAATTTGCAGCAGTTTGGTGTTTGAGTAGTGGCCAATCAGCAATCAGGATTGAATGGCAAGAATAAATAAAATAAGGCAGGGAAAGCAAAGTGGCCATTATAGGGCGGCCTTTATTGGAGACGACAGCATTCAAGAAGATGTTTGAGGCTTTAGCTCTTCAAGGCTTCAGTGAGGAGCAGACAGAAGTCAAGAAAGTTGTAGGTAGATTTCATTCTGCAGTTTATTTATTGTTTTCTTCCTTATATTATTTGCTCAGTTAGAACAGTAGAGATGCCAGGTAATATAGTTGAATGCTCTTCTTGTGGGATGTGGGGAGACCGGGAGACCTCCAGTGTCCCTGATGACCACCTGCAAGAAGTGCATCCAGCTGAAGACTCAGAATCCGGTTTATTATCACCGGCATGTGTCCTGAAATTTGTTAATTTGGCTTCTAACACTCCGTGTTAGAGGGTTAGAGCTGGAAATAAATGAACTCTGGATCATTTGGGAGTCTGAGAGGATGATGGATAGGACATTTAGAGTGATAGTTACATCCAAGGTGCAGGACTTTGATGTAACTATCATCTTGTAACTTGTAACTTGGGTGTGAGGAGAAGGCAGCATGGGAGTGGGGATGACTGGAAGAATTGGATCAGCCCATGATTGAATGGTGGAGCAAACTCAATGAGCTGAATGGCCTACTTCTGCTCCTATATCTTATGGTCTTTTGGTCTTATGGAGTCAGGAATTGGTGACAATCAGGAAGGGGAAAGGGGTTAAGGAGCCAGTGCAGAGTATCCCTGTGGCCATTCCCCTCAACAACAGGTAGACCACTTTAGATACTGTTTGGGGGGAGTGGGGATGACCTAGCAGAGAAAAGCCATAGGTGTGAGGTCTCTGGATCTGAGTCTGGCTCAGTGACTCTCAAGGGAAGGGGAGAGAAGAGATGAACTGTGGAGGTAGGATAACAGAAAGGAGGTTCTGTGGACAAGAATGAGATATCCGGATAGTATGTTGCCTTCCAGATGCCAGGGTCCAGATCATCTCTGTTAGAATCCACAGCATTCTTAAGTGGGAGGGTGAGTAGTCAGAGGCCATGTAGGTACTGATGACATAGGTAGGAAGAGTGACGAGGTTCTGTAAAAGGAGTTCATGGAGTTAGATGCTAAGTTAGAGGACAGGACCTCCAGAATTGTGATCTCAGGGTTGCTATGCATGCATTGTGCTGCTGAGACCAGAAATAGATCAAAGAGTTTAGCACATGGCCAAGGAGTTGGTGCGGGAGGGAAGGCATCAGAGTTTTAGGTTATGAGCCTCTCTTCCAAGGAAGGTGGGATCAGTACAAAAGAGACAGTTTGTAACTGAGCTGGAAGGGATGAATATCCAAGCAGGAAGGTTTCCAAAGTGCTGTGCAGGGGTTGGGAGCTAATCAGGAGTTGCAGGGGGATGGGAACCAGAGTTGCAGAATAGATAGTGGAGAGGCTGTGGAGACAGATGTTGTTAAGATCTCAGACAAAGTCAGGAATTAAAAGGTTGAGCATGGTGCAATCAATGTTCAGAGCTGTGTATATTTTAATGCAAGAACGACCGTAGGGAAGGTAGATGAGCTCAGAACATTGATCAACACCTGGAATTATGACGTTGTAGCCATGGGTGAGACTTGGTTGCAAGAGGGGCAGGACTGGCAGCTCAAAATTCCAGGGTTCCTTTGTTTTAGATGCAACAGAGCAAGAGGGATTAAAGGGTGAAGGGTGGCAGTACTAGTCAGCGAAAATGTCACAGTTGTTCTCAGTCAGGACACACTGCAAAATCTCATATAGTGAGGCTTTATGGTTAAAACTGAGGAATAGGAGAGACATGACCATGTTAGTGGGGCTATATTTTAGACCACCCAATAGTCCGCGGGATTTAGAGGGGCAAATTTGTTGAGAGATTGCAGACTGTTGCAGGAAATATAGGGTTATGATAGTAGGTGATTTTATCTTTCTGCATACTGACTGGGACTCCCGTGTTGTAAAGGACAAGGTGGGATAGAGTTTGTCAAATGTGTTCAGGAAATAGAATCAGTACATAGAATAGAAGTCCCAATGAGAAAGTTAGTGATACTTGATCTCTATTAGGGAATGAGATGACAGGTGAAAGAAGTTTGTGTAGGGGAACACTTTGCATCATGCGATTATAATCCCATTAATGGGAGGCCTTCAAAAGTGAATTTTGATAGTACAAAGCTCGCAGGAGCACAGGTCCGTGGTGCAGAAGGGAAGGCGGTGAAGAAGGGAGCGGTAGTGATAGGGGATTCAATAGTCAGGTGAACAGACAGCAGATTCTGTGGACATGAATGGGACACTCAGGTATGTTGAGGAAACAGAGAGCCTGCAGAGAGACTTAGATAGTTTAGGGGAATGGGCAAAGAAGTGGCAAATGAAATACAATGTCGGAAAGTGTATGGTCATGCACTTTGATGCAAAAAATAAATGGGCAGACTATTATTTAGATGGGGAGGGAATTCAAAATGCAGAGATACAAAGGGACTTGGGAGTCCTTGTGCGAGGTACCCTAAAGGTTAACCTCCAGGTTGAGTCGGTGATGAAGAAAGCGAATGCAATGTTGGCATTCATTTCGAGAGGAATAGAATATAAGAACAGGGATGTGATGGTGAGGATCTATAAGGCACTCGTGAGACCACACTTGGAGTATTGTATGCAGTTTTGGGCTCCTTATCTTGGAAAGAATATACTGAAATTGGAGAGGGTTCAGAGAAGATTCACGAGAATGATTGCACGAATGAAAGGGTTACCTCATAAAGAACGTCTGGTAGCTCTTGGGCTGTATTCCCTGGATTTCAGGAGAATGATGGGGAATCGCACAGAAAGATTCCATATGTTAAAAGACCTGAACAGATTAGATGTGGCAAAGTTATTTCCCATGGTAGGGGATTCTAAAATAAGAGGGCACATCTTCAGGATTGAAGGATGTCCATTTAGAACTGAGATGCAGAGAAATTACTTTAGTCAGAGGGTGGTAAATCTGTGGAATTTGTTGCCACCAGTGGCTGTGGAGGCCAAGTCATTGGGTGCATTTAAGGAAGAGATAGATAGGTTCTTGATTAGCCAGGACATCAAAGGGTATGGGGTGAAAGCAGGGGAGTGGGGATGACTGGATGAGTTGGATCAGCCCATGATTGAATACGGAGCAGAATCAATGGGCCGAATGGCCTACTTCTGCTGCTATATCTTATGGTCTTATGGTATATTGCCTCCCAGGAGCCAGGGTCAGGGACACCTCGGATCACATCCACAACACTTTGGAGAGGGAGGCAGGGCAGGTAGATGTCTTGGTACATGTTGTTATCAATGACATGGGAAGGAAAAGCAGAGAGGTCCTGAAAAGAGGATTTAGAGATCTGGGTAGAAAGCTGAGAAGCAGGACCTCCCAGGTAGTAACTTCTGGATTGCTGCCTGTGCCATGCATCAGTGACAGTAGAAACAGGATGATTTGGCAAATTAATGCGAGATTGAGAAGCTGGTGCAATGGGCAGGGCTTCAGGGTCTTGGATCATTGGGATGTCTTCTGGGGGAGGTATGACCTGTTCAAAAGTGATGGGTTGCACCTGAACCCGAAGGGGGCAAATATTAAGACCATAGGACATAGGAACATGAGAGGGCACAGTTTTAAAGTGCTTGGAAGTAGATACAGAGGAGATGTCAGGGGTAAGATTGGGTGAGTGCCTCGAACGGGCTGCCAGCGACTGTGGATACGGTATACAATAGGGTCTTTTGATACAACAGGGTCTTTTGAGAGACTCCTGGATACAATAGGGTCTTTTAATTTCTAATTTCTCTGCATCTCTGTTTTGAATGGATGTTCCTCTATCCTGAGGCTGTGGCCTCTTGTCCTAGACTCTCCTACCATAGGAAACATACTTTGAGTATTGTGAACAGTTTTGGGCTCCTCATCGAAGAAAAGATGTGCTGGCATTGGAGAGGATTCAGAAGATGTTCAGAGTAGTGCTGTACTATTCTGTGTTCTATGTTCTAAAGGGTGGTGATTTTGAGGAATTTGTTGCCACGTACATCTGTGGAGGCCAGGTCATTGGGTGTATTTAAGGCAGAAATTGATAGGTTCTTGACTGGACATTGCATCAAAGGTTACGGGGAGAAGGCTGGGTACTGGGGTTGAGGAGGAGATAGAAGAAAGGATCAGCCATGATTGAATGGCAGAGCAGACTCAATGGGCCAGATGGCCTAATTCTGCTCCTATGTCTTATGGCCGCAGCATCACATCCCTATGATCTGGTATTCAAGGCCTCTTGAAATGAATGCAAACATTGCATTTGCCTTCCTCACCACCTACTCTACCTGCAAGTTGGGTGTTCTGCGCAAGGACTCTCAAGTTCTTTTCCATCTCGGATTTTCGATTTTCTCCCCATTTAGAAAACAGCCTGGGCATTTACTTCTACTGTCAAAGTGCTTGACCATGCATTTTCCAACATACTATTTCACTTGTCACTCTCTGTTAAGGTTCCTTTTTTTCTCTGCCTTGCTCTACTTAGGTTAGTAAATAACCGTTGCATGTTCTTCATGCCAGATGTTGGAGTCTCCCAGGGAACTAGATCTGTGTGAAGTACATCCAGCTGCAGTTCCTTTAAGACAGTGTTTGGGATCTGGAGTTACAGCTGGATGACCTTTGGCTTCTACAGGAGAGTGAGAAGATCATCGATCAGAATTACAACAAAGTAGTCACCCCGGAGGTGCAGAAGACGAGTAGCTAGGTGACCATCAGGAGAATTGGAAATGTGAATAGGCAGTTTGGGCAGAGCACTCTGTGGCCATTCCCCTCAATGATAAGAACATTTTGGATACGGTTGTGGGGGGGTAATCTCCCAGGGGAATGCCGTGGAGCATGAGTCCATGATGAGAAGGTAAAGAGGCAGAAGAAGGGAACAGTAGTAATAGGGGACTCAATAGTCAAAGGAACAGACAGGAGATTCTGTGGCCATGAACGGGACACCCGGATGGTATGTTGCCTCCCAGGTGCGAGGGTCAGGGACAACCTGAGGAGGGGAATCTCTCAGGCTAAACACACATACAAACAGAGAATCGAGGAGCATTTCAACTCCTCGGACCCCAGCGCATGTGGATGGCATACAGATCATTACAGACTTCAAACCACCTAGTACTGTGCCCCCTTCCAGCTCTGCTTCCCTCCCCGATGAGCTCAATTACTTCTACGCTCGCTTTGACCGAGAGAACAAGGAGGTCACCCTCAAAGCGGATCTCCCACCTGCTGAACCGCCTCTCTCACTTTCCACCTCTGATGTTTGCGCCACCCTGAGCAGGGTGAATGTACGGAAGGCAGCTGGTCCGGATGGAATACCTGTTAAAACTCATTGCATAACACTAACAAAACTAAAGAGTTAGTAGAGAGAAAAAATAAAAATAAAAAGGGACCATTATAATTAAACAGTCAAATGTGCACAGGTTGGAGCTGAAATCTTCCAAAAATCATATTCACTGATTCCCCAGTAAACTCCCGATCCTTGGCTCCATCGAATCACAATCCCCACCAGATGGAATTGGGTCTACTCTCTTCATCTCCAGCCAAACCAAGGCCAAGATTCTCACCAGAATCCAGCACAAAACGAAGCCCACTCCCCCAGCCTTCTCTCCCGATTGGATGGCTACATTCCTAAGCAACTCTAACAATACCCCAAACACTGCTACTACAAAAAGACCATTACATGAAATACCTTACACTGTTAGCAGTGAAACATTTACCAAGGCATTACATAAGAAATAAGGTGGATATCCTGTTGCAATATTACAGATTGTCAGGTATGATGTTGTTGTGGCCATCACTAAATCATGGCTGAAGGACCCATCTACAACCACTCTTTGCTTTCTGTGGGCAAACCCGTTCTGGATCCACAAAGCAATGGCCCCTTGGATCCCATGCCTCCTTACTTTCTGAATAAGCCTTGCATGGTTGTACCTTGTCAAATGCCTTGCTGACATCCATATACATTACATCTATGGCTCTACCTTCATCAATATGTTCAGTCACATCCTCAAAAAATTCAATCAGGCTCGTCAGGCATGACCTGCCTCTGACAAAGCCAAGCTGACTATTCCTAATCATGTTATGTCTCTCCAAATGTTCATAAATCCTACCTCTCAGGATCTTCTCCATTAACTTACCAACCACTGAAGTAACACTCACTGGTCTATAATTTCCTGGGCTATCCCTATTCCCTTTCTTGAATAAGGGAACAGCACCCACAAACCTTCAATCCTCTGGAACCTCTCTGGTCCTTATTGATGATGCAAAGATCATCGCCAGAGGCTCAGCAGTCTCCTCCCTCGCCTCCCACAGTAGCCTGGGGTACATCTCGTCCGGTCCCGGCAACTTATCCAACTTGATGCTCTCCAAAAGCTCCAGCACATCCTCTTTCTTAATATCTACATGCTCAAGGTAGTTGGTTTACAAACAGAGCCAATGGGTAGTGAGACTTTTAGCGAGGAGAGGCTGATGATAGGGCAAACTTGCAGACAACCGAATGAGTTGCAACGTAAAAACAGACAAAATGGAAAAGGCAGAATGCAGGCTTAAGGCATTATATTTGAATGTGCGCAGTACGCGCAATAAGGTTGATTCACTTTTAGCACAGTTACGGTTTGACAAGTACTATGTCATAGGCATCACTGTATTTTGGCTGAAAGGAGATTGTAGCTGGGAGCAGAATGTCCAAGGATACACATTGTATCTTTGGACAGTAAGGATAGGCAGGAAGGCAGAGGAGGTGGCGTGGCTTTGTTGGTAAAAAATGAAATTAAATCATTAGAAAGAGGTGACATACAGTCAGAATGTGTTGCATCATTGTGGATAGGGTGGATGAATCCCCAGGGCCTGGCAAGGTGTTTTCTTGAACCTTGTGGAAGCCAAGTGAAAAAGTTGCAGAGACATTTAAATCATCCTTAATGACAAGTGAGGTACCAGAGGATTGGATAGCTAATGTTGTTTTGTTGTTTAAGAAAGGCTCTAAAAATAAACCAGGAAATTATAGGCTTGTGAGCCTGACATCAGTAGTGGGAAAGTTGTTGGAAGGTATCCCAAGGGATGGGATATATGTGTATTTGGATGTACAGGGATTGATTAGGGATAGTCAGCATGGCTTTGTGCATGATAAGTCATGTTTAACCAAGGAGGTTACCAGGACAGCTGATGACAGCAAGGCAGTGGTTGTTGTCTACATGGACTTTAGTAAGACATTTGACAAAGACGTGCATGGGAGGTTGGTCAGGAAGGTCCAGCTGCTCAGCATTCAAGATGATGTAAGGGTTTTGGCCCGAAATGTCAACTGTACTTTTTTTGATAGGTGCTGCATGGCCTGCATAGTTCCTCCAGCATTTTGTGTCTGTTGCTCAGATTTCCAGCATCTGCAGATTTTCTCTTGTTTGACAATTGGATTATATACTGGCTTTGTGGGAGAAGCCAAAAAGTGGCAGTAAATTATTGTCTTTCTTACTGGAGGCTTGTGACTAGTGGAGTGATGAAAGGATCGGTGCTGGGTCTATTGTTGTTTGTCATCTATACCAATGATCTGGATCATAATGTGGTTAACTGGATCAGCAAATTTGCGGATAACACCAAGGTTGGGGGCATAGTTGACAGCAAGAAAGTCTATCAGAACTTGCATGGGATCTGGACTGGCTGGAAAAATGGGCTGAGGGATCTGTGAATATGGGTCCATTATTCATTGAAAGTGACAGCACAGGAAAAGAAAGCCTTTGGCACATTGCCTTTCATAAATCAAAGTAGTTAGTACAGGAAATGAAATGTTGTGTTGAAGTTGTAGAAGATGTTAGTGAAGCCCAATTTGGAATATTGCGTGCACTTTTGGTTATCTACCCACTATAAGTAAGTTTGAAAGACTGCAGAGAAAATTTACAAGAATGTTGCCAAGACTGCAAGACCTGAATTACAAGGAAAGATTGAACAGGTTTGGACATCATTCCTTGGAACGAAGAAGATTGAGGGGAGATTTGATTGAGGTATACAAATTAGAACAGATAAATGCAAGCAGGCTTTTCCCACTGAAGTTGGGTCGTACTACAACTAGAGGTCATGGGTTAAGGATGAAATTTGAAAAGTTTAGAGGAACATGAAGGGAAGCATCTTCACTCAGATGGTTGAGAGCATGTGCAATGAGTTTCTAGCGCAAGTGATGCATGCAACCGGCCATCAAGACTGTCAAAATCTGCAGAACTCTGACAAGCTCTCCAAGATGTTTGGAACAACCTACCAGCCAATTTTTTCATAGAACTGCATGACAGTGTACTTCAGAGAATTGATACGGTTTTAAAAGCAAAGGGTGGTCACACCAAATATTGATTTGATATTGTTTTTTCCACCTGCTGATCTTTATCACAATTCTCTGATCTTTAGAAACTTTTCATTTCTTTATATTTGAAAGCATCTTCACTTTACAGAATGTTTTTACCTGTTCCTAAGATTTTTGCACACGAGGAAGGCAATGTGTCCCATTAGGTTTATCCTGGCCAAAAAAAAAACTCTAACCTTATCCCATTTTGCAGAACTCTACCCTACATTCTATTGAAAATAAAAAAAAATTAGATGCTGGAAATCTAAAATAAAGACAAAAGAAGTGCTGGAACTCCTCAGCAGGCAGACCACAGACTGAAGATCCTTCTTCAGAATTGGAAACTGATAAAGCTGTAGGAAAGGTAGAATAGAGAGAGAGGATGTATCTAAATGAAAATGTTTCAGAGACATTTTCCCTCCGCTGTTGTGAAAGAAGTTGACCATATCTTGTCCATTACCTCTGCTTCTGCCTTCACCCCTCTCCTCTTAGACAGAACAAAAATAGATTTCCCTATTCTATTTATTCCATTCCACCAGCCTCTACCTTAAACCAATTGTTCTCTGTAATTTATACACCTTAAAAAAGACACTTCCTTCCTCTTTCACCACCAGATATATCATTCTTCTTTCAGTATTCTGTAGGGACCTTGCCCTCCGGAACTCCCTCGTGCAGGCTGTACTTCTTACAGTACTTCCACCTTACAACTCAAAACTTGTGCTTTCTCAGACACATACACACACACTCGCACGCACAGATATATACAGACACATGCACACAAATATGCATAGGAACTGCAAGGTTAAAAAAAAACATTATGGGAATCACAGATAGGACTCCAAATAGTAGGACTGAGGTGCTGTATTTAAATGCGCATAGCATGCAGAATAAGGTGGATGAACTCATGGCGTAATTTTAGATTGGTCGGTATCACTGAGTTGTGGCTGAAAGAAGGCCATAGTTGGGAGCCTAACATCAGATATACTTCGTATCGAAAGGACAGGCAGGAAGACATAGGCAGTGAAGTGGGTCTTTTGGAAAGAGACGGAATTACATCTTTAGAAAGAGATGACATAGGATCAGAGAAAATTGAAACTTTGTGTGTGGATTTAAGAAATTACAAGGGTAAAAAAATACCTAGAAACGTAGAACACAGAAACGTAGAAAACCTACAGCACAATACAGGCCCTTCGGCCCACAACACTGTGCCAAACATGTCCTTACCTTAGAAATTACCTAGGGTTACCCATAGCCCTCTATTTTTCTAAGCTCCATGTACCTATCCAGGAGTTTCTTAAAAGACCCTATCATTTCCGCCTCCACCACCATTGCCAGCAGCCCATTTCATGCACTGACCACACTCTGCGTAAAAAAACTTAACCCTGACATCTTCTCTGTACCTGCTTCCAAGCACCTTAAAACTGTGCCCTCTCGTGCTAGCCATTTCAGCCCTGGGGAAAAGCCGCTGATTATCCACATGATCAATGCCTCTCATCATCTTATCCTCCATCAGAGGATAGTCAGAGGCTTTTTCCCTGGGTTGAAATAGCTAACACGAGAGGGCACTATTTTAAGGTGCTTGGATGTAGGTACAGAGGAGATGTCAGGGGCATTTTTTTTACGCAGAGTAGTGAGTGCATGGAATGGGCTGCCGGTGACAGTGGTGGAGGAGGATATGATAGAGTCTTTTAAGAGTCTCTTGGCCAGGTACGTGAGCTTAGAAAAATAGAGGGCTACGTGTAACCCTAGGTAATTTCTAAAATAAGTACATGTTCGGCACAGCATCGTGGGCCGAAGTGTCTGTACAGTATTGTGCTGTAGGTTTTCTATGTTTCTAGTGTGCATGTGTATATTTTATTTCCAGCCAACACCAGGAGACTAAAAAGTTTTGCTACTTAGATATATATTGGGGTGCGATAGGAGGGAGGTGGGGAGTGGGTCTTCTTTCTGTGGTCTGTGTACCTCCTGTACCTAATAAAATGGCCACTGAGTGTAAATTCATTGTTTTCTGCTGCTGCAGCGCATCCTCTTCGGGTCTGACGTGCTGTGTGTTCACAGATGCTGTTCTGCATACCACTGTTATAACACGTGGTTACTTGAGTTACTGTTGCCTTCCTATCAGCTTGAACCAGTCTGGCCATTCTGTTTCATCTTCTTAAAAAGATATTTTTACCCACAGAGCTACTGCTCACTGGATGTTTTTTGTATTCTGCACCATTCTCTATAAACTCGAGAGACTGTTGTGCATTACAGGCCCTTCGGCCCATGACGTTGTGCCGACCATGTAACCTATTCTAGAAACTGCCTAGAATTTCCCTAGCACATAGCCCTCGATTTTTCTGCCACACTCTTTAAGGGATAGGGTTGCCAGCCTCCCAACTTGCCTCCTTTCACAGCCGGGATTGGGACTGTCCATGGTGGAATTCTTATCCTCCTCCAGTGTACCAAAAATACCTTTGTACAATTATGGCCACACTCCTTTTGCCGCTGTATTTGATGTATTGAAAGAATGCAGCTTTTTGTGTGACACAGAGTTTATGGACCATGACACAAAACAGCTTGGTCTGGGCACACAAAGCTCGCATCAGACATCCCCTTGGTACCTATTTCCAACCACCTTAAACCTATGCCCACTTGTGATAGCCTATTCGGCCCTGAAAAAAAGCCTCTGGCTATCCACACGACCAATGCCCCTCATCATCTTATACACCTCTGTCAGGTCACCTCTCATCCTCCATCACTCCAAGGAGAAAAGGCCAAGTTCACTCAACCTATTCTCATAAGGTACGCTCTCCAATCCAGGAAACATCTTTGTAAATCTCCTCTGCAATCTCTCTATTGTATCCACATCCTTCCTGTAGTGAGATGACCAGAACTGAACACAGTACTCCAAGTGAGGTCTAACTAAGGTCTTATATACAGTAGCTGTAACATTACCTCACGGCTCTTAAACTCAAACCCTCAGGTGATAAATGCCAACACACCATATGCCTTCTTATCAACACTGTCATACTGTGCAGCAGCTTTGAGTGCCCTATGGACCCCAAGCTCTCTCAGATTCTCCACACTGCCAAGAGTCTCACCATTAATATTGTATTCTGTCTTCAAATTGGACCTACCAAACTGAACCACTGCACACTTATCTGAGTTGAAGTCCTTCTGCCACTTCTCAGCCCAGTTCTGCGTCCTATTGATGTCCCGCTGTAACCTGTGACAACCCTCCACATTATCCAGATGATAGATGTTACTAAGATAGGTGGAGTTGTGGATAATGAAGTAGGTTTTCAAAGCTTGCTGAGAAATTTAGACCACTTAGAAGAGTGGGCTGAAAGATGGCAGATGGAGTTTAATGCTGGTAAATGTGAAGTGCTATATTTTGGTAGGACTAATCAAAGTAGGACATACATGGTAAATGGTAGGGCACTGAAGAATGCAGTAGAACAGAGGGATCGTTCCCTGAAGGTGGGATCTCATGTGGATAGGGTGGTGAAGAAAGCTTTTGGTATGCTGGCCTTTATTAATCAGAGCATTGAGTATAGAAGTTGGGATGTAATGTTGAAATTGTACAAGGCATTGGTAAGGCCAAATTTGGAGTATTGTGTACAGTTCTGATCACCGAATTATAGGAAAGATGTCAATAAAATTGAGAGAGTACAGAGGAGATTTACTAGAATGTTGCCTGGGTTTCATCTCCTAAGTTACAGAGAAAGGTTGAACAAGTTGTGTCTTTATTCTTTGGAGCGTAGAAGGTTGAGGGGGGACTTGATAGAGCTATTTAAAATTATGAGGGGGATAGATAGAGTTGACGTGGATAGGCTTTTTCCATTGAGAGTGGGGGAGATTCAAACAAGAGGACGTGAGTTGAGAGTGAAAGGGCAAAAGTTTAGGGGTAACATGAGGGGGAACTTCTTTACTCAGAGAGTGGTGGCTGTGTAGAACGAGCTTCCGGAAAAAGTGGCTGAGGCAGGTTCGATGTTGTCATTTAAAGTTAAATTGGATAGATATATAGACAGGAAAGGAATGGAGGGTTATGGGCTGAGTGCAAGTCAGTGGGACTAGGTGAGAGTAAGAGTTCGGCATGGACTAGAAGGGCTGAGATGGCCTGTTTCCATGCTGTAATTGTTATATGGTTATATGGTTATCCACAACATCTCCAACCTTTTTGTCATCAGCAAACTTACTTCTACTCTTCTACTTCTTCATCCAGGTCATTTATAAAAAATCCCAAAGAGGAGAGATCCCAGAACAGATCTCCATGGAACATCGCTGGTCACCGACCTCCATGCAGAATACGAACCATCTACAGCCACTCTTTGCCTTCTGTGGGCAAGCCAATTCTGGATCCACAGAGCAAGGTCTCCTTGGATCCCAAACCTCCTTACTTTCTGAAGGAGCTTAGCATGGGGAATCTTATTAAATGCCTTACTGAAATCCATAAACATTACATCCACTGCTCTACCTTCATCAATCTGTTTTGTTACATCCTCAAGGAATTCAATCAGGCTCTTAAGACACAACGTGCTCTTGACAAAGCCATGCTGACTATCCCTAATCAGATTATGTCTCTCCAAATGCTCATAAATCCTGCCTCTTAGGATTTTTTCCAATAACTTGCCCACCACAATAATAAAAAAGCACAATATATATAAGTATGTTCGATAGCTTATATATGTCTGTAAAGCAATGCTTGGCGCAGGAGTGTCTGACTGATAACTATCTTGACTTGGCCAAATCCTACATTGTCTCAGTTTCTATAGCACTCTCAAGGGGGCCGCCAATTACTGTGTATGTCCTGATCAGGTTTAACTCCGCAAAATAAATCCTGGAACTCCTACCCCAAAGTCGAAATATGAGAAAGACAAAAATACAATAACTAAAATAATTTTAAAGAAAGACAGCTTTGAGGAAATTGCTGCTTATTTTCTTTGTTCTCTTTCCATCTCCATTTGAATTAAACTTTGCATCAAACACATTGTCTTACCTTGAGGCTTGTGATCAAAGCTGAAAGGTGAACTTTATGCTTGCCCGTTGACAACAGCTTCTCAAGTGCAAAATATGTCACCAGCTAAAGAGGGACTTCCTTTTTTTTACTGCAGTCAAGACCAGAGGAAATAAGCAGTCTAAATATGTCCATTGGTTTTAACAGGAGCTAAAATACTGTTTTGGTAGGTTTAAATAGTTGTATTAAAAACAACCTGCCAATTCTTGCATTTTAGCTGGAAATATACAAAAATATCATCCTTACAAAATCTAAAATCATATATCTGATTCTGCTGTTAGGGGGGTGGTGGTGGTGGAGGGTACCTCCTCACAGAGCTGTGTTTCATGTTCTAATACACAGAGACTGTTATGAAACTGACATAGATGAAATCTGCTTCCTGGTTGTGCCACTATGGCTTACACTTTGGGGACCTTCAGTTAGACCATCAGACAACCGAGCAGAATTGGATCATTTGGCTCATTGAGTGGACCCCGCCTTTCCCTCATTGCTGAGTTGACATCACACTATACATTTTCCCGGTGCCTCTTTCCAGTTATGCTTTGTTGAAGATTAAATTTATTTTAGTCAACATATAAAGTATTTTTTCTCTGATTATTGACAATGTTTTGCCTTTCTGTTTCAGGCTGCAAAACAACTTAACACCTTGTACAGCACAACAGAGACAGAGTTATTTTTCACCAGAGCTCATAAGACCACAAGACATAGGAGCAGAATTAAGCTATTCAGCCCATCAAGTTTGCTCCACCATTCCATCATGACTGATTCCCGGATCCCACTCAACCCCATACACCCGCCTTCTCGCCATATCCTTTGATGCCCTGACCGATCAGCAAACGATCAACTTCCACCTTGGCCTCCACTGCAGTCTGTGGTAGAGCATTCCACAGATTTAACACTCCCTGGCTAAAAAATATCTTCTTTACTTCTGTTCTAAATGGTCACTCTTCAATTCTGAGGCTGTACTCTCTAGTTCATGATAACCCCACCACAGGAAACATCCTCTCCACATCCACCCTATCTAGTCCTTTCAACATTCGATAGGTTTCAATGACATCTCCCTGCATTCTTCTAAATTCCAGTGAGTACAGGCCCAAAGCTGCCAAACACAACTCATGTGTTAACCCCTTCATTACCAGAATCATCCTCGTGAACCTCCTCTGGACTCTCTCCAATGACAACACATCTCTTCTGAGATATTGGGCCCAAAACTGATGACAATACTCTAAGTGCAGTCTGACTATTGTCTTATCAAGGCTCAGCATCATCTCCTTGATTTTCTATTCTATTCCCCTTGAAATAAATGCTAAAATTGCATTTGCCTTCTTTACCACAAACTCAACCTGAAAATTACCCTTCTGAAAGCTTTACACAAGAACTCCCATTCTTCCAATTTGTCTAAGTCCTTCTGCAATCACATTATTTCCTCAGCACTACTTACCTCTCCACCTATCCGTATAATCCACAATTTTGTCACAAAGCTATCAATTCCGTTAATTAAATCACTGACAAACAATGTGAAAAGAACCAGTCCCAATACTGACCCTGAGGAACACCACTAGTTACTGAGAGCCAACCAGAAAAGAACCCTTTTATTCCCACTCATTGCCTCCTGCCTGTCAGCCATTCCGCTATCCATGCCAGGATCTTCCTGAAACACTATAGGATTTTATCTTGTTAAACAGCCTCATGTGTGGTACCTTATCAAATGCCTTTGAAAATCCAAGAATATTACATCCACTGCCTCTCCTTTGTCCACTGTGCTTGTTACTTCCTCGAAGAACTCTAACAGATTTGTCAGGCAAGATTTCCCTTTACAGAAACCTTGCTGAATTTGACATTTTATCATTAGTCTCCAAGCACTCTGAAACCTCATCCCTAACAATAGACTCCAACACTTTCCCAACCACTGAGTTTAGGCTAACTGGTCTATAATTTCCTTTCTTTTGCCCTCCTCCCTTCTTAAAGAGTGGAGCGACATTTGCAATCTTCCAGTCCTCCAGGACCATGCCAGAATCAAGTGATTCTTCAAAGATCATGACCAATGCATCCATAATCTCTTCAACAACCCCTCTCAGGTCTCTGAGCTGCAGTGCATCTAGCCCAGGTGACTTATGCACCTTAAGACATTTGAGTTTAGAACATAGAACATAGAAAACCTACAGCACAATACAGGCTCTTCGGCCCACAAAGTTATGCCGAATGTGTCCTTACCTTAGAAATTACTAGGCTTACCCATAGCCCTCTATTTTTCTAAGCTCTGTTTACCTATCCAAAAGTCTCTTAAAAGACCCTGTCGTACCTGCCTCCACCGCGGTTGCCGGCAGCCCATTCCACGCACTCACCACACTCTGAGTAAAAAACTTACCCCTGACATCTCCTCTGTACCTACTCCCAAGCACCTTAAACCTGTGTCCTCTTGTGGCAACCATTTCAGCTCTGGGGAAAAGCCTCTGATTATCTACATGATCAATGCCTCTCATCTTCTTGTACACCTCTATCAGGTCACCTCTCATCCTCCGTCACTCCGAGGAGAAAAGGCCTAGTTCACTCAACCTGTTTTCATAAGGCATGCTCCCCAATCCAGGCAACATCATTGTAAATCTCCTCTGCACCCTTCCTATAGTTCCCACATACTTCCTGTAGTGAGGTGACCAGAACTGAGCACAGTACTCGAAGTGGGGTCTGACCAGGGTCCTATATAGCTGCAATATTACCTCTCGCTCCTAAATTCAATTCCACGATTGATGAAGGCCAATACACTGTATGCTTTCTTAACCACAGAGCCAACCTGCGCAGCTGCTTTGAGCGTCCTATGGACTCGGACCCCAAGATCCCTCTGATCCTCCACACTGCCAAGAGTCTTACCATTAATACTATATTCTGCCATCATACTTGACCTACCAAAATGAACCACCTCACACTTATCTGGATTGAACTCCATCTGCCACTTCTCAGCCCAGTTTTGCATCCTGTCAATGTCCCGCTGTAACCTCTCACAGACCTCCACGCTATCCACAACATCTCCAACCTTTGTGTCATCAGCAAACTTACTAACCCAACCCTCCACTTCCTCATCCAGGTCATTTATAAAAATCACCAAGTGTAGGAGTCCCAGAACAGATCCCTGAGGCACACCACTCGTCACTGACCTCCATGCAGAATATGACTCATCTACAACCCACCTAGCAATTTTTCCTTTGTGATAACAATGGCAGTCACTCCTGCTCCCTGACACTCATGGACCTCTGGAGTCCACTGTATAGTAAATAGGATGAGGAATTGGGTCTGAATTTTACTTGCTCACTGAGGTTTTTACAGTGGATTGTTTTGAGCAAAACAGTAGGACGAATCCTCGACATAGATGATACCGAGAACGAAGGGCTTGAGTGAGGGCGAGATACTGGATAGCTACAGCTGTTTTCACTGGGAGGGAGGAGGGCTGAGGGGTGACTTTACAGAGGTCATAAAATTGTCAGAGGAGAAGATCAGATGGAACATGCTAGGGTATATTGGTTTAAGGTAACAAAGGGAAGGTAGTGGTCATGTGGAATGAGCCCCAAATTGAAATGGTAGGAGGTACATACAATGTCAACATAAAAACATTTATGTTTGGAGGGATACAGACCAAACACAGGCAATTGGGAATAGCTCAGATAGGAAACTTTGTCGGCATTGATAAGTTGGGCCAGAGGAGCAGTATCCATCCTGTGTAGCTCAATTTTCCAGTATGCAGAGAAGACTCGATAGTTAGGAGAGCAAACTGCAGATTCTATGGCTGTGAAAGAGATGCCATGATGCTGTGTTGCCTCCCAGGTACAAGATCTCAGAATATTCAAGGGGGTGAATATTCAGTCAGAGATTGTGGTTGACATTGATAGCAACGGCACAGCTATAAAGGGGAAAAAGGTTCTGCACAGGGAGTATAGGGACTTAGACATAGAAGAGTACAGCACAGTACAGGTTCTTCGGCCCACAATGTTGTGCTGACCCTCAAATCCTGCCTCCCATATAAGCCCCCACCTTAAATTCCTCCATATACCTGTCTAGTAGTCTCTTAAACTTCACTAGTGTATCTGCCTCCACCAGTGACTCAGGCAGTGCATTCCACGCACCAACCACTCTCCGAGTAAAAAACCTTCCTCTAATATCCCCCTTGAACTTCCCACCCCTTACCTTAAAGCCATGTCCTCTTGTACTGAGCAGTGGTGCACTGGGTAAGAGGCGCTGGCTATCCACTCTATCTATTCCTCTTATTATCTTGTACACCTCTATCACCATGATCTATGATCTATAGTTGTTATGGACTTCATAAAATCAGTTGTAGATGAGTGTATCCCCAGAAAAACATTCAGTCTTCCCCAATCAGAAGCCCTGGATCAACCACGAGATCCACAATATGCTGATGGCAGATCGGAGGCATTCAAGTCTGGTGAACAAGAGAGTTAGAAGAGCTCAAGGTATGATCTACAGGAAGCCATCTCATGGCTTAACTTGAATCAATAAGGATACTCCACAGTTGTGGCAGGGCTTGAATACAATCACCTCCTATAAAGTTAAATCAAGCAACATAGGTGACAACAAGGCTTTGCTTCCAGATTAGCTCTATGCCTTCTCTGCTCACTTTGTTCATCAAAACAGAGGAAACATCATGAACTCCCACAGCCTCCGATGGTCCTGTGATTTCAGTCTGAGGTCGATGTGCAATCAGCCTGTAGGAGGATGAAACCCCCTGGCCCAGATGGGGTACCTGGCCAACTATGAAAAACCTGTACTGATTAACTGGCTGGAGTGTTCACTGAGATCTTTAGTCTCATGCTTCAGCAGTCTTAGCTACCCAACTGCTTCAAGCAGGATTCAATTATACTGGTGTTTAAGAGGAATATGGCAACTTGCCTCAATGATTTGGCAGATGAATGCGTGGCTGAGGAATTGGTGCATAGGGCATGACCTGTACAAGTGACACCTAAACCCGAGGGGGACCAGTAATCTCATGGGCAGGTTTGCTAGAGCTGTTCTGGAGAGCTTAAACTAATTTGGTGGGGGATGGAAACCAGAGTGATAGGGCTGTGCATGGGATAGCTGGTTTACAAACAGAAGCTGTGCGTAGTAGGACTGCTACCAAGAGGGGCCGATGGTAGGGCAAAATTGCAGTCAATGGGATGAGTTGCAGCATAGAAGACAGACAAAAATAAAAAATGGTATTATACTTGAACGCATACAATATACGGAATAAAGTAGATGAAGGCTGCAGACAAGGAGGAAGTCATGAAGGGATTGTCTTCTGAGTCATTGTGGGAAGAAGTCAGAAACAGGAAGAGGGCAATAACTCTACTGGATGCTTTTTATAGAACCCTCATTTGTAACAGAGACATCAAGGAGCAGATAGAGAGGCAGATTCTGGAATGATGCAATAATAATAGGGTTCTTGTGATGATTGATTTTAACTTTCCTAATATTGACTGGCATCTCCTTAGAGCAAGGGGTTTAGATAGAGAAGAGTTTGAACATAGAATATAGAACAGGGAATAGTACAGCACAGTACAGGCCCTTTGGCCCACAACGTTGTGCTGACCCTCAAACCCTGCCTCCCATATAAGCCCCCACCTTAAATTCCTCCATATACCTGTCTAGTAGTCTCTTAAACTTCACTAGTGTATCTGCCTCCACCACTGACTCAGGCAGTACATTCCACGCACCAACCACTGTCTGAGTAAAAAACCTTCCTCTAATATCCCCCTTGAACTTCCCACCCCTTACCTTAAAGCCATGTCCTCTTGTATTGAGCAGTGGTGCCCTGGGGAAGAGGCGCTGGCTATCCACTCTATCTATTCCTCTTATTATCTTGTACACCTCTATCATGTCTCCTCTCATCCTCCTTCTCTCCAAAGAGTAAAGCCCTAGCTCCCTTAATCTCTGATCATAATGCATACTCTCTAAACCAGGCAGCATTCTGGTAAATCTCCTCTGTACCCTTTCCAATGCTTCCACATCCTTCCTATAGTGAGGTGACCAGAACTGGACACAGTATTCCAAGTGTGGCCTAACCAGAGTTTTATAGAGCTGCATCATTACATTGCGACTCTTAAACTCTATCCCTCGACTTATGAAAGCTAACACCCCATAAGCTTTCTTAACTACCCTATCCACCTGTGAGGCAACTTTCAGGGATCTGTGGACATGTAACCCCAGATCCCTCTGCTCCTCCACACTATCAAGTATCCTGCCATTTACTTTGTACTCTGCCTTGGAGTTTGTCCTTCCAAAGAGTACCACCTCACACTTCTCCGGGTTGAACTCCATCTGCCACTTCTCAGCCCACTTCTGCATCCTATCAATGTCTCTCTGCAATCTTTGACAGTCCTCTACACTATCTACAACACCACCAACCTTTGTGTCATCTGCAAACTTGCCAACCCACCCTTCCACCCCCACATCCAGGTCATTAATAAAAATCACGAAAAGTAGAGGTCCCAGAACACACCCTTGTGGGACACCACTAGTCACAATCCTCCAATCTGAATGTACTCCCTCCACCACCACCCTCTGCCTTCTGCAGGCAAGCCAATTCTGAATCCACTTGGCCAAACTTCCCTGGATCCCATGCCTTCTAACTTTCTGAATAAGCCTACCGTGTGGAACCTTGCCAAATGCCTTACTAAAATCCATATAGATCATATCCACTGCACTACCCTCATTTATATGCCTGGTCACCTCCTCAAAGAACTCTATCAGGCTTGTTAGACACCATCTGCCCTTCACAAAGCCATGCTGACTGTCCCTGATCAGACCATGATTCTCTAAATGCCTATAGATCCTATCTCTAAGAATCTTTTCCAACAGCTTTCCCACCACAGACGTAAGACTCATTGGTCTATAATTACCCGGACTATCCCTACTACCTTTTTTGAACAAGGGAACAACATTCGCCTCCCTCCAATCCTCCGGTACCATTCCCGTGGACAATGAGGACATAAAGATCCTAGCCAGAGGCTCAGCAATCTCTTCTCTCACCTCGTGGAGCAGCCTGGGGAATATTCCGTCAGGCCCCGGGGACTTATCTGTCCTAATGTATTTTAACAACTCCAACACCTCCTCTCCCTTAATATCAGCATGCTCCAGAACATCAACCTCACTCATATTGTCCTCACCATCATCGAGTTCCCTCTCATTGGTGAATACCGAAGAGAAGTATTCATTGAGGACCTCACTCACTTCCACAGCCTCCAGGCACATCTTCCCACCTTTATCTCTAATCGGTCCTACCTTCACTCCTGTCATCCTTTTTTTCTTCACATAATTGAAGAATGCCTTGGGGTTTTCCTTTACACTACTCACCAAGGCCTTCTCATGCCCCCTTCTTGCTCTTCTCAGCCTCTTCTTAAGCTCCTTTCTTGTTCCCCTATATTCCTCAATAGACCCATCTGATCCTTGCTTGCTAAACCTCATGTATGCTGCTTTCTTCCACCTCACTAGATTTTCCACCTCACTTGTCACCCACGGTTCCTTTACCCTACCACTCTTTATCTTCCTCACCGGGACAGATTTATCCCTTACATCCCGCAAGAGATCTCTAAACATCGACCACATGCCCATAGTACATTTCCCTGCAAAAGCATCATCCCAATTCGCACCCACAAGTTCTAGCCTTATAGCCTCATAATTTGCCTTTCCCCAATTAAATATTTTCCTGTCCTCTTTGATTCTATCCTTTTCCATGATAATTACAAAGGCCAGAGAGCGGTGGTCACTGTCCCCCAGATGCTCACCCACTGAGAGATCTGTGACCTGACCCGGTTCATTACCTAGTACTAGATCTAGTTTGGCATTCCCCCTGCTCGGCCTGTCCACACACTGTGACAGGAATCCATCCTGGACACACTTAACAAACTCTGCCCCATCTAAACCCTTGGAACTTATCAGGTGCCAATCAATATTAGGGAAGTTAAAGTCACCCATGATAACAACCCTGTTATTTTTGCACCTTTCCAAAATCTGCCTCCCAATCTGCTCCTCTGTATCTCTGCTGCTACCAGGGGGCCTATAGAATACCCCCAATAGAGTAACTGCTCCCTTCCTGTTCCTGACTTCCACCCATATTGACTCAAAAGAGGATCCTGCTGCATTACCCACCCTTTCAGTAGCTGTAATAGTATCCCTGACCAGTAATGCCACCCCTCCTCCCCTTTTTCTGCCCTCTCTATCCCTTTTAAAGCACTGAAATTCAGGAATATTGAGAATCCATTCCTGCCCTGGTGCCAGCCAAGTCTCTGTAATGGCCACTACATCATAATTCCATGTATGTATCCAAGCTCTCAGTTCATCACCTTTGCTCCTGATGCTTCTTGCATTGAGGTACAAACATTTCAGCCCTTCTACCTTTCTGTCTTCACACTGTTTATTCTGCTTCTCTTTCCTCAAAGCCTCTCTGTATGTTAGATCTGGCTTTACTCCATGCACTTCTTTCACTGCTCTATCGCTCTGGGTCCCATCCCCCTCACAAATTAGTTTAAACCCTCCCGAACCATGCTAGCAAACCTACCTGCAAGGATATTGCTCCCCCTCGAGTTCAGGTGCAACCCATTCAATCTGTACAGGTCCCACCTTCCCCAGAAGAGATCCCAGTGATCTAAAAATCTAAAACCCTGCTCCCTGCACCAACTCCTCAGCCACGCATTCAACTGCCATCTCCTCCAATTCTTACCATCTCTGTCACGTAGTACTGGCAGCAATCCTGAGAACATCACCCTTGAGGTCCTGTTCTTCAGCCTTCTGCCTAATTCCTGAAACTCACACTTCAGGACCTCATCCCTCTTCCTGCCTATGTCGTTGGTCCCAACATGTATCATGACTTCTGGTTGCTTTCCCTCTCGTACCAGGATGTCGTGCACCCGGTCAGAGACATCCCGGACCCTGGCACCCAGGAGGCAACAAACCATGCGGGTGTCCTTCTCACGTCCACAAAATCTCCTGTCTGCTCCCCTGACTATAGAGTCTCCAATGACGACAGCTCTCTTCTTCTCCGTCCCACCCTTCTGCACCACAGAGTCAGACTCAGTGCCCGAGGCCCTGCCACCGTGGCTCACACCTGGTCGGTCGTCCCGCCAACATTATCCAGGACGGTAAACTTGTTATTCAGGGGAATGGCTACAGGGGTGCTCTGCACTACCTGTCTGTTCACCTTCGCTTTCCCCCCTCTGACTGTCACCCAACGACCTGCTTCAGACAGCCTAGGTGTGACTACCTCCCTGTAGCTCTCATTTATGACTGCCTTATTCTCCCTTATGAGTCGAAGGTCATCCAGCTGCTGCTCCAGATTCCTTAAACGGTCTTCCAGATCGCCCAGCCGTATGCACTTCTGGTAGATGTGAATCTGCGGGAGAGGGGAGTTCCCCCAAGACTGCCACATCTCACATGAGAGGCACATCACCATCTCAGGAGACATTGTAAAAACTAACTGCGATCTAGCTTGTCCTCCGCCTCTCGAGTCAAAGCCACAAAGCTCCACTCCTTCACTGGCCCACTCACGCTCTGGCTGCTTTGTAAGGTGTATTCAGGAAGGTTTCCTGACGAGGCTGTCTACAATAGAGACGGTCAGAGCCGTCTCTATTTCCTGAGGAGACTGAGGTCCTTTAACATCTGCTGGACGATGCTGAGGGTGTTCTACGAGTCTGTGGTGCCCAGTGATCATGTTTGCTGTTGTGTGCTGGGGCAGCAGGCTGAGGGTAGCAGACACCAGCAGAATCAATAAACTCATTCGTAAGGCCAGTGATGTTGTGGGGATGGAACTGGACTCTCTGACGGTGGTGTCTGAAAAGAGGATGCTGTCTAAGTTGCATGCCATCTTGGTCAATGTCTCCCATCCACTACATAATGTACTGGGTGGGCACAGGAGTACATCCAGCCAGAGACTCATTCCATCGAGATGCAGCACAGAGCGTCATAGGAAGTCATTCCTGCCTGTGGCCATCAAACTTTACAACTCCTCCCTTCGAGGGTCAGACACCCTGAGCCAAATGGGCTGGTCCTGGACTTATTTCATAATTTACTGGCATAATTTACATATTACTATTTAACTATTTATTTATGGTGCAACTGTAACGAAAACCAATTCCCCCCCCCCCCCGGATCAATAAAGTAAGACTATGACTATGACTGACGTAATATGTAGATAAGCCAACTAGAGGAGAGGCTGTACTTGAGAATTGGTATTGAGAAATGAACCTGGTCACCCTTCCTCAACGCAGATGAGACGCAGCTGCTGATAGAGAAGAAGCAGATTCTGGATCGGTGGGCTGAGCACTTTAACAACGTCCTTAACCGCCCTGCCGACATCAACGACGAGGTCGTTGCCCGCCTGCCCCAGGTAGAGATCAACAAGAACCTCGACATCCTCCCCACGGTAGATGAAGTCAGGAAGGCAGTGAAGCAACTCTCCTGTGGCAAAGCGCCAGGACCTGATGCAATTCCTGCTGAGGTATACAAAGCAGGAGGCCCTGTCATGATGCAAGAGCTGACTGTTTTCTTCCAGTCCATGTGGAAAAAGGGACAGGTCCCACAACAGCTGAAAGATGCCAGCATAGTCCACATCTACAAGAGGAAAGGCAACCGCCAGTCTTGCGACAACCACCGAGGCATCTCCCTCTTGTCCATTGCGGGGAAGATTCTGGCCCGCGTCCTGCTCAACCACCTTCTCCAACATCTTGAGCAAGGTCTGCTCCCAGAAAGCCAGTGCGGCTTCCGTGCTGAGCGTGGGACCGCGGACATGATTTTTGCTGCGTACCAACTCCAGGAAAAATGCCAGGAGCAACACAGCGACCTCTTCGTGACCTTTGTCGATCTAACCAAGGCTTTCGATACGGTCAGCAGAGAAGGCTTGTGGAAGATCATGGAGAAGTTTGGCTGTCCCAGCAAGTTCATCACAATCGTCCGGCAGTTCCACGAAGGTATGATGGTGAAAGTTCTGGATGACGACAACGAGTTGGAGGCCTTCCCAGTGACAAATGGCATCAAACAAGGCTGCGTACTTGCCCCGACTCTGTTCAGTATGGTATTCTCTGCCATGCTGACAGATGCCTTCCATAACTATGAAGAAGGAATCCACGTCAGGTACAGGACTAACGGCAGGTTGTTCAACCTTAGGCGCCTGCAGGCAGTTACAAAGGTGCGAGAGACTGTCATCAGAGACTTCTTGTTTGCTGATGACTGTGCACTCAACGCCAGCACAGAGCAGGAGTTGCAGAGTGAAATGGACTGCTTCTCACAAGGCTGCGACAACTTCCGTCTCACTATCTGCACCAAAAAGACCGAAGTTATGTGCCAGCCTGCCCCAGGAAAGCCATACCAGGAGCCGCGCATCACGGTGAAGGGCCAGAACCTCCAGGCAGCCGACAACTTCACCTACCTGGGCAGCATACTCTCTCGCGCAGTGAACATAGACGCTGAGGTCAACAACAGGATTGCCAAAGCCAGCGCCGCCTTTGGGAGACTCCGTGAGAACGTCTGGGAGTGGAGAGGACTCAGCCTTACCACCAAGCTGAAGGTCTACTGTGCAGTGGTCCTTACCGCCCTCCTTTACGCCAGCGAGACCTGGACTGTCTACAGCAGACACGCCAAACAGCTCAACCACTTTCACCTGAGCTGTCTCCGCAGACTCCTCCACATCAGGTGGCAGGACAAAGTCCCCGACACGGAAATCCTGGAAGGAGCTGGGCTCTGCAGCGTCTGCACCCTCCTGCTGAAAGCCCAAGCCAGGTGGGCTGGACATGTGGTCAGAATGCCAGACAGCCGATTGCCTAAGCAGCTGCTGTACGGAGAACTGTGTCAGGGCAAGCGCTCAGTCCAGGGGCAGAAGAAATGTTACAAAGACTGCCTCAAAGCGTCCCTCAAAGGCCTGGGTGTCGACATCAACACGTGGGAGACGCTTGCCCTGGACCGTCCAGCTTGGCGCAGCAAGATCACCACAGGAGCCCGTGCAGCTGAAGTCAGGCGCATCATCGAGGCGCATCGAAAGCGTGCTGTGCGCAAGGCCCGAGTAGCATCGACTGCCACGACAGCACCCACCCACTTGTGTCCCACATGTGGGCGAGCCTTCAGGGCCCGGATTGGCCTCATCAGTCACCTCCGCACCCACAGCCACCAATCTCCCATTTGACTTTGAAGCCATGGTCATCTTCGACTACGAAGGACGAACAACAACAACATGTAGAGGCTGTACTTGAGAATTGGTATTGAGAAATGAACCTTGTCAGGTGTCATATATCTCAATGGGAGAGCATTTTGGAGGTTGTGATCACAACTCTATTTCCTTTTCCATAGTGTTGGAGAGGGATAGGAGCAGAAAATTTTGGAAAACATTTAAAAGTTTGTTGAGGATACAAGCATTGTTGGTAGAATCTCAGGTGGTGATGAGAGGGCATACAGGTGTGAGATATGCCAACTAGTGAAATGGTGCCACAGTAACAACCTGGCACTCAATGTCAGTAAGATGAAAGAGCTGATTGTGGACTTCAGGAAGGGTGAGATGAAGGAACACATACCAATCCTCAGAGGGATCAGAAGTGGAGAGAGTGAGCAGTTTCAAGTTCCCAGGTGTCAAGATCCCTGGGAATTTCTAACCTGGTCCCAACATATCAATGTAGTTATAAAGAAGGCAAGACAGCGGCTACAAAGTACCCAGGACATCTTTAGGGAGCGGTGTCTCAGAGAGGCAGCGTCCATTATTGAGGACCTCCAGTACCCAGGGCATGCCCTTTTCTCACTGTTACCATCAGGTAGGAGATACAGAAGCCTGAAGGTGCAAATTCAGTGATTCAGGAACAGCTTCTTCCCCTCTGCCATCTGATTCCTAAATGGACATTGAATCTTTGGACACTACCTCACTTTTTCTTTAAAAATACAGTATTTCTGTTTTTGCAGGTTTTTTTAATCTCTTCAAAATACATAATTGATTTACTTAATTATTTTTATTTTATTTATTATTTCTTTTCTTTGCTAGAAAATGTATTGCATTGAACTGCTGCTGCTAAGTTAACAAATTTCACGTCCTATGCCGGTGATAATAAACCCGATTCTGAATTGGGCTAAGGGGAAAATGTTAGGCAGGAACTTGGGTACATAAATTGGGAGCAGATATTCTCAGGGAAATGCATGGCAGAAATGTTACAAATATTCATTGAGGCACAGAAAGTTTGGTAGGGTAAAAGAACCATGCTATATAAAGGATGTAGAAAATCTAGTAAAGAAGAAAAGAAAAGCTCATGAGAAGTTTAGGAAATTAGGTACAGTTAGAGCTCTAGAACATTACAAAGGTGCCAGGAAGGAGCTCAAGAATGAAATTAGGAGAGATAGATAGGGCCATGAAAAGGTCTTGGCGAGCAGGATTAAGGAAAACCCCCAAGGCTTTCTCCAAGTATGTGAAGAGCAAGAGGATGAGCTGTGTGAGAATAAGACCAGTCAGGGGTGAGAGTGGAAGCAAGTGCATGGAACCGGAGGAGGTAACTGAGGTACTTAATGAATTCTTTGCTTCAGTATTCAAGAGTGAAAAGTTCCCTGGCCATTGTGGGGATGACTCACAGCAGACTGAAACGCCTGAGTGTATAGACTTCAAGAAAGAGGATGTGCTGGAGCTTTTGAAAGGTATTAAGCATGAATAGTTGCGAGGACCAGATGAGGCATGCCCCAAGCTACTGTGGGAAGAAAGGGAGGAGATTGCGGAGCCTCTGAAGATGATCTTTGCACCATCAATAGGGATGGGAGTACCACCAGAGGATGGGAAGTTTGCAAACATTGTTCCCTTGATCAAGAAAAGGAGTAGCAATAACCCAGGAAGTTGTAGATGAGTAAGTCTGACTTCAGTGGTAGGCAAATACTTGCAGAAGATCCTGAGATCAGGATTTATGAGCATTTGGAGACACAGTCTGATTAGGGATAGTCAGCATAACTTTGTCAAGGGCAGGTTATGCCTTACAAACCTGATTGAATTATTTGAGGATGTAAAACACATTCATGAAGGTAGATAGTGTATATGGATTTCAGTAAGGCATTTGATAAAGTTCCCTATGTGAGGCTCATTCAGAAAGTAATGAGACATGGGATCCAAGGAGACCTTGCTTTGTGGATCCAGAATTGGCTTGCCCACAGAAGGCAAAGGGTGGTTGTGAATGGTTCATTCTCTGCATGGAGGACGATGACCAGTGGTGTTCCACAGGGATCTGTTCTGGGTCCCCTCCTCTGTGACTTTTATAAATGACGCAGTTGAGGAAGAAGGGTGGGTTAGTAAGTTTGATGATACAAAAGTTGGGGTGTTGTGAATAGTGCGGAGAGTTGTCAGAGGTTATAGTGCGACATCGATAGGATGCAGAACTGGGCTGAGAAGTGGCAGATGGAGTTCAACCCAGATAAGTATGAAGTGGTTCATTTCCATAGGTCATAATTGAAGACAGAGTATAATATTAATGGTAAGACAGTGTGGAAGATCAGCAAGATCTTGGGCCAATATCCACAGGACACTCAAAGCCACTGCACAGATTGAGTGTTGCTCTTCATCAACCATGGGATTGAGTTCAAGAGCCGTGAGATAATGTTACAGCTATACAAGACCCCACTTGGAGTACTGTGTTCAGATCTGGTCACCTCACTGCAGGAAGGATATGGGTGCTATATAGAGAGTGCAGAGGAAATTTACAAGGATGTTGCCTTATGAGAATAGGTTGAGTGTACTTGACCTTTTCTCCTTGGAGCAATGGAGGATGAGAAGTGACCTGAGAGGTGTACAAGATGATGAGAATCATTGTGATCATGTAGATAGTCAGAGGCTTTTTCCCCCCAGGCAAAAATGCCTAACATGAGGAGGCATATTTTAAGGTGCTTGGAAGTAGGTACAAAGAGGATGTCAGCCAGTTGTGGAAGCAGATATGATGAGGTTTTTTTTTTTTTTTTTTTTTTTTTTTTTTTTTTTTTTAAAAATAAAAAGACTCTTCAATAGGTACATAGAGCTTAGAAAAATAAAGGGCTAGGCAGTAGGGAAATTCTAGGCAACTTCAAGTTGGTTACATGGTCAGCACAGCATTGTGAGCTGAAGGCCCTGTAATGGGCTGTAGATTTTGTTTCTGTGTAATTTATGGTATAGTTACAGACTGGCATGCATGTTGTAGAGATCACCGAATCATGGCTGAAAGAGAATCATAGCTGGGAGCTTATCACCCAAGGATACACATTGTATCAAAATGACTGGCAGAGAGGATAGGGTGTTTCCATTTTTAAAAAGAAATTAAATTATTAGAAAGCTGACATAGGATCAAAAGGTGAAGAATTGTTGTCAGTGGAGCTAAGGAACTGCAAGGGTAAAAAGACCATGATGGGAGTTGTATACTGACCCCCAAACAGTGAGGATGTGGCCTACAAATTACAATGGAAGGTGGAAAATGCATGCCAAAAGCGCAATGTTACAATAATTGTGGAGGATTTCAATATGCAGGTAATTTTGGAAAAATCAAGTTGTTGCTGTATTCCAGGAGGTGGAAACTGTTTCTGTGCCACAAAATTCTATAAACTCAGATTTACATATTTCAATTTTGAATATAAAATTTAAAAAGGCTAGAAATTTAAACAGAACAATCAGAACAGTACGTACTGCTTTTGCACCAGTTTATTTATAAGTGTTTCATCATTCCACATTGTGAAGACATTTCCAATAATTGGAGTATTTTTGAATTGTATCCGAGTGCTGTTTGTTGACCTGGTATAAAGGTGCAACCTTCTTGGCACTTTTAGTCCTCCCTCTCCTCAGTACATTTCCTAAAAGTACAAGGAAAGAAAGTCAAGGTTCAAAGTGTCAAACTTTATACTCCAGCATTTTCACTAAGATTCAGCTTTTTTAAAAAAAGTAGTTTCCAGTGATGGGTTGAAGTAATTGATGTGTCAAGGTATTTGTACTTTGACAAGTACTAGTGCACATTCTCAATTAGAAAATAACTTGGCATATCAAATCACGATTATTATCCCCTTGAATTGTGACACTTGCACATTTAATGGTAGGTCACTAGTTGATCACCTTGAAGCCCACGTAAATCTGATAAATCCCAGAAATCCATTTCATGTAGCTTCGGAGCAGCTCTCTTCCGAGGGACTGATTTGCAGCTGGATTTTACTTCTTGCAGTTTCTCTGTACAGAAACAAAATACATCAATATACAAATTCAATTGTCACCTGCACAATGCTAAATAGGCACTACTTAAAATAGAAGTATGGTGAACTCATAGGCTGTGTCATTGTTTAATTAACTATTCCAAGTTACATAGTTAGAGCACAGAAACAGGCCTTTTGTCCAACTGATTCATACTGATCAAGAAACCCATTCAATCTAGTTCTATTTGCACAGTCAACAATTCAGGAACAACTTCTGCCATCAGATTACTAAATGGTCTATGAACATCACCTCATATTTTTCTCCTTGTATCATTTATACTTTTGTATAGTTTTATGTATTACACTCCAATACTGCCACAAAACAAATTTCACACCACACGATAGTGACAATAAACTCATTTCTGAACCTTTCCTATTCCTAGCAAAAAAGTGGCATGTTTTTTTTATTTAAAAAAAATACCACTGGTGTGGCACAGAGTTCCAGGTTTTTAACCAAAAATTAATTATCTTGTCAAAAGTCAAACGCAGAGCCCAGAGGTAGAAACCACAATCAACTTTGTGCAAGTTCAGTTTTAGAGTTGCAAGGTGTAAATGAGTGAAGGCACCCAATTGTGATAATCAAATGTGTTAATGACATACTGTTTTAAGGGGAACAGCAAGAATTGAGGATAGAACTCTTTGATACTTCATTAAAGTCTCCCTAAGATTTAGGAGCAGAATTAGGCCATTTAGTCCATCAAGTTAATGTGTTCTGTGTCTCTGCTTCATCTTTTCAACATGGCTGATCCATTTTCCTTCTTAGCCCCAATCTCCTGCCTTCTCCCCATATCCCTTCATACCCTGACTAATCAAGATCCATCAACCTCTGCCTTAAATATACCCCACGACTTTGCCTCCACGGCCACCTGTGGCAACAAATTCCAGATTTACCACTCTTTAGCCAAAGAAATTCCTCATCTCCATTCTAAATGGAGATTGCTGTATTCTGAGGTTGTGCCCTCTGGTCTTTGACTCTCCCACCAAGGAAACACCCTCTCCAGAATCACTATCAAAGTTATTTGTTGTGTTTCAATAAGTTCATTCCCCCCCCCCACCATTCTTCTGAATCCCAGCGAGTAGAGGCACAGCCATCAAACACTCATATGATGACCCCTCCATTTCCAGAATCAATTTTGTGAATCTCCTTTGACCACTTTCAGTTTTCTCTACCTATAGTCAATTTCCCTTCATTCTGCTATGCTATAGGAATAAAGTCTTCCAGTAAGATGGCAGCATGTTTGGTCGCAGTGACTTCTTGGGGGCCAACCAAAGGTGTTTTTATCTGTTTAACAGATCATTATGATCGCAAGACAATGCTGGGCATTAAGAACTTCAGGTACTGCAGTCTACCCCATCAGTGAACTGCTCATTGGCAGAAGAGCTGGACGGTGTGAACCCTGTTACTGCCTACTACAAAATTGCACTGAAGTCAGTGTGCGAGTCCAGTGGGTCGTCTAACAGCGATAGGGTATCCTGGATGATTCGCCTGTGATCGCAAGACCCTGTTGCATATTTGTGATGCAAGATGCTGCAAGTCCGTCCCCTTGGTTTATTGGCGAGACAGAGGAGCTGCATGGCCTTGCTTGTAGGGAGGACTAGGCCTCAGGCCTCAAACTGTAGGCTTGCTTATAGCTGCAGTCCAAGAGGGGCGATGCCGGAGATGGTAAGATGGCATCCATACCTGTTTGGGGGGGGAGATGGGGAGGGGTGCTGACCGCTCCCATCAGTACTACCATCCAGTGTTTGATCAGTGAAATGAACGGCTGGTGACAAGTGAAATGCAGGCTGCTCAGAACTGCTTGTTCTTGATAATGTCATGCACCATCAATTTACAGGATATGTTGTCTGGACTTGGAATACATGTGACCGTTTACTTTCTATCTTATGTGCTTTGTGCTGTCTATGGCTTTTGGTACTGTTTTATACCTTGACCCCAGTGGAACACTTTCATTCAACTGTATTCATGGGTATTCATGTATGGTTGAATGATAATTAAACCTGAACTAAGGTCCTACCTTATTCAGCCTTTCCCTATATAACAAGATGCTGGAGGAAAGCAGGTCAGGACTGGAGTAGCGTTTGCAGAATCTCATTCAAATTTACTCTACAACTCAGGTGTCAAGTCCCAGCAACATCCTTGTCAATATTCTGTTCTACAAATTTGCTGCTATTCTGCAAAATATCAAGGCCAGCTGTGAAAGAAGAGACTGAACAACCAAAAGACCCAACCACAAACCATAGCCACCATCTACTCTTTCCCACACCGCACCAGAACGCGGATCAAAGACTGGCTTCTACAGCCACCCGAGTGCCTGTTAATAACAGTTCCTGTAGAGAACATCGTACTCGAGTGACTGCACTACCAAAATTTAAAACTCAATAAATGAAGTTCCACATCACAAGAAAATGATAAAGCTGATTCTGATCCAAGTCAATAGATCCAGTTGAGGACCAGCACTGAAACTTTAGCAATATAGTTTCAAATACTAAGAGATTCCAAAATGGTGTCAAGTTTCAAACCTGGTTTAGCACCTACATCTAGAGCTTACTCCCACTTGGTCAGTACCATAGTGCCCTCATTGCTGGGGGGAAAGCTCTGTTCAATGCAGGTTGGCACTTCCCAACTACCTGACTGGCAGACCACAATTTGTGCAGCTTCAGAACTGTGTGTCAGATATCACTATAAGCAGCACTGGGGCCCCAGTAGGAACTGTATTGGCTCCCTTCCTGTTCATCTTGGACTTTAGATACAACAGAATCATGTCATTTGCAGAAATTCTGAGTCAGCAATAATTGGGTGTATAAAGGGAGGACATGAGGATGAATACAGGACCCTGGTGGAGGTCTTTATCAAATGGTGCAAGTTGAATCATCTGCAGATCAACATCAGTATGACAAAGGAGATGGTGATGGACTTTAGGAAGGCAAAGCTGCAAGGCTCCGTTACTTTTGATGGTGAGAACATGGAGCTGGTGAGGACCTACGATTACCTGGGGGTGCTCCTGAATAACAGACTTGAACCACAAGACAGAAGCAGAATTAGGTCATTCAGTCCATAGAGTCTGCTCTGCCATTTCATCATGGATGATCCCAGATCCCACTCAACCCCATACACCTGCTTTCTCGGCATAGCCTTTGATGCCCTGACCAATCAGGAAACTCAAGTTTTGCTTTAAATATACCCATAGACTTTGCCTCCACAGCAGTCTGTGGCAGAGCATTCCACAGATTCACTACCCACTGGCTAAAAAATTTCCTCCTGACCTCTGTTCTAAAAGGTCAGCCCTCAATTTTCAGACTGTGCTCTAGTTCCGGATACCCCCCCCCCCACCACCATAGGAAAAATCCTGTCAAATCCACATTATCTACTCCTTTCAACATTCGGTAGGTTTCAATAAGACGCCACTGCATTCTTCTAAATTCCAATAGGCATAGACCAAAGCTGCCAAAAGCTCCAAAAACACATCCTTTGAGATTAGGGACCCAAAACTGTTGACAATATTCCAAGTGCGGCCTGACCAGTATCTTATAAAGGTGCAGCATCACTTCCTTGTTTTTATATTCTACTTCCATTGAAATAAATGCCAACATTGCATTTGATTTCTTTACCACAGACTCAACCTGTAAATTAACCTTCTGGGAGTCTTGCCAGATTCCCAAGTCCCTCAGCACCTCTGATGTTTGAACCTTCTCCCCATTTAGATAATAATCCACACTATTGTTCCTTTTACCAAAATGAATTATTGTACATTTCCCAACACTGTATTCCATCTGCCACTTGTTTGTCCATTCTTCCATTTAGTCCAAGTCCAGCTGGAATTGCATTGCTTCCTCAGCCCTACCTACCCCTCCACCTATCTTGGTATCATCCACAAACCTTGCCGCAAAGCTGTCAATTCTATTATCTAAAATAATCATTTACAAACTGAAAAGTAGCAGTCCCAATGCTAACCCCTGAGAAACATCAGTAGTCACAGGCAGCCAACCAGAAAAGGGAATCTTTATTCCTACTCGCTGCTTCCTGCTTATCAGCCATTCTGCTATCCATGCCAGCATCTTTCCTGTAACGCCATAGGATTTTATCTTAAGCATCGTCGTGTGGCACCTTATCAAATGCCTTCTGAAAATTCAAGTAAATGACATCCACCATTACTCCTTTGTCTCCATTTAGCTGTTTAACGCACCCTGTGCAACACGACCATCACTGCTTAAATGGACAGTGTGATTGTTCACCCAATACTGCATCATATTTTGGTAATTCTTGCACTACCATATCATCAGTGTGAACTTGGAAACTTTGTGCATCTTATTTTTTTTTTTTTTTTTTTTTTTTTTTTTAAGTTTACTTATTTTTTTCCACTCTTTCTTACATCTCTTCTAATATTTGTCTATCTGTGCATTTGTAATGCTACTGTGACACTAATTTCTTTGGGGATCAATAAAGTATCGATCTGAAGTGCAGTTAAAGTGCTGATACACGCTTGCTGGTATAGCATGGTGTCAAATATTTGACCCAACATCCTCTCCAAACAGCAGCAAACATTAACAAAACTGAATTTTGAGTTTATCATTAAATGATATTAAACTTTCAGGAGAACTTCAATATCTGTACTTTGATGTACTAATCAGATCATAGATACCAAGGAGATGTCAGGAACAGGTTTATCCACAGAGTGGTGGGTGCATGGAATGCATTGCTGGTGGTGGAGGAGGAAGAAACTGATACAATAGGGTCTTTTAAGAGCCTCTTAGATGGGTACATGGAGTTTGGAAAAATAGAGGGCGATGCGCTAGGGAAATTCAAGGCAGTTTCTAGAGTAGGCTGCATGGTTGGCACATATTGTGGGCCGAAGAGCCTGTAATGTGCTGCAGATTTCTATGTTCTGTGTTCATGCTTTCTATACAAAGCTCTCCATTCCAAACAAATGCATAAGCAGGCCTGGCTTGTTAATTTGCAGGGGAGAATCCACATAGAGTGGCACCAGCTGCTAGGATAGAAGAGATAGAAATCTCCCTGGTGGGTAGAATTCAACCTTTAACTCAGTCAAAGATGCTAAAAAGCATGCCAATTTTCTTAAATGTCATATTGCATTATAGCTCAAAGCAATCTAAACAGATCTAAACAGTGGTGTGGAGTTGATGCTTCAAGCCTGAAGTCCGTTTTCTGCTCTAGTACTTCTACCACACTTGTGATTGCCTGGTCTGTTTTCACCAGGGCAGAAGTTATGAATATGCATAGCTATTGAAGTTCAGTCTTGTTGCAGTTCTCTCTGCGAACGGCAGAAGACTATGTCAACAAGAACCACACAGTATTGAAATACAAGCAGCCAAGGCCTTTGAAATCCAACTCGTCTTGCTTACATAGGAGTATAGAAACCATAGAAACTACAGCACAGAAACAGGCCTTTGGCCCTTCTTGGCTGTGCCAAACCATTTTCTGCCTAGTCCCACTGAGCTACACACAGACCATATCCCTCCATACACCTCCCATCCATGTAACTGTCCAATTTATTCTTAAATGTTAAAAAAGAACCCGCATTTACCACCTCATCTGGCAGCTCATTCCATACTCCCACCACTCTCTGTGAAGAAGCCCCCACTAATGTTCCCTTTAAACTTTTCCCCCCTCACCCTAAACCCATGTCCTCTGGTTTTTTTCTCCCCCTGCCTCAGTGGAAAAAGCCTGCTTGCATTCACTCTATCTATACCCATCATAATTTTATATACCTCTATCAAATCTCCCCTCATTCTTCTACGCTCCAGGGAATAAAGTCCCAATCTATTCAACCTTGCTCTGTAACTGAGTTTCTCAAGTCCCGGTAACATCCTTGTAAACCTTCTCTGCACTCTTTCAACCTTATTTATATCCTTCCTGTAATTTGGTGACCAAAACTGAACACAATACTCCAGATTCGGCCTCACCAATGCCTGAAACAACCTCATCATAACATTCCAGCTCTTATACTCAATACTTCGATTAATAAAGGTCAATGTACCAAAAGCTCTCTTTACGACCCTATCTACCTGTGACGACACTTTTAGGGAATTTTGTATCTGTATTCCCAGATCCCTCTGTTCCACTGCACTCCTCAGTGCCTTACCATTAACCCTGTATGTTCTACCTTGGTTTGTCCTTCCAACATGCAATACCTCACACTTGTCAGTATTAAACTCCATCTGCCATTTTTCAGCCCATTTTTCCAGCTGGTCCAAGTCCCTCTGCAGGCTCTGAAAACCTTCCTCACTGTCTACTACACCTCCAATCTTTGTATCATCAGCAAATTTGCTGATCCAATTTACCACATTATCATCCAGATCATTGATATAGATGACAAATAACAATGGACCCAGCACTGATCCCTGTGGCACACCACTAGTTACAGGCCTCTACTCAGAGAAGCAATTCTCTACCACCACTCTCTGGCTTCTTCCATCGAGCCAATGTCTAATCCAATTTACCACCTCTCCATGTATACCTAGCGACTGAATTTTCCTAACTAACCTCCTATGCGGGACCTTGTCAAAGGCCTTACTGAAGTCCATGTAGACAATATCCACTGCCTTCCCTTCATTCACTTTCCTGGTAACCTCCTCGAAAAACTCCAATAGATTGGTCAAACATGACCTACCACGCACAATACTATGTTGACTCTCCCTAATAAGTCCCAGTCTATCCAAATGCTTGTAGATTCTGTCTCTTAGTACTCCCTCCAATAACTTACCTACTACCGACATTAAACTTACTGGCCTATAATTTCCCGGATTACTTTTCGATCCTTTTTTAAACAACGGAACAACATGAGCCACTCTCCAATCCTCCGGCACCTCACCTGTAGACAATGACATTTTAAATATTTCTGCCAGGGCCCCTGCAATTTCAACACTAGTCTCCTTCAAGGTCTGAGGGAACACCCTGTCAGGTCCTGGGGATTTATCCACTTTAATTTTCCTCAAGACAGCAAGGATCTCCTCCTTTTCGATCTGTACAGTTTCCATGATCTCACTACTTGTTTCCCTCAATTCCATAGACTTCATGCCAGTTTCCTTAGTAAACACAGACGCAAAAAACCTATTTAAGATCTCCCCCATTTCCTTTGGTTCCGCACAAAGCCGACCACTCTGATCTTCAAGAGGACCAATTTTATCCCTTACAATCCTTTTGTTCTTAATATACCTGTAAAAGCTCTTTGGATTATCCTTCACTTTGACTGCCAAGGCAACCTCATGTCTTCTTTTAGCCCTGCTGATTTCTTTCTTAAGTATTTTCTTGCACTTCTTATACTCAAGCACCTTATTTACTCCCTGCTTCCTATACACGTCATACAACTCCCTCCTCCTCTTTATCAGAGTTGCAATATCCCTTGAGAACCAAGGTTCCTTATTCCTATTCACCTTGCCTTTAATCCTGACAGGAACATACAAATTCTGCACTCTCAAAATTTCTGTTTTGAAGGCTTCCCACCTACCAATCACATCCATGCCAGAGAACAACCTGTCCCAATCCACACTTTTTAAGATCCTTTCTCATTTCTTCAAATTTGGCCTTCTTCCAGTTAAGAACCTCAACCTTAGGGCCAGATCTATCCTTGTCCATGATCAAGTTGAAACTAATGGTGTTATGATCACTGGAACCAAAGTACTCCCCTACACAGACTTCCGTCACTTGTCCTAACTTGTTTCCTAACAGGAGATCCAATATTGCATCCCCTCTAGTTGGTCCCTCTATATATTGATTTAGAAAACTTTCCTGAACACATTTTACAAACTCTAAACCATCTAGATCCCTAACAATATGGGAGTCCCAATCAATGTATGGAAAATTAAAATCCCCTACCACCACAACTTTATGTTTCCTGCAGTTGCCTGCTATCTCTCTGCAGATTTGCACTTCCAATTCTCTTTGACTATCGGGTGGTCTGTAATACAATCCCACTAATGTGGCCATACCTTTCCTGTTTCTCAGCTCCACCCACAAGGACTCAGTAGACAAGCCCTCTAATCTGTCCTGCCTGAGCACTGCTGTAATATTTTCCCTAACAAGCAATGCCACTCCCCCACCTTTTATTCCTCTGCCTCGATCACATCCGAAACAGCGGAACCCTGGAATATTAAGCTGCCAGTCCTGCCCCTCCTGTAGCCAAGTTTCACTAATTGCTACAACGTCATAATTCCACGTGTCAATCCATGCCCTCAACTCATCCGCCTTCCCAACAATACTCCTAGCAATACTCCTAGTTCTAAAGGTGAAATATATACACCTCAGAAGATTTTTACCACCACTCACAACCTTTCTATCAGCGGATTTGCTTAAACTTTTAACATCATTTATTTTCACCCCAGCCACACTGTCAGGTCTGGTACTGTGGTTCCCATCCCCCTGCAAATCTAGTTTAAAGCCCCCCCAATAGCATTAACAAACCTCCCTGAGAGGATATTGGTCCCCCTGTAGTTCAAGTGTAACCCGTCTCTCTTGTACAGGTCCCACCTGACCCAGAAGAGGTCCCAATGATCCTGAAATCTGAAACCCTGCCCCCTACACCAGTTCCTCAGCCACTTGTTCATCCTCCAGAGCATCCTATTCCTACCCTCACTAGCAGGTAGCAATCCTGAGATTACCACCCTCGAGGTCCTGCTTTTCACATTTCACTGACATCTTTCACTCCTATCCCAGTATCACCTGCTGCTGCTCTAATTGGATTATCTCTGAGATCAATGAACTCAGTCACCAAAAATGCAAAATCAACTTAAATTAGGTCATGCATAAATGAAATCTATAGCCATATTAAAAGGTAAATGTCTTCTTACCGTACTCTGCATCATCAAGTGACTGAGTAGCTGACTTGGGTTTCGCACCGACTTTATTCCAATATTCATCCACAGAATCTTCACTTGCATTTTGTACTTCAACACCAGATTGAGAGATGAATGAATCAGTATTGAAAATATTCATAAAGTCATCGTTAAGTAGACCTGATTAGTCCTCACTAATTTGATACTTGGGAAGCTAGTGATACATGTAACTCTTGCCCTTCTATGGGAGGAATAACTTAAAAGTGTAGGCAATTATCATTGTTAAGCATCATACTTACAAGTGCTATTTGAATATTCAGTTTTGTCCAAATCTAATGCAATTTTTAAAATGGGTTTTATTTTTGCAGAACCTGTAGAGCAACTGTTATGCCATGTTATTGATGGGCCCATTGAATGCAAGAGTAAACCAGCTAGACCCACTTCCCTGAACACAACTTGGCTCTTCAACTTCTCTTTCAGAGACTTATTTCCCTTTTAATGCTACCACTAAGATTAGACTTTTCTCCTGCCTTCTCCCCATAACCTTTCAAAGGGTTACTGGCTGATACACATCTTTTTCTTATTTAATTCTTGAGAGAACAGGGGGTATGGCTGCAAAGTCTTTTCTATTGTGGGTGTCAGATGTTGTCTACGCCCACCTGGACAAGACAGCGAGCACTGTGAGGGTCATATTTTTTGACTTCTCCAGTGCATTCAACACCATCCGCCCTGCTCTGCTGGGGGAGAAGCTGACAGCGATGCAGGTGGATGCTTCCCTGGTGTCATGGATTCTTGATTACCTGACTGGCAGACCACAGTACATGTGCTTGCAACACTGTGTGTCCGACAGAGTGATCAGCAGCATTGGGGCTCCACAGGGGACTGTCTTGTCTCCCTTTCTCTTCACCATTTACACCTCGGACTTCAACTACTGCACAGAGTCTTGTCATCTTCAGAAGTTTTCTGATGACTCTGCCATAGTTGGATGTATCAGCAAGGGAGATAAGGTTGAGTACAGGGCTATGGTAGGAAATTTTGTCACTTGGTGTGAGCAGAGTTATCTGCAGCTTAATGTGAAAAAGACTAAGGAGCTGGTGGTAGACCTGAGGAGAGCTAAGGTACCGGTGACCCCCGTTTCCATCCAGGGGTCAGGGTGGACATAGTGGAGGATTACAAATACCTGGGGATACAAATTGACAATAAACTGGACTGGTCAAAGAACACTGAGGCTGTCTACAAGAAGGGTCAGAGCTGTCTCTATTTCCTGAGGAGACTGAGGTCCTTTAACATCTGCCGGACGATGCGGAGGATGTTCTATGAGTCTGTGGTGGCCAGTGCTATCATGTTTGCTGTTGTGTGCTGGGGCAGCAGGCTGAGGGTAGCAGACACCAACAGAACCATCAAACTCATTCGTAAGGCCAGTGATGTTGTGGGGATGGAACTGGACTCTCTGACAGTGGTGTCTGAAAAGAGGATACTGTCCAATGTCTCCCATCCACTACATAATGTACTGGGTGGGCACAGGAGTACATTCAGCTAGAGACTCATTCCACCGAGATGCAACACAGAGCGTCATAGGAAGTCATTCCTGCCTGTGGCCATCAAACTTACAACTCCTCCCTCGGAGGGTCAGACACTGAGCCAATAGGCTGGTCCTGGACTTATTTCCTGGCATAATTTACATATTACTATTTAACTATTCATGGTTTTATTACTATTTATTATTTATGGTGGGTACAACTGTAACAAAAACCAATTTCCCCCGGGATCAATAAAGTATGACTATGACTATTTCCAGGAGACTACCAGCCTCTGCAATGGCCACATCTGCATTGAGATGCAACTCCTTAGAAACTGTGTTAGGGAACTGAAGTTGCAGCTCAAAGACCATCAGCTTGTTAGGGAAAGTGAAGCAGTGATAGACAGGAGCTACAACGAGGTAGTAACCACACTCTTCCCCCCCCCTCCCCTCCCCCCCTCCAAGGCTACAAGAGACAGATAATTAAAATCACATTGGAGCAAAATTAGGCCATCTGGCCCATCGAGTCTGCTCTGCCATTCAATCATGGATGATCATTTATCTCCTCCTCAACCCAAGTTCTCGGCTTTCTCCCCATAACCTTTGATGCCATGTCCAATCAAGAACCTATCAATCTCTGCCTTAAATACACTCAACGACCTGGCCTCCACCACTGCACGTGACAAATTACACAAATTCACCACCCTTTGGCTAAAGGAATTTCTCTGTATCTGTTTTAAATGAACACCCCTCTATCCTGAGGCTGTGCGCTCTTGTCCTAGACTCTCCCACTATGGGAAACATCCTTTCCACATCTACTCTGTTTAGGCCTTTCAACATTCAAAAGGTTTCAATGATATTTCACCCCCCCCCACCCCCCACCCAATCCTTCTGAATTCCAGTGAGTATAGACCCATCAAAATTCCCCGTATGATAACCCTTCCATTCCTGGAATCATCCTTGTGAACCTCCTCTGGACCCTCTCCAATGCCGGCACATCTTTTCTAAGGTGAGGAGCCTAAAACTGTTCAATACTCAAGATGAGGCCTCACCAGTGCATTATAAAGCCTCAGCATCACATCCCTACTCTTGTATTCTATACCTCTTGAAATGAATGCTAACATGGCATTTACCTTCCTCACCACCAACTCTACCTGCAAGTTAACTTTCAGGGTGTTCTGCACAAGGATTCCCAAATCCGTCTGCATCTCAGATTCCTGGATTTCCTCCCCATTTAGAAAATAGTCCACACATTTATTTCTACCACCAAAGTAAATGACCATGTATTTGTCAACATTGCATTTAATTTGCCACTTTCTTAGCTATTCTCCTAATCTGTCTAAATCCTTCCACATCCTACCCATTTCCTCAACACTACTGACCCCTCCACCAATATTTGTATTATTTGCAGACTTGGCAACAAAGCCATCTATTCCATCATCTAAATCATTTATATATAGCATAAAAAGTGGTCCCAACACCAACCCTATGCAGCAGCACTAGTCACTGGCATCAATCAGAAAATGATCCTTTTATTCCCACTCACTGCCTCCTACCTATCAGCCAACACCTAAATGTGTTAGTAACTTTCCTATAATACCATGGGCTCTTCACTTGGTAAGCAGTGTCATGCGTAGCATCTTGTCAAAGGCCTTCTGAAAGCCCAAATATACAACATCCACTGCAAACCCTTTATCTATCCTACTTGTAGTCTCTTCAAATGAGAGTTAGATAGGTTGCTGAAGAGATAACAGATGCTTGGTCATAATCTTTCAAGAAACACTTGATTCTGGCATAGTCTCAGGACTAGAAGATTGCAAACATCACTCCACTGTTTATGAAGGGAGAAAGGCAGAAGAAAGGAAATTATAGATCAGTTAGCCTAACCTCAGTGACTGGGAAAATGTTGGAGTCTATTATTAAGGATGAGGTTTCTGTGTTCTTGGAGACTAATGATAAATAAATCAAAACCAGGATGATTTCTGTAAAGGGACATCTTGCCTGGCAAATCTGTTAGAGTTCTTCAAGGAAGTAACAAGCAGGGTGGACAAAGGAGAGGATGTCATTTACTTGGATTTTCAGAAGGTGTTTGATAAGGTGCCACACGAGGCTGCTTAACAAGGTCAAACTTGATGGTGTTACAGGAAAGATATTGACATGGATATCAGAATGGCTGATAGGCAGGAGGCAGCAAGTGGAAAAGGGTCCTTTTCTGGTTGGCTGCCAGTGACTAGTGGTGTTCCTCAGGGGTCAATATTGGGACTACTTTTCACATTGTTTGTCAATGATTTAGATAATGGAATTGATAGCTTTGTGGCAAAGTTTACAGATGATACAAAGATAGGTGGAGGGAGGGGTAGTGCCAAAGAAGCAATGTGATTGCAGCAGGACTTGGACAAATTAGAAGAATGGGCAAAAAGTGGCAGGTGGAACACAGTGCTGGGAAAGGAACAATAGTGTGGATTATCTCAATGGGGAGAAAGTTGAAACAGAGGTGTAGAGGGACTTCAGGGTCCTTGTGCAAGACTTCCAGGAGGTTAATTTACAGGTTGAGCCTGTGGTAAAGGAGGCAAATGCAAAGCTGGCATTTATTTTTGAGGGAAATATGAAAGCAAAGATACAATAATAAGCCTTTATGAGAGACTAGCCAGTCCACACTTGGAGTATTGTCAACAGTTTTGGGCCCCATATCTCAGAAAGGTTGTGTTGGCATTGGAGAAGATCTAGAGGAGGTTCACTCTAATGGTTCTAGTAATGAAGGGATTAACACACAAGGAGCATTTGGCAGCTTTGGGCCTGTACACACTGAAGTTTAGAAGAATGCAGAGGGATCTCATTGAAACATACTGAATCTTGCAATAATGAGACAGGGTGGACATGAAGGCAACATTTCCTATGGTAGGGTTATCCAGAACTAAAAAGTACAGCTATAAAATTGAGGGGCAACATTTTAAAACAGAGGCAAGGAGGGATTTTTTTGCCAGGATAGTGAATCTGTGGAATGCTCTACAATACACTGCAGAGGAGGCCAAGTCTGTGGGTATATAAATAAGGTTAACATGGGTCCGTGGTGCAGAGGGGAAAGAGAGAGAGAAGGGAGCAATAGTGATAGATGATTCAATAGTAAGAACAACAAACAGAGATTCTGTCGATGTGAACAGGACACCCAGATGGTACGTTGCCTCCCAGGTGCCAGGGTCAGGGACATCCCAAATTGCATCCACAACATTCTGGAGAGGGAGGGAGAGCAGCCAGATGTCTTGGTACATATTGGTACCAATGGCATAGGAAGGAAAAGCAAAGTAGTCCTGAAAAGAACATTTAGAGAGCTAGATAGAAGGCTGAGATGCAAGACCTCTAGGGTAGAAATTTCTGGATTGTTGCCTGTGCCACACACCAGTGAGGGTAGAAACAGGATGATTTGGCAGGTAAATGTGTGGCTGAGAGACTGGTGCAGGGGGCAGGGCTTCATATTCTTGGATCATTGGGATCTCTTCTGGGGAGATATGACCTGTTCAAAAGTGATGGGTTTCACCTGAACCCGAGTGGGACAAATACTCTCTCGGGCAAGTTTGTTCGGGCTGTGGGGAAGATTTTAACTAACTCTGCAGGGAGAGTGGGAACCGGAGTGATGGGACGCAGGATGGATGGTTTTAAAAAAGTAAAGGTAGCGTGCATTCAGACTGTCAGGAAGGGCAGGCAGGTGATGGGACTTAGTCACAGCCAACAGGGCAAGTATCAGTACATTAGGGATGCAAAATTAAAAAGGGTAGCAAATACGGTACTCAAGGTGTTGTATCTCAATGCATGCAGTATCAGAAATACGGTGGATGATTTTGTTGCACTATTACAGATTGCCAGATATGATGTTGTGGCCATCACTGAATCGTGGCTGAAGGACGGTTGTAGTTGGGAGCTGAATGTCCAAGGTTACACATTTTATCAGAGGGATAGGAAGGTAGGCAGACGGGGTGGTGTGACTCTGCTGGTAAAGAATGGCATCAAATCGGTGGAAGGATGTGACATAGGATCAAATGTTAGATCCTTGTGAATCGAATTAAGAAACTGCAAGGGTAAAGAACCCTGATGGCAGGTATATACAGGCATCCCAACAGTGGCTAGGAGGTAGACCACAGGTTACAACAGGGAATAGAAAAGGCGAGTCAAAAGGGCAAGGTAATGATAGACATGGGAGATCTTAATATGCAGTTTGATTGGGAAGATCAGGTTAGAAACATAGAAAACCTACAGCACAATGCAGGCTCTTTGGCCCACAGTGCTGTGCCGAACACGTACGTACTTAGAAATTACCTGGGGTTAGGTACACCTGCAAACCTGCTCATTAATGCAAATATCTAATAAGTCAATCAGGCAACTCAATCATAAAATCATGCAGATATGGTCAAGGAATTAACTTGATCAGAAAAAAAATCAGAATGGGGAAGTGTGATGTAACTTACTTTGATTGCAGAATGATTTTTGGTGCCAGACGGGGTGGTTTGAGTATCTCAGAAAGTGCTGATCTCCTGGAATTTTCATGCACAACAGTCTCTCGAGTTTATAGAGAATGGTGCAGAATACAAAAAACATCCAGTGAGCAGTAGCTCTGTGGGTAAAAATATCTTTTTAAGAAGATGGAACAGAATGGCCAGACTGGTTCAAGCTGATAGGAAGGCAACAGTAACTCAAGTAACCACGTGTTATAACAGTGGTATGCAGAACAGCATCTGTGAACACACAGCACGTCAAACCCGAAGAGGATGCGCTGCAGCAGCAGAAAACAATGAATTTACACTCAGTGGCCACTTTATTAGGTACAGGAAGTACACAGACCACAGAAAGAAGATCCACTCCCCACCTCCCTCCTATCGCACCCCAATATATATCTAAGTAGCAAAACCTTTTAGTCTCCTGGTGTTGGCTGGAAATAAAATATACACCTGCACACTAGAAACATAGAAAACCTACAGCACAAAACTGTACGGGCACTTCGGCCCACGATGCTGTGCTGAACATGTACTTATTTTAGAAATTACCTAGGGTTACACATAGCCCTCTATTTTTCTAAACTCATGTACCTATCCAAGAGTTTCCTAAAAGAACGTATTGTATCTGCTCACCAGCAGCCCATTCCACACACTGACCACTCTCTGCGACTGTGCCCTCTCCTGCTAGCCATTTCAGCCCAGGGAAAAAGCCTCTGACTAGCCACATGATCAATGCCTCTCATTATTTGAAACCCCTCTATCAGGTTACCACTCAAGGAAAAAAGGCCAAGTTCACTCAACCTACTTTCATAAGGCATGCTGCCCAATCCAGGCAACATCCTTGTAAATCTCCTCTGCACCCTTTCTACGGTTTCCACATCCTTCCTGTAGTGAGGTGACCAGAATTGAGCACAGTACTCCAAATGGGGTCTGACCAGGGTCTTATATAGCTGTGACATTACCTCTTGGCTCTTAAACTCAATCCCACGATTGATGAAGGCCAATGCACCATATGCCTTCCTAACCACAGAGTCAACCTGCGCAGCAGCTTTGAGTGCCCTATGGACTCAGACCCCAAGATCCCTCTGATCCTCCACACTGCCAAGTGTCTTTCCATTAATACTATACTCTGCCATCATATTTGACCTACCAAACTGAACCACTTCACACTTATCTGGGTTGAGCTCCACCTGCCACTTCTCAACTCAGTTTTGCATCCTATCAATGTCCCGCCATAACCTCTGACAGCCCTCCACACTATCCAAAACACCCCCAACCTTTGTGTCATCAGCAAACTTACTAACCCATCCCTCCACTTCCTCATCCAGGTCATTTATTAAAATCACGAAGAGAAGGGGTCCCAGAACTGGTGACCGACCTCCATGCAGAATATAACCTGTAAACAACCACTCTGCCTTCAGTGAGCAAGCCAATTCTGGATCCACAAAGCAAGGTCCCCTTTGATCCCATACCTCCTGACTTTTTCCAATAAGCCTTGAATGGGGTACCTTATCAAATGCCTTGCTGAAATCCATATACACTACATCTACTGATCTTCCTTCATCAATGTGTTTAGTCACATCCTCAAAAGATTCAATCAGGCTCATAAGGCACAACCTGCCTTTGAAAAAGCCATGCTGACTATTCCTAATCATGTTATGCCTCTCGAAATTTTCACAAATCCTGCCTCTCAAGTTGGTAATGGATCTCGAGAAACGTAGCAGTATTCAGTGGAGTAAGGGAAATTACAGAGAGAGGAGAGCCATTTCTACCACACAACCACAGATGCAGCAGAGAAAGTGCCAAGCTGGCTCTGGATAAAGAAGGCAGATCCATGGGTTGCTGTTAGGGCACAGGTTGGGGTTTGATCAACCCTGGTCAGGTCGCCTGGGTGAGGGTGTATGATGTTCAAAGACCCGAAACACCTGACGACCCCAGGTAACATCACTGATGTGCCCCGGCTTAGCATCATGCAGATGTTTCTGTAAGAACTACTTCCTGGGACACCAGTGACCACCAGGAAGAGTCTGGTTGACAGCAAGTTTGGTAACAACTGGAAAGACAGTTGACAGCCTGGAAAGACAGCAAACCGGGGAGAGGGTGGGTTGGCAGCCCTAACTGCAGCTCCTGTAAAGTACCCAAGGCGGCTACAGATCAAAGAATGGAAAGATACCCCCAGGGGAAGCCCGGGGGCGGGGGGGGGGTGGTACGCGAAAGAACTTCCCAGGCAGACGGACATAAGGCTACCGACCCAGTGCAATGGACAATCAACGAGTACGCAGTACATCTGTGACAAAATTTGTAAGAACCAGAGAGGCTTGAAAATCCACCGGTCAAGGGTGAAGTGTAAAGAGCAACAGAGAGCTCCACAATGTGCAGATTGAGACAGAGGAGGAGCAGGGTCAAGAAGCACCTCATGGAACCCAGAGCTTCTGCGTGGTGCAAGCTGTGCATCCCAACATCACATCTCAGACCGTGCGGATCAGATGGCCCAAAGCCTGTCAGACAGAGTGGCAACGATTTGAGGACGTAGATCTAGTATTGGAAACAGTGGCCAAAGCTGGTGTGGAGAGGAGATTACAGATGACAACAGGGATCATAACTCTGGCAGCAGAAAGATTTGGTACCAAGGAGGTGAAGTAGGCCAAACAGCCATATGTTAAAAACAACAGCCTCCAAAATTCACAACATCCGGAAAGAACTCAAGGCGATCAAGCAACAACATAAATTGGCAAACCATGAGGAAAGGGCACCACCGGAAGAACTGCGTGTGATGCGGAGGAGAAGGTTCATAACTCTGAGAAGAGCGAAGCAACATCTGAAGCACAGGAGAAGAGCAGCACAGGAAAGATCTGAATTTATCAGTAACCCATTTCAGTTCACCAAACAGCTGCTGGATCAGAAGAGAAGCTGAAATCTGCCCTGCACAAAGGAACAGATGGACCACCATCTTCGAAGCACCTTCAGTAACCTGAACAGAGAACTGGGAGACTGATGTCCTCATCATGCTTGCAGAACCAACAGAGGCTTTCAACCTTCGAGAGCCTCTCTTCAAGGAGGCTCAGCAAGTAGTCAAGAAAGCCAGTGCTGGCTCAGCACCTGGTCTGAATGGCACCACCTACAACATCTACAAATGCTGCCCCTGGCTTCTCCGACGGCTGTGGAGAATCCTCAGGGTCATCTGGAAGAAAGGCAAAGTGCCCAAGCAATGGAAGTATGCAAATGGAGTGTGGATTCCAAAAGTAGAGGACTCCGAGAACATCAGCCAGTTTAGGATAATATCCTTGCTGAGTGTTGAAGGGAAGATCTTCTTCAGCGTGGTGGCAAAGCACCTAACGGAATACTTCCTGAGGAACAATTACATCGACACGTCCGTCCAGAAGGGTGGCGTTCCAGGGGTACCAGGCTGCTTGCAGCACACAGCTCCTGAGGGAGGCCAGAGAGAATAAGGGTGACTTAGTGGTTTTGTGGTTGGATTTGGCCAATGCCTATGCGTCGATCCCCCACAAGGTTGTTGAAGACGCTGAGAAGGCACCATGTTCCTGAAGGAATCAGAGGCCTCCTTATGGACTACTACAACAGGTTCCACCTCAGTCTCAACAGGACCAATAACATCAGACTGGTGCAGGCTGGAGATTGGTATCATCACAGGCTGCACTATCTCAGTCATTCTCCTCACCCTGGCAATGAACACGCTGGTAAAATCTGCAGAGCCAGTGTCAAGGCCCGAAATCAAGATCTGGGCTCTGCCAACCACCAATATGAGCCTTCATGGAAGATCTGACTATCACTACAGAGTCAGTGCCTGGTGCTAGGTGGATTTTTAAGGGGCTGGAAAGGTTGATGAGGTGGGCAAGGATGTCCTTCAAGCCCTGCAAAATCAAGATCTGCAGTGCTGAAGAAGGGAAGAGTACAGGAGAAATTTTGTTTCTCTATTGAGGACATTCCAATTCCTACCATCTCAGAGAACCCTGTTAAAAGTCTTGGGAAGATGTTTGATGCAACACTCAGAGATAAGGCGGCAATAAGAAACACCTGTGGGGAGTTTGAACAATGGTTGCGGGAGGTTGACAGGACGGGCCTTCCTGGGCGGTTTAAGGCATGGATTTACCAGCACAGTACACTACCAAGAATCCTCTGGCCACTGCTTCTCTAAGAGTTTCGAGTTTCCACTCTTGCTGAATTAGAGAGGATAGTCAGCCAGTTCCTGCGAAAATGGCTGGGTTTACCAAGGAACATCAGCAGCATCACTCTGTACAGGAATAACTGCAAACCGAGGCTCCCCCTGAAATCCATCGAGGAGGAGTTCAAGGTTTTGTGAGCAAGAGAGGTGCTGCTATTCCAGGAATCTTCAGATCCAAAGGTTGCCAGAGCAGGAGTGGCAGTGAGAACTGGAAGAGAGTGGAGAGCAGGAGCTGTAGTGGAAGAAGCTGAGGCGCGACTGCACCACAAAAAGTGCTGGTGGGGGCAGTCACCAAGGGAAGAGCTGGACCTGGAAGCCTTGAAGTCCCCCATTTTGACGAAGTACAAGGGAAAGAGTGATGAGAACTGGTCCAGAATGAAGTAAGGGCAGCTGTGGCGGGGGAGAGGATCAGCAGAGCAGTGGCAATGAAACAGCAAGGAGCCTGGACCAAATGGGAGCAGGTGATCGAGTGAAAGATCACATGGAATGATCTCTGGAAGGTGGATCCACACCGCATCAAGTTCCTCATCCAGGCTGTTTATGACATCCATCCTAGTCCATCCAACCTGCACTGCTGGGCCCTGCAGAATGACCAACTTTCCCCCTCTGTGAGAAGACCGGTACACTAGAGCATATTCTGTGCTGCTGCCCCAGAGCTCTTGCCAATGGTCATTATCGGTGGCGGCATGACCAGGTCCTCCAGTCACTTGCTGAGACAATCTGCAGCACCCTTAACATCTGCCGGAAAACAAGACTGGTCGAGAACACCATCTGCTTTGTCAGAGGGGAAAGACCAACAGAACACCAGAAAGCAACCGGGTTGCTCTTCACTGTGCAGGACCGGAAGCTGAAAGCAGACCTGGGAAAACAGCTGCAGTTTCCTCCCCACATCACAGAGACTACATTGCGGCCCAACATTGTGTTGTGGTCCAACTCATCGAAGCACGTTCTCATGTTCGAGCTTACCGTGCCGTGGGAAGAACGCATGGAGGAGGCCTACGAGCAGAAAAGAGCCAAGTATGAAGATCTGAAGAACAACTGCCAAAGAGGCTGGAGAGCAAAGTGTTGGCCCATGAAGGTCGGGTGTCATGGCTTTGCAGGCCAGTCGCTCTGCAAGGTATATATTGCACTTGGAATCATGGGAGAGAGAAGGAGAGCCATTTCTACCACCACAGATGCAGCAAGTGTCAAGATGGCTCTGGATAAAGAGAGCAGATCGGTGGGTTGCTGCTAGGGTACAGGCCATGGTCTGATCAACCCCAGTCGGGTCACCTGGGCGAGGGTGTATGATGTTGAAAGACCCGAAACACTTAACAACCCCAGGTAGCATCACTGATGATGTGCCCTAGCTTAGCATCATGCAGATGTTTCTGTAAGAACTAGAATGAAAGAAGAGTTGGCCAAAGTTAATTGGAAGGAGCTGCTGACAGGGATGTCAGCAGAGCAGCAATGATGTGTTTCTGGGAAAAATGAGGGAGGTACAGGACATGTGTATTCCAAATATGAAGAAACACTCAAACAGTAAAATAACACAACCGTGGCTGATAAGGGAAGTCAAAGCCATTGTAAAAACAAAGTTCACGCAACAAATCAAAAATTAGTGGGAAGATAGAGGATTGGGAAGTTTTTAAAAAGACCTACAGAGAGCAAGTAAAGAATCATTGAAGGGAAAAGATGAAATATGAAAGCAAGCTAGCAAATAATATCAAAGTGGATAGCAAAAGTTTTTTCATGTTAAAAAAAAGAAATGAGTGAATACAGGACCACTCAAAAACGAGGCAGGAGAAATAATAATGGGGGGACAAGGAGATGGCTGATGAACTAAGTCAGTACTTTGCATCAGACTTCACTGTGGAAGATGCTAGCAGAGTGGTGGATGTTGTTGTATGAGAAGGAAGAGAAGTGGGTGCAGTTACGATTACAAGGGAGAAGGTGCTCAAAAAGCTGAGACACCCAAAAGTACACAAGTCACCCGGACCAGATGAACTGCACACTAGAGTTCAGAAAGACGTGGAGTTAGAGATTGTGGTGACATTAGAAATGATTTTTCAAAAATCATTGTACTTTGGCATGGTGCCAGAGGACTGGAAAATTGCAAGTGTTACTCCACTCTTTGAGAAAGGAAACTATAAACCAATTAACCTGACCACAGTAGTTGGGAAGCTGTTAGAGTTAATTGTTAAGGATGAGGTTACAGAGTACTTGATGACACAGGACAAGATAGTACAAAATCAGCATGGTTTCCTTCAGGGAAAAATCATGCCTGACAAGCCTGTTGGAATTCTTTCAGGAGATTACAAGTAGGATAGACAAAGAGGATGCAATGGATGTTGTATATTTGGACTTTCAGAAGGCCTTTGACAAGGTGCCACACACAAGGCTGCTTACCAAGTTAAGAGCCCATGGCGTTACAGAAAAGCTACTAGCATTGTTAGAGCATTGGTAGGAGGCAGCGAGTGGGAATAAAAGGATCCTTTTCTGGTTGGCTGTCAGTGACTAGTGGTGTTCCGCAGGGGGTCAGTGTGGGAACCACTTCTTTTTATGCTGTATATAAATGATTTATATGATGAAATTGATGCCTTTGTTGTCAAATTTGCAGATGATACGAAGATTGGTGGAGAGGCAGATAGTGTTGAGGAAACAGGTAGGATGCAGGACTTGGACAGATTAGGAGAATGGGCAAAAAAGTGGGAAATTAAACACAATGTTGACAAATACATGGTCATGCACTTTTGTAGTAGAAATAAATGTGCAAACTATTTTCTAAACTGGAAGGAAATCCAAAACTCTGAGACGCAATGGGACTTGGGAGCCCATGTGCAGCATACATTGAGGGTTAACATGCAGGTCGAGACAGTGGTGAGGAAGGCAAATGCAATGTTAACATTCATTTCAAGTGGTCTAGAATTCAGCTTTTTTCTTAAAGATGTGGTGGGTGTGTTCCGGCTACCACTGCACTGCTGTATTATTCGCGGCAACGTATCGGTCCATGGCCTGGAGGTTGGGGACCACTGGTCTAGAATACAAGAGTGGGGATGAGGTGCTGGGGGTTTAGAAAACACTGGTGAGGCCTCAGCTTAAGTATTGTGAACAGTTTTGGACTCCTCATCTTAGAAGAGATGTAGTGGCATTGCAGAAGTTCAGGGGCAGCGCTAAGGTGGTGCTAGCTGGTGCTATAGCCCCAGCAAAAATTGCAATAGCACCAGCATAGCACCAAAGAAATTAAACTGAAATTTCACATACTAATTTCGGCTGCTTTGCTTTCTGTATAGTTTTGAATACAGCTTGTTTCTCCAGTTGACTGCACCCCCAATTACAATAGCACCCACGCGGCAATAAACTTATAAACTCTGCCAGATGCACTCTACACTTCTGCTTATTCGTTCATTGTCAATGTCTTGGCATTGCTGTCCTCAGATCAATTAAACTGATCTAAGATCACTTCAGGTGGTGACGTCACTCACTCTTGCGAGAGATTGATAGTATACATCCAGGCGCAGATCCATGGTCTCACGAGACTAACAGATCGAACACACACACCTTTTACAAGCTAGGATCAGCCTGGCACGTGCATTATTTTGGCCGACGTGAAAAATGGATCGCTCTTTAGTGAGAAAACGACCTCATCCAGAGGAATCAGTGATCTCAACCTGAGCCTGTCTTAATTGAAAGTGACATGAAGAAAGTAGTAAGTGGGGATGAGGACGACAGCAGTTCATTGAAGGAGTGTGAGGGCGAAGTAGAGGAACAAGAAACGGAGTGGGATTCGGAAGAGAACATGGATAAAGCTGCTCCTAGTGCTAGTGGGAATACTGTTAGTGATGTCAGCCAGCAGCCTGAGGAAGGACCCCGATGGCCAGCATTGAGAAAGTACCCTTCGCTGCTCACAACAAGTTTGGCAATCAGCAAAGGAGTTTTATTCGTGGCTGGTTTGACTGACTGGAATATTCGATCATGAAAGATACTACATTCTGGTTCACATGCAGGCATTTCCTGGGTGGAGGACATGGGTTCCATACTGAGTCTACCTTCACTGTCACCGGTTACCGCAACTGGCGGAAAGCTACAACGGCTTTCAAAACCCACCATGTAAGTGCAGCTCATAGGTTTGCGATGGAGACATGGGCCGAATTCAGATTGAGAAAACAAGACTGTTCAAGATTGGGAAATATGCTTGACAAAGGACATGCAAAGATTGTGAGTATGCGAGCTGTGGTTGAGTCTCTAGCAAGGACAGACAGTGAATGACACAGTGGAATTTCTAGCTCCAATGAGACCCTACCGCGATGCATTTATAGATTTATACAAACTCATCTGCATATCACTGACTCTACCTGTGACATCTGCCTCATGCGAACAGAGTTTCTCTTGCCTCAGCCGCCTCAAAAACTACCCAAGGAATAGCAGCGATGATGCTCGGAACAGCAACTTGGCCTTATTGGCCATAAACAGCTGGAGGACCAAAGCACCTGACATCCAGAAAATCATTGATGCTTTCGTCACCAATCACAAGAGACGGATTGTGCTTCTCTGAGAACAATGGTGAGGGCAGTTGATTTTAAAATTTAGGCCAAGACTAATGCTGATTATTATTATTTTGTGGTGGATACCCCATAGTCCTTATGTTTCCTGCAAATCCTAAACTATTACATTTACTGCTATTAAGCCTATTGGTTTTGCTTAGACTTCCAAGCAGTGATTCTGTTGATCTTTGTTTTAAATTCAGTAGCCAAATTAATTGAGGTATTGTATGGTCAGAGTATGATTTGTCCAACTCCTGGTAAAGCCTTGCATCTGTTGTTTGCCTTATTTGACTTTAATAACAGTGTATCTTTTGGCATTGTCTTTGTAATGCGAATAGCAGTGGACATTATGGATTAGTGTTGTGTTTTTCTGTTGAAAAGCAGGAATGATATGATAAATACACAGCCTATATAAAGTAGAAATAATGTATGTACAGTGTAGTTTCACTGAACAGAATTGCCAAAAACGATTTGTAGAGAAAAATGGGCACGTACCCACATATCATGCATGCTCACATGGGTGCCCACGCAAGGCTTCATGGTCATGGTAGTCTTTTTTGGGATAAACAACATTTGACTGCTACTCTTGTCCATTGGTAACCCTACCCATCCCCCCCCCAGTTGGCAAGAATATTGTCAATATTAAACTGGTCCGCAGTGCAAAAAAGGTTGGGGACCTCTGCCATAGGGTACATCCCTCAGCACCATCACTAATAATTCAGCCCCACTGTAGCACCAGCAAGAAAAGATCTCTGGCACCGCCACTGCAGAGGGTCCAGAGGAGGGTGACAGAATGATTCCAGGAATAAAAGGGCAGAACACCCTAAAGGTTAACTTGCAGTTTGAGTCGGTGGTAAGGTAACTTACTTACCTTGGCAGCACCCTCTCCCGAGCAGTGACTATTGATACATAAGTTAACTGCAGAATAGCAAAGGCAAGCTCTGCTTTCGGTAGACTGCGCTCCACTGTGTGAGAACGCCGAGGAATCAGCCCAGCAACAAAACTGAAGGTCCACAGAGCTGTGGTACTCACTACCCTCCTGTATGCCCGTGAAACGTGGACGGTGCATTGAAGGCATGCAAGACAGCTCAACCATTTCCACATAACGCAAACAACAGGAATTCTGCAGATGCTGGAAATTCAAGCAACACACATCCTGACGAAGGGTCTCCGCCTGAAACGTCGACTGTACCTCTTCCTAGAGATGCTGCCTGGCCTGCTGCGTTCACCAGCAACTTTGATGTGTGTTGCAACCATTTTCACATGACTTGTCTTCACAGAATATTAGGCATCAGATGGCAAGACAAGTATCAGACACTGAAGTTCTCTCCAGAGCAAGTCTACCATCAGTCCACACACTGATGAGAGCACAGACCCGGTGGGCAGGTCATGTCATCCATATGCTGGACGAGCGCATACCCAAGCAGCTTCTTTTTGGGGGAACTCTCTGCTAGAAGACGCTCACATGGAGGGCAGAAGAAATGTTATAAAGACACACTAAAAGCCTCCCTGAAGTCATTTGACATAGACACAACCTCTTAGGAAACACTGGCACAAAACCGCCCTACCAAAGGAGTACATTCAGCCAGAGACTCATTCCACCGAAATGCAGCACAGCATCATAGGAAGTCATTCCTGCCTGTGGCCATCAAACTTTACAGCTCCTCCCTTGGAGGGTCAGACACCTTGAGCCAATAGGCTGGTCCTGGACTTATTTCCTGGCATAATTTACATATTACTATTTAACTATTTATGATTCTATTACTATTATTTATGGAGCATCTGTAACGAAAACCAATTTCCCCCAGGATCAATAAAATATGACTATGACTACCTGGCGCGGCCTCATCCACAAGGGCTGTCAAGCTTACGAAGCAAGGCGCACTGCTGAAACACAACATAAGCACGAGCTGCACAAGTCCAGAGCCACCAGTGTAACAACTGTAGTGCCTACACGTCTGCCCAACATGTGCCAGGACAATCTGTGCCCAAATTGGCCTGACCAGTCATCTTCAGACACACCTCATCCAGTCTCAAAGTGACTAATGGTGTCCAGGTCTTCATCGATGACGATGGACAAACCACATGGACAGGCACATGGATGAAAGAAAAATAGAGGGTTACAGGTAGTGTGGGTTTAGAACCTTTTTTTAAAAAAGGAATATATGGGTCAGCAGAACATCAAGGGCCGAAGGGCCTCACTGTGCTGTAGTATTCTGGTGTCTAGTGTAGTGTTATGCGTGGAAATGTACGACCATGTTAAATAGGCTATAATACAGACCACCCAACAGCTAAAGGAATTTAGAGGAACGAATTTGTGGAGAGATTGCAGACTATTGCAAGAAACACAAGGTTATTATAGTAGGCGATTTTAACCTTCCACATATTGACAGACTCCCATACTGTGAAAGGACTAGTTGGGATAGTTTGTGTCAAATGTGTTCTGGAAAGATTGCTCCTTGGTACATAGAAGTCCCAAAGAAACTGTGATACTTGAACTGCTATCAGGGAATGAGACAGGGCAGGGGACAGAAGTTTGTGTAGGGGAACACAGTACCATTTGTTTCAAAGTAAAACTGGAAAAAGATAGGTCTGGTTTGATGCTGTAAGAAATGACCTGGCAAGGGTGGACTGGGACTGGCTGTTTGTTGGCCAAGGTGTACTTGGGAAGTGGGAGGCCTTCAAAAGTGAAATTTTTGAGAGTACAAAGATTGTATGGACCTGTCAGAATAAAAAGATAACAAGTGTAGGGAATGTGGTCATACTCTGCAAAAAATGTTAGCAAGAGACAAAACTGGTCTTTTTGAAGATCAGATTGGTAATCCATGTGTGATACCAAAAGAAATGGGAGGAGATCATTAAAAAAAATTCTGTATTTACTCAGGAGATGGACAGTCCACAAAAGTGAGGCAAAGTGGCATCAACTTTATGGACCTTGTACAAGTTATAGAGGAAGAGGTGTTTGCTATCCTGAAGGAAATCAAGGTGGATAAATCCCCAGGTCCTGACACTGTGTTCCCTTGGACTCTACGTGAGGTAAGTGAGGCCTGGACCCTAGCAGGGATATTTAAATCATCCTTAGCACAGGAAAGATACCAGAGCATTGGATAGCCATCATTGTTCCACTGTTTCAGAAAGGCTCCAAACAAACCAGAAAATTATAGACTGCGAGTCTGACATCAGTAGTGGGAAAGCTATTGGAAGGTACTAAGGGATTGGATACGAGTATTTGGATAGACATGGACTGATTAAGGATAGGCAACATGGCTTCATGCGTAGTAGGTCATGTCTAACCAATCTTAGATCATTCTGAGGAAGTTACCAGGAAAGTTGATGAAGGCAAGGCAGTGGATATTGTCTACATGGACTTCAACAAAGCATTTGACAAGGTCCTGCATGGGGTTGATCAAGGTTCAGTCGCTCGGCATTTAAGAGGAGGTAGTAAATTAGATTAAATATTTGCTTTGTGGGAGAAGCCCTAGAATGGTGGTAGATGGTTGCCTCACTTTAAGTGATTTACACTGAAACCATGTTGTGCCATCAACAACAGTGTGGAGCATCAGCATGAAGTTACTACAATTTCTCATTCTTACAGAAATGAAAGTGAATACAAGGCCTAGAATGTGTACACAAATCTGAAGGTAATAGACAATACAAAACTTACTTTAAAACAATTATTGCAATATTTAACACTTAAAGATAGCAAATACTTTGAATTAAAATGGAACAACTTTGGGAGCTTCAGATATGGAGATAAAGTTGGTGATGTGAAAGCAGAGATACAAGAACAAAAGAAATAGAAACAGGAGTAGGTCATCTGGCCCTTTGAGCCTGCTCTGCCATTCAGTAAGATCACAGCTGATCTGGCCACAGACTCATCTCTACCTACTGGCCTTTTTGCCCCCATAACCCTTAATTCCCCAACCATGCAAAAAATCTATCCAACCTGATCTTAAATACATTTTTTGAGGTAGCCTCCACTGCTTCATTGGGCTGTGAATTCCACAGATTCACTACCCTCTGGGAAAAGTAGTTCCTCTTCATCTCCATTCTAAATCTACTCCCCCAAATCTTGAGTATGTTCCCTTGTTCTAGTCTCACCAACCAGTGGAAACAGCTTTCCTGCCTCTATCTTATCTATCCTTTCCATAATTTTTATACAAGGGGTGATTAATAAGTTTGCAGCCTAAAGTAGGAGTCAATTTTGGAAACGCAAACAACAGGAATTCTGCAGATGCTGGAAATTCAAGCAACACACAAAGTTGTTGGTGAACGCAGCAGGCCAGGCAGCATCTCTAGGAAGAGGTACAGCTGACGTTTCGGGCCGAGACCTTTCGTCAGGTCTTGGCGTCCTGACGAAGGGTCTTGGCCCGAAACGTCGACTGTACCTCTTCCTAGAGATGCTGCCTGGCCTGCTGCGTTCACCAGCAACTTTGAGTGTTGCATCAATTTTAGAAAACCTAGCACATTTTTTTCCTACATTTGCACACTTTAAGTCCAGCAGTTGTGGAGCATACGGATCCCTTCTTTGTAGAAGTCAGCATCTTGGACCTCCAGAAGTGGTCCACAGCAGGGGTGATTGATAAGTTCGTGGCCAAAGGTAGAAGGAGATGAGTTATTAACTTCAAACTTTCTGCATAATAACTCAGAGTTGAACTGCACGTGCATGTAACGAGAGCTGTATAATTCATCGTCTACCCTGGGCCACGAACTTATCAATCACCCCTGCTGTGGATCTCTTGAAGGTCCAAGACATTCTCATTATGTGCACATGTAGTTCAACTCTGAGTGATGATGCAGAGTGTTTGAAGTTAATAACTCATCTCCTACCTTAGGCCACAAACTTATCAATCACCCCTGCTGTGGACCACTTCTACAAAGAAGGGATCTGTATGTTCCATAACCACTGGACTAAGTGTCTACATGTTTTCTAAAAATGACTTCTTCTACCTTAGACCATAAACTTATCAATCACCCCTTGTATGTTTCTACAAGATCTCCCTTCATACTTCTGAATTCCAACGAGTACAGTCCCAGGCAACTCAGTCTCTCCTCAGTCTAACCCCCTCACCTCTGGAATCAGCCTGGTGACCCTCCTCCACACCACATCCAAAGCCAGTATATGCTTCAAGTAATGAGTCCAGAACTGCACGCAGTACTCCAGGTTCGGCCTCACCAGTACCCTGCAGTAGCAGCATAACCTCTCTGCTCTTAAATTCAATCCCCTAGCAATGAAGGCCAACATTTCATTTGCCTTCTTGATAATCTGCTTTACCTACAAACCATTTGTGATTCATGAACAAGCACTTCCAAGTCCCTCTGCACAGCAGCATACTGTAATTTTTTTTTAAACCATTTAAATAATCTGCTCTTTCAATTTTCCTTCCAAAGTGGATGACCTCACATTTAGCAACATTGTACTTCATCTGCCAGACCCTTGCTCTCTCACTTAACCTATCTATATCTCTCTGCAGACTATCTTCTGCACAATTTGCTTTTCCACTCAATATTGGTCCCTTCTTCCAGATCGTTAATGTAAATCATGACCAGTTTGGGCCCAGCACCGACCTCTGTGGCACACCACTCACCACTGATTGCAAACCAGAGTAACATCCATGTATTCCAACTCTCTGCTTTCTATTAATCAACTAATCCTCTATCCATGCCAATACATAACACCCAACTCTATGCATCCTTATCTCATGGACAAGTCTTTAATACGGCACCTTATCAAACGCCTTCTGGAAATCCAAGTAAATAATGTCCATCTATTTCCCTCTATTCACTGCAAGATTAGAGATCTTGACAGATGTTCAAGGAGGATTTCAGGTGTAAAGAATCAGGCCCCAATGGCAAAAGGTACGAAAAGTCAGTAAATGCAAATTTGAAATATTTGGCTAAAAAACGAGCATCATAGGCAAATGTGACAGGTGCAGCTTCAGTAGATTTTTCTTTTTTAAAAAAAAAAAAAGAGCAACAGAAACACAGGTGGGAAAATAGCAGGGCTGGAGTTCTAAACTGAGTCAAAGCTCTTTGTTAGATCAAGCATGACAAGTTGAACAGATTCTTGGACACAACAGACATCATGTTTAGTTGAGACAAATAGATCCAGTAAACTTCTTTTTTTTAAAAAACCACCCAGTTCAATAGTACAATGAATCCTTACCATTCATTGTTTCTCTTGCACATTTGTATCTTTTTCCTACTTTGTGTTTTCTTTCTAGTCTTGAGATTTGTCCAGAATTTTGGCACTCCTGGTGTTCAGCTCCCTCTTTACCTTGCTCTCGTCGGTGAATGATATACTTAGACATCTCTTGTCTTCTCTTTGCCCTCAGTTTTTCTTGTTGCAACCGATTTGAGATCTGAAGTGCAGAGATCTTTGGTGAACCCCGAATTCTCTTATGCAAAAGCCTAGCCTTTACTTTTCCTGGAATTCTTGTCCTGGAATCATCATGCTCCTCTGAAACCTGGTTGGAATTGAAAAATATCACAAGTTGTGCCAGAAGACATAACCCATCTATCCAAGATGCATCAGCAAACTGGATCCAAGATTGTCCAAGGGATAGGAGGCAGAGTGTAGGAGTATTTTTTCCAACCACAAATGTTACAAGCATGGTATTGCAGGGATCTGTGGTGGGACCTTCTATAGAAAGACATAATTAAGAATGCAGAGGTCAAGTTTAGCAAGTCTTCAGATGGCAAAAAATTACTTAAGTTATTAAGTAACTAAGTTATTAAGTTAACCCTAACAAAAAAGGTGGTTATTTAAAAATAGTGGGAAAAAGATCAGCTGGAAAAAAATTGGCAGAGCAGTGACAAATTGAGTTTAATCCAGACAAGTAGCGTAAAGCTCTGCGAATTCAAAATCCAGTGGGTCAGAGTAGATAGCGGACCTTAGGAACACAGATGTAAAAGGAAACTTTGAGGTACAAGTCCAGAGTTCCCTGAAAGTGACAACACAGGTGGATGGGATAGTGAAAAAGGCAGCTTACATGACTGCCTTCATCAGCTGAAGCATTGAGTATAGAGTTGGGATATCATGTCCCCTTTAAAGGTTAGTATACCCTTCAGTTCTAGTTCAACAATACAGGAAGGGGAGCAAGGAAGTGCAGAAGAAATACATCACAATGTTGCCAGGAATTGGCAAATTTAGTTACAAGGAGAGATTCAACAGCTCACATTTATTCTTAATAGAATGTAAGTTTTACAATTATATAAAATTCAGTGGCATTGAAACAATGGATAGAATCACTTCCCCCACCCCAACCTACCCTCAGGGACAGGCAAGAACTAGAGGACACAAGGGAGAAATGTAAAGGAGATTGAGGGGCAAGTATTTGCACAATGGGTGAGGAATATCTGGAATAAGTCACAAGAGGTAATGCAGTCAAATGCAATATTTAAAAGTCATTTGGACAGGTACTACAAACATGAAAGAAGAGGGAAGGTAGAGGGATACAAGAAAATATGAGGAGCATAGATAGGTTTTACCATCATGGAAGCTGGCCAAAACAGCCTGTGACTATGAAATACACAACAATGATTCGGTGAAGCTAGTTCATCTGATAACATTGTTTTGAACACTAGGTTTCAAGGCTCTTCAAGAATGCATACAAGCCCATTAGATACAAGGTTTTCTAACTCCTCCACTCTTTCAGACAGTGAGTTTTGAATTTGGAGTACCTCTCAGTGTCGAAACATTTTTCATATCTCCTGTCCTTCACCTTATCTCGGCCTCTCAACATCCTTACTTCCTGTTTTAATGAAAGGAACTTTGAACAGTCTTTATTCTGCTAACTTTAGTCAATTCTACTATTATACTGGCAAGTGTACTGAGGATGTTGCCAGGGCTACCACACTAGTCAAGGAGTACAAAGCAAGAGGTGCTTGCTTTCTTGAGTCAAATTAGGGTGGAGAAATCCCCAGGGCCTGACAAGGTGATCCCTTAGACCTTGTGGGAGGCAAGTGCAGAAATAGCAGAGGTCCTAGCAGAGATATTTGAAACACCTTTAACCATGGGTGAGGTGCCAGAGGATTATAGGGTAGCTGATATTGTTCAGTTGTTCAAGAAAGGCTTTAAGAATAAGCTGGAAAACTGTCAGCCAGAGAACCCAATCCCAATAGTGGATAAATTATTGGTAGGTATTCCAAGGGAATGGATGTACGAGCATTTGAATAGAACAGAGCCAGATTAGAGATAGGCCTCACACTCTCTAACTCTGACTCATCTTCTTTCCTCCAGCTCCACTGAAGGGTTTCAGCCTGAAACGTCAACTGTACTCTTCCATAGATGCTGCCTGGCCTGCTGAGTTCCTCCAGCATTTTGTGTTATTAAGGATAGTAAACTTGGCTTTGTGCATGCTATGTCATATCTAACTAGTCTTAAAATTGTTCAAGGATTTTGTTAGCAAAGGTGATGAAGGGAAGGTAGTGAATATTTTCTGCATGGACTTGGCAAGGCCTTTGACAAAGTCACGCATGGGATGTTGGTCAAGAAGGTTCGGTCGATTGGCATTCTGGTAGTAAATGAATTCAATATTGGCTTTGTGGGAGAAGCCAGAGAATGACAGTAGATGGTGCCTCTCTGACTGGAGAGGTGTGAAGAGTGAAGTGCCACAGGGATCGGTGATGGGTCCAATGTTATTTGGATGATGATATGGTAAACTTGGATCAGCAGATTTGCAGATGACACCAAGATTGGAGGTGTGGTGGACAGTGAAGACGACTGTCAAGGCTTCAAAACTTGCAACAGAATCTGAGCCAGCTGGAAAAGGGGGCCAAAGAATGACAGATGGAGTTCAAGTGTGAGGCAGGACCGATAGTGAGGAGGAGGGCACTGGGTAGTATGGTAGAACAAAGGGAAGGCAGGCATTAAGGAATGTAATAGTACAGAGGGATCTGTGAATAAAGGTCTACATTTCCTTGAAACCGGCCATCATAGGTAAATAGGGTAGCCTTTCCTAAAGGAGAGTATATAGCACGGGAGCTGGGATGTTGTGTCGAAGTTGTACAAGATACTAGTGAGGCCAAATTTGGAGAATTGTGTGCAGTTCTTATCACTTATATACCAGAAAGATATAAACAAGATTGAAAGAGTGCAGAAAAAAGCTACATGAATACTGTCAGGACTTGAGGACCTCAGTTATAGAAAAAGGTTGAGTAGGTTAGGACTTTATTCCATAGAGCACAGGCCAGAAAGGAGATATGGTAGAGGTATATAAAATTATGCTTTCCATTGAGGTTGAGTGAGAGTAGTACAAAGGATCATAGGTTAAGACCATAAGATAAAGGATCAGAATTAGGCCATTTGGCCCATTGAGTCTGCTCTATTTCATCATGGCTGATCCAATTTTCCTCAGTCCCAATCTCCTGCCTTTTCCCCCATATCCCTTCATGCCCTGACCAATCAAGAATCCATCAACCTCTGCCTTAAATGTACATAAAGGCTTGCCACAGGCAGCTGTGGAGGCCAAATAATTCCAGATTTGCCACTCTCTGGCGAAAACACCCTCATTTTTATTCTAAAAGGATGCCCCTCTATTCTGAGGCTGTGTCCTCTGGTCTTAGACTCTCCCACCATACGAAATATCCTCTTCACTTCTACTATCAAGGCCTTTCACCATTTGAAATGTTTCAATAAGGTTACACCTCATTCTTCTGAAGTCTAGTGAATACAGGCCCAGAGCCATCAAGTAGTCTTCATATGACAAACCATTCAATCCTGGAATCATTAGGGTTAAGGGCAAAAGGTGAAATATTTAAGGGAAACCTGCATGGGAACTTCTTCACCAAGGGTGGTGAGAGTGGAATGAGCTGCATGAGAAATGGTAGATGTAGTTTCAATTGCAATATTCAAGAAATTTGGTTAAGTACATGGATGGGAGGGGTATGAGAACTGTGGGCCAGGTGCAGATCAACAGGACTGCACAGAATAACTGTTTGGTACAGACTACGCAGGCTGAAGAGCCTATTTCTGTGCTGTAGTGTTCTATGACTATAAGGAAAGAGTTCACGTAATTCCTCCTTAGTATATGCTAAAATAAAATGGAAGTTTACAAGATGTTGGGGGGGGGGGCAGAGGGAGGTGTGGTAAAGTTGCAGTTTGGATGAGAACCAGAGCAGATAGTGGAAAAGTTGGAAACAGTTGTTAAGACCTGAAAGTCAGGAAGGCAAAGGATTAACAAGGTTGAGCATGGTGTGATTAGCATCCTGAGCTGCAAGAATGCAAGTATTATTGTAGGAAAGGTAGAAGAGACAGAGTCAAGAGTCAGAAAAACAGCACTGAAACAGTCCCTTTGGCCCAGCTAGCACAAGCCAAAACTATTTAAGCTGCCTACTCAACAACCTGCACCTGAATCATAGCCCTGCATATTTCTACTATCCATGTACCTATCCAAACTTGTCTTAAATATTGAATTTGATCTTGCGTGGCTCACTAGTGTTGGCAGCTCATTCTGCACTCAAACTTCTGAAGTTTTCCCCTCATGTTCCCCTTAAAATTTTCACCTTTCATCATTAGCTCATGACCTCTAGCTGTAGTCCCACCCAACAAAGTGGAAAAAAGGTTGCTTGCACTACACCCCTCAATTTTGTAAACCTATCAAATCTTCTCTCAACGTTCTAAGTTCTAAAGAATACAGTTCTAATCTATTCAATCTTTCCTTATAACTCAGGTCCTCCAGAACTGGCAACGTCCTTGTAAATTTTTTCTGTACCCTTTCAACCTTGTTTACATCTTTCCTGTAGGTAGGTGACCAAAACGGCACACAATACTCCAAAATCGGTCTCACCAACACATTATACAACTTCAAAATAGCATCCCATTTTCTGTACTCAATATTGATTTATGAAGGCCAATTTTCCAAAAGCCTTCTTTACAACAATTACTACCCGTGACATATTATTAACCTACATTCACAGATTTCTTTGTTCTACCACTCAGTCCCTGTTGTTCACTGTCATACTATAGTACAAAACTTCACACTTGTCTGTATTAAATTTCATCTGCCATTTTTCCAGCTGATGCAGACCCCTCTGCAAGCCCCGATAGCCCTCCTCACTGTCCACTACACCCCCAATCTTGTTGTCATCCTCAAATTTGCTGATCCAATTAACCATGTTATCATCCAGATCATTGACATAGATCACAAACAAAGGACCCAGCACTGATCCCTGTGGCAGACCACTCGTCATAGGCTGCCAGTCAGAGATGAATACCTCTACTACCACTCTCTGGCTTTTCCCACAAAGTCAATGTCTAATGCAGCTTACTAACTCATCTTGAATAGCGAGCAACCGATATTTCTTGACCAGCCTCCCATAGAAACCATAGAAAAACTACAGCACAGAAACAGGCCTTTTGGCCCTTCTTGGCTGTGCCAAACCATTTTCTGCCTAGTCCCACTGACCTGCACACGGACCATATCCCACCATACACCTCCCATCCATGTATCTGTCCAATTTATTCTTAAATGTTAAAAAAGAACCCGCATTTACCACCTCGTCTGGCAGTTCATTCCATACTCCCACCACTATGTGTGAAGAAGCCCCCCCCCAATGTTCCCTTTAAACTCTCCCCCCCCCCACCTTTAACCCATGCCCTCTGGCTTTTTTTTTCTCCCCTTGCCTCAGTGGAAAAAGCCTACTTGCATTCACTATCTATACCCATCATAATTTTATATACTTCTTGTCAAATCTCCCCTCATTCTTCTACGCTCCAGGGAATAAAGTCCTAACCTATTCAACCTTTCTCTGTAACTGAGTTTCTCAAGTCCTGGCAACATCCTTGTAAACCTTCTCTGCACTCTTTCAACCTTATTGATATCCTTCCTGTAATTTGGTGAACAAAACTGAACACAATACTGCAGATTCCACCTCACCAATGCCTTATACAACCTCATCATAACATTCCAGCTCTTATACTCAATACTTCGATTAATAAAGGCCAATGTACCAAAAGCTCTCTTTACGACCCTATCTACCTGTGACGCCACTTTTAGGGAATTTTATATCTGTATTCCCAGATCCCCCTGTTCCACTGCATGCCTCAGTGCCTTACCATTAACCCTTATGTTCTACGTTGGTTTGTCCTTCCAACGTGCAATACCTCACATTTGTCTGTATTAAACTCCATCTGCCATTTTTCAGCCCATTTTTCCAGCTGGTCCAAGTCCCTCTGCAGGCTCTGAAAACCTTCCTCACTGTCTACTACACCTCTAGTCTTTGTATCAGCAGCAAACTTGCTGATCCAATTTACCACATTATTATTTGTCATCTATAGCAATGATCTGGATGATAATGGACCCAGCACTGATCCCTGTGGCACACCACTAGTCACAGGCCTCCACTCGGAGAAGCAATTCTCTACTACCACTCTTTGGCTTCTACCATTGAGCCAATGTCTAATCCAATTTACCACCTCTCCATGTATACCTAGCGACTGAATTTTCCTAACTAACCTCCCATGCCGGACCTTGTCAAAGGCCTTACTGAAGTCCATGTAGACAATATCCACTGCCTTCCCTTCATCCACTTTCCTGGTAACCTCCTCGAAAAACTCCAACAGATTGGTCAAACATGACCTGCCACACACAAAGCCATGTTGACTCTCCCTAATAAGTCCCTGTCTATCCAAATACTTGTAGATTCAGTCTCTTAGTACTCCCTCCAATAACTTACCTACTACCAACGTTAAACTTACCAGCCTACAATTTCCTGGGCTACTTTTCGATCCTTTTTTAAGCAATGGAACAACATGAGCAACTCTCCAATCCTCCGGCACCTCACCTGCAGACAGCGACATTTTAAATATTTCTGCCAGGGCCGCTGCAATTTCAACACTAGTCTCCTTCAAGGTCCGAGGGAACACCCTGTCAGGTCCCGGGGATTTATCCACTTTAATTTTCCTCAAGACAGCAAGCACCTCCTCCTTTTCAATCTGTACAGTTTCCATAATCTCACTACTTGTTTCCCTTAACTCCATAGACTTCATGCCAGTTTCCTCAGTAAATACAGACGCATGTGGGATCACCTGAAAAAATACCTCCACCGCAACCCCCCCCCCCGCAAGGTAGATTTTAAAATAGAACAGTACAGCACATAACATTGTGGGCCGAAGGGCCTGTTGTGCCAACCGTTAAACCCTACCTCCCATATAAACCCCCACCTTAAATTCCTCCATATACCTGTCTAGTAGTCTCTTAAACTTCACTAGTGTATCTGCCTCCACCACTGACTCAGGCAGTGCATTCCATGCACCAATCACTCTCTGAGTAAAAAACCTTCCTCTAATATCCCCCTTGAACTTCCCACTCCTTACCTTAAAGCCACGTCCTCTTGTATTGAGCAGTGGTGCCCTGCGGAAGAGGCACTGGCTGTCCACTCTATCTATTCCTTATTGTCTTGTATACCTCTATCATGTCTCCTCTCATCCTCCTCCTCTCCAAAGAGTAAAGCCCTAGCTCCCTTAAACTCTGATCATAATGCATACTCTCTAAACCAGGCAGCATCCTGGTAAATCTCCTCTGTACCCTTTCCAATGCTTCCACACCCTTCCTATAGTGAGGCGACCACTCTAGACATAGTACTCCAAGTGTGGCCTAACCAGAGTTTTATAGAGCTGCATCATTACATCACGACTCTTAAACCCTATCCCTCGACTTATGAAAGCTAACACCCCATAAGCTTTCTTAACTACCCTATCTCCCTGTGAGGCAACTTTCAGGGATCTGTGGACATATAACCCCAGATCCCTCGGCTCCTCCACACTACCAGGTATCCTGCCATTTACTTTGTACTCTGCCTTGGAGTTTGTCCTTCCAAAGTGTTCCACCTCACACTTCTCCAGGTTGAACTCCATCTGCCACTTCTCAGCTGACTTCTGCATCCTATCAATGTCTCTCTGCAATCTTCAACAATCCTCTACACTATCTGCAACACCAGCAACCTTGGTGTTGTATAACCATATAACAATTACAGCATGGAAACAGGCCATCTCAGCCCTTCTAGTCCATGCCAAACTCTTACTCTCACCTAGTCCCACCAACCTGCACTCAGCCCATAACCCTCCATTCCTTTCCTGTCCATATATCTATCCAATTTAACTTTAAATGACAACATTGAACCTGCCTCAACCACTTCTGCTGGAAGCACGTTCCACACAGCTACCACCCTCTGAGTAAAGAAGTTCCCCCTCATGTTACCTCTAAACCTTTGCCCTTTGACTCTCAACTCATGTCCTCTTGTTTGAATCTCCCCCACTGTCAATGGAAAAAGCCTATCCATGTCAACTCTATCTATCCCCCTCATAATTTTAAATACCTCTATCAAGTCCCCCTCAACCTTCTAGAATAACGACCCAACTTGTTCAACCTTTCTCTGTAACCTCAGAGATGAAACCCAGGCAACATTCTAGTAAATCACCTCTGTACTCTATTTTATTGACATCTTTCCTATAATTCAGTGACCAGAACTGTACACAATACTCCAAAATTGGCCTTACCGATGCCTTATACAATTTCAACATTACATCCCAACTACTATACTCAATGCTCTGATTAATAAAGGCCAAAAGCTTTCTTCAGGGGTCCGTGTTGGGGCTGCTTCTTTTTACATTGCACATCAACGATTTGGATTATGGAATAGATGGCTTTGTGGCTAAGTTTGCTGACGATACAAAGATAGGTGGAGGGGCCGGTAGTGCTGAGGAAACAGAGTCTGCAGAGAGACTTGGATAGATTGGAAGAATGGGCAGAGAAGTGGCAAATGAAGTACAATGTTGGAAAGTGTATGATTATGCACTTTGGCAGAAAAAAATAAACAGGCAGCCTATTATTTAAATGGGGAAAGAATTCAAAGTTCTGATATGCAACGGGACTTGAGAGTCCTTGTACAGGATACCCTTAAATTTAACCTCCAGGTTGAGTCAGTAGTGAAGACGACGAATGCAATGTTGGCATTCATTTCTAGAGGAAGAATATAGGAGCAGGGATGTGATGTTGAGGCTCTAAAAGGCACTGGTGAGACCTCACTTGAGTATTGTGGGCAGTTTTGGTCTCCTTATTTAAGAAAGGATGTGCTGACGTTGGAGAGGGTACAGAGAAGATTCACGAGAATGATTCCGGGAATGAGCGGGTTAACATATGAGGAACGTTTGTCCGCTCTTGGACTGTATTCCTTGGGAGTTTAGAAGAATGAGGGGAGACCTCAGAAACATTTCGAATGTTGAAAGGCATGGACAGAGTGGATGTGGCAAAGTTGTTTCCCATGATGGGGAGGAGTCTAGTACGAGAGGGCATGACTTCAGGGTTGAAGGGCGCCCATTCAGAACAGAAATGCAAAGAAATGTTTTTAGTCAGAGGGTGGTGAATCTATGGAATTTGTTGCCATGGGCAGCAGTGGAGGCCAAGTCATTGGGTGTATTTAAGGCAGAAATTGATAGGTATCTGAGTTGCCAGGGCATCAAAGGTTATGGTGAGAAGGCAGAGGAGTGGGACTAAATGGGGGAATGGATCAGCTCATGATAAAATGGCGGAGCAGACTCGATGGGCCGAATGGCTGACTTCTGCTCCTTTGTCTTATGGTCTTAACCACCCAATCCACATGAGATTCCACCTTCAGGGAACTATGCACCATTATTCCTAGATCCCTCTGTTCTACTGCATTCTTCAGTGCCCTACCATTTACCATGCATGTCCTATTTTGATTAGTACTACCAAAATGTAGCACCTCATATTTTTCAGCATTAAACTCCATCTGCCATCTTTCAGCCCACTCTTCTAACTGGCCTAAATCTCTCTGCAAGCTTTGAAAACCTACTTCATTATCCACAACTCCACCTTTCTTGGTATCATCTGCATACTTACTAATCCAATTTACCACCCCATCATCCAGATCATTAATATATATGACAAACAACATTGGACCCAGTACAGATCCCTGAGGCACACCACTAGTCACCAACCTCCAATCTGACACACAGTTATCCACCACCACTCTCTGGCGTCTCCCATCCAGCCACTGCTGAATCCATTTTACTACTTCAATATTAATACCTAATGATTGAACCTTCCTAACTAACCTTCCGTGTGGAACCTTGTCAAAGGCCTTCCTGAAGTCCATATAGACAACATCCACCGCTTTATCCTCATCAACTTCCCTAGTAACCTCAAAAAATTTAATAAGATTTGTCAAACATGACCTTTCACGCACAAATCCATGTTGACTGTTCCTAATCAGACCCTGTCTATCCAGATAATTATAAATATATATATATATATATATATATATATATACACATACATACACATACACACACACACACACATATATACATACACACCATCTCTAAGAATACTTTCCATGAATTTACCCACCACCGACGTCAAACTCACAGGCTGATAATTGCTAGGTTTACTCTTAGAACCCTTTTTAAAACAATGGAACCACATGAGCAATACGCCAATCCTCCAGCACCATCCCCGTTTCTAATGACATTTGAAATATTTCTGTCAGAGCCCCTGCTATTTCCACACTAACTTCCCTCAAGATCCTGGGGAATATCCTGTCAGGACCCGGAGACTTATCCACTTTTATATTCCTTAAAAGCACCAGTACTTCCTCTTCTTTAATCATCATAGTTTTCATAACTACCCTTCTTGTTTCCTTTACCTTACACGATTCAATATCCTTCTCCTCAGTGAATACTGAAGAAATTGTTCAAAGTGTCCCCCATCTCTTTTGGCTCCGCACATAGCCGTCCACTCTGATTCTCTAAGAGACCAATTTTATCCCTCACTATCCTTTCACTATTAATATAACTATAGAAACCCTTTGGATTTATTTTCACCTTACTTGCCAAAGCAGCCTCATGTCATCTTTTAGCTCTTCTAATTTCTTTAAGATTCTTTTTACATTCTTTATATTCCTCGAGCACCTCATTAACTCGAAGTTGCCTATGTTTATTGTCGATCCCTCTCTTTTTCTGAAAGAAGTTTGCAATATCCCTTTAAAACCATGGCACTCTGAAACTTTTAACCTTTCCTTTCAACCTAACAGGAGCAAAGATCCTGTATCCTCAAAATTTCACCTCTAAATAACCTCTATTTCTCTATTACATCCTTCCTATAAAACAAATTGTCCCAATCCACTCCTTCTAAATCCTTTCGCATCTCCTCAAAGTTAGCCTTTCTCCAATCAAATATCTCAACCCTGGGTCCAGTCCTATCCTTCTCCATAATTATATTGAAACTAATGGTATTGTGATCCCTGGACCCAAAGTGCTCCCCAAACACATACCTCCATCACCTGACCTATCTCATTCCCTAACAAGAGATCCAACACTGCTCCTTCTCCAGTTGGTACCTCTAAGTATTGCTGCAAAAAAAAAAAAAACTATCCTGCACACATTTTACAAACTCCAAGCCATCCAGCCTTTTACAGAATGGGCTTCCCAGTCTGTGTGTGGAAAATTAAAATCTCCCACAATCACAACCTTGTGCTTACTACAAATATAGAACATAGAATAGTACAGCACAGGCCATTCGGCCCACAATGTTGTGTTGACCCTCAAACCCTGCCTCCCATATAAGCCCCCACCTTAAATTCCTCCATACACCTGTCTAGTAGTCTCTTAAACTTCACTAGTGTACCTGCCTCCACCACTGACTCAGGCTACTCCGAGTAAAAAACCTTCCTCTAATATCCCCCTTGAACTTCCCACCCCTTACCTTAAAGCTATGTCCTCTTGTATTGAGCAGTGGTATCCTGGGGAAGAGACGCTGGCTATCCACTTTACCTATTCCCCTTATTATCTTGTACACTTCTATCATGTCTCCTCTCATCCTCCTTCTCTCCAAAGAGTAAAGCCCTAGCTCCCTTAATCTCTGATCATAATGCATACTTTCTAAACCAGGCAGCATCCTGGTAAATCTCCTCTGTACCCTTTCCAATGCTTCCACATCCTTCCTATAGTGAGGTGACCAGAACTGGACACAGTACTCCAAGTGTAGCCTAACCAGAGTTTTAGAGAGTTGCATCATTACATCGCGACTCTTAAACTCTGTCCCTCGACTTATGAAAGCTAACACCCCATAAGCTTTCTTAACTACCCTATCCACCTGTGAGGCAACTTTCAGGGATCTGTGGACATGTACCCCGAAATCCCTCTGCTCCTCCACACTACCAAGTATCCTGCCATTTACTTTGTACTCTGCCTTGGCGTTTGTCCTTCCAAAATGTACCACCACACACTTCTCCAGGTTGAACTCCATCTGCCTCTTCTCAGCCCACTTCTGCATCCTATCAATGTCTCTCTGCAACCTTTGACAATCCTCTACACTATCTACAACACCACCAACCTTTGTCTCGTCTGCAAACTTGCCAACCCACCCTTCTACCCCCACATCCAGGTCGTTAATAAAAATCACAAAAAGTCGAGGTCCCAGAATAGATCCTTGTGGGACACCAACAGTCACAATCCTCCAATCTGAATGTACTCCCTCCACCACCACCCTCTGCCTTCTGCAGGCAAGCCAATTCTGAATCCACCTGGCCAAGCTTCCCTGGATCCCATGCCTTCTGACTTTCTGAATAAGTCTACCATGTGGAACCTTGTCAAATGCCTTACTAAAATCCATATAGATCACATCCACTGCACTACCCTCATTTATATGCCTGGTCACCTCCTCAAAGAACCCTATCAGCCTTGTTAGACATGATCTGCCCTTCACAAAGCCATGCTGACTGTCCCTGATCAGACCATGATTCTCTAAATGCCCAGAGATCCTATCTCTAAGAATCTTTTCCAACAGCTTTCCCACCACAGACATAACGCTCACTGGTCTATAATTACCTGGACTATCCCTACTACCTTTTTTGAACAAGGGGCCAACATTCACCTCTCTCCATTCCTCCAGTACCATTCCCATGGACAATGAGGACATAAAGATCCTAGCCAGAGGCTCAGCAATCTCTTCTCTCGCCTCATGGAGCAGCCTGAGGAATATTCCATCAGGCCCCGGGGACTTATCTGTCCTAATGTATTTTAGCAACTCCAGCACCTCCTCTCCCTTAATATCAACATGCTCCAGAACATCAACCTCACTCATATTGTCCTCACCATCATCAAGTTCCCTCTCTTTGGTGAATACCGAAGAGAAGTATTCATTGAGGACCTCGCTCACTTCCACAGCCTCCAAGCACATCTTCCCACCTTTATCTCTAATCGGTCCTACCTTCACTCCTGTCATCTTTTTCTTCACATAATTGAAGAATGCCTTGGGGTTTTCCTTTAGCCTACTCACCAAGGCCTTCTCATGTCCCTTTCTTGCTCTTCTCAGCCCCTTAAGTTCCCTTCTTGCTTCCCTATATTCCTCAATAGACCCATCTGATCCTTGCTTCCTGAACCTCATGTATGCTGCCTTCTTCCACCTGACTAGATTTTTCACTTCACTTGTCACCCATGGTTCCTTCACCCTACCATTCTTTATCTTCCTCACAGGGACAAATTTATCCCTTACATCCTACAAGAGATCTCTAAACATCGACCACATGTCCATAGTATATTTCCCTGCAAAAGCATCATCCCAATTCACACCCGCAAGTTCTAGCCTTATAGCCTCATAATTTGCCTTTCCCCAATTAAAAATTTTCCTGTCCTCCCTGATTCTATCCTTTTCCATGATAATGCTAAAGGCCAGGGAGTGGTGGTCACTGTCCCCCAGATGCTCACCCACTGAGAGATCTGTGACCTGACCTGGTTCATTACCTAGTACCAGATCTAGTATGGCATTCCCCCGGTCGGCCTGTCCACATATTGTGACTGGAATCCGTCCTGGACACACAAACTCTGCCCCATCTAAACCCTTGGAACTAATCATGTGCCAATCAATATTAGGGAAGTTAAAGTCACCTATGATAACAACCCTATTCCTTAATATCTGCTATCTCCTTACAAATTTGCTCCTCCAAGTCTTGTTCCCCATTAGGTGGTCTATAATACACCCCTATAAGCATCACTACACCTTCCCCTTCCTCAATTCCACCCAAATAGCCTCCCTAGACGAGTCTACTAATCTATCCTGCCAGAGGACAGTTATATCTTCTCTGACAAGCAATGCAACACTCCCCCTCTTGCCTCTCTGATTCTATCACACCTGAAGCAACGAAATCCAGGAATATTTAGTTGCCACTCACACCCCTCCTTCAACCAGGTTTCACTAATAGCTACATCATCACATTTCCAGGTATCAATCCACGCTCTAAGCTCATCCACCTTTCTTCCAATGCTCCTAGCACTAAAATAGATGCATTTAAGAAACTCTCCACCTCTTACTGTTTATCCTTAATTGAGCAAACAACTTCATCTTTTTTTCCTTCTCCCCTACATCTTCAGTCTGAGTGCTCCTGATCTGTCCCCTGCCTATCCTCCCTCACACACTGTGTACTTGCTTTCTCTATTTGTGAACTAACCTCCTCTCTCCTAGTCTCTTCAATTTGATTCCCACCCCCACAACCATTCTCATTTAAAGTTTCCTCAGTAGCCTTCACAAATCTCCCTGCCACGATATTGGTCCCCCTAGGATTTGCCCTCTTGTCCTAGACTCCCCCACCATGGGAAGCATCCTTGCCACGTCTACCGTCTAGAGTTTTCAATATTTGAAAGGTTTCAATGAGATCCCCCCCTTTTATCCTTCTAATTTCCAGTGAGTACAGACCCAGAGTCTCATATGACAACCCTTTCATTCCTGGAATCAGCTTTGTGAATCACCTCTGGACCCTCTCCAATGCCAGTACAGCTTTTCTTTGAGGAGTTCAAAACTGTTCACAATACTCAAGATGAGGGCTCAACAGTGGCTCATAAAGCTTCAGCATCACATCCTTGCTCTTGTATTCTGGACCTCTTAAAATGAATTCTAGCACTGCAGTTCCCTTCTTCACCACTGACTCTACCTGCAAGTTAACCTTTAGGGTGTTCTGCACAAGGACCCCCAAGTCTATTTGCAACTCAGACTTTTGGATTCCCCCCCCCCACCCCCCATTTAGGAAAGAGTCTGCACATTTATTTCTACTACCAAATCACATGACCATGCATTTTCCAACATTGTATTTCGTTTGCTACTATCTTGCCCATTAGCCAAATCTGACCAAGTCCTTCTGCAGCCTACCTGTTTCCTGAACATGACCTGCCCCTCCACCAACTGCTGCAGAACCAGGAAAGGATCAAGGTGCGTGTGGCACCTTGTCAAAGGCCTTCTGGAAGTCCAAATATACAACATCCACTGACTGCATCCCCTTTATCTACCCTACTTGCAGTCTCCTCAGAATTCCAGCAGGTTCGTCGGGCAGGGTTTCCCCTGAAGGAAGCCGTGCTGACTTTGTCCTACCTTGTCCAGTGTCACCAAGTATTCCATAACCTCATCCTTAACAATTGACTAACATCTGAGGTCAGACTAACTGATTTATAATTTCCTTTCTGTTGCCTTCCTCCTTTCTTAAAAGAGAGGACAAAAGCTTTGTGAACAAAGGATTGGGGGGCACTACATCTCTGGTCCCTTAGAATACCTTCAATAATTTTCCCATAACTAATGTCAGACTCACGAGCCTATAATTTCCTAGTTTATGTTTAGAACCTTTCTTAAAGAGTGGAACAACATTGGCAATCCTCCAGTTCTCCGGCATCTCTCCTATTGCTAAAAGTGTTTTAAATATCTCTGCTAAGGCACAGCGGTTTCTGCACTTTCCTCTCATTGGGTCTGGGGGAACACCTTGTTAGGCCTTGGGGATTTATCCACCCTGATTTGCCTCAGGATAGTAAACACCTCTTCCTCCTCCAATCTGAAGTTGATGCTACTTTGCCTCACTTCTATAAATTGTGGGTCTCCCACACAAACACAGCTGCAAAGAATGCATTTAAGATCACCCCCATCTGTTTTGGCTCCACTAATGGATTATCATTCTGGTGTTCCAGAGGACCATTTTGTCCCTAGCAATCATTTTGCTCTTAACATACCTGTAGAATCAAGATGAGAAAATCTGCAGATGCTAGAAATCCAAGCAGCACACACAAAGTGCCCCAGGAACCAGCAGGCCAGGCAGCAATTGTATCGAGTAGAGTCAATGTTTCAGGCAGAGGCCAGGCCTACACCAGTCCTGATGAAGTGACTCCACCTGAAATGTCCTGTTTACTCTTTTCCATAGAAGCTGTCGAGCCAGCTGAGTTCCTCTTACATTTTGTGCCAGTTACCTGAAGAATCCCTTGGGATTCTCCTTCACCTTGGGATTCTCCTTCATCTTGCCTGCTGAAGCACTTCATGCTTTCTTTTAACCTTCCTGATTTCTTTGAGTGTTCTCTTGTACTCCATATGCACCTCATTTGCTCCGACATGCCTATACCTGCATTGCACCTCCTTTTCTCTCTTAACCAGGGCCTCAATAGCCCTTGAACAATAAGGTTTCCTACACTTGTTGACTTTACCCTTTATTCTGACAGGCACACTTGTATAAGCTTTGTACTCTCAATGTTTTGTTTTTGAAGGCCTCCCACTTTCCAAGTACATCTTTGCCAGAAAACAGCCTGTCCCAATCTACACTTGCCAGATCATTTCTGATACCATCAAAATTAGTGTTTCACTAATTTAGAATTTCAACCCGCACACCAGACCCATCTCTTTGCATAGTTACTTTGAAACTAATCGCATTGTGGTCATTGGATGTAAAGTGCTCCCCTACCCAGACTAATACTTCAGCAGGATCTGGACCAGCAAGATATAATGGACTGAAAAATGGCAGATGGAATATTTAATGCAGACAAGTGCAAGGTCTTGCACTTCATTAGAACCAAACAGGGTAGAATTTACACAGTGAGTAGTGTGGTAGAACAAAGGGATCTGGGAATAGACGTCCATGATTCATTGAAAGTCGTGTCACAGACAGATAGGGTAATAAAAGAAATCTTTTGGTACATTGGCCTATAGGCCAAAGTATTGAGTACAGGAGATAAGATGTTATGTTGAAGTTGAATAGACATTAGAGAGGCCTAATTTGGAGTATTGTATGCAGCACCTACCTACAGGAAAGCTGTAAATGACATTGAAAGAGCACAAAAAATTCAGAAAAATGGTGCCAGGTTTGAAGGACCTGAATCATTACGAAAGATTGAATTGGTTCAGATTTATTCTTTGGAACGCAGAGTATTGAGAGGACATTTGATAGAAGTATACAAAATTATGACAGGTACAGATGGAGTAAATACAAGCAGGCTTCCCGTCCCTGTCTCCCAGAGGTTGGGTAGGACTAAAACTAAAAGTCATTGGTTAAGGATGAAAGGCGAAAAGTTTGAACAAAGAACATAGAAATCTACCGCGCAGTACAGGCCCCTCAGCCTACAATATTTCACTGACCATGTAACCTACTCGAGAAACTGCCTAAAATTACCCTACCATATAGCCCTCTATTTTCCCAAGCTCCATGTACCTATCTAAGAGGCACTTAAAAGACCCTATTAAAAACCATAGAAAAACTACAGCCTTTTGGCCCTTCTTGACTGTGCCGAACCATTTTCTGCCTAGCCCCACTGACCTGCACACGGACCATATCCCTCCATACACCTCCCATCCACGTATCTGTCCAATTTATTCTTAAATGTTAAAAAAGAACCCGCATTTACCACCTCGTCTGGCAGCTCATTCCATACTCCCACCACTCTGTGTGAAGAAGCCCCCCCCAATGTTCCCTTTAAACTTTTCCCCCCTCACCCTTAACTCCATGGCTCCTTTTAACTCTAATTTCTGACTTGAACCCCCAATGACTCAGTAGATAATCACTCTGACTTCCTCCTTTTCTGCAGCCATGACACTTATCCCTGATTAGCAATACCACCTCTTTTGCCCCCCCACCCCCCATCCTTTTTGAAGCACATGAAGCCTGGTACTCCACAGCCATTCTTGCCCCCGAGACATCCAAGTCACAACGTCATAGTTCCACGTTGATCCATGCTCCAAATTCATCCGCCTTGTTTATGATACTCCTTGCCTTAAAATGTACACACATCAAAACCATCACACTGAGTGCATCTTTGCACTATCATCTGCCTATCCTTCCTCAAACTCCCAACAAGTTCCCTGTACTTGTGTGCCAACCACCCCATCCTCTGCCTTTTCACTTCAGTTCCCACTCCCTTGCAAAACTAGTTTAAACCCTCCCCAATAGCATTAGCAAACTTCCCCACCAGGATATTGGCATCCTTCGGATTCAAATGCAACACACCCTTTTTGTACAGGTCACACCTGCCCCAGAAGAGGTCCCAATGATCCAGAAATCTGAATTGCTGCCCCGCTCCAATTCTTTAGCCACACATTTATTCATCACCTCATTCCATTCCTATCTTCACTGTTGTGTGGCACAGGCAGCAATCCCAAGATTCATACCCTGGACATTCTGCTTCCTTCCCAACTCCCTTTTTCTACCAATGGCATTGGTACCAATACATACCATGACCTCTAGTTATCACTCTTCCATTTCAGGATATTGTGAATGCGCTCAAAAACATCATGAACCCTGGCAGCTGGGAGGCAGTCTCATCTCCTTACCTTGTCTAGGCCCATCCTCGCCAAAGCCCCACCACTCCAACAACTGCTCCACTAGGCAATGTCTCCCTTTTATCCTGGAACCTCCCCAGTGGCCTTGCGCAATTATACTGTATTTGTGCACTTCTCCCAATTGAAGTTTGAGGGGAACATGAAGAGAAACCTTCACGCAGAGTCATGATAGTGTACGAGCTGCCAGTGCAAATGGTGCATGCAACCTTGATTTCAATGTTTCAGAAAAGTTTGGATAGGTACATGGATCAGAGAGATATGAGGGCTATGGTTGATAAGAGTAGGCAGTTTAATGGTCCAGTACAGACTGGATGGGCAGAATAGCCTGTTTCTATGCTGCAGTTCTCTATGATTCTATGGAAAAGTACTGTTAGCTTAGAGAGGAATTGCTTTGGAAAGTACAAGAAAACAAATCCACAGTAATGTTTTGAGAAAGTTAAGGGAGTTCAAGTCCACAGCCAAACAGTGGAAAATGGTGAAAAACTTTCTGGGGAAGGAGAGGTCATTATGGAGGTGTAGGCACCAAATGCATGGAAAAGTACCCATGTTAGGGGTTTTGAAGGGCATGAAAAGGGGCATTTCCTTTGTTATGAGTGCAAGAGAGTGAGAAACAGAAAGAAAGAAAGCAGGCTGCATGTGATTGTCAGATATATGGTGCACTCCAAGTCAGCTTGCTTAGTAGATAAGTATTCTTTTGATTTCTGTACCACTACTGTTGGCATTTGTTTTTTCTTTCTGTATTGCATTTGTGCTGGTCCTAATGAAGTATTTTCTTGTGGCCTTGAACAGACATGTCAGCTCCTCTGTTTGCAAATACATATGCAAATGTCCTGAACTGAACCAGGAAAGAACAGAAGGAAATTTAAAATCATTTTTACATACAATGACCTGTAGAGTAACTGGTATTATACAAAATTCCAGCATTGCCTCAGTGCTCATGCACTTATACATCTTATTGACTTCCTTGTTAACCAAAGACATATGAAAATACACTTCAAATGCAGGAGATTGAGACTAAGAGGGAAACTGTATTAGCCATGATGAAATGGCAGAACAGACTCAATGGGCCAAATGGCCTAATTCTGCTCCTATATCTCATGGTCTTGCCTGAAATACCATGGGCTCTTAACTTGTTAAACAGCCTTGTCTTACACCTTGCCAGATCTTCTGAAAACCCAAGTACAAAACATCCACCAAATCTCCTTCATCAATCTTGATTGTTAATTTTTTCAAAGAATTCCAACAGATTTGTCAGGCAAGATTTTCCCTTAAGGAAACCATGCTGACTATGGCTAATTTTCTAGTCCATCAGAACGATGCTAGAATCTTAATTCATGAAAGATCATTGTCTCCATAACCTCTTTCAGAACCCTGGAGTGTACACCATTTGGTCCAGGTGACTTCTATTCCTTCAGATCTTTCAGTTTCCCAAGAACCTTCTCAAGTAATGACAGCTTCATGCACTTCTACCCCCCAACATTCTTGAACTTCCAGCATACTGCTAGTGTCCTCAACAGTGAGCACCTATGCAAAATAACAATTTTGCCTCTGTCATTTCCTTGTCCACCATCATTTTCCAGCAGTCTGATATCCACTTTATCTAAAAGAACTTTTGGTATACCCTTTAATATTATTGGGTAGCTACCTTCATATTTGAGAAAATTTGCAGAAGCTGGAAATCCAAGCAAAACACAAAATGCTGGAGGTACTCAACAGGCCAGTCAGTATTCATGATTTTTATAAATGACCTGGATGAGGAAGTGGAGGGATGGGTTAGTAAATTTGCTGATGACACAAAGGTGGGGGGGGGGTTGGCGGAGGGCGGTGTTGTGGATAGTGTAGAGGTCTGTCAGAGGTTACAGCAGGACATTGATAAGATGCAAAACTGGGCTGAGAAGTGGCAGATGGAGTTCAACCATTGGTGGTTCATTTTATTAGGTCAAATATGATGGCAGAATATAGCATTAATGAAAAGACTCTTGGCAGTGGGGAGGATCAGGGAGACACTCAAAGCTGCTGCACAGGTTGACTCTGTGGTTAAGAAGGCATACGGTGCATTGGCCTTCATCAATCGTGGGATTGAGTTTAAGAGCTGAGAGGTAATGTTGCTGCTATAAAGGACCCTGGTCAGACCCCATTTGGAATACTGTGCTCAGTTCCGGTCACCTCACTACAGGAAGGATGTGGAAACCATAGAAAGGGTGCAGAGGAGATTTACAAGGATGTTGCCTGGATTGGGGAGCATGCCTTATGAGAACAGACTGAGTGAACTCGGCCTTTTTTCCTTGGAACGACAGAGGATGAGAGGTGACCTGAAAGAGGTGTATAAGATGAGAGGCATTGATCACATGGATAGTCAGAGGCTTTTTCCCCAGGGCTGAATTGGCTAGCACGAGAGGGCACAGTTTTAAGGTGCTTGGAAGTAGTTACAGATGAGATGTCAGGGGTAAGTTTTCCTTGAGAAACGCAGAGGTGAGTGCATGGAATGGGCTGCCAGTGACACAGGATCTTTTAAGAGACTCTTGGACTCATGGAGCTTTGAAAAATAGAGGGCTATGGGTAACCCTTGGTCATTTCTAAAGTACGTACATGTTCCATGTGGGCTAAAGGGCCTGTATTGATTGTGCTGTAGGTTTGCTATGTTTGTCTCAAGTGCTGCCTTTCTTTCTTTCGTCATTTTTTCAAAAACTCAAGTTTGGAAGACATGTAGGCTATCGCTCAAATCCACACTTTCTTAAATCCAAATACATCCTTCACTCCAATTCTTCATTTTCCTACCACTGATGCAAAGCTCACTGGCCTTGGAGACAACTAAACAATACCACCTTGTTTTGCTATCATCATTCTATGGCACACGAGCATCCCTTTCCTGACCTCAGTATCCTCAACATCCTTCTCCTGGATAAATGCTGATGTAAAGTGCTCATTAACATCTTGCTCTCTGGCTCCAGCCACATGATAATGTACACAGCAGAATTAGACCATTCAGCCTATTGAGTCTGCTCCACCATTTGATCATGCTTGATTTTACCCCCTCAAAGTTCAAAAGTTCAAGTACATTATCCAAGTATTTATACAGGCAGTCAAAACAAAGAAACTCATTAAAAAAAAGTGAAACACCCAATGTTAAAAAAACAAACCATGCAAATAAAAGCAAATAATATTCAGAACTGAAGTTATGAAAGCATCCGTGCCCTCAAAGCCAGTTTCAACCCTATTCACCAGCTTTCACAATTGTTTAATATTTCAGTAATATTGTAAATATATTAAACATTTGTTTACACAATTCATAATAGGTTTGTAAAGATATATGAACAGTATATTTCATCACACCTGCACATCATGTGTGTGCCTCACTAAAATAAAATGAAGTACATGTTATTCCTAGCTCCATGCTTTTCTTTCAGTTAGTTTTGTTTTGGAGTTACAAGAATTAACACCTATCATTTTTGACATCCTTACTAATCAAGAAACCATCAACCTCTACTTTAAGTATACCCAATGCCTTGGCCTCCACAGCTGTCAGTGGCAATGAATTCACCACCCTCTGGCTAAAGAAATTCCTAATTTCTGTTCTAAATGGATGTCCCTCTATTGAGGCTATGGCCTCTGGTCCTAGACCCCCCCCCCCCCTCACCATAGGAAATATCTTCTCCATGTCCATTCTATCTAAGCCTTCATTATTTGGTAGATACATTCTGTCGTCTAGTAGTCCTATCTTTTGCCTTTTCAAGTATAAAAGGCTTGTAATTCTTACTTTCCAAGTACAATTTGTCTCCTTTTAGCCTTCCCAATACCCTGCTTCACTTCTCTCCTGCCTTCCTAAGAGTCCATCTGATTCTAGATCACCAAAACTTGCTTTGCTTCTCTTGACTAAATTTTCAACATGAAAGATGCCAGATCTTTGCCATCTCATTGTTCCTGCATTGACCCACTGGTTTTTAAATGGTCCCCATGTTCAATTTACCTAGTAAAAGCTGCCTCCAAACTGCTGCTTCAGTTCCTGCCCAATAGTATCAGCATTAACCTTTCCCCAATCCTTAGTCTTCTTATCCATAACCATTTGAAAACTTAAATATTCCCTCTGATCCCTCAATGTATTCCAATAACTTACCCAAATTAAACTGAGCTGAACTTTCCCATCTCGAAACAGTTGAAGTAATCAACTACAATTAAAGCTATTTGCTGCCCCACACTGTTTCACTAATTGTTAAAATATTATTACCTCTATGGAATCTGAAGAGTAACGAGATTTTTTGTTTCTGCTTGTTCTGAGTGATTCTCTGGAAATCCTGCGACATCGTCGCCATACATTGGACACTGAAGTCCCATGAGTTAAATGGTCCTTTTTCAAATCCTCTTTCTCAGACAAGGCATCACTACTGATATTCCAAGTAGCAGAGTTATTTCTGCAAACATGCTTTGCGCCTTTTCCTTTTAGAAGGTCTTTTCTGCAACCACTGCAAAATTGCTTTCTCTCAGAAAGGTGTTGGTTCCCTTTACCACCAACATCGTCACTGCAGGCAGAGGATGCTGGGCAGAAGGATGAAGAATAGGGATTGCACATCAAGTGAGAGTATGACACCTGCCTTTTTCCGTGTATGACATCAAAGAGATCAAGTGACGATTCCTCATCCTTTGAGGAGATCTCTTCAAAAGATCCACTGGGGTCTCCTGGTTGATGTTGCAATGTTGGAGAAAGACCACTTTTACAGTAGCTGCTTCTTGCTTTGTCTTGGAGCCATGCCAGGACACTTGCAGAAGGTATATATTCTTCAGCTGACTCAAGGGAAACATCACTTTTCAATAGCTCACACACCTTTTCTTCATTTAATGGCTCTGTTGAACTAATGGGCTCATTTTCTTTATTAGTTGCATTCTTTTCTTCCATTCCACATTGACGAACAAGTCTACTTGGGCTCCTGTGCAATGGAGACTTTTCAGACACCTCAGGCACAAACTCATTTGCTAGAAACTTACAGCTTTTATTGTTTTTGCTGAGCAGGCTGTCCACTTTGCCAAGCCTGCCTGGGCAGCGCAAAGCCTCATCTTTCGTTCTAGTTTCAAACCCAGTTTCTGGAAATTTGTTTGAATCCTGCAAAATTCTTTGTGACTTGCTTGGAAGAGTACGTTCTTCTGGAACTTCAGTTTTCTTGATTATTTTGTCAGCTTCAAATGGGCCATAAAAGGGCACCCCACTATCACAGGCACTAACAGACCACACTTCACATTGAATACCATCTTCTACCTTTTTTTTAGGTGTGTTATACAAGGGAACAGTTGCTTCGAATGACCTCCACACATTGATTGAAGGTGCTCCTTCACTGCACTCTATCCTTATCTTTTCCTTTTGTAAAGCATAGCCACCTGTTTTGGTGCTCTTGGCTGTAACAGCTGTTTCTTCTGTCTCATTAGACTCTCCTTGTAATCCTTGTTGCAGGCCTCTTTCTTGGAGGATCTCAACAGGGTTAGAGGCTGATTCAGTACCAGGGGGCTGCTGGTGCCTTATTACAGCTGCTTGACTGCTACATGCCGTAGTTTCAGTAACCACATCAGTCCTTTTGGGTTGGGTTGGATTGGTTTCACTTGTGTCTGTTTGGACTTCTGAATTAGTCACATTTCTTCGGAAGGGATAGTGCCGGAATCGGGCAGAGTGATAAAACGCCGGTCGAGCGACAAAAGAATTAAAATAGGGTCTCCTCAAATTCGTGTGAGCCATTGGTGACTGTGGGCCATAGCTTCTTGGGAATGGCATGGGACACACAGGGTAATACAAACTACCACCAATTTCTAACAGGAAAAGAGACAATAATTACTTTCATATAACCAATAATTAATCCCTACAAACAAATTGCAAGGTTCTTAATCCACACCACAATTCTACCTAGCATTTTGGGAACTGAAAATTCCAAGTAATTTTAAAGGAGACATTCCTTCACATAACAGTAATGTTTATGGCCAGCACCTGACAAATATTAAATTTAAACAAATCAGAAAGTCAAACAAAATGGTAACAAAAGGAGGCAAGTTGCAATGTCAAACAGATGTGACAATGGAAGAATTCAAATCAGAATTGCATCCCCTTAATGGAAAATTAGTTTGGCCACTACTTAATTAATTTTGGGATATGGATGTCACCAAAGTTAGCATTTACTACCCATCACTAGATGATGTTGGTCGAGTGTTAGTGACATAAAGCTCAAAAACCAATCTTGTAGAAGACACCATAACTATGCTTACTGTGCTTAATTTTATTCGTTACACTGGGTCCATTGTCTCAAGTGCTTTGAGAATTCAAGCAGTGCCTCAGATTTAGATGTTGTCCAAGTACATACCTCCATACATAGTTAACACCACCATCATGCTCTTGGTGAGAACAAAATCTTAACTGTTCGCCCTGTGTACTCAAACCCATCTCAGGTTTTAAATGTTTCAGTAATGGGATCAAGATTCTCACCATCCACCTCATCGATGAGTTGAAGGGCTTATTTCTGTGCAGGCAACACGTGGCCAAATCCAGATGGTACTAGACACTGAATAGAATCTGCTGGTGCTTCAGAAGGATCCAGCCATCCCACAAATGTATTTTGATACAGGCAAGTGCTGCAAATGGGCTTAGAAAAACTATCTGAATTTAGAACATCAAACCTAACAGCAGAATACAGGCTTTTTGCACAAAGTTGTGCCAACCTTAAACCTATTCCAAGATCAATCTAACCCTTCCCTCCCACACAGCCCTCTATCTTTCTATCATCCATGTGCCCAAGAGTTTCTGAAATGACCCCGTGTAGTAGAGGTTTATAAGATTGAGAGGCATAGATAGACAAGACAGACAATATCTTTTCCCCAGGGTTGAAGTGCCCATTGCCGGGGGCATATACTTAAGGTGAGAGGTGCAAGTCCAAAACAGTTGTGAGGGGCAAAGTTTTTTTTTTGAAAAAACTGAGTGCCTGGAATGTGCTGCCAGGGTTTGTGGTAGAGTTAGATACTTTAGGGACATTTTTTAAAGAGACATTTAGATAGGCACATGGATGTGAGGAAAATGAAAGATAAGGACATTGTGTGAGAGGGGATTACTTAGCCATTTGATTTCTAATTTAATTGGATGAGCACATTGTGGACAGAAAGGCCTGTTGCTGTGCCATGTTCTACCACCCCTGTCAGTGCAGATGACAGTGGGGGGGGGGGGGGCCTGACCCAGAGGCAGCCAGTCTATATCAACATTTAAACGATGGACAGCGCAATGTGTCCCTGGGCATGACCCAATAAACACCAAGTCACCTTCCAGTTAAACAAATGACAAAGCTACGACCTACCTCCGGCCAAAGAGACGACCACTCCCTTTCGATTGTTTACACGACAGTACACTGATCGTCAGGAGTAAGAGTGGTGGTCCCAGACACTCAAACCAGAGCCCTTCACCTCCTGCATCCTCCCTTAACTACCAGTGCTGAACGCAGGTTAAAGGCTGAACTGAACCCGGGATAGAGCGGCGTTTATACAATTAATCCGTTGATTATGAATCCACTGCAACAATTAAAATAAACGCATGAATCAAGCGATTAAAGTGACAGATGAAATTAACCGCTAGAGGAACTCAACGGGCCGAATAGCGTCGGCGATGGCAGAGGGACGTTCAACCGTATATGAACCGAGTCTCGATGCAGCTGACTACCCCTCTGCCTCCACAGACACTGGGCAACCCACTGAGTGTTGTTTTGTACTCAAGATCCCAGCGCCTGTGGCTTCTCGTGTCACCAGCGTTTTAACAAACCACACATCTGCCATCTCACAGTTACATGAGAATACACATCTCTCCTCTCAAAAATGTATGCGACGGCGAATCTACTCACCTACAGTCGGGTAGAAGTACGGGTGGAAGGAGGGAGGGTGCATGAAATGAGACACGGGAGGTACAAACATCTGTGGTGGCGGCAGTGGCTGGAAGAAGAAGGAGCGGTTCTGATTGGGCGGGAGGCCATCTTCCGTCCTCTGGTAGCTTGGTGAAGAATTCATAGCGACTCGTGACAAGCAAACAATTAAAGTTAAAATCCAACTATCTGGGATCCGTGGCAGATTCATCGGAGCTCCAACTGGAAAAAAAAGTGAAATATATAGAGAACTTCCAAACCCATTACTAAACACACTTCCACACAATAGGAAATAAGATTATTTTAAATATAAACACCTAGGAGCAATTCTGGTCGTGATTTTGAAACAGCAAACACACCATGTACTTCAAACTCCGTATTTAAACCAAAGACTAGAGAGAAAGCAAATATCATTCGCTTTGGAAACCCCCCATCAGCCTGATCCTCACACAGAACAACCTTCCCTACCTTAGTTCGCCGAGAACCGTGCATTTATCAATTAGCGGCCAACAAGCAGCCAGTCAGGTGAATCCTTTAATTTCACTGACAGCTCTGACTCTCCACTCCCTGCGCTTTATGCTGACCACTCCGACTTCATGCAGTAGTTATGGCTACGGCTTATTCCACAACTTTCTGGCGTTACTTTCAGACAAACGTGACGGTGGTGTAAATGTTCAACAGGTGTGGAAACTTTATGCCTTCTACTACCGAGAACTGCTTCTTGCCAACGGAAGTAACTGTGATTAGGTCAAACTAAGAGTAATTAGAAACAATTTCAGATTTTTATTTTGGATTTCCAGCCGCCACATTTTTTTCTTTTATCCATTTTGTTCAATTGCCCCGTCACTATGGTCAACATTTCTGATGATTGGATCTTGTGTAACTTTTCGTTGGACCTGCATTGTCTTGCACACCTTGTAACCCTTCCCTGCTGTACTGCTGGCAATTCATCTTTAAATTGGTTTAAAGTTATAGTCATATAGAAGTACAGCACAGAAACAAGCCCTTCAGCCCATCTAGTCTGTGCTGAACCATTTAAACTGCATCCTCCCATCAACCTGCACCTGGACCATAGTCCTCCACACCCAATCATTGTGTCATTGGCAAATCTGATGATCCAGTTAACCACATTATAATTTCAGATCATTGATATAAATGACAAACAACAACAGATCCAGCAAACATCCTCGAGGCACTCTACTAGTCACAGGCCTCCAGTCAGAGAGGCAACATCTACTACCACTCCTTGGCTTCTCTCACAAAGCCAATGTCTAATCCAATTTACTACCTCATTTTGAATGTTGAATAACTGGACCTTATTAATCTACCTCCCATGTGGGAGCTCGCCTCCCAAGCCTTGCTAAAGTCCATCAACTGCCTTGCTTACATTAAGTTTCCTGGTAAATGCCTCAAAAAACTCTATAAGATTGGTTAGACATGACTTTTCTGACCCACACTTAGCTATACTGATGATTCCTAATCCATCCATGTCCATCCAAATACTCATACATCTAGAACTTTACAATACCTTCCAATAACTTTCCCATTACTGATATCAGCCTCACTGGCCTATAATTTCTTGGTTTATTTTTAGAGCCTTTCTTAAACAGCTGAACACATTAGCTATTTTCTAATCCTCTGGTATTTTTTACCTGTCACTAAGGATGATTCAAATATCTCTGCTAGGGCACCTGCAATTTTTGCACTTGCCTCCCATAGGGTCTGAGGGAACACCTTGTCAGGCTCTAGGGATTTAACCACCCTAATTTGCCTCAAGACAGCATAGGAGGAGAATTAGGTTATTCAGCCTATTGATCCTCTTCCACCAGAGCTGATTTATGATCCGTCTCAACCCCATTCTCCTGCCTTCTCCCCATACCCTTTGATGCACTGACTAATCAAGAACCTATCAACCTTCCCTTTAAATATACCCTGGCCTCCACAGCATCTGTAGCAATGAGTTCCACAGATTCACCATCCCCTGACTAACAAAAATTCCTTCTCATCTCTGTTCTAAGTGGATGTTCCTCTATTCTGAGCCTGTGTCCTACGGTGCTAGACTCGCCCACTCCCACTGACCTCCACCTACTAACTCCATTACTACTATATTACTTCCCAACAGTCACCTTACGTACCGCCTAACGTCACTTTATGGACATACAATCAATCGATGTGCATAAGCTGTCTTGTACATTTACATTTGTTGTTTGTTTTTCAGAAGTATTATTGTTATTGTGTTCTTAATCTTTTGTGGGTTTTTTTGTGCTGCATCAGATCCAAAGTAACAATTACTTTGTTCTCCTTCCACTTGTGTACAAGAAATAACATTAAACAATCTTGAATCTTGATCTATAGGAAATATCCTCTCCACATCCATTCTATCCGCCTTTCAATATTCGATAGTTTTCAATAAGATCCCCTCCCATTCTTCTAAACTCCAGAGAGTACAGGCCAGAGCAACGAAATGCTACTCATATGTTAATCCTTTCATTCCCAGAAACAATCCTCATTTCCACCCATATTGCATCAAGCCAGGACAGCATGATATGGAGACCAAACTGTTTGTGGCTCATGTAGCGGCTTCACCCCTCCATGCAGCTGGGTGATCCAAGAGGATCGGAGAGACTGATACAGTTAAGCACCAGCAGTGTTACTGGAATTGCCAGTCCTGACTGGCTGCATCACTGCCTGATACAGGAACTGTACTTCCCTAAATCGCAGGACTCTGCAGAGAGTGGTGCGGACAGCCCAGCTCATCTGTAGATGTGAACTTTCCACTATTCAGGATATTTATAAAGACCATGTGCAAAAAGGGCCCAAAGGATCATTGGGGACCTGAGTCACCCCAACCACAAACTGTTCCAGCTGCTACCATCATAAAAGCCAGGACCAACAGCATAAAAGTCTCTGGGACAGCTTCTTCCACCAGGCTATCAGACTGATTAATTCATGCTGACAACTGTATTTCTATGTTATATTGACTGTCCAGTTGTACATACTATTTATTATAAATTACTATAAATTGCACATTTAGATGGAGACGTAACGTAAAGATTTTTACTCTTCATGCATATAAAGGATTTAAGTAATAAAGTCAATTCAATTCAATTCATTGTACTCAATGTAGGACTGCACCGGATTTCTCCCCGGTTACTCCTGAAGCCTTTCCCATGAGTGGGTATAACTGCGAGGCAGTGCAGATCAGAGTTTTTCTTCTCCTTGATGAGCTGCCAACCACGGCTGATGAGCCCCATCTGCCCAGAGCAACTGGTTTTAAGGCCCCAGTAACCTGTCTTTTCACTTTCTCCTGTAGCTGCAGAGACCGCGTTAGGGAGCTGGCGATGCAGCTCGATGACCTTCGTCTGGTCAGGGAGAGTGAGGAGTTGATAGAGAGGAGTTACAGGCAGGTGGTCACACCGGAGCCACGGGAAGCAGACAAGTGGGTCACAGTCAGAAGAGGGAAGGGGAAGGGTCAGGTACTAGAGAGTACCCCTGTGGCTGTGCCCCTTGACAATAAGTACTCCTGTTTGAGTACTGCTGGGGGGACAGCCCACCTGGGGGAAGCAACAGTGGCCGTGCCTCCGGCACAGAGTCTGGCCCTGTGGCTGAGAAGGGTAGGGAAAGGAAGAGGTTGGCAGCAGTGATAGGGGACTCTATAGTTAAGGGGTCAGACAGGCGATTCTGTGGACGCAAGAAAGAAACTCAGATGGTAGTTTGCCTCCCAGGTGTCAGTGCCAGGGATGTTTCAGATCACGTCCACGATATCCTGAAGTGGGAAGGAGAACAGCCAGAGGTCATGGTACATATTGGTACCAACGACATAGGTGGGAAAAGGGAAGAGGTCCTGAAACAGACTACAGGGAGTTAGGAAGGAAGTTGAGAAGCAGGACCGTAAAGGTAGTAATCTCGGGATTACTGCCTATGCCACGCGACAGTGAGAAAAGGAATAGAATGAGGTGGAAGATAAATGCGTGGCTGAGGGATTGGAGCAGGGGGCAGGGATTCAGATTTCTGGATCATTGGGACCTCTTTTGGGGCAGGTGTGACCTGTACAAAAAGGACGTGTTGCACTTGAATCCCAGGGGACCAATATCTTGGCGCGGAGGTTTGCTAAGGCTACTGGGGAGAGTTTAAACTAGAATTGTTGAGGGGTGGGAACTGAACAGAAAGACAGAGGAAGAGGCAATTGGCTCACAAATAGAGAAAGCTTGGAGATGGTGAGAGAGGCATATTAGGCAGGTGATAGAGAAGGGATGCGCTCAGACCTATGGTTTGAGATGTGTCTATCTTAACGCAAGCAGTGTTGTGAACAAAGTGGATGAGCTTAGAGCGTGGAACCGTACTTGGAGCCATTACAGAGACTTGGATGGCTCAAGGACAGGAATGGTTACTTCAAGTGCCGTGTATTAGATGTTTCAGAAGGACCAGGGAGGGAGGAAAAAGAAGTGGGGGCGTGGCACTTTTGATCAGAGATAGTGTCAGGGCTGCAGAAAAGGTGGACGCCATGGAGGGATTGTCTATGGAGTCTCTCTGGGTGGAGGTTAGGAACAGGAAGGGGTCAATAACTTTACTGGGTGTTTTTTATAGGCTGCCCAATAGAAACAGGGATATCGGGGAGCAGATAGGGAAACGGATCCTGAGAAGGTGTAATAATAACAGATTGTATTGATGGGAGATTTTAATTTCCCAAATATCGATTGGCATCTCCCTACAGCAAGGGGTTTAGATGGGGTTGAGTTTGTTAGATGTGTTCAGGAAGGTTTCTTGACACAATATGTAGATAAGTCTACAAGAGGAGAGGCTGTACTTGATTTGGTGTTGGGAAATGAACCTGGTCAGGTGTCAGATCTCTCAGTGGGAGAGCATTTTAGAGATAGTGATCATAATTCTATCTCCTTTACAATAGCATTGGAGAGAGATAGGAACAGACATTTAGAAAAGTGTTTAATTGGAGTAAGGGGAATCATGAGGCTATCAGGCAGGAAATTGCAGGCTTAAATTTCTCTATTTCCTGAGGAGACTAAGGTCCTTTAACATCTGTCGGACGATGCTGAGGATGTTCTACGAGTCTGTGGTGGCCAGTGCTATCATGTTTGCTGTTGTGTGCTGGGGCAGCAGGCTGAGGATAGCAGACACCAACAGAATCAACAAACTCATTCGTAAGACCAGTGATGTTGTGGGGATGGACTCTCTGACGGTGGTGTCTGAAAAGAGGATGCTGTCCAAGTTGCATGCCATCTTGGATAATGTCTCCCATCCACTACATAATGTACTGGTTGGGCACAGGAGTACATTCAGCCAGAGACTCATTCCACCGAGATGCAACACAGAGCGTCATAGGAAGTCATTCCTGCCTGTGGCCATCAAACTTTACAACTCCTCCCTTGGAGGGTCAGACACCCTGAGCCAATAGGCTGGTCCTGGACTTATTTCCTGAAATAATTTACATATTATTATTTAATTATTTATGGTTTTGTATTGCTATATCTATACTCTATTCTTGGTTGGTGCAACTGTAACGAGACCCAATTTCCCTCGGGATCAATAAGGTATGACTATGACTATGACTAGAGAAGATCCTGAGAAGCAGGATTTATGAACATTTGGAGAGGTATAATATGATTAGGAATAGTCAGCATGGCTTTGTCAAGGGCAGGTCGTGCCTTACGAGCCTGATTGAATTTTTTGAGGATGTGACTAAACGCATTGATGAAGGAAGAGCAGTTGATGTTGTGTATACGGATTTCAGCAAGACATTTGATAAGGTACCCCATGCAAGGCTTATTGAGAAAGTAAGTGTTAGATGTGAGGAGGATGCTAAGAGGATGCAGGGTGACTTGGATAGGTTAGGTGAGTGGGCAAATTCATGGCAGATGCAATTTAATGTGGATAAATGTGAGGTTATCTACTTTGGTGGCAAAAACAGGAAAACAGTTTATTATTTGAATGGTGGCTGATCAGGAAAAGGGGAGGTGCAACAAGACCTGGGTGTCATTATGCACCAGTCATTGAAAGTGGGCATGCAGGTACAGCAGGCGGTGAAAAAGGCAAATGGTATGCTGGCATTCATAGCAAGAGGATTCGAGTACAGGAGCAGGGAGGTACTACTGCAGTTGTACAAGGCCTTGGTGAGACCACACCTGGAGTATTGTGTGCAGTTTTGGTCCCCTAATCTGAGGAAAGACATTCTTGCCATAGAGGGAGTACAAGAAGGTTCACCAGATTGAGTCCTGGGATGGCAGGACTTTCATATGATGAAAGACTGGATCGACTAGGCTTATATTCGTTGGAATTTAGAAGATTGAGGGGGGGATCTTATTGAAACATATAAAATCCGAAAGGGATTGGACAGGCTAGATGCAGGAAGATTATTCCCGATGTTGGGGAAGTCCAGAACGAGGAGTCACAGTTTAAGGATAAAGGGGAAGCCTTTTAGGACCGAGATTAGGAAATCTTCTTCACACAGAGGGTGGTGAATCTGTGGAATTCTCTGCCACAGGAAACAGTTGAGGCCAGTTCATTGGCTATATTTAAGAGAGAGTTAGATATGGCCCTTGTGGCTAAAGGGATCAGGGGGTATGGAGGGAAGGCTGGTACAGGGTTCTGAGTTGGATGATCAGCCATGAGCATACTGAATGGCGTTGCAGGCTCAAAGGGCCGAATGGCCTACTCCTGCACCTATTTTCTATGTTTCTATGTTTCTATATTGTCATATACAAACAAGAGAAAATCTGCAGATGCTGGAAATCCAAACAACATTTACACAATGCTGGAGGAACTCACATCGACAGTGATGAAATGCTTTGAGAGGTTGGTCATGACTAGACTGAACTCCTGCCTCAGCAAGGACCTGGACACATTGCAATTTGCCTATCACCATAATAGGTCAATGGCAGATGAAATCTCAATGGCTCTCCACATGGCTTTAGACCACCTGGACAACACAAACACCTATGTCAGGATGCTGTTCATCAACTATACTCAGCATTTAATACTATCATTCCCACAATCCTGATTGAGAAGTTGCAGAACATGGGTCTCTGTACCTCTCCTTGCAATTGGATCCTTGACTTCCTAACCAGAAGACCACGATCTGTGTGGATTGGTGATAACATCTCCTCCTTGCTGACGATCAACACTGGTGCACCTCAGGGTGTGTACTTAGCCCACTCTCTATATACACATGACTGCGTGGCTATGCATAGCTCAAGTACCATCTATAAATTTGCTGATGATATAACCATTGTTGATAGAATCTCAGGTGGTAATGGGAGGGTGTACAGGGGTGAGATATGCCAAATAGTGGAGTGGTGCTGCAGCACAACCTGGCACTCAACGTCGGTAAGACAAAAGAGCTGATTACGGACTTCAGGAAGGGTAAGATGAAGGAACACATGCCAATCCTCATAGAGGGATCAAATGTGGAGAGAATGAATAGTAAACGCGAGGAATTCTGCAGATGCTGGAAATTCAAGCAACACACATCAAAGTTGCTGGTGAACGCAGCAGGACAGCCAGCATCTCTAGGAAGAGGTACAGTCGACGTTTCAGGCCGAGACCCTTCATGGTTTCAAGTTCCTGGGTGTCAAGATTTCTGAGGATCTAATCTGGTCCCAACATGTCAATGTAGTTATAAAGAAGGCAAGACAGCAGCTATACTTCATTCGGAGTTTGAAGAGATTTGGCATGTCAACAAATACACTCAAAAACTTCTATAGTTGTACCTTGGAGAGCATTCTGACAGGCTGCATTACAATCTGGTATGGAGGGGCTACTGCACAGGACCGGAAGAAGCCGCAGAGGGTTGTAAATCTAGTTAGCTCCATCTTGGGTACTAGCCTACAAAGTACCCAGGACACCTTCAAGGGGCGGTGCCTCAGAAAGGCAGCATCCATTATCAAGGACCTGCAGCACCCAGGGCATGCCTTTTTCGCACTGCTACCATCAGGTAGGAGGTACAGAAGCCTGAAGGCTCACACTCAGCGATTCAGGAACAGCTTCTTCCCCTCTGCCATCCGATTCCTAAATGGACATTTAGCCCTTGGATACTACCTCACTTTTTTTAATACACAGTATTTCTGGTTTTTTAAATTTTTAATATCTATTCGATATACATATACTGTAATTGATTTGCTTGTTTATTTATTATTTTTTAAAATTTTATTCATTTTTTTTCTCTCTTCTGGATTGTTTATTGCATTGAATTGAACTGCTAACTAAGTTAACAAATTCCATGTCACATGCCGGTGATAATAAACCTGATTCTGATTCTGAACTCAGCAGTCCAGGCAGCATCTATGGAGAAGAGTACAATGGACGTTTCGGGCCAAGTTACTGCATCAGGACTGGGGAAATAGCGACTGTACTCTCTTCCATAGATGCTGCTTACTTTACTGATTTCCTCCAGCATTGTGTGTGAATATTGTTAGATAGAACACAGTACATGGTCCTCACAGAGTAAACAGAAAACATGGGAAGACTAAATACAACTCAAAATGCAATTAGCACAAAACAGATCAGAAAACTTTACTGAGGGGTCCAGCAGTCAGCGGATAGATTGGCAAATCACTCAGAGATAAAAGGAAAAAAATTTGTGTGATGTTGACTGGAATGGAGAGTGAAGCTGTTTACTTGAATTTGTTTTCCTTAAAGCAGAGGACAATGATTGGGACCTGACAGGGCGATGCAGAATTTTAAGGGGCATTGCACATAAAATGCTGGAGGAACTCAGGAAACCATGCTGCATCCAGAGAGATTTATTCCCCTCAATAAGAAGAATTCTAAAGGCAGGATGACTTCCGGTCAAGAGAGCGCCTGTGTACAATGCTCCCACAGCTGACATCTTCTAGATAGACCATGAAACCATTTATTTCACTTATGTCTTTTGTGTTTGCTTTTCATCTTGAATGTGATTCTGGAACTGATGCTTGGCAGTTAGGAGATCGTTAGGCTGTTTCATCACTCTGCAGTCTCCGAGAGGATTCTGGGAGGCGCAGGTGGCATACGCTAACCTTGTGGCGAGAAGGCGAGAAGGCTGTAGGACGGCTCACAAGCCGATGATCAACTACATTTTGCCAATTATAGCTTCCATTGTTCACCAATTAAAGTGATGAGGGAGACTGAAACATCGAGATGAATGCACAAGTGGAGCGCAGGCTGCCTGCCTTTTGATCACTGGTGGGACCACTCTGTTGCTGGAGAGGTGGGATTGTCTGCTGTCGGAGAGGGGAGAGTGCCTTTTGATCGCTGGTGGAATTGCTCTGCTGCCAGAGACAGGAGAGCCTGCCGCTGGGCCCAGAAATTCTTACCCAGGTTTTCTGTATTTTGGATATGGACTTAGACAACGGACATTTTCTTCAGTCTTATAGTTTTTTTATCTTCTGAGTTTTCACCCAATCTTTCTTATATTTTTGTGTGCAGGAGAGGGGGATTTGAAGGTCGATGTGTCTGTTACGTTTTTACAAACAAGAAAAATCTGCAGATGCTGGAAATCCGAGCAACATACACAAAATGCTGGAGGAACAAGGCAGGCCAGGCAGCATTAATGGAAAAACATTCGGTCGATATTTAGGCCCGATCGTCACAAAAGAGAGGGCACACAAGGAAGCCAAAGCAAGTGGGAAGATAGAGGATTGGGAAGCACTTAAAAACTTGTAGAAGAAAACTAAGAAGGTCATGAGAAAGGAAAAGATAAACTATGAAAGGAAGCTGGCAACTAATACCAAAACGAGATACTGAAAGCTTTTTTACGTATATAAAGGGTAAAAGGGTAGATATAGGACCAATAGAAAATGACGCTGGAGATATTGTAAGGAGAGACACAGAGATGGCAGAGGAACTGAATACATATTTTGTATCAGTCTTCACAGTGGAAGACATCTGCAGTATACCGGACATTCGGACATTCAAGATTCAAGGAAGCAAAAAGGAAATTATAGACCTGTTAGCTTGACATCGGTGGTTAGAAAGTTGTTGGAGTCAATTGTCAAGGATGAGGTTACGGAGTACCTGGAGGCATATGACAAGATAGGCAGAACTCAGCATGCATCAAAGTTGCTGGTGAACTCAGCAGGCCAGGCAGCATCTCTAGGAAGAGGTACAGTTGACGTTTCAGACCGAGACCCTTCGTCTGGACTAACTGAAAGAAGAGCTAGTAAGAGATTTGAAAGTGGGAGGGGGAGGGGGAGATCCAAAATGATAGGAGAAGACAGGAGGGGGAGGGATGGAGCCAAGAGCTGGACAGGTGATTGGCAAAAGGGATATGAGAGGATCATGGGACAGGAGGCCCAGGGAGAAGGAAAAGGGGGAGGGGGGGAAAAACCCAGAGGATGGGCAAGGGGTATAGTCAGAGGGACAGAGGGAGAAAAAGGAGAGCGAGAGAAAGAATGTGTGTGTATAAATAAATAACGGATGGGGTACGAGGGGGAGGTGGGGCATTTGTGGAAGTTAGAGAAGTCAATGTTCATGCCATCAGGTTGGAGGCTATCCAGACAGAATATGAGGTGTTGTTCCTCCAACCTGAGTGTGGCTTCATCTTCACAGTAGAGGAGGCCGTGGATAGACATATCAGAATGGGAATGGGATGTGGAATTAAAATGTGTGGTCACTGGGAGATCCTGCTTTCTCTGGCAGACAGAGCGTAGGTGTTCAGTGAAACGATCTCCCAGTCTGCGTCGGGTCTCGTCAATATATAGAAGGCCGCATCAGGAGCACCGGACGCAGTATATCACCCCAACCAACTCACAGGTGAAGTGTCGCCTCACCTGGAAGGACTGTCTGGGGCCCTGAATGGTGGTAAGGGAGGAAGTGTAAGGGCATGTGTAGCACTTAGAAACCATAGAAAAACTACAGCACAGGAACAGGCTTGTTCCGCTTACAAAGTTAAGTGCCAGGAGGGTATATGATCAGCCATGATCTCAGAATGGCGGTGCAGGCTCGAAGGGCCGAATGGTCTACTTCTGCACCTATTGTCTATTGTCTATTGTCTGTTGAGGGAGATCAGTGGGGAAGGATGGGGGGGCGACGAGTGGACAAGGGAGTCGCGTAGGGAGCGATCCTTGTGGAAAGCAGAGGTGGGAGGGGGAGGGAAAGATGTGCTTAGTGGTGGGATCCCGTTGGAGGTGGCGGAAGTTAAGGAGAATAATATGTTGGACCCGGAGGCTGATGGGGTGGTAGGTGAGGACCAGGGGAACCCTATTCCTAGTGGGGTGATGGGAGGATGGAGTGAGAGCAGATGTGCATGAAATGGGGGAGATGTGTTTGAGAGCAGAGTTGATGGTGGAGGAAGGGAAGCCCCTTTCTTTAAAAAAGGAGGACATCTCCCTCGTCCTGGAATGAAAAGCCTCATCCTGAGAGCAGATGCGACGGAGCCGGAGGAATTGCGAGAAGGGGATGGCATTTTTGCAAGAGACAGGGTGAGAACAGGAATAGTCCAGATAGCTGTGAGTCAGTAGGCTTATAGTAGACATCAGTAGATAAGCTGTCTCCAGAGATAGAGACAGAAAGATCTAGAAAGGGGAGGAAGGTGTTGGAAATGGACCAGGTAAACTTGAGGGCAGGGTGAAAGTTGGAGGCAAAGTTAATGAAGTCAACGAGCTCAGCATGCGTGCAGGAAGCAGCGTCAATGCTGTCGTCGATGTAGCGAAGGAAAAGTGGGGGACAGATACCAGAATAGGTTTGGAACATAGATTGTTCCACAAAGCCAACAAAAAGACAGGCATAGCTAGGACCCATACACCTTTAGTTTGGAGGAAGTAGGAGGAGCCAAAGGAGAAATTATTAGGAGTAAGGACTAATTCTGCTAGACGGAGCAGAGTGGTGGTAGAGGGGAACTGATTAAGTCTGGAATCCAAAAGTAGCGGAGTGCTTTGAGACCTTCCTGATGGGGGATGAAAGTATATAGGGACTGGACATCCATGGTGAAAATAAAGCGGTGGGGGCCAGGGAACTTAAAATCATCGAAAAGTTTAAGAGCGTGAGAAGTGTCACGAACATAGGTAGGAAGGGATTGAACAAGGGGGGATAAAACCGTGTCGAGGTATGCACAAACGAGTTTGGTGGGCCAGGAGCAAGCTGAGACAATAGGTCTGCCAGGACAGGCAGGTTTGTGGATCTTGGGTAGGAGGTAGAAACGAGAAGTGCGAGGTGTGGGAACTATAAGGTTGATAGCATTGGATGGGAGATCCCCTGAGTGGATAAAGACGGTGATAGTGTTGAAGGAAAATCCTGCTTGACAAACCTATTGCAAATTTTTGAGGAAATTACAAGTAGGCTAGACAAGGGAGATGCAGTTGTTCTTTAGGAGGTCACCTGATGTGATTTTCCCGCTGATGTGAGGTCACGTGATGACATGTGCCCCGTGACTATATAAGGGTCAACCCAGGTGACGCAGTTGGTTTTTGAGTTTGTAGATTTCCAGGTAGAACGTGCTGTATCTCCGTTTCTGTTGCATGTTTGTTTTTGGAGATGCAGTTTCATTTTTAAAACTGTTGTGCGTTCTGTTGCAAAATACCTTATTATTTGGACTGGAAATATTTGCTAGATGTGTTGATTTACCCAATTCCAACATTCGAAGGGAGAGTGAAGAATTTACCGAAGTTACAGAATCGAAGGATCGAGAGCAGTCGGCATCATTTGGCAGTTTAATAAAGGACCGACCTTATTGAGGCTTTGTGAGAGGAGTAGCTACCTGCATCGAGATAACTCTTGCCAAAAAGAGCAAAGAGTTCATGCAAAAAGGAATTCTCTCTAAAGGAATTTAAGGTCAGTCGATTTAAACTGTTTATTTTCGGCACCGTGAATCCTGTGGACAGAACCAGCAGTAAAGTTGCGTCTGTGAAGAAATCCTTCTCCAGAGAAGTCTCTCCCAATTGAATGTGTAAATCTGTTGGACTTTCGAAGTTATCGCTTTAAGAACTATATCTGACTGCATCGCCTTAAGAACTGTTTTTGCATTTAACGCTTTAAGAACCAGAGCCAAGTGACGAGTTGGTGAATGGCTGCCTATCTGTTAACATCCGGTTAAAGTTTTTGTTTGTTTTTTTTTCCTTATCCTTTATCCGTGTTTAATAAATGTTAAGTAATTTTTATATAACCTGTCTCGATTGAATTCATTGTTGCCGGTTACGTAACACAGTGGATGTTGTATATTTGGATTTTCAGAAGGCCCTTGACAAGGTGCCACACATGAGGCTGCTTGACAAGATAAGAGCCCATGGAATTATGGGAAAGTTACATACGTGGATAGAGCGTTGGCTGATTGGCACGAAACAGAGAGTGGGAATAAAGGGATCCTATTCTGGTTGGTTGCCGGTTACCAGTGGTGTTCCACAGGGCTCCGTGTTGGGGCTGCTTCTGTTTACGTTGTACATCAACAATTTGGATTATGGAATAGATGGCTTTGTGGTTAAGTTTGCTGATGATACAAAGATAGGTGGAGGGGCTGGTAGAGCTGAGGAAACAGAGGGTCTATAGAGAGTCTTGGATAGATTGGGAGAATGGGCAAAGAAGTGGCAAATGAAATACAATGTTGGAAAGTGTATGGTTATGCACTTTGGCAGAAGAAATAAACGGGCGGACGATTATTTAAATGGGGAGATAATGCAAAGTTCTGAGATGCAATGGGACTTGGGAGTCCTTGTGCAGGATACCCTTAAGGTTAACCTCCAGGTTGAGTCAGTGGTGAAGAAGGCGAATGCAATGTTGGCATTCATTTCTAGAGGAATAGAGTATAGGAGCAGGGATGTGATGTTGAGGCTCTATAAGGCAGCTGGATGACCTTCAACTCATAAGGGAGAATGAGGCAGTCATAGATGAGAGCTACAGGGAGGTAGTCACACCGAGGCTGTCGGAAGCAGGTCGTTGGGTGACAGTCAGAGGGGGGAAAGCGAAGGTGAGCAGACAGGTAGTGCAGAGCACCCCTGTAGCCATCCCCCTGAATAATAAGTTTACCATCCTGGATACTGTCGGCGGGGACGACCGACCAGGTGTGAGCCACGGTGGCAGGGCCTCAGGCACTGAGTCTGACCCTGTGGTGCAGAAGGGTAGGACGGAGAAGGGGAGAGCTGTCGTCATTGGAGACTCTATAGTCAGGGGAGCAGACAGGAGATTTTATGGACGTGAGAAGGACACCCGCATGGTTTGTTGCCTCCCGGGTGCCAGGGTCCGGGATATCTCTGACCGGGTGCATGACATCCTGGTACGAGAGGGAAAGCAACCAGAAGTCGTGATACATGTTGGGACCAACGACATAGGCAGGAAGAGGGACGAGGCCCTGAAGTGTGAGTTTCGGGAATTAGGCAGAAGGCTGAAGAACAGGACCTCAAGGGTGACGTTCTCAGGATGCTGCCAGTGCTACATGACAGAGATGGTAAGAATTGGAGGAGATGGCATTTGAATGTGTGGCTGAGGAGTTGGTGCAGGGAGCAAGGTTTTAGATTTTTAGATCATTGGGATCTCTTCCGGGGAAGGTGGGACCTGTACAGATTGGATGGGTTGCACCTGAACTCGAGGGGGAGCAATATCCTTGCAGGTAGGTTTGTTAGCATGGTTCGGGAGGGTTTAAACTAATTTGCGAGGGGGATGGGACCCAGAGCGATAGAGCAGTGAAAGAAGTGTATGGAGTAAAGCCAGATCTAACATACAGAGAGGCTTTGAGGAAAGAGAAGCAGAATAAACGGTGTAAAGACAGTAAGGTAGAAGGGCTGAAATGTGTGTACCTCAATGCAAGAAGCATCAGGAACAAAGGTGATGAACTGAGAACTTGGATACATACATGGAATTATGATGTAGTGGCCATTACAGAGACTTGGCTGGCACCAGGGCAGGAATGGATTCTCAATATTCCTGGATTTCAGTGCTTTAAGAGGGATAGAGAGGGCGGAAAAAGGGGAGGAGGGGTGGCATTACTGATCAGGGATACTATTACAGCTACAGAAAGGGTGGGTAATGTAGCAGGATCCTCTTTTGAGTCAATATGGGTGGAAGTCAGGAACAGGAAGGGAGCAGTTACTCTAATGGGGTTAATCTATAGGCCCCCTGGTAGCAGCAGAGATACAGAGGAGCAGATTGGGAGGCAGATTTTGGAAAAGTGCAAAAATAACAGGGTCGTTATCATGGGTGACTTTAACTTCCCTAATATTGATTGGCACCTGATTAGTTCCAAGGGTTTAGATGGGGCAGAGTTTGTTAAGTGTGTCCAGGATGGATTCCTGTCACAGTATGTGGACAGGCCGACCAGGGGGAATGCCATACTGGATCTAGTACTAGGAAATGAACCGGGTCAGGTCACAGATCTCTCAGTGGGTGAGCATCTGGGGGACAGTGACCACCGCTCCCTGGCCTTTAGCATTATCATGGAAAAGGATAGAATCAAAGGGGACAGGAAAATTTTTAATTGGGGAAAGGCAAATTATGAGGCTATAAGGCTAGAACTTGCGGGTGTGAATTGGGATGATGTTTTTGCAGGGAAGTGTACTATGGACATGTGGTCGATGTTTAGAGATCTCCTGTGAGATATAAGGGATAAATTTGTCCCGGTGAGGAAGATAAAGAATGGTAGGGTGAAGGAACCATAGGTGACAAGTGAGGTGGAAAATCTAGTCAGGAAGAAGAAGGCAGCATACATGAGGTTTAGGAAGCAAGGATCAGATGGGTCTATTGAGGAATATAGGGAAGCAAGAAAGGAGCTTAAGAAGGGGCTGAGAAGAGCAAGAAGGGGGCATGAGAAGGCAGCGAGTAGGGTAAAGGAAAACCTCAAGGCATTCTTCAATTATGTGAAGAAAAAAAGGATGACAGGAGTGAAGGTAGGACCGATTAGACATAAAGGTGGGAAGATGTGCCTGGAGGCTGTGGAAGTGAGCGAGGTCCTCAATGAATACTTCTCTTCAGTATTCACCAATGAGAGGGAACTTGATGATGGTGAGGACAATATGAGTGAGGTTAATGTTCTGGAGCATGTTGATATTAAGGGAGAGGAGGTATTGGAGTTGTTAAAATACATTAGGACAGGTAAGTCCCCGGGGCCTGACAAAATATTCCCCAGGCTGCTCCAAGAGGTGAGAGAAGAAATTGCTGAGCCTCTGGCTAGGATCTTTATGTCCTCGTTGTCCACAGGAATGGTACCGGAGGATTGGAGGGAGGCGAATGTTGTTCCCTTGTTCAAAAAAGGTAGTAGGGATAGTCTGGGTAATTATAGATCAGTGAGCCTTACGTCTGTGGTGGGAAAGCTGTTGGAAAAGATTCTTAGAGATAGGATCTATGGGCATTTAGAGAATCATGGTCCAATCAGGGACAGTCAGCATGGCTTTGTGAAGGGCAGATCGTGTCTAACAAGCCTGATAGAGTTCTTTGAGGAGGTGACCAGGCATATAGATGAGGGTAGTGCAGTGGATGTGATCTATATGGATTTTAGTAAGGCATTTGACAAGGTTCCACACGGTAGGCTTACTCAGAAAGTTAGAAGGCATGGGATCCAGGGAAGTTTGGTCAAGTGGATTCAGAATTGGCTTGCCTGCAGAAGGCAGAGGGTGGTGGTGGAGGGAGTACATTCAGATTGGAGGATTGTGACTAGTGGTGTCCCACAAGGATCTGTTCTGGGACCTCTACTTTCCGTGATTTTTATTAACGACCTAGATGTGGGGGTAGAAGGGTGGGTTGGCAAGTTTGCAGACGACACAAAGGTTGGTGGTGTTGTAGGTAGTGTAGAGGATTTTCAAAGATTGCAGAGAGACATTGATAGGATGCAGAAGTGGGATGAGAAGTGGCAGATGGAGTTCAACCCGGAGAAGTGTGAGGTGGTACACTTTGGAAGGACAAACTCCAAGGCAGAGTACAAAGTAAATGGCAGAATACTTGGTAGTGTGGAGGAGCAGAGGGATCTGGGGGTACATGTCCACAGATCCCTGAAAGTTGCCTCACAGGTGGATAGGGTAGTTAAGAAAGCTTATGGGGTGTTAGCTTTCATAAGTCGAGGGATAGAGTTTAAGAGTCGCGATGTAATGATGCAGGCCACACTTGGAGTATTGTGTCCAGTTCTGGTCATCTCACTATAGGAAGGATGTGGAAGCATTGGAAAGGGTAAAGAGGAGATTTACCAGGATGCTGCCTGGTTTAGAGAGTATGCATTATGATCAGAGATTAAGGGAGCTAGGGCTTTACTCTTTGGAGAGAAGGAGACATGATAGAAGTGTACAAGATAATAAGAGGAATAGATAGAGTGGATAGCCAACGCCTCTTCCCCAGGTCACCACTGCTCAATACAAGAGGACATGGCTTTAAGGTAAGGGGTGGGAAGTTCAAGGGGGATATTAGAGGAAGGTTTTTCACTCAGAGAGTGGTTGGTGCGTGGAATGCACTGCCTGAGTCAATGGTGGAGGCAGATACACTAGTGAAGTTTAAGTGACTACTAGACAGGTATATGAAGGAATCTAAGGTGGGGTTTATATGGGAGGCAGGGTTTGAGGGTCGGCACAACATTGTGGGCCGAAGGGCCTGTACTGTGCTGTACTATTCTATGTTCTATGTTCTAAGGCGCTGGTGAGACCTCACTTGGAGTACTGTGGGCAGTTTTGGTCTCCTTATTTAAAAAAGGATGTGCTGACGTTGGGGAGGGTACAGAGAAGATTTACAAGAATGATTCCGGGAATGAGAGGGTTAACATATGAGGAACGTTTGTCCGCTCTTGGACTGTATTCCTTGGAGTTTAGAAGAATGAGGGGGGACCTCATAGAAACATTTCAAATGTTGAAAGGCCAGAGAGTGGTGAATCTATGGAATTTGTTGCCATGGGCGGCAGTGGAAGCCAAGTTATTGGGTGCATTTAAGGCAGAGATTGATAGGTATCTGAGTAGCCAGGGCATCAAAGGTTATGGTGAGAAGGCGGGGGAGTGAGACTAAATGGGAGAATAGATCAGCTCATGATAAAATGGCAGAGCAGACTCGATGGGCTGAATAGCCGACTTCTGCTCCTTTGTCTTATGGTCTTATGGTCTTATGGTGTCAGGGAAGTGAAGTACATGCAGTGAAAATTACGACAGAGAAGGTGCTCAGGAAGCTTAATGATCTGAGGGCGGATAAATCTCTTGGACCTGATGGAATGCCCCCTCGGGTTCTGAAGGAAGCAGCTGGAGAGATTGAGGAGGCATTAACAATGATCTTTCAAGAATCGATAGATTCTGGCATTGCATTGGTTGACCGGAAAATTGCAAATGTTACTCCACTACTTAAGAAGGGTGGGAGGCAGCAGAAAGGAAACTATAGACCTATTAGCCTGACATCAGTGGTTGGGAAGCTTTTGGAATTGATTGTTAGGGATGGGATTATGGAATACCTGGAGGCACATGACAAGATCGGCCAAAGCCAGCATGGTTTCCCGAAAGGAAAATTCTGCCTGACTAACCTACTGCAGTTCTTTGAGGAAATTACAAGCAGGGTAGACAAAGAAGATGTAGTAGATGTGGTGTACTTGGATTTTTAGAAGGCCTTTGACAAGGTGTTGCACATGAGGATGCTTAGCAGGATAAGAGCCCGTGGAATTATAGGGGAGTTACTAGCATGGGTGGAGCATTGGCTGATTGGCAGAAAACAGAGAGCAAGAATAAAGGGATTCTATTCTGTCTGGCTGCCAGTTACCAGTGGAGTTCGACAGGGGTCAATGTTGGGATCGTTGCTTTTTTTCAATGTATGTCAATGATTTGGACTATAGGATTAATGGATTTGTGGCTAAATTTGCTGATGATACAGAGATAGGTGGAGGAACGGGTAGTGTTGAGGAAACAGAGAGCCTGCAGACAGACTTAGATAGTTTAAGAGAATGGGCAAAGAAGTGGCAAATGAAATAAAATGTTGGAAAGTGTATGGTTATGCACTTTGGTGGAAGAAATAAACAGGCAGTCTATTATTTAGATGGAGAGAGAATTCAAAATGTAGAGATGCAAAGGGACCTTGGAGTCCTTGTGCAAGATACCCTGAAGGTTAACCTCCAGGTGAAGAAGGCAAATGCAATGTTGGCATTCATTTCTAGAGGTATAGAATATTAGAGCAGGGATGTGATGTTGAGGCTCTATAAGGCACTTGTGAGACCACACTTGGAGTATTGTGTGCAGTTTTGCGCTCCTTATTTTAGAAAGTATATATTGACATTGGAGAGGGTTCAGAGAAGATTCACGAGAATGATTCCAGGAATGAAAGGGTTACCGTATGAGGAACGTCTGGCAGCTCTTCGGCTGTATTCCCTGGAGCTCAGGAGAATGAGGGAGGATCTCATAGAAACATTCCAACTGTTAAAAGGCCTGAACAGATTATTTCCCATGGTAGGGGAGTCTAGGACAAGAGGGGACGACTTCAGGATTGAAACATAGAAACATAGAAAATAGGTGCAGGAGTAGGCCATTCGGCCCTTCGAGCCTGCACCGCCATTTATTATGATCATGGCTGATCATCCAACTCAGAACCCTGCACCAGCCTTCCCTCCATACCCCCGATCCCCGTAGCCACACGGACCATATCTAACTCCCTCTTAAATATAGCCAATGAACTGGCCTCAACTGTTTCCTGTGGCAGAGAATTCCACAGATTCACCACTCTGTGTGAAGAAGTTTTTCCTAATCTCGGTCCTAAAAGGCTTCCCCTTTATCCTCAAACTGTGACCCCTCGTTCTGGACTTCCCCAACATTGGGAACAATCTACCTGCATCTAGCCTGTCCAATCCCTTTAGGATTTTATACGTTTCAATCAGATCCTCCCTCAATCTTCTAAATTCCAACAAGTACAAGCCCAGTTCATCCAGTCTTTCTTCATATGAAAGTCCTGCCATCCCAGGAATCAATCTGGTGAACCTTCTTTGTACTCCCTCTATGGCAAGGATGTCTTTCCTCAGATTAGGGGACCAAAGCTGCACCCAATACTCCAGGTGTGGTCTCACGAAGGCCTTGTACAACTGCAGTAGTACCTCCCTGCTCCTGTACTCGAATCCTCTCGCTATAAATGCCAGCATACCATTCGCCTCTTTCACTGCCTGCTGTACCTGCATGCCCACTTTCAATGACTGGTGTATAATGACACCCAGGTCTCGTTGCACCTCCCCTTTTCCTAATCGGCCACCACTCAGATAAATAATCTGTTTTCCTATTTTTGCCACCAAAGTGGATAACTTCACATTTATCCACATTAAATTGCATCTGTCATGAATTTGCCCACTCACCCAACCTATCCAAGTCACCCTGCATCCTCTTAGCATCCTCCTCACAGCTAACACTGCCGCCCAGCTTCGTGTCATCCGCAAACTTGGAGATGCTGCATTTAATTCCCTCATCCAAGTCATTAATATATATTGTAAACAACTGGGGTCCCAGCACTGAGCCTTGAAGGATGTCTATTTAGAACTGAGATGCAGAGAAATTATTTTAGTCAAAGGGTAGTAAATCTGTGGAACTTGTTGCCATGAGCGGCTGTGGAGGCCAAGTCATCGGGTGCATTTAAGGCAGAGATAGATAGATTCTTGATTAGCCAGGGCATCAAAGGGTATGGGGTGAAGGCAGGGGAGTGGGAATGACTGGATAAATTGGATCAGCCCATGACTGAATGGTGGAACAGACTTGATTGGCCGAGTGGCCTACTTCTGCTCCTATATCTTATGGTCTTATGATCATGCTACCTTTTGTTTTATTTCTTGGTTTTGTGAATATCTGGAGAAGAAGAATTTCAGATTTGTATGCTTTGATAATAAATGAACCTTTGAACAACCGTGGCTGACAAGGGAGGGCATATAATAGAGCAAAAATAGTAGGATGTTAGAGGATTGGGAAGCTTTTAAGAACCAACAGATGGCAACTAAGAAAGCCATAAAGAACAAAGAGATGGAATACAAAAGTAAGCTAGCCAATAATATTAAAAAAGATACCAAAAGTTTCTTTGGATATATAAGATGTAAATTAGAGGGGAGAGTGGATAGCAGACTACTGTAAAATGATGCTGGAGAGGTAGTAATGGAGGATGAACTGAGTTATATGCTGTGGTTTTGGGGTACTTGGTAGCACACGATAAGACAAGCCATAGTCAGCATGGTTTCTACAAGGGAAAATCTTAGACCATAAGACCAAGATATAGGAGCAAAATTAGGCTATTTGGCCCATCAAGTCAGTTCTGCCTGCCATTCAACATGGCTGATCCTTTTTTCCCTTCCTCAGCCCCACTCCCCAGCCTTCTTATTGTAACCTTTGATGCTATGTCCTATCAAGAACCTATCAACCTAGCCTTAAATACATCCAATGACCTGGTCTCCATAGTTGCCTGTGGTAATAAATTCCACAAATTCACCACCCTCTGGTGAAAGACATTTCCTGCATATCTGTTTTAAATGGACGCCCCTCTATCCTGATGCTGTGCTTTCTTGTCCTAGACTCCCCACCATGGGAAACATCCTTTCCATATCTACTCTGTCGAGGCCTCTCAACTTTCGAAAAGTTTCAATGAGAACCTCCCCCGACCTTATCCTTCTAAATTCCAGTGAGTACAGACCCAGAGCTATTCAAAGATTCAAAGATTCAAAAAACTTTATTGTCATTCTAACCGTACATCAGCTCTGCAGGGCAGAATGAGACAGCGCTTCCCAGGAGCAGTGCAATCATAACATAACAAACGCAACACTAAATAATAAACATAACAATAAGTAATAAAACACAACAGCCAGATGTCAGTTAAAATCAAGTTATAAGTGTCCAGTGCAAGTTAAAAGTGTCCAAAGCAGAGTCAGTTAGAGCAGCTATTTAGCAGTCTGACTGCCTGTGGGAGGAAGCTGTTTAGTAGCCTTGTGGTTTTAGATTTGATGCTCCTGTAACATTTGCGTGATGGCAGAAGAACAAACAGTTCATGGAGAGGGTGTGAGGGGTCTTTAATGATGTACCATGTCTTCTGGAGGCATCAAATCTGAAAGAGGTCTTGCACAGAAGGTAGGGAGACCCCAATAACCTTCTCTGCTCCCCTAACCACCCTCTGGAAGGCTTTTTGGTCGACAACACTGCAGCTGGAGTACCAGGTTGTGATGCAAAAGGTCAGCACACTCTCAACCACACCTCTGTAGAATGTAGTTAAGATGTTAGTGGGGAGTGATGCTTGTTTAAGCTTCCTCAGAAAATGCGATCTCTGTTGGGCCCGTTTCACAATCCCAGTGGTGTTCCTGGACCAGGTGAGATTGTCCGAGATCTGCACCCCAAGGAACTTGATGTTTTCCACTCTCTCCACTGTGGAGCCGCTGATGCTGAGGGGTGTGTGCTCAGGGTGAGACCGTCTGAAATCGACGATCACCTCTTTGGTTTTGGTGACATTAAGCATCAAGTTGTTATCCCTGCACCAGCTCTCTAGGTGTTTGACCTCCTCCCTGTACATTGTTTCATCATTTTTGCTGATGAGCCCCACCACTGTGGTATCATCTGCAAATTTAATGATCAGGTTCTCCTTGAATCTGGCTGCACAGTCATGTGTTAGCAGCGTAAACAGCAATGGGATAAGCACACAGCCTTGTGGGGATCCAGTGCTCAGTGTGATGGAGTCAGAGATGTTCCTGCCAACACAGACTGACTGTGGTCTCTCTGTCAGGAAATCCAGAATCTAGCGACACATGGCAGTGTTAAGGCCAAGCAGCGACAGTTTCTCCACTAGTCTCTGCAGGATGATGGTATTGAACGCTGAACTGAAATCAATGTATAGGATTCTGACATAAGTGTCTTTGTTGTCCAAGTGAGAGAGAACTGTGTGCAGTGTGGTGGATATTGCGTCCTCTGTAGAGTGATATGGACGATAAGCAAACTGTAGAGGATCCAGTGATGAGGGGAGGCTGGCTGTGATATGAGGCTTGACAAGCCGTTCAAAACATTTCATCACCATGGGGGTCAGGGCAACGGAACTAACCTTAACCCTTTCAAACATTCCTTGCATTATAACCCTTTCTTTCCTGGAATCACTCTTGTCAACCTCCTCTGAACCCTCTCCAATGCCACCACACCTTTTCTTTGATGATAAGTTCAAAACTGCTCACAATACTCAAGGTGAGGCATCATCATTGCCTTATAAAGCCTCAGCATCACATCCCTGCCCTTGTATTCCAGACCTCTAGAAATGAATGCCAACATTCCAGTTCCCTTCCTCACCACCGACTCTACCGGCAAATTAATCTTTTGGGTGTTCTGCACAAGGACTCCCAAGTCCCTTTGCATCTCAGATTATTGGATTTTTGCCCCATTTAGAAAATAGTCTGGATATTTATTTCTACTACTAAAGTACATGACCATACATTTTCCAACATTGCATTTCATTTGCCACTTTCTTGCCCATTAATGGTAAGACACTTGGCAGTGTGGAGGATCAGAGGGATCTCGGGGTCTGAGTCCATAGGATACTCAAAGCTGCTGCACAGGTTGACTCTCTGGTTAAGAAAGTATATGGTGTATTGGCCTTCATCAATCATGGGACTGAGTTTAGGAGCCGGGAGGTAATGTTGCAGCTATATAGGACCCTGGTCAGACCCCACTTGGACTACTGTGCTCAGTTCTGGTCACCTCACTACAGGAAGGACGTGGAAAGCACAGAAAGGGTGCAGAGGAGATATTCAAGGATGTTGCCTGGATTGGGGAGCATGGGGAGCTGGACTGGGAATAGGTTGAGTGAACTCAGTCTTTTTTCCTTGGAGTGACGGAGGATGAGAGGTGACCTGATTGAAGTGTATAAGATGATGAGAGGCATTGATCGTGTGGATAGTCAGAAGCCTTTTCCCCAAGGCTGAAATTGCCAGCACGAGAGGGCACAGTAAGTACAGAGTACGCAGTAGGAAGTAGGTACAGAGGAGATGTCAGGGGTAAGTTTTTTAGGCAGAGAGAGGTGAGTGTGTGGAACGGGCTGCCGGCAACGGTACTGGAGGCAGATACGATAGGGTCTTTTAAGAAACTCCTGGACAGGTACATGGAGCTCAGAAAAATAGAGGACTATGGGTAACCCTAGGTAATTTCTAAGGTAAGGACATGTTCGGCACAGCTTTGTGGGCCGAAGGTGCTGTATTGTGCTGTAGGTTTTCTATGTTTCTATTCTCCTAATCTGTCTAAGTCCTTCTGCAGCCTACCTGTTTCCCCAACACTACCTGCCCTTCCACCAATCTTCGTGTCATTTGTAAACTTGGCAACAAAGCCATCTATTCCATCATCTAAATCATTGATATGCAGCATAAAAAGAAGCGGTTCCAACACCAGCCCCTGCAGAACTCCATTCAACACTGGCAGTCAAACAGAAAAGGATCTTATTATTCCCACTTGCTGCCTCCTACCAATCAGCCAATGCTCTAACCATATTAGTATCTTTCCTGTAATACCATGGGCTCTTAACTTGATAAGCAGACTCATGCGTGGCACCTTGTCAAAGGCCTTCTGAAAGTCCAAATATGCAATATCAACTGCATCCCTTTATCTCTTCTAGTGTAATCTCCTCAAAGGATTCCAACAGGTTCGTCAGGCAAGATTTTCCCTGAAGGAAACTATGCTGACTTTGTCCTATCTTGTCCTGTGTCACCAAGATCACCATAACCTCATCCTTAACAATTAACTCCAACATCTTCCCAACCACCGAGGTCAGACTAACTGGTCTATAATTTCCTTTCTGCTGCCTTCCTCCTTTCTTAAAGAGTGGAGTTTTCCATGCTTGTCCAATGATTTTTGAAAGATCTCCACAATCTCTAGAGGTACCTCTTTCAGAACCCTAGCATAGAGTTCATCTGGTCCGGGAGACTTACGTACCCTTCAGTCTTTCAGCTTTTTGAGCACCTTCTCCCTTGTAATAGCAAATGCATTCACTTCTCTACCCTCACACCCTTCAACATCTGGCACACTGCTAGTGTCTTCCACAATGAAGGCTGATGCAAAATACTCATTTAGTTCATCTGCCATCTCCTTGGCCCCTGTTATTATTTCTCTGGTCTCATTTTCTAGCGGTCCTATATCCACTCTCATCTCTCTTTTATTTAAATCTTGCCTGACAAATTTGTTGAAATTTTTTGGAGAAATGACAATCAGGATAGACAAAGGAGAATTGGTGGACATTGTGTACTTCGATTTTTGAAAAGGCCTTTGACAAGGTGCCACCCATGAACCTGCTTAACAAGTTAAAGGAGGGAAGGGAGGGAATGTCGACTCAGACCATGAGAGGCCTGCATCCGTCATTTTCATGCCTTACAAGGCGCAGATTGGAAGTCTGTGTGGGGCGCCACTCCTCGCACAAACTAGAGCAATGTGTGGTTAAGTGCCTTGCTCAAGGACACAAACACACTGCCACAGCTGAGGTTCGAACTAGTGACCTTCAAAATCACTAGACAAACGCCTTAACCACTTGGCCACGTGCCCAACAAGTTAAAAGCCCATGGTATTACAAGGAAGAGGATATCCAGCATGGATAAAGGTTTGGTAGATTGGCAAAAGCCATAGAGTGGGAAAAAAGGTGGACTTTTCTGGTTGGCTGCCAGTAACTAGTGATGTTCCATAGAGGTCTGTGTTCTTGTTACATTATAGGTCAATGATTTGGATGGCAGAATTAATAGCTTTGTGGCCATGTTTGCAGAGAAGCTCACGAGGATAATTCCAGGAATGAAGGGGTTAACATATGAGGAGTGTTTGGCAGATTTGGGCCTGCACTCACTGGAACTGAGAAGAATGCAGGGGGATCTCATTGAAAACTACCATATGTTGAAACCTACCGAATCGTGAACCTCTCTGGACTCTCTCCAATGACAACACATCCTTTCTGAGATATGGGGCCCAAAACTGTTGAGAGTACTTTCAGTGCAGCCTGACTAGTGTCTTATAAAGCTCAGTACTATCTCCTTGCTTTTATGTTCTATTCCCCGTGAAATAAATGCCAACATTGCAGTTGCCTTCTTTACCACAGACTCAACCTGAAAATTAACCTTCTGGGAGTCTTGCACGAGGACTCCTAAGTCCCTCTGCACCTCTGATGTTTGAACCTTCTCCCCATTTAGATAATAGTCCGCACCATTGTTCCTTATACCAAAATGCTTTTCCCAAGACTATATTCCATCTGCCACTTTTTTGCTTGTTCTCCCAATTTGCCTGTCCATTGCAAACACATTGCTTCCTCAGCATTAGCTACACTCCACCTATCATTGTATCATCAGCAAACTTTGCCACAAAGCCATCAATTCCATAATCCAAATCACTGGCAAACAATATCAAAAGTAGCGTTCACCAATACTGATCCCTGAGGAACACCACTAGCAGCAAACCAGAAAAGGCCCCTTTTATTCCCACTTGCTGCCTCCTGTCAGTCAACCATTCCTCTAGCCATGACAGTATCTTTTCTGTAACCCCACAGGATTATGCCTTGTAAAGCACCTTATCAAATGCCTTCTGAAAATCCAAGTAAATGACATCCACTGCCCCTCTTTGTTCACCCTGCATGTTACTTCCTTGAAGAACTCTTAACAGATTTATCACCCAAGATTCTCCTTTACAGAAACAATGCTGACTTTGACTTATTTTATCAGTAGTCTCCAAGTACCGTGAAACTTCATCCTTAAGGTGGAATGTGATGAATCTGTGGAATTCATTGCCATAGATGGTTGTGGATGCTAAGCTATTGGTTATATTTAAAGTGGAGGTTGATAGGTTCTTGATTAGTCAGGGCACAAAGGTTACAGGGCTGAAGGCACAATAATCAGTTAAGAGGGATAATAAATCAGCCATGATGGAATGGTGAAACAGACTCGAATGTCCTATAGTCCTCTGGACTCGACTCTATGTGTAATACTTTATGAAACTCTATGAGTAGGGGATTTCAATCTCAGCAATATCAAATGGATCATTTTTGCCTGAAATGTGTCAAGTGGATGAAATTCTTTTGAACCATGCAAGAGAGAGTTTTCAGCCAGTTTGCTGTAAGTCCTAGCAGGGAAAAGGCAATACCAGGCTGCATCTCAGCTGAAGTATCCTGGTAATTGATTAAAGTGTCAATGACAGGGCATTTTAGGGATAGATGCCAGAACTCTGCCACTTCATGGTTTTGGTGAGGGATAAGAATGGTCTTGAAACTACCCGACAGGGGACAGTAAAAGCTGCTGATAGGATCACCGGGGTCTCAAATCGATGTGTGTGACATTTACTGGGAGCATTGCATATGAAGGGCCTGAAGCATTGTGAAGGATTCCTACCACTATTACCCACCTGGCTTCACCTATCACCTTCTCGCAAAACTTTCCCCTCCTCCCACCTTTTTATTCTGTCCTCTTTTCCCTTCCTTTCCCATCCTGAAGAAGGGTCTCTCCAAAACATTGATTATTTATTCATTTCCACAGATACTGACTGACCTACTGAGTTTCTCCAGCGTTTAGCATGTGACATAGTATCTTTCACCCTTTACTGTCAGGAGGGAGGTACAGAAGCATCAGGACAAGGACTGCCAGTCTGGGTAACAGCATCTTCTCCAGGATGTGACGGCGAGGACAGCTAGCTGTTTACTGTTTACTTGTGCCGTGCAACACATGCAATTTGAAATTAAACTTTACTAACTTATTTATGGAATTGAATTGAATTGACTTTATTACTTACATCCTTTACATATATGAGGAGTAAAAATCTTTATGTTATGTCTCCAACTAAATGTGCAATGTGCAATTTATAGCAATTTGTAATAAATAGTATGTATAACAGGACAATCAATATAACATAGAAATACAATTCTATCAGCGTGAATTAATTTGTCTGTGAATTCAGGGTAGTAATCTCAGGATTGCTGCCTGTGCCACGTGCTAACGAGCACAAGAATAGCATGATCAGGCATATTAATGAGTGGCTGAGAGACTGGTGTAGGGGGCAGGGCTTCAGATTCCTGGATCATTGGGGCCTCATCTGGGGGAGGTACGACCTGTACAAAAAGGATGGGTTACACCTTAAACCAAAGGGGTCCAATATCCTAGCAGGCAGGTTTAATAGAGCTGTTAGGGAGGGTTTAAACTAATTTGGCAGGCGATGGGAACCAGAGTGATAGGGCTGAGGAAGGGGAAAACAGAAATAAATCAGAGATAGCGTGCAACAGAGATGATAGAAAAAGGACAGACAGGAGATGAGGCATAATCACAGCCAGTGGGATGAGTTACAGGGCAGTAGAGGCGTGGTGCAGTTAAAACAGAAAGCAACAAATACTGGACATGAAAGTGTTGTATTTGAATGTACAGCAGGAGATAGAAAAGGCGTGTCAGAAGGGCAATGTCATGATAGTCGTTGGGGATTTTAACATGAAAGTAGATTGGGATAACCAGGTCAGTACTGGACGTCAGGAGAAAGAATTTGTAGAATGTCTAAGGGATGCACTGGGTGGACTGACCCTATTTTTTAGTGCAGAATGCTATTTGTTTGCGTTTAGTGTTTACCTGAATTATTTTTATTCTCTCTGCAAATTGGGTGCTCGATGGTCTTCTTTTGTTCTGGGTTCTTTTGGGCTTCTTTGTTTTGTGGTTACCTGTTAGGAGATGAATCTCAAGGTTGTATAATCTATGCATACTTTGATAATAAATGTACTTTGAACTTTGATGACAATAAACTTGAACTTGAGGTCCTGAACCAGTGAGCCTTACGTCTGTGGTGGGAAAGCTGTTGGAAAAGATTCTTGGAGATAGGATCTATAGGCATTTAGAGAATCATGGTCTGATCAGGGACAGTCAGCATGGCTTTGTGAAGGGCAGATCGTGTCTAACAAGCCTGATAGAGTTCTTTGAGGAAGTGACCAGGCATATAGATGAGGGTAGTGCAGTGGATGTGATCTATATGGATTTTAGTAAGGCATTTGACAAGGTTCCACATGGTAGGCTTATTCAGAAAGTTAGAAGGCATGGGATCCAGGGAAGTTTGGCCAAGTAGATTCAGAATTGGCTTGCCTGCAGAAGGCAGAGGGTGGTGGTGGAGGGAGTACATTCAGATTGGAGGATTGTGACTAGTGGTGTCCCACAAGGATCTGTTCTGGGACCTCTACTTTCCGTGATTTTTATTAACGACCTAGATGTGGGGGTAGAAGGGTGGGTTGGCAAGTTTGCAGACGACACAAAGGTTGGTGGTGTTGTAGGTAGTGTAGAGGATTTTCAAAGATTGCAGAGAGACATTGATAGGATGCAGAAGTGGGCTGAGAAGTGGCAGATGGAGTTCAACCCGGAGAAGTGTGAGGTGGACAACAGGAATTCTGCAGATGCCGGAAATTCAAGCAACACACATAAAAGTTGCTGGCAGGCCAGGCAGCATTTCTAGGAAGAGGTGCAGTCGATGTTTCAGGCCGAGACCCTTCCCAGGTAGCATCTCTAGGAAGAGGTGCAGTCGACGTTTCAGGCCAAGAGGCCGTCGTCTGCACCTCTTCCTGAAGTGTGAGGTGGTACACTTTGGAAGGGCAAACTCCAAGGCAGAGTACAAAGTAAATGGCAGGATACTTGGTAGTGTGGAGGAGCAGAGGGATCTCGGGGTACATGTCCACAGATCCCTGAAAGTTGCCTCACAGGTGGATAGGGTAGTTAAGAAAGCTTATGGGGTGTTAGCTTTCATAAGTCGAGGGACAGAGTTTAAGAGTCGCGATGTAATGATGCAGCTCTATAAAACTCTGGTTAGGCCACACTTGGAGTATTGTGTCCATTTCTGGTCACCTCACTATAGGAAGGATGTGGAAGCATTGGAAAGGGTACAGAGGAGATTTACCAGGATGCTGCCTGGTTTAGAAAGTATGCATTATGATCAGAGATTAAGGGAGCCAGGGCTTTACTCTTTGGAGAGAAGGAGGATGAGAGGAGACATGATAGAGGTGTACAAGATAGTAAGAGGAATAGATAGAGTGGATAGCCAGCACCTCTTCCCCAGGGCACCACTGCTCAATACAAGAGGACATGGCTTTAAGGTAAGGGGTGGGAAGTTCAAGGGGGATATTAGAGGAAGGTTTTTTACTCAGAGAGTGGTTGGTGCGTGAAATGCACTGCCTGAGTCAGTGGTGGAGGCAGATACACTAGTGAAGTTTAAGAGACTACTAGACAGGTATATGGAGGAATCTAAGGTGGGGGCTTATATGGGAGGCAGGGTTTGAGTGTCGGCACAACATTGAGGGCCAAAGGGCCTGTACTGTGCTGTACTATTCTATGTTCTATGAATTGGATGAAGGCCGATTTCAATATCATGAATCAGGAGCTGGCAAATGTAGACAACTTGTGGGGGGGGGGGTCTGCATTGGGCACTTAAAAGTGAAATAATGAGATCCAGGGTCAATATATTTCCAGAAGTGCGAAAGTCTGAGAAAATCCAGGATATTAAGGCACTTCAAGAAATGGTTAAAGAAATAAAAGGAAGCACATGGCAGGAACAGAAGAAGCCCAATAGGAGAACAGAAAATACAGGGGTGGGGGATGTGATAAAGAAAATAGGATGGTAAATAAGTGTAACATCCCTCTCCCCCAATCCCACCCACTTCCCCTATCCACCATCACCCCTCTCCCTTCGGCTCCTCCCCCATCCCCAGCACCTCTCTCCCCATCGTCCCTCTCTCCCAATCCCCAAACTCCACTCCCCATCCTCCCTTCTTTCCCCTCTCCCCATCCTCCTCCCCAGCCGTCTTCCGCCTCACCATCCTATGCTCTCGAATCTCACTCCATTCTCCCCATCCCTCCATTCCCCCTCCTCCCATCCCCCATTATCCCCAACTCAACTCACATACCCCCCTCCCATTACCCCATCCTCTATCCTACGCTCTCAAATCTTATTCTAACCCCCTCTCCCGAATCCTCTTATCCCCTCTATCACCCCTCCTCCATTACCCTATCCCCATCCTATGCTCTCGAATCTCATTCCATGCCCCTCCGCTCCCGTCCCCTTTCTCCGTCTATCCCCACCTCTCCAATCCCTTTATCCCCTCCCCCACTCCTTCCGTCTCGTCTATCTGCCATTCCACACTCTCGAGTCTCGCTCCATCCCTCCTCTCCGCCTATTCCCACATCCAACCCCCGTCTCCAATCCCCCAATTTCCCTCCCCCACCCCACCAGCGGCGGCTCTGACGCTGCCGCCCCCTACTGGTCTGGAATCGGGTTGCAGCTGAAGACACAGCGCGCGTATCCCGGAGCGAGTGAGCGCGCCGCTCATGTTCCCTAGCTTGACCCGACGTCATCACTGTGGTGCGGCGTGACGCAGAGACGGCAGTTGGGCCGGTGATGGCGGTGAGCCCGGTTGTCTGTTGTACGGGCTGACTCCGATGTTTGTGTTCGCTGGCCTACGCCTCACGCCCAGGGTGATTCTCTGTGCGAGGGCTGAGCATGTTGCTGACTCTTTCCGCACCAAGGTAGGCCTCGGCATGGTCATAGCGGAGTGCGTTAGCACGGCGGTGGTCAGGTGGGGGCCGAGGCCGCGCTCCGGGCCAGGCCGCTCCCCCAGGGCCGGAGCTTGGCTTTTCCTGCCGGTGTGTGGTGGGGCAGCAGCCTGTCCTGAGAACAGGATCTCGCTGGCGTTGCCCATCCTGCGGCCAGGTCCTGGTTTAAAGGGCGGATTGTTCTTTGTACCCGTTAAAATGCTGCTAGTTAGATTTGAAATAAACAGGCGCGGGAAATCAGCTCCCTGAGCCTGTTCCACTGATTAAACTATTATTTTGGCTCTTTTATTTTGCAGCTCTGTCATAAATGTATCGTTTTGTATTAAGTAAATAAAACTGGCAGCTGAATATGCGGCTCACTATTGAAATAAATAGGTTTCAGTTCATTGGATACTGACGCCAATAATGGTCATGACATGAGTGATCTGCTAAGGAGAAATCTAGTAATTTGAAGGACAAAGTTCATCAAGATTGTTTAATATAATTTCTAGTATACAAGTTTAACGGAGAATGAAATAATTATTCCTGATCCAATGCAGTACAATACCAACATATAAAGAATAAAGAACGGGATAAAAATTTTTTAAAAAGCTGTAAATATAAATAAATAAGAACTTTTATACATTGTCTGTCAGTAAAGTATGCACAGATGTAAATAAGGTGACTGATCAGAAATGATAAAGCAGTAGTGCTTGGGAGCCTAGAGATGTTAATCAAAGTCCAAACAAAATTTACTATCAAAGCACACATAATTCCCCACGTATAACCCCGAGATTCATTTTCTTGCAGGCATACTCAATAAATCCATAATAGAATAATAACCACAGTAGAATAAATGAAAGATTGCACCAATTTGTGTGTTCAACCAGTGTGCAAAAGACAAAAACTGTGCAAATACAAAAAGAAATAATAAATAAGCAATAAATATAGAGAATATGAGATGCAGAGTCCTTGAAAGTGAGTCCATAGGTTGTGGGAACATTTCAATGATGGGGCAAGTGAAGTTAATTCCCTTTGGTTCAAAATCCTGATGGTTAAGGGATAGGAACTGTTCCTGAACCTGGTGGTGTAAGTCCTGAGGCTCCTGTACCACCTTCCTGGTGGTAGCAGTGAGAAGAGAGCGTGACCTGGGTAGTAAGTGTCCTTGAAAATGCTGCTTTCTTGCGACAATGCTCCATGTAGATGCGCTCAATGATGGGGAGAGCTTACCTGTGATGGACTTCGCTTTATCCATTACTTTTTGTAGGATTTTCTGTGCAAGGGTATTGGTGTTTCCATTCTAGGTTGTGATGCAGCCAGCCAGTATACTCTCCACCACACATCTGTAGAAGTTTGTCAAAGTATTCGATGTCATGCAGAATCTATGCAAACTCCTAAGGAAGTAGAGGTTCTGTGTAATTGCATTTGGGCACTGGGCCTAGGACTGGTCCTCTGAGATGATGACACTGAGGAATTCAAATTTGCTGACCCTCTCCAACTCTGATCCTCTGAGGACTGGCTCATGGACCTGTGGTTTCCTTCTCTTGAAGTCAGTAGCCAGCTCCTTGGTCTTGCTGACATTAAGTAAGATGTTGTTGTGGCACCACTCAGCTGGATGTTCAGTCCCCTCCTGTAGCTGATTCGTCACCACCTTTCATTTGGCCTATGACAGTGGTGTTGTTAGTGAACTTAATATGGCATTGGAACTCTGCTTAGCCATTATGGTCATAAGTGTAAAGCGAGTAGAGCTGGGGGCTAAGCACACAGCCTTGTGGTGCACCTTTGCTGATGGAGATTGTGGAGAATATGTTGCCAATCCAAAATGAGTGACATCTGCATGTGATCAGCCTTACTGCTTGGGGAAAGTAACTGTTTTTTGAGACTGATGGTCCTGGTGTGGATGCTACGTAGCCTCCTCCCTGATGAGAATGTGACAAATAGCAATGAACAGAGTGGGGGGGGGGGAATCCTTCATGATCCCTTTGTATAAAAGCTCTTTGAATGTAGTCAATGGATCAGTGAAGATGTAAGTTGTCTATGGGTATGTGGGGAACTATGGCCAACAATGAAAGAATGTGTGGTTTGTAGTTATACATGTTAAAGGCAGAAAAAATCAACCTGAAATGCAGTTTAGCTATTGTTGTCAAGGGTAATTAATGGTAGTATTACTTTAAAGGAAAAAAAAGTAATGTGAGTGTTGCATTTCGGTTAACCACAGTTGGACGCACATATAAATAGCAGGGCCCTGGAAAGTGATGTAGAACAGAGAGAGCCAAAGCCTCAGTATTACACCCCTGATCTTATATTCTAATCCTCTTGAAATGAATGCTGACATCTCATTTGCCTTCCTCACCACTGACTTAACCTGCAAATTAACCTTTAGGGAATCCTGTGCAATCCTTTACACCTGATTTTTGAATTTTCTCTTGGTTTAGAAAATAGTCTACCCCTTTATTTTCTAAACATTAGAGCTGTTGGGAGGGGCTGGGAATAGGAGTGAAGGGACTCAGGATAGGACGGATGGTAAAAAAGCAAAAGTAGCGTGCAATCAAGTTTCTAGGAAGGGCAGCAGATGATAGGACAAAATTGCAGCCAGCAGGGTGAGTATCAGTGCATTAGGGATGCAGAATCAAAAAGGCTAGCAAACACAGTACTCAAAGTGTTATATTTCTATGGGCACAGTGTAAGAAATAGGGTGGATATCTTGTTGCACTATTACAGGTTGCCAGGTATGATGTTGTGGCCATCACTGAATCATGGCTGAAGGCTTGTCGTAGTTGGGAGTTGAATGTCCAAGGCTGCATGTTGTATCGGAGGGTTAGGAAAGTTGGCAGAGAGGGTGGTGTGGCTCTGCTAGTAAAGAATGGCATCAAATCAGTAGAAATGTGACATAGGATTGGAAGATGTTGAATACCTGTGGGTTGAGTTAAGAAACTGCAAGGGTTAAAGGACCCTGGCATCAGTCTTCACTGAAAGACAAGCAGCATGCCAGAGGTCCATGAGTGTCAGAGCAGGAGTGAGTGCCATTGCTATTACAAACAAAAAAAATATGCTAGGCAAACTGGAAGGTCTTAAGGTCACCTGGACCAAATGGACTACATCCCACATTTCTCAGAGAGATTGTTGAAGAGATAATGGATGTATTGGTCATGATCTTTCACAAATTACTTGATTCTAGCATGGTACTGGAGAACTGAAAGGTTGCAAACATCACTCCACTCTTTAAGAAGGGAGGAAGGCAAAAGAAAGGAAATTATAGGCCTGTTAGCCTAAGTGGTTGGGAAGTGTTGGAGTCTACTATTAAGGATGAGGTTTTGGGGTACTTGGAGATTAAAGATAAAATATGTCAAAGTCAGCATGGTTTTTGTAAAGGGAAATCTTGCCTGATAAATCTGTTAGAGTTCTTTGAGGAAGTAACAAGCAGGGTGGACAAAGGAGAGGCAATGGATGTCATTTACTTGGATTTTCAGAAGGCATTTGATAAGGTACCACAAATGAGGCTGCTTAACAAGATAAAATCCTGTGGCATTACAGGAAAGGTACTGGCTTGGATAGAGGAATGGCTGACAGGCAGGACGCAGCGAGTGGGAATAAAGAAGGCCTTTTCTGGTTGGCTGTCAGTGACTAGTGGTGTTCCTCAGGGGTCAGTAGTGAGGTCACTACTTTTCACATTGTCAGTGATTTGGATAATGGAATTGATGGACTTGTGACAAAGTTTGATCAAAGGAGAAGTAGTGCAACCTATAATCTAAATGGGGAGAAGGTTCAAACATCAGAGTTGCAGAGTCCTCGTGCAGGACTGCCAGAAAGTTAATTTAAAGGTTGAACCTGTGGTAAAGAAAGCAAATGCAATGTTGACATTTGTTTCAAAGGGAAGAGAATGTAAAAGCAAGGAGATAATGCTGAGCCTTTATAAGACACTAGTGAGGCCATACTTGGAGTATTGTCAACAGTTTTGGGCTCCATATCTCAGAAAGGACGTGTTGTCATTGGAGAGTCTACAGGAGGTTCACAAGGATGATTCTGGGAATGAAGGGGTTAATGTGATAATTTGGCAGCTTTGGGCCTGCACTCTCTGGAATTTAGAAAAATAGATGGCTATCACATTGAAATCTACCAAATGTTGGAAGGACTAGATAGGGTGGATGAAAAGAGGATGTTTCCTATGGTGGGGTATTCAGAACTAGAGGGCAACACCTCAAATTGAGGGACGAAATTTTAGAACCGAGATCAGGAGAAATTTTTTTAGCTAGAGAGTAGTGAATCTGTGGAATGCTCTGCCACAGACTGCAATGAAGGCCAAGTCCATGAGTATATTTAAGGCAGAAGCTGACAGCTTAGTGATCGGTCTGTAAACGTAACTTTGCTGGATCAAATAACGACAGCACAAAAAGATTGTTACTTATCTTTTCACCCGTTTATTTCTTTGAGCTCAGCCGGCGAGTGAACTTGTACCCGACATCAGGGAGAGACCCTTTCTCATCTCCCCGGTGGTTGTACAAGTTCACTGCCCGATGTCAGAATTGTCAGAAGTTATAAGGCCACCGATACAAAAGAACAATCAGTTTGATAACCATTCCAGTCAAGTCAAGTCAATGGACTATTGATACAGAGAACAATCAGTTTGATAACTATTCTGGCCAAGTCAATGGACTATTGATACAAAAGTACAATCAATTTGTTAGACACTCCAGCCACCTTAATTAAAGAAAAGAATGTCCTACCTGGTTTGCTGGAGCCACAATTTAATTACAAAGATGAGCACATCTGTCAAATTTATGCTTTAATTAAGAAAGGAATGTTCTGTCTAATTTCCATCAGGTACTGCTTTTTGTCAAAATCAAAAGGTGTGAAAAGCCCAGAGACATCTATGTGGATCTGGGTGAACTTTAACCCTTACCTTACTCCAAAGAAAGCAGCTGTGAGACATTATTCAAAATCACTGCAGTCACAGATATAGTCAGTACTGAATCCATTGTTTACAGGAATCTTGAGAATTCCCCATTCCCTTAAGCTTTATCATTCCCTCCTTTTTATCATCACATAATAACTTTTCAGAACAGATTGTTGCTTCTGCAACATGATACAAAACATACCCAACATACTCCCTATTCTACTTGCTTAGCGTAGGAGGGACAGAAAAGTGTCAATGTGGGGGCCTCCCGAAACAGAGGCAGGTCCCCTTAGGGTCATTAAAGTCATCATTAACCACTGCATTTTTCAGTCCTTATCATTTCCACCAGTAACGTGTTTACAGTCCGTTCGATGTATCCACTGGAGCTGCCCTTCCACCTTCACTGCAGTAGGTGCTGTCAGTAGCACTTGGTATGGTCCTTTTCACCTTGGTTCCAACTTCTTATGATCCCAGTTCTTAATCAGGACAAAATCTCTAGGCTCAATGGTGGGGTAGTCACCCTTAGGCTGGGTGTCGTCCTCCCTATTGGCCTGTCGTACCTGTGAATGCAAGCTTTGGAGAGTTTTAGTTAACTTGTATAAATATTTTCCCATCTCCTCTCCTAAGGTATGCATGTCCATCCTTTCAAGAAGGGGAGGTCGGGCCAGTTCCGACCCCTATGGGGTTCACATGGGCTTCCCGTTGATAATCTCGACGGGGGATAACTCCGTTTTAACTGAGGGTGTGATTCTCATGTGGAACAAGGCCAAGGGTAGAACCTTAAGCCAGGTTGGCCCGGTTTCTTGCATAAGTTTAGTTAACTTTTCCCTTAAGGTTACATTTGCTCGTTCCACTAAATCTTGGATGGTGAGCACAGTGAAACTGCTGTTTTATTGCCAGTTCTTTTACAGATTTTCTCATTTATCTTAGCAATAAAATGAGGTCCATTGTCTGAGCTTATTGATTCAGGTAATCCATAATGGGGAATCACTTCTCAATAATATTTTTACAATATTATTATCAGTAGTGGGTATAGCCTCTATCTGCTAAATACATCTACTATTACCAAGCAATATTTACAACAATGTACTCTAGGTAGTTCTACAAAATCAAGTTGCAGACAAGAAAAAGGTCCACCAGACAAGGAGGTAGTTCCAGAAACACAAGGCATTCCCTTTCCAGCATTCGTTTTTTTCACATGCTGTGGCTCACTTTTCAACTGCTTGCTGGAAATCAGGGTGCCACTGCCACCAAGATATTAACCATTCCCTCCTTGCCCAAGTGTGTACGATTATTTACATCATCTATCAAGATTGATAAGAACATAGAGGAAAGACAAACCTGTCCTGCAGGGGTTACCCATAAATTAGTCTGAGGTTCAAGGTGGCAACCCATTTCGGACCATAGTTTGCGCTCTCCTTCAGGGCGTCTCCCTGCAATTTACGTATTTTCCCCCATATCTGGCATACCCATCCTTAGGTTTTTGTATAATAAGAACTTGTTAGGCTCAGGGGACTAAAAGTGTGGGGTCCAAGGCTGTCTATTTTGCTGGTACACCAGCCCGAGCATTACCCTTAAGTATCTCATCAGATTCCCCAGTATGGGCTGCACATCTAATAATAGCCAAAACTCGAGGTAGCTGTAGAGCAATGAGTAAGTTGTTTACAAAGGTAGCATTACTAATGGGGGGGCAGAGGAAGTCAGGAATCCCCAGAGTTCTGTAGTCAGGGCATAACGGGAGTCTGTGTAAAAGTTCGCACTTTAATCTGTTTGAGATTTCTTTTCCACAGGCTTTTTCATTTTAAAATTCGAAACATTAATCAGAGAGGATACCAGTTTAGGCTTGTACTTTTGGCTCCTCCACTGAAGCCCTCATACAGGCTCTTTTTATTTTGTTCCAAATAGTTGTGGACTCCCTCTTCAAAGTCATCTTCATTTATGACTTGGTGTTTTTTTTAAGGTCTTCTACAAAGAATTGGTTCTGTAGTGGATTCTTCAAAATCAGAACTGAGTACGCTGTTAGACTAGTCTGTTGCTAAGATTCAGGTATGAGTCAGAGCAAGTAGCTCAGCTTTCTGGGTGGAGACAGCTGCTGCAAAGGAGACTTGCTCAATTAGTTCACTGTCGTCACTTATCGCATAGCCAGAACATAGTTTTCCTGCTGGATCCACAAAAGAGCTTCTATCCTCATAAAACGTTGCCTTGGACTTGAGGGGGTATTGTGGAAGGGATGGGAGAGTCTGTCCTTCTTTCATGGTGGGGGGGGGGAGGTTGCAGTTGGTGCGACCGACTTCATGGCCTGAAATTGCCTAGAGATGGGGTACAACGTCTTGGGTTCAGTCAGTTTTAAAAGAGTGTCTTACCAGATGTCCCTTCTTCAACTTGACTCCTTCCAGTATCGGAGTTGGCCCGCGGCCAAGTCCCACCGGTCTCCCTCGGTGCTGGAGGTTTGTTTCGTCAGGGTTTAGGCAAGGAACCCAGGCTGTTTGGCTTGGACCCAGGGCAAAGCCTAACGGTGGAATGGGGAACCACCGGTCCTGTCTGTCGCCAAAGGAAATCCAGAACTTCGGCCAGTAATGCACTGCCCCCTCTTCCTTTAACCTCTCCAATCACCGTGACTGGGAACTTCTGTCCCTTGGGTGGTGCATAATACTGGTTTTCCTCAGTGGAGCACCCTGTAGGATCATAGCACAGAGTCACATTAGGGTCTGTCTGTGGCAGAGAGGGTTCAAACGAAGTGGAGTCCAAATTAAGTGCCCACCACTGGGCGGTTGGTTGTTTGCTCGTCCCAGGGTGATACTCTTGTCCGTGCATAGAATCTCGACTTCCAATGGACAGAGCAAATCTCACTCTGCTAGATTATACCTCAGAATGGTGGTGACTGTAAATTAAACCCCACACTGAGTCCCCTTGGAATTTCACTTGCAGTGGCTGGGTACGTGAATATGTACATTCCGTGCCTTTGAGCCCAGAGTGATTGCAGCGTCTGATAGCCGGTAACCCTTTTCCTATACCCTCATAAACGGAATTAGAATTGCAGCATCTTGCAATATTATATTGGGCTCTTCCTGAGGGATGGTACTCACAGTAGGAAGCATCCTTGTTCCTACTGAACATATTCACCTTTAATGTTAGTTCCCTTTGGGGTTGATCGGGATTCGAAAGCTGGGTCCCAGTAATATGTCAAAGCTCGTCGCATTCGATTTCGGTCATTGTCAGGCCAATCCATATTACTAGTTTTAATCCTGTTGGCTAACTTAGTTGGTAAGCACTTGAGCAGTAGGGCATTAAACTGGGGGAACGAATTCCCATTATTAAAGGCTTGGTCTCCTGTGAAAGTGCCGTAGCAGGCCATAAATCGCTCCCAATAGTCTGGTCTCGATTTCCCAGGCTAAGGTTTGCATTCAAGTACTTTAGTGATATTTGCAGGTTGTTGGAGAGCCTTCTCCAATCCTGGTAAGTTTGGTATCTTAATTCCGCCTTCCATTCCCACCCCTCATCAGAGGAGTGAATCATGCAGCAAAGACCAAATAAATCTTGTGGGGTCGCATTATACATTTGTATAGTACTACGGACATACCAGGCAAACTGTGCTGGTTTTTCTTTTCTATCGGGAGCCTGATTCATGATCGTTACCATCTGTTGGGGCTTCCAGGGTGCATACAAGAATTACGGAGGGCTGTCCCTCCTCGGCTGCTCGTGGACTAGGCGGCATTTGGGTAGGCACTTGTCTCTGTGGAGCCCTTAACTCTGAGGTTTTATTGGATTCTTCCCTCCCTGTCTCAGAATAATCCCTTTCCCTTTCTGGATCTCAGGGTATAGGGAGCCTTCCCTTCCCTACCGCTGCTGTTTTACCCGAGCGGCCACCGTATCTGAATACTGGGAGGATTGAGTTTCGGAAGCACTGGGTGCACTTGGCCTCTGGTAAGGTGGGTGCCCAATCCTCATCGCGGTCATTGTCCTTAAATAGGGTCGGTATGCCAGATATGGTTTTGGGATCCTGTATTGGCCTTAGATCTTAGCGCGCGGCACTGCCGATTTTAAACCTTCCTGTCTGTCCATATCTGCTTTTGCCTGTTTTCTTTGTTTCTCGTTCTCTCTTTCTTCTCCCTTCTACCCATTAGCACTCCACTCTGCCTGCAGTGTCTCCCAACTCTTGGGAGTCCCTTCTGCCGTACATACCTCTATCCCTTTATCACATTCATTATTTCTCTAGCTGGCCAGTAAGGTACCATTCCATTTAGTATAGGCTGTACCTTTCCATACTTTAATTAATGATTTCCACTTTTTATCGCAATTCTTTTCCCAAATTAAATTTACTGCTTGTTTCCCCTGGTGGCCACACTGTTCCTCTAGTTTCTTTGTTAGCGCTGCACTTAACATCTGGAGGTTCTTTTCTTATCCGGTGTTCGTTCACACATAGCTGTATCAAGGGCCTGTCCCATTATTGGCATTATCAGTTGTTCTTAATTATCAAGTCAAGTATATAGCACATTTAAAAACAACCACGTTGACCAAAGTGCTGTACAAAGTAAAGCAAGTAGCCAAAATCACAAATACACGAAACACAGACAAACTGATGAGACAAACAGCTTATAGGCACAAAATACACAACACAAGGGCCTAGACACAAGCCACTGGGTGAGAAATTTAGCCAGTCTGCCTCCCCCTTAATCAATTTCAACCGGCCATATTATCGGGAGGCAGCTGATATGGTCAAATCCGTCAGGTAGCGGTGGCCACCTCTCCTGACTGGGATCCCCAGTCCCAATTCTTTCCTTAGGAACAATACAGAATACCCAATCACGAGAAATTCTGCAGATGCTGGAAATTCAAGCAACACACATCAAAGTTGCTGGTGAACACAGCAGGCCAGGCAGCATCTCTAGGATTTTCAAGTATTTAAAGAGTAAAAGACAGGTGAGAGTAGATATAGGATCGATAGAAAATGTTGCTGGAGAAATTGTAATGGGAGATGAGGAGACGGCAGAGAAACTGAACGAGTATTTTGCATCAGTCTTCACTGAGGAAGACATCAACAGTATACCGGACACGCAAGGGTGGCAGGGAAGAGAAGTGTGCGCAGTCACAATTACGACAGAGAAAGTACTCAGGAAGCTGAATAGGCTAAAGGTAGATAAATCTCCTGGACCAGATGGAATGCACCCTCGTGTTCTGAAGGAAGTAGCTGTGGAGGTTATGGAGGCATTAGTGATGATCTTTCAAAAGTCGATAGATTCTGCCATGGTTCCGGAAGACTGGAAGATTGCAAATATCACTCCGCTATTTAAGAAGGGGGCAAGGAAGCAAAAAGGAAGTTATAGATCTGTTAGCTTGACATCGGTGGTTGGCAAGTTGTTGGAGTTGTTTGTCAAGGATGAGGTTACAGAGTACCTGGAGGCATATGACAAGATAGGCAGAACTCAGCATGGATTCCTTAAAGGAAAATCCTGCCTGACAAACCTATTACAATTTTTTGAGGAAATTACAAGTAGGCTAGACAAGTGGATGTTGTATATTTGGATTTTCAGAAGGCCTTTGACAAGGTGCCACACATGAGGCTACTTAACAAGATAAGAGCCCATGGAATTACGGGAAAGTTACATACGTGGATAAAGCGTTGGCTGATTGGCAGGAAACACAGTGGGAATAAAGGGATCCTATTCTGGTTGGCTGCCGGTTACCAGTGGTGTTCCCCAGGGGTTCATGTTGGGGCCGCTTCTTTTTACATTGTACGTCAACGATTTGGATTATGGAATAGATGGCTTTGTGGCTAAGTTTGCTGACGATACGAAGATAGGTGGAGGGGCCGGTAGTGCTGAGGAAACGGAGAGTCTGAAGAGAGACTTGGATAGATTGGAAGAATGGGCAGAGAAGTGGCAAATGAAGTACAGTGTTGGAAAGTGTATGGTTATGCACTTTGGCAGAAAAGAGAAACGGGCAGACTATTATTTAAATGGGGAAAGAATTCAAAGTTCTGATATGCAATGGGACTTGGGAGTCCTCGTATAGGATACCCTTAAAGTTAACCTCCAGGTTGAGTCAGTAGTGAAGAAGACGAATGCAATGTTGGCATTCATTTCTAGAGGAATAGAGTAAAGGAGTAGGGATGCGATGTTGAGGCTCTATAAGGCGCTGGTGAGACCTCACGGAGCACTGTGGGCAGTTTTGGTCTCCTTATTTAAGAAAGGATGTGCTGACGTTGGAGAGGATACAGAAAAGGTTCACAAGAATGATTCCGGGAATGAGAGGGTTAACATATGAGGAATGTTTGTCCGCTCTTGGACTGTATTCCTTGGAGTTTAGAAGAATGAGGGGAGACCTCATAGAAACATTTCGAATGTTGAAAGGCATGGACAGAGTGGATGTGGCAAAGTTGTTTCCCATGATGGGGGAGTTTAGTACGAGAGAGCATGACTTAAGAGTTGAAGGGTGCCCATTCAGAACAGAAATGCAAAGAAATTTTTTTAGTCAGAGGGTGGTGAATCTATGGAATTTGTTGCCACGGGCAGCAGTGGAGGCCAAGTCATTGAGTGTATTTAAGGCAGAGATTGATAGGTATCTGAGTAGCCAGGGCATGGTGAAAAGGCGAGGGAGTGGAGAAAATGGGAGAATGGATCAGCTCATGATAAAATGGCGGAGCAGACTCAATGGGCCGAATGGCCTACTTCTGCTCCTTTGTCTTATGGTCTTATGCGAGCCTGGTTTCAATGTTTAAGAGATGTTTGAATGGCAGGTGGTGGGGGAGGGCAGTTTAAATGGCTCTCTATGGACTAGATAGGCCAAAGGACCTGTTTCTTATCTGTACTTTATGGCATCATGCCACCAGGCTTTGCTTCTGCTTCCTGTACTCTGAGATCCAGTCCATTACACTGGTGTCATCTGTAAACTAGTAGATGAAGTGAGAGCAGAACCTGTTCACACAGGAAAGTAGTGGCTAAGGGCGCAGTCTTGTGGGCACCTGCGCTGGAAATGCTTGTTTCTGTGCTGTACCTTTCCATATCTGTGGCTAGGAAAGGGTTAAACTGCAATTAGACAAGAACATGGGTGGGGAAGGTTTCATGATAAATGAGAGGGTGATAAATAAGAAGTTTGGGGGGGGTGGTGATAAATGTTGTTCCTGTGTACAAGAAATGTAATAGGATAATCCTGGGGAATTGTAGACCGGTGAGCCTGACATCAGTGTTGGGTATAATATTGAAGATGATTCTTACAGACTTTGGATTCACAATCATTTGAAAGAGCATCGTCTGATTTAGGGTAGTCAGTATGCCATTGTGAGGGTCAAGTTATGAAAAATTAGACCTGTATTCTGGTTGAAGAAATGACAAAAATTGATGAGCGCTTATATGGATTTTATAGTCTGATTTTTAGTCAAGAGGCATGGAATCCAATGCTGGGAGGTGGGAACCGAACTGAAGTGACGGAGGAAAGGGAGGTTGGCTCACAAGTCGAGGAAGTTTGGAGACAGAGTGAAGGGGAGGGTAGGCAGGTGATAGAGAAGGGACGCGCTCAGTCCAAAGGTTTGAGATGTGTCTATGTTAACGCGAGGAGTATCATGAATAAAGTGGATGAGCTTAGCGCGTGGATCAGCACTTGGAGCTATGATGTTGTGGCCATTACAGAGACTTGGATGGTGTAGGGGCAGGAATGGCTACTTCAAGTGCCAGGCTTTAGATGTTTCAGGAAGGACAGGGAGGGAGGCAAAAGAGATGGAGGCATGGCATTGTTGATCAGAGATAGTGTCACGGCTGCAGAAAAGGAGGAAGTCATAGAGGGGTTGTCTACGGAGTCTCTGTGGGTGGAAGTTAGGAATAGGAAGAGGTCAATAACTCTACTGGGTGTTTTTTATAGACCACCCAATAGTAACAGGGACATCGAGGAGCAGATAGGGAGACAGATTCTGGAAAGGAGTAATAATAACAGGTTGTTGTGATGAAGGATTTTAATTTTCCAAATATTACACCATAAGACAAAGGAGCAGAAGTTGGCCATTTGGCCCATCGAGTCTGCTCCACCATTTTATCATGAGCTGATCCATTCTCCCATTTAGTCCCACTCCCCTGCCTTCTCACCATAACCTATAATAATTATAGGTTAAGAACCTATAATATATAACCTGTAATGATTGGCATCTCCCTAGATTGAGAGGTTTAGATGGGGTGGAGTTTGTTAGGTGTGTTTAGGAAGGTTTCTCAACACAATATGTAGGTAAGCCTACAAGAAGAGAGGCTGTACTTGATATGGTATTGGGAAATAAACCTGGTCAGGTGTTAGGTCTCTCAGTAGGAGAGCATTTTGAAGATAGTGATCACAATTCTATCTCCTTTACCATAGCTTTGGAGAGGGATAGGAACAGACAAGGTAGGGAAATGTTTAATTGGAGTAAGAGGAACTATGAGGCTATCAGGCAGGAACTTGAAAGCATAAATTGGAAACAGATGTTCTCAGAGAAATGTACCAAAGAAATATGGCAAATGTTCAGGGGATATTTGCGTGGGGTTCTGCGTAGATTCGTTCCAATGAGAGATGGAAAGAATGGTAGGATACAAGATCCGTGGTGCACAAAGGCTGTTGTAAATCGAGTCAAGAAGAAAAGAAGACCTTACAAAAGGTTCAAAAAACTAGGTAATGATATGAATCTAGATTCATATAAGACTAGCAGGAAGGAGCTTAAGAATGAAATTAAGAGAGCCAAAAGGGGCTATGAGAAGGCCTTGGCGGACAGGATTAAGGAAAACCCCAAGGCATTCTACAAGTATGTGAAGAGCAAGATGATAAGACGTGAGAGAATAGGACCAATCAAATGTGACTGTGGAAAAGTGTGTATGGAACCGGAGGAAATAGCAAAGGTACTTAATGAATACTTTGCTTGAGTATTCACTATGGAAAAGGATCTTGGCTATTGTAGGGATGACTTGCAGTGGACTGAAAAACTTGAGAATGTAAATATTAAGAAAGAGCATGTGCTGGAGCTTTTGGAAAGCATCAAGTTGGGTAAGTCACCGGGACCGGATGGGATGTACCCCAGACTACTCTGGGAAGTGAAGGAGGAGATTGCTGAGCCTCTGGCAATGGTCCTTGCATCATCAATGAGGACGGGAGAGGTTCAGGAGGATTGGACGGTTGTGGATGTTGTTCCCTTATTCAAGAAAGGGAGTACGGATAGCCCAGGAAATTATAGGCCAGTGAGTCTTACTTCAGTGGTTGGTAAGTTAATGTAGAACATCCTGAGAGGCAGGATTTCTGAACATTTAGAGAGGTATAATATGATTAGGAATAGTCAGCATGGCTTTGTCAAAGGCAGGTCGTACCTTACGAGCCTGATTAAATTTTTTGAGGATGTGACTAAACAGATTGATGAAGGTAGAGCAGTATATGTAGTGTATGTGGATTTCAGCAAGGCAGTTGATAAGGTACCCCATGCAAGGCTTATTGAGTAAGGAGGCATGGGATCCAAGGGGACTTTGCTTTGTGGATCCAGAATTGGCTTGCCCACAGAAGACAAAGAGTGGTTGTAGATGGGCCATATTCTGCATGCAGGCTGGTGACCAGTGGTGTGCTTCAGGGATCTGTTCTGGGACCCTTACTCTTCATGATTTTTATAAATGACCTGGTTGAGGAAGTGGAGTGTTGGGTTAGTAAGTTTGCTGATGACACAAAGGTTGGAGGTGTTGTGGAGGGCTGTCAGAGGATACAACGGGACATGATAGGATGCAAACACAAGATGCTGGAAATTCAAGCAACACACACAAAATGCTGGTGGAACGCAGCAGACCAGACAGCAGCCATAGGAAGAAACACAGTCTTCTGTGCTTCCTACGGATGCTCTCTGGCCTGCTGTGTTCCACCAGCATTTTGTGTGTGATGATAGGATGCAAAACTGGGCAGATGGAGTTCAACCCAGGTAAGTGTGAGGAGGTTCATTTTGGTAGGTCATGTAGGGCAGAATATGGCATTAATGGTAAGACTCTTGGCAGTGTGGAGGATCAGAGGGATCTTGGGGTCCGAGTCCATAGGACACTCAAAAGCTGCTGTGCAGGTTGACTCTGTGGTTAAGAAGGCATACGGTGCATTGGCCTTCATCAGTCGTGGGATTGAGTTTAAAAGCCGAGAGATAATGTTGGAGCTATATAGGATCCTGGTTAGATTCCATCAGGAGTACTGTGCTTAATTCTGGTCACCTCACTACAGGAAGGATGTGGGAACCATAGAAAGGGTGCAGAGGAGATTTACAAGGATGTTGCCTGGATTGGGGAGCATGCCTTATGAGAATAGGTTGAGTGAACTCGGCCTTTTCTTTTTGGAGTGACGGAGGATGAGAGGTGACTTGATAGAGGTGTATAAGATAATGAGAGGCGTTGATCGTGTGGATAGTCAGAGGCTTTTCCCCAGGGCTGAAATGGGTAGCATGAGAGGGCATAGTGTTAAGGTGCTTGGAAGTAGGTACAGAGGAGATGTCAGGGGTAAGTTTTTCACGCAGAGAGTATTGAATCTGTGAAATTCTCTGCCCAGGGAAGCAGTTGAGGCTTCCTCACTGAATATATTTAAGAAACAGATAGGTTTTTACATAGTAATCGAATTAAGGGTTATGGGGAAAAGGCAGGTAGATGGAACTGAGTTTATGGACAGATCAGCCATGATCTTGTTGAATGGCGGGGCAGGCTTGATGGGCCGGATGGCCTACTCCTGCTCCTATTTCTTATGTCCTTATGAGTGTGTGGAATGGGCTGCCAGTGGAGGTGGAAATGATAGGGTCTTTTAAGAGACTCCTGGATGGCTACATGGAGCTTAGAAAAATAGAGGGCTTTGGGTAAAGCCTCGGTAGTTCTAAGGTAGGGACATGTTTGGCACAGCTTTGTGGGCTGAAGGGCTTGTATTGTGTTGTATGTTTTCTATGTTACTATGAATCTGGCTTTGTGTGGGGATACAGAATTAGTTTGCCCACAAAAGCCAGAGGATGGTTGTAGATGGAGCATATGCTACCTGGAGGTCAGTGGCAAGTGGTGTTCTGGGACCATGCTCTTCGTTATTTTTATAAACAATTGGATGCAGAGCTGGTCTGAGAAGTAGCTGATGGAGTTCAAACCTGGAACAGTGTGAAATGAAGGCAGAATACAGGGTTCATGGCAATATTCTTAGCAGTGTGGAGGAAGAGGGTTCTCGCGTCTGCATCCATGGATTCCTCAAAGTCGCCATGCAAGTTGATAGGACGGTTAAGAAAGTATAAGGCTTTCAAAAACCGCAAGGTAATGTTGCAGGTAAAAACACCCTGGTTGGACCACACTTGGAATACTGTGTTCCATTCTGGTAAAAACACCCTGGTTGGACCACACTTGGAATACTGTGTTCCGTTCTGGTAAAAACACCCTGGTTGGACCACACTTGGAATACTGTGTTTCGTTCTGGTAAAAACACCCCGGTTGGACCACACTTGGAATACTATGTTTCGTTCTGGTAAAAACACCCCAGTTGGACCACACTTGGAATACTGTGTTCCGTTCTGGTAAAAACACCCTGGTTGGACCACACTTGGAATACTGTGTTCCGTTCTGGTAGAAACACCCTGGTTGGACCACACTTGGAATACTGCTCCGTTCTGGTTGCCCCATTTTCGGAAGGATGTGGAAGCTTCAGAGAAGGTGCAGTGGAGTTTTATCAGGATTCTGTCTGAGTGCAAAAGTGCGGGGGCCCTGGCAGAAATATTTAAAATGTCGCTGTCTACAGGTGAGGTGCCGAAGGATTGGAGAGTGGCTCATATTGTTCCGTTGTTTAAAAAAGGATCGAAAAGTAATCCGGGAAATTATAGGTCGGTGAGTTTAATGTCGGTAGTAGGTAAATTGTTGGAGGGAGTACTAAGAGACAGAATCTACAAGCATTTGGACAGACAGGGACTTATTAGGGAGAGTCAACATGGCTTTGTGCATGGTAGGTCATGTTTGACCAATCTATTGGAGTTTTTCGAGGAGGTTACCAGGAAAGTGGATGAAGGGAAGGCAGTGGATATTGTCTACATGGATTTCAGTAAGGCCTTTGACAAGGTCCCGCATGGGAGGTTAGTTAGGAAAATTCAGTCGCTAGGTATACATGGAGAGGTGGTAAATTGGATTAGACATTGGCTGAATGGAAGAAGCCAAAGAGTGGTGGTAGAGAATTGCTTCTCTGAGTGGAGGCCTGTGACTAGTGGTGTGCCACAGGGATCAGTGCTGGGTCCATTGTTATTTGTCATCTATATCAATGATCTGGATGATAATGTGGTAAATTGGATCAGCAAATTTGCTGATGATACAAAGATTGGAGGTGTAGTAAACAGTAAGGAAGGTTTTCAGAGCCTGCAGAGGGACCAGCTGGAAAAATGGGCTGAAAAATGGCAGATGGAGTTTAATACAGACAAGAGTGAGGTATTGCACGTTGGAAGGACAAACCAAGGTAGAACATACAGGGTTAATGTTAAGGCACTGAGGAGTGCAGTAGAACAGAGGGATCTGGGAATACAGATACAAAATTCCCTAAAAGTGGCGTCACAAGTAGATAGGGTCGTAAAGAGAGCTTTTGGTGCATTGGCCTTTATTAATCAAAGTATTGAGCATAACAGCTGGAATGTTATGATGAGGTTGTATAAGGCATTGGTGAGGCCGAATCTGGAGTATTGTGTTCAATTTTGGTCACCAAATTACACGAAGGATATAAATAAGGTTGAAAGAGTGCAGAGAAGGTTTACAAGGATGTTGCCAGGACTTGAGAAACTCAGTTACAGAGAAAGGTTGAATAGGTTAGGACTTTATTCCCTGGAGCGTAGAAGAATGAGGGGAGATTTGATAGAGGTATATAAAATTATGATGAGTATAGATAGAGTGAATGCAAGCAGGCTTTTTCCACTGAGGCAAGGGGAGAAAAAAAACTGAGGATATGGGTTAAGGGTGAGGGGGGAAAAGTTTAAAGGGAACATTGGGGGGGCTTCTTCACACAGAGAGTGGTGGGAGTATGGAATGAGCTGCCAGACGAGGTGGTAAATGCGGGTGGAGAGTTGTGTCTGAATCTTGCCCCTGTATTGTTTCGCTGCCTTGATGACTTAGTGCAGATCGTAGCTGCATTTCTTGAGTTCCTGTTGGTCACCGGCAACTTAAGCTCGGTGTTGCACGGTAGGTAACTGCTGCTCGCATGGAACTGTTGATCCAGAGTTTCTGGTTTGGCTAGACCCGGACCAATTTCTGCGGGATAACGTCCGCGATGCACTTCCAGATGAAACGTGACCCCTTCCTGAAACTCAGACATCCTCATCGTGAAAGACATTCCAGTCGATGTCATCAAACCTGTAGCATGGAGGCTGATTGGTCAGACCATCAGTGAATGGTTTTAAATATGGCTTCATCTTGTTTCAGCTTCTGCCTGTACCTCAGCAGCAGCAAGATGGAGTGATCCGATTTTCCAAATGGTGGGTTAAGGAGTGCTTCGTAAGCGTTGTGAAAGAGATAGTAGCATTGGTCGAGTATGCTGTCTCCCGTGTGCTCACCTGGATATGTTGACAAAACTTTGGAGAGACTTTAGTCAGCGATGCTCTATTAAAGTCACCGACGACGATGAAGGCAGCTTCTGGAGGGTCTTGTATGGTTCCTTGAGAGCCAGGTCAGTATCAGCCTATGGCGGAATATACATAGCTGTGAAAATAACAGCCATGAACTCCCTAGGCAGCCAGAAAGGTCTACACAGCAGCACATGGTACTCGAGATACAGGGAACAAAAGGATTTGAGGGCACGCCCATTCTAGGGGTTGCACCAAGCATTATTGCCCACCTCCTTTACTCTTCCCAGAGGGCTCGATGGCTTGTTCTGGTATCTCATCTTACAGTCAGGTCTCCACGAAGCACAAAACGTTACATTCCTTTGTTTCCTGCTGGTAGGAGATTCTGGCTGTCAGTTCGCACAGTTTATTGTCCTGGGTCTGAACATTAGCCAGGATTATGCTAGGGAGCGGCGGCCAATTAGCACGCCCTCTCAACCTCACCAGGGCGCCGGCCCTTCTTCCTCGTCTTCGCCGCTTCCGGGGTAGCGATGGTGTAATAAATGAGCCTCCCATGGATCGCGTAAGTAGGGGTTCGCAGTTAGAAAAGGCGGCATGTAGTGGGTAAATGCTGTCTTCCTGATGTTCAGAAGAGTCAGTCTATCCTCAGCTTCTTGAACAAGAATTGCGAAGGAAATCTCAGAAATTTGCAGTATACTGTAAAGTAGAAACAGAGCTCACAACACGGCCACTGAACGCGGCACCATCTTGGAATTGGATGCTCAATTTCAATGTTTGGGGAGAGTTTAAACTAGAATTGTTGGGGGTGGGAACCGAACTGAAGAGACTGGGGAAGAGGAGGTTGACTCACAAATTAAGAAAGCTTGTAGACAATGCGAGAGGGAGGATAGGCAGGTGATAGAGAAGGGACGCGCTCAGATCGAAGTGTTGTGAACAAAGCGGATGAGCTTAGAGTATGGGTCAGTACTTGGAGATATGATGTGGTGGCCATTACAGAGACTTGGATGGCTCAGGGACAAGAATGGTTACTTCATGTGCCGGATTTTAGATGTTTCAGAAAGGTCAGGGAGGGAGGCAAAAGAAGTAGGGATGTGGCACTGTTGATTAGAGATAGTGTCAGGGCTGCAGAAAAGGTGGACGCCATGGAGGGATTGTCTACGGAGTCGCCGTGGATGGAGGTTAGGAACAGGAAAGGGTTAATAACTTTACTGGGTGTTTTTTATAGGCCGCCCAATAGTAACAGGGATATCGAGGAGCAAATAGGGAAACAGATCCTGGAAAGGTGTAATAATAACAGAGTTGTCATGATGGGAGATTTTAATTTCCAAAATATCGATTGGCAACTCCTTAGAGCAAGGGGTTTAGATGGGGTGGAGTTTGTTAGGTGTGTTCAGGAAGGTTTCGTGACACAATATGTAGATAAGCCTACAAGAGGAGAGGCTGTACTTGATTTGGTATTGGGAAATGAACCTGGTCAGGTGTCAGATCTCTCAGTGGGAGAGCATTTTGGAGATAGTGATCATAATTCTATCTCCTTTGGAGAGACACACATAAAAGTTGCTGGTGAACGCAGCAGGCCAGGCAGCATCTCTAGGAAGAGGTGCAGTCGACGTTTCAGGCCGAGACCCTTCGTCAGGACCTCTTCCTAGAGATGCTGCCTGGCCTGCTGCGTTCACCAGCAACTTTTATGTGTGTTGCTTGAATTTCCAGCATCTGCAGAATTCCTGTTGTTTTCCTTTAGAGAGAGGTAGGAACCAACAAGTTAGTAAAGCGTTTAATTGGAGTAAGGGGAATTATGAGGCTATCAGGCAGGAAATTGGAAGCTTAAATTGGAAACAGATGTTCTCAGGGAAAAGTATGGAAGAAATGTGGCAAATGTTCAGGGGATATTTGTGTGGAGTTCTGCATAGGTACGTTCCAGTGAGACAGGGAAGTTATGATAGGGTACAGGAACCGTGGTGTACAAAGGCTGTAATAAATCTAGTCAAGAAGAAAAGAAAAAAGCTTACAAAAGGTTCAGAGAGCTAGGTAGTGTTAAAGATCTAGAAGATTATATGGCTAATAGGAAGGAGCTTAAGAAGGAAATTAGGAGAGCCAGAAAGGGCCATGAGAAGGCCTTGGCAGGCAGGATTATGGAAAACCCCAAGGCGTTCTACAAGTATCTGAAGAGCAAGAGAATAAGAAGTGAAAGAATAGGACCTATCAAGTGTGACAGTGAGAAAGTATATATGGAACCGGAGGAAATAACAGAGGTACTTTACTTCAGTATTCACTATGGAAAAGGATCTTGGTGATTGTAGTGATGAATTGCAGCAGATTGAGAAGCTTGAGCATGTAGATATTAGAAAGAGGATGTGCTGGAGTTTTTCGAAAGCATCAAGTGGATAAGTCCCCGGGACTGGATGAGATGTACCCCAGGCTACTGTGGGAGGCGAGGGAAGGGATTGCTGAGCCTCTGGCGATGATCTCTGCGTCATCACTGGGGACGGGTGAGGTTCTGGAGGATTGGAGGGTTGCGGATATTGTTCCTTTATTCAAGAAAGGGAGTAGACATAGCCCAGGAAATTATAGACCAGTGAGTCTTACCTCAGTGGTTGGTAAGTTGATGGAGAAGATCCTGAAAGGCAGGATTTATGAAAATTTGGGGAGGTATAATATGATTAGGAATAGTCAGCATGGCTTTGTCAAGGGCAGATCATGCCTTATGAGCCTGTTCGAATTTTTTGAGGATGTGACATTCCCCCCCCCCCCCCCCCAATATTGGATGTTTGGTCTTTGTTGTGTGGGTTTCTTTTTGTGGATTTTATTGTGTTCCTTTGTCTTATGGCTGCCTGCAAGAAGATGGATGTCAAAGTTGTGCATGATGTACATACTTTGGTCATAAATGTAATTTGAAGTTTACTTTGTAATCTAAGTCCTTCTGCAGGCTCCCTCTTTCCTCAACACTACCTGGTCCTCCACATATCTTCGTATCGTCCACAAACATGGCTATAAAAGCCATCAGTTCTGTCTCCAAATCGTTGACATATATGTGAAAAGAAGCTGACCCAACATGAAACTCTGTGGAACACCACTAATCTGTGGCAGCCAAGCTGAAAAGGCCCCCTTCACTCCTAATCTTTGCCTCCTGCTAGTCAGCCAATCTTCTATTCATGCTAATATCTTTTCAGTAATACCATGGGCTGTTATCTTGTTGAGCAGTCTTTTGTGCAGTACCTTTTTAAGATTCTTCAGTAGGTTAAGAGGTTGGCACAGTATTGTGTGTTGACAGGCCTGCACTGGTATTTGTTCTATGTTGTACGTAAGATGGGTAACAAAGATCCATGGATATTTAAATAGCTGGGGATAGTACTGGAAAACATTGAGGATGAAGATAGCTGGGAGTAGTGCTGGAAAACAGCATTAAGCACTTTACACCTCACGCTGTCAGAGCAGTGCTGCCAGGATAATCAAGGACACGACCCACCCAGCCAACACAGTTTTCGTCCCTCTTCCCTCCGGAGAAGGCGCAGGAGCTTGAAGACTCATACAGCCAGATTTGGGGACGGCTTCTTTCCATCTGTGATAAGACTGCTGAACGGATCCTGACCCGGATCTGGGCCGTACCCTCCAAATATCCAGACCTGCCTCTCGATTTTTTTGCACTACCTTACTTTCCATTTTTCTATTTTCTATTTATGATTTAGGTGCTGTTCTCTCATGGAAAAAGTGCCCAATATCAAAATCTGTGGCCAAGTTAAATTCTGAATCTTCATCCATTTCTGCCTCACCATGTCCGGAAACTTTTTACTGGATTAAAGGCATTTGACAAGGTTCCACACAGTAGGCTTACTCAGAATGTCAGAAGGCATGGGATCCAGGGAAGTTTGGCCAGGTGGATTCAGAATTGGCTTGCCTGTAGAAGGCAGAGGGTGGTGGTGGAGGGAGTACATTCAGGTTGGAGGATTGTGACTAGTGGTGTCCCACAAGGATCTGTTCTGGGACCTCTACTTTTTGTGATTTTTATTAACAACCTGGATGTGGGGGTAGGAGGGTGGGTTGGCAAGTTTTCAGACAACACAAAGATTGGTGGTGTTGTAGATAGTGTAGAGGATTGTCGAAGATTGCAGAGAGACATTGATAGGATGCAGAAGTGGGCTGAGAAGTGGCTGATGGAGTTCAACCCGGAGAAGTGTGAGGTGGTACACTTTGGAAGGACAAACTCCAAGGCAGAGTACAAAGTAAATGGCAGAATACTTGGTAGTGTGGAGGAGCAGAGGGATCTCGGGGTACATGTCCACAGATCCCTGAAAGTTGCCTCACAGGTAGATAGGGTAGTTAAGAAAGCTTATGGGGTGTTAGCTTTCATAAGTCGAGGGATAGAGTTTGAGTCGCAATGTAATGTTGCAGCTCTATAAAATTCTGGCTAGGCCACAATTGGAGTACTGTGTCCAGTTCTGGTCGCCTCACTATAGGAAGGATGTGGAAGCATTGGAAAGGGTACAGAGGAGATTTACCAGAATGCTGCCTAGTTTAGAGAGTATGCATTATGATGAGAGATTAAGGGAGCTAGGGCTTTACTCTTTGGAGAGAAGGAGGATGAGAGGAGACATGATAGAGGTGTACAAGATAATAGGAATAGATAGAGTGGATAGCCAGCACCTCTTCCCCAGGGCACCACTGCTCAATGCAAGAGGACATAGCTTTAAGGTAAGGGGTGGGAAGTTCAAGGGGGATATTAGAGGAAGGTTTTTTACTCAGAGAGTGGTTGGTGCGTGGAATGCACTGCCTGAGTCAGTGGTGGAGGCAGATACACTAGTGAAGTTTAAGAGACTACTAGACAGGTATATGGAGGAATTTAAGTTGGGGGCTTATATGGGAGGCAGGGTTTAAGGGTCGGCACAACATTGTGGGCCGAAGGGCCTGTACTGTGCTGTACTGTTCTATGATTTGTAATTTAAATTTTTTAATATTTGCAATTGATTTGTCATCCAGGGAGTGGGAAGCGCAGAATCAAATATGTGATAATTGTACGTTCTAGTATCAATTGTTTGGCGACAATAAAGTATAAGATAGATGGGGATAGGGCTAAAAACATCATGAAGATACAGTGCCTATTTAAAAAAAAATAAGTATTCACCCCTTTGGAAGTTCTAGTTTTATTGTTTTAAAACGTTGAATCACAGTGGATTTAATTTGGCTTTTTTGACACTGAACAACAGAGAAAGACTTTCATGTCAAAGTGGAAACAGATCTCTACAAAGTGACTGATTTGTGTTTTATATTTGTAATTAATTGTAGAATGCCTTGAGGTTTTCCTTAATCCTGCTTGCCAAGGCCTTCTCATGGCTCTTCTGGCTAATTTCATTCTTAAGTTCCTTCCTGCTAGCCTTATAGTTTTCTAGATCTCTATCATTACCTAGGTTTTTGAACCTTTTGTAAGCTTTTCTTCTTGACTAGATTTTCAACTGCCTTTGTACACCATGGTTCCTGTACCCTGTCATCTTTTCCATGTCTCATTGGAACGTACCTATGTCCATACTGATTCGTTATTCAGTCGGAGAAAACACTGAGGCCTTGTTTTCGCTCAATCAATTCTTTATTTAATTTGATCTGCAGCGTCTGGCAATCAACTCTGCCTAGCACGAGTGCAAGGTTACATTTATATCCAGAGAAAAAGGTTTCAGTTAGCACCTGTTTCCCCTGTCCACGCTTATGGTTTTGTGGTTAGCAATTTCATCATGGTCACAACAGCTTCACGTGCAGAGGTACAGGTCAGTAAGCGCTTCTATTCTAAGAGATGAGCATGCAGTTGCAACATCCTAACTGTGCCCGGTTCTGTTGTCTAGTTCCCGCCCCTGCTATATTTTCCAGGTCACATACACCATTTAACCCTTCCTATCTCATACTCCAACCCCCTTTTCACTTACACACCTATGCAAAATGCCACACAAATATCCCCTGAACATTTGCCACAGTTCTGTTGTACATTTCCCAGAGAGCATCTGTTCCCAATTTATACTTCCAAGTTCCTACTTGATTAGATTAGATTAGATTATGAGGACACGCAGTCCTCTTTTATTGTCATTTAGCAATGCGTGCATTAAGAAATGATATAATATTCCTCCGGTGTGATATCACAGAAACACAGGACAGACCAAGACTGAAAAACTGACAAAAACCACATAATTACAACGTATAGTTACAACAGTGCAACAATACCATAACTTGATGAAGAACAGGCCATGGCACAGCAAAAAAGTTCAAAGTTTCTCGAAAGTCCCAAGTTTCTCGAAAGTCCCACATCTCACGCAGACGGGAGAAAGAAGAAAACGCTCCCTGCCATGCCGGACCACAGTCCGACTCTGAGTCGTCCGAAAACTTCGAACTCTGTTCAGCCCTCCGACACCGCGTACCGAGCACCATCTCCGCCGAATGTTTCGACCCCGCTTCGGTAGCCAGCAGCAGGCAAAGCCAGGGATTTTGGGGCCTTCCCTCCGGAGATTCTCAATCGCACAGTAGCAGTGGCAGTGAACTGGGCATTTCAGAAATTTCTCCAGATGTAGATTGGGTGAACCAAATTGGTAAAGGTGCTGAGGAAGAGGATTTCTTGGAATGTATGCGGGATGGTTTTTTGAACCAACATGTCGAGGAACCAACTGGAGAGCAGGCTATTCTAGACTGGGTTTTGAGCAATGAGGAAGGGTTAATTAGCAATCTTGTCCTGAGAGGCCCCTTGGGTAAGAGTGACCATAATATGGTGGAATTCTTCATTAAGATGGAGAGTGACATAGTTAATTCAGAAACAAAGATTCTGAACTTAAAGGGGGTAACTTTGAAGGTATGAGACGTGAATTAGCTAAGATGGACTGGCAAATGACACTTAAAGGATTGATGGTGGATATGCAATGACAAACATTTAAGGATTGCATGGATGAACTACAACAATTGTTCATCCCAGTTTGGCAAAAGAATAAATCAAGGAAGGTAGTGTACCCGTGGGTGACAAGAGAAATTAGGGATAGTATCAATTCCAAAGAAGAAGCATACAGATTAGCCAGAGAAAGTGGCTCACCTGAGGACTGGGAGAAATTCAGAGTTCAGCAGAGGAGGGCAAAGGGCTTAATTAGGAAGGGGAAAAAAGATTATGAGAGAAAACTGGCAGGGAACATAAAAACTGACTGTAAAAGCTTTTATAGATATGTAAAAAGGAAAAGACTGGTAAAGACAAATGTAGGTCCCCTACAGACAGAAACAGGTGAATTGATTATGGGGAGCAAGGACATGGCAGACCAATTGAATAATTACTTTGGTTCTGTCTTCACTAAGGAGGACATAAATAATCTTCCAGAAATAGTAGGGGACAGAGGGTCCAGTGAGATGGAGGAACTGAGCGGAATACATGTTAGTAGGGAAGTGGTGTTAGGTAAATTGAAGGGATTGAAGGCAGATAAATCCCCAGGGCCAGATGGTCTGCATCGCAGAGTGCTTAAGGAAGTAGCCCAAGAAATAGTGGATGCATTAGTGATAATTTTTCAAAACTCGTTAGATTATGGACTAGTTCCTGAGAATTGGAGGGTGGCTAATGTAACCCCACTTTTTAAAAAAGGAGGGAGAGAGAAACTGGGGAATTATAGACCGGTTAGCCTAACGTCGATGGTGAGGAAACTGCTGGAGTCAGTTATCAAAGATGTGATAACAGCACATTTGGAAAGCGGTGAAATCATCGGACAAAGTCAGCATGGATTTGTGAAAGGAAAATCATGTCTGACGAATCTCATAGAATTTTTTGAGGATGTAACTAGTAGAGTGGATAGGGGAGAACCAGTGGATGTAGTATATTTGGATTTTCAAAAGGCTTTTGACAAGGTCCCACACAGGAGATTAGTGTGCAAACTTAAAGCGCACGGTATTGGGGGTAAGATATTGATGTGGATAGAGAATTGGTTGGCAGACAGGAAGCAAAGAGTGGGAATAAACGGGACCTTTTCAGAATGGCAGGCAGTGACTAGTGGGGTACCGCAAGGCTCAGTGCTGGGACCCCAGTTGTTTACAATATATATTAATGACTTGGATGAGGGAATTAAATGCAGCATCTCCAAGTTTGCGGATGACACGAAGCTGGGCGGCAGTGTTAGCTGTGAGGAGGATGCTAAGAGGATGCAGGGTGACTTGGATAGTTTGGATGAGTGGACAAATTCATGGCAGATGCAATTTAATGTGGATAAATGTGAAGTTATCCACTTTGGTGGCAAAAATAGGAAAACAGATTATTATCTGAATGGTGGCCGATTAGGAAAAGGGGAGGTGCAATGAGACCTGGGTGTCATTATACACCAGTCATTGAAAGTGGGCATGCAGGTACAGCAAGCAGTGAAAAAGGCGAATGGTATGCTGGCATTTATAGCGAGAGGATTCGAGTACAGGAGCAGGGAGGTACTACTGCAGTTGTACAAGGCCTTGGTGAGACCACACCTGGAGTATTGTGTGCAGTTTTGGTCCACTAATCTGAGGAAAGACATCTTTGCCATAGAGGGAGTACAAAGAAGGTTCACCAGATTGATTCCTGGGATGGCAGGACTTTCATATGAAGAAAGACTGGATGAACTGGGCTTGTACTCGTTGGAATTTAGGAGATTGAGAGGGGATCTGATTGAAACGTATAAAATCCTTAAGGGATTGGACAGGCTAGATGCAGAAAGATTGTTCCCGATGTTGGGGAAGTCCAGAACGAGGGGTCACAGTTTGAGGATAAAGGGGAAGCCTTTTAGGACCGAGATTAGGAAAAACTTCTTCACACAGAGAGTGGTGAATCTGTGGAATTCTCTGCCACAGGAAACAGTTGAGGCCAGTTCATTGGCTATATTTAAGAGAGAGTTAGATATGGCCCTTGTGGCTACGGGGATCGGGGGTATGGAGGGAAGGCTGGTGCAGGGTTCTGAGTTGGATGATCAGCCATGATCATAATAAATAGCGGTGCAGGCTTGAAGGGCTGAATGGCCTACTCCACCTATTTTCTATGTTTCCTCTGTGCTCCTCACGTCTGTCTCCATCAAATCAGAATTGTCCACAGCCCCTATTTAACAGATATGATATTTCACTGGAGAGCTGCGCGCGCTGCGTCGCACAACCATTTTATCCTCCCGCCTTAGCTTCATATTTCTCCTTACCTAATGCCAAAAGTTAATTGGTTCTGATTTTTCTTAAAAGGGTTATATATTGTAATATTGTGATGTTAAAATGTTTTTGGTTTAATTCCTGTCTCTAAATAAAGTGTCTTGACAAAAGACCATAGGTGGAGGAATAGATTTAAACCATTCTGCTCCAGCATTTCATCATGGCTGATTCCCCAATGGTTATTCCTCTCATGCCCAATCTTCTGCCTTCTCTCGGTATCCCTTCATTCCTTGACAAGTCAAGAATCTATCAACCTCTGTCTCTATCAGTATTCTCCGGTCAGAAGGCGGTGTGTGCAAATGCAGCGGCTTCTAGGGGGCAGACACAAAGGTGCTTTTTACTTTGTAAAATTCATTTTTTTTATGATCCAAAGACAATTCAACTCTAAGAACATTGGGTACTGCAATGCTATTTCATTAGTATGCTGCTTGTTGATTGGAGTAGCTAGACTGGTGTCGGTGTGGAGCCGGCTGAGGTGTGGAAGGGACCAACCTGGATGGTGGAGAAGAAGCCGGTTGGGATATCGGAGGAGTCCGCCAGTATGTCGGAGGAGCTAATTTGGGTATGGAGGAGTTGGTGTGGCAACAGATGAGGTTGCTGCCCGCCACTCGGAAGCATTGTAGCTGGTGTAGTGTAACCGTGGAAGACTGTCTCGGGCATTTCACTTGTGATCTCAAGTTCACGAGTGATAATGTAAATTGCTGCAGGCCTGTTACCCTTGTCTGCTGGAGGGATAGATGACAAAGGAGCTGTGTGGCCTCGGTTTAGCGAGGACTAGGCCTCAAATCTTGGGCTTGCCTGCTGCTGCAGACCATACAACCATTAGACGTAGGAGCAGAATTAGACCATTCAGCCCATAAGGTCTGTTCGTAATTCCATCATGGCTGATCCCAGATCCCACTCATCCCCATGCACCTGACTTCTTGTCATAACCTATGATGCCCTGATCAATCAGGAAACTATCAATTTTCGCTTTAAATATACCCATGGTCAAGGTGTCCACAGCTGTCTGTGGCAGAGCATTCCACAGATTCACGACTCCCTGGCTAAAATAAATTTCTCTTTACCTCTTTTCTAAAGGGTCGCCCCTCAATTTTGTTGCTGTGCCTTCTATTTTTGGACACTCCCACAATAGGAAATATTCTCTCCATAATCCACCATATCTAATCCTTTCAACTTTCAGTAGGTGTCAATGAGATCCCCCTGCATTCTTCCGAATTCCAGTGAATACATAGAACATAGAAATCTTCAGCACATTACAGGCCCTTCGGCCCACAATGTTGTGCCAACCATCTGCTCTGGAAACTGCCTAGAATTTCCCTACTGCATAATCCTCTACTTTTCTAAGCTCCATATACCTATTTAAGAGTCTCTTATAAGACCCTATTGTTTCCATCTACCACTATCGCTGGTAGTCCATTTGCCATATTTCTGCAGTGCATTTCCCAGAGGACTTCTGCCAAGATTCTGCTGAACAGCATCATTGTTCTTCCTACCCCAGCTAAATGTTTTCCCAAATTTTCTGTTCCTATCCCTCTCCAGTGCTATGGTAAAGGAGATAGAGTTGTTACCACTAACTCCAAAATAGTCTCCCACCGAGAGACACCTGAACTGGTTCCTTTTGCAATACCAGATCAAGTACAGCCTCTCCTTGAGTTGGCTTATCTACATATTGCATCAGGAAACCTTCCTGAACACACCTAACAAAGTCCACCCCATCCAAACCTCTTGTTCTAAGGAGTTGCCAGTCAATATTAGGAAAGTTAAAATGGCCTATCACCACAACCCTATTATTATTGCACAGTTCCAAAATTTACCTCCCTTTCTGCTTGTTAATGTCTCTGTTATGATTGGGGTGGGGTCTATAAAAAACACCCAGTAGAGTTATTGCCCCTTTCCTGTTTCTGACTTCCACCCACAATGACAGAGTAGACAATCCCTCCATGACTTCCTCTTTTTCTGCACCTGTGATACTATCCCTTGATTAGCAATGTCACTCCCCCACATCTTTTGCCACCCTCCCTGTCCTTTTTGAAACATCTAAAGCCCAGCACATTCAGCAGCCATTTCTGCCCCTGAGACATGCAAGTCCCTGTAATGGCTATTACGAGTTAATCCAGGTTCTAAGCTCATTTGCCTTATTTATGATGCTCCTTGCACATCTCAAACCATCTGGCTGAGGGCATCTTTGCCCATCATCTGCCTATCCTTCCTTACAAACTCCCTACAAGCTGTCTCGACTTGTGTACTAACTGGCCCATCCTCTGGCTCTTCACTTTGGTTCCCACTCCCCTGATAATCTAGTTTAAACCTTCCTTAATAGAATTAGCAAACCTCCCTCCAAGGATATTCATTCCCCTCCAGTTCAGGCACAACCCATCCCACTTGTACAAGTCACTCCTTCCCCAGAAAAGGTTCCAGTGGTCCAAGACTTAAAACCCTGCCCCATCTTCTCAGCCACTCATTCGTCTGCTATTCACCTGTTCTGACCTTCCCTAGCTTCTTGCACTGGGAATAATCCAGAGATTACCACCTTTGAGATCCTGCTGTTCAGCCTCCTTCCTAGCTCCCTAAACTTACTGTGTAGGACCTCTACTTCTCTCCTGAATGTCATTGGTATCAATATGTACCACGACCACTGACTGCTCACCTTCCCATTCAAGAATATTCTGCAACTGCTCGGAGACATCCTGGACCCTAGCACCCAGGACGCAACACACTATCCTGGCGCTTCTTTTGCTGCCACAGAATCTCCTGTCTATCTCCCAAACTATCGAGTCCCATATGACTATCCCATATCTCCGCCTGACTTCACTTTACTCTCCTGAGGCTCAGAGTCGACCACTGTGCGATTGGTCTGACTGCTGCTGCCTTGCCCAGATAGGAATCCCCCTCATCAGTATCCGAAGTGGTATACCTGTTGCTGAAGGGAATGGCCATAGGGGGCTCCTGCACAGACTTCCTTCTCCCTTTACCTCTCTTGGTGTTCAGCCATCTACTCCCTGAATTCTGCACTCCGCATGTGACCACCTGCTCAAAAGTCTTATTTATCAATTGCTCTACCTCCTGGATGATGTTCAGTTCATCCAGCTCCAGCTCCTTGACGGGGTCTTTTATGGGCTGGAATTGGCTGCACTTCCTGCAGGTGTAGTCATCAGGGAGACATAGAACAGGGGTTCCCAACCTTTTTTGCAACAGGGACCGGTTTATTATTGACAATATTCTTGCGGACCAGCTGACCCCGGGGGGCGGGGGGGGGGGTGGGTAGGGTTGCCAATGGACAAGAGTAGCAGTCAAATATGTTGTGTTTACCCCGAGAAAGACTACAATGACCAGGAAGCCTTGCGCGGGCACCAGTGCGCATGCGTGATCGTGCTGATTTTTTTCTACAAATCGTTTCTGGCAATTCTGTTCGGGGGTGGGGGGGTGTTAATCACGACTGGAATACAGGTGATAAGTGGCTAATACACTCAATTTTGTTTCTAAAGGGGTTTATCTAATGAATTTGATATTAAACACACAGCGCATATTTTCCTGGCATAAATATAGTGGTAAGTCAATTATCAGGGGAGGACAGGGGAGCTTGAAGTAAGTGTTGAACGAACTTCCAGTAGAAGTGGTAGAGGCAGTTTCGATATTATCATTTAAAGAAAAAATTGGATAGGTATATGGACAGGAAAGGAATGGAGTGTTATGGGCTGAGTGTAGGTCGGTGGGTCAGGTGAGAGTAGCGTTTGGCACGGACTAGAAGGGCAGAGATGGCCTGTTTCTGTGCTGTAATTGTTATATGGTTATTTAAGTCACTTATAAGTCAGTAGCATCATAACATTTTAAGTAACATTTGGATATTAAACACACAGCACATATTTTCCCCATATGAACATATAAAATCATTGCAACACACCAATGTCGATGCATCAGTGGGAGTCCTGGGCTTGTTTTCCTGCAACAAGACGGTCCCATCAAGGGATGATGGGAGACAGTGAATCTTGAAGGGGGTTCCTTATGTCCAGTCTATTCCGCAATTTAGTTTTCGTTGCATTCATTGCAGAGATATGTTGGAAATGGAAGCAACGTTTTCAGTGCTTTTGTGGCTATCTCAGGATATTTAGCCTTGACTTTGATCCAGAATGCTGGCAGAGATGTTATGTCAAACATAATTTTCAGCACGCCATCATTTGCAAGCTTGAGGAGTTGATCTCCTTCCCGCGCTGACATAGTTGACGCGTGAGTAATGACCTCGCGTGCATTCAAGCTCAACACAGGGCGTGACAGGGAATGAGGAAAAGTGCAGCTGACTCATATCGCCAAATCATATCGTTTCCTTGCACATGCTTTGCAGTACCGGTACCGGTCCGCAGCCCGGTGGTTGGGGACCGCTGACATAGAACATAGAAGTCTACAGCACATTACAGACCCGTTGGTCCACTATGTTGTGCTGACCATGTAACCTTCTCTAGAAATTGCCTAGAATTTCCCTACTGCACAGCCCTCTATTTTTCTAAGCTCCATGTACCTATCTAAGTTTCTTTAAAAAAACCCTGTTGTTTTCACCTCTACCACTGTCGCTGGCAGTGCATTCCATGTGTGTCCCCCGTACCTACTTTCAAGCACCTTAAAACTGTGCCCCGTCATGTTAGCCATTTCAGCCCTGGGAAAAAGCCTCTGGCTATCCACACTATCAGTGCCTCTCATCATCTTACGCACTTCTATCAGGTCATAGCTCATCCTCTATCGCTCCAAAGAAGAAAGGCCAAGTTCACTTGACCTATTCTCATAAGGCATGCCTCCCAATCCAGGCAACATCCTTGTAAGTCTCCTCTGCACTCTCTGTACATCCCTTTCCCCTAGTAAGCTCAAGTGTAGGCTGCTTAGTTTTTTGAACGTTTCGTAAGCTTTTCTTCTTCACTAAATTTTCTACATTCTTGTATGCCATGCTTCTTTTACCCTACCATCCTTTCCCATGCCTATGCAGAACACCATGCAAATGTTCCTGAATATTTGCCATATTTCTGCTGTGCATTTCCCTGAGAACATCTGCTCCCAATTGCTGTTCCCAAATTTCTTCTTAATGGCATCATATTACCCTCCTACCCCAATTAAATGTTTCTCAAATTGCTATTCCTCTCTAGCACTATGATAAAGGAGATAGAGTTATGATACTACCTCCAAAATTCTCTTCCACTGAGAGATTGGGCATCTGACCAGTTACTTTTCCTGATACCAGATCAAGTACAGCCTCTCCTCCAGTTGGCTTATCTGCATGTTGCGTCAGGAAACTAAATATCCAAGGGTATCAGGTAATATAGAAAGATAGGCAGGAAGGCAAAGGAGGTGGGATGACGCCTTAAGGATGAGATCAGGGCGATTGTGAGGGACGATATAAGATCTACGGAACAGAATGCTGAGTCCATCTGGGTAGAGATTAAGAATAGTAAAGGGAAAAAAAATCACTGGTGGGTGTTGTCTATAGGCCACCTAATAAAAACATTGCAGTAGCAGAGGCGATTAACCAAGAAATAACTGAGGCTTGTAAGAATGGAAGGCCAGTTGTCATGGGGGATTTTAACTTCCACGTAGATTGGGTGAATCAGGTTGGTCAAGGAAGTCTTGAGGAGGACTTCATAGAATGCATCGTTGATAGCTTTCTTGAGCAACATGTTAGTGAACCTACAAGGGAAAATACTATCTTAGATCTTGTCCTGTGCAATGAGACAGGTAAGATTAACGATCTTGTACTCAGGGATCCCCTTGGAAAAGTGATCACAGTATGATTGAATTTCGCATGCAGATGGAGGATGAAATCTAGTCAGGTGGAAGAAGGCAGCATACATGAGGTTTAGGAAGCAAGGATCAGATGGGTCTATTGAGGAATATAGGGAAGCAAGAAAGGAGCTTAAGAAGGGGCTGAGAAGAGCAAGAAGGGGGCGTGAGAAGGCCTTGGCGAGTAGGGTAAAGGAAAACCTCAAGGCATTCTTCAATTATGTAAAGAAAAAAAGGATGACAGGAGTGAAGGTAGGACCGATTAGAGATAAAGGTGGGAAGATGTGCCTGGAGGCTGTGGAAGTGAGCGAGGTCCTCAATGAATACTTCTCTTCGGTATTCACTAATGAGAGGGAACTTGATGATGGTGAGGACAATATGAGTGAGGTTGATGTTCTGGAGCATGTTGATATTAAGGGAGAGGAGGTATTGGAGTTGTTAAAATACATTAGGACAGATAAGTCCCCGGGGCCTGACAAAATATTCCCCAGGCTGCTCCAAGAGGCGAGAGAAGAGATTGCTAGGATCTTTATGTCCTCGTTCTCCATGGGAATGGTACCAGAGGATTGGAGGGAGGCGAATGTTGTTCCCTTGTTCAAAAAAGGTAGTAGGGATAGTCCGGGTAATTATAGACCAGTGAGCCTTACGTCTGTGGTGGGAAAGCTGTTGGAAAAGATTCTTAGAATCTATGGTCATTTAGAGAATCATGGTCTGATCAGGGACAGTCAGCATGGCTTTGTGAAGGGCAGATTGTGTCTAACAAGCCTGATAGAGTTCTTTTAGGAGGTGACCAGGCATATAGATGAGGGTGGTGCAGTGGATGTGACCTATATGGATTTTAGTAAGGCATTTGACAAGGTTCCACATGGTAGGCTTATTCAGAAAGTTAGAAGGCATGGGATCCAGGGAAGTTTGGCCCGGTGGATTCAGAATTGGCTTGCCTGCAGAAGGCAGAGGGTTGTGATGGAGGGAGTACATTCAGATTGGAGGATTTTGACTAGTGGTGTCCCACAAGGATCTGTTCTGGGACCTCTACTTTTCATGATTTTTATTAACGACCTGGATGTTGGGGTAGAAGGGTGGGTTGGCAAGTTTGCAGACGACACAAAGGTTGGTGATGTTGTAGATAGTGTAGAGGATTGTCAAAGATTGCGGAGAGACATTGATAGGATGCGGAAGTGGGCTGAGAATTGGCAGATGCAGTTCAACCCGGAGAAGTGTGAGGTGGTACACTTTGGAAGGGCAAACTCCAAGGCAGAGTACAAAGTAAATGGCAGGATACTTGATAGTGTGGAGGAGCAGAGGGATCTTGGGGTACATGTCCACAGATCTCTGAAAGTTGCCTCACAGGTGGATAGGGTAGTTAAGAAAGCTTATGGGGTGTTAGCTTTCATAAGTCGAGGGATAGAGTTTAAGAGTCGCGATGTAATGATGCAGCTCTTTAAAACTCTGGTTAGGCCACACTTGGAGTACTGTGTCCAGTTCTGGTCACCTCACTATAGGAAGGATGTGGAAGCATTGGAAAGGGTACAGAGGAGATTTACCAGGATGCTGCCTGGTTTAGAAAGTATGCATTATGATCAGAGATTAAGGGAGCTAGGGCTTTACTCTTTGGAGAGGAGGAGGATGAGAGGAGACATGATAGAGGTGTACAAGATAATAAGAGGAATAGATAGAGTGGATAGCCAGCACTTCTTCCCCAGGGCACCACTGCTCAATACAAGAGGACATGGCTTTAAGGTAAGGGGTGGGAAATTCAGGGGGATATTAGAGGAAGGTTTTTTACTCGGAGAGTGGTTGGTGCGTGGAATGCACTGCCTGAGTCAGTGGTGGAGGCAGACACACTAGTGAAGTTTAAGAGACTACTAGACAGGTATATGGAGGAATCTAAGTTGGGGGCTTATATGGGAGGCAGGATTTGAGGGTCGGCACAACATTGTGGGCCGAAGGGCCTGTACTGTGCTGTACTATGTTCTATGAAATAGTTAGATCTAAAACTAGTGTATTATGCTTGAACAAGGGAGATGACAACAGGATGAGGGAGGAGTTGGCTAATATGGATTGGGAGCACAGGCTATTTGGTAGGACAGTTGAAGAGCATTGGAATACTTTCAAAGAGATTTCTCACAGTGCTTAACAAAAGTATATTCCAGTGAAAAGTAAGGACAGTAAGTGTGGGGAGAGCTAGCCTTGGATAACTAAGGAAATAAAAGAGTATCAAATTAAAAGCTGGTGTACAAAGTCGCAAAGAGTAGTGGGAGACTGGAGGATTCGGAAAACTTTAAAAAGCAACAAGGAACAACTAAACAAGAAATAAGGAAAGGGAAGATAGAGTACGAAAGTAAATTAGCACAAAATATAAAAACAGATAGCAAAGGTTTTTATGAATATATAAAGCGGAAGAGGGTGGCTAAAGTCAACGTACGTCTCTTGGAAGACGATAAGGGGAAATTGATATTGGGTGATAAGGAAATGCCTGAGGCATTGAAGGACTATTTTGTGTCGGTCTTCACGGTGGAGGACATGTCTAATATACTAAAGAATGATGTTATGGACGAAATGGGAGGTGAGGACCTTGATAAAATCACTGTCACTAAAGAGATAGTGATGAGCAAACTAGAGGGTCTGAAGGTAGATAAGTCCCCTGGTGCTGATGGGATGCATCCCAGGGTGCTGAGGGAATTGGCGGAGGTTATAGTAGACGCGTTGGGTAATTATTTACCAAAATTTTCTGGACTCTGGGCAGGTCCCGGCGGATTGGAAGACAGCAAATGTCATGCCACCTTTTAAAAAAGGATGTAGGCAAAAGATGGGCAATTATAGGCCAGTTAGCTTAACATCTGTAGTTGGGAAAATGCTTCAAGCTGTCATTAAGGGAGAAATAGCGAAACATTTAGAAAGGAGTGTTTCCATTAGACAGATGCAGTGTGGATTCAGAAAGGGCAGGTCCTGTTTGACAAACTTACTGGAGTTCTTTGGGGACATGAGTGCAGTGGATAGAGGGGAACAGGTGGATGTTGTATACTGGTGTCCCCCGCTCTTCGAACGTTCGCTTTACGAAACCTCAGTGTTACGAAAGACCTACCTTAGTTACCTGTTTTCACTAACGGAAGGTGTTTTCACTGTTACGAAAAGTAGTGCGCGATAAAAGCAGCATGCGATAAAAAGCAGCCAAGCTCCTCCCCCAGAACGGCATTCTCGCCGGCATTGCTTAAACACATGCCTGTGAGCAGCTGTTTGCAAGATGAGTTCTAAGGTATCGGAAAAGCCTAAAAGAGCTCGTAAGGGTGTTACACTTAGCATAAAACGACATAATTAAGCGTTTCGATTGTGGTGAACGAAGTAAGGACAAAGTGAGTTTGGCTTGTGGAAGTTGATGAAGATGATGTTGAAGAGGTTTTGGCATCCCATGACCAAGATCTGATAGATGAAGAGATGATACAATTGGAAGAGAAAAGGATAAGAATCGAAACCAAATGCACGGACGGAAAGTGAAGTCATCCAGGAACTGAACGTGAAGCAACTGCGTGAGATTTTCACTGCAATGATAAAGTACAACTTTAATTTTGAAAGGGTATGTAGGGTTAGGGCAAATTTGCAAAATGGTTTGAGTGCTTACAAAGAACTATATAATACAAAATGCGCGAGGCTAAGCAGTTGAGCAAGCCTTCCACATCAGCCACAGCAGATGACGAACCTCGACCTTCAACATCAAGGCAGGCAGACATAGAAGAAGATGAGCTGCCTGCCCCGATCGATGAGATGACACCCCAGTGTCCCACCACCCCAACCCCTGGGCCGCGGACCAATACATTGCCGCAGAGAATGCAGTGGTAGCCGGGACACACCCAGCACATCTTTAAGAAAAAAGCTGAAATAAGCAAGCTAATTAATTACGTGCTGGGCAGCACCTAATTAATTAGCTTGTTTATTTCGGCTTTTTTCTTAAAGATGTGCTGGGTGCATTCTGGCCACCGCTGTACCGCTGCATTCTTCGCGGATCAGTATCGGTCGGCTGCCCGGAGGATGGGGACCACTGCATCACCCCAACCTCCGACTCAGCTTAATACACCATCATCAGTGTGCTCGGCGCTGTCTTCCTGATTCTAGTAAGTGATACTACACTGTACATACATTATTTCTACTTTATATAGGCTGTGTATTTTTATGAGTTATTTGGTATGATTTGGCAGCTTCATAGCTTAAAGGTTACTGGGGAGAGTGTTTCTGCTGAGAGCGCTTGCGTGAGGTTTTCGCTACGGAGAACAGTGCGGCAATGATTGTAGAGAAGTATTTCTAGTTTATATAGGCTGTGTATTTATCATATCATTCCTGCTTTTATGATATGTTACTGTTATTTTAGGTTTTATGTGTTATTGGCATGACTTGATAGGCTATTTTAGGGTTTGCGAACGCTCACAAATTTTTCCCATATAAATAAATGGTAATTGCTTCTTCACTTTATGACATTCCGGCTTACGAACCGTTTCATAGGAACGCTGTACCTTCGGATAACGGGGGAAACCTGTACTTGGATTTCTAAAAGGCGTTCGATAAGGTGCCGCACAAGGGACTTATAAATAAGATATGGATGCATGGAGTCGGAGGAAGTGTATTGGCATGGGTAATGGATTGGTTAACCAATAGAAGGCAGAAAGTTGGTATAAATGGGTGTTTCTCCAGTTGGCAGTCAGTGGTGAGTGGGGTGCCGCAGGGGCGGTGCTGGGCCTGCAGCTGTTTACTATTTTCATTGATGATTTGGAGGAGGGGACTGAGTGTAGCGTAGCAAAATTTGCTGATGACTCTAAAGTGAGTGGAAAAGCAAATTGTACAGAGGATGTGGAGAGTCTACAGAGGGATATAGATAGGTTAAGTGAGTGAGCCAAGGTCTGGCAGGTGGAATACAACATTGGTAAGTGCAAGATCATCTACTTTGGAAGGAATAATAGAAGAGCAGATTATTATTTAAATGGTGAAAAGTTGCAGCATGCTGTTGTGTAGAGGGACTTAGGTGTGCTTGTTCATGAATCGCAAAAAGTTGACTTGCAGGTACAACAGGTTATTGAGAAGGCAAAAGGAATGTTGGCTTTCATTGCTAGAGGGATTGAATTCAAGAGCAGGGAGGTCATGCTGCAAATATACAGGGTACTCGTAAGGCCGCAGCTGGAGTACTGTGTGCAGTTCTGGTCTCCGTACTTGAGGAGGGATGTACTGGCTTTGGAGGCAGTGCAGAGGAGGTTCACCAGGTTGATTCCAGAGATGAAGGGGTTAACCTATGAGGAGAGATTGAGTCGTCTGGGATTATACTCTCTGGAGTTCAAAAGAACGAGAGGGGATCTTATAGATACATACAACATTTTGAAAGGGATAGATAAAATAGAAGTAGGAGAGTTGTTTCCATTGGTGGGTGAGACTAGAACTAGGGGACATTGCCTCAGGATTCAGGGGAGAAGATTTAGGACGGAGATGAGGAGAAATTGTTTTTCCCCAGAGAGTGGTGAATCTGTGGAATTCTTTGCCCAGCAAAGCAGTTGAGGCTTCTTCACTAAATATATTTAAGATAGTTAGATTTTTATATAGGGGAATTAAGGGTTATAGGGAAAAGGCAGGTAGATGGAGCTAAGTTTACAGACAGATCAGCCATGATCTTATTGAATGGCAGGGCAGGCTTGATGGGGCGGATGGCCTTCTCCTGCTCCTAGTTCTTATGTTCTTATGAAACTTTCCTGAACACAGTTAACAAACTCCACCCCATCCAAGTTTCTTGCTCTGAAGAGATGCCTGTCAATATTAGGAAAGTTAAAATCACCCATCACAAGAATGCTATTGTTATTGCGCCGTTCCAGAATCTGCCTCCCTATCTGCTCCCTGATCTCTCTGGTATTAATAGTAACCCTACTATTGGGGAGGTCTATATTTTTAAAAAAAAACACCCAGAAGAGTTATTGCTGTCTTCCTGTTTCTGTCTTCCACCCACAATGACTCAGTAGACAATGTCACCATGACTTCCTCCTTTTTTGCAGCCGTGATACTATCCCTGATTAGCAGTGCCACTTCTCCACCTCTTTTGCCTCCCTCTCTGTCCTTTTTGAAACTCCTAAAGCCTTGGCACGCTCAGCAGCTGTTCCTGCCCCGAGACATCCAAGGCTTTGTAATGGCCACAATGTCATAGTTCCACGTATTGATCCACGCTCTATGTTCATCCTTTTTTAATAATCCTTGTATTAAAATAGACATCTTGAAACCATCAGGCTGAATGCATCTTTGCTCTGTCATCTGCCTATCCTTCCTCATAAACTCCCTGCAAGCTGTCTCTACTTGTGTGCCAACTGCCCCATCCTCTGCCTCTGCTCTTTGGTTCCTAGCACCCTGCAAATCTAGTTTAAACCCTCCCCAATAGCTTGAGCAAACATCCCTCCCAGAATATTTGTTCCCTCCAGTTCATGTGCAACCCGCCCCACTTGTACAAGTCACCCCTCCCCCAGGAAAGGTCCCAATGATCCAAGAAGTTGAAACCCTGCCCCCTGCACCATCTCCTCAGCCACTCCTTCATCTGCGCTCTCTTCCTGTCCTGACCTTCCCTAGCTTGTGGCACCAGGAGTAATCTGGAGATTACCACCTTGGAGATCCTGCTCTTCAGCCTCCTTCCTAACTCCCTAAACTTACTGCACAGGACCTCTACCTCTGTCCTGTCTAGGTACCATGACCTAAGGCTTTTCGCCCTTCCCATGAATAATATTCTGCAACTGTTCAGAGAAATCCTGGCCCCAGTACCCGGGAGGCAGACCCTATCCTGGCGTCTCTTGCTGCCCCAGAATCTCCTATCTGTCTCCTATGACAATTGCTCTGCCTGACTTCACCCTATCCTGCTGAGGCTCGGAGATCACAGTGCTGTTGGTCTGGCTGTTGCTGCCCTGCCCAGGTAGGTCATCCCCCTCAGCAGTATCCAAAGGGGTATACCTGTTGCTGTGGGGGATGGGCATAGGGGGAAACCATGCATTGACTCCTTTCTCCCTTTACCCCTCTTGGTGTTCACCCATCTACTCCCTGAATTCTGCACTGTGGGTGTAACCACCTGCTCAGAAGTCTTATCTATCAATTGCTCTGGTCCAGAATGATCCTTAGTTCATCCAACTCCAGCTCCTTAATGTGGTCTTTCATGAGCTGGAGTTGGCTGTACTTCCTGCATCATGGAGACCATCAGGTTCCGTGAATTCCACATCCCACAAGAGGAACGTTCCTCTGCCATACCTGCCATCCTGCCTGCACTGTACTATGGGCAACCAGTAGCAAATGGGCAATAGCAAAAGGAAAAAGTACCCTTCGTACTTGTTTCTTTGGCCTGTCTCTTGTCAAACCTTCTAAGATCTCACTCTGACTCTAGCCCCACTCTGATGATGGCCGCACCGCTAGACCCAATCTGTGTTTTATGGTTTAAAAAGTAGGAAAAATTCCCATGCAAGGAGAAAGAACTCACCACGTTTGGTGCTCCGCCTACCTTTTTTTTGCCGCTGATGCTTCTGATGTTTCCCATGCCTGCACATTGACTAGAGTTTATAAGAAAAATTCCCACAGAAAAAGAACCCGTGGTGTTTGTTGGTGCTCTGCCTGTCTTCCGCTGCTGCTGATGCCTCTGCGCTTCCCGTGCCTGTGTCCTTCCGGCTCTCTTTGCAATCTCAACCCCACATCTTGGCTAATATTTGGAGGCATATATATGATTCCTTAATGTTTTATTTACACTTGCAGTTTCTTAGCCCTACCCACAAAGACTCCACATTCTCTGACCTTTTGTCACCTCTTTCTAAAAATGTAGTTCTATCCCTAACCAATAGATCCACACCGCCACCTATGCCTTCTTGCCTGTGCTTTCGATACAAAGTATATCCTTTGATGTTAAGCTTCCAAGCCTTCATTCCAGAACGAAGAAGATGTCCTTTTCAAAGAAAGGGGCTTTCCTTCCTCCACTATAAAAGTTGCCCTTGACTGCATCGCTTCCATTTCACACACATCTGATCTTATCCCATCCTCCTGCTACGCTGCCAAGGATGGGGTTCCTCTTGTCCTCACCTACCACCCCACTAGCCTCCGCATGTAGCACATAATTCTCCAAAACTTCTGCTACCTCCCGCCACCAAACACATCTTTCCCTCACCCCCACTTTGACTTCCACAGAGATCGCTTCCTACGTGACTCCCTTGTCCATTCGTCCCTCTCCATTGATCTCCCTCCCGGCACTTATCTTGCAAATGGAACAATTGCTACACCTGCCCCTACACCACCTCCCTCACTACCATTCAGGGCCCCAAACATTCCTTCCAGGTGAGGCGACACTTCACCTGTGAGTCTATTGGGGTTATATACTGTGTTCGGTGCTCCCAGTGTGCCCTCTTGTATATCGGTGAGACCCAACGTGGATTGGGAGACTGCTTTGTTGAGCATCTGTGCGCAGTCAGGATCTCCTAGTGGCCACCCATTTTAACTTGTCTTCCCATTCCCATTCCGATATGTCCATCCAAAGCCTCACCCACTTTCGGTATAAGGCCACACTTAGGTTGGAGGACCAACACCTGATAGCATGAACATCGATTTCTCAAACTTCTAGTAGTGCCTCCCCCCCCCCCCACCCCCTTCACCATTTCCCACCCGCTAGTCCCTCTCTCATGTTATCTCCTTGCTTGCCCATTGCCTCCCTCTGGTTCTCCTCCCCCCCCCCCCACTTTATTTTCTTTCTTCCATGGCTTTCTGTCTCTTTCACCAATCAACCCTAGCTCTTTGCTTCATTCCTCCCCCTCCAAGTTTCACCTATTGCCTGGTATTTCTCTCTCCCCTCCCCCACCTTTCAAATCTTCTACTCAGTTTTTTTTCTCCAGTTCTACTGAAGGGTTTCAGCCCGAAATGTCGACTGTACTTTTTTTCCCCATAGGTGCTGCATGGCCTGCTGAGTTTTTCCAGCATTTTGTGTGTGTTGCTCGGATTTCCAGCATTTGCAGATTTTCTCTTGTCCCCTGGCATATTAGTTTGAACCACTCCCAACAGCTCTATCAAACCTGCCGGCAATGATATTGGTCCCACTTGAATTCAAGTGCAACCTGTCCCTTTTGTACAGGTCACCCCTGCCTCCCTGGTCCAGTTCTTCAATTCTTCAGCCAGGAATTTATTTGCCATCTCAATCTATTCCTACCCTCACTGTCCTGTGGCACAGGTAGCAATCCTGGGATTACTACCCGTGAGATCCTGCTTCTCAACTTCCCTCCTGAGCAGGGTGAATGTACGGAAGGCAGCTGGTCTGGATGGAATACCTGGCCGTGTGCTTAGAGTCTGTGCAGGGCAGTTGGCCGGGGTCTTCACAGTCATCTTTAATCTGTCCCTGGCCCAGGCAGTTGTCTCCACAAGCTTCAAGATCGCCACCATCGTGCCAGTGCTGAAGCATTCCACTGCCACGGGCCTGAATGTCTTCCACCCAGTTGCACTCACCCCCATCATTGCAAAGTGCTTTGAGAGACTGGTTCCATCACATCTGAAATCCTGTCTGCCCACTACCCTGGACCCTCATCAATTTGCTGATCACACCAACAGGTCAACAGAGGACGCCATCTCCACGGCACTTCACTCTGCCCTGACCCACCTGGACAACCCCAACTCTTACGTCAGAATGCTGTTCATTGACTTTAGTTCGGCATTCAATACTGTGATCCCCTCCAAACTGATCGCCAAACTTCGCCAGCTTGGTATCAGCGTATCCCTCTGCAATTGGACCTTGGACTTTCTGACTAACAGACCCCAATCAGTTAAGTTAGACAACCTCTCCTCCTCCACTCTCACCCTGAACACCGGCGTGCCTCAAGGCTGTGTGCTGAGCCCTCTTCTTTACTCCCTTTTCACTTATGACGGTGTTGGTTCGCAGACGACACTACGGTGGTTGGCCTGGTCAGAGGGGATGACGAGATGGCCTACAGGGATTAGTTCCAGCACCTGGCCGTCTGGTGTGCCGACAACAACCTGGCCTTTAACACCCAGAAGACCAAGGAGATCATTGTGGATTTCAGGCATGCTAGGAGCCACACTCGCGTCAACGGAGCTGTAGTGGAGCGTGTATCAAGCTTCAAGTTCTTTGGTGTCCACATTTCCAAGGAATTCACCTGGTCCCTGAACTCCTCCATCCTGATCAAAAAGGCACAATAGCGCCTTTATTTCCTGCAGAGCATCAAGAAATCTCACCTCTGTCCCAGGATACTGATGGACTTTTACCGCTGTACCATTGAGAGGATACACACCAAATGCATCTCAGTGTGGTATGGCAATTGTCCCGTATCGGACCACAAAGCACTCCAGCGTGTGGTGAAAACTGCCCAGCCGATTATCGGCACCCAATTGCCCACCATTGAGAACATCTACCATAAACGCTGCCTGGGCAGGGTGAAAAGCATTATCAAGGATGCTTCTCACCCTACTCATGAACTTTTTACTCTCCTCCCATCCGGTAGGCGCTACAGGAACCTCCGCTCCCGCACCAGCGGGCACAGGAAGAGCTTCTTCCCTGAGGCTGTGACCCTGCTGAACCTCACATCACAGCGCTAAGCAGTATTGCACCCATATTGTGCTGTCTCAGTACTTTTATATTTGTGTGCTGTAGCACTTACTTTTTATTTGCAGTTATTTTGTAAATAACACTATTCTTTGCTTTTCTGGTTAGATGCTAACTGCATTTCATTGGCTTTGTATCTGTACTCAGCACAATGACAATAAAGTTGAATCTAATCTAATCTGACTCCCTGTATTCTGTTTTCAGGACTCTCCTCCTTGTTTCTACCAATCTCTTTGGTACCAGTGTGTACCATGAACTCTGGCTGCTTACCCTCCCTGTGCAGGATATTGTGGATGCCGTCAGAAACATTGAGGGCCTTGGTACCTGGGAGGCAAATACCATCCGTGTTTCTTTTTTGCATCCACAGAATCGCCTATCTGTTCCCCCTAACTGTAGAGTCCTGTATCACTGGATCCCTACCCTTCTGAGTGACAAGGTCCGACTCAGTGTCAGAGGCACAGCTAAATCCCTCAGCCCCCCCCCCCCCATCCAACAGTACTTAAAATGGAATACTTATTGCCCCTGTAAGAAGTTCTCAGGATATGGGGGCCTTCAACTGTCTGAGGTGAAAGAGATGTTGTGCTTTTTCACCACACAGCCGGTACATACAGACCACGTGAGATCTTTTGTGATGTGTATGCTGAGGAACTTAAAGCTGTTCACCCTGTCAACCCCAGATCCATTGATGTCAAGCAACACACATCAAAGTTGCTGGTGAACGCAGCAGGCCAGGCAGCATCTCTAGGAAGAGGTGCAGTCGACGTTTCAGGGCAAGACCCTTCCTCATGGCCCTGACGAAGGGTCTCGGCCTGAAACGTCGACTGCACCACTTCCTGGAGATGCTGCCTGGCAATTTTGATGTGTGTTGCTTGAATTTCCAGCATCTGCAGAATTCCTGTTGTTTCCATTGATGTCAATAGGGGTTAGACCATCTCCATTTCTCCTGTAGTCCAGCTCCTTTGTTTTTACGACATTGAGGGAAAGGTTGTTTTCTTGACACCATTGTTTCAGGGTTTTGAATGCTAGCATCACATTTTCCTTTCTTACCACAGACTCAACCTGTAAATTAACCTGTAGGGAAATCTCCCAAGTCCCTTTGCATCTCAGATTTTTGAATTTTCTGTCCATTTAGAAAATAATCTACCCTTTTATCCCTTCTACCAAATTGCACGTACTGACAGTGGTATGGTTGACAGGCAGGGCGGTGACTGGGAACAAAGGACCCTTTATTGGTTGCCTGCCGGTGATTAGTGGTGTTCCTCACGGGTCAGTATTGGGATCACTACTTTTCACATTGTTTGTCAATGATTTGGCTAATGGAATTGATGGCTTTGTGGCAAAGTTTGTGGATGATATAAAGATGAGTAGAGGGGTAGGTAACAAGTCTGTGGGAATATTTAAAGCAAAAGTTGATAGCTTCCTGATCGGGCGGGGCATCAAAGTATATGACAAGAGGGTAGGTGTATGGGGTTGAGTAGGATCCGGGATCAGCCATGATGGAAAGGCAGAACAAACTCAAAGGGATGAATGACCTAATTCTGCTGCAATGTCTTATGGTATTATCCCCCCATTACTTCCTCTCCAGCTACGTTTTCCAGTGATCTGATATCCACTCTCACTTATCTTTTATACTTTATGTATCTTTAGAAACTTTTGTATCCTCTTTAATATTATAGGCCAGCTTACTTTCATATGCCATATTTTCCTTAATGACTTTTTTAAGTTGTTTTCTGTTGGTTTTTAAAAGTTTCCCAATCCTCTACCTTTTGTAGTATTATATGCCCTCTCCTTGGCTTTTATGTGTGATTTGAAGATTAAGGCAAAAGAAGTTTTATTACAGCTGAGTGTGTTGCCTTGCATTCCCTGTGAGGGGAGTCCCAGTCACTGCAGTATAGTTCAGTGCCTTGTGTGGAATGTACTTATTTTATATCTTTGATATTGGAGATCGCGTACCTAATGAATAGCTGACTGCAGTTGAAGTAACTTTCTATCCTTTTAAGTCAGTGGTTCCCAATCTGGGGTCCACAGACTCCTTGGATAAGGTAAGTCTCCATGGCTTAAAAAGAGTTGGGAACTCCCGACTTAACTGATTTTGTGTTCAGTTAAAATGAGATTTAGCTCTTCATTCCACTAAGTATGTTCTGTTCCATTAAGCCCCCATTTACACTATTTCTGTTCTAATCCTATTTTTATTCTCTGCACATATCCTATTAACTCCCTTCCCAGATTCCGCCACTGACCTACATAATAGGGAAAATTTACAGTGTCTATGTGTGATGTGTGTGGTCATATGCAGAATGTGCAAATTCCAGACAATACTTGAGATCAGGTTAGGAACTGGGTTGTTGGGTCGAAGCAGTAGCTCTGCTTGCTCTACACTGTCACTGGTAGAGTAGTGCTTTGTATTTATAAACTAGTCCAAATTCAGGCATGTTCTTTAAATATTCAGGTGCACCTTGCCCATGTTGCAAATATTCTATGTAAATTAGGATAAGGAAGTGATTTTGTATGATCAATGTGGCCATGTTGTATAATGGATTATATAACTTCCTAATGTTTCTTTTTTATTTTAGGCACTGATACTGTTTAACACCTGGATTATTTGTGTACTCAATTTACACTACCTCAGATTTCTTCATGTGATGCAATTTGCCCCAGTGGAAATACTGCAGCTCGTCATCTGGAATACAAAATTTGTGATTGTATAACATGATTCAGTGCTGTTTCAAAATCTGGAAAATTCTACTGTCCTGTTAGTGTACAGCTTCAAAGTAATATTGAAAATCACTGCTCATTGGTTATTGCGACAAGAATCACCTTTTCAAGTTGTATTGCAAGTTGCTGGAGGACTTTAATGAAATGCAATCATGTCCATTAAGGAAGAGCAGCTCATCAATTGCGAATATGCTGTATCTTTGTTGGAGCAGCTGAAATGCTTCTATGATCAGCAATTGTTGACCGACATTGTCCTAATTGCAGAGAGCACTGAGTTCTCGTGCCATAAGATGGTTCTTGCTACGTGTAGCTCTTATTTCAGGTAAATTGGTGATCTTCATATTTTTCTGTCTCATATGGTTAAATTAAACCATTGCGAAAGGCCTCAGATTTTTCTGCTTTGTATGGTTAAATTAAACCATTGCTAAAAGGATGCATGGTGAAGATATTGAGATTTAAGATAGTTCATGACATCTGTTGGAGAAATGATTATGCCCATAATATGTAACTTTAGAAAAGAAGTGTGTAGTTTGGCTCTTGGATTTCACTTTGCCATTACCCCCGATGGGAAAGTTTGCAGCATGAAAGGAATGGCAGATGCTGATACAGTTTGGCACCAGCGGCGTCGCAGGAGTTGCCAGTCAGCACATTGCTAGCCAATTTGATACAAAATTGGCATGGTGGTAAGAGCCACAGAGAAATAGTTTTTATATTAGAAGCTTGTGACCGGTGGTGTGCCATAGGAACCAGTGTTGTGTCTTTGTCATATGCAGTGCCTATGAAATTCACCCCCTTTGTAAGTTTTCATGTTTTATTGTTTTATTTTGAATCACGGGATTTATTTTGGCTTTTTTTGACACTGGTCAAACAGAAAAGAACTCTTCCGTGTCAAAGTGAAAACAGATCTCAACAAAGTGATCTAAATTAATGACAAATATGAAACACAAAATAATTGATTGCAAAAGTATTCACCCCCTTTACTATGACATACCAAATCATCACTGGTGCAGCCAATTGTATTAAAAGTCAGATAATTAGTTAAGTGGAGATCACCTGTGTACAGTCAAGGTATTTCAATTGATTGTAGTAAAAATACACCTGCACCTGGAAGGTTTATATATAGAACATATAGAATTAGGGCAAGTGACGGAAGTCTGTGTAGGGGAGCACTTTGGTTCCAGTGATCATAACACCATTAGTTTCAATTTGATCATGGACAAGGATAGATCTGGTCCTAGGGTTGAGGTTCTGAACTGGAAGAAGGCCAAATTTGAAGAAATGAGAAAGGATCTAAAAAGCGTGGATTGGGACAGGTTGTTCTCTGGCAAAGATGTGATTGGTGGGTGGGAAGCCTTCAAAGGGGAAATTTTGAGAGTGCAGAGTTTGTATGTTCCTGTCAGGATTAAAGGCAAATTGAATAGGAATAAGGAACCTTGGTTCTCAAGGGATATTGCAACTCTGATAAAGAAGAAGAGGGAGTTGTATGAAATGTATAGGAAACAGGGGGTAAATCAGGTGCTTGAGGAGTATAAGAAGTGCAAGAAAATACTTAAGAAAGAAATCAGCAGGGCTAAAAGAAGACATGAGGTTGCCTTGGCAGTCAAAGTGAAGGATAATCCAAAGAGCTTTTACAAGTATATTAAGAGCAAAAGGATTGTAAGGGATAAAATTGGTCCTCTTGAAGATCAGAGTGGTCGGCTTTGTGCGGAACCAAAGGAAATGGGGGAGATCTTAAATAGGTTTTTTGCGTCTGTATTTACTAAGGAAGCTGGCATGAAATCTATGGAATTGAGGGAATCAAGTAGTGAGACCATGGAAACTGTACAGATTGAAAAGGAGGAGGTGCTTGCTGCCTTGAGGAAAATTAAAGTGGATAAATCCCCGGGACCTGACAGAGTGTTCCCTCGGACCTTGAAGGAGACTAGTGTTGAAATTGCGGGGGCCCTGGCAGAAATATTTAAAATGTCGCTGTCTATGGGTGAAGTGCCGGTGGATTGGAGAGTGGCTCATGTTGTTCCGTTGTTTAAAAAAGGATTGAAAAGTAATACGGGAAATTATAGGCTGGTGAGTTTAACGTCAGTAGTAGATAAGTTATTGGAGGAAGTACTAAGAGACAGAATCTTTAAAGTAATGCGTGGGAAGTTCAAGGGGGATATTAGAGGAAGGTTTTTTACTCAGAGAGTGGTTGGTGCGTGGAATGCACTGCCTGAGTCAGTGGTAGAGGCAGATACACTAGTGAAGTTTAAGAGACTACTAGACATGTATATTGAGGAATTTAGGGTGGGGGGTTATATGGGAGGCAGGGTTTAATGGTCGGCATAACATTGTGGGCTGAAGGGCCTGTAATATGCTGTACTATTTTATGTTCCTCAAAACCACCTGCCCCTCCACCTATCATCATATCATCTGCAAACTTTGCAACAAAGCCATCAATTCCATCATCCAAATTATGTAAAAAGAATTGGTCCCAGCACAGACCCTTGTGGAACACCACTGGTCAGCAGCAGCCAACCAGAAATTGCTCCCTTTATTTCCACTCTTTGCCTCCTGCCAATCAACCAATGCTTTATCCATGCTAAAATCTTTCCTATAATACAATGGGCTTGTAGCTTGTTAAGCAGCCTCGTGTGGCACCTTGTTAAAGGCCTTCGGAAAATCCAAGTACACACATCAACCAATGCTCTTTTGTCTATCCTGTTTGTTATTTCTTTTAAAAATTCCAACAGATTTGTCAGGCAAGCGCACTTTACTCTTTGCATCAAACCAGGTGTAAAAGACATTCAGCCTGTCGGAGTGAGGTGTCCTGGTCACTGACGCACAGGGTAGACCTGTAGTAATTCCCTGTCACAGAGTAAAGTGCTGGTCATTTCGTTTGGATATCTCCATCCTATGGATGTATGAAGACATAGACTTTTGTGTCAGTATGGCACAGGCTGAAGATAGTGAGAACCTATAACTTGTTGACTAGGTTAGGTAGATCATGGAAGGTTAATTCAATGACAAATAAGAGAAAATTTACAGATGCTGGAATTCCAAGCAACACACAGAAAATGCTGGAGGAACTCAGCAGGCCAGGCAGCATGTATGGAAAAGAGTGCTGTTGACGTTTCAGGCTGAGATGTTTCCATCTGTTTCAAGATATTTGAGCTCAAATTTTAAACAGGCATTTTCTGACAATTACTTTTAATTGAGGAACTTTACAGATGATCTTAAACCCTGTCTAGAGACTTTCTCTTTGTTATTTGAACAATGTAAAAGGCACAATGGGAAAAATGGAATTATAAGGACTAGAGGACACAGAAACAAAATTAGGCCATTTGGCCCATGGAGTTTGCGCCACCATTCATAGAAACATAGAAAATAGGTGCAGGAGTAGGCCATTCGGCCCTTCGAGCCTGCATCGCCATTCAATATGATCATGGCTGATCATCCAACTCAGAACCCTGTACCTGCCTTCTCTCCATACCCCCTGATCCCTTTAGCCACAAAGGCCATATCTAACTCCCTCTTAAATATAGCCAATGAACTGGCCTCAACTGTTTCCTGTGGCAGAGAATTCCACAGATTCACCACTCTCTGTGTGAAGTAGTTTTTCCTCATCTCAGTCCTAAAAGGCTTCCCCTTTATCCTTAAACTGTGAACCCTCGTTCTGGACTTCCCCAACATCAGGAACAATCTTCCTGCATCTAGCCTGTCCAATCCCTTTAGGATTTTATATGTTTCAATAAGATCCCCCCTCAATCTTCTAAATTCCAGTGAGTATAAGCCTAGTCGATCCAATCTTTCATCATATGAAAGTCCTACCATCCCAGCAATTAATCTGGTGAACCTTCTTCGTACTCCCTCCAGGGCAAGAATGGCTTTCCTCAGATTAGGGGACCAAAACTGCATACAATACTCCAGGTGTGGTCTCACCAAGGCGTTGTACAACTGCAGTCATACCTCCCTGCTCCTGTACTCGAATCCTCTTGCTATGAATGCCAGCATACCATTCGCCTTTTTTACCGCCTGCTGTACCTGCATGCCCACTTTCAATGACTGGTGTATAATAACACCTAGGTCTTATTGCACCTCCCCTTTTCCTAATCGGCCACCATTCAAACAATATTCTGTTTTCCTGTTTTTGCCACCGAAGTTGATAACCTGATAACCTGAAGTTGATAATTCAAACATGACTGATCCTTCCCCCCCCCCACCCCCAAACTCCATTCGACGGCCCTCTCTCCATAAGGGAGGGAGGGAGAAAACAGAGAACTATCGCCCTGTTAGCCTAACATCAGTAGAGGGGAAGATGCTAGAGTCCATTATTAAAGATGAAATAGCGGCATATCTTGATAGCAGTGATAGGATTGGGCCGAGCCAGCATGGATTTACCAAGGGCAAATCATGCTTGACTGATCTATTGGAGTTTTTCGAGGATGTAACCAGGAAGATAGACGTGGGAGATCCAGTGGATGTGGTGTACCTTGACTTTCAGAAGGCGTTTGATAAGGTACCACATAGGAGATTGGTGGGTAAAATCAGAGCTCATGGCATTGGGGGGAGGATATTGACATGGATAGAAAACTGGTTGGCAGATAGAAAGCAAAGGGTAGCAGTGAATGCGTGTTTCTCGGAATGGCAGGTGGTGACTAGTGGGGTGCCACAGGGCTCGGTATTGGGACCACAGCTGTTTACGATTTACATCAATGATTTAGAGGAAGGCAGTATGAGTAACATCAGCAAGTTTGCCGTGGTCCTGTCTCTGGCACTGAGGTTGGACCCTCGACTCAGAAGGGGAGGGTAACATATAAGATAATTAAGGGATTGGACAAGATAGAGGCAGGAATATGTTCCAGATGCTGGGAGAGTCCTGTACCAGAGGGCATGGTTTAAGAATAAGGGGTAGGTCATTTAGGACAGAGTTGAGGAGGAACTTCTTCTCCCAGAGAGTTGTGGAGGTGTGGAACGCGCTGCCTCAGAAGGCAGTGGAGGCCAATTCTCTGGATGCTTTCAAGAAGGAGCTAGATAGGTAACTTATGGATAGGGGAATCAAGGGTTATGGGGACAAGGCAGGAACCGGGTATTGATAGTAGATGATCAGCCATGATCTCAGAATGGTGGTGCAGGCTCAAAGGGCCGAATGGTCTACTTCTGTACCTATTGCCTATTGTAACCTTTGATGCCTTGTCCAATCAAGAACTTATCAATCTCTGCCTTAAATACACCCAATGACTTGGCACCCAGAGGTGCCTGTGGTAGCAAATTCCACAAATTCACCACCCTCTAGCCAAAGAAATTTTTCTGCATGTCTGTTTTAAATGAATGCCCTCTATCCTGAGGCTGTGCCCTCTTGTCCTAAACTCCCCCAACATGGGAACCATCCTTTCCACATCTACTCTATCTAGGCCTTTCAACATTTGAACAGTTTCAATGATTCCCCCTCATTCTTCTAAATTTGAGCGAGTTACAGACCCAGACCTATCAAACGTTCCTCATATGATAACTCTTTCATTCTTGGAATCATCCCCTGACGCCTCTGTAATGCCAGCACATCTTTTCTTAGATGAGGAGTCCAAAACTGTTCAGAACACTCAAGGTGAGGCCTCACCAGTGCCTTATAAAGCCTCAGCATCATATTCCTGCTCTTACATTCAAGACTTGAGGAAATGAGGAATGTGCAAGACAGGTATATTCCAAAAAAGAAGAAATTTTCGAGTGGAAAAAGGATGCAAACGTGGTTGACAAGAGAAGTCAAAGCCAAAGTTAAAGCAAAAGAGAGGGCATACAAGGAAGCAAAAATTAGTGGAAAGAGAGAGGATTGGGAAGTTTTTAAAACCTTACAAAAGGAAACCAAGAAGGTCATTAAGAGAGAAAAGATTAACTATGAAAGGAAGCTAGCAAATAATATCGAAGAAGACACTAAAAGCTTTTTCAAGTATATAAAGAGTAAAAGACAGGTGAGAGTAGATATAGGACCGATAGAAAATGATGCTGGAGAAATTGTAATGGGAGATGAAATGGCAGAGGAACTGAACAAGTATTTTGCATCAGTCTTCACTGAGGAAGACAGCAGTATACAGGACACTCAAGGGTGGCAGGGAAGAGAAGTGTGCGCAGTCACAATTACGACAGAGAAAGTACTCAGGAAGCTGAATAGGCTAAAGGTAGATAAATCTCCTGGACCAGATGGAATGCACCCTCGTGTTCTGAAAGAAGCAGCTGTGGAGATTGCGGAGGCATTAGTGATGATCTTTCAAAAGTTGATAAATTCTGGCATGGTTCCGGAGGACTGGAAGATTGCAAATGTCACTCCGCTATTTAAGAAGGGGGCAAGGAAGCAAAAAGGAAATTATAGACCTGTTAGCTTGACATCCGTGGTTGGGAAGTTGTTGGAGTCGATTGTCAAGGATGAGGTTACAGAGTACCTGGAGGCATATGACAAGATAGGCAGAACTCAGCATGGATTCCTTGAAGGAAAATCCTGCCTGACAAACCTATTACAATTTTTTGAGGAAATTACCAGTAGGCTAGACAAGGGAGATGCAGTGGATGTTGTATATTTGGATTTTCAGAAGGCCTTTGACAAGGTGCCACACATGAGGCTACTTAACAAGATAAGAGCCCATGGAATTACGGGAAAGTTACATACGTGGATAGAGCGTTGGCTGATTGGCAGGAAAAAGAGAGTGGGAATAAAGGGATCCTATTCTGGTTGGCTGCCGGTTACCAGTGGTGTTCCGCAGGGATCAGTATTGGGGCCGCTTCTTTTTACATTGTACATCAACGATTTAGATTATGGAATAGATGGCTTTGTGGCTAAGTTTGCTGACGATACGAAGATAGGTGGAGGGGCCGATAGTGCTGAGGAAACGGAGAGTCTGCAGAGAGACTTGGATAGATTGGAAAGATGGGCAGAGAAGTGGCAAATGAAGTACAATGTTGGAAAGTGTATGGTTATGCACTTTGGCAGAAAAAATAAACGGGCAGACTATTATTTAAATGGGGAAAGAATTCAAAGTTCTGAGATACAACGGGACTTGGGAGTCCTCGTACAGGATACCCTTAAAGTTAACCTCCAGGTTGAGTCAGTAGTGAAGAAGGCGAATGCACTGTTGGCATTCATTTCTAGAGGAATAGAGTGTAGGAGCAGGGATGTGATGTTGAGGCTCTATAAGGTGCTGGTGAGACGTCACTTGGAGTACTGTGGGCAGTTTTGGTTCCTTATTTAAGAAAGGATGTGCTGACGTTGGAGAGGGTACAGAGAAGATTCACTAGAATGATTCCGGGAATGAGAGGGTTAACATATGAGGAAAGTTTGTCCGCTCTTGGACTGTATTCCTTGGAGTTTAGAAGAATGAGGGGAAACCTCATAGAAACATTTTGAATGTTAAAAGGCATGGACAGAGTGGATGTGGCAAAGTTGTTTCCCATGATGGGGGAGTCTAGTACAAGAGGGCATGACTTCAGGATTGAAGGGCGCCCTTTCAGAACAGAAATGCGAAGAAATTTTTTTAGACAGAGGGTGGTGAATCTATGGAATTCGTTGCCACGGGCAGCAGTGGAGGCCAAGTTATTGGGTGTATTTAAGGGAGAGATTGATAGGTATCTGAGTAGCCAGGGCATCAAAGGTTATGGTGAGAAGGCAGGGGAGTGGGACTAAATAGGATAAAATGGATCAGCTCATGATAAAAATGGTGGAGCAGACTCGATGGGCCGAATGGCCTACTTCTGCTCCTTTGTCTTATGGACTTATGGAAATGAATGCTAACATTCTATTTGACTTCCTCACCACAGCCTCAACCTGCAAGTTAACCTGCCGAAGGACTCCAAACTCCCTCTGCATCTCAGATTTTTGGATTTTTTTCCCTGTTTGGAAAATAGTCTGCGCACTTACTTATACTACCAAATTGACCATGCATTTTCCAATGTTGTGTTTCATTTGCCACTTACTTGCCCATTCTGCTAATCTTCGTCTTTCTGCAGCCTACCTGTTTCTTTAATGCTACCTGCCCCTCCATCAATCTTCATATCATCTGCAAACTTGGCAACAAAGCCAACAAGTCCATCATTGATGTACAGCATGAAAAGAAGTGGTCTGAACACTGACCCCTTTGGAACACCAGTAGTTACTGGCGGCCAAGCAGACAAGGATCCTTTTATTCCTACTTGCTGCCTCCTACCAATCAGCCAATGCTCTCACCATATTAGTAACTTTCCTGTAATACCATGGGCTCTTAACTTGGTAAGCAGCCTCGTGCATGGCACCTTGACAAAGGCCTCCTGAAAGTCCAAGTATACAACATCCACTGCATCTCCTTTATCTATCCTACTTGTAATCTCCTCAAAGAATTAAAACAGGTTCGTCAGGCAAGACTTTCCCTGAAGGAAACCATCCTGACTTTGTCCTATCTTGTCCAGTGTCACCAAGTACTCCATCACCTCATCCTTAACAACTAACTCCAGCAACTTCCCAACCACTGAGGTCCGGCTAACTGGTCTATTATTTCCTCTTTGCTGTCTTTAGGTTATCATTTAGTTCATCGTACTCATTTAGTTCATCTGCCATCTCCTTGTCCCCTGTTATTATTTCTTTGCCCTCATTTTCTAGCAATCCCATTTCTTTTTTTTTACATACTTGAAAAAGCTTTTACTGTTCACTTTGATATTGTTTACTAGTTTGCTTTCATATTTTAGGCATTTGACAAGGTACCCATGTAAGGCTTGTTAAGAAAGTAAGGAGGCATGGTATCCAAGGGGACATTGCTTTGTGGATCCAGAACTGGCTTGCCCACAGAAGGCACAGAGAGGTTGTAGACGGGTCATATTCTGCATGGAGGTCGGAGACCAGTGGTGTGCCTCAGGGATCTGTTCTGGGACCCCTACTCTAAGTGATTTTTATAAATGACCTGGATGAGGAAGTTGGGGATTGGGTCAGTAAATTTGCTGATGACAATAAGGTTGAGGGTGTTGTGGATAGTGTAGAGGGCTGTGAGAGGTTACAACAGGACAGTGATAGGATGCAAAACTGGGCTGAGAAGTGGTAGATGGAGTTCAACCCAGATAAGTGAGAGGTGGTTCATTTTGGTAGGTCAAATATGATGGCAGAATATAGTATTAATGGTAAGACTCTTGGCAGTGTGGAGGATCAGGGGTATCATAGGACACTCAAAGCTGCTGTGCAGGTTGACTCTATGGTTAAGAAGGGATATGGTGCATTAGCCTTCATCAATCATGGGATTGAGTTTAAGAACCAAGAGGTAATATTGCAGCTATAGAGGACCCTGGTCAGACCCCACTTGGAGTATTGTGCTCAGTTCTGATTGCCTCACTACAGGAAGGATGTGGAAACCATAGAAAGGGTGCAGAGGAGATTTACAAGGATGTTGCTTGGATTGGGGAGCATGTCTTATGAGAATAGGTTGAGTGAACTCAGCCTTTTTTCCTTGGGGCGATGGAGGATGAGAGGTGACCTGATAGAGGTGTATAAGATAATGAGAGGTATTGATCGTGTAGATAATCAGAGGCTTTTCCCCAGGGCTGAAATGGTTAGCACGAGAGGGCACAGTTTTAAGGTGCTTGGAAGCAGGTACAGAGGAGACGTCAGGGGTAGGTTTTTTTATGCAGAGAGTGGTGAGTGTGTAGAATGGGCTGCCGGTGATGGTGGTGGAGGCGGATACGATAGGGTTTTTTAAGAGACTCTTGGACAGGTACATGGAGCTCAGAACAATAGAGGGCTATGGGTAATTTCTAAGGTAAGGAAATGTTCGGCATAGCTTTGTGTGCCAAAGGGCCTGTATTGTGCTGCAGGTTTTCTGTTTTTATGTTTCTATTTCATCTTTTAACTTCTAATGATTCTTTTAGTTGTTCTCTGTAGGTTTTTTAAAGCTTCCCAACCTCTATCTTCCCACTAATATTTGCTTTGTGCTGTTATGCCTTCTCTCTTGTTTTTACATTAGCTAATATGCACCATTTTGTGATAAAATAGCAAGGCAGGGGAGCACTAAGACTTACTGCAAAAGGATGGAATTTGGAACAAAATATAAGTGAAAATACTGTTAGATCAACAACTCCTATCTTCATAATGTTTCAAGTTAGTGAATTGTTTTGGATGTTTCTTCAGGGCAATGTTTATGAGTGGATTAAGTGAAAGCAAACAGACACATGTTCATTTGCAAAATGTCCATGCACCGACACTTGAGATAATCATTGGATACGCATACACGGGTAACCTGATAATAAATGACAGCACTGTGGAGCAGCTCTATGAGACGTCATCTTTTCTGCAGGTAAGTATATTTCCTGACTCTTTCTCCTTGTTTGCAAGTTTTTTAAAGTGTGTTTAAAATGTTTCTACTGGGTTCAATTCAACTCTGTTTTCCCCAATAGAGTATAAAGTAACATACTGGACATTAAGTACATTGTATTTGAGAATAAAAGCTTGCTTCCCCCAAATTCGGCCCTTGCCACTCATGCCCCATGCATGGAAGGCAGAGAGGAATGCCCTTTTTAAACTTGTGGAAAGTATTTATTAGTATGTTAGGACCACCATATTTTTAATGTTTTACTAACTCAGTCCACATTACCTGATCTCAAATTTACAGATATAGGCCACAATAGTAAAGTGGACAGGTATACGAAAGGTGTGAAATTTACACAGCATGAAGTGACTCATTTTCCTCTGAAGAATGTGAAGAGGTGATATAAAATGGTACAGTTTTAGAGCAGCACAGGGACGGGCCCTTAAGTCCATGTGCTAACCATGGTGCCAATTTAAATTTCCCATGAGTGATATGGATCACATACAGGCAGATGTTAATGTGGCTGTCCAAATGTCTCTGCTTCTTCCAACTCCCCCACAGCACAGTCTAGTCATCTAGCGCTCAAATTTCTTAAACCATTCCCCTTTTACTTCACAGCTATGCCATCTCATACTTGACTTTTTCCATCCAAGAGAGAAAAAGGCTGCCTCCCTGTCCATACTTCTCAAATTTATCTACTTTGATCGGATTGCCTCTTTGCCTCTGGCACACCACAGAAGACAGCCTCTCCTTATAGCTAATCTAGTCAGCTAACTGGTAAACATCTTCAAAAACCTCCACACCCTTCATATAATGGAGTAGTTAGAAAGAAGGAACCATGTAAAAACTATGAAATGCAAATTTCAGTAAGGTGGAAAACACTGCAGATATTATAGACTGCTAACCCAGAGTAGATACGGTGATACAAAAAGTGAGTATCTGAAACAGCTGAATGTGAAGTCTTGCAGTCTAGGACATGGTCACATGAGTAACTTAGGTGTTGTTCTCAAGTTTACAGTGGGCCTTGATGGAACATTGCAGGAGGCCACAGGTTAGACAGGGATTGGGATTAAAGTGACAGGCAGCTAGAAGTTGTGGGTAACTCCCATGGATTGTACCTGGGTGCACTGCAAAGTTGTTATCCAGTTTTCTGGCACATTTCCAATCCACACAAAAGCAAGATATTCAAAGTTGACTCAGGAAAGGAGATAAGACCGTATGCTTTGCCATTTCATCATGGCTGATCCATTTCCCCTCTCAGACCCAATTTCCTATCTTCTCCCTGTATCCCTTCATGATTAACCAATCAAGAATTTATCAACCTCTGCCTTAAATATACTCAGTGACTTGGCCTCCTCAGCCACCCGTGTCAACAAATTCCACAGATTCACCACAATCTGGCTAAAGAAATTCCTCCTCCTCTCCATTCTAAAAGGATGTCCCCTCTATTCTGAAGCTGTGAGCTCTGGTCCTAGACTCTCCCACCATAGGAAACATCTTTTCCACATCCACTCCATCAAGACCATACAAAATTTGATAGGTTTTATTTAGGTCATCCTTCATTCTTCTGAATTCCAGTGAATACAGGCCCAGAGCCATCAAATGCTGATCACATGACAAGCCGTTCAATTCTGGAATAATTTTCGTGAACCTCCTTTGAACCCTTTCCGATGCCAGCATATACTTTCAAATATAAGGGGCCCAAAACTGCTCGCAGTGCTCCAAGTGAGGCATCACCAGTGCTTTATCAAGCCTCAACATTACATCCTTGCTTTTGTGTTCTAATCCTCTTGAAATGAATGCTAACATTGCATTTGCCTTCCTTTCCACAGACTCAACCTGCAAATTAACCTTTAGGGAAACCTGCATAAGATCTCCCAAGTCCCTTTGCACCTCAGATTTTTGAATTTTCTCTACATTTAGAAAATGATCTACCTTTTTATTTCTTCCACCAAATTGCATGACTGTACACTTTTCAACACTGTATTCCATCTTCCTTCTTTGCCTATTTTCCTAATCTGTCTAAGTCCTTTTGTAGCCTCCCTATATCCTCAGAACTGCCTTCCCCTCCACCTTTCATTGCATTGTCCACAAACTTTGCAACAAAGCCATTAATTCTGTAATCCAAGTCTTTGACATATAACGTAAAAATAAGTGGGTCCATCACAGGCCCCTGTGGAATACCACTACTGGTCACCAGTAGCCAACCAAAAAATGGTCCTTTTATTCCCACTCTTTGCCTCTTGCCAATCAGCTACTGCTTTATCCATGCTAGTATCTTTCCTGTAATACCATGGGCTCTTAAATGTTAAGCAGCTTCATGTGGCACCCCACACAACATCCACTGATTCCCTGTTGTCTATCCTGGTTGTTATTTCTTCGAAGAATTCCAGCATGTTTGTCAGACTAGATTTTCTTCTGAGCAATTCATGTTGACGGAGGCCTATTTTATTATATGCCTCCAAGCACCCTGAGACTTCATCCTTAATATCCTTAACAAGGGAAGTCAAAGCTATTGTAAAAGCAAAAGAAAGGGCAAACAACAAAGCAAAAATTAGTTTTTAAAAACCTACAGAGAGCAACTGAAAAATCATTAGAGGGGAAGAGATGAATTATGAAAGCAAACTACCAAGTAATATCAAAGTGGATAGTAAAAGTTTTTTCAAATATGTTAAAAATAAAAGAGAAATGAGTGGATATAGGACCGCTAGAAAATGAGGCAGGAGAAATAATAATGGGGGACAAGGAGATGGCTGATGAACTAAATGAGTATTTTGCATCAATCTTCACTGTGGAAGACACTAGCAGTATGCTGATATTGAATTCAATTAACTTTATTTCTTACATCCTTCACATAAGGAATGAAAATCTTTATGTTACGTCTCAGTCTACATGTGCAATGTGCAATCATGGTAATTTATAATAATTTATAATAAATAGAACAGTCAATGTAATAAAAAGTGCACTCATATGAGCGTGAATTAATCAGTCTGATGACCTGGTGAAAGAAGCTGTCCTGGAGCCTGTTGGCCCTGGCTTTCATGGCTTCTATGCTGCGGTACCGTTTCCCGGACGGTAGTGACTGGAATAGATTGTGGTTGGGCGATTCGGGTCCCCAAATGATCCTATGGGCCCTTTTTACACACCTGTCCTTGTAAATGTCCTGAATCATGGGAAGTTCACAACTACAGATGTGCTGGGCTGTCTGCGCCACTCTCTGCAGAGTCCTACAATTAAGGGAGGTACAGTTCCAATACCAGGCAGTGATGCAGCCACTCGGGAGACTCTCAGTTGTGCCCCTGTAGAAAGTTCTGAGGATCTGGGGGCCCTAACTTCCTAAACAGTGTAAGGTGAAAGAGGTGCTGTTGTGCCTTTTTCACCACACAACTAGTGTGTACAGACCATGTGAGGTCCTCAGTAATGTGGATGCCGAGGAACTTAAAGCTGTTTACTCTCTCAACCCCAGATCCATTGATGTCAATAGGGGTTAAACTGTCTCCATTCCTCCTGTAATCCACAACCAGCTCCTTTGTTTTTGTGACATAAGAAACATAGAAAACCTACAGCACAGTACAGGCCCTTCAGCCCACTGAGTTGTGCCGAACATGTCCCTACCTTAGAAATTACTAGGCTTAGCTATAGCTCTGTATTTTACTAAGCTCCACGTACCTATCTAAAAGTCTCTTAAAAGATCCATTCATATCTGCCTCCACCACCGTTGCTGGCAGCCCATTCCAGGCACTCACCACTCTGAGTAAAAAAACGTACCCCTGACATCTCCTCTGTACCTATTCCCCAGCACCTTAAACCTGTGTCTTCTTGTGGCAACCATTTCAGCCCTGGGAAAAAGCCTCTGACTATCCACAAGATCAATGCCTCTCATCATCTTGTACACCTCTATCATTGAGGGAGGGGTTGTTTTCTTGACACCACTGTGTCAGAGAGATGACTTCTTCTCTGTAGGCCACCTTGTTGGCAAATTTAATTAGCAGATTAGAGCTCTGGATGGCGATACAGTCATGAGTATACAGGGAGTAAAGGAGGGGACTTAGTACACAGCCCTGAGGGGCTCCTGTATTGAGAGTCAGAGGGTTGGAAGTGAGGGAACCCACTCTTACAACCTGCTGGCGATCTGACAGGAAGTCCAGTATCCAGCTGCACGTGGCAGGGTCAAGGCCAAGGTCTCTGAGCTTCTTGTCGAGCCTGGATGGAATTATGGTGTTGAATGCTGAACTGTAGTCCAAGAACAGTATTCTGACATAAGCATCCTTTTTCTCCAGGTATGTAAGGACGGTATGCAGAGCAGTGGCTATTGCATCGCCTGTTGATTGGTTGTGTTGTTAGGTGAATTGTAGGCTATCCAGTTTGGGTGGTAGCAAGCTGCAGATGTAGTCCTTGACCAGCCTCTCAAAAGTATTTGCTTATTATTGAGCTGAGTGCGACAGGATGCCAGTTGTTCAGGTATGTTACCTTGGTCTTTTTTGGTATAGTGACAATGGTGGATAATTTGAAGCAGGAGGGCACTCTACACTGAGAGAGGGAGAGATTAAAGATGTCAGTAAACACACATGCCAGTTGTGCTGCGCACATCTTGAGTACTCGCCCTGGGATGCTGTCCAGACCCGCAGCCTTGTGACTGTCCACTCGTTGGAAACACCTGCATACCTCAGCGTCAGAGATGACCAGGTTGCAGGTTGTAGCGGTGGCTTTCCTCGGAGGCTCAGAGTTAGTGACATCGAACCGAGCATAAAAGCGATTGAGCTCATCTGGGAAAGAGGCTGCGATGTTGGCGGCACCACAATGTTCGGCTTTGAAGTCTGCAATGGTATGCAGCCCTCACCACAAGTCATGCGTGTTACTCGTTGTGAATCTTGACTCAATCTTGACCCTATATTATTTCACAGCCTTGATAGCTTTGTGCAGATTATAGGTGCTGTTCTTGAGCTCTAGTTGTTCGCCGGCGATGTAAGCTCAATGTTGCGCTGTAAGTTATAGTTCACACGGAACTATTGATCCAGGCTTTCTGACCAGCTTCTGGGGGACAACATTGTCGATGCACTTCCGGATGAAGCACGAGACTCTCATCAGTGAACTTGGAGACACCCTCATTAATAAAGACATTCCAGTCGACGTCATCGAAGCAGTCCTGCAGCATGGAGGCCGGTTGGTCGGACCAACAGTGGACGGTTTTAACTATGGCCGCCTCTTGTTTCAGCTTCTACCTGTATGTCGGCAAAAGCAGGATCAAAGAGTGATCTGATTTTCCAAAAGCTGGGCGAAGGGGAGCTTTGTAAGCGTTGCAGTAAGCGTTGTAAGCGTTGTAGCAGTGGTCAAGTATTTTATCTTCATGAGTGCTCACCTGGATGTGCTGACAGACTTCCGTCAGCGACGCTTGATTAAAGTCACCGGCGACAATGAAGGCAGCCTCTGGGTGTGCAGTCTCCGGCGTGTTGATGGTCTCATACAGTCCCTTGAGAACCAGAGCAGTATCAATCTGTGATGGAATGTACATCACTGTGATGATAACAGCCGTGAACTCCCTAGGCAGCCGGTAGGGTCTGCACAGCAGCACCAGGTACTCCAGGTCTGGGGAACAAAAGGTTTTGAGTGCATGCACATTCTGGGGGTTGCACCAAACATTGTTGACCATGAAGCATACTACTCCTCCTTTACTCTTCCCAGTGAGGTTTCTCGACCTTTCTGCCCAGAATAGGGAGAACCCAGAAGGCTCGATGGCATGATCCGGCATCTCCTCCATCAGGCAGGTCTCCACGAAGTGTGAGAAGGGTGCAGTTAGTATTACAAGGGAGAAGGTGCTCAAAATGCTGAAAGACCTAAAAGTACATAAGTCACCCGGGCCAGAGGAACTGCAGCCTAGAGTTCTGAAACATACAGCGTTAGAGATTGTGGTGGCATTAGAAATGATAATTCAAAAATGATTGGCCTCTGGCATGGTCCCAGAGGACTGGAAAATTGCAAATGTTACTGCACTCTAAGGAAGGAGGAAGGCAGCAGAAAGGAAATTACAGACCTGACCTCAGTGGTTGGAAAGATGTTGGAGTCAATTGTTAAGGATGAGGCGATGGCGTACTTGGTGACACAGGACAAGGTAGTACAAAGTCAGCACGGTTTCCTTCAGGGAAGATCCTGCCTGATGAACCTGTTGGAATTCTTTGAGATTACAAGTAGGATAGATAAAGGATGCAGTGGATGTTATATATTTGGACTTTCAGAAGGCCTTTGACAAGGTGCCACACATGATATTGCTTACCAAGTTAAGAGCCCATGGTATCACTGGAAAATTATTAACATGGTTAGAGCATTGGCTGATTGGTAGCACACAGTGAGTGGGAATAAAAGGATCCTTTTCTGGTTGGCTACAGTGACTAGTGGTGTTCCGCAGGGGTCGGTGTTGGGACCACTACTTTTTATGCTATATATCAATGATTTAGATGATGGAATAGATGGCTTTGTTGCCAAGTTTGCAGATGATACCAAGATTGGAGGGCAGGTAGTGTTGAGGAAATAGGTAGGATGCAGAATGACTTAGGCAGATTAGGAGAGTGGGCAAGAAAATGGCAAATAAAATACAATGTTGGAAAATACATAGTCATGCACTTTGGTAATAGAAATAAATGTGTAGATGACTTTCTAAACGGAGAGAAAATCCAGGAATCTGAGATACGGAGGGACTTCGGAATCCTTGTGCAGAACACCCTGAAGGTCAACTTGCAGGTTGATTTGGTGGTGAGGAAGGCAAATGCCATGTTAGCATTCTTTACAAGAGGTCTAGAATACAGGAGCAAGGATCTGATGCTGAGGTTTTATAAGGCACTGGTGAGGCCTCACCTGGAGTATTGTGAACAGTTTTGGGCTCCTCAACTTAGAAAAAATGTGCTGGTATTGGAGAGGGTCCAGAGGAAGTTCACAAGTATGATTCCAGGAATGAAAGGGTTATCATACGAGGAACATTTGATGGCTCTGGGTCTGTACTTGCTGGAATTCAGAAGGATGAGGGGGAATTTCATTGAACCTTTCGAATGTTGAAAGGCCTAGACAGTGTAGATGTGGAAAGGATGTTTCCCGTGGTGGGAGAGTCTAGGACAAGAGGGCACAGCCTAAGGACAGGGGAGCCCTTTCATAGAACACAGAGAACATAGAAAATAGGGGCAGGAGTAGGCCATTCAGCCCTTCGAGCCTGCACCACCATTCAGTATGATCATGGCTGATCATCCAACTCAGAACCCTGTACCAGCCTTCCCTCCATACCCCCGATCCCTTTAGCCACAAGGGCCACATCTAACTCCCTCTTAAATATAGCCAATGAACTGGCCTCAACTGTTTCCTGTGGCAGAGAATTCCACAGATTCACCACTCTCTGTGTGAAGAAATTTTTCCTCATCTCGGTCCTAAAAGGCTTCCCCTTTATCCTCAAACTGTGACCCCTCGTTCTGGGCTTCCCCAACATCGCGAACAATCTTCCTGCATCTAGCCTGTCCAATCCTCTTAGGATTTTATACGTTTCAATCAGATCCCCCCTCAATCTTCTAAATTCCATCGAGTATAAGCCTAGTTGATCCAGTCTTTCATCATATGAAAGTCCTGCCATCCCAGGAATCAATCTGGTGAACCTTCTTTGTACTCCTTCTATGGCAAGGATGTCTTTCCTCAGATTAGGGGACCAAAACTGCACACAATACTCTAGGTGTGGTCTCACCAAGGCCTTGTACAACTGCAGTAGTACCTCCCTGCTCCTGTACTCGAATCCTCTTGCTATGAATGCCAGCATACCATTCGCCTTTTTCACCGCCTGCTGTACCTGCATGCCTACTTTCAATGACTGGTGTATAATGACACCCAGGTCTTGTTGCACCTCCCCTTTTCCTAATCGGCCACCATTCAGATAATCTGTTTTCCTGTTTTTGCCACCAAAGTGGATAACCTCACATTTATCCACATTAAATTGCATATGCCATGAATTTGCCCACTCACCCAACCTATCCAAGTCACCCTGCATCCTCTTAGCATCCTCCTCACAGCTAACACTGCCGCCCAGCTTCGTGTCATCCGCAAACTTGGAGATGCTGCATTTAATTCCCTCATCTAAGTCATTAATATATATTGTAAACAACTGGGGTCCCAGCACTGAGCCTTGCGGTACCCCCCTAGTCACTGCCTGCCATTCTGAAAAGGTCCTGTTTATTCCCACTCTTTGCTTCCTGTCTGCCAACCAATTCTCTATCCACATCAATACCTTACCCCCAATACAGTGTGCTTTAAGTTTGCACACTAATCTCCTGTGTGGGACCTTGTCAAAAGCCTTTTGAAAATCCAAATATACCACATCCACTGGTTCTCCCCTATCCACTCTACTAGTTACATCCTCAAAAAAATTCTATGAGATTTGTCAGACATGATTTTCCTTTCACAAATCTATGCTGACTTTGTCCAATGATTTCACCGCTTTCCAAATGTGCTGTTATCACATCTTTGATAACTGACTCTAGCATTTTCCCCACTTTTCCAATGTTGTATTTCATTGGCTGTTTTCTTTCCCATTCTTCTAATCTGTCTAAGTCTTTCTGCAGCCTACCTGTTTCCTGAACACTCCCTGCTTTTCCTTTCAGCTGCCTTCCACCTTTCTTAAAGAGTGGAGTGACACTTACAATTTTCCAGTCCTCTGGCACCGTACCAAAGTCAATAGAGAATAGACAATAGGTGCAGGAGTAGGCCATTCGGCCCTTCGAGCCAGCACCGTCATTCACTGTGATCATGGCTGATCATCCACTATCAGTATCCAGTTCCTGCCTTATCCCCAAAACCTTTGATTCCACTATCTTTAAGAGCTCTATCCATGTGTTTTTTTAAAGCATCCAGAGAATTGGCCTCCACAGCCTTCTGGGTCAGAGCATTCCATATATCCACCACTCTCTGGGTGAAAAAGTTTTTCCTCAACTCCGTTCTAAATGGCCTACCCCTAATTCTTAAGCTGTGGCCTCTGGTTCTGGACTCACCCATCAGCGGAAACGTGCTTCCTGCCTGCAGCGTGTCCAATCCCTTAATAATCTTATATGTTTCAATAAGAATCCCTCTCAGCCTTCTAAATTCCAGAGTATACAAGCCCAGTCGCTCCAATCTTTCGACATATGACAGTCCCGCCATCCCTGGAATTAACCTTGTGAACCTACGCTGCGCTCCCTTCAATAGCAAGAATGTCCTTCCTCAAATTTGGAGACCAAAACTGCACACAGTACTCCAGATGTGGTCTCACCAGGGCCCTGTACAGCTCAGAAGGACCTCTTTGCTCTTATACTCAATTCCCCTTGTTATGAAGGCCAGCATGCCATTAGCTTTTTTCACTGCCTGCTGTACTTGCATGCTTGCTTTCAGTGACTGATGTACAAGAACACCTAGATCTCATTGTGCTTCCCCTTTTCCTAACTTGACTCCATTTAGATAATCTGCCTTCCCGTTCTTACCACCAAAGTGGATAACCTCACATTTATCCACATTAAACTGCATCTGCCCACTCACCCAGCCTGTCCAAGTCACCCTGCATTCTCATAACATCCTCCTCGCATTTCACACTGCCACCCAGCTTTGTGTCATCGACAAACTTGCAAATGTTACTTTTAATTCCCTCATCTAAATCATTAATATATATTGTAAACAGCTGCGGTCCCAGCACTGAACCCTGCGGTACCCCACTGGTCACCACCTGCCATTCCGAAAGGGACCCGTTAATCGCTACTCTGTTTTCTGTCAGCCAGCCAATTTTCAATCCATGTCAGTACTCTGCCCCCAATACCATGTACCCTAATTTTGCCCACTAATCTCCTATGTGGGACTTTATCAAAGGCTTTCTGAAAGTCCAGGTACACTACATCCACTGGCTCTCCCTTGTCCATTTTCATAGTTCCAGAAGATTAGTCAAGCACGATTTCCCCTTTGTAAATCCAATGATTTTTGAAAGATCGTTGCTAATGTCTCCACAGTCTCTGACACTACTTCTTTCAGAACCCTAGGGTGCATGTCATCTGGCCTTTGGGTCTTTCAGTTCTTTGAGCCCCTTCTCACTTGTAATAGTGACTGCCTCTACTTCTTTTCCTTCACACACTACAACATCTGGCTCACTGCTAGTGAAGACACCATCACCTTGTACCCTGTTATTATTTCTTCGGCCTCATTTTCTAGCGGTCCTATGTCCATTCTAATTTCTCTTTTATTTTATACTGACTTGAAAAAGCTTTTACTATTCACTTTGATATTGTTTGCTAGCTTGCTATCATATTTCATCTTTTCCCTTCTGATGATTCCTTTAGTTGCTCTCCGTAGGTTTGTAAAAGCTTTCCAATCCTTTATCTTTCTGCTAATTTTTGGTTTGTTTTATGCCCTCTCTTGTTTTTACATTAGCTTTGACTCCCCTTGTCACCCATGGTTGTATTATTAACATAGCATCCGGGTGTCTATCACGGCCACAGAACCTCACCCCTGTTCCTCTGATAAAGAAATTTCCTATCAACACTGCGGTCCTCTTCATCCATCTGCTTTTCTGAGGCACAGCACCATCACTGTGGCTACACCCCCCCCCCCACCCTGGTAGATCGTCCCCATCAACAGTAGTGGTATAGTCATTGAGGTAAATGGCTGCAGTTAGCAGTCTCCTGTAGGCGCAGGGTGACTACCCCCTGTAGCTATCTGTCACCTCACTCTCCCATATGAGCTGAAGGTCCTCGAGCTGTAGCTCCAGTTCTTTAATACGGCTCTCAGGAGCTGTAGCTCGGTGCACCTGGTGCAGATGTGTTCATCCAGGACTCCCAGAATTTCTTTGAAAGTAGAAGACATTGCCCTGACACCATTCTCACTACACTACTATTGCCTAACAGATGAGGAATGAACAAATAAAAACAAAAGCTCCTCTGAACTCTGGCACATTTAAAATAATGGCTGCTCCCCTTGCACTTGCATTATTTTTATTTGTGTTCAGTGAATGGTTGCAATGCAACTCCGAGAAACTGCTGTGAAGCTCAGCCTTTTAAATTTTGATCGTGGACCTCACTGAAAAGGTAGCTGTATTTACATCCTGCTGCCCGGCGATTGGTTGCAGTGCAACTCAAGATTGAAATTTTTGGGATGTTTCTAAGTGATTGTAGAACTTGCACAATAGAGGGAAGGGCCCGAGAGAGCATTGTGGAGCCGAGACCTCAGGGTACAAGTATATAGTTTACTGGAAGTGGTCACTCAGGTACAGAGGGTGGTGAAAGTGGCTTTTAGCCCTTTTTGCCATCATTGGTGTGGACGCTGATTTGAGTTGTCATGTTGCGGCTGTACAAGATGTTGGTAAATCAACTCCAAATCTGTGTCTTTTTCAGGCAGTTTAGGTAGTATCCCATAGATTAATACTTTTCGTTTCTGCTTGTTAATAAAGAATTTAGGCTATTGTGCACTCTCAACAGCATCTGACTATTAGATCCTCTCATTTAATCCCAAGTTCCTCTGCTACCCAATATTATCTTTAACCCTGATACAATCAGTAGGCAAGTAACACTACCTTTGAGAATCATGGATACAGTACTAATTTCCTCGCACTTCTATATTCCTTGACATAATGAACATTGGTTAGTTTCTAGTGCTTTCCAGGTGAAAATGATGAATAAACTCTTCTCTGGCTTCAAGCCAGGTGCAGGTATTATTACCACTGACGTTTTGATGACAAACTCTGCCGTCATCTTCAGGGTTGATGCCTGGGGATATCTAGTCCAGAGGTACCCATGTATTCCATCCCTCCTGATTGGTTAGTCCTCATCCAATCAGGTTTCCACTCTCCCACCTTGTTTACAGTCTAATTGCAGTTCTTAGAGCAAGACCTTCATCTTTGTTAAAATTCTTTTCCTGTTGTTTTATTTCAATGGCTTCCCTTACCAGGCGATCCCGAAAGCCATTGGCGCGGCACAGTAGTTTTGTGCTGTTAAAGTCAATCCTATGGCCATTGCAAATGCAATGTTCAGCTACTGCCAGTTTCTCCAGGTACAGAAACATACATAGAAAATAGGTGCAGGTGTAGGCCATTCGGCCCTTCGAGCCTGCACCGCCATTTATTATGATCATGGCTGATCATCCAACTCAGAACCCCGCCCCAGCCTTCCCTCCATACCCCCCTGACCCCCGTAGCCACAAGGGCCATATCTAAATCCCTCTTAAATATAGCCAATGAACTGGCCTCAACTGTTTCCTGTGGCAGAGAATTCCACAGATTCACCACTCTCTGTGTGAAGAAGTTTTTCCTAATCTCGGTCCTAAAAGGCTTCCCCTCTATCCCCACCCATTATTAACATATATTTATTTAAATCAGGCAGTAAAGCAAATACCTTTTTTAAAAAAAAAGAATCATCTAAGTTAGGACCATACAGATTGACCAGAACAACTTTTCTGTTACAGATTACTCTTTTAACAATTAAAAATCTACCATTAGAATCTGACTCAATATCCTCTTGAGTCAGAGGATTTAATAAAGATGGACACCCCCTTAGTTTTACTCTGAGAAGTGGAGTGAAATTGCAAACCCCTCCACCATCCAAAAAATCTATTTTGGTCTCCTGCCCTGACATGTGTCTCTTGGGCAAAAATTATATCAGGTTGGAATCAGTTAATAACTTTAGAAGTCTTTTTTCGTTTGATAGGATGATTCCAACCACGTACATTCCAACTTATTACATTAATCCGTTTAAAGGAATAGATAGAGTGGACAGCCAGCGCCTCTCTCCAGGGCACCACTGCTCAATACAAGAGGGCATGGCTTTAAGGTAAGGGGTAGGAAGTTCAAGGGGGATATTAGAGGAAGATTTTTTACTTAGAGGGTTGTTGGTGCGTGGAATGCACTGCCTGAGTCAGTGGTGGAGGCAGATACACCAGTGAAATTTAAGAGACTACTAGACAGGTATATGGAGGAATTTAAGGTGGGGGCTTATATAGGAGGCAGGGTTTGAGGGTTGGCACAACATTGTGGGCCGAAGGGCCTGTATTGTGCTGTACTATTCAATGTTCTAAATACCATACTATAATTTTATTCTACTTTACACATGAGCAGAACACATACCAATATGGGATGTTCAAAAATAGCGGCGATGAAGAATACAACCACATAGAAAACACGCATGCTCCGGAACCATCCAATGGGGAAAAAAAACCCTAACTCTAACCCCCCCCTCCCCCCATAGCCCGAAAAAAAAAAAAAAAAAGCAGGCACCCTGTGATAGAATACGAAGCCAGGGACTGCTCTGTCTGTACAAAAAAAATTTAAAAAGGTTCTCTCTCCCTCCCCCTCGTTATTAAAAAAAAACACCGAAACCCACTGACCTTGTAACAGGAGCAACAAAGTCTCAGCAAAGGAAATTGTTTACATTCCAGCATCTACAAACTATACCATGTTTATATTTAATCATTTTTAAACAAAAAGAACTGAAATAATATTATCTCTTAAAAAGAAAAAAAACAAGCGCCATTTAAACTTTAACAAAATCCCTAAAAAAAAAGCTTTAAATTCGGTTATAAGACACTATAATAAAGCAAAAATAAAGTTAATAGCATATTTAACCCAACTAAATTTTCAAAAATACCAACTAGTAATATTGTATAAGTAATTGAACCCTCCCTTAAATATATATATAAAAAAGCCCCATTAGTAGGAAAAACAATTAATTAAGAAAGAACCAAAAAAATCATCAAACCAGATACAAGGTTAAAGGAACAAGTCCCTTTATCTTCTTTTTCTCAGTCGAATGTCCGAATAACCATTTAAACAGTCATACTTGAACCATAGATCTTCTTTCCAACAAAACCAATGATATGCAATAATGAACAAATCCCCTTATCTTCTTTTAATAGTCTCTCAATGAAATGTCCAAGTAACCTTCATAAATCTTCTTTCTGAAATGCCAATAATATACAGATAGCCAAACAACCTTTCAGACAGTTCATTCAGCAGCTGCAGCAGGTATAGTTTGAGCGAGCGTCAGTGCAACTTTAGGATCAAAAAATATACGAGGAGGAGAATTAGGAAAAAATTTAATTCTTGTTGGGTAACACAAGGAAGGGAACAGTTTCTTATCATATGCCTCTTTCATTACCAGAGCAAATTTTGATCTTTGTTCCATTACCTCCTTTGGATAATCCTCATAAAAATGGAGCTCAGATTCCTTAAATCTAAAAACTGTTTTTTTACCTGTCGCATTATTTGATCTTTAATTTTAAAGTGATGAAAACAAACCAAAACAGACCTTAGTTTATTTGGATCTTTAGATTTCGAAGTAAAAGCTCTGTGCGCTCTTTCTATAGTAGGCGATTGTGATAATATGGTAGGAAATAAGGTATGAGAACGCTTACCAAAGTAAGCAGTTAAATCTCCATCTTCGGCTCCTTGCAGCCCAACAATTCGTATATTCCTTCGGCAAGACCTAGTTTCCAGGTCTATAATCTTATTTTGATATCTTTCCAAACAAGTTGTAGCTTCAAACAATTTTTGCTTAGTTATCTTCAATTCCTCTTCGCATGTGTAATAACTTGAGTTTCCAGGTCTTTAAGTTTTCCCAGAAATGACTTCATTTCATTACTGTTCTTTTCCAGTTGGTCTTTAATTGACCCATTTTGATATTTAATTGAATTCAGTGTCATAGAAACATAGAAAATAGGTGCAGGAGTAGGCCATTCGGCTCTTCGAGCCTGCACCGCCATTCAGTACGATCATGGCTGATCATCCAACTCAGAACCCTGCACCTGCCTTCTCTCCATACCCCCTGATCCCTTTAGCCACAAGGGCCATGTCTAACTCCCTCTTAAATATAGCCAATGAACTGGCCTCAATTGTTTTCCTGTGGCAGAGAATTCCACAGATTCACCACTCTCTGTGTGAAGAAGCTTTTCCTCATCTCGGTCCTAAAAGGCTTCCCCTTTATCCTCAAACTGTAACCCCTCGTTCTGGACTTCCCCAACATCGGGAACAATCTTCCTACATCTAGCCTGTCCAATCCCTTTAGAATTTTATACGTTTCAATCAGATCCCCCCTCAATCTTCTAAAGTCCAGAGAGTATAAGCCTAGTTGATACAGTCTTTCATCATATGAAAGCCCTGCCATCCCGGGAATCAAACTGGTGAACTTTCTTTGTACTCCCTCTATGGCAAGAATGTCTTTCCTCAGATTAGGGGACCAAAACTGCACACCATACTCCAGGTGTGGTCTCACCAAGGCCTTGTACAACTGCAGTAGTACCTCCCTGCTCCTGTACTCGAATCCTCTCGCTATAAATGCCAGCATACCATTTGCCTTTTTCACCGCCTGCTGTACCTGCATGCCCACTTTCAATGACTGGTGTATAATGACACCCAGGTCACGTTGCACCTCCCCTTTTCCTAATCGGCCACCATTCAGATAATAATCTGTTTTCCTATTTTTGCCACCAAAGTGGATAACCTCACATTTATCCACATTAAATTGCATCTGCCATGAATTTGCCCACTCACCTAACCTATCCAAGTCACCCTGCATCCTCTTAGCATCCTTCTCACAGCTAACACCGCCGTCCAGTTTCGTGTCATCCACAAATCAATAAAGTCTATATCTATCTAAACTTGGAGATGCTGCATTTAATTCCCTCGTCTAAGTCATTAATATATATTGTAAACAACTGGGGTCCCAGCACTGAGCCTTGCGGTACCCCACTAGTCACTGTCTCCCATTCTGAAAAGGTCCCGTTTATTCCCACTCTTTGCTTCCTGTCTGCCAACCAATTCTCTATCCACATCAATACCTTACCCCCAATACTGTGTGCTTTAAGTTTGCACACTAATCTCGTGTGGGACCTTGTCAAAAGCCGTTTGAAAATTCAAATATACCACATCCACTGGTTCTCCCCTATCCACTCTACTAGTTACATCCTCAAAAAATTCTATGAGATTCGTCAGACATGGTTTTCCTTTCACAAATCCATGCTGACTTTGTCCGATGATTTCACCGCTTTCCAGAGGTGCTGTTATCACATCTTTGATAACTGACTCTAGCATTTTCCCCACCACCGATGTTAGGCTAACTGGTCTATAATTCCCCGGTTTCTCTCTCCCTCCTTTTTTAAAAAGTAGGGTTACATTAGCCACCCTCCAATCCTCAGAAACCAGTCCAGAACCTAAGAGTTTTGAAAAATTATCACTAATGCATCCACTATTTCTTGGGCTACTTCCTTAAGCACTCTGGGATGCAGACCATCTGGCCCTGGGGATTTATCTGCCTTCAATCCCTTCAATTTACCTAACACCAGTTCCCTACTAACATGTATTTCCCTCAGTTCCTCCATTTCACTAGACCCTCGGTCCCCTACTATTTCTGGAAGATTATTTATGTCCTCCTTAGTGAAGACAGAACCAAAGTAGTTATTCAATAGGTCTGCCATGTCCTTGTTCCCCATGATCAATTCACCTGTTTCTGACTGTAAGGGACCTACAATTGTCTTAACCAATCTTTTTCTTTTCACATATCTATAAAAGCTTTTACAGTCAGTTTTTATGTTCCCTGCCAGCTTTCTCAATCTTTTTTTCCTTTCTTAACTAAGCCCTTTGTCCTCCTCTGCTGTACTCTGAATTTCTCCCAGTCCTCAGGTGTGCTGCTTTTTCTTGCTAATTTGTATGTTTCTTCTTTGGAATTGATACTATCCCTAATTTCCCTTGTCAGTTCCTGTGTCCGAACCATATCTTCAGCACATGGTGGCATTTCGTCAGATCTTCCTTTTGCATCTTTCCTTTCCCATTACCTTTATCACTAGGTTCAGACAAGTTCTTCCTACTTCTCGTAGGAGAAGTTCCCCTTCAAGAATCAGCAAATAAAAATTTTAAATTCTAAGTTTAAACTAAGGGGAAAGGAACAAAACTGGGAGCAGCACAAAAACTGCATTTACAGACAGGCGCAGTCTCCTGATCTGGTATTTCTTTAGGATCCTGGCAGTCCTAGAAACCATGAGGAAGACAGGTGGTAGCGACAGGTTCCTCCTCGTTGTTAGATTTCCTGGTTTTCCTGTCAGCCCTCTTAAGGTCCTTCACCTTGTACCCATTCTGTAGGAATATTGTGCATAATCTTCGTATTTCCTCAGGGAGACTCTTCGGGCCCAAAAGTTTTTGCATGGATAATCAAAGTAAAAATTTGATTTACTGAAGAAATCCGGACTCCCAGAGACATGCAAGACACTTCTGCCTCAGATGCCGATACCAGCTAGACTTTACGGGCTCCCTAAGATATACAAGGAAGGTACCCCCCAAGGCCTATTGTTAGTGGGATAGATTATCCAACTTGCTACCTGGCTAAGCATTGAATGGCAGAGCAGACTCGATGGGCTGAATGGCCTACTTTGTTCCTATATCTTATGGTCTTATGAGTATAAATATCAGTGGACTAGACATGGCCAGGCTTCACCCCTGAAGAAGATGGCAGAGTTTGTCATCAAAACGTCAGTTACCAATATCTGTATCTGGCTTGAAGCCAGAGAAGAGTTTATTGCTTAGTTTCCTCTGTGCTTCTTGCTGTTAGCTGCACAGTTTGCAGGAACCTCATCTATTTGCAAAAGCTCCACCAATGCCATCTTTTAGATTGTGTAATTGAAAAAACAAGTAAGTTTTTCTTTTGATTTTCAGTTACCAGTATTAGTTTTGCTCTTTGCTGTCAGTGGTATTTCAGGCCAGACTGCTGAGCAAAAAAAAATCTACAATACTCTTCAGGTAATCATTAACTGATTGTTTTTTTATGACATGACATTAATTTGTATTCTGTCACTCTTCCCATTGCAGCTGCTACACAGATCCATTTCCTCTCCCCAAGATTTGGCCTCCACAACTGCCTGTGGCAAAGAATTCCACAGATTTACCACTCTCTGGCTAAAGAAATGCCCCCTCATCTCCATTCGAAAAGGCCACCCCTCTATTTTGAGGCAGTGTTCTCTGGTCTAAGACATTACCACCCTTAGGAAACATACTCTCCACATCCACTCTTATCAAGGCCTTTCACCATTCGATTGGTTTCAATGAGGTCACCCCTCATTCTTCTGAATTCTAGTGAATACAGGCCCAGAGTCATCAAGATCTGTTCATATGACAAGGCATTCAAACCTGGAATCATTTTCGTGATTGCATCTACCCATATATCTTTTTGGTTATGTTCTTGACACAAATCTTGAAGTGAAACTTTTCTAATTTCTAGCTGAGAGACAAGGACACAAAACTGTTTTCATGCAGTTCACTTGCCTGTTTGTTTCATCCCCTTTGAACCACTATAGTGAATTCAAGCATTTAAGTTTGAGATGTTCTTTACTTAAATATTAATTTAACGTCTTGAACTCAATACACAACCTAAATATATTGTGTTACTGAGCAACATTTTGCATTTGCTATTAGTTTAATTCATATTCTATAAATTTAAGTGCTGAATGTAAAATGAATTTAAATATTTCTTTGTGCAGGTGGAAAATATATCTCAGCGTTGTCGGGAATATTTAATAAAAAAGGTGAATGCTGAGAACTGTGTTCGATTACTCAGCTTCGCAGACATGTACAACTGTGAAGAGCTCAAACTGAGTGCAAAGCGAATGGTAGAGCATAAATTCACCACTGTTTATCATCAAGAAGCATTTTTGCAGTTATCACATGATCTACTGATTGATATCCTTAGCAGTGACAATTTAAACGTTGAGAAGGAAGAGACGGTTCGTGAAGCTGCCATGCTGTGGCTTGAATATGATACTGAATCACGATCCCAGTATTTATCTTCAGTCCTTGGCCAAATAAGGATTGATGCACTTTCTGAGGTAACACAGAGAGCTTGGTTCCAAGGCTTACCACCGAACGACAAGTCTGTTGTGGTGCAAGGACTGTACAAATCTATGCCAAAATTCTTCAAACCACGACTTGGTATGACAAAAGAAGAGATGCTTATATTCACTGAAGTCACTGGTGAAAATCCTCGTTCTTCCTTCTGTGCAGTTTGTTACAGTCCTCAGGCTGAGAAGGTATACAAGCTGTGTAATCCCCCTGGGGATCTCCAGAGAGTGGGGACTCTGGTCACTCCTGATAATGATATTTACATTGCAGGTGGACAGGTACCTCTGAAAACGTCTATCACCAACAATAGTAAAGCAACTAAACTTCAGGCTGCATATAGACCTGTCAATTGTTTCTACCTGTTTGATGCTCAGCTGAATACATGGGTTCCAAAGTCTCCAATGCTGTGTGCTCGCAACCGGCCTTCACTGGTTTGCTGTGAAGGCTATATCTATGCAATCGGAGGGGACAATGTTGCTGGGGAAATGAACAAACGGACCGTAGAGAGGTACGATTGTGAAGCAGATGAATGGACGTTAGTGAATCCCTTGCCTTGTGCCTGGCAATGGAATGCAGCAGTGGCTGTGGAAGACTACATTTACGTCATGGCACACAATCTAACATTCTGCTACTGCCCACGTACCGACACGTGGGTGGAAATGGCTGCTCGTCACACAAGCAGGTGTTTTGCCTCAGCTGCAGCCTTTGGAGATAAAATTTTCTACATTGGTGGTTTGCATATTGGAAATAACTCAGGCATCCGAATTCCTTCAAGCACTGTTGATGGTTCTTCTGTAACTGTTGAAGTATACGATGTGATGAAAAATGAGTGGAAAATAGCAACTAATATCCCTGCAAAACGCTACTCTGACCCATGTGTGAGGGCAGTAGTGGTCTTGAACTGCTTATGTGTGTTTATGAGAGATACTCACATGAATGAAAAACCCAAGTATGCAATCTATCAGTACAATATGGAGCTGGACCAATGGATATTGCGTCAGTCCATTTCCGAGAGAGTTCTCTGGGATCTTGGCAAAGATTTTCGGTGCACTATGGGGAAACTTTACCCCTCGTGTCTGGAAGAATCTCTTTGGAAGCCTCCACCATCTCTGTTTTCGCAAGATGGAGCAGATGAGTTTGAATTGGATGGGGAGATGGTTACCTTGCCTTTGAACAGTTAGCCAAATGAGGGCACAGATGCTGTGGATTGCAAGGACATACAGAGCACAGCAGAGTGCATGTCTTCAAGCTTCCAGATCAGGATGGGGTTTATAAGCTGTACCCATATTCAGCACAGCTTGTCACTAAGTTTGCATAGTATTGTATAAATAACTGAGAAATGAGTTGTGTTATATCTTCTACTCCTAGATACTGTGTTCTGCTAAAGAGATTATCATATTGTTACAGTGTGACTAGTTTTCAAAAGAACTTGTTTTACTTACACATATCTCTGGATTTGACTATGAAGATAAGAGATATTGTAGATCTTCCCAGTAAAACTAGGCTGGCTGCTGCGAGTGGCTGACTGCAGGTTCAGTCGAAACATTGGATTTGTTAGATACACATAAACCAGTATCCATAGAAGTAACCCCAGGTAATAAAACTACCAAATGGCTGGTTATTTACCAGGTGTACATTAGTGGAGCAGTCACTACCATTCTAGATTGACTGCCGGTCTCTTGTCGTGCGGGTCTGTGGAGTTTCAATACTCAATGTCTCCACATTGCAAGTAACATAGGCTCATCCACATTACAATTTCCTGCTGCTGAATTGTCACTTAAGACAAATTTTGGTGAGTAACAACCAGGTCTTTATTTTGTATTCATTAATTTAATAAGGCAACTGTTACTGTAGTGTGATTGTGTAGAGGTATCCTAGCTGTTGGGTTTTTAATACAGTTGATTTGAGTGAAAATGTTTCCTGCGTGCAAGGGAGCAGAATGGAACGGACCCAGCACTGCTCTGGCATAACTCCCTGGAACCACTGGCAGTTGCTGGGCTTTCCATTCTAATAGGAGCACAGGTGCATGTTCAGCTACATTTGTGTTCCTTTGGCACTGTCGTTTGAATTAACTTAATTTATTAAAAACCTTCACAAAAGGAAATGTTTGTTTTCATTTTTGTGATTCATATAAACTGTATTTATAACAAATACGATTTCCTCTCTCCTCTTCCACCTGTTAAAACACTGAAGTGTCCAGAGTGCAAAAAAAAACAAAATAATTTAATTTCTTTTGCAACTTCAACTTAAGTTAGCTATGCTCAAGTAAAATTTTGAAGTCTCATTTACCACACACTTTTGTTTTACATGTTACTAATTATTTTCCAGATTAATTGTAGTTCCCCATTTCTCGATGAAATTTGGTCAGTAGTTTGGCAACTAATTGCATTAGAACATAGAATAGTACAGCACAGTACCTCCTTTCAGCCCACAATGTTGTGCCGACCCTCAAACCCTGCCTCCCAGATAAGCCCCCACCTTAAATTCCTCCATATACCTGTCTAGGAGTCCCTTAAACTTCACTAGTGTATCTGCCTCCACCACTGACTAAGGCAGTGCATTCCATGCATCAACCACTCTCTGAGTAAAAAACCTTCCTCTAATATCCCCCTTGAACTTCCCAACCCTTAGCTTAAAGCCATGTCCTCTTGTATTGAGCAGTGGTGCTCTGGGGAAGAGGCGCTGGCTATCCACTCTATCTATTCCTCTTATTATCTTGTACACCTCTATCATGTCTCCTCTCATCCTCCTCCTCTCCAAAGAGTAAAGCCGTAGCTCCCTTAATCTCTGATCGTAATCCACACTCTCTAAACCAGGCAGCATCCTGGTAAATCTCCTCTGTACTCTTTCCAGTGCTTCCACATCCTTTCTATAGTGAGGTGACCAGAACTGGACACGGTACTCCAAGTGTGGCCTAACCAGAGTTTTATAGAGCTGTATCATTACATCGTGACTCTTAAACTCTATCCCTCCACTTATGAAAGCTAACACCCCATAAGCTTTCTTAACTACCCTATCCACCTGTGAGGCAACTATCAGGGATCTGTGGACATGTACCCCGAGATCCCTCTGCTCCTCCACACTACCAAGTATTCTGCCATTTACTTTGTACTCTGCCTTGGAGTTTGTCCTTCCAAAGTGTACCACCTCACACTTCTCTGGGTTGAACTCCATCTGCCACTTCTCAGCCCACTCCTGCATCCTATCAGTGTCTCTCTGCAATCTTTGACAATCCTCTACACTATCTACAACACCACCAACCTTTGTCGTCTGCAAACTTGCCAACCCACCCTTCTACCCCAACATCCAGGTCGTTAATAAAAATCACGAAAAGTAGAGGTCCCAGAACAGATCCTTGTGGAACACCACTAGTCACAATCCTCCAATCGAATGTACTCCCCCCGCCACCACCCTCTGCCTTCTGCAGGCAAACCAATTCTGAATCCACCTGGCCAAACTTCCCTGGATCCCATGTCTTCTGACTTTCTGAATAAGCCTACCTTGTGGAACCTTGTCATATGCCTTACTAAAATCCATAGATCACATCCACTGCACTACCCTCATCTATATACCTGGTCACCTCCTCAAAGAACTCTATCAGGCTTGTTAGACACGATCTGCCCTTCACAAACACATGCTGATTGTCCCTGATCAGACCATGATTCTCTCAATGCCTATAAATCCTATCTCTAAGAATCTTTTCCAACAGCTTTCCCACCACAGACGTAACGCTCACTGGTCTATAATTACCCGGACTATCCCTACTACCTTTTTTGAACAAGGGAACAACATTCGCCTCCCTCCAATCTTCCGATACCATTCCCGTGGACAACGAGGACATAAAGATCCTAGCCAGAGGCTCAGCAATCTCTTCTCTTGCCTCATGGAGCAGCCTGGGGAATATTCTGTCAGGCCCCAGGAACTTATCTGTCCTAATGTGTTTTAACACCACCTCTCCCTTAATATCAACATGCTCCAGAACATCAACCTCACTCATATTGTCCTCACCATCATCAAGTTCCCTCTCATTGGTGAATACTGAAGAGAAGTATTCATTGAGGACCTTGCTAACTTCCACAGCTTCCAGGCACATCTTCCCACCTTTATCTCTAATCGGTCCTACCTTCACTCCTGTCATCCTTTTTTTCTTCACATAATTGAAGAATGCCTTGGGGTTTTCCTTTACCCTACTCGCCAAGGCCTTCTCATGCCCCCTTCTTGCTCTTCTCAGCCCCTTCTTAAGCTCCTTTCTTGCTTCCCTATATTCCTCAATAGACCCATCTGATCCCTGCTTCCCAAACCTCATGTGTGCTGCCTTCTTCCACCTGACTAGATTTTCCACCTCACTTGTCACCCATGGTTCCTTCACCCTACCATTCTTTATCTTCCTCACCGGGACAAATTTATCCCTAACATCCCGCAAGACATCTCTAAACATCAACCACATGTCCATAGTACATTTCCCTGCAAAAACATCATCCCAATTCACACCCGTAAGTTCTAGCCTTATAGCCTCATAATTTGACTTTCCCCAATTAAATATTTTCCTGTCCTCTCTAATTCTATCCTTTCCCATGATAATGCTAAAGGCCAGGGAGCGGTGGTCACTGTCCCCCAGATGCTCACCCACAGAGAGTTCTGTGACCTGACCCAGTTCATTACCTAGTATTAGATCTAGTGTGGCATTCCCCCTGGTCGGCCTGTCCATATACTGTGACAGGAATCCGTCCTGGATACACTTAACAAACTCTGCCCCATCTAAACCTTTGGAACTAATCAGGTGCCAATCAATATTAGGGAAGTTAAAGTCACCCATGATAACAACCCTGTTATTTTTGCACCTTTCCATAATCTGCCTCCCAATCTGCTCCTCTCTATCTCTGCTGCTACCAGGGGGCCTATAGATTAACCCCAATAGAGTAACTGCTCCCTTCCTGTTCCTGACTTCCACCCATATTGACTCAAAAGAGGATCCTGCTACATTACCCACCCTTTCTGTAGCTGTAATAGTATCCCTGACCAGTAATGCCACCCCTCCTTAAAGCACTGAAATTCAGGAATATTGAGAATCCATTCCTGCCCTGGTGCCAGCCAAGTCTCTGTAATGGCCACTACGTCATAATTCCATGTATGTATCCAAGCTCTCAGTTCATCACCTTTGTTCCTGATGCTTCTTGCATTGAGGTACACACATTTCAGCTCTTCTACCTTACTGTCTTTACACCATTTATTCTGCTTCTCTTTCCTCAAAGCCTCTCTGTATGTTAGATCTGGCTTTACTCCATGCACTTCCTTCACTGCTCTATCGCTCTAGGTCCCATCCCCTTCGCAAATTAGTTTAAACCCTCCTGAACCATGCTAGCAAACCTACCTGCAAGGATATTGCTCCCCCTCGAGTTCAGGTGCAACCCATCTAATCTGTAAAGGTCCCACCTTCCCCAGAAGAGATCCCAATGATCTAAAAATCTAAAACCCTGCTCCCTGCACCAACTCCTCAGCCACGCATTCAACTGGTTCTCCTCCAATTCATACCATCACTGTCACAAGGCACTGGCAGCAATCCTGAGAACGTCACCCTTGAGGTCCTTTTCTTCAGCCTTCTGCCTAGTTCCTGAAACTCACACTTCAGGACCTCATCCCTCTTCCTGCCAATGTCGTTGGTCCCAACATGTATCACGACTTCTGGTTGCTTTCCCTCTCGTAGCAGGATGTCGTGCACCCGGTCAGAGACATCCCGGACCCTGGCACCCGGGAGGCAACAAACCATGCGGGTGTCCTTTTCACATCCACAAAATCTCCTGTCTGCTCCCCTGACTATAGAGTCTCCAATGACGACAGCTCTCCTCTTCTCTGTCCCACCCTTCTGCACCACAGGGTCAGACTCAGTGCCGGAGGCCCTGCCACCGTGGCTCACACCTGGTCGGTCGTCCCGCCAACAATATCCAGGACGGTAAACTTGTTATTCAGGGGAATGGCTATAGGGGTGCTCTGCACTACCTGTCTGCTGCCTTTGCTTTCCCCCCTCTGACATTGTGCCTATTAATTAGCAACTGAAAACAGCATGGATGACCCACAGTGTTCACAGAGTTATCAGAGCTGAACTAAGTCAATATTTGGTTATTGTCCTAACACTCCTGAAGATGGTTTTATAGCAAATAATGTGCAAAGCTATTTCCCATGGAATCGCACTAGAATTTAGTACAACAGCTGAGCAGTTCCATAAAACAAAATATTCTGAAAATAGGCATAAAACCACATAAAATGAGCTGTTCCAATGATTCTGCATTCACAAACTTGGATGACAGATCAAATGTAGTGATGCTTTTGTCCATATTGTCTATGATGAGCTTGCATCCTTCTAAAGTCATAGTTAGATTTTGTAAACACGAGGAAATCTGCAGATGCTGGAATTTCAAGCAACACATAAAAATTGCTGGGGAACGCAGCAGGCCAGGTAGCATCAAAAGGATACAGTCGATGTTTTGGATCGAGACCCTTCGTCAGGACTAACTGAAAGAAGAGCTAGTAAGAGATTTGAAAGTGGAAGGGGGAGAGGGAGATCCAAAATGATAGAAGACAGGAGGGGGAGGGATGCAGCCAAGAGCTGGACAGTTGATTGGCAAAAGGGTTATGAAAGGATCATGAGACGGACGGGACGCCTAGGGAGAAAGAAATGGGGAGGGGGAAAGCCCAGAGGATGAGGAGTATGGTGAGAGGGACAGAGGGAGAAAAAAAATTAATAATAATAAAAGATAAATAACGGGATATGAAGGGGAGGTGGGGATCCAATGGGATCCCATCACCAAGCACATCTCCCCCACCCCCAAGCTTTCCCATCACCAAGCACATCTTCCCCCCCCCCCAGCTTTCCACAGGGATCGCTCCCTACGCGACTCCGTGGTCCATTCGTCCCCCCACCCCTTCCCACCAATCTCCCTCCTGGCACTTATCCTTGTCAGCGGAACAAGTGCTACACATGCTCCCTCACCACCATTCAGGGCCCCAGACAGTCCTTCCAGGGGAGGCAACACTTCACCTGAGAGTGGGCTGGGGTGATATACTGCGTCCGGTGCCCCTGATGTGGCCTTCTATATATTGGCAAGACTCGATGTGGGCTGGGAGATCATTTCGCTGAACACCTACGCTCTGTCCGCCAGAGAAAGCAGGATCTTCCACTGGCAACACATTTTAATTCCACATCCCATTCCTATTCTGAAATGTCTATCCACAGCCTCCTCTACTGTTAAGATGAAGCCACACTCAGGTTGGAGGAACAACACCTTATGGATGGGTCTGGGTAGCCTCCAACCTGATGGTATGAACATTGACTTCTCTAACTTCTGTTAATGCCCCACCTCCCCGTCATATGCCATCTGTTATTCACCTTTTATTATTAATAATTTTTTTTCTCTCTCCTTTTTCTCCCTCTGTCCCTCTCACCATACTCCTTGCCCATCCTCTGGGTTTCCCCCTCCCCCTTTTCCTTCTCCCTGGGCCTCCTGTCCCATGATCCTCTTATACCCTTTTTGCCAATCAACAGTCCAGCTCTTGGTCCATCCCTCCCCCTCCTGTCTTCTCCTAACATTTCGGATCTCCCCCTTCCACTTTCAAATCTCTTACTATCTCTTCTTTCAGTTATCTTGACAAGGGTCTTGGCCTGCTGCATTCACCAGCAATTTTTATGTGTGCTGTTAGATTTTGTAATTGGCTTTAGCTGCTTCCAAAGAGATTTTAATCCAATGAACAGAACTGCACTATATTGCAAAACAAAAATACATTCATTTCTACTTCTTTCAAAAGAAAACAATGCAGAAATGGCTTGAGATGTAAAATTTATTCTAAATTCACTTGTATGCTCCATTCTTCTAGAATACTTTGCTTTAAGGATGTGCTAATTGAAAGGCTGCATTAAAAGCAGTATCAGTTTTCTGGATCAGATAAAATGAAACTTTTAATTTCAGCAACGAAAAAGTTAATTTAGCAGTTTACCCAGGTAATCATATTTACAAGTGTATTTCATTTTTGAGTACATTTTAAAATGAATTCTTTATAAATGAATTACTATAAGCTGTTACATATTTGATAGTTTGAAATCAAGAGTCATTACAAGCATAAATATTAAGTGTTAATTTTCATGATAAATTGCAGTTCAGTATTTAAAACTAACTACTTGGATGAAAGATGGAGCTATTGGACCCAGAACAGTTTCTTTTTATTTAAATGCAATTTAAATCAGAAGCAGGGTTGTTCCGTAGACAAGCTCTGCAATATCTGAATTGCTTAAAATTGAACAGATTAAAAATTTACATCCCAGCTACTCTATAGATTGTACTCCGGGGGTTCCCAACCTTTTTTATGCCAAGAACCCCAGTCCTACACGGAAACTCCACAGCATCTCTTTGGTAGAATCAATAAGAACAGAAATGGGTTTAATTACGGTAGTGATTATGTTTACTAGAGCATCCTTATGATTCAAGGAAAATTTTTTAAAAACATGAAAGAAAAATATATTTGACCACTTTAACAGTTAATCCCAAACAGGCGAACATTATTATTTATCTACAGCCTCTGCTGTGTTGAGGTAAAATAAGGAATACAACTCAGTGAAGGTTGGCTAAAGTACACATACTACATAAACCAACAAGTATCTAATAATGGAAACACCATTGGTCTCAAACTGAAGCTATATGCAAAATTGATCTGATCCGTTACCTGCACTGGAAAAGGGGAACATACATTGCGATTTATCAGTAAAAGTCCTGGTTATTAATGGGTTCCAACTCCCTGCAGAATAATATTGGAATGTGCAATACATGCAGTAATCCTTGCACCTGATGTGCTCAGTGTTTCCCTGTTTGCTTCTCAGAGAAGGGTCCAGCAGATTGTTGGTTGAATGTGGAAAACCAAGAGCTCATGGCAGACTTGGCACTTGTGAGTGCCCCTCCTACAGATTGACCTGTTGTGAAAGGAAATATGATCAGTGAATTGGAATTGATCTTGAAAATTTGTTCTTTATTAAAGAAAATATATCAGAAAAAAGAACTAAAGATGCTAGAAACTGCAGGTTAAACAGCATCAATGGAAAGAGAAACAACATCACAGCAACTAATTACTGTTCAGCACAGCATCGCAGGCTGTAGGTTTTCTATGTTCTAGAAACTTAACATTTCAGATTCTAGACCCATTGTCAGAATTGGGAAAAAGTCTACGGCATGAAATATTAAGATCAGGAGCAGCATTAGGCCATTTGGCCAGTGAGTCTGCTCCACCATTCAATCATGGCTGATCCTTTTTCCCCTTCTCAGCCCCAGTCTTCTTACAGTGGACTGAAACACTTGATCATATAGACATTAAGAAAGAGGATGTGCTGGAGCTTTTGAAAAGCATTCAATTAGATAAGTTACCAGGTCCGGACAAGATGTACCCCAGGCTACTGTGGGAAATGAGGGATGAGATTGTTGAGCCTCTGGCGATGATCTTAGCATCATCAATAGGGATGGGAGAAGGACCAGAGGATTTTTCCCTTGTTCAAGAAAGGAAGTACAGATAACCCAGGAAATTATAGACCAGTAAGTTTTACTTCAGTGGTGGGCAAGTTGTAGGAGAGGATCCTGAGAGGCAGGATTTATGAGCGTTTGGAGAGACATAATCTAATTAGGGATAGTCAGCATGGCTTTGTCAAGGGCAGATTGTGCCTTACGAGCCTGATTGAACTCTTTGAGGGTGTGACAAAACATATTGATAAAGGTAGAGCAGTGGATGTAGTGTATCTGGATTTCAGTAAGGCACGATAAAGTTCCCCATTCCAGGCCCATTCAGAAAGTAAGGTGGCATGGGACCCAAGGAGACCTTGCTTTGTGGATCCAGAATTAGCTTGCCCACAGAAGGCAAAGGGTAATTGTAGATGGTTCGAATTCTGCATGGAGGTCGGTGACCAGCGGTGTTACGCAGGGATCTGTTCTGGGACCCCACCTCGTCGTGTTATTTTTATAAATGACTTGGATGAGGAAGTAGAAGGGTGATTTAGTAAGTTTGCTGATGATGCAAAAGTTGGGGGTGTTGTGGATAGTCTGGAGGGTTGTCAGCAGGTCATCGATAAGATGCAGAACTGGGTTGGGAAGTGCAGATGGAGTTCAACCGAGATGAATGTGAAGTGGTTCATTTTGGGTTAGGGTTAGTCCTATCTTGTATATTTGAAGAAAGAATATAATATTAATGGTAAGACTCTTGGCAGTGTGGAGGATCAGAGAGATCTTGGGGTCTGCATTCAAAGGACACTCAAAGCTGCTGCGTAGGTTGACAATGTAGTTAAGAAGGCGTATGGTGTGTTGGCCTTCATCAACCGTGGGACTGAGTTCAAGAGCCATGAGATAATGTTAGAGATCTATAAGACCTTAGTTACACCCAACTTGAAGTACTGTGTTCATTTCTGGTTACCTCACGATATGAAGGATCTGGATATGATAGAAAGAGTGCAGAGGAGATTTACAAGGATGTTGCCTGAATTGGAGAGCATGCCTTATGAGAATAGGTTGAGTGAACTTGGCCTTTTCTCCTTGGAGTGACAGAGGATGAGAGGTGACCTGATAGAAGTGTATAAGATGATGAGAGGCATTGATCATGTGGATAGCCAGAGGCTTTTTTCCAGGACTGAAATGGTTAACATGAGGGGGTATAGTTTTAAGGTGTTTGGAAGAAGAAAGGCTTCTCACACAGAGTGGTGATTGCGTGGAATGCACTGCCAGCAATGATGTTGAAAGTTTAAGCAAATCCACTGATAGAAAGGTTGTGAGTGGTGGTAAAAATCTTCTGAGGTGTATATATTTCAATGCTAGGAGTATTGCGGGGAAGGCGGATGAGTTGAGGGCGTGGATTGACATGTGGAATTATGATGTTGTAGCAATTAGTGAAACTTGGCTACAGGAGGGGCAGGACTGGCAGCTTAATATTCCGGGGTTCCGATGTTTCAGATGTGATTGAGGCAGAGGAATGAAAGGTGGGGGAGTAGCATTGCTTGTTAGGGAAAATATTACAGCAGTGCTCAGGCAGGACAGATTAGAGGGCTTGTCTACTGAGTCCTTATGGGTGGCGCTGAGAAACAGGGAACGTATGGCCACATTAGTGGGATTGTATTACAGATCACCCAATAGTCAACGAGACTTGGAAGAGCAAATCTGCAGAGAGATAGCAGGCAACTGCAGGAAACATAAAGTTGTGGTGGTAGGGGATTTTAATTTTCCATACATTGATTGGGACTCCCATACTGTTAGGAGTCTAGATGGTTTAGAGTTGGTAAAATGTGTTCAGGAAAGTTTTCTAAATCAGTATATAGAGGGACCAACTAGAGGGGATGCAATATTGGATCTCCTGTTAGGAAACGAATTAGGGCAAGTGACGGAAGTCTGTGTAGGGGAGCACTTTGGTTCCAGTGATCATAACACCATTAGTTTCAATTTGATCATGGACAAGGATAGATCTGGTCCTAGGGTTGAGGTTCTGAACTGGAAGAAGGCCAAATTTGAAGAAATGAGAAAGGATCTAAAAAGCGTGGATTGGGACAGATTGTTCTCTGGCATAGATGTGATTGGTAGGTGGGAAGCCTTCAAAGGGGAAATTTTGAGAGTGCAGAGTTTGTATGTTCCTGTCAGGATTAAAGGCAAATTGAATAGGAATAAGGAACCTTGGTTCTCAAGGGATATTGCAACTCTGATGAAGAAGAAGAGGGAGTTGTATGAAATGTATAGGAAACAGGGGGTAAATCAGGTGCTTGAGAAGTATAAGAAGTGCAAGAAAATACTTAAGAAAGAAATCAGGAGGGCAAAAAGAAGACATGAGATTGCCTTGGCAGTCAAAGTGAAGGATAATCCAAAGAGCTTTTACAAGTATATTAAGAGCAAAAGGATTGTAAGGGATAAAATTGGTCCTCTTGAAGATCAGAGTGGTCGGCTTTGTGCGGAACCAAAGGAAATGGGGGAGATCTTAAATAGGTTTTTCGCGTCTGTATTTACTAAGGAAGCTGGCATGAAATCTATGGAATTGAGGGAATCAAGTAGTGAGACCATGGAAACTGTACAGATTGAAAAGGAGGAGGTGCTTGCTGTCTTGAGGAAAATTAAAGTGGATAAATCCCCAGGACCTGACAGAGTGTTCCCTCGGACCTTGAAGGAGACTAGTGTTGAAATTGCGGGGCCCTGGCAGAAATATTTAAAATGTCGCTGTCTACGGGTGAAGTGCCGGAGGATTGGAGAGTGGCTCATGTTGTTCCGTTGTTTAAAAAAGGATCGAAAAGTAATCCGGGAAATTATAGGCCGGTGAGTTTAACGTTAGTAGTAGTTAAGTTATTGGAGGGAGTACTAAAAGACAGAATCTACAAGCATTTGGATAGACAGGGGCTTATTAGGGAGAGTCAACATGGCTTTGTGCGTGGTAGGTCATGTTTGACCAATCTGTTGGAGTTTTTCAAGGAGGTTACCAGGAAAGTGGATGAAGGGAAGGCAGTGGATATTGTCTACATGCACTTCAGTAAGGCCTTTGACAAGGTCCCGCATGGGAGGTTAGTTAGGAAAATTCAGTCGCTAGGTATACATGGAGAGGTGGTAAATTGGATTAGACATTGGCTCGATGGAAGAAGCCAGAGAGTGGTGGTAGAGAATTGCTTCTCTGAGCGGAGGCCTGTGACTAGCGGTGTGCCACAGGGATCAGTGCTGGGTCCATTGTTATTTGTCATCTATATCAATGATCTGGATGATAATGTGGTAAATTGGATCAGCAAGTTTGCTGATGATACAAAGATTGGAGGTGTAGTAGACAGTGAGGAAGGTTTTCAGAGCCTGCAGAGGGACTTGGACCAGCTGGAAAAATGGGCTGTAAAATGGCAGATGGAGTTTAATACTGACAAGTGTGAGGTATTGCACGTTGGAAGGACAAACCAACGTAGAACATACAGGGTTAATGGTAAGGCACTGAGGAGTGCAGTGGAACAGAAGGATCTGGGAATACAGATACAAAATTCCCTAAAAGTAGCGTCACAGGTAGATAGGGTCGTAAAGAGAGCTTTTGGTACATTGGCCTTTTTTAATCGTATTGAGTATAAGAGCTGGAATGTTATGATGAGGTTGTATAAGGCATTGGTGAGGCCGAATCTGGAGTATTGTGTTCAGTTTTGGACACCAAATTACAGGAAGGATATAAATAAGGTTGAAAGAGTGCAGAGAAGGTTTACAAGGATGTTGCCGGGACTTGAGAAACTCAGTTACAGAGAAAGGTTGAATAGGTTAGGACTTTATTCCCTGGAGCGTAGAAGAATGAGGGGAGATTTGATAGAGGTGTATAAAATTATGATGGGTATAGATAGAGTGAATGCAAGCAGGCTTTTTCCACTGAGGCAAGGGGAGAAAAAAACCAGAGGACATGGGTTAAGGGTGAGGGGGGAAAAGTTTAAAGGGAACATTAGGGGGGGGGCTTCTTCACACAGAGAGTGGTGGGAGTATGGAATGAGCTGCCAGACGAGGTGGTAAATGCGGGTTCTTTTTTAACATTTAAGAATAAATTGGACAGATACATGGATGGGAGGTGTATGGAGGGATATGGTCCGTGTGCAGGTCAGTGGGACTAGGCAGAAAATGGTTCGGCACAGCCAAGAAGGGCCAAAGGGCCTGTTTCTGTGCTGTAGTTTCTATGGTTCAATGGTGGTAGAGGTGGATACAATAGGGTCTTTTCAGAGACTTAGACAGCAGCATGGAGGTAGAAAAATAGAGGGCTATACGGTAGGGAAATTTTAGGCAGCTTCTAGAGCAGGTTACATGGTTGGCAACCCTGTAATGTTCAACACTACCTGCCCCTCCACCAAACTTCGTATCATGTGCAATCTTGGCAACAAAGCCATCTATTCCATCATCTAAATCATTGAGATATATATAACATGAAAAGCAGTTCCAATACAGAACCCTGCAGAACATCACTAGTCACTGGTAGCCAACCAAAAAAGGATTCTTTTATTCCCAAACACTAGGAAATCTGCAGATGCTGGAAATTCAAGCAACACATACAAAATGTTGGTGGAACGCAGCAGGCCAGGTAGCATCTATAGGAAGAGGTACAGTCGACAGAGAAATTGCAAGGGAATCCCCGTCTCGCAATTCCTCCGTCTCCACCACATCTGCTCTCAGGATGAGGCTTTTCATTCCAGGACGAAGGAGATGTCTTACTTTTTAAAGAAAGGGGCTTCCCTTCCTCCACCATCAACTCTGCTCTCAAACGCATCTCTCCCATTTCACGCACATCTGCTCTCACCCCATCCTCCTGCCACCCCACTAGGAATAGGGTTCCCGTTGTCCTCACCTACCACCCCACCAGCCTCCGGGTCCAATATATAATTCTCTGTAACTTCTGCCACCTCCAACGGGATCCCACCACCAAGCACATCTTTCCCTCCCCCGCTTTCTGCTTTCCGCAGGGATCGCTCCCTACATGACTCCCTTGTCCATTCATCCTCCCCATCCCTTCCCACCGATCTCCCTCCCGGCACCTAGCCTTGTAAGCGGAACAAGTGCTACACATGCCCTTACACTTCCTCCCTCACCACCATTCAGGGCCCCAGACAGTCCTTTCAGGTGAGGCAACACTTCACCTGTGAGTCGGCTGGGGTGATATACTGTGTCCGGTGCTCCTGATGTGGCCTTCTATGTATTGGCGAGACCTGACGCAGGCTGGGAGATCGTTTTGCTGAGCACCTACGCTCTGTCTGCCAGAGAAAGCAGGATCTCCCAGTGGCCACACATTTTAATTCCATGTCCCATTCCCATTCTGTTATGTCTATCCATGGCCTCCTCTACTGTCAAGATGAAGCCACACTCAGGTTGGAGGAACAACACCTTATATTCCGTCTGGATAGCCTCCAACCCGAGGGCATGAACATTGACTTCTCTGACTTCCGCTAATGCCACTCGCTGCCTCCTACCAATCAACCAATGCACTAACCATGCCAAAAAATTCCTGAAATTCCTGTAATACCACGGGCTCTTAACTTGGCAAGCAGCCTCATGTGTGGTACTTTGTCAAAGGCCTTCTGAAATTCCAAATATACAACATTTACTACATCCCCTTTATCTATCCTATTTGTATTCTCCGCAAAGAATTCCAACAGATTCGTCAGGCAAGATTTTCCGTTATAAGCCATGCTGATTTTGTCTTACCTTGTCCATGCTTAACAATTGGCTCCACATCATCTCAACCACTGAGGTCAGGCTAACTGGTCTATAATTTCCTTTTCTGCTGCCTTCCTGCTTTCTTAAAGAGTGGAGTGACACTTGCAATTTTTCAGTCCTCCGGCACCATGCCAGAGTCCCATGATTTCTGAAAGATCATTGCTGATGCAACCTCTTTCAGAGTCCTCGGGTGCAGTTCATCTGGTCCAGGTGACTTCTGTACCCTTAGCTCTTTCAACTTTTTTGAGCACCTGCTCCCTTGTAATAGTAACTGCTCTCACTTCTCTTCCCTCGCACCCTTCAACATCTGGCACACTGTTGGTGTCTTGCACAGTGAAGTCCATCTGCCACTTCTCAGCCCAGTTCTGCATCCTATCAATGTCCCACTGTAATCTCTGACAACCCTCTAGACTATCCACAATACCCCCAACCTTTGTGATTCTTGAAAGATCATGACCAATGCATCTGTTATCTCCCACAGCCGCCTCTCTCAGGACTCTGGGATGTAGTCCATCTGGTCCAGGTAACTTATCCACCTTCAGACCTTTGAGCTTGACTCGCATTTTTTCCCTTTGTAATAACAATGGCACTTATTCCTGGTGTCTTTCATTAGGTTCATTCTGCTATTTCTTTGTCCCCCATTAGTTCCTCACCAGCAACACACATCAAAGTTGCTGGTGAACTCAGCAGGCCAGGCAGCATCTCTAGGAAGAGGTACAGTCGACGTTTCAGGCCGAGACCCTTCGTCAGGACTAACTGAAAGAAGAGCTAGTGAAAGATTTGAAAGGGGGAGGGGGAGGGGGAGGGGGAGGGTTGGAGCCAAGAGCTGGACAGGTGATTGGCAAAAGGGATATGAGAGGATCATGGGACAGGAGGTCTGGGGAGAAGGAGAAGGGGGAGGGGGAACCCAGAGGATGGGCAAGGGGTATAGTGAGAGGGACAGAGGGAGAAAAAGGAGAGAGAGAAAAAGAATGTGTGTATATAAATAAATAACGGATGGGGTACGAGGGGGAGGAAAGGCATTAACAGAAGTTAGAGAAGTCAATGTTCATGCCATCAGGTTGGAGGCTACCCAGAGGGAATATAAGGTGTTGTTCCTCCAACCTGAGTTGGCTTCATCTTTACAGTACAGGAGGCCGTGGATAGACATGTCAGAATGGGAATGGGATGTGGAATTAAAATGTGTGGCCACTGGGAGATCCTGCTTTCTCTGGCAGACAGAGCGTAGGTGTTCAGCAAAACGGTCTCCAAGTATGCATCGGGTCTCGCCAATATAGAGAAGGCCACATTGGGAGCACCGGACGCAGTATATCACCCCAGCCGACTCACAGGTGAAGTGTCGCCTCACCTGGAAGGACTGTCTGGGGCCCTGAATGGTGGTAAGGGAGGAAGTGTAAGGGCATGTGCAGCACTTGTTCCGCTTACAAGGATAAGTGCCAGGAGGGAGATCAGTGGGGAGGGATGGGGGGGGGACGAATGGACAAGGGAGTCACGTAGGAAGCCATCCCTGTGGAAAGCATGGTGGTGGGGGGGAGGGAAAGATGTGCTTAGTGGTGGGATCCCGTTGGAGGTGGCGGAAGTTACGGAGAATAATATGTTGGACCAGGAGGCTGGTGGGGTGGTAGGTGAGGACCAAGGGAACCCTATTCCTAGTGGGGTGGTGGGAGGATGGAGTGAGAGCAGATGTGCGTGAAATGGGGGAGATGCGTTTGAGAGCAGAGTTGATGGTGGAGGAAGGGAAGCCCCTTTCTTTAAAAAAGGAGGACATCTCCCTCGTCCTGGAATGAAAAGCCTCATCCTGAGAGCAGATGCGGCGGAGACGGAGGAATTGTGAGAAGGGGATGGCATTTTTGCAAGAGACGGGGTGAGAAGAGGAATAGTCCAGATAGCTGTGAGAGTCAGTAGGCTCATAGTAGACATCAGTAGATAAGCTGTCTCCAGAGATAGAGACAGAAAGATCTAGAAAGGGGAGGGAGGTGTCAGAAATGGACCAGGTAAACTTGAGGGCAGGGTGAAAGTTGTAGGCAAAGTTAATGAAGTCAACGAGCTCAGCATGCGTGCAGGAAGCAGCGCCAATGCAGCGAAGGAAAAGTGGGGGACAGATACCAGAATAGGCTTGGAACATAGATTGTTCCACAAAGCTAACAAAAAGGCAGGCATAGCTAGGACCCATGAGGGTGCCCATAGCTACATGTTTAGTTTGGAGGAAGTGGGAGGAGCCAAAGGAGAAATTATTAAGAGTAAGGACTAATTCCGCTAGATGGAGCAGAGTGGTGGTAGAGGGGAACTGGTTAGGTTTCTTCAACTCTTCCTCACCAGCATCATTTTCCAGTGGTCTAATATAGATTCTTACCTCTCTTTTAGTCTTTATATTACTGAAGAAATTTTTGGTATCCTGCTTTATATTATTGGCTAGTCTGCCCTCATATTTCAACTTTTTCCTTCTTAGAGCTTTTTAGTTGCCTTTTGTTGGATTTTAAGAGCTTTCCAATCATCCAACTTCCCACTCCACTTTTGCTACTTTATATGCCCTTTCCTTGGCTTTTATGTAGTTGTTAACTTCCTTTGTCAGCCACTTATATCCTGCGCTACATGAATACTGTACAGCCATACCATCGCCTATGCCTTCCTGCCTGTCCTTATGATACAAAATATATCCTTTGTTGTTAAGCTCCCAACTATGGCCTTCTTTCAGCCACGACTCAGTGATGTCCACAATGTCATACTGACCAATCTCCAATTGGGCCACAAGTTCCTCCACCTTCTTCCAAATGCTAAGCACATTTAAATACAGCACCTTCAGTCTTGCATTCTTTGCCCTTTGACTTTTGCCTCTGTGGTACAAATTTACCCCTTCGCTCTGTCTGCATTTGTACCCAATCATTGGCTTGTCCTTCCTTATATTCATGTTACACCCATCATCTACTTTTAAACCTGTTGGCTCATCCTCAGCTCTATCATCCTGGTTCCCATCCCCCTGCAATATTATTTTAAACCACTTTCAACAGATCTAGTAAATCTGCACGCAAGAGTATTGGTCCCCCCTGGATTCAAGAGCAACCCGTGCTTTTTGTACAAGTAGATCCCAGCTACACCAGAACAGGTGCCAATTGTCCAGAAATCTGAATTCCTGCACCCCCGGTCCAATTCTTCAGACACATCTTTTAAGTAATAAAAAATAATTCCATCTGCCACCACTCCACCCAACTTTCCCGGGGCTGAATTGGCTAACACGAGGGGGCCTAGTTTTAAAGTGCTGGGAAATAGTTACAAGAAGGATGTCAGAGGTAAGTTTTTCACACAGAGAGTGGTGGGTGCGTGGAATGCATTACCAGCGAAGGTGTTAGAGGCAGGTACAATCGGATGTTTTAAGAGACTCAGATAGGTATACTGAGCTTTGAAAAATAGAGGGCTATGCGGTAGTGAAATTCTAGGCCGCTTCTAGACTAGGTTACATGGTTAGCACCACATTGTGGACTGAAGGGCCTGTAATGTGTTGTAGATTTCTATGTTTTTATGTTTCCAGTTGACTTTGACTATAAGACATAGGAGCAGAATTAGACCATCTGGCCCACCGAGTCTGCTCAGCCATTCAATCATAGCTGATTCTTTTTTTTTAAGCTCCTCAACCCCAGTTCCCGGCCTTCTCTCTGTAACATCTGATGTCGTGCCCAATCAACAATCTATCAATCTCTGCCTTAAGTACACTCAATGGCTTGGCCTCCACTGCTGCATATGGCAACAAATTCCACAAATTCACCACCCTTTGGCTAAAGAAATTACTCTGCATCCCTGGTTTGAAAGGGCGCCCCTCTATCCTGAGGCTGTGCCCTCTTGTCACAGACTCTCCCACCATGGGAAACATCCTTTCCACATCTACTCTGTCTAGGCCTTTCAACGTTCGAAAGGTTTCAATGAAATCCCCCCTCATCCTTCTGAATTCCAGCGAGTACAGGCCTAGAGCCATCAAACATTCGTCCTATGATCACCCTTTCATTTATGCAATCTTCCTTGTGAACCTCCTCTGGACCCTGTCCAATGCCAGCACATATTTTCTAAGATGAAGGACTCAAAACTGTTCACAATACTCAAGGTGAGGCCTCACCAGTGCCTTAAAAAGCCTCAGCATCACATCTTTGCTATTGTATTCTAGACCTCTTGAAATGAGATTCTGGACTAGTTTCTGAGGATTGGAGGGTGGCTAATGTAACCCCACTTTTTAAAAAAGGAGGGAGAGAGAAACTGGGGAATTATAGACCGTTTAGCCTAACATTGGTGGTGGGGAAAATGCTAGAGTCAGTTATCAAAGATGTGATAACAGCACATTTGGAAAGCGGTGAAATCATCGGACAAAGTCAGCATGGATTTGTGAAAGGAAAATCATGTCTGACGAATCTCATAGAATTTTTTGAGGATGTAACTAGTAGAGTGGATAGGGGAGAACCAGTGGATGTGGTATCTGGATTTTCAAAAGGCTTTTGACAAGGTCCCACACGAGATTAGTGTGCAAACTTAAACCACACAGTATTGGGGGTAAGGCATTGATGTGGATAGAGAATTGGTTGGCAGACAGGAAGCAAAGAGTGGGAATAAACGGGACCTTTTCAGAATGGCAGGCAGTGACTAGTGGGATACTGCAAGGCTCAGTGCTGGGACCCCAGTTGTTTACAATATATATTAATGACTTAGATGAGGGAATTAAATGCAGCATCTCCAAGTTTGCGGATGACACGAAGCTGGGCGGCAGTGTTAGCTGTGAGGAGGATGTTAAGAGGATGCAGGGTGACTTGGATAGGTTAGGTGAGTGGGCAAATTCATGGCAGATGCAATTTAATGTGGATAAATGTGAAGTTATCCACTTTGGTGCCAAAAACAGGAAAACAGATTATTATCTGAATGGTGGCCGATTAGGAAAAGGGGAGGTGCAACGAGACCTGGGTGTCGTTATACACCAGCCATTGAAAGTGGGCATGCAGGTACAGCAGGCGGTGAAAAAGGCAAATGGTATGCTGGCAAGAATATTCGAGTACAGGAGCAAGGAGGTACTACTGCAGTTGTACAAGGCCTTGGTGAGACCACACCTGGAGTATTGTGTGCAGTTTTGGTCCCCTAATCTGAGGAACGACATTCTTGCCACAGAGGGAGTACAAGGAAGGTTCACCAGATTGATTCCTGGGATGGCAGGACTTTCAGATGATGAAAGACTGGATTGACTAGGCTTATACTCATTGGAATTTAGAAGATTGAGGGGGGATCTTATTGAAACGTATAAAATCCTAAAAGGATTGGACAGGCTAGATGCAGGAAGATTGTTCCCGATGTTGGGGAAGTCCAGAATGAGGGGTCACAGTTTGAGGATAAAGGGGAAGCCTTTTAGGACGAGATTAGGAAAAACTTCTTCACACAGAGAGTGGTGAATCTATGGAATTCTCTGCTGCAGGAAACAGTTGAGGCCAGTTCATTGGCTATATTTAAGAGAGAGTTAGATATGGCCCTTGTGGCTAAAGGGATCAGCGGGTATGGAGGGAAGGTTGGTACAGGGTTCTGAGTTGGATGATCAGCCATGATCATACTGAATGGCGGTGCAGGCTCAAAGGGCCGAATGGCCTACTCCTACACCTATTTTCTATGTTTCTATGAATGTTAACATGGCATTTGCCTTCCTCATCACTAACTCAACCTGCAAGTTAACCTTCAGGGTGTTCTGCACAAGGACTCTCAAAATCCTCTGCATTTCAGATTCCTGGATTTTCTCCCTGTTTAGAAAACAGTCCGCACATTTATTTCTACTACCAAAGTTGTATGTCATTTGCCACTTTCTTGCCCATTCTCCTAACTTGTCTGTCCTTCTGCATCCTGTTTCCTCAACACTACCTGCCCCCCCACTAATCTTTGTATTATCTGCAAACTTGGCAACAAAGCCATCTATTTCATCATCTAAATCATTTATATACAGCACAAAAAGAAGTGGTCCCAACACCAAACCCAACCAGAAAAGGATCCTCTTATTCCCGCTCACTGCCTCCTACCAATCAGTCAATGCTCTATCCATGTTAGTAACTTTCCAGTAATACCGTGGGCTCTTAACTTGGTAAGCAGCCTCATGTGTGGCACTTTGTCAAAGTCCTTCTGAAAGTCCAAATATACAACATCCCCCACATCCCCTTTATCTATCTTACTTGTAATCTCCTCAAAGAATTCACAGAAACACACTAAAAACCTACAGCTGAATACACAGCCCAGAATGCTGTGCTGAACTTTAGAAATTACCTCGGGTTACCCATAGCCCTCTATTTTTCTAAGCTCCATGTACCTGTCCAGCAGTCTCTTAAAGGACCCTGTTGTATCCGCCTCCCACAGTTGCTAGCAGCCCATTCCATGCACTCACCACACTCTTGTAAAAAACTTACCCCTGACATCTCCTCTGTAGCTTCTTCCAAGCGCCTTAAAGCTGTGTCCTCTCATGTTTGCAATTCCAACAGGTTCATCAGGCAGGATTTTCCCTGAAGGAAACCATGCTGACTTTGTACTATCTTCTCCTCTGTCACCAAGTACTCCATCAGCTCATCCTTAACAATTGACTCCAACATCTTCCCAACTACTAAGATTTATATCCATCTGTATCCTTTCACAACCTCCTTCACTTCAACATTTTTTCTGTTGTGAGTAAACTTGCTAACCCACCCACCTTTGTTGTCATCTAAATCATTATGTATGTAAGAAAAAGCAGCAGCCCCCGCAGTACACCTCCGGTGACACAGTCACCACCTCTTGGCCAATATCATTCTCCTCCTATTACAAAGCAAATCGTGGGCCGTAACGTTGGATGTTATTTTTGATTTTGATTGCTATTTTCTAAGCATTCAAAATGTCATTAAAGTGATTCAAACAGCAAGTTTGAGGAAAATAGGCATGGGCTGATAGGTAACAATATATTGAAGTAATGCTAATGGAAGAGTATTGGGTATAGAACTGGTAATTAGTAAGGATAACTGGGGTTAATGGTGGGTTCTTCCAAAAGGGAGGGGGCAAGTGGGACTGCAACTGAGAAACTTGCCAATCTCACAGCGAGCTGTGGAGTAATCATGGGAAGTAACGGTTAGTGGACTTACCGACTGCTTTTCCTGTCTGCATCACACTGCGACTTGTGGAAATCACTGCATTTCCCAGCTTCTTCCCGCGTTCACTGTTCTGCACAGAACTAAAGCAAACAAATATTCAATCAGTTATTTTCTTCAGCAAGTGACTAAACATATGCATTGATTCAAGGTTGTTGCAGATTATGTCACTATAGAAGCATCTAATTGCATTCCAAAAAGTAATTTATTCCTCAGTTGGCAAGTATCAATTAGTGGGCTATGAAAGGGTATGAAGGTTTGAGTAACAGTTATCCACAATATATTAATGATCTGCATAAGGGAACTGCATACACTCAATGGCACTTTAGTAGGTACAGGAGTGGAACTCAGTGTGATCTTCTGCTGTTGTTTGACATATTGTGTGATCAGAGATGCTCTTCAGCACACCAATGTCGTAATGTGCTGTTATCTGAGTTACTGTCACCTTCCTGTCAGCCTGACCCAGTCTGGCCAGTCTCTAACCTCTCATTAACAAGGCATTTTCACCCACAGAACTGCTACTCACCATACAAGGATAGATCTGGTCCTAGGGTTGAGGTTCTGAACTGGAAGAAGGCCAAATTTGAAGAAATGAGAAAGGATCTAAAAAGTGTGGATTGGGACAGGTTGTTCTCTGGCAAAGATGTGATCAGTAGGTGGGAAGCCTTCAAAGGAGAAATTTTCAGAGTGCAGAGTTTGTATCTCCCAGTCAGGATTAAAGGCAAAGTGAATAGGAATAAGGAACCTTGGTTCTCAAGGGATATTGCAACTCTGATAAAGAAGAAGAGGGAGTTGTATGACATGTATAGTAAATAAGAAGTGCAAGAAAATACTTAGGAAAGAAATCAGGAGGGCTAAAAGAAGACATGAGGTTGCCTTGGCAGTCAAAGTGAAGGATAATCCAAAGAGCTTTTACAGGTATATTAAGAGCAAAAGGATTGTAAGGGATAAAATTAGTCCTCTTGAAGATCAGAGTGGTCGGCTATGTGCGGAACCAAAGGAAATGGGGGAGATCTTAAATAGTTTTTTTGCGTCTGTATTTACTAAGGAAACTGGCATGAAGTCTATGGAATTAAGGGGAACAATTAGTGAGATCATGGAAACTGTACAGATGGAAAAGGAGGAGGTCCTTGCTGTCTTGAGGAAAATTAAAGTGGATAAATCCCCGGGACCTGACAGGGTGTTCCCTTGGACCTTGAAGGAGACTGGTGTCGAAATTGCAGGGGCCCTGGCAGAAATATTTAAAACGTCGCTGTCTACAGGTGAGGTGCCGGAGGATTGGAGAGTGGCTCATGTTCTTCCGTTGTTTAAAAAAGGATCAAAAAGTAATCTGGGAAATTATAGGCCGGTGAGTTTAACGTCGGTAGTAGGTAAGTTATTGGAGGGAGTACTAAGAGACAGAATCTACAAGCATTTGGATAGACAGGGACTTATTAGGGAGAGTCAACATGGCTTTGTGCGTGGTAGGTCATGTTTGACCAATCTATTGGAGTTTTTCAAGGAGGTTACCAGGGAAGTGGATGAAGGGAAGGCAGTGGATATTGTCTACATGCACTTCAGTAAGGCCTTTGACAAGGTCCCGCAAGGGAGGTTAGTTAGGAAAATTTAGTCGCTAGGTATACATGGAGAGGTGGTAAATTGGATTAGACATTGGCTCAATAGAAGAAGCCAATGAGTGGTAGTAGAGAATTGCTTCTCCGAGTGGAGGCCTGTGACTAGTGGTGTGCCACAGGGATCAGTGCTGGGTCCATTGTTATTTGTCATCTATATCAATGATCTGGATGATAATGTGGTAAACTGGATCAGCAAATTTGCTGATGATACAAAGATTGGAGGTGCAGTAGACAGTGAGGAAGGTTTTCAGAGCCTGCAGAGGGACTTGGACCAGCTTGGAAAATGGGCTGAAAAATGGCAGATGGAGAATAATACAGACAAGTGTGAGGTATTGCATGTTGGAAGGACAAACCAAGGTAGAACATACAGAGTTAATGGTAAGGCATTGAGGAGTGCAGTAGAACAGAGGGATCTGGGAATACCGATACAAAATTCCCTAAAAGTGGCGTCGCAGGTAGATAGGGTCGTAAAGAGAGCTTTTGGTACATAGGCCTTTATTAATCAAAGTATTGAGTATAAGAGCTGGAATGTTATGATGAGTTGTATAAGGCATTGGTGAGGCCAAATCTGGAGTATTGTGTTCAGTTTTGGTCACCAAATTACAGGAAGGAGATAAATAAGATTGAAAGAGTGCAGGGAAGGTTTACAAGGATGTTGCCGGGACTTGAGAAACTCAGTTACAGAGAAAGGTTGAATAGGTTAGGACTTTATTCCCTGGAGCGTAGAAGAATGAGGGGAGATTTGATAGAGGTATATAAAATCATGATGGGTATAGATAGAGTGAATGCAAGCAGGCTTTTTCCACTGAGGCAAGGGGAGAAAAAAACTAGAGGACATGGGTTAAGGGTGAGGGGGGAAAAGTTTAAAGGGAACATTGGGGGGGCTTCTTCACACAGAGAGTGGTGGGAGTATGGAATTAGCTGCCAGACGAGGTGGTAAATGCGGGTTCTATTTTAATATTTAAGAATAAATTGGACAGATACATGGATGGGAGGTGTATGGAGGGTTATGGTCCGTGTGCAGGTCAGTGGGACTAGGCAGAAAATGGTTCGGCAAAGCTAAGAAGGGCCAAAAGGCCTGTTTCTGTGCTGTAGTTTTTCTATGGTTTCAGACATTTTCTGTTCCTCGCACCAACGTCTGTAAACTCGAGTCTCTATGTAAGACCGTAAGATATAGCAGCAGAATTAGGTGTCCGCTCCGCCATACCATTATGGCTAATTCAATTTTCCCTCTTAGCCCCAATCTCCTGCTTTCTCCCAGTTACGTTTGACTAATCAATAATCTATCAACTCTCTGCCTTAAATGCACATAAAGACTTGGCCTCCACGATTTCCTGTGGCTGTGTACTCTGGTCCTAAACTCCTCCACATAGGAAACATCCTCTAACAAGGCCTTTCAACATTTGTCACGTTTCATTGAGGTCAACCTCATTCTTCTGAATACCAGTGAGTACAGGCCAAGAACCATCAAAAAATCTTCATGTTACATTTTCGAGAACCTCCTTTGAACCTTCTCCAATATCAGTACATCCTTTCATAGATAAGGGGCCCAAACTTCGCACAATACTCCAAGTGAGTCCTCACTAGTGCTTTATAAAGTCTCAGCATGGCATCCTTGCTTTTATATACTAGCCCTCTTGAAACAAATGCTAACATTGCATATGCCTTCCTCACCGCCGACTAGACTCGCAAACTAATCTTTACAGAATCCTCCACAAGGACTCCCAAGTCCCCTCCCTCTACAGATTTTTTAATTTTCTCCCCACTTAGAAAATAATCTACCTCTTTATTTCTACTACCAAAGTGCAAAATACACTTCTCATCACTGTATTCCATCTGCCACTTTGTCCATTCTCTTAATCCGATTTAAATCCTTCTAAAAGCCTCTCTACTTCCACAAAACTATCTGCCCCTCCAGCGATTTTCATTTCATCTGCCAATTTGACCAGAAAGCCATCAACTCCCATCATTGGCATATTGGCGTAACAAGAATTTGTCCCAACACAGACTCGAGGAACAATACTAGTCAGCAGCAGACAACCAGAAAAGGCTTCCATTATTCCCACAAACAAGATGAATTCTGCAGATGCTGGAAATTCAAGCAACACACATCAAAGTTGCTGGTGAACGCAGCAGGCCAGGCAGCATCTCTAGGAAGAGGTACAGTCGACGTTTCAGGCCGAGACTCTTTGTCAGGACTAACTGAAGGAAGAGTAAGTAAGAGATTTGAAAGTGAGAGGGGGAAGGTGAGATCCAAAATGATAGGAGAAGATAGGAGGGGGAGGGATGGAGCCAAGAGCTGCACAGGTGATTGGCAAAGGGAATATGAGAGGATCATGGGACAGGAGGCCCAGAGAGAAGGAAAAGCGGGGTGGGGGGAAAAACCCAGAGGATGGGCAAGGGGTGAGAGGGACAGAGGGAGAAAAAGGAGAGAGAGAAAAAGAATGTGTGTATATAAATAAATAACAGATGGGGTTCGAGGGGGAGGAAAGGCATTAACAGAAGTTAGAGAAGTCAATGTTCATGCCATCAGGTTGGAGGCTACCCAGACGGAATAAAAGGTGTTGTTCCTCCAACCTGAGTGTGGCTTCATCTTTACAGTAGAGGAGGCTGTGGATAGACATGTCAGAATGGGAACGGGATGTGGAATTAAAATGTGTGGCCACTGGGAGATCCTGCTTTCTCTGGCAGACAGAGCGTAGGTGTTCAGCAAAACGGTCTCCCAGTATGCATCGGGTCTCGCCGATATAGAGAAGGCCACATTGGGAGCACCGGACGCAGTATATCACCCCAGCCGACTCACAGGTGAAGTGTCGCCTCACCTGGAAGGACTGTCTGGGGCCCTGAATGGTGGTAAGGGAGGAAGTGTAAGGGCATGTGCAGCACTTGTTCCGCTTTCAAGGATAAGTGCCAGGAGGGAGATCAGTGGGGAAGGATGGGGGGGAACGAATGGACAAGGGAGTCGCGTAGGGAGCGATCCCTGTGGAAAGCATGGTGCGGGGGGAGGGAAAGATGTGCTTAGTGGTGGGATCCCGTTGGAGGTGGCAGAGGTTACGGAGAATAATATGTTGGACCAGGAGGCTGGTGGGGTGGTAGGTGAGGACCAGGGGAACCCTATTCCTAGTGGGGTGGCGGGAGGATGGAGTGAGAGTTTAAAAAGGCGACCACCCTATAAAGCGGGCAGCTGTTGGAGCGGGCAGCGGAGTGAGCGGTAGCAGAGTGTAGGGCTTTGGCTTCAACGGGCTTCGGCGATAAACGGGAAGAGGCGAGAGCGAAGCGCCAACTCTTTTTTTCTCTCTCCCGCCCCCCCCCCCCAACCCTTTCACGAATCGGCCCGGACAGACAGGAACAGCAGGGCTCTTATAGCTAATGGTTTAAAAAGTTTGTCTGTTTGGCGAGGTAAGTGGGTGAGTAGACACATTTTTCCTGTTTCATTCGTGTAGAATTAGATAGCATGCCTGCAGGGTTAGTGCTTTGTTCAGGGTGTCAGATGTGGGAATCCTGGGAGACTTCCAGCCTCCCTGATGGCCACATCTGCGCCAGGTGCACCGAGTTGCAGCTCCTCAGAGACTGTGTTAGGGATCTGCAGCTGCAGCTTGATGACCTAGTGCTTATCAGGGAAAGTGAAGAGGGGATAGACAGGAGCTATAGGGAGGTAGTCATCCCTAGGCTACAGGGGTCAGAACACTGGGTCACTGTCAAGAGAGGGAAGGGAAATGCCCAGATAGTGGAGAGCACCCCTGTGGCTGTCCCCCTCAGCAACAAATATCTTGTTCTGGATGCTGTTGAGGGGGATGACCTGACAGGGAATGCCCACGGTGACCGGGTCTCTGGCATTGAGCCTGGCGTCGTTGTGCAGGAGAGAAGGAGGGTGAAGAGAAATGCGGTAGTCGTGGAGGATTCCATAGTCAGGGGAACAGACAGGAGATTCTGTGAGCCTGACAGAGATACCCGCATGGTGTGTTGCCTCCCAGGTGCCAGGGTACGGGATGTCTCGGATCGGGTCCTGAATATTCTAAAGGGGGAGGGTGAGCAGCCAGTTGTCTTGGTACATGTTGGTACCAATGACATAGATAGGACAAAGGAGGAGGTCCTGAAGAGAGATTTCCGGGAGTTAGGAAGGAAGCTGAGAAGCAGGACCTCCAGGGTAGTAATCTCGGGATTGCTAACTGTGCCATGTGCTAGCGAGGGCAAGAGTAGTCGGATCAGGCAGATGAATGCCTGGCTCAAGAGATTGGTGTAGGGGGCAGGGCTTCAGATTCTTGGATAATTGAGATCTCTTCTGGGGGAAGTATGACCTGTTCAAAAAGGACAGGTTACACCTGAACCCGAAGGGGACCAATATCCTGGCGGGAAAGTTTAATAGAGCTGTTAGGGAGGGTTTAAACTAATTTGGCAGGGGGATGGGAACCAGAATGATAGAGCGGAGGAAGGAGAAAACAGAAGTAAATCTAAGATAGTGAGCAGTAAAGATGTCAGGAAAGACAGGCAGGTGATGGGGCAAATGTGTAGCCATTGGGATGAGTTGCAGTGCAATAAAGTTGCAGTGAAATCAAAGCAAAAAGTATCAAATACTGGTCTTAAGATGTTGTACTTAAATGCACGCAGCATAAGAAATAAGGTGGATGATCTTGTTGTACAGCTACAGATTGGCAGGTATGATATTGTGGCCATCACTGAGACCTGGCTAAAGGATGCATGTCTCTGGAAGCTGAACGTCCAAGGATACACGGTGTATCGGAAGGATAGGAAGGTAGGCAGAGGGGGAGGCGTGGCTTTATTGGTAAGAAATGATATTAAATCGTTAGAAAGAGGTGATATAGGATCGGAAGGTGCAGAATCTTTATGGGTTGAGCTAAGGAATAGTAGGGGTAAAAGGACCCTGATGGCAGTTATTTACAGGCCTCCAAACAGCTGCAGGGATGTGGACTACAAATTACAACTGGAAATAGAAAAGGCTTGTCAGAAGGGCAGTGTTATGATAATTGTGGGGGATTTTAACATGCGAGTAGATTGGAAAAATCAGGTCGGCACTGCATGTCAAGAGAGAGAATTTGTAGAATGTCTGCGAGATGGCTTTTTAGAACAGCTTGTCGTTGAGCCCACTAGGGGATCGGCTGTAATGGATTGGGTATTGTGTAATGAACCAGAGGTGATTGGAGAGATTGAGGTGAAGGAACCCTTAGGAGACAGTGATCATAACATGATTGAGTTCACTGTGAAATTAGAAAAAGAGAAGCCAAAATCTGATGTGTCGGTGTTTCAGTGGAGTAAAGGAAACTACAGTGGCATGAGAGAGGAACTGGCCAAAGTTGACTGGAAAGAGACACTGGCGGGAAAGACGGCAGAGCAGCAGTGGCTGGAGTTTATGCGAGAAATGAGGAATGTGCAAGACAGGTATATTCCAAAAAAGAAGAAATTTTCGAGTGGAAAAAGGATGCAACCGTGGTTGACAAGAGAAGTCAAAGCCAAAGTTAAAGCTAAGGAGAGGGCATACAAGGAAGCAAAAATTAGTGGGAAGACAGAGGATTGGGAAGTCTTTAAAACCTTACAAAAGGAAACCAAGAAGGTCATTAAGAGAGAAAAGATTAACTATGAAAGGAAACTAGCAAATAATATTGAAGAGGATACTAAAAGCTTTTTCAAGTATATAAAGAGTAAAAGACAGGTGAGAGTAGATATAGGACCGATAGAAAATGATACTGGAGGAATTGTAATGGGAGATGAGGAGATGGCAGAGGAACTGAACAAGTATTTTGCATTAGTCTTCACTGAGGAAGACAGCAGGATACCGGACACTCAAGGGTGGCAGGGAAGAGAAGTGTGCGCAGTCACAATTACGACAGAGAAAGTACTCAGGAAGCTGAATAGGCTAAAGGTCGATAAATCTCCTGGACCAGATGGAATGCATCCTCGTGTTCTGAAGGAAGTAGCTGTGGAGATTGCGGAGGCATTAGCGATGATCTTTCAAAAGTCGATAGATTCTGGCATGGTTCCGGAGGACTGGAAGATTGCAAATGTCACTCCGCTATTTAAGAAGGGGGCAAGGAAGCAAAAAGGAAATTATAGACCTGCTAGCTAGACGTCGGTGGTTGGGAAGTTGTTGGAGTCGATTGTCAAGGATGAGGTTACAGAGTACCTGGAGGCATATGACAAGATAGGCAGAACTCAGCATGGATTCCTTAAAGGAAAATCCTGCCTGACAAACCTATTACAATTTTTTGAGGAAATTACCAGTAGGCTAGACAAGGGAGATGCAGTGGATGTTGTACATTTGGATTTTCAGAAGGCCTTTTGACAAGGTGCCACACGTGAGGCTGCTTAACAAGATAAGAGCCCATGGAATTACAGGAAAGTTACATACGTGGATAGAGCGTTGGCTGATTGGCAGGAAACAGAGAGTGGGAATAAAGGGATCCTATTCTGGTTGGCTGCCGGTTACCAGTGGTGTTCTACAGGGATCAGAGTTGGGGCCGCTTCTTTTTACATTGTACATCAACGATTTGGATTATGGAATAGATGGCTTTGTGGCTAAGTTTGCTGACGATACGAAGATAGGTGGAGGGGCCGGTAGTGCTGAGGAAACAGAGAGTCTGCAGAGAGACTTGGATAGATTGGAAGAATGGGCAGAGAAGTGGCAAATGAAGTACAATGTTGGAAAGTGTATGGTTATGCACTTTGGCAGAAAAAATAAACGGGCAGACTATTATTTAAATGGGGAAAGAATTCAAATTTCTGAGATGCAACGGGACTTGGGAGTCCTCGTACAAGATTCCCTTAAAGTTAACTTCCAGGTTGAGTCGGTAGTGAAGAAGGCGAATGCAATGTTGGCATTCATTTCTAGAGGAATAGAGTATCGGAGCAGGGATGTGATGTTGAGGCTCTATAAGGCGCTGGTGAGACCTCACTTGGAGTACTGTGGGCAGTTTTGGTCTCCTTATTTAAGAAAGGATGTGCTGACGTTGGAGAGGGTACAGAGAAGATTCACTAGAATGATTCCGGGAATGAGAGGGTTAACATATGAGGAACGCTTGTCCGCTCTTGGACTGTATTCCTTGGAGTTTAGAAGAATGAGGGGAGACCTCATAGAAACATTTCGAATGTTAAAAGGCATGGACAGAGTGGATGTGGCAAAGTTGTTTCCCATGATGGGGGAGTCTAGTACAAGAGGGCATGACTTCAGGATTGAAGGGCGCCCTTTCAGAACAGAAATGCGAAAAAATTTTTTTAGTCAGAGGGTGGTGAATCTATGGAATTTGTTGCCACGGGCAGCAGTGGAGGCCAAGTCATTGGGTGTCTTTAAGGCAGAGATTGATAGGTATCTGAGTAGCCAGGGCATCAAAGGTTATGGTGAGAAGGCGGGGCAGTGGGACTAAATAGGATAAAATGTATCAGCTCATGATAAAATGGCGGAGCAGACTCGATGGGCCGAATGGCCTACTTCTGCTCCTTTGTCTTATGGTCTTATGGAGAGCAGATGTGCGTGAAATGGGGGAGATACGTTTGAGAGCAGAGTTGATGGTGGAGGAAGGGAAGCCCCTTTCTTTAAAAAAGGAGGACATCTCCCTCGTCCTGGAATGAAAAGCCTCATCCTGAGAGCAGATGCGGCGGAGACGGAGGAATTGTGAGAAGGGGATGGCATTTTTGCAAGAGACAGGGTGAGAAGAGGAATAGTCCAGATAGCTGTGAGAGTCAGTAGGCTCATAGTAGACATCAGTGGATAAGCTGTCTCCAGAGATAGAGGCAGAAAGATCTAGAAAGGGGAGGGAGGTGTTGGAAATGGACCAGATAAACTTGAGGGCAGGGTGAAAGTTGTAGGCAAAGTTAATAAAGTCAACGAGCTCAGCATGTGTGCAGGAATCAGCGCCAATGCAGTCGTCGATGTAGCAAAGGAAAAGTGGGGGACAGATACCAGAATAGGTTCAGAACATAGATTGTTCCACAAAGCCAACAAAAAGGCAGGCATAGCTAGGACCCATATGGGTGCCCATAGCTACACCTTTAGTTTGGAGGAAGTGGGAGGAGCCAAAAGAGAAATTATTAAGAGTAAGGACTAATTGCTAGACAAAGCAAGTGGTGGTAGAGGGGAACTGATTAGGTCTGGAATCCAAAAAGAAGCGGAGAGCTTTGAGACCTTCCCGATGGGGGATGGAAGTATATAGGGACTGGACATCCATGGTGAAAATAAAGCGGTGGGGGCCAGGGAACTTAAAATCATTGAAAAGTTTAAGAGCGTGAGAAGTGTCACGAAGATAGGTAGGAAGGGATTGAACAAGGGGGGATAAAACCGTGTCGAGGTATGCAGAAACGAGTTTGGTGGGGCAGGAGCAAGCTGAGACAATAGGTCTGCCAGGATAGGCAGGTTTGTGGATCTTGGGTAGGAGGTAGAAATGGGAAGTGCGAGGTGTGGGAACTATAAGGTTGGTAGCAGTGGATGGGAGATCCCCTGAGCGGATAAAGTCGGTGATGGTGTGGGAGACAATGGCCTAATGCTCCTTAGTGGGGTCACGATCGAGGGGTAAATAAGAGGAGGTATCCGCAAGTTGTCGCTGTGCCTCGACAAGGTAGAAGTCAGTACGTCAGACTACAACAGCACCTCCCTTATCGGCGGGTTTAATAGTAAGGTTAGGATTAGTGCGGAGGGAGTGGAGAGCAGAGCGTTCGGAAGGAGTAAGGTTGGAATGGAAACAAGGTGCGGTGAAATCGAGACCGTTAATGTCCTGTCGGCAGTTAGCAATAAAGAGATCCAGAGCAGGCAGAAGACCAGAGCGGGGTGTCCATGAAGAAGAGGAGGGTTGAAGACGGGAGAAGCGGTCATCAGTGGGGTTGGAAGAGTCCTTGTCGAAGAAGTAGGCTCGGAGACGGAGACAGCGGAAGAAGAGTTCCGCATCATGGCGAACGCAGAACTTGCTGAGGTGTGGGTGAAGGGGGACAAAGGTGAGGCCCTTACTGAGGACAGAGCATTCTGCCTCCGACAGTTGAAGGTCGGAGGGGATGGTAAAGACCCGGCACGGATGAGAGCTGGGATCAGAGAGGGGAGGGGGGAGGCTGGGGGTGTCAGTGGAGAGGGGAGGGTTGGGGTGAGAGGAAGATGGAGCCCCTGAGGGCCCAGGAGCTGACAGTGGGATCTGAGGGAGACAGGGTTGCAGAGTGGTGGTGGGGGAAGGGGAGACGGGAGTCAAAATAGCAGCACATAAAGACCCGGCCTGGAGTTCAAGGCTGGAGTTGCAGTTCCATTATTCCCACTCTTTCCCTCCTGCCAATCAGCCACTGTTTTATCCATGCTAGTAACTTTCCTGTAATAACATGGGCTCTTAACTTGTTAAGCAGCCTCGTAAGGCACCTTGTCAAAGGCCTTCTGAAAGTCCAGATCCACAACATCCACCAATTCTCTTTTGTTTATACTGCTTGTTATTTCTCCAAGGAATTCCAACATATTTGTCAGGCAAGATTTTCCCTTGAGGAAACCATACTGATTACAGCCTATTTTGTCATGTACCTCCAAGTACCCCGAAACCACATCCAGATCAGAGTAGAAAAGCCAATAGCAGACATCCCACCCTGCAAAAACTGATTTCAGGGAGGTAGCACCATCAATTTGCAGGAGACTTATAGAAACATAGAAAATAGGTGCAGGAGTAGGCCATTCGGCCCTTCGAGCCTGCACTGCCATTCAGTACGATCATGGCTGATCATCCAACTCAGAACTCTGTACCAGCCTTCCCTCCATACCCCCTGATCCCTTCAGCCACAAGGGCCATATCTAACTCCCTCTTAAATATAGCCAATGAACTGGCCTCAACTGTTTCCTGTGGCAGAGAATTCCATAGATTCACCACTCCGTGTGTGAAGAAGTTTTTCCTAATCTCGGTACTAAAAGGCTTCCCCTTTATCCTCAAACTGTGACCCCTCGTTCTGGACTTCCCCAACATCGGGAACAATCTTCCTGCATCTAGTCTGTCCAATTCCTTTAGGATTTTATATGTTTCAATAAGATCCCCCCTCAATCTTCTAAATTCCAACGAATATAAGCCTAGTCGATCCAGTCTTTCATCATATGAAAGTCTTCCCACCCCAGGAATCAATCTGGTGAACCTTCTTTGTACTCCCTCTATGGCAAGGATGTCCTTCCTCAGATTAGGGGACCAAAACTGCACACAATGCTCCAGATGTGGTCTCACCAAGGCCTTCTACAACTGCAGTAGTACCTCCCTGCTCCTGTACTCGAATCCTCTTGCTATGAATGCCAGCATACCATTTGCCCTTTTCACCGCCTGCTGTACCTGCATGCCCACTTTCAATGACTGGTGTACAATGACACCTAGGTCTCGTTGCACCTCCCCTTTTCCTAAGGGCCACCATTCAAATAATAATCTGTTTTCCTGTTTTTGCCACCAAAGTGGATAACCTCACATTTATCCACATTAAATTGCATCTGCCATGAATGTGCCCACTCAACTAACCTATCCAAGTCACCCTGCATCCTCTCAGCATCCTCCTCACAGCTAACACTGCTGCCCAGCTTCGTGTCATCCGCAAACTTGGAGATGCTGCATTTAATTCCCTCATCTAAGTCATTAATATATATTGTAAACAACTGGGGTCCCAGCTCTGAGCCTTGCGGTACCCCACTAGTCACTGTCTCTCATTCTGAAAAGGTCCCGTTTATTCCCACTCTTTGCTTCCTGTCTGCCAACCAATTCTCTATCCACATCAATACCTTACCCCCAATACCGTGTGCTTTAAGTTTGCACACTAATCTCCAGTGTGGGACCTTGTCAAAAGCCTTTTGAAAATTCAAATATACCACATCCACTGGTTCTCCCCTATCCACTCTACTAGTTACATCCTCAAAAAATTCTATGAGATTCGTCAGACATAGTTTTCCTTTCACAAATCCATGCTGACTTTGTCCGATGATTTCACCGCTTTCCAGATGTGCTGTTATCACATCTTTGATAACTGACTCTAGCATTTTCCCCACCACCGATGTTAGGCTAACTGGTCTATAATTCCCCGGTTTCTCTCTCCCTCCTTTTTTAAAAAGTAGGGTTACATTAGCCACCCTCCAATCCTCAGGAACTAGTCCAGAACCTAAGAGTTTTGAAAAATTATCACTAATGCATCCACTATTTCTTGGGCTACTTCCTTAAGCACTCTGGGATGCAGACCATCTGGCCCTGGGGATTTATCTGCCTTCAATCCCTTCAATTTACCTAACACCACTTCCCTACTAACATGTATTTCGCTCAGTTCCTCCATCTCACTGGACCCTCTGTCCCTTACTATTTCCGTAAGATTATTTATGTCCTCCTTAGTGAAGACAGAACCAAAGTAATTATTCAATTGGTCTGCCATGTCCTTGCTCCCCATAATCAATTCACCTGTTTCTGTCTGTAGGGGACCTACATTTCTCTTTACCAGTCTTTTTCTTTTCACATATCTATAAAAGCTTTTACAGTCAGTTTTAATGTTCTTTGCCAGTTTTCTCTCATAATCTTTTTTCCCCTTCCTAATTAAGCCCTTTGTCCTCCTCTGCTGGACTCTGAAATTCTCCCAGTCCTCAGGTGAGCCACTTTTTCTGGGTAATTTGTATGCTTCTTCTTTGGAATTGATACTATCCCTAATTTCCCTTGTCAGCCACGGGTGCACTACTTTCCCCGATTTATTCTTTTGCCAAACTGGGATGAACAATTGTTGTAGTTCATCCATGCGATCTTTAAATGCTTGCCATTGCATATCCACCGTCAACCCCTTAAGTGTCATTTGCCAGTCTATCTTAGCTAATTCATGTCTCATACCTTCAAAGTTACCCTTCTTTAAGTTCAGAACCTTTGTTTCTGAATTAACTATGTCACTCTCCATCTTAATGAAGAACTCTACCATATTATGGTCACTCTTACCCAAGGGGCCTCTCACGACAAGATTGCTAATTAACCCTTCCTCATTGCTCAATACCCAGTCTAGAATAGCCTGCTCTCTAGTTGGTTCCTCGACATGTTGGTTCAAAAAACCATCCCGCATACATTCCAAGAAATCCTCTTCCTCAGCACTCTTACCAATTTGGTTCACCCAATCTATATGTAGATTGAAGTCACCCATTATAACTGCTGTTCCTTTATTGCACACATTTCTAATTTCCTGTTTAATACCATCCCCAATCTCGCTACTACTGTTAGGTGGCCTGTACACAACTCCCACCAGCGTTTTCTGCCCCTTAGTGTTATGCAGCTCTCCCCATATCGATTCCACATCCTCCTGGCTAATATCCTTCCTTTCTATTGTGTTAATTTCCTCTCTAACCAGCAATGTTACCCCACTTCCTTTTCTTTCATGTCTATCTCTCCTGAATATTGAATATCCCTGAATGTTGAGCTCCCATCCTTGGTCACCCTGGAGCCATGTCTCTGTGATCTCAACTATATCATATGCATTAATAACAATCTGCACTTTTAATTCAGTCACGTTACGAATGCTCCTTGCATTGACACACAAAGCCTTCAGGCTCACTATTACAACACTCTTAGCCCTTATACAATTATGTTGAAAAGTGGCCCTTTTTGATGCTTGCCCTGAATTTGTCGGCCTGCCACTTTTACTTTTCACCTTACTACTTTTTGCTTCTACCCTCATTTTACACCCCTCTGACTCTCTGCACTTGTTCTCATCCCCCTGTTGTGAACTAATCTCCTCTCTCCTAGTCTCTTTAATTTGATTCCCACCCCCCAACCATTCTAGTTTAAAGTCACCTCAGTAGCCCTCACAAATCTCCCCTGCAGGATATTGGTCCCCCTAGGATTCAAGTGTAACCCATCCTTTTTGTACAGGTCACACCTGTGCCAAAAGAGGTCCCAATGATCCAAAAACTTGAATCCCTGCCCCCTGCTCCAATCCCTCAGCCACGCATTTATCCTCCACCTCATTGCATTCCTACTCTCACTGTCGCGTGGCACAGGCAGTAATCCCGAGATTTTTCTCAACTCCCTTCCTAACTCCCTATATTCTCCTTTCAGGACCTCTTCCCTTTTCCTACCTATATGTAATGAGGTATATTGGTACTTATATGTACCACGACCTCTGGCTCCTCACCCTCCCACTTCAGGATATCTTGGAGGCGATCAGAAATATCCCGGACCCTGGCACCAGGGAGGCAAACTACCACCCGGGTCTCTGGACTGCGTCCACAGAATCTCCTACCTGACCACCTTACTATCAAGTCCCCTATTACAACTGCCCTCCTCTTCCTTTCCCTACCCTTCTGAGCTACAGGGCCGGACTCTGTGCCGGAGGCATGGCCACTGTCGCTTCCCCCGGGTAAGCTGTCCCCCCCAACAGTACTCAAACAGGAGTACCTATTGTCAAGGGGCACAGCCAGGGTACCTGACTCTTCCCCTTCCCCCTCCTAACCGTGACCCACTAACCTCCCGTGGCCCCGGTGTGACCACCTGCCTGTAACTCCTCTCTATCAACTCCTCACTCTCCCTGACCAGACGAAGGTCATCGAGCTGCAGCTCCAGTTCCCTAACGTGGTCCCTTAGGAGCTGCAGCTCGGCACACCTGGCGCAGATGTGGACGTCCAGGAGGCTTGCAGACTCCACGACCTCCCACATCTGGCACCCAGAACAACAAGCTGCCCTCACACTCATACTGCCCCTCTCCTGAAATAACAACAAAAAATGAATACCAAACCTTCCTCGCCTCTCCCGTTCCCGCCTAAGCCCTTAAACCTTCACTCTGCTCCCGGCTCACTCCGCAGCCCACAAACTATGTTGCCTGCTGTATGAGGCTGTGTTCTTTTTAAATCTTCCAACATCACACACTTCCGGGAGAGGTGGGATGTCTGCAATAGAGTAGCTCCTTAGCAGCTAGCCAGCTAGTTTAAATAACGTTAGCTATGCTAATGAACGAATGACACCTGTTAAACTCACCTCAACATGTCTTTTACAGTCTTAACCCACCATGGGCAATAGAAAAGTCACTGTTGCAAACAGTGCAGCGAGCAACACTGTCATTATTTTTGACCCCTATTAGGCAGGGGTACACTTTAGTGTAGTCTGGGGTGACGTATGTTTTATTTTTTTTGGAACACTCTGCCATGGTGCGCTCTCGCTCTCTCTCTTGCTCGCGCTCTCTCTCGTGGTCTCTCGCGCTCTCGCTTGCTTTCTCTCTCGTGCTCTCGCTTTCTTGATCTCACGCGCTCTCTCGCTTGCTCACTCCAAAAAAATTGATTTCTGTGATATTGTATATAATTTGCGGGCGTCAGGGAGCCACTATTCATCTGCGGGAGGCTCCTGGAACTTCTGGGATAGTTGGGATGTCTGCAGTAGTGGGTCGCTACAGCAAAAAAGAGCTTTGACCAGTGACCAATTGACATTTGGGATTGATTAGCAAGAGCAAATTAAAGTCAGGCAAGGGTAAGAGCAAGGGCTGTCGTTGCAGCAGACAGAGTCAGAGTGGTGATCTTGAGGCTTTAGTTCTTCAAGGCTTCCACCAAGACAAACTTCAGTCAGAGAAAGAAGAGCTCAAGGTTAAGCTTCTTTTTCCACTTCCCTTCTTTATATCTGCTCAGCTAGGTATAAGACTATAAGATATCGGAGCAGAATTAAGCCATTCAGCCAATCCATCATGGCTGATCCCGGATCTCACTTAACCCCACACACTTGCCTTCTTGCCAGATCCTTTGATGTCCTTACCAATCATGAAACAATCAATTCCACCTTAAATACACCCATGGGCTCGGCCTTCACCGCAGAGCCTTCCACAGATTTACTACTCTCTGGATAAAAAAAATTCCTCCTCACCTCTGTTCTGAGGGGTCGCCCCACAATTTTGAGGCTGTGCCCCCTAGTTCTGGATACCCCCACCAGATAAAACATCCTCTCCACATTCAACCTATCTAGTCCTTTCAACATTCGGTAAGTTTAAGGCCATTCGGCCCATTGAGTCTGCTCTACCATTCAATCATGGCTGATCCAATTCTTCCAGTCATCCCATCTCCACTGCCTTCTCCCCATACCCTTTGATGCCCTGGCTAATCTCTGCCTTAAATACACCCAATGACTTGGCCTCCTCAGCTGCTCGTGGCAACAAATTCCACAGATTTGCCACCCTCTGACTAAAGTAATTTCTCCGCATCTCAGTTCTAAAAGGACATCTTTCAATCCTGAAGTCGTGCTCTCTTGTTGTAGACTCCCCTCCCAAGGGAAATACCTTTGCCATATCTAATCCGTTCAGGCCTTTTAACATTCAGAATGTTTCTATTAGATCTCCCCTCATTCTCCTGAACTCCAGGGAATACAGCCCAAGAGCTGCCAGACATTCCTCATACAGTAACTCTTTCATTCCTGGAATCATTCTATTGAATCTTCTCTGAACCCTCTCCAATGTCAGTATATCCTTTCTAAAATAAGGAGCCCAAAACTGCACACAATACTCCAAGGGTGGTCTCACGAGTGCCTGATAGAGCCTCAACATCACATTCCTGCTCTTATATTCTATACCTCTACAAATGAATGCCAACATTGAACACAGAACATAGAATAGTACAGCACATTACAGGCCCTTCAGCCCACAACGTTCTGCCGACCCTCAAACCCTGCCTCCCATATAACCCCCCACCTTAAATTCCTCCATATACCTGTCTAGTAGTCTCTTAAACTTCACTAGTGTATCTGCCTCCACCACTGACTCGGGCAGTGCATTCATACTCATAGTCATACTTTATTGATCCCGGGGGAAATTGATTTTCATTACAGTTGCACCATAAATAATAAATAGTAATAGAACCATGTAAAAGTTGCTGGTGAACGCAGCAGGCCAGGCAGCATCTCTAGGAAGAGGTGCAGTCGACGTTTCAGGCCGAGACCCTGACGAAGGGTCTCGGCCTGAAACGTCGACTGCACCTCTTCCTAGAGATAATGCCTGGCCTGCTGCGTTCACCAGCAAATTTTATGTGTGTTGCTTGAATTTCCAGCATCTGCAGAATTCCTGTTGTTTGAGTAATAGAACCATAATAGTTAAATAGTAATATGTAAATTATGCCAGTAAATTATGAAATAAGTCCAGAACCAGCCTATTGGCTCAGGGTGTCTGATCCTCCAAGGGAGGAGTTATAAAGTTTGATGGCCACAGGCAGGAATGACTTCCTATGACACTCTGTGTTGCATCTCAGTGGAATGAGTCTCTGGCTGAATGTACTCCTGTGCCCACTCAGTACATTATGTAGTGGATGGGAAACATTGACCAAGATTGCATGGAACTTAGACAGCATCCTCTTTTCAGACACCACTGTGAGAGTCCAGTTCCATCCCCACAACATCACTGGCCTTATGGATGAGTTTGTTTATTCTGTTGGTGTCTGTTACCGTCAGCCTACTGCCCCAGCACACAACATCAAACATGATAGCACTGGCCACCACAGCACTTCCACACATCAACCACTCTCTGAGTAAAAAACCTTCCTCTAATATCCCCCTTGAACTTCCCACCCCTTACCTTAAAGCCATGTCCTCTTGTATTGAGCAGTGGAAGAGGCGCTGGCTGTCCACTCTATCTATTCCTCTTAATATCTTGTATACCTCTATCATAGAAACATAGAAACATAGAAAATAGGTGCAGGAGTAGGCCATTCGGCCCTTCGAGCCTGCACCGCCATTTATTATGATCATGGCTGATCATCCAACTCAGAACACCGCCCCAGCCTTCCCTCCATACCCCCTAACCCCCGTAGTCACAAGGGCCATATCTAACTCCCTCTTAAATATAGCCAATGAACTGGCCTCAACTGTTTCCTGTGGCAGAGAATTCCACAGATTCACCAGTCTCTGTGTGAAGAAGTTTTTCCTAATCTCAGTCCTAAAAGGCTTCCCCTCTATCCTCAAACTGTGACCCCTCGTTCTGGACTTCCCCAACATCGGGAACAATCTTCCTGCATCTAGCCTGTCCAATCCCTTTAGGATCTTATACATTTCAATCAGATCCCCCCTCAATCTTCTAAATTCCAACGAGTACAAGCCCAGTTCATCCATCCTTTCTTCATATGAAAGTCCTGCCATCCCAGGAATCAATCTGGTGAACCTTCTCTGTACTCCCTCTATGGCAAGGATGTCTTTCCTCAGATTAGGGGACCAAAACTGCACACAATACTCCAGGTGCGGTCTCACCAAGGCCTTGTACAACTGCAGTAGTACCTCCCTGCTCCTGTACTCGAATCCTCTCGCTATAAATGCCAGCATACCATTTGCCTTTTTCACCGCCTGCTGTACCTGCATGCCCACTTTCAATGACTGGTGTATAATGACACCCAGGTCACGTTGCACCTCCCCTTTTCCTAATCGGCCACCATTCAGATAATAATCTGTTTTCCTATTTTTGCCACCAAAGTGGATAACTTCACATTTATCCACATTAAATTGCATCTGCCATGAATTTGCCCACTCACCCAACCTATCCAAGTCACCCTGCATCCTCTTAGCATCCTCCTCACAGCTAACACTGCCACCCAGCTTCGTGTCATCCGCAAACTTGGACATGCTGCATTTAATTCCCTCATCCAAGTCATTAATATATATTGTAAACAACTGGGGTCCCAGCACTGAGCCTTGCGGTACCCCACTAGTCACCGCCTGCCATTCTGAAAAGGTCCCGTTTATTCCCACTCTTTGCTTCCTGTCTGCTAACCAATTCTCCATCCACATCAATACCTTACCCCCAATACCGTGTGCTTTAAGTTTGCACACTAATCTCCTGTGTGGGACCTTGTCAAAAGCCTTCTGAAAATCCAAATATACCACATCCACTGGTTCTCCCCTATCCACTCTACTAGTTACATCCTTAAAAAATTCTATGAGATTCGTCAGACATGATTTTCCTTTCACAAATCCATGCTGACTTTGTCCGATCATTTCACCGCTTTCCAAATGTGCTGTTATCACATCCTTGATAACTGACTCCAGCAGTTTCCCCACCACCGACGTTAGGCTAACCGGTCTATAATTCCCCGGTTTCTCTCTCCCTCCTTTTTTAAAAAGTGGAGTTACATTAGCCACCCTCCTATCCTCAGGAACTAGTCCAGAATCTAACGAGTTTTGAAAAATTATCACTAATGCATCCACTATTTCTTGGGCTACTTCCTTAAGCACCCTGGGATGCAGACCATCTGGCCCTGGGGATTTATCTGCCTTCAATCCCTTCAATTTACCTAACACCACTTCCCTACTAACATGTATTTCGCTCAGTTCCTCCATCTCACTGGACCCACTGTCCCCTACTATTTCTGGAAGATTATTTATCTCCTCTCATCCTCTTTCTCTCCAAAGAGTAAAGTCCTAGCTCCCTTAATCTCTCATCATAATCCATACTCTCTAAACATCATTACCTCGCATCTCTTAAACTCTATCTCTCGACTTATGAAAGCTAACACCCCATAAGCTTTCTTAACTACCCTATCTGCCTGTGAGGGAACTTTCAGGGATCTGTGGACATGTACCCCCAGATCCCTCTGCTCCTCCACACTACCAAGTATCCTGTCATTTACTTTGTACTCTGCCTTGGAGTTTGTCCTTCCAAAGTGTACCACCTCACACTTCTCTGGGTTGAACTCTATCTGCCACTTTTCAGCCCACTTCTGCATTTGCCTTCTTCACCACTGACTCAACCTGGAGGTTAACCTCTAGGGTACCCTGCACAAGGACTCCCAAGTCCCTTTGCATCTCTGCATTTTGAATTCTCTCTCCATCTAAATAATAGTCTGCCCGTTTATTTCTTCCACCAAAGTGCATGGCCATACACTTTCCAACATTGTATTTCATTTACTCATTCCCCTAAACTTCTAAGTCTCTCTGTTTCCTCAACACTACCCACTCCTCCACCTATCTTTGTATCATCAGCAAATTTAGCCAGAAATCCATTAATCCCATAGTCCAAATCATTGACAAAAAGCAAAAAGCAGCAGTCCCAACACCAAACTCTGTGAAACTCCACTGGTAACCGGCAGCCAGCCAGAACAGAATCCCTTTATTCCCACTCTCTGCTTTCTGCTGATCAGCCAATGCTCCACTCATGCTTCCCTGTAATTCCATGTGCTCTTATCTTGCTAAGCACCTTCCTGTGCGGGCACCTTGTCAAAGGCTTATTGAAAATCCAAGTACACCACATCCACTGCATCTCCTTTGTCTACCTTGATTGTAATTTCCTCAAAAAATTGCAATAAGTTTGTCAGGCAGGATTTTCCTTTCAGGAAACCACGCTGGCTTTGGCCTATCTTGTCATGTGCCTCCAGTTACTCTGTAATCTCATCACTAACAATCGATTCCAACAACTTCCCAACCACTGATGTCAGGCTGACAGGTCTCTGGTTTCTTTTTTGCTGCCTCCCACTCTTCTTAAATAGCAGAGTAGCATTTGCAATTTTTCATTTTTTCCTTCCTACTTAGTTTCCTTCGGCAAATTTTTAAAAGCTTTCTAATCCTCCGTGTTGCCACGAGCTCTGGCTTCATTGTATGCCCTCTCTTTTGCTTTTACATTGGCTCTGACCACTTGTCAGCCACGCTAGTGTCCTTCTTCCACTCGCAAATTTCTTCTTACTTGGAATACATAGCATAAACGTATGGATTAAGTTAGATCAGCTCGAAGAGTTTAAAAGGAGACAGTTTTTCTTCAGCGGTTTGGTCGAGGGACGACTGCGCAAGTGCATGGACGTTAGCGAGTTAGACCAGCGCGAAGAGTTTAAAAGGAGCCGGCTTTATAGAGCGGGCATACAAGGAGCGGGCGACGGAGTACAGGGAATCAGCATAGGAGGGCTTTGTCTCAACGGGGCTTCAGCGATAATGGGTCAAGGCCAGGTAGCTTATCTGTGAAGAATAGAAACGGGAAGTATGTGTGTGAGGCTGGTGTTCTGTACTGGGTGTCAGATGTGGGAAGTCCGGGAGACTCCCAGCCTCCCAGACGGCCACATCTGCACCAGGTGTGTCGAGCTGCAGTTCCTTACGGGCCGGGTTAGGGAACTGGAGATGCAGCTCGATGACTTTCGTCTGGTCAGGGAAAGTGAGGAGGTGATAGAGAGGAGCCAGACGAAAGTAGTCACATAGGGGTCTCGGGAGACAGAAAAGTGGGTAACAGTCAGGAGAGGGAAGGGTAAGAGTCAGAGTACCCCTGTGGCTGTTCCCCTTAATAATAAGTACTCCTGTTTGAGTACTGTTGGAGGTGACGGCCTACCTGGGGGAAGCAACAGTGGTTGTGCCTCTGGCACAGAGTCTGGCCCTGTGCCTCAGAAGGGTAGGGCAAGGAAGAAGGCAGTAGTAATAAGGTCTCTATAGTTAAGGGGTCAGGCAGGCGATTCTGTGGACACAGGAAAGAAACACGGATGGTAGTTTGCCTCCCTGGTGCCAGGGTCCGGGATGTTTCTGATCGCGTACACAATATCCTGAAGTGGGAAGGAGAACAGCCAGAGGTCGTGGTACATATTGGTACCAACGACATGGGCAGGAAAAGGGAGGAGGTCCTGAAAACAGACTACAGGGAGTTAGGAAGGAAGTTGAGAAGCAGGACCTCAAATGTAGTAATCTCGGAATTACTGCCTGTGCCACATGACAGTGAGTAGAGGAATAGAGTGAGGTGGAGGATAAATGCGTAGCTGAGGGATTGGAGCAGGGGCAGGGATTCAGATTTCTGGATCATTGGGACCTCTTTTGGGGCAGGAGTGACCTGTACAAAAAGAACAGGTTGCACTTGAATCCGAGGGGTGCCAATATCCTGGCAGGGAGGTTTGCTAAGGCGAATGGGGGGAGCTTAAACTAGAATCGCTGGGGTGGGGGTTGGAACTGAACTGAACTGAAGAGATAGAGAAAGGAGTGGCTGGCTCACAAATAGAGAAAGCATGGTGACAGTGCGAGAGGGAGGATAGGCATGTGATAGAGAAAGGATCCGCTCAGACTGATATTTGAGATGTGTCTATTTTAATGCAAGAAGCATCATAAACAAAGTGGATGAGCTTAGAGTGTGGATCAGTACTTAGAGCTATGATGTTGTGACCACTACAGAGACTTGGATGACTCAGGGACAGGAATGATTACTTAGACTGCCAGGCTTTAGATGTTTCAGAAAGGACAGGGAAGGAGGCAAAAGAGATGGGGGCATGGCACTGCTGATCAGAGATAGTGTCACGGCTGCAGAAAAGGAGGAAGTAAAGGAGGGATTGTCTCCTGAGTCTTTGTGGGTGGAAGATAGGAACAAGAAGGGGTCAATAACTCCACTAGGTGTTTTTTTTATAGACCACCAAATAGTAACAGGGACATCAAGGAGCAGTTAGGGAGACAGATTCTGGAAAGGTATAATAATAACACGGTTGTCATGGTGGGAGATTTTAATTTCCCAAATAGCAATTGGCATCTCCCAAGAGCAACAGTTTAGATGGGGTGGAGTTTGTTAGGTGTGTTCAGGAAGGTTTCCTGACACAATGTGTAGGTAAGCCTACAAGAGGAGAGGCTGTTCTTGATCTGGTATTAGGAAAGGAACCTGGTCAGGTGTCAGATCTCTCAGAGAAAGAGCATTATGGAGATAGTGATCACAATTCTATCTCCTTTATCATAGCATTGGAGACAGATAGGAACAGACAAGTTACGAAAGCATTTAATTGGAGTTAGGGGAAATACGAAACTACCAGGCAGGAACTTGGAAGCATTAATTTGGAACAGATGTTCTCAGGTAAATGTACAGCAGAAATGTGACAAATGTTCAGGGATTATTTGTTTGGAGTTCTGCATAGGTACGTTCCAATGAGGCAGGGAAAGGATGGTAGGGTACAGGAACCGTGGTGTACAAAGGCTGTTGTAAATCTAGTCAAGAAGAAAAGAAAAGCTTATAGAACACAGAACATACCAACCACTCTCTGAGTAAAAAACCTTCCTCTAATATCCCCCTTGAACTTCACACCCCTTACCTTAAAGCCATGCCCTCTTGTATTGAGCAGTGGAAGAGGCGCTGGCTATCCACTCTATCTATTCCTCTTATTATCTTGTACACCTCTATCAGGTCTCCTCTCATCCTCCTCCTCTCCAAAGAGTAAAGCCCTAGCTCCCTTAATCTCTCATCATAATTCATACTCTCTAAACCAGGCAGCATCCTGGTAAATCTCCTCTGTACCCTTTCCAATGCTTCCACATCCTTCCTACAGTGAGGCAACCAGAACTGGACACAGTACTCCAAGTGTGGCCTAACCAGAGTTTTGTAGAGCTGTATCATTACATCGTGACTCTCAAACTCTATCCCTCGACTTATGAAAGCTAACACCCCATAAGCTTTCTTAACTACCCTATCTACCTGTGAGGCAACTTTCAGGGATCTGTGGACATGTACTCCCAGATCCCTCTGCTCCTCCACACTACCAAATATCCTGCCACTTACTTTGTACTCTGCCTTGGAGTTTGTCCTTCCAAAGTGTACTACCTCACACTTCTCTGGGTTGAACTTCATCTACCACTTCTCAGCCCACTTCTGCATCCTATCTCTCTGCAATCTTCGACAATCCTCTACACTATCTACAACACTGCCAACCTTTGGGTCGTCTGCAAACTTGCCAACCCACCCTTCTACCCCCACATCCAGGTCGTTAATAAAAATCACAAAAAGTAGAGGTCCCGGAACAGATCCTTGTGGGACACCACTAGTCACAATCCTCCAATCTGAATGTACTCCTTCCACCACGACCCTCTGCCTTCTGCAGGCAAGCCAATTCTGAATCCACCTGGCCAAACTTCCCTGGATCCCATACCTTCTGACTTTCTGAATAAGCCTATCGTGTGGAACCTTGTCAAATGCCTTACTAAAATCCATATAGATCACATCCACTGCACTACCCTCAACTATATGCCTGGTCACCTCCTGAAAGAACTCTATCAGGCTTGTTAGACACAATCTGCCCTTCACAAAGCCATGCTGACTGTCCCTGATCAGACCAGGATTCTCTAAATGCCCATAGATTCTATCTCTAAGAATCTTTTCCAACAGCTTTCCCACCACAGACGTAAGGCTCACTGGTCTATAATTACTCGGACTATCCTTACTACCTTTTTTGAACAAGGGGACAACATTCGCCACCCTCCAATCCTCCGGTACCATTCCCGTGGACAACGAGGACATAAAGATCCTAGCCAGAGGCTCAGCAATCTCTTCCCTCGCCTCATGGAGCAGCCTGGGGAATATTCCGTCAGGCCCCAGGGACTTATCCGTCCTAATGTATTTTAGCAACTCCAACACCTCCTCTCCCTTAATATCAACATGCTCCAGAACATCAACCTCACTCATATTGTCCTCACCATCATCAAGTTCCCTCTCATTGGTGAATACCGAAGAGACGTATTCATTGAGGACGTCGCTCACTTCCACAGCCTCCAGGCACATCTTCCCACCTTTATCTCTAATCGGTCCTACCTTCACTCCTGTCATCCTTTTTTCTTCACATAATTGAAGGATGCCTTGGGGTTTTCCTTTACCCTACTCACCAAGGCCTTCTCATGTCCCCCTCTTGCTCTTCTCAGCCCCTTCTTAAGCTTTCTTGCTTCCCTATATTCTTCAATAGACCCATCTGATCCTTTCTTCCTAAACCTCATGTATGCTGCCTTCTTCCACCTGACTAGATTTTCCACCTCATTTGTCACCCATGGTTCCTTCACCCTACCATTCTTTATCTTCCTCACTGGGACAAATTTATCTCTCACATCCTGCAAGAGATCTCTAAACATCGACCACATGTCCATAGTACATTTCCCTGCAAATACATCATCCCAATTCACACCCGCAAGTTCTAGCCTTATAGCCTCATAATTTGCCCTCCCCCAATTAAAAATTTTCCTGTCCTCTCTGATTCTATCCTTTTCCATTATTAAAAATACAGTGACTGAATTTAAAATAATGTCTGAGTTATTTAGAGGAACACCTCTGTTACAACTGAATTAAAAACAAACAACTTTAAAATGGGGAAGATGTTGTTTTTCAGTTTGGATGTCCATGCAGAGATATTTCTGTGCCTCACACCAGATGGTAGGCGTTTGAACAGATGAATACTTGGGTGGGAAGAATACATCATGATTTTGCGAGCCCACCACAGACATTGTGAGTTGTAGATGGGTTCCATATCTGGTAGCTGTGTCCCAATGTTCTGTGCAGTCCTGATCACTGACTGACGTGCTCTCTGGTCAAACCTGTTGCAGCTAGTGTACCATTCTGTCATGCCAAGTAGGTCAGTAAGCTCGCAATTAAACATTAATAAAGGTTTACCAGCAGGTTTGTTTTCTTTAAACTCCTAAGGTAGTATTAGTGTTGCTGAACCTTCCCTAATATCAAGGAGGTGTTGGTGGTCCAAGAGAGCTCCTAGGTGATGTTCATTCTCACCAACTGAAAGCTGGAAACCCTTTCCACTGGTCCACTGTTTGACTAGTGGAGCGTGCTCATACCTTCTTGATTTCCTGAAGTTGTTAATCATTTGTTTTTTTTTTACGTTGAGTGGAAGGTTATGGTTACTGCACCATTCAGACAATTTCTTCACCTCCTCTCTGTATGCTGTTTCACTTTTATTTGTAATTAGTCCAATCTCTGTGGCTTTGTCTGCAAATGTGGTGCTGGAGTTGGTGGATAGGCAGGGGCACGGTCATGGATGAAAAGCGTGTAAACGGGTGGGCTCAGTACACATCCCTGCGGTGCACCTGTGTTCAGGGTCAGGGAGGTGGATGTGTACTTGCCTTGTCTGACTGTCTGGGTGCAAATGGAAAAGTCCAGAATCCAGTTGCAAATTGATGTATTGAGTCCCAGATTGGGTAGTTGAACAGTACACCTGTTGGAGAGTATGGTGTTGAAGGCAGAAATGCAGTTGATAAAAAGAATTCAGGCATAGGTGTCCTTATGCTCCAGGTGTTCCAGTGTGATGTGGACAGCAATGGAGATAGCATCCTTGGTTGATCTGTTTGCCATGTAGGCAAACTAGGTCTGATCCAGAGTAGCAGGAATTGCCTTCTTAATGTGGGACATAACCAGTCTCTCCAGGTACTGGTGGACTATGGGGGTGAGTGCAACCGGTGTGTAGAGTTGAGGCATGCTACTGCTGACTGCTTTGGGATTGGTGTGATGGTTGATGTTTTGAAGCATGCAACGAGCACAGCAAGGGATAGAGAGAGGTTATATATTTCAGTAAAAACCTCTGTCAACTGGTCAGCACAGTCCTTGTGGACACGCCCGGATATGCCATCTGGTCCAGCAGCTGTGTGTGTGTTGATACCGCAGAGAGTACGTCTCACCTCGTGTGTGTTCAGTTTCAGTGCTGTGTCCTCCTCAGGTGTCAATGCCTTCATCACTGGTCCGTTATTGTCCCTGTCAAACCGAGCAAAGAAGTTGTTTAGCTTCTTGGCTGATGTGGCATCGCTGTTTGCAGGGCAGGAGATCTTTCCTTCAGAGCCAGTGATGGATCTGATGCCTTCCCACACACGTTGGGGGCTGGTCGCATTATTGAAGTGTTCTTTATCTGTTGTTTGTATTTGTACTTGGCAGGTTTAATGCCTCTTTTAAGGTTTAGCCCATAAGATGTAGGAGCAGAATTGGACCATTTGGTCCATCGAGTCTGCTCCACCATTTCATCATGGCTGATCCATTTTCCCTCTCAGCCCCAATCTTCTGCCTTCTCCCCATATCCCTTTATGCCCTGACGAATCAAGACTCTATCAACTTCTGCCTTAAATACACATAAAGACTTGGCCTCCACAGCTGCCTGTGGCAAAGAATTCCACAGATTCACCGTTTGCTGGCTAAAGAAATTCCTCCTCATTTGCATTCTAAAAGGACGCTTCTCTTTTCTGAGGCTGTGTCCTTTGTTCTTAGACTCTCCTACTATAGAAAACATACTCTCCACAACAACTCAATCAAGGCTTTTCACCATTCGATAAGTTTCAACGAGGTCACCCGTCATTCTTCTGAATTCTAGTGAATACAGCCCAGAGCCATCAAAGTGTATTCATATGACAAACAATCAATCCTGGAATCATTTTTGTGAACTTCTTTTGAGCCTTTCCAGTTTCAGAACATCCTTTCAAAGATAAGGGGCCCAAAATGGCTCACAATACTCCAAGTGAGGTCTCACCAGTGCTTTATAACGTCGCAACATTACATCCTTGCTTTTATATTCTAGTCCCTCTTGAAATGAGTGCTAATATTGCACTTGCCTTCCTAACCACAGACTCAACCTGGAAATTAACCTTTAGAGAATCCTGCACATGGACTCCCAAGTCCCTTTGTGATGATAGTAAGTAAAACTTTCCCAAAAACACATTCAAACTGCCTCTACCCCCCCACCCCCACACACAGATGTTGGTCATAGTTCTGTGATGGTATTGGATTGCTGTCTGCAAACTTCTAAACTCAAAAGGTGACTTTAATCCCTATCCCATAGAGATATCTATGGGTATCCTCAATATACGGAGGTTATACTGTATTCACCCACTCTTCAAAGACTAGCTTGCTTCCCTGTCTAGTCTCTGTGGTGATGCTTGAATGGCAAATTCCCCACCCTTTTATGAAGGCAGAGATCCATCTGGCTAACAAAGTAGTTTAAAGAACTATGTTATTTTTAATGATACATGTTTAAATTCGGATGAATAATTCTTAACACACATTTAACATACACAGGGGATTCCTAATTTATAAAAGATTTCAGAATTACAAAATATTTACAAACTACAATAGATTTCCAAACACAGGTACAACTAGAAACATATAAAAACTACAGCACAATACAGGCCCTTCGGCCCACAAAGTTGTGCCGAACATGTCCCTAACTTAGAAATTACTAGGTTTACCCATATCCCTGTATTTTTCTAAGCTCCATATACCTATCCAAAATTCTCTTAAAAGACCCTATCATATCTGCCTCCACCACCGTTGCCAGCAGCCCATTCCACGCACTCACCACTCTCTGCCTTACAGCCTCATAATTTGCCCTTCCCCAGTCAAAAATTTTCCTGTCCTCTCTGATTCTATCCTTTTCCATGATAATGCTAAAGGCCAGGGAGCGGTGGTCACTGTCCCCCAGATGCTCACCCACTGAGAGATCTGTGACCTGACCCGGTTCATTACCCAGTACTAGATCTAGTATGGCATTCCCCCTAGTTGGCCTGTCCATATACTGTGACAGGAATCCGTCCTGGACACACTTAACAAACTCGACCTGCCCTTGATAAAGCCATGCTGACTATTCCTAACCATATCATACCTCTCCAAATGTTCATAAATCCTGCCTCTCAGGATCTTCTCCATCAACTTACCAACCACTGAAGTAAGACTAACTGGTCTATAATTTCCTGGGCTATCTCTACTTCCTTTCTTAAATAAGGGAACAACATCCACAACCCTCCCATCCTCCGGAACTTCTCCCATCCCCATTGATGATGCAAAGATCATCGCCAGAGGCTCAGCAATCTCCTCCCTCGCCTCCCACAGTAGCCTGAGGTACATCTCATCCGGTCCCGGCGACTTATCTAACTTGATGCTTTCCAAAAGCTCCAGCATATCCTCTTTCTTAATATCTACATACTCAAGCTTTTCAGTTCGCTGCAAGTCATCACTGCAATCACCAAGATCCTTTTCCGTAGTGAATACTAAAGTAAAGTATTCATTAAGTACCTCTATTATTTCCTTCTGTTCCAAACACACTTTCCCACTGTCACACTTGATAGGTCCTATTCTTTCACGTTTTATCCTCTTGGTCTTCACATTAAAGAGGCTAGGCGTGAGGAGGTTAGTTCACAACAGGGGGATGGGAACCAGTGCAGAGAGACAGAGGGGTGTAAAGTGAGGGTAGAAGCAAAAAGTACTAAGGAGAAAAGGAAAAGTGGCAGGCCGACAAATCCAGGGCAAGCATTAAAAAAGGCCACTTTTCAACATAATTGTATAAGGGCTAAGAGAGTTGTAAAAGAGCGCCTGAAGGCTTTGTGTGTCAATGCAAGGAGCATTCGTAATAAGGTGGATGAATTGAAAGTGCAGATTGTTATTAATGATTATGATATAGTTGGGATCACAGAGACATGGCTCCAGGGTGACCAAGGATGGGAGCTCAACATTCAGGGATATTCAATATTCAGGAGGGATAGACATGAAGGAAGGGGAGGTGGGGTGGCGTTGCTGGTTAAAGAAGAGATTAACGCAATAGAAAGGAAGGACATAAGCCGGGAAGATGTGGAATCGATATGGGTAGAGCTGCGTAACACTAAGGGGCAGAAGACGCTGATGGGAGTTGTGTACAGGCAACCTAACAGTAGTAGTGAGGTCGGAGATGGTATTAAACAGGAAATTAGAAATGTGTGCAATAAAGAAACAGCAGTTATAATGGGTGACTTCAATCTACATGTAGATTGGGTGAACCAAATTGGTAAAGGTGCTGAGGAAGAGGATTTCTTGGAATGTAAGCGGGATGGTTTTTTGAACCAACATGTCGAGGAACCAACTAGAGAGCAGGCTATTCTGGACTGGGTTTTGAGCAATGAGGAAGGGTTAATTAGCAATCTTGTCGTGAGAGGCCCCTTGGGTAAGAGTGACCATAATATGGTGGAATTCTTCATTAAGATGGAGAGTGACATAGTTAATTCAGAAACAAAGGTTCTGAACTTAAAGAGGGGTAACTTTGAAGGTATGAGACGTGAATTAGCTAAGATAGACTGGCAAATGACACTTAAAGGATTGACGGTGGATATGCAATGGCAAGCATTTAAAGGTTGCATGGATGAACTACAACAATTGTTCATCCCAGTTTGGCAAAAGAATAAATCAAGGAAGGTAGTGCACCCGTGGCTGACAAGAGAAATTAGGGATAATATTAATTCCAAAGAAGAAGCATACAAATTAGTCAGAGAAAGTGGCTCACCTGAGGACTGGGAGAAATTCAGAGTTCAGCAGAGGAGGGCAAAGGGCTTAATTAGGAAGGGGAAAAAAGATTATGAGAGAAAACTGGCAGGGAACATAAAAACTGACTGTAAAGGCTTTTATAGATATGTAAAAAGGAAAAGACTGGTAAAGACAAATGTAGGTCCCCTGCAGGCAGAAGCAGGTGAATTGATTATGGGGAGCAAGGACATGGCAGACCAATTGAATAATTACTTTGGTTCTGTCTTCACTAAGGAGGACATAAATAATCTTCCAGAAATAGTAGGGGACAGAGGGTCCAGTGAGATGGAAGAACTGAGCGAAATACATGTTAGTAGGGAAGTGGTGTTAGGTAAATTGAAGGGATTGAAGGCAGATAATCCCCAGGGCCAGATGGTCTGCATCCCAAGGTGCTTAAGGAAGTAGCCCAAGAAATAGTGGATGCATTAGTGATAATTTTTCAAAACTGCTAATCTGAGGAAAGACATCCTTGCCATCGAGGGAGTACAAAGAAGGTTCACCAGATTGATTCCTGGGATGGCAGGACTTTCATATGAAGAAAGACTGGATGAACTGGGCTTGTACTCATTGGAATTTAGAAGATTGAGGGGGGATCTGATTGAAACGTATAAAATCCTAAAGGGATTGGACAGGCTAGATGCAGGAAGATTGTTCCCGATGTTGGGGAAGTCCAGAACGAGGGGCCACAGTTTGAGGATAAAGAGGAAGCCATTTAGGACCGAGATTAGGGAAAAGCTTCTTCACACAGAGAGTGGTGAATCTGTGGAATTCTCTGCCACAGGAAACAGTTGAGGCCAGTTCATTGGCTATATTTAAGAGGGAGTTAGATATGGCCCTTGTGGCTACGGGGCTCAGGGGGTATGGAGGGAAGGCTGGGGCGGGGTTCTGAGTTGGATGATCAGCCATGATCATAATAAATGGCGGTGCAGGCTCGAAGGGCCGAATGGCCTACTCCTGCACCTATTTTCTATGTTTCTATGTTTCTATACTTGTAGAATGTCTTGGGGTTTCCTTAATCCTGCCCGCCAAGGCCTTCTCCTGGCCCTTTCTGGCTCTCCTAATTTCCTTCTTAAGCTCCTTCCTGTTAGCCTTATAATCTTCTAGATCTCTAACATTACCTAGTTCTCTAAAGTTTTTGTAAACTTCTCTTTTCTTCTTAACTAGATTTGCTACTGCCTTTGTACACCACGGTTCCTGTACCCTACCGTAACTTCCGTCTCATTGGAATGTACCTATGCAGAACTCCACACAAATATCCCCTGCATATTTGCCACATTTCTTCCGTAGCTTTCCTTGAGAACATCTGTTCCCAATTTAAGCTTCCAAGTTCTTACCTGATAGCCTCATAATTCCCCTTACTCCATTTAAACGCTTTTCTAACTTGTCTCTTCCTATCTCTCTCCAATGTGTACGGGGTCTTTCTTTTGTTACATTTAAAATGGCGATTTTTGTTATGTTAATCTGTGGAATGCGGCTTTGTTGTGTTTTAACGCTGCAGAGAGTTTGCGCTAGCAGTTTATTGTGGTTTAGAGGGTGATAAGAGGGTGCTATTAGCCAATGGGTGGTTATGTATCGTTTTGTTTTCGGATGCCATGCTGTATGATATGACTGTGGACTGAGTTTTGGCGGGGAGTCGGGAGGAGAGACGAGGAGGACGGCGGACGTGCGGAGAGGCTCCGGTCGATCACTTCGGGTGGTCCCGAGCCGTGGGTCGACGGAATTCGGGTGGTCGTCTGACGTCGAACTTGAGCTCCAACGGTAGCGCGCGAAGAACTTGGACTTTGAATAAGTGTTGGCGCCTTTTTTTTCATTACTTTCCTCTCTGTATCACATGTATATTAATGCCCTAGAATTAGTAATATCTATAAAGTGTATGTGTTAAAATTTACTGGGTGTGCTGGCTGATGATTGATGTTTGTGATTGATTCGGGCGACGATTGACCCTGAGGGGACTGCTGAAGCAGGTGCTGGGCGGGATTTCCCCTAGACATACACGAGCCAAAATAACGGAACGTTACAAGTGGGGGCTCGTCCGGGATTTGGATTTTTTTTCGGGAAAGTTGTACTTGTGGTTGCGGTAAGTGGTGTGAAGATGGAGCGAGATAAGATTGTAAGTTGGTGTGAAATGGAGGAGGTACCGGTGAATCATGCGTGTGTGGTAAGCGGGGTCGATTATCGCATTCCGGCAGAGGTACTGGTGCGAGGGTTGAGTTTGATTAAAGGTATCGGGCAGGTAGAACTTGTAGCTAGAAGGGGTGGGAAAGAACTGGAGGCTTGCTGGATGTTGGTGCGGGCGAGTGCCGACGTCATGGCTTTAGAATTACCAGCGACAGTCCATGTCCAGGGGGAGGCGGGGCCGTGGGGTCTCCATACCCTCCCCGAGGACGCAAGTGAGGAGGTGCCGGAGGAGCTAGTTGAGGCCCCCGGCCGGGTGCCCGTAGCAAGAGGTAGAGGTGCGGAGTGGGAAGGTTTGGCCAGGCCTCGCCCCCATGGGCTTGAGGAGACTGCCGAGTTAACGGCTGCCATTATCTCCCTGGCGAGAAGGGTTGAGGTGCACCGCCCGAAGCTGAGAATTTTCTCGGGAGCCAAGCCCACCCCGGAAGGGGAGGATGACTATGAGACCTGGGTTGAAGATACATCCCAATTGTTAGAGGTGTGGCCAGTTTCGGATGAGGAAAAGAGACAGCGATTGGTGGAAAGCTTAAGGGGCGGGGCAGCCCGGGTGGTCCGCGATCTGAGAGCGGCACGCCCCTTGGCTTCCCTATCGGAGTGTTTAGACGCTTTGGAGGAAGTGTTTGGACTGTCAGGGGATCCCTGGCGGCATTTAGCAGAGTTTCAACGGATGGGGCAGAGAAGAGGGGAAAAGCTCTCCGACTATGCTTTCAGGCTGGAAGGAAAGCTTACGGGGTTGCTGCGACGAGGTATAGTGAGGGAGGACGATGTGGCGGAGTTAAGGATGAGCCAGATATGTAGCGGTTCCCGGGAGGATGACAGGGTGGCTTGGAGTGTACGGCAGTCATTTAAGCAGAGCTCCCCTCCATCATTCGGACGGCTGATCCGAGAGGTACGGGCCGAGGAGTGTGCTTTGGGCCGACCAGGGGGCTCGGACCCTCAGGGACGGTTTTCAGCGGTTCAGGAGGTGGTAGCCGGGATGAGACCAGAGAAATCCAAGGGGTCCTCGGGGGCCCGTATCGGGAGGAGAGAGGCGGCGAGTAGTGGGTGCTATAACTGTGGGAGAGAGGGGCATTTCCGCCGGGAATGTGAGTGGCCGGGGGCGTGCTACCACTGTGGGGAAGCTGGCCACTTACGGAAGGATTGTGAGAGACGAAATGCGCCGAGGGGGGAGGGCCCCCAGGCCACCAAGAAGGGAGAGGTGTCGGGAAACTTAAGAGAGGCTCAGTGAGGGAACGGACTGGAGTCTCGGGAGGAACACGTTCCCAGAAAACCCCTATGGAACCCCGGAACAAACAAGCCCAAATTCCTGATGGGCTGGTGGGACCCCGTTCCAGCGTGTCCCTACGGATAGAGGGGATCTTTGCGAAAGCCATCCTTGACACCGGGTCGCAGGTTACCTTACTGTACCGGTCGTTCTACAACCAATATCTGAAGCATTTGGCAGTAACTCCGTTTAACGCATTGGAGATTTGGGGCATAAGTGATGGTGATTACCCGTACGATGGATACTTGTCAGTGAGAGTGGAATTTTCAGAGGGAGATGTGGGAGTATCGGAAGCCTTTGAGACGCTGGTGTTGGTTTGTCCGGATCCGGTGGAGACCGGTGGTGCTGCCCTGTTGGTGGGGACTAACTCCCCTCTGGTGCGACGGCTCTTGGGAGCCTGTAAGAAGAAGGGGGGGGAGAACTTTTTGGAGACCCTCTCGGTACACCCCGTGTTCCGAGGAGTGTACGAAGGAGTGAGTGACCCCCAGGGGCTGGACCCGGAGTGCAAACGAGGGACGGTGTGGTGCACTCAGGCGAGGCCTAAGGTGATACAGCCAGGGGAGGCGGCATTAGTGATGGGAACCCCCAGATTCCCCGGATTGCCGCCGGGAGAGGCCCTGCTAGTAGACGCCCCCGACGACCTGGAAAGGGAGTTCTGGTTCCCGGCTGGGGCGCTGGTGAGACCTGAATTGCAGAGGCCCTCAGCTGTACAGGCACGGCGGATGGGGGTGATGATACGGAACATAACGGAGAGGGAGATCACCTTTAAGCGCGGGATGCCCCTCGCGCACTTGTTCCCGGTGACGGTGATGTCCAGCGCCCCTGTGAAGCCCACTGGAAGAGAACTATTGGGAGACGGGGGGCGGCTGACCGAGGAGGCCTTTAATTTTGAAAACTCCCCTGTACCGCCGGCGTATAAGAGCAGGCTGGTGGAGAAGATGCTGAAGTTAGGGGATGTCTTTTCTCAGGGCGAGTTTGATGTAGGGTTTTCCAAGAGCACTCGGCACACCATTCGGGTAACAAATGACACCCCGTTTAGGGAGAGGTCGCGGCGGTTGGCCCCAGCAGATGTGGAGGATGTGCGGCAGCACTTGCGGCAGTTGAAAGATGCCGGGATTATTGCGGAGGCCCGAAGCCCATATGCGTCCCCCATAGTGGTGGCAAGGAAGAAAAATGGGAAGGTACGCATGTGCGTGGACTATAGGACCCTGAACCGCCGCACTGTTCCCGACCAATATACGGTCCCGAGGGTGGAAGATGCATTGGCCTGTCTAAGTGGTGCACAGTGGTTCAGTGTATTGGATTTGCGGAGTGGGTATTACCAGATTCCGATGAGCGAGACTGATAAGGAGAAGACAGCCTTTATCTGTCCCCTGGGGTTTTTCCAGTTCCAACGAATGCCCCAAGGTATCTCGGGGGCCCCAGCCACCTTTCAGCGGCTCATGGAGCGGACAGTGGGGGACATGAACCTGCTGGAGGTATTGGTGTACCTGGACGACCTGATAGTGTTCGGATCTACGTTGGAGGAACATGAGGAGCGGCTGCTGAAGGTGCTGAGTCGGCTGAAAGAGGAAGGGTTAAAACTTTCCCTGGATAAATGCCAGTTCTGTAAGACGTCAGTCAGTTATGTTGGGCACATAATCTCGCGAAATGGAGTGGCCACCGATCCGGATAAGATAGCCGCAGTCACCACCTGGCCGAGACCTCAGAAGGTGAGCGCCTTACGCTCGTTTTTGGGGTTTTGCGGATATTACCGGCGATTCGTGAAAGGATATGCGAAAATGAGTCATCCATTGAACCAGCTGTTGTGTGGCTATCCACCTATGGGGGGGAGGAGGAGGAAGGGAGACCGAGGGTCGGAGGTAGGAGGATACTTGAACCCGGGGGAGCCTTTTGGAGTGAGGTGGGATGCTCAATGTGAGGAGGCGTTCCAATCTCTAAAAAGGGCGCTGACACAGGCCCCAGTGTTGGCTTTTGCTGATCCCCGGAAGCCGTATGTTCTACACACTGATGCCAGTCACGAGGGTCTTGGGGCTGTTCTGTACCAGGAACAGGGAAACGGATTGAGGCCAGTGGCGTTTGTCAGTCGGAGCTTGTCGCCATCTGAGAGAAACTATCCCACTCACAAGCTGGAGTTCTTGGCATTGAAATGGGCGGTGGTAGACAAGTTGAGTGACTACCTATACGGGGCCCAGTTTGAAGTGAGAACTGATAACAACCCCCTCACTTATATCCTGACTTCGGCGAAGCTGGACGCTACTGGGCACCGGTGGGTAGCAGCCTTGTCTGCCTATGAGTTCAGCCTGAAGTACCGCCCGGGGAGTCGGAACATCGATGCAGATGCCCTGTCTCGTCGGGCGCACGACGAGTCGGGCACGGCCGAGGAGTGGAAGAGTGTCCCTGCCCAGGGAGTAAAGGCCATGTGTCAAGTTGGGAGCGACGGGGAAGTAGGAGCACAGATGGGAACGGATCGGGCAGTAGATCAACTGGGGGCTGACGGTGACGCGCTGCCCACTGGTTACTGTAATGTGACTGCTCTGAGGAACCGGCAGCTGCCGGAGTTGAGTCACCAGGAAGTACAGGCGGCTCAGCGTGATGACCCAAGCCTTGGCACTATCTGGTACGCGGTTAGCCAGGGTGATATGGGGCAGGTGGAGAAGGCGAAACATGCCTCCGTTCCTCTACTACTGAAGGAGTGGCCCCGGTTGAAGCTGAAGAACCACGTCCTGTACCGAGTCACTTCGCCTCCGGACCACCCCCGGCGCTGGCAGCTGGTCATGCCCGAGAAGTATCGAAAGGCTGTGCTTCAGGCTCTACATGATGATTCCGGGCACTTAGGGGTAGAGAAGACCTATGGATTAGTCAAGGACCGGTTTTACTGGCCCCGGATGAGGGGGGAGGTGGAAGAATACTGTAAGACCTGTAGCCGTTGCGTCAGGAGGAAGACCTTGCCTGCGCAGGCGGCTCCGTTATCCCACTTGCAGAGTGCAGGACCCATGGACCTGGTGTGTATGGATTTCCTGTCTATTGAGCCGGACACCAGCAATACCGCGAATGTTTTGGTCCTCACGGATCACTACACTAGATATGCGCAGGCTTTTCCTACTAAGGATCAGAAAGCGACTACAGTGGCGAAGGTGTTATGGGAGAAGTACTTTGTTCATTATGGCCTTCCCCGGCGGATCCACAGTGATCAGGGACGGGACTTCGAGAGCAGGCTTATCCATGAATTGCTGGATATGCTTGGGGTTGAAAAGTCCAGAACCACCCCCTATCACCCTCAGGGTGATCCTCAGCCCGAGAGGTTTAACCGGACCCTGCTGGACATGCTCGGCACCTTGGAGATTGGACGGAAGAGTAAGTGGAGTCAGCACATCGCCCATTTGGTTCATTGTTACAATTGTACTCGCAATGATGCTACGGGGTACTCGCCCTACTATCTGATGTTCGGACGGGAAGCGAGGTTGCCCATTGATCTGTGTTTTGGGACTGAAGCGGGGGAAATACCTTCGAAGCCATGTCTGAAGTACGTGTCCGATATGAGGAGAGAGTTGAAAAGGGCGTACGAGTTGGCTGAGGCGGCAGCCACCAAGCAGAACCAGCGGAATAAAAGGAGGTATGATCAGAAGGTAAAGTTCGTCCAGCTATTGCCGGGAGACCGAGTCCTCATCCGGAATTTAGGACTACAGGGTAAGCACAAGTTGGCGGACCGTTGGGCAGCCACCCCATATGTGGTGGAGAGTCAGATGCCGAATCTCCCGGTTTACCGGGTGAGACCTGAGGGCGGGCAGGGGCCTGTCAAGGTACTCCATCGGAACCACCTGTTGCCTCTGGGTCGAGAGGTGAAGATGGACCTAGAGTCCGAATGGGAGTTTACTCCTAGTACGAGGACTCTGCGAGGGCGCGGGGCGCGGGAAGAGGCCGCTGCGAAGAAAACGGGGCCGGTCCCCACCTCGAGAAGGGATACGTCATCGGAAGATGATGATTCGGACGTGTGGTACCTGCTTCCGTTCGCTGATTCCCCGGTGCGGGGAGAAGAGACTCTTGGCCCTTCCATCACTGAGTCAGGGGGACCGAGGGAGGGTGTTGCAGAGCCGCCTGTATTACAGCCGGAATTGGGGGAGGAGAGGGTGGAGGCAGAACCCGAGCCAGAGGGCTCACCGGGGCAGAGGGATCCCGGTGAAGGGGAAGGTCCGACAGATCGGCTCGAGGGGTCACCTGGGGTGTCTGAACAGGGAGAGTCCACAGAGGAAGTCCTGAGGCCTCAGAGGAGTAGGCATCCCCCGGAAAGACTCACTTATATAGCGCCGGGAGAGCAGGGTGTAATCTCTACTGCCCTGCAAAGTTATGTCACTGCTTTATGCACCTGGGTTGGGTTTTGTGTTTTACAAGGAGTACTAGTGAATTCTGTTAACGTCATGAGGGCATGACTTTTTTTAGGTGGGGGGAGAGTGTACGGGGTCTTTCTTTTGTTACATTTAAAATGGCGATTTTTGTTATGTTAATCTGTGGAATGCGGCTTTGTTGTGTTTTAACGCTGCAGAGAGTTTGCGCTAGCAGTTTATTGTGGTTTAGAGGGTGATAAGAGGGTGCTATTAGCCAATGGGTGGTTATGTATCATTTTGTTTTCGGATGCCATGCTGTATGATATGACTGTGGACTGAGTTTTGGCGGGGAGTCGGGAGGAGAGACGAGGAGGACGGCGGACGTGCGGAGAGGCTCCGGTCGATCACTTCGGGTGGTCCCGAGCCGTGGGTCGACGGAATTCGGGTGGTCGTCTGACGTCGAACTTGAGCTCCAACGGTAGCGCGCGAAGAACTTGGACTTTGAATAAGTGTTGGCGCCTTTTTTTTCATTACTTTCCTCTCTGTATCACATGTATATTAATGCCCTAGAATTAGTAATATCTATAAAGTGTATGTGTTAAAATTTACTGGGTGTGCTGGCTGATGATTGATGTTTGTGATTGATTCGGGCGACGATTGACCCTGAGGGGACTGCTGAAGCAGGTGCTGGGCGGGATTTCCCCTAGACATACACGAGCCAAAATAACGGAACGTTACAAATGCTATTGTAAAGGAGATAGAATTGTGATCACCATCTCCAAAATGCTCTCCCATTGAGAGATCTGACACCTGACCAGGTTCATTTCACAATACCAAATCAAGTACAGTCTCTCCTTTTGTAGGCTTATCTACCTATTGTGTCAAGAAACCTTCCTGAACAAACTCCATCCCATCTAAACCCCTTGCTCTAGGGAGATGCCAATTGATACTTGGGAAATTAAAATCTCCCACCACGACAACTCTGTTATTATTACACCTTTCCAGGATCTGTTTCCCTATCTGCTTCCCGATAACCCTGTTACTATTGGGCGGCCTAAAAAAAACACCCAGTAAAGTTACTGACCCTTTCCTCTTCCTAACCTCCACCCACAGGGACACTGTAGGCCAATCCCTTCATGACGTCCACCTTTTCTGCAGCCGTGACACTATCTCTGATCAACAGTACCACGCCCCCACCTCTTTTTCCTCCCTCCCTGGTCCTTCTGAAACATCTAAAACCCGGCACTTGAAGTAACCATTCCTGTCCTTGAGCCATCCAAGTCTCTGTAATGGCTCCAAGTACGGTTCCACGCTCTAAGCTCATCCGCTTCGTTCACAAATCGACTGGATCGACTAGGCTTATACTCATTGGAATTTAGAAGATTGAGGGGGGATCTTATTGAAACGTATAAAATCCTAAAGGGATTGGACAGGCTAGATGCAGGAAGATTGTTCCCGATGTTGGGGAAGTCCAGAACGAGGGGTCACAGTTTGAGGATAAAGGGGAAGCCTTGTAGGACCGAGATTAGGAAAAACGTCTTCACACAGAGAGTGGCGAATCTGTGGAATTCTCTGCCACAGGAAACAGTTGAGGCCAGTTCATTGGCTATATTTAAGAGGGAGTTAGATATGGCCCTTGTGGCTAAAGGGATCAGGGGGTATGGAGGGAAGGCTGGTACAGGGTTCTGAGTAGGATGATCAGCCACGATCATACCGAATGGCGGTGCAAGCTCGAAGGGACGAATGGCCTACTCCTGCACCTATTTTCTATGTTTCTACAATACTCCTTGCGTTAAAATAGACACATCTCAAACCTTCGGTCTGAGCACGTCCCTTCTCTATCACCTGCATAACCTCCCTCCCACACTGTCTCCAAGCTTTCTCTATTTGTGAGCCAACCACCTCTTCCCCAGTCTCCTCAGTTCCGTTCCCACCCCCCCCAACAATTCTAGTTTAAACTCTCCCCAGTAGCCTTAGCAAATCTCCCCGCCAGGATATTGGTCCCCCTGGGATTTCAGTGCAACCCGTCCTTTTTGTACAGGTCACACCTGCCCCAGAAGAGGTCCCAATGATCCAGAAATCTGAATCCCTGCCCCCTGCTCCAATCCCTCAGCCATGCATTTATCCTCCACCTCATTCTATTCCTTTTCTCACTGTCACATGGCAGAGGCAGTAATCCCCAGATTACCACCTTTGCGGTCCTGCTTCTCAACTTCCTTCCTAACTCCCTGTAGTCTGTTTTCAGGACCTCTTCCTTTTTCCTACCTATGACATTGGTACCAATATGTACCATGACCTCTGGCTGTTCTTCCTCCCACTGCAGGATATTGTGGACGCGATCTGAAACATCCCTGACCCTGGCACCTGCCTTTCTCTTCCTTTCCCTACTCTTCTGAGCTACAGGGTCGGACTCTGTGCCGGAGGCACGGCCACTGTCGCTTCTCCCAGGTAGGCTGTCCCCCACAACAGTACTCAAACAGGAGTACTTATTGTTCAGGGGGGACAGCCACAGGGGTACTCTCTAGTACCTGACTCTTCCCCTTCCCTCTCCTGACTGTTACCCACTTGTCTGTCTCCCATGGCCCCGGTGTGACCACCTGCCTATAACTCCTTTCTATCACCTTCTCGCTCTCCCTGATCTGATGAAGGACATTGAGCTGCATCTCCAGCTCCCTAACTTGGTCCCTTAGGAGCTGCAGCTCGACACACCATGCGCAGATATGGCCGTCCGGGAAGCTGGGAGAATCCAGGACTTCCCACATCTGACACCGAGCACAGAACACCGGCCTCACATACATATTTCCTTTCCGCAATTAACACAGGTAAACCCACCTCGCCTCGTCCCGTTACTGCCTAAGCCCGTTGAGCTAAAGCCCTATCACTCTGCTACCCCCTCACTCCGCTGCCCACTCCGAATGTTGCCCGCTAGATATGTCGGTCTTCTTTTTAAACTTTTCCCGCTCTACTGGCTAACTTCACATGCCTGCGTGATCAACACGTTTATGTGAGAAGATGAAAAAACGATGAAAAAAGTAACTTCAGAACTGCCAAATAAATATTTTTTTCTAAAGTCTAAATCAATTCAGCATTTGGAAGCATAAAAATCTCTACTTTGAGACTACTCACTGTGACAATCTTAATTTGACATCTGATACATTGTACTGCCCCTGAAATGGATGGCTGTAAGAGAAAAAAAATGCAAAATTTTAAAGAATCATCTCCTGCAATTCATTTATGCTGTCTAAATCAGATGCAGATACTTTCAACTTAATTATCCTTAGGAACACTAATTTGGCTCTGACATAATCAAACATTCATATTTTATTAATTTATTAAAAGCTTTGTTTAATATTTTTCAAGTATGAACTCATTTAAAACCCATTGCCACATTCATTTCAGAGTCTGTTGCAGATTTTGAATAAGCAAAATTGAAGATTTCTAAATTAAACACAATTTAATTTCCTGGTAATATTTCTGGTAATACGAGAGACAATGTAGAAATCAGAGATACGTGGCAATTTGGGAGTCCTTGAGCAGGATTCTTTCAAGGTTAACTTGTAGGTTGAGTCAGTAGAAAGAAAGGCGAACACAATATTAGCATTCATTTCTAGTGGATTAGAAAACAAAAGCAAGGATGTATTGCTGAGCTTTATAAGGCTTTTGTCAAACAACACTTGGAGTACTAAGAGCAGCTTGGGCCCTTTATCCAAGAAAAGATGTGCTGGCATTGGAGAGAGTCCAGAAGAGATTCACAAGAATGATCCTGGGAATGACAGAGTTAATGTATGATGAGCATTGAATGGCTCTGGGTCTGTACTTGTGAGAGTTTAGAAGAATTGGGGTGAATCATTGTGGATAGAGCTAAGGAACTGCAAGGGTAAAAAAAAAACCCTGATGGGACTTGCATACAGATTCCTAAACAGTAGCAAGGATGTGGTCTACAAATACAACATGAGACAGAAAATGCATGTCAAAAGGGCAATGTTACAATAGTCACGAGGGGATTTCAATATGCAAGTAGATTGGGAAAATCAGGTTGTGCTGGATTACAAGAGGAAGAATTTTCAGAATGCCTACAAGAGCAACAATTAGTGGGAAGTTAGATAAATGGGAAGCTTTTAAAAACCAACAAAAAGTAACAAAAAAGTCATTAAGAAGGCAAAGATGGAATATGAAATTAAGCTAGCCAATAATATTAAAGAGGATACCAGAAGTTTCTTCAGATATACAAAGTGTAAAAGAGAGGTGAGAATGGACATCAGATCACTGGAAAATGATGTTGGAGAGATTGTAATAGGGACAAGGAAATGGCAGATGAACTAAATAAGTATTTTCCAACAATCTTCACTGTGGAAGACACTTCAACCAAGGATCTGAAAGAGATGGCCGAAGAAATTATAGATCCCCCTCAACAATAAGTACTCCATTTTGAGCACTGTTGGGTGGGGGAGGGAATGACCTATCTGAAGGGAAGGCAGTGGATATTGTCTACATGGACTTCAGTAAGGTCTTTGACAAGGTCCCGCATGGGAAGTTAGTTAGGAAAATTCAGTCGCTAGGTATATATGGAGAGGTGGTAAATTGGATCAGACATTGGCTCAATGGAAGAAGCCAAAGAGTGGTAGTAGAGAATTGCTTCCCTGAGTGGAGGCCTGTGACTAGTGGTGTGCCACAGGGATCAGTGCTGGGTCCATTGTTATTTGTCATCTATATCAATGATCTGGATGATAATGTGGTAAATTGGATCAGCAAATTTGCTGATGATACAAAGATTGGAGCTGTAGTAGACAGTGAGGAAGGTTTTCAGAGCCTGCAGAGGGACTTGGACCAGCTGGAAAAATGGGCTCAAAAATGGCAGATGGAGTTTAATACAGACAAGTGTGAGGTATTGCACGTTGGAAGGACAAACCAAGGTAGAACATACAGGGTTAATGGTAAGGCACTGAAGAGTGCAGTGGAACAGAGGGATCTGGGAATACAGATACAAAATTCCCTAAAAGTAGCATCACAGGTAGATAGGGTTGTAAAGAGAGCTTTTGGTACATTGGCCTTTATTAATCAAAGTATTGAGTATAAGAGCTGGAATATTATGATGAGCTTGTATAAGGCATTGGTGAGGCCGAATCTGGAGTATTGTGTTCAGTTTTGGTCACCAAATTACAGGAATGATATTAATAAGGTTGAAAGAGTGCAGAGAAAGTTTACAAGGATGTTGCCAGGACTTGAGAAACTCAGTTACAGAGAAAGGTTGAATAGGTTAGGACTTTATTCCCTGGAACGTAGAAGAATGAGGGGAGATTTGATAGAGGTATATAAAATTATGATGGGTATAGATAGAGTGAATGCAAGCAGGCTTTTTCCACTGAGGCAAAGGGAGAAAAAAACCAGAGGACATGGGTTAAGGGTGAGGGGGGAAAAGTTTAAAGGGAACATTAGTGGGGGCTTCTTCACACAGAGAGTGGTGGGAGTATAGAATGACCTGCCAGACGAGGTGGTAAATGCGGTTTCTTTTTTAACATTTAAGAATAAATTGGACAGATACCTGGATGGGAGGTGTATGGAGTGATATGGTCCGTGTACAGGTCAGTGGGACTAGGCAGAAAATGGTTCGGCACAGCCAAGAAGGGCCAAAAGGCCTGATTCTGTGCTGTACTTTCTATGGTTTCTATGGAAGCAACAGCTGCCATACCTCTGGTACTGACTCTGGCCCTGTGGCTCAGAAGGGGAGGGAACTGAAGAGTATGGCAGCAGTAACAGGGACTCTATAGTCAGGGGGACAGATAGACAATTCTGTGGCACAAAAAGGAAACACGGATGGTAGTTTACCTCCCAGGTGCCAGGGCCTGAAATGTATCTGGATGCATCACAATATCCTGAAAAGGAAGGTGAGCAGCCAGGTGTTGTGATACATATTGGTACCAAAGACATAGGTAGAAAAAGGGAGAAGGTCCTGAAAAAAAAGAATAGAGGGAGTTAGGAAGGAAGGTGAGAAGCAGGACCTCAAGGGTAGTAATCTTGGGATTGCTGCCTGTGCCATGCAACAGTGAGGATAGGAATAGACTGGGGTGGCAGATAAATGTGTGGTTGAAGAATTGGGGCAGAGGCAGGGATTCAGATTTCCGGATTAATTGGGACCACTCCTGGGACAGGTGGGACCTGTGCAAAAGGGATGAGTTACATTTGAATCCAAGGAGTCCAATATTCTGGTGGGCAGATTTACTAGAACTGTTGGAAGTGGTTTAAATTAATATGACAGGGGGATGGGAACTAGGATGATCAAGCTGAGGATGAGCCAACAAGTTTACAAGTAGATAGAAACACAGAAACATAGAAAACCTACAGCACAATACAGGCCCTTTGGCCCACAAAGGTGTGCCAAACATGTCCCTACCTTAGAAATTACTAGGGTTACCCATAGCCCTCTATTTTTCTAAGCTCCATGTACCTATCCAAAAGTTTCTTAAAAGACCCTATCGTATCCACCTCCACCACCATTGCTGGCAGCCCATTCCACGCATTCACCACTCTCTGCGTAAAAAACTTACCCCTGACATTTCCTCTGTACCTACTCCCAAGCACCTTAAACCTGTGCCCTCTAGTGGCAGCCATTTCAGCCCTGGGAAAAAGCCTTTGACTATCCACAAGATCAATGCCTCTCCTCATCTTATAAACCTCTATCAGGTCACCTCTCATCCTCCGTCGCTCCAAGGAGAAAAGGCCGAGTTCACTCAACCAGGCTGAGCTCACTCCACTTGGTGTAACATGAATGTACGGAAGGACACACCAATGATGGGTACAAATGCAGACAGAACAAAGAGTTAAATTGTACCACAAAGACAAAATTCAAAAGGGCGAAGAATGCAGGACTGAAGGTGCTGTATTGAAATGCGCATAGCATTCGGAATAAGGTGGATGAACTCATGGTGCAATTTGAGAATGGATGGTATGACACTGTGGGTATCACTGAGTTGTGGCTGAAAGGCAGCCATAATTGGGAGATTAACATCAATATACTTCATATCAAAAGTACAGGCAGGAAGGTGTAGGCGGTGGTGTGGCTCTTTTGGTAAGAGATGGTATTACAACTTTAGAAAGAGATGAGATAGGATCAGAGAAGCTTGAAACTTCGTGTGTGGATTTAAGAAATTGCAAGGGTAAAAAATGCATTATGGAAATCATATATAGGCCTCCAAATATTAGCCAAGATCTGGGGTTGAGATTGCAAAGGGAGCTGGAAAAGGCATGTAATGAGGGTAATGATGCAATTGTAATGGGAGTCTTCAATATGCAAGGGGATTGGGAAGATCAGGTTGTGTTGGATCACAAGAGAGGGAATTTGCTGAATGCCTACGAGATGGCTTTTTAGAGCAGCTTGTGCTTGAGCCTACTCGGTGAAAGGCTATCTTAGATTGGGTTTTCTGTAATAACCCAGATCTTATTAGGGAGCTTAGCATCAAGAAACCCTTAGGAAACCGTGATTATAATATGATTGAATTGATACTGCAATTTGAAAGGGAGAAGCATAACTCAGATGTATCTATCCCAATGGAATGAATAAAGGAAATTAGAGGCATGAGAGAGGAGCTTGCCCAGATGGATTGGAGGAGAATACTGGCAGGGATGCCGGCAGAGCAGAGATGCCAGAAGTTTCTGGGAATCGTTCAGCAGGCGCAGGACAGACATGTCCTACAAAGGAAGAAGGTTACAAAGAAAAAAGTGCTAGGCAAACTCAAAGTTCTTAAGGTGGATTGGTCCACCTGGGGCAGATGGACTACATCAATCCACTGCAATTTTTTGAGGAAATTACAAGGAGGGTAGACAAAGGAGATACGGTAGATGTGGTGTACTTGGATTTTCAGAAGACCTTTAACCAAAGTGCCGCACATGAGGCTGCTTAGCAAGGTAAGAGCCCATGGAGTCACATGGAAGTTACTAGCATGGGTGGAGCATTGGCTAATCGGCAGAAAACAGATAGTGGGAATAAAGGGATCCTATTCTAGCTGGTTGCTGGTTACAGGTGGAGTTCCACAGGGGTCGGTGTTAGGACTGCAGCTTTTTACAATGTATGTCAATGACTTAAGACTATGAGATTAATGGATTTGTGGCTAAATTTGCCGATAATACAAAGGTAGGTGGAGGAGCGGGTAGTGTTGAGGAAACAGAGAGCCTGCAGAGAGACTTAGTTTAGGGTAATGGGCAAAGAAGTGACAAATGAAATATAATGTTGGAAAGTGTATGGTCATGCACTTTGGTAGAAGAAATAAATGAGCAGACTACTATTTAGATGGGGAGAGAATTCAAAATGCAGAGTTGCAAATGGACTTGGGAGTCCTTGTGCAGGATACCCTAGAGGTTAACCTCCAGGTTGGTGGTGAAGAACGTGAATGCAGTGTTGGCATTCATTTCTTGTTATATAAAATAAAAGAGCAGGGATGTGATGTTGAAGCTCTGTAACAGGGGTCGGCAACCTTTTTGCCTCTGTGGGCCAGAACGCGTATTAATGAGCGGACGGTGGGCCAGATAAATGCCATAAAAAACTTGAAATATGGGAATTATCCATTTAAACACATCTAGTTATGTTTTGCCTCAAATTAATGAATAACACATGCTAGAAAATCATTTGTGCTTAACCAAGGATGCCAATTAGTAATCAAAGAACTCAGTTTAGTTGCAATTTATTTCAATCAAGGCATCTTTTGAATCTATTAAGAGAACACAAAGAATCTTTAAACATAAAACGTATGAACTTGATGCATTGAATGGTGGTAAATTAAGTATAATAAAAAAGAAAATTTTAACGCAAAAAGTCGATAAATCAATGTGAAACTTGATGCTGTTTGTTGCTTGAAAGCTTCTCAATATTCTCTATAGTCAGGGGAGCAGACAGGAGATTTTGTGGACGTGAGAAGGACACCCGCATGGTTTGTTGCCTCCCGGGCGCCAGGGTCCGGGATGTCTCTGACCGGGTGCACGACATCCTGGTACGAGAGGGAAAGCAACCAGAAGTCGTGATACATGTTGGGACCAACGACATAGGCAGGAAGAGGGATGAGGTCCTGAAGTGTGAATTTCGGGAAGTAGGCAGAAGCCTGAAGAACAGGACCTCAAGGGTGGCGTTCTCAGGATTGCTGCCAGTGCTACGTGACAGTGATGGTAAGAATTGGAGGAGATGGCAGTTGAATGCATGGCTGAGGAATTGGTGCAGGGAGCAGGGTTTTAGATTTTTTGATCATTGGGATCTCTTCTGGGGAAGGTGGGACCTGTACAGATTGAATGGGTTGCACCTGAACTCCAGGGGGAGCAATATCCTTGCAGGTAGGTTCGCTGGCATGGTTCAGGAGGGTTTAAACTAACTGGCAAGGGGGATGGGACCCAGAGCAATAGAGTAGTGAAAGAAGTGCACAGAGTAAAGCCGGATCTAACATATAGAGAGACTTTGAGGAAAGAGAAGCAGAATAAACGGTGTAAAGACAGTAAGGTAGAAGGGCTGAAATGTGTGTACCTCAATGCAAGAAGCATCAGGAACAAAGGTGATGAACTGAGAGCTTGGATACAAACATGGAATTATGATGTAGTGGCCATTACAGAGACTTGGCTGGCACCAGGGCAGGAATGGATTCTCAATATTCCTGGATTTCAGTGCTTTAAGAGGGATAGAGAGGGCGGAAAGAGGGGAGGAGGGGTGGCATTACTGGTCAGGGATACTATTACAGCTACAGAAAGGGTAGGTAATGTAGCAGGATCCTCTTTTGAGTCAATATGGGTTGAAGTCAGGAACAGGAAGGGAGCAGTTACTCTATTGGGGTTAATCTATAGGCCCCCTGGTAGCAGCAGAGATACAGAGGAGCAGATTGGGAGACAGATTTTGGAAAGGTGCAAAAATAACAGGGTTGTTATCATGGGTGACTTTAACTTCCCTAATATTGATTGGCACCTGATTAGTTCCAAGGGTTCAGATGGGGCAGAATTTGTTAAGTGTGTCCAGGATGGATTCCTGTCACAGTATGTGGACAGGCCGAGTAGGAGGAATGCCATACTAGATCTAGTACTAGGTAATGAACCGGATCAGATCACAGATCTCTCAGTGGGTGAGCATCTGGGGGACAGTGACCACCGCTCCCTGGCCTTTAGCATTACCATGGAAAAGGATAGAATCAGAGAGGAGAGAACATTTTTAATTGGGGAAGGGCAAATTATGAGGCTATAAGGCTAGAACTTGCGGGTGTGAATTGGAATGAAGTTTTTCCAGGGAAATGTACTATGGACATAGAAACCATAGAAACTACAGCACAGAATCAGGCCTTTTGGCCCTTCTTGGCTGTGCCGAACCATTTTCTGCCTAGTCCCACTGACCTGCACACGGACCTTATCCCTCCATACACCTCCCATCCATGTATCTGTGGAATTTATTCTTAAATGTTAAAAAAGAACCCGCATTTACCACCTCGTCTGGCAGCTCATTCCATACTCCCACCACTCTCTGTGTGAAGAAGACCCCCCTAATGTTCCCTTTAAACATTTTCCCCCTCCCTTAACCCATGTCCTCTGGTTTTTTCCTCCCCTTGCATCAGTGGAAAAAGCCTGCTTGCATTCACTCTATCTATACCCATCATAATTTTATATACCTCTATCAAATCTCCCCTCATTCTTCTACGCTCCAGGGAATAAAGTCCTAACCTATTCAACCTTTCTCTGTAACTGAGTTTCTCAAGTCCTGGCAACATCCTTGTAAACCTTCTCTGCACTCTTTCAACCTTATTAATATCATTCCTGTAATTTGGTGACCAAAACTGAACACAATACTCCAGATTCGGCCTCACCAATGCCTTATACAACCTCATCATAACATTCCAGCTCTTATACTCAATACTTTGATTAATAAAGGCCAATGTACCAAAAGCTCTCTTTACAACCCTATCTACCTGTGATGCTACTTTTAGGGAATTTTGTATCTGTATTCCAAGATCCCTCTGTTCCACTGCACTCCTCAGTGCCTTACCATTAACCCTGTATGTTCTACCTTGGTTTGTCCTTCCAACGTGCAATACCTCACACGTCTGTATTAAACTCCATCTGCCATTTTTCAGCTCATTTTTCCAGCTGGTCCAAGTCCCTCTGCAGGCTCTGAAAACCTTCCTCACTGTCTACTACACCTCCAATCTTTGTATCATCAGCAAATTTGCTGATCCAATTCACCACATTATCATCCAGATCATTGATATAGATGACAAATAACAATGGACCCAGCACTGATCCCTGTGGCACACCACTAGTCACAGGCCTCCACTCGGAGAAGCAATTCTCTACTACCACTCTTTGGCTTCTTCCGTTGAGCCAATGTCTAATCCAATTTATCACCTCTCCATGTATACCTAGCGACTGAATTTTCCTAACTAACCTCCCATGTGGGACCTTGTCAAAGGCCTTACTGAAGTGCATGTAGACAATATCCACTGACTTCCCTTCATCCACTTTCCTGGTAACCTCCTTGAAAAACTCCAATAGATTGGTCAAACATGACCTACCACACATAAAGCCATGTTGACTCTCCCTAATAAGTCCCTGTCTATCCAAATGCTTGTAGATTCTGTCTCTTAGTACTCCCTCCAATAACTTACCTACTACCAACATTAAACTTACTGGCCTATAATTTCCCGGATTACTTTTCGATCCTTTTTTTAACAACGGAACAACATGAGCCACTCTCCAATCCTCCGGCACCTCACCTGTAGAGAGCGACATTTTAAATATTTCTGCCAGGGCCCCTGCAATTTCAAGACTAGTCTCCTTCAAGGTCCGAGGGAACACCCTGTCAGGTCCCAGGGATTTATTCACTTTAATTTTCCTCAAGACAGCAAGGACCTCCTCCTTTTTGATCTGTACAGTTTTCATAATCTCACTACTTGTTTCCCTTAATTCCATAGACTTCATGCCAGTTTCCTTAGTAAATACAGACGCAAAAAAATTATTTAAGATCTTCCCCATTTCCTTTGGTTCCGCACATAGCCGACCACTCTGATCTTCAAGAGGACCAATTTTATCCCTTACAATCCTTTTGCTCTTAATATACTTGTAAAAGCTCTTTGGAATATCCTTCATTTTGACTGCCAAGGCAACCTCATGTCTTCCTTTAGCCCTCCTGTTTTCTTTCTTAAGTATTTTCTTGCACTTCTTATACTCCTCAAGCACCTGATTTACTCCCTGTTTCCTATACATGTCATACAACTCCCTCTTCTTCTTTATCGGAGTTGCAAATACCCCTTGAGAACCAAGGTTCCTTATTCCTATTCACTTTGCCTTTAATCCTGACAGGAACATACAAATTCTGCACTCTCAAAATTTCTCCTTTGAAGGCTTCCCACCTACCGATCACATCCTTGCCAGAGAACAACCTGCCCCAATCCACGCTTTTTAGATCCTTTCTCATTTCTTCAAATTTGGCCTTCTTCCAGTTAAGAACCTCAACCCTAGGACCAAATCTATCCTTGTCCATGATCAAGTTGAAACTAATGGTGTTATGAACACTGGAACCGAAGTGCTCCCCTACACAGACTTCTGTCACTTCTCCTAACTCATTTCCTAACAGGAGATCCAATATTGCATCCCGTCTAGTTGGTCCCTCTATATATTGATTTAGAAAACTTTCCTGAACACATTTTACAAACTCTAAACCATCTAGACCCCTAACAGTATGGGAGTCCCAATCAATATATGGAAAATTAAAATCCCCTACCACCACAACTTTATGTTTCCTCCAGTTGCCTGCTATCTCTCTGCAGATTTGCTCTTCTAATTCTTGTTGACTATTGGGTCGTCTGTAATACAATCTCACTAATGTGGCCATACCTTTCCTGTTTCTCAGCTCCACCCATAAGGACTCAGTAGACAAGCCCTCTAATCTGTCCTGCCTGAGCACTGCTGTAATATTTTCCCTAACAAGCAATGCCACTCCCCCACCTTTCATTCCTCTGCCTCGATCACATCTGAAACATCCGCACCCTGGAATATTAAGCTGCCAGTCCTGCCCCTCCTGTAGCCAAGTTTCACTAATTGCTATAATGTCATAATTCCACGTGTCAATCCATGCCCTCAACTCATCCGCCTTCCCCGCAGTACTCATACTAAAGCATTGAAATATATACACCTCATAAGATTTTTACCACCACTCGTAATCTTTCTATTAGCGGATTTGCTTGAACTTTTAACATCATTTATTTTCACCCCAGCCACACTGTCATGTGGTCGATGTTTAGAGATCTCTTGCAGGATGTTAGGGATAAATTTGTCCCGGTGAGGAAGATAAAGAATGGTAGGGTGAAGGAACCATGGGTGACAAGTGAGGTGGAAAATCTAGTCAGGTGGAAGAAGGCAGCATACATGAGGTTTAGGAAGCAGGGATCAGATGGGTCTACTGAGGAATATAGGGAAGCAAGAAAGGAGCTTAAGAAGGGGCTGAGAAGAGCAAGAAGGGGGCATGAGAAGGCCTTGGCGAGTAGGGTAAAGGAAAACCCCAAGGCATTCTTCAATTATGTGAAGAAAAAAAGGATGACAGGAGTGAAGGTAGGACGGGTTAGAGATAAAGATGGGAAGATGTGCCTGGAGGCTGTGGAAGTGAGCGAGGTCCTCAATGAATACTTCTCTTCGGTACTCACCAATCATATTCTTTCCATTTTTAGATGATTGACTTAATTGTACTCCAAGGGATATTCAGGGACTTGGAAATTTTGTTGTATCCATCTCCTGACTTGTGTTTTTCAATAACCTTTTAGCGGAGTGGCTTGGAGTGTTATTTTGTCTTCATGCTGTGGTTTTTGCCAGGATACTGACTCAACAGCAGTTGGACCTTCCAGATCCAGGTATATTTTTACTACAATCAATTGAAACACCTTGACTGCACACAGGTTTCCAAAAACAGATCTCAATTTAACTAATTATGTGACTTCTGAAACAAACTGGCTCCACCAGTGATGATTTGGTGTATCATTTTAAAGGGTGGGTGAATACAGATGTAATCAATTATTTTGTGTTTTATATTTGTAATTAATTTACAAATTATTAATTTACATCTTCACTTGTGGAGATCTGTTTTCACATTGACACAGAGTCTCTTTCATTTGACCAGTGCCAAAAGAGCCAAATTAACTCCACTGTGATTCAATTTTGTAAAACAATAAAACATGAAAACTTCCAAGCGGGTGAGAATACTTTTTATAGGCTTTGAACATCCCTAACAGGAAGAAGTATTCTAAAGGTATGACACAACTGTGGCTAACATGAGAGGTCAAAGCCTACATAAAAGCCAAAGAGAGGGCATATTCTGCACGGAGGTCAGTGACCAGTGGTGTGCCTCAGGGATCTGTTCTGGGACCTTTACTCTTCGTGATTTTTATGAATGACCTGGATGAGGAAGTGGAGGGATGGGTTAGTAAGTTTGCTGATGACACAAAGGTTGGGGGTGTTGTGCATAGCGTGGAGGGCTGTTAGAGGTTACAGCGGGACATTCATAGGATGCAAAACTGGGCTGAGAAGAGGCAGATGGAGTTCAATCCAGATAAGTGTGAAGTGGTTCATTTTGGTAGGTCAAATATGATGGCAGAATATAGTATTAATGGTAAGACTCTTGGTGGTGTGGAGGATCAGAGGGATCTTGGGGTCCGAGTCCATCGGACACTCAAAGCAGCCGCGCAGGTTGACTCTGTGGTTAAGAAGGCATACGGTGAATTGGCCTTCATTAATCGTGGAATTGAATTTGGGAGCCGAGAGGTAATGTCGCAGCTACATAGGACCCTGGTCAGACCCCACTTGGAGTACTGTGCTCAGTTCTGGTCTCCTCACTACAGGAAGGATGTGGAAACCATAGAAAGGGTGCAAAGGAGATTTACAAGGATGTTGCCTGGACTGAGGAGCATGCCTTATGAAAACAGGTTGAGTGAACTCGGCCTTTTCTCTTTGGAGCGACGGAGAATGAGAGGTGACCTGACAGAGGTGTATAAGATGATGAGAGACATTGATCGTGTGGATAGTCAGAGGCTTTTTCCCAGGGCTGAAATGGCTGCCACAAGAGGACACAAGTTTAAGGTGCTTGGGAGGAGATGTCAGGGGTAAGTTTTTTACGCAGAGAGTGGTGAGTGCGTGGAATGGGCTGCCGGCAACGGTGGTGGAGGCGGATACGATGGGGTCTTTTAAGAGACTTTTGGATAGGTACATGGAGCTTAGAAAAATAGAGGGCTATGGGTAACCCTAGTAATTTCTAAGGTAGGGACATGTTCGGCACAACTTTGTGGGCCGAAGGGCCTGTACTGTGCCGTAGACTGCGTTCTGTCCACCAGAGAAAGCAGGACCTCCCAGTGGCCACACATTTTAATTCCACGTCCCATTACGGCTTCGTCTACTGTCAAGGTGAAACCACACTCAGGTTGGAGGAACAACACCTTATATTCTGTCTGGGTAGCCTCCAACCTGATGGCATGAACATCGACTTCTCTAACTTCCGCTAATGCCCCCCTCCCCTTCGTACTCCATCTGTTATTTATTTATCTTTTATTATTAATAATTTTTTTTCTCTCTCTCCTTTTTTTCCCTCGTTCCCTCTCACCATACTCCTTGCCCATCCTCTGGGCTTCCCCCCTACCCCTTTCTTTCTCCCTACCATCCGTTACATGATCCTCTCATATCCCTTTTGCCAATCAACTTTCCAGCTCGTAGCTCCATCCCTTCCCCCTCCTGTCTTCTCCTATCATTTCGGATCTCCCTCCCCTCCCACTTTCAAATCTCTTACTAGCTCTTCTTTCAGTTAGTCCTGACGAAGGGTGTCGGCCCGAAACATCGACCGTACCTCTTCCTATAGATGCTGCCTGGCCTGCTGCACTCAGCAGCATTTTTTATATGTGTTGCTTGAAATTCCAGCATCTGCAGATTTCCTCGTGTTTGTGCTGTAGGTTTTCTATGTTTATATATTTCTATATAATACGGCAAATATTAGTGGGAAGTTAATTGGGTGTATTTAAGGCAGAGATTGATAGGTATCTGAGTAGCCAGGGCATCAAAGGTTATGGTGAGGCGGGGGAGTGGGACTAAATGGGAGAATGGATCAGCTCATGATAAAATGGCGGAGCAGACTCGATGGACTGAATGGCCGACTTCTGCTCCTTTGTCTTATGGTTTTATGGTCTTAAAGGATTGGGAAGCTTTCAAATACCAACAGAAGGCAACTAAAAAGGGCATTAAGAAGGTAAAGATGGAACACGAAAGAAAATTAGCCTATAATATTAAAGAGGATACTAAAAGTTTCTTCAGATACATAAAGTGTAAAAGAGAGGCAACAGTGGATATCAGACTGCTGGAAAACGGTGCTGGAGAGGTAGTAATGGGGGAGAATGAAATAGCAGACAAACTGAATAGGTATTTTGCATTATCCATCACTGCAGAAGGCACTAGGAGTTTGGTGGAAGTTCCAAGTGTCAGGGGGCAAGAAGTGTGTGAAGTTAACAGAACCATAGAAAAGGTTCTTGGGATACTGAAATGTCTGAAGGTAGATAAGTCATCTGGACCAGATGTTGTACATCCCTAGGTTCTGAAGGAACTGGCTGAAGAGATTGTGGAGGCATTAATAATGAATTTACAGGAATCACTAATGTAATGCCCTGGTTCATATTTTTACTGTTATGCTGTTTGTATTTCATTTAGTCTGTTCTGTTTTCAGCTTGTTTGGGTTATTGTTGAAGATAAGAGATGAGGAGAAATGTGTGCCACCCAATTAGGATGGTCGAATTAAGGGGAGGTTTCTCTGGTGAGGGACACTAAAGTTGGACTTACGGCTTTTTGTTCTGTTCAAGAGGAGATGAAGCGGGAAGATGCAGGAGAGAAGAGGTCGTAGGATTCAATCCGGAGTGAGACCACGATTCAAGGCAGCCCGTGGCACGATTGATGGAGGATCGGTGACAATGGAGGAACTTTGAGCTCCAACTTGTGCACCTTTGACCATTTCATTAAAGTGGGCCCTTTTCCTTTTTTTTTGTTCTTTTCTTTACTAACCCTTTAAGTCAAATTAAGATTCATAAATATAATCTTTTAATCATATGCAGTGTACTGTCTGTTATTTTGTGGCACTAATTTGAAACGGTGGCAAATTACACAGCATCCACACAACAGGGGTTTGGGGTGGGAGAGCACCTGAATCACACAAGTTTGGCGGGGCCAGAGGTCGTCTTCCCTAGACTTACACAGCCAAGGAAACCAGGGGGATTCATTGTGGGGTATCATCCAGGATAGATTTCGTTGGATGCTGTGTGATTGCCCCAAGCATTGATCCAGTGGGTTGTGTGTTTAAGTCTGTGCTAAACTATTGTCCGGTAAAGTAATTATGATGGGTGGTTATGGAGGCTGCAGGGGTTGAGTAGTGGTGCGAATCCAAGGGGCTCAGGTTACGAATGCGTGTGTTTTGAATGCGGTAGACATTCGTATTCCTGATGAATTGTTAATTCGAACTTTAAGTACCATTAAAGCAGCAGGAACAGTTATGATTGTAGAGCAGAGGTTTGATAACATGGCGAGCAAAGACTTTGTTTTAGTTCAGACTAGCACAGACGTAATGATGGTGGAACTGCCTGGTACTATTGGGGCCCTGGGAGAGGGGGTGCCGTGGGCTGTCCATACTTTCTGGGGAGGAGGAGAGTGTCGGAGAGCAGACTGAATCGCAAGCCAAGTCTCACATAGCTGGGGGCAGAGACTTCAAAGACAGGGTGCTCTTGTTTCTGCGGAGCAAGGGGAAGGAGTGGTCTAATTTGAAATGTCTAATGAGTCCCCCAGTGAAGAGTGAGAATTCTGAGTTGGTATCAGCCCTTACCTCCCTGGTGAATAAATGGCCCAGTGCACAGGCTGAGGGTCCTAGTTATCAAAAGCTGAGAATGTTCTCAGGGGTGAAGCTTACTGCCGAGGGGAAAAAGGAGTATGAGACGGGGTTTCAGAACATGTTTCAGGAAAAGGGGGAGAAGCTTTCTGCCTACATTTTTCGGCTAGAGAAGCAGCTAAATTGCTAGCGGTGAAGAGGGGCCATTCAGATCGCTGAGGTGAATCAGTTAAGAATGGACAAAATAGCAAAAGGCGCCCAGTTCCAGAACCAGATCGCTTGGGGTCTCTGACTGTTTCCCTCGTTTGTTGAGCTGACCAGAGAAGTAAGAGAGGAGGAGAAAGCGTCAGAGGAGCTGGGGGCCTCCGTCAACAGGGTACAGTCCTTGGTAGTAGCCCCCTATGCTGAAGTGACCCCAGGGGGTGGTAAAGGAGATCGTGGCAGAGTTGAGAACTGAGATGTCCCAGTGACTGAGTGACTATCTCTATGGTGCCAAGTTTGAGATGAGGACAGATAACAATCCCCTAACTTGTATCCTGACCTCAGCGAAATTGGATGCCACAAGCCACTGGTGTTTGGTGCCATTGTCTGCATATGACTTCAGCCTGAAGCACTGGCTGGGAAGTAGGAACATTGATGCCGATGCAATGCCCCGATGTGTGTATGACGGGCTGGACGGGGACAGAGAGTGGGAGAGTGTTCCTGTCCTGGGAGTGAAAGCCATGTGCCAGTTTTCCGTCACGGTGAAGGCAGAGGAAAGGCAAGGGCAGGATCGAGCGGTAGATCAATTGGGAGCTCCTGATGGCACCATTCCACAAGTTTACTATAATCTGTCTGCTCTGAAGACAAACCAGTTGCCAGAATTGAGTCCAGAGGAAGTGGCAGCTGCTCAACGAGATGACCCGGGCATCGGTACCATTTGGTCAGTGGTCGAAAAAGGAGATATGGCCCGAGCGGATAGGACAAAACACACTGCGGTGTCTCAATTACTGAGAAAATAGCCCAGATTGGAGTTGAGGAACCAGATCCTATACGGGTCATGTTGCCTCTGGACTGGCCTTGGCATTCTCGGCTGGTTCTGCCCGAGAAGTATCGGAGGATTGTGTTGAAGTCGCTTCACGGTGATTCTGGCCTATGGAGTGCTCAAAGATCAGTTCTACTGGCACTGGATGAAGACGTTGCATGGATTTCCTGTCAATAGAGCCAGATGCCAGCAACACGGTGAATGTCTTGGTCACTATGGATCACTACACCAGATATGCACAAGCCTTCCCTACCAAGGATCGGAGTGCGTCACAGTGGCCAAAGTGTTATGGGAGAAGTATTTCATTTATTATTGGCCCCCCCAGGCAGATATGTAGTGATAAGGAACGAGATTTCGCAAGTAGGCTCATACATGAGCAAATGAGCATGCCTGGGGTCGAGAAGTTGAGGACTACGCCTTATCACCCGCAGGGTGATTCCTGGCCTGAGAGATTTAATCAGACCTTGCTAGACATGCTCAGAGCCTTGGAGACCAGCAAAAAGGACAAGTGGAGTCAACATATTGGACATCTGGTCCACTGTTACAACTGTACACAAAATGAAGCTACTGGGTACTCGCCATATTATGTGATTTTTGGGCGCGAGGCGAGGTTGCCTGTCAACCACTGTCTTGGGACTGGCAAGGAAGATCTACCACCGAAGACTTATCTGAAGTATGCGTTTTATATGAGAAAGGAGCTGAAAAAGGCTTATGAATTAGCTGAAGTTGTAGCTACGTCGTGTCATCGGCGAACCCGATGATGTGGTTCGAGCTGTGTGTTGCAGCACAGTCGTGGGTCAGCAGAGTGAACAGCAGTGGACTGAGCACACAGCCCTGGGGGGCCCCCGTGCTCAGTGTGATGGTGTTGGAGATGCTGCTTCCAATCCAGACTGACTGAGGTCTCCCAGTCAGGAAGTCTAGGATCCAGTTGCAGAGGGTGGTGTTCAGGCCCAGTAGGCTCAGCTTTCCAATCAGTTTCTGGGGAATGATTGTGTTGAATGCTGAACTGAAGTCTATGAACTGCATATCTGCTCCCCGATATCCCTGTTACTATTGGGCGGCCTATAAAACACACCCAATAAAGTTACTGACCCCTTCCTGTTCCTATCCTCCACCCACAGAGACTCCGTAGACAATCCCTCCATGAAGTCCACCTTTTCTGCAGCCCTGACACTATCTCTGATCAACAGTGCCACGCCCCCACCTCTTTTGCCTCCCTCCCTGTCCTTTCTGAAACAACTAAAACCTGGCCCTTAAAGTAACCATTCCTGTCCCTGAGCCATCCAAGTCTCTGTAATGGCCACAACATCATAGCTCCAAGTACTGATCCACGCTCTAAGCTCATCGCTTTGTTCACAATACTCCTTGCTTTAAAATAGACACATCTCAAACTGTCCATCTGAGCGCATCCCTTCTCTATCACCTGCCTATCCTCCCTCACACACTGTCTCTCAGCTTTCTCTATTTGTGAGCCAACCGCCTCTTGCCCAGTCTCTTCAGTTCGGTTCCCACCCCCCCAACAATTCTAGTTTAAACTCTCCCCAGTAGCCTTAGCAAACCTCCCCACCAGGATATTGGTCCCCCTGGGATTCAAGTGCAACCTGTCCTTTTTGTACAGGTCACACCTGCCCCAGAAGAGGTCCCAATGATCCAGAAGTCTGAATCCCTGCCCCCTGCTCCAGTCCCTCAGCCATGCATTTATCCTCCACCTCATTCTATTCCTATACTCACTGTCGCGTGGCACAGGCAGTAATCCTGAGATTACTACCTTTGTGGTCCTGCTTCTCAAGTTCCTTCCTAACTCCCTGTAGTCTTTTTTCAGGACCTCTTCCCTTTTCCTACCCTGGCACCTGGGAGGCAAACTACCGTCCGAGCTTCTTTCCTGCGTCCACAAAATCGCCTGTCTGACCCCCTAACCATAGAGTCCCCTATCACTACTGCCTTCCTCTTCCTTTCCCTACCCTTCTGAGCCACAGGGCCGGACTCTGTGCCAGAGGCACGGCCACTGTTGCTTCCCTCAGGTGGGCTGTCCCCCCAACAGTACTCAAACAGGAGTACTTATTGTCAAGGGGTACAGCCACTGGGGTACTCTCTAGTACCTGACTCTTCCCCTTCCGCTTCCTGACTGTTACCCACTTGTCTGTCTCCTGTGGCCCCGGTGTGACCACCTGCCTATAACTCCTTTCTATCATCTCCTCACTCTCCCTGACCAGAGGAAGGGTCATTGAGCTGCATCTCCAGTTCCTTATCTCAGTCCCGCAGGAGCTGCAGCTCGACACACCGGGTGCAGATATGGCTGCCTCATTATATGTTAATGATTTGGATGATGAAATTGATGGCTTTGTTGCAAAGTTTCCAGACGATACAAAGATAAATGGAGGGCAGGTAGTTTTCAGGAAGGAGAGACTACAAAAGGACACAGATTGCAAGAACGGGCAACAAAGTAGCGAATGGAATAGTGTATGACCATGCACTTCAGTAGGAGGAGGAAGGTGCAGAACATGTATGTTCCAAAAATGAAGAAATACTCAAATGGTAAAATAGTACAATCGTGGCTGACAAGGGAATCAAAGCTTTTGTAAAAGAAAAATTAGTGGGAAGATAGAGGATTGGGAAGTTTTTAACAATTTGTAGAGAGCAACTAAAAAAGTTATTAGAAGGGAAAAGATGAAATAAGAAAGCAAGCTAGCAAATAATATCAAAGTGGATAGTAAAAGTTTTTTCAAGTATGTTAAAAATAAAAGAGAAATGAGAGTGGATATAGGTCCGCTAGAAAATGAGGGAGGAGAAATGATAACGGGGGACAAGGAGATGGCTGATGAACTAAGTCAGTATTTTGCATCAGTCTTCACTGTGGAAGACACTAGCAGTATGCCTGATATTGTAGTGTGTGAAGGAAGAGAAGTGGGTGCAGTTATTGTTACAAGAAAGAAGATGCTCAAAAAGCTGAAAAACTTAAAGGTACATAAGTCACCCAGACCAGAAGAACTGCACCCTAGGGCTCTGAAATATAGAAATATAGAAAATATACAGCACAATACAGGCCCTTCGGCCCACAAAGTTGTGCCAAACATGTCCCAACCTTAAAAATTTCTAGGTTTACCTTTGCCCTCTATTTTTCTAAGCTCCGTGTACTTATCCAAAAATCTCTTAAAAGACCCTATTGTATTGGCATCCAACACTGTTGCCGGCAGCCCATTCCACGCACTCACCACTCTCTGAGTAGAAAACTTACCCCTGACATCTCCTCTGTACCTACTCCCCAGCACCTTAAACCTGTGTCCTCTTGTGGCAACCATTTCAGCCCTGGGAAAAAGCCTCTGACTATTCTCTCATCATCTTATACACCTCTATGAGGTCACCTCTCATCCTCCATCGCTCCAAGGAGAAAAGGCCGAGTTCACTCAACCTATTCTCATAAGGCATGCTCCCCAATCCACGCAACATCCTTGTAAATGTCCTCTGCACCCTTTCTATGGCTTCCACATCCTTCCTGTAGTGAGGCGACCAGAACTGAGCATAGTACTGCAAGTGGGGTCTGACCAGCTGCAACATTACCTCTCGGCTTCTTAATTCAATTCCACAATTAATGAAGGCCAATACATCGTACGCCTTCTTAACCACAGAGTCAACCTGCGTAGCTACTTTGAGTGTCCTATGGACTCGGACCCCAAGATCCCTCTGATCCTCCACACTGCTAAGAGTCTTACCATTAATACTATATTCTACCATCATATTTGACCTACCAAAATGAACCACCTCACACTTATCTGGGTTGAACTCCATCTGCCTCTTCTCAGTCCAGTTTTGCATCCTATCAATGTCCCGCTGTAACCTCTGACAGCCCTCCACACTATCCACAACACCTCCAACCTTTGTGTCATCAGCAAACTTACTAACCCATCCCTCCACTTCCTCATCCAGGTCATTTCTAAAAATTACGAAGAGTAAGGGTCCCAGAACAGATCTCTGAGGCACTCCACTGGTGACCGACCTCCATGAACATGACCTGTCTACAACCACTCTTTGCCTTCTGTCGGCAAGCCAGTTCTGGATCCACAAAGCAATGTCCCCTTGGATCCCATACCTCTTTACTTTCTCAATAAGCCTTGCATGGGGTACCTTATCAAATGCATTGAGGAATGTTTAATGGCTCTGGGTCTGTACTCGCTGGAATTCAGAAGGATGAGGGGAGATCTCATTGAACCCTTTTGAATCTTGAAAGGCCTAGACAGAGTAGATGTGGAAAAGATGTTTCTCATGGTGGGAGAGTCTAGGACAAGACGGCACAGCCTCAGGATAGAGGGGCGCCCTTTCAAAATGAGAGATATGGAGAAATCTCTTTAGACAAAGGGTGGTGAATTTGTGAAACTTGTTGCCACATGCAGCTGTGGAGGCAAGATCGCTGGGTGTATTTAAGGCAGAGATTGATAGGTTCTTGATCGGACATGGCATCAAAGGTTACAGGAAGGAGGCTAGGAACTGGGGTTGAGGAGGAGATAGAAGAAAAAGGATTAGCCATAATTGAATGTCGAAGCAGACTCGATAAGCCAGATGAGCTAATTCTGCTCCGACACTGGCATGCAAAAGCTTGGGTACCACCAGTTAAAATTTCTGTCACTGTGAACAGTTAAGTGAGTAGAAGATGAACTGATCTCCAAAAGTCATAAAGTTAAAGATGAAACATTCTTTTCAACATTTTAAGCAAGATTAGTGTATTATTTTTGTTTTGTACAATTTTAGAGTGAAAAAAAGGAAAGGAGCACCATGGAAAAGTTTGGGCACCCCAAGAGATTTGAGCTCTCAGATAACCAAGGTCTCAGACCTTAATTAGCTTGATAGGGGTATGGCTTGCTCACAGTCATTGTCAGGAAAGGCCAGGTGATGCAAATTTCAAAGTTTTATAAATAACCTGACTCCTCAAACCTTGTCCCAACAATCAGCAGCAACGGGCTCCTCGAAGCAGCTGCCTAGCACTCTGAAAATTAAAATAAATGATGTCCACAAAACAGGAGAACATAGAACATAGAATAGCACAGCACAGTACAAGCCCTTCGGCCCACAATGTTGTGCCGACCCTCAAACCCTGCCTCCCATATAAGCCCCCACCTCAGATTTCTCCATATACCTGTCTAGTAGTCTCTTAAACTTCACTAGTGTATCCGTCTCCACCACTGACTCAGGCAGTGCATTCCACGCACCAACCACTCTCTGAGTAAAAAACCTTCCTCTAATATCCCCCTTGAACTTCCCACCCCTTACCTTAAAGCCATGTCCTCTTGCATTGAGCAGTGGTGCCCTGGAGAAGAGGCGCTGGCTATCCACTCTATCTATTCCTCTTATTATCTTGTACACCTCTATCATGTCTCCTCTCATCCTCCTTCTCTCCAAAGAGTAAAGCCCTAGCTCCCTTAATCTCTGATCATAATGCATACTTTCTAAACCAGGCAGCATCCTGGTAAATCTCCTCTGTACCCTTTCCAATGCTTCCACATCCTTCCTATAGTGAGGTGACCAGAACTGGACACAATACTCCAAGTGTGGCCTAACCAGAGTTTTATAGAGCTGCATCATTACATCGCGACTCTTAAACTCTATCCCTCGACTTATGAAAGCTAACACCCCATAAGCTTTCTTAACTACCCTATCCACCCATGAGGCAACTTTCGAGGATCTGTGGACATGTACCCTGAGATCCCTCTGCTCCTCCACACTACCAAGTATCCTGCCATTTACTTTGTACTCTGCCTTGGAGTTTGTCCTTCCAAAGAGTACCACCTCACACTTCTCCGGGTTGAACTCCATCTGCCACTTCTCAGCCCACTTCTGCATCCTATCAATGTCTCTCTGCAATCCTTGACAATTCTCGACACTATCTACAACACCACCAACCTTTGTGTCGTCTGCAAACTTGCCAACCCACCCTTCTACCCCCACATCCAGGTCGTTAATAAAAATCACGAAAAGTAGAGGTCCCAGAACAGATCCTTGTAGGACACCACTAGTCACAATCCTCCAATCTGAAAGTACTCCCTCCACCACCACCCTCTGCCTTCTGCAGGCAAGCCAATTCTGAATCCACCTGGCCAAACTTCCCTGGATCCCATGCCTTCTAACTTTCTGAGTAAGCCTACCGTGTGGAACCTTGTCAAATGCCTTACTAAAATCCATATAGATCACATCTACTGCACTACCCTCATCTATATGCCTGGTCACCTCCTCAAAGACCTCTATCAGGCTTGTTAGACACGATCTGCCATTCACAAAGCCATGCTGACTGTCCCTGATCAGACCATGATTCTCTAAATGCCTATAGATCCTATCTCTAAGAATCTTTTCCAACAGCTTTCCCACCACAGACGTAAGGCTCACTGGTCTATAATTACCGGACTATCCCTACTACCTTTTTTGAACAAGGGAACAACATTCGCCTCCCTCCAATCCTCCGGTACCATTCCCGTGGACAACGAGGACATAAAGATCCTAGCCAGAGGCTCAGCAAGCTCTTCTCTTGCCTCGTGGAGCAGCCTGGGGAATATTCTGTCAGGCCCCGGGGACTTATCTGTCCTAATGTATTTTAACAACTCCAATACCTCCTCTCCCTTAATATCAGCATGCTCCAGAACATCAATCTCACTCATATTGTCCTCACCATCATCAAGTTCCCTCTCACTGGTGAATACCGAAGAGAAGTATTCATTGAGGACCTCACTCACTTCCACAGCCTCCAGGCACATCTTCCCACCTTTAACTCTAACCGGTCCTACCTTCACTCCTGTCATCCTTTTTTTCTTCACATAATTGAAGAACACCTTGGGGTTTTCCTTTACCCTACTCGCCAAGGCCTTCTCATGCCCCCTTCTTGCTCTTCTCAGCCCCTTCTTAAGCTCCTTTCTTGCTTCCCTATATTCCTCAATAGACCCAGTTGATTCTTGCTTCCTAAACCTCATGAATGCTGCCTTCTTCCTCCTGACTAGATTTTTCACTTCACTTGTCACCCATGGTTCCTTCGCCCTACCATTCTTTATCTTCCTCACCGGGACAAATTTATCCCTTACATCCTGCAAGAGATCTCTAAACATCGACCACATGTCCATAGTACATTTCCCTGCAAAAACATCATCCCAATTCACACCCGCAAGTTCTAGCCTTATAGCCTCATAATTTGCCCTTCCCCAATTAAAAATTTTCCTGTCCTCTTTGATTCTATCCTTTTCCATGATAATTACAAAGGCCAGGGAGCGGTGGTCACTGTCCTCCAGATGCTCACCCACTGAGAGATCTGTGACCTGACCCGGTTCATTACCTAGTACTAGATCTAGTATGGCATTCCCCCTGGTCGGCCAGCCCACATACTGTGACAGGAATCCATCCTGGACACACTTAACAAATTCTGCCCCATCTAAACCCTTGGAACTAATCAGGTGCCAATCAATATTAGGGAAGTTAAAGTCACCCATGATAACAACCCTGTTATTTTTGCACCTTTCCAAAATCTGCCTCCCAATCTGCTCCTCTGTATCTCTGCTGCTACCAGGGGGCCTATAGAACACCCCCAATAGAGTAACTGCTCCCTTCCTGTTCCTGACTTCCACCCATATTGACTCAAAAGAGGATCCTGCTACATTACCCACCCTTTCTGCAGCTGTAATAGTATCCCTGACCAGTAATGCCATCCCTCCTCCCCTTTTTCCACCCTCTCTATCCCTGTTAAAGCACTGAAATCCAGGAATATTGAGAATGGATTCCTGCCCTGGTGCCAGCCAAGTCTCTGTAATGGCCACTATATCATAATTTCATGTATGTATCCAAGCTCTCAGTTCATCACCTTTGTTCCTGATGCTTCTTGCATTGAGGTACACACATTTCAGCCCTTCTACCTTACTGCCTTTACACCATTTATTCTGCTTCTCTTTCCTCAAAGCCTCTCTGTATGTTAGATCTGGCTTTACTCCATGCACTTAGAACCATAGAAACTACAGCACAGAAACAGGCCCTTTGGCCCTTCTTGGCTGTGCCAAACCATTTTCTGCCTAGTCCCACTGACCTGCACACGGACCATATCCCTCCATACACCTCCCATCCATGTATCTGTCCAATTTATTCTTAAATGTTAAAAAAGAACCCGCATTTACCACCTCGTCTGGCAGCTCATTCCATACTCCCACCACTCTCTGTGTGAAGAAGCCCCCACTAATGTTCCCTTTAAACTTTTCCCCCCTCACCCTTAACCCATGTCTTCTGGTTTTTTTTCTCCCCTTGCCTCAGTGGAAAAAGCCTGCTTGCATTCACTCTATCTATACCCATCATAATTTTATATACCTCTATCAAATCTCCCCTCATTCTTCTACGCTCCAGGGAATAAAGTCCTAACCTATTCAACCTTTCTCTGTAACTGAGTTTCTCAAGTCCCGGCAACATCCTTGTAAACCTTCTCTGCACTCTTTCAACCTTATTTATATCCTTCCTGTAATTTGGTGACCAAAAATGAACACAATACTCCAGATTCGGCCTCACCAATGCCTTATACAACCTCATTATAACATTCCAGCTCTTACACTCAATACTTCGATTAATAAAGGCCAATGTACCAAAAGCTCTCTTTACGACCCTATCTACCTGTGACGACACTTTTAGGGAATTTTGTATCGGTATTCCCAGATCCCTCTGTTCCACTGCACTCCTCAGTGCCTTACCATTAACCCTGTATGTTCTACCTTGGTTTGTCCTTTCCAACGTGCAATACCTCACACTTGTCAGTATTAAACTCCATCTGCCATTTTTCAGCCCATTTTTCCAGCTGGTCCAAGTCCCTCTGCAGGCTCTGAAAACCTTCCTCACTGTCTACTACACCTCCAATCTTTGTATCATCAGCAAACTTGCTGATCCAATTTACCACATTATCATCCAGATCATTGATATAGATGACAAATAACAATGGACCCAGCACTGATCCCTGTGGCACACCACTAGTCACAGGCCTCCACTCAGAGAAGCAATTTTCTACCACCACTCTCTGGTTTCTTCCATCGAGCCAATGTCTAATCCAATTTACCACCTCTCCATGTATACCTAGCAACTGAATTTTCCTAACTAACCTCCCATGCAGGACCTTGTCAAATGCCTTACTGAAGTCCATGTAGACAATATCAACTGCCTTCCCTTCATCCACTTTCCTGGTAACCTCCTTGAAAAACTCCAACAGATTGGTCAAACATGACCTACCATGCACAAAGCCATGTTGACTCTCCCTAATAAGCCCCTGGCTATCCAAATGCTTGTAGATTCTGTCTCTTAGTACTCCCTCCAATAACTTACCTACTACTGACGTTAAACTCACCGGCCTATAATTTCCCGGATTACTTTTCGATCCTTTTTTAAACAACGGAACAACATGAGCCACTCTCCAATCCTCCGGCACTTCACCCGTAGGCAGCAACATTTTAAATATTTCTGCCAGGGCCCCCGCAATTTCAACACTAGTCTCCTTCAAGGTCCAAGGGAACACCCTGTCAGGTCCCAGGGATTTATCCACTTTAATTTTCCTCAAGACAGCAAGCACCTCCTCCTTTTCAATCTGTACAGTTTCCATGGTCTCACTACTTGATTCCCTCAATTCCATAGATTTCATGCCAGCTTCCTTAGTAAATACAGACGCAATAAACCTATTTAAGATCTCCCCCATTTCCTTTGGTTCCGCACAAAGCCGACCACTCTGATCTTCAAGAGGACCAATTTTATCCCTTACAATCCTTTTGCTCTTAATATACTTGTAAAAGCTCTTTGGATTATCCTTCACTTTGACTGCCAAGGCAAACTTCTTTCACTGCTCTATTGCTCTGGGTCCCATCCCCCTCGCCAATTAGTTTAAACCCTCCCGAACAATGCTAGCAAACCTACCTGCAAGGATATTCCTCCCCCTCGAGTTCAGGTGCAACCCATCCAATCTGTACAGGTCCCACCTTCCCCAGAAGAGATCGCAGTGATCTAAAAATCTAAAACCCTGCTCCCTGCACCAACTCCTCAGCCACGCATTCAACTGCCATCTCCTCCAATTCTTACCATCACTGTCACGTAGTACTGGCAGCAATCCTGAGAACGTCACCCTTGAGGTCCTGTTCTTCAGCCTTCTGCCTAATTCCCGAAACTCACACTTCAGGACCTCATCCCTCTTCCTGCCTATGTCGTTGGTCCCAACATGTATCACGACTTCTGGTTGCTTTCCCTCTCGTACCAGGATGTCGTGCACCCGGTCAGAGATATCCCGGACCCTGGCACCCAGGAGGCAACAAACCATGCGGGCGTCCTTTTCACGTCCACAAAATCTCCTGTCTGCTCCCCTGACTATAGAGTCTCCAATGACGACAGCTCTCCTCTTCTCCGTCCCACCCTTCTGTACCACAGGGTCAGACTCAGTGCCAGAGGCCCTGCCACCGTGGCTCACACCTGGCCGGTCGTCCCCGCGAACAGTATCCAGGACGGTAAACTTATTATTCAGGGGAATGGCTACAGGGGTGCTCTAAGAAGATAGCTATAAGAAGATAGCAAAGCGTTTTCGGGTAGCCATTTCCTCAGTTCGTAACGTAATTAGGAAATGGCAATTAACAGGAACAATGGAGGTCAAGTTGAGTTCTGGAAGACCAAAAAAACTTTCCGAGAGAACTGCTCATAAGATTGCTAGAAAGGCAAATCAAAACCCCCTTTTGACTGCAAAAGACCTTCAGGAAGATTTAGCAGACTCTGGAGTGGTGGTGCACTGTTCTACTGTGCAGCGATACCTGCACAAATATGACCTTCATGGAAGAGTCATCAGAAGAAAACCTCTTTTGCGTCCTCACCACAAAATTCAGCTTCAGAAATTTGCAAAGGAACATATAAACAAGCCTGATGCATTTTGGAAACAAGTCTTGTGGACTGATGAAGTTAAAATAGAACTTTTTGTCCACAATGAACAAAGGTATGTTTGGAGAGAAAAGAGTGCAGAATTTCATGAAAAGAACACCTCTCCAACTGTTAAGCACGGGTGTGAATCGATCATGCTTTGGGTTTGTGTTGCAACCAGTGGGACGGGGAACATTTCACTGGTAGAGGGAAGAACGAATTCAATTAAATACCAGCAAATTCTGGAAGCAAACATCACACCGTCTGTAAAAAAGCTGAAGATGAAAAGGGGATGGCTTCTACAACAGGATAATGATCCTAAACACACCTCAAAATCCACAACGGACTACCTCAAGAGGCACAAGCTGAAGGTTTTGCCATGGCCCTCACAGTCCCCTGACCTAAACATCATCAAAAATCTGTGGATAGACCTCAAAAAAGTAGTGCATGCAATACAGCCCAAGAATCTCACAGAATTAGAAGCCTTTTGCAAGGAAGAATGGGCGAAAATCCCCCAAACAAGAATTGAAAGACTCTTCGCTGGCTACGGAAAGCATTTACAAGCTGTGATACTAGCCAAAGGGCGTGTTACTAAGTACTGACCATGCAGGGTGCCCAAACTTCTGCTTCGGGCCCTTTTCCTTTTTTGTTATTTTGAAACTGTAAAGGATGAAAATAAAAAAGTATTCTTGCTTAAAATATTAAAGAAATGTGTCATCTTTAATTTCATGCCTTTTGGAAATCAGGTATAATCTTTTACTCGCCTAGCTATTCACAGTAACAGAAATTTTGACCAGGGGTGCCCAAGCTTTTGCATGCCACTGTATGTCTTATGGTCCTAAGAAATAAAGGGGTTGACTATTTTCTAAATGGAAAGAAAATACAAAAAACTTAGGTGCAAAGGGACTTGGGAGTTGTTGTGTAGGATTCCTTAATGATTAATTTGCAGGCCAAGTCTGTGGTGAGGAAGGCAAATACAATGTTAGCATTTCCTCTCCACATCCACTCCATCAAGGCCTTTCGTCATTTGATAGATTTCATTGAGTTCACCCCTCTTTCTTCTGAGTTCTAGTGAATACAGGCCCAGAGCCTTCAAACTCTATTCCATAAGACCATAAGATATAGGAGCAGAAGTAGGCCATTCGGCCCATCAAGTCTGTTCCACCATTCAATCATGGGCTGATACATTTCTTCCCATCATTCCCACTCCCCTGCCTTCACCCCATACCCTTTGATGCCCGGCTAATCAAGAACCTATCTATCTCTGCCTTAAATACACCCAATAACTTGGCCTCCACAGCCACTTGTAGCAACAAATTACACAGATTTACCACCCTCTGACTGAAGTAATTTCACTGCATCTCTATTCTAAAAGGATGTCCTTCAATCCTGAAGTCATGTCCTCTTGTCCTAGAATCTCCTACCATGGGAAATAACTTTGCCACATCCACAAACGTTTGTAATCTGTTCAGGCGTTTTAACTGGAACGTTTCTATGAGATCCCCCCTCATTTTCCTGAACTCCAGGGAATATAGCCCAAGAGCTGGCAGACGTTCCTCATACGGTAACCCTCTCATTCCTATTCAATCCTGGAATCTTTTTTGTGAAACTCGTTTGAATCCTCTATAGTTTCAGCACATCTTTTCTAAGATAAGGGGCTCAAACCAGCTCACAATACTCCAAAGTGAGGCTTCACCAGTGCTTTATAAACTCCCATTCTTGCTTTTATATTCTAGACCTCTTGGAATGAATGTAAAATTTGCCTTCCTCACTGCAGACTCAACCTGCAAATTAACCCTTTGGGAATCCTGCACAAGCACTCCCAAATCCCTTTGTGCCTCAGTTTTTTGTATTTTCTCTCCATTTAGAAAATAATCAACCCTTTTATTTCTTCTATCAAAGGGCATGACCGTTCACTTCCTGACACTGTATTCCATCTGCCATTTCTTTGCCCATTTTTGACAGGCAGGAGGAGAAGATGGTGGCATGCCACATGTGCGCAGCTCTCCGGTGAAAATGATATCATATCCATTAAATAGGGGCCGTGGACAATTCTGATGTGATGGAGAATGGACGTGAAAGCACAGAGGAACATCTGGAGAAATTTCTGAAACGCCCATTCGCTGCTGTCATTACTGTGTGGTCATGAATCTTTCAGAGGGTAGCCCTCAAAATCCCCGGCCTTGCCTACTTTTGGTGACCGAGAAGGAGGTCGAATTGCTCAGACAGAGATGGCGCTCAGTACTCGGTGTCGGAGAGCTGATCGGAGCTCGAAGTTTTTGGATGACTCAGAGTCGGATTGTGTTCGGCATGGCAGGGAGAATTTTTCTTCCTTCTCCAGTCTGCGTGAGATGTGGGACATTTGAGAAACTTTGAACTTTACTGTGCTCACGGACTTTCTTCATCAAGTTATGGTATTGTGCACTGTTGTAACTATATGTTATAATTATGTGGTCTTGTCAGTTTTTTCAGTCTTGGTTTGTCCTCTGTTTTGTGATATCACATTGGAGGAAATAATGTATCATTTCTTAATGCATGCATTATTAAATGACGATAAAAGAGGACTACGTGTCTTCATAATCATAATCTGTCTATGGCCTTCTATAGCCTTTCTGCTTCCTCAAAACTTCCTGCTCCTCCATATCATCTGCAAACTTTGCAAAAAAGCCATCAATTCCATCATCCAAATCTTTGACATAACATAAAAAGAATCAGTCCTAACGCAGACCCCTGTGGAACACCACTAGTCACTGACAGCCAATGAGAAAAAGCTCCCTTTTTCCCAATCAGCCACTGCTTTATCCTTGTAGAATCTTTCCTGTAATACCATGGGCTCATAGCTTGTTAAGCTGCCTTATGTGTGGCACCTTTTCAGAGGCCTTCTGAAAATCCAAGTATAGAACATCAAGTTCAAGAAATGGCTAGGAAATTATAGGCCGATGAGCCTGACATCAGTAGTGGGAAAGTTACAGGTTGGTCAGAAGCTTCTCATTCAATTGGATTAACATTGACTTTGCGGGAGAAGTCAGAGAATGGTAGTAGAAGGTCACCTCTCTGACTAGTCAAGTCCCACAGGAATTGGTGCTGGGTCTGTTGTTGTTCGTTATCTATATCAGTGATCTGGTTGATAATGTGGTTAACTAGATCAGCAAATTTGCAGACGAAACCAAGGTTTGGGGTGTAGTGGACACTGAGGAAGATCATTTGAACTTGCAGTGAGATCTAGACCAGCTAGAAAAATAGGTTGAAAAATGGCAGAGGGAATTTAATGTAGACAAGTCCAAGGTGTTGCACTTCAGTAGAACCAACCAGGGTAGATCTTACACATTGAAAAGCTGGGCATTGAGGAGTGGGGTAGAATAAAGGGATCTGGGAATACAGGTCCTTAATTCGTTGAAAGTGGCATCACAGGTAGATAGAATCATAAAGAAATCTTTTGAAACATTGGCCTTCATAAATCAAAGTAGTGAGCACTGGAGATGAGATGTTGTGTTGATGTTGCATAAGATGTTGTTGAGGCCTAATTTGGAGTATTGTGTGCAGTTTTTGCCACATACCTACAGGAAAGATGTAAACAAGATTGAAAGAGTACAGGGAAAATTTACAAGGATGTTGCTTAGACTAGAGGGCCTGCATTTTCTGGAAAGATTGAATAAGTTGGGAGTTTATTCCTTGGAAAATTTCAAAGTTCAAAGTAAATTTTGTTATCAAAATATCCATATGCCACCATATACAACTCTGAAATTCATCTTCCTGCAGGCATACTCAGCAAATCTACAGAATAGTGACTATAACATTGAAGATTGAGGGGAGATTTGAAAGAGGTATACAAAATTATGAGGGGTACAGATAGGGTAAATGCAAGCAGTCTTTTTTCACTGAGGTGAGTCGGTCTACAACTATAAGTCATGGGTTAAAGGTGAAAGGTGAAAAATTTAATGGGAACATGAAGGGAAACTTCTTCACTCAGAGGGTCGTGAGGATATGGAACAAGCTGCCAGTGCAAGTAGTGTAAGTCAGCTTGATTTCAACGTTTAGGAGAAGTTTGGCTAGGTGCATCGATAACAGAGATATGGGTGGCTAACGCCTGGGTGCAGGCCGATGGGGTCGAGGCAGTTTAAATGGTTCAGCATGAGCAGATTGGCCCAGAGGGCCTGTTTCAATGCTGTACTTTTCCATTGCTTTATTCATTCCACATAATCCTCAACAGGAACTGAATAGTGAAAGATACACAAATAGCATTAAGAACTCAGCAGGTCAGGCAGCATCTAAAGAGGGGAATAAACAGTCGATGTTTTGGGTCACAACCCTTCATCAGGACTCTCCACATCAGAGTCTCGGCCTGAAATACTGACAGATTATGTCCCTCCTTCGATGCTGCCTGACCTGCTGAGTTCCTCCAGCATTTTGTGTGTGTTTATCTGTATTTTCAGCATCTACAGGATCACTTGCGTTTCTGAACAGAGAAAGATTTGAAATAAGTGAGATGAGCTTACCCAGGATGAACTTGAGTTATAGCAGGGTACTTGTTGCTGTGCCACACTCTGAAGTTGTGTGTATTCCTCCAGGCAGCAACAAACGGGAGGCCATAGTCTGCCAACATTCTTTCATTATCTACAGAGCAAGCAGAGATATTTAGATATATTGCTTTATCACAACTGTAAATAACATTCAGCCAGCAATCCAGTCAGAATATGATAAACAATTGAATATTAATGTAATGCCATAATTCATGGAGTTACAGAAGGCAACAGCAGTGAAAAGGCCAAAAATACCTTCCCATCAGCCCTGCTCACCGGTTGGCTTTCCCACACCACTAAAATTTATTTCCTTTTGTAAGCCACAAGTGAGTCTAGCCATTCTTACAGTCAGACCACACAGTCCAAATGTTAAGCATACTACACAAACAACATAATTTTTCCAATGGTCTTTGGTTCCTTCCCTAAGCAACTTAAACCTAAGTCCAAATGAGGAAAGGATAAAGAAAAACAATGTAAAATAATCAAAGAGATTTCATGGCACTATTATCATTTCAAGGTCACTATTTCTCTTTTCAACTAGTTCTGTGACCTAGTTCAGTACTGGTCCCCACAATGTTGTGTCCTCAGCCCTTATTCTTCTGTGTGAACAGGTTTTGCTCTAACTTTATCTGCTAGTTTACAGATGACACCAGTGTAATGGACTGGATCTCAGAGTACAGGAAGGAGATGCAAAGCCTGGTGGCATGATGTCATAAAGTACAGAAAAGAAACAGGCCCTTTGGCCCATCTAGTCCATAGAGAGCCACTTAAACTGCCTACTCCCATCAACGTACACAGGGACCATAGCCCTCCATACCCCTACTATCCACGTACTTATCTAAGCTTCTCTTAAACATTGAAATCCAGTTCACATTCACCTCTAGCACTGGCACTTCATTCCACACTCTCAGGACCCTCTGAGAAAAGAATCTTCCCCTCATGTTCCCCTTAAATTTTTCACCTTTCACCTTTAACCCATTACATCTAACCTCACTGGAAAAAGCCTGCTTGTATTAATCCTATCTATACCCCTTGTAATTTTGTATACACTGTACCTCAATCAAGTCTCCTCTCAATCTTCTATGTTCTGTGGAATATAGTCCTAACCTATTCAATCTTTCCCTATAACTAAAATCCTCCAGACCCAGAATATTCTTGTAAATTTCCCCTTTACTCTTCAACCTTGTTTACATCTTTCCTATACGTAGGCACCAAAAAAAATCACACAGTACTCTAAATTAGGTTTTACCAACGTCTTATACAACTTCAACATAACATCCCATTTCCTGTACTCAATACATTGATTTATGAAGGCCAATGTGCCAGAAATTTTCTTTACGACCCTATCTACACGTGAAGCCACTTTCAACAAATTTGGACATTGATTCCCAGATTCCTTTGTTCTACCACACTACCCTACCGTTCACTGTGCAAGAGCTACCCTGGATGGCCCTGCCCAAAACATCAGATTAAATCCCATCTGCCATTTCTCAACCCATTTTTCAAGCTGATGCAGATCCCTTTGCAAGCCATGATAGCCTTCTTCGCTGTCCACTACACTGCCAATTTTGGTATCATCTGCAAATTTGCTGATCCACTTGACCACATTATCATCCAGATTGTTGATATAGATGATAAACAGCAAAGGACCCAGCACTGATCCTTGTGGCACACCACTAGTCACAGGCCTCCAGTCAGACAGGAAACACTCTTACTACAATTCTCTGCCTTCTCCCACAAAGCCAATGCACAATCCAGTTTACTACCTCATCTTGAATGCCAAGCAACTGAACCTTTCTGACCAACCTCCCATGCAGAACCTTGCCAAAGTCCATGTAGACAACAGCCACTGCCTTGCCTTCATCTACTTTCCTGGTAACTTCCTCGAAAAACTCTATAAGATTGGTTAGACATGATCTACCATGCATGAAGCCCTGCTAACTAACCTTAATCAGCCATGTCTTTCCAAATAATTACATATCCAGTCTCTCAGAATACCTTCCAATAACTTTCCCACAACTGATGTCAGACTTACTGGCCTTTAATTTCCTGGTTTATGTTTGGACGCTTTTTTAAACAGAACATTTTCTATCCTTCAATTCTCTAAGAACATAAGAAATAGGAGCAGGAGAAGGCCATCTGGCCCATTGCGTCTGTTCCACCATTCAATAAGGTCATGGCTGATCTGGCCATGACTCACTTCTACTTACCTGCCTTTTCCCCATAATCCTCAATTGCTCTACTAAGCAAAAATCTATCCAACCTGGTCTTAAATACATTTACTGAAGTAGCCCCCACTGCTTCATTGGGCAGAGAATTCCACAGATTCACCACCCCCTGGGAAAAGCAGTTCCTCCTCATCTCCATCCTACACCCCCGAATCTTGAGGCTATGTCCCCTAGTTCTTGTCTCACCAATTAGTGGAAACAACTTTTCTGCTTCTCCTATTGCTAAGGATGATTTAAAATATCTTGACAACTTTTCCCTTGGCGTGAGCAAAACAAAAGAGCTGGTCATTGACTCCATGAAGCGGGGAGGAGTGGATAGTACAAATGCTCTTATTTATATTTAGATACTATTCAACTGTTGAGGAGGATGACCTACTGGGCGGAGCCACAGTGAATCTGGGCAGAGAGATGAAGAGTACGGAAGAGTTGATGGGAGAGCTGTTAGTCAGAAGAACAGAGACAAGGTTCTGTGGGCACAATAGAGACATCCGGATGGTATGTTGCCTACTTGGTATGAGATCAGGGATGTCTCGGATCGGATTCATGGCATTATCAAGGGCAATGGTGAGCAGCTAGAACCCTTGGTGCATATTGGCACCAATGACATAGATAGACAAGGTGAGGAGGTCCTGAAGAGAGATTTTAGGGGGCTAGGTAGAACGATGAGAAACAGAACTTCCAGTGCAGAAATCTCTGGATTACTACCTGTGCCATGTGCCAGTGAGGGGAAGAACAGAATGATTTGGCAGGTGAATGTGTGGCTGAGGAACTGGTGCTGGGTTCAGATTTATCGATCATTGGATAATTTCTGGGGAAGGTACGACCTGTACAAAAGGGTCGAGTTACATCTGAACCTGATGGGTTCCACTATCCTTGTAGGCAGATTGGCTAGAGTTGATTAAGGTGCCTTTAAACTAATTTGGCAGGAGGATGGAGTCATAGTGCTGAAAATGAGGCAGTTCATTTACAAACAGAGGCAATGTGGCAGTTGATTTACAATAAGTGGGAAGTTGGATGATTGGGAAGCTTGTAAAATCCAACAAAAGGCAACCAAAAAACTATAAGAAAGAGAAAAGATGAAGTATGAAGGCAGACTAGCCAATAATATAAAGCAAGATACCAAAAGTTTTTTTTCCAGTTTTGGTGAGGTAGGATGGGGGACAAAGAAATGGCAGATGAACTTAATGGGTTCTTTGCATCAGTCTTCACTGTGGAAGACACTAGCCGTGTGCCAGAGGTTCATGAGTGTCAGGGAGCAAAATGAGTGCCATTGCTCTTACAAAGGAAAAAGTGTTGGGCAAACTCCAGGTCTTACGGTGGATAAGTCACCTAGGCCAGATGGACTACATCCCACAGTCCTGAGAGAGGTTACTGAAGAGATAACGGATGCATTGGATATGATCTTTCAAGAATCACCTAATTCTAGCACAGCTCCAGAGGACTGAAAGATTGCAAATGTCAATCCACTCTTTAAGAAGGTAGGAAGGCAAAAGAAAGGAAATAATTGGCCAGTTAGCCTAACCTCAGTGGCTGGGAAAGTGTTGGAGTCTATTATTTCGGATGAGATTTCGAGGTTCTTAATGATAAAATAAATCAAAGTTAGCATGGTTTAGCAAAGTTAGCAAAGTTAGAAAATGATGCTGGAGAAATTGTAATGGGAGATAAGGAGATGGCAGAGGAACTGAACGAGTATTTTGCATTAGTCTTCACTGAGAAAGACATCAGCAGCGTACCAGACACTCAAGGGTGGCAGGGAAGAGAAGTGTGCGCAGTCACAATTACGACAGAGAAAGTACTCAGGAAGCTGAATAGCCTAAAGGTAGATAAATCTGCCGGACCAGATGGAATGCACCCGCGTGTTCTGAAGGAAGTAGCTGTGGAGATTGCGGAGGCATTAGCGATGATCTTTCAAAAGTCGATAGATTCTGGCATGGTTCCGGAGGACTGGAAGATTGCAAATGTCACTCCGCTATTTAAGAAGGGGGCAAGGAAGCAAAAAGGAAATTATAGACCTGTTAGCTTGACATCCGTGGTTGGGAAGTTGTTGGAGTCGATTGTCAAGGATGAGGTTACAGAGTACCTGGAGACATATGACAAGATAGGCAGAACTCAGCATGGATTCCTTAAAGGAAAATCCTGCCTGACAAACCTATTACAATTTTTTGAGGAATACACAAGTAGGCTAGACAAGGGAGATGCAGTGGATGTTGTATATTTGGATTTTCAGAAGGCCTTTGACAAGGTGCCACACATGAGGCTACTTAACAAGAGCCGATGGAATTACGGGAAAGTTACATAAATGGATAAGTTGGCTGATTGGCAGGAAACAGAGAGTGGGAATAAAGGGATCCTATTCTGGTTGGCTGCCGGTTACCAGTGGTGTTCTACAGGGGTCCGTGTTGGGGCCACTTCTTTTTACATTGTACATCAATGATTTGGATTATGGAATAGATGGCTTTGTTGCTAAGTTGCTGATGATACGAAGATAGGTGGAAGGGCCGGTAGTGCTGAGGAAACGGACAGTCTGCAGAGAGACTTGGATAGATTAGAAGTATGGGCAAAGAAGTGGCAAATGAAATACAATGTTGGGAAGTGTATGGTTATGCACTTTGGCAGAAGAAATAAACGGGTAGACTATTATTTAAATAGGGAGAGAATTCAAAGTTCTGAGATGCAACAGGACTTGGGAGTCTTCGTACAGGATACCCTTAAGGTTAACCTCCAGGTTGAGTCGGTGGTGAAGAAGGTGAATGCAATGTTGGCATTCATTTCTAGAGGAATAGAGCATAGGAGCAGGGATGTGATGTTGAGGCTCTATAAAGCACTGGTGAGACCTCACTTGGAGTACCGTAGGCAGTTTTGGTCTCCTTATTTAAGAAAGGATGTGCTGACGCTGGAGAGGGTACAGAGAAGATTCACTAGAATGATTCCAGGAACGAGAGGGTTAACATATGAGGAACATTTGTCCGCTCTTGGACTGTATTCCTTGGAGTTTAGAAGAATGAGGGGAGACCTCATAGAAACATTTTGAATGTTGAAAGGCATGGACAGAGTGGATGTGGCAAAGTTGTTTCCCATGATGGGGGAATCTAGTACGACAGGGCATGACTTTAGGATTGAAGGGCACCCATTCAGAACAGAAATGCGAAGAAATTTTTTTAGCCGGAGGGCGGTGAATCTATGGAATTTGTTGCCACGGGCGGCAGTGGAGGCCAAGTCATTGGGTGTACTTAAGGCAGAGATTGATAGGTATCTGAATAGCCAGGGCATCAAAGGTTATGGTGGGAAGGAGGGGGAGTGGGACTAAATGGGAGAACGGATCAGCTCATGAAAAAATGGTGGAGCAGACTCAATGGGCCAAATGGCCGACTTCTGCTCCTTTGTCTTATGGTCTTATGGTTTCTGTAAAGGAAATCTTGCCTGACGAATCTATTAGAGATCTTCGAAGAAGTAACAAGCAGGGTAGCCAAAGGAGAGGCAGTGGATGGAGAAGGCGCTTGATAAGGTGTCACACATGAGGCTGCTTAACAAGATAAAATCCAATGGCATTATAGGAAAGATACTGGCATGGAGAGTGGAATGGCTGATAGGCAGGAGGCAGCAAGTAGGAATAAAAGGGGCCTTTTCTGGTTGGCTGACGGTGACTAATGGTATTCCTCAGGGGTCAGTATTGGGACCACTACTTTTCACATTGTTTGTCAATAATTTAGATAATGGAATTGATGGCTTTGAGGCAAAGTCTGCGGATGATACGAAGATAGGTGGAGGGGTTAGTAGTGCTGAGGAAGCAATGCAATTGCAGCAGGACGTAGACAAATCGGATGAATGGGCAAAAAAATGGCAAATACACTTGGGAAATTATGATAATGCATTTTGGTAAATGGAGTGAAGGTTCAAAGGGATAAGATAAGGGCATTTATTTCAAAAGGAATAGATTATAAAATCAAGGAGATAATGCTGAGCCTTTATTAGACACTAGTCGGGCCACACTTGGGAGTATTTTCAACAGTTTTGGGTTCCTTATCTCAGAAAGGATGTCCTGTTATCGGACAGAGCCCACAGGAGGTTCAGGAGGATGATTCCAAGAATGAAGGAATTAACATATGAGGAGTGTTTGGCAGCTTTGGGCCTGAACTCACTGGAATTTAGAAGAACGCAAGGGGATCTCATTGAAACCTACTGAATGTTGGAAGAACTGGATAGGGTGGATGTGGAGAGGATGTTTCCTCTGGTGGGGAATCCAGAACTAGAGGGCACAGCCTCAAAATTGAGGGGTAACCCTTTAGAAGAGAGGTAAGGAGGAATTTTTTTAGCCAGTGAGTAGTAGATCTGTGGAATGCTCTGCCACAGACTGCAGTGGAGGCCAAGAGCGTGGGTATATTTAAGGCGGAAGCTGATCGTTTCCTGATCAGTCAGGGCATCAGAGGATCTGGTGAAGCAGACTCGATGAGCTGAATGGCCTAGTTCTGCTCCTATGTCTTATGTGTAGTGAGATCCCCAGCAAGGTGAGGTTGATAATAGGCAAAATTGCAGTCAACAGAGTGAGCTGCAACGTAAAAGGTAGACAAAATCAAAAAGGCGAATACAGGACTGAAAGTGTTATATTTAAATGTACGCAGTATACAGAATAAGGTAGATGAACTTGTAGCACAGTTACAGATTGGCATGTATGATGTTGTAGGCATCACTGAATCATGGCTGAAAGAAGATTATAGCTGGATGCTTAATGTCCAAGGATACATATTGTATCGAAAGGACAGGCAAGGAGGCAGAGGGGCTGGTGTTGCTCTGTTGGTAAAAAATGAAATCAAATCATTAGAAAGAGCTGAAATAAGGTCAGAAGGCGTTGAATCATTGTGGATAGAGCAAAGGAACTGCAAGGGTAAAAAGCCACTTATGGGGGTAGTATACAGCAGCGGTCCCCAACCACCGGGCCGCAAAGCATGCGCTACCGGGCTGTGAGGAAGCGATATGATTTGGCGATAGGAGTCAGCTGCACCTTTCCTCATTCCCTGTCATGGCCACTGTTGAGCCATTACGCACGCGAGGTCATTACGTCATCCATGTCAGCGCGGGATGGAGATCAACTCCTCAAGCTTGCAAATGACGACGGGCTGAAAAGTATGTCTGACATAACATCTCTGCCGGCATTCCGGATCAAAGTCAAGGCTAAAAATCCTGAGATAGCCACGAAACAACTGAAAACGTTGCTTCCATTTCCAACATATCTCTGCAATGAATGCAACAAAAACTAAATTGCGAAATAGACTGGACATAAAGAACCCCCTTCGAGTATCGCTGTCTCCCATCACCCCTTGATAGGACCGTCTTGTTGCAGGAAAACAAGCCCAGGGCTCCCACTGATTCAGCGATATTGGTGTGTTGCAATGATTTTATATGTTCATACTGGGAAAATATGCGTTGCGTGTTTAATATCCAAACGTTACTTAAAATGTTATGATGCTATTGACTTACTTATATAACCATATAACAATTACAGCACGGAAACAGGCGATCTCGGCCCTTCTAGTCCGTGCCGAATGCTACTCACTGAGTCCCACCGACCTGCACTCAGCCCATAACCCTCCAATCCTTTCCTGTCCATATGCCTATCCAATTTTTCTTTAAATGATAATATCGAACCTGCCTCTACCACTTCTACTGGAAGTTCGTTCAACACTTACTTCAAGCTCCCCTGATAATTGACTTATCACTATATTCATGCGAGGAAAATATGCGCTGAGTGTTTAATATTAACCCTTAGATAAACCCTTTTAGAAAGGAAATTGAGTTGTATTAGCCACTTATCATCTATATTCCAGTCGTGATTAACCCGCCCCGAACAGAATCGCCAAAAACAATTTGTAGAATAAAAACGTACACACATGCACAAGTCACGCATGCGCGCTGGTGCCCGCGCAAGGCTTCATGGTCATTGTAGTCTTTCTCCGGGTAAACCCAGCGTATTTGACGGCTACTCGTGTCCGTTGGCAACCCTACCACCACCACCCCCGGTCGGCCGGTCTGCAAGAATATTGTCAATATGAAACCGGTCCGCAGTGCGAAAAAGGTTGGGGACCCCTGGTATACAGACCCCAAAACAGTAGCAAGGATGTGGTCTACAAATTACAATGGGAGGTGGAAAATGCTTGCAAAAAGGGCAATGTTACAATAGTCAGGGGGATTTCTATATGCAGGTAGGTGTAGAAAATCAGGTTGGTGCTGGATCCAAGAGGAGGAATTTCAGAATGCGCAATGAGATGGGTTTTTAGAGCAGCTCGCAGTTGATCAGCTATTCTGTATCAGGAGCTATGCAATGAACCAGAATTGATTAGAGAGCTGAAGGTAAAATAACCTAAGGGGGAGAGTGATCATGATTGAAATTCACCCTTAATTTTGAAAAGGAGAAGCTAAAGTCAGATGCATCAGAATTATGTGGAGCAAAGGGAATTACAGAGGTGAGGCATTAGAGAAGAGTTGGCCAGAACTGACTGAATGAAGAACACAACAGGATGAGAGCAGAGTGGCAATGGCTGGAATTTCTGGAAGCAATTCAGAAGGCACAGGATATATATACATCCTAAAAAGGAAGACGTATTCCAAGACAAATTGACACAACTGTGGCTAACAAGAGAAGTCAAAGCCAACATAAAAGCAAACAGACCATAAGATATAGGAGCAGAGTTAGGCCATTTGGCCCATCGAGTCTGCTCTGCCACTTCAGCCGCCTCCTCCTGCCTTCTCCCTATATTCCTTCATGCCCAAATCAATCAAGAATCTATCAACCTCTGTCTTAAATATACATAAAGACTTGGCCTCCACAGCTGCCTGTGGCAAATAATTCCACAGATTCAGCACTCTCTGGTTAAAGAAACTACTCCTCATCTCCACTCTGAATGAATGTCCCTCTATGCTGAGGTTCTGCCCCCTGGTCCTATACTCTCCCACAATTGGAAACATCCTCTCTACATTTCGTCTATCAAGGCTTTTCATCATTTGATAGGTTTCAATAAGGTCACCACTCTTCTTCTGAATGCTAGTGAATACAGGCCCAGAGCCATCAAATGCTCTTCATATGACACACTATCCAATCTTGGAATCATTTTAGTGATGCTCCTTTGAAACCCCTCCAGTTTCAGCACATCCTTTCGAAGATAAGGGGCACACATATGCTCAGAATACTCCAAGTGAGACCTCATCAGTGCTTTATTAAGTTTCAGCAATACACCCTTGCTTTTATATTCTAGTCCTCTTGAAATGAACATTGCATTTGCCTTCCTCACCACAGACTCCATAGAACCATAGAAACTACAGCACAGAAACAGGCCCTTTGGCCCTTCTTGGCTGTGCCAAACCATTTTCTGCCTAGTCCCACTGACCTGCACACGGACCATATCCCTCCATGCACCTCCCATCCATGTATCTGTCCAATTTATTCTTAAATGTTAAAAAAGAACCCGCATTTACCACCTCATCTGGCAGCTCATTCCATACTCCCACCACTCTCTGCGTGAAGAAGCCCCTACTAATGTTCCCTTTAAACTTTTCCCCCCTCACCCTTAACCCATGTCCTCTGGTTTTTTCTCCCCTTGCCTCAGTGGAAAAAGCCTGCTTGCATTCACTCTATCTATACCCATCATAATTTTATATACCTCTATCAATTCTCCCCTCATTCTTCTACACTCCAGGGAATAAAGTCCTAACCTATTCAACCTTTCTCTGTAACTGAGTTTCTCAAGTCCCGGCAACATCCTTGTAAACCTTCTCTGCACTCTTTCAACCTTATTTATATCCTTTCTGTAATTTGGTGACCAAAACTGAACACAATACTCCAGATTCGGCCTCACCAATGCCTTATACAACCTCATCATAACATTCCAGCTCTTATACTCAATACTTCGATTAATAAAGGCCAATGTACCAAAAGCTCTCTTTACGACCCTATCTACCTGTGACGCTACTTTTAGGGAATTTTGTATCTGTATTCCAAGATCCCTCTGTTCCACTGCACTCCTCAGTGCCTTACCATTAACCCTGTATGTTCTACCTTGGTTTGTCCTTCCAACGTGCAATACCTCACACTTGTCAGTATTAAACTCCATCTGCCATTTTTCAGCCCATTTTTCCAGCTGGTCCAAGTCCCTCTGCAGGCTCTGAAAACCTTCCTCACTGTCTACTACATCTCCAATCTTTGTATCATCAGCAAATTTGCTGATCCAATTTACCACATTATCATTCAGATCATTGATATAGATGACAAATAACAATGGACCCAGCACTGATCCCTGTGGCACACCACCAGTCACAGGCCTCCACTCAGAGAAGCAATTCTCTACCACCACTCTCTGGCTTCTTCCATCGAGCCAATGTCTAATCCAATTTACCACTTCTCCATGTATACCTAGCGACTGAATTTTCCTAACTAACCTCCCATGCGGGACCTTGTCAAAGGCCTTACTGAAGTCCATGTAGACAATATTCACTGCCTTCCCTTCATCCACTTTCCTGGTAACCTCCTCGAAAAACTCCAACAGATTGGTCAAACATGACCTACCACGCACAAAGCCATGTTGACTCTCCCTAATAAGCCCCTGGCTATCCAAATGCTTGTAGATTCTGTCTCTTAGTACTCCCTCCAATAACTTACCTACTACTGACATTAAACTCACCGGCCTATAATTTCCCGGATTACGTTTCGATCCTTTTTTAAACAACGGAACAACATGAGCCACTCTCCAATCCTCCAGCACTTCATCCGTAGACGGCGACATTTTAAATATTTCTGCCAGGGTCCCCGCAATTTCAACACTAGTCTTCTTCAAGGTCCGAGGGAACACTCTGTCAGGTCCTGGGGATTTATCCACTTTAATTTTCCTAAAGACAGCAAGCATCTCCTCCTTTTCAATCTGTACAGTTTCCATGGTCTCACTACTTGATTCCCTCAATTCCATAGATTTCATGCCAGCTTCCTAAGTAAATACAGATGCAAAAAACCTATTTAAGGTCTCCCCCATTTCCTTTGGTTCCGCACAAAGCCGACCACTCTGATCTTCAAGAGGACCAATTTTATCCCTTACAATCCTTTTGCTCTTAATATACTTGTAAAAGCTCTTTGGATTATCTGCAAATTAACGAAAATTAACCTTTAGGGAGTCCTGCACATGGACTCCCAAGTCCCTTTGCACCCAAGATTTTTGTATTTTCTCTCCATTTAGAAAATAGCAAACCCTTTCATTTCTTCTACCAAAGTTCATCACCATACACTCCATTTGCCATTTCCTTGACCATTCTCCTTCAGCAACTTCCTCAAACCTATCTCTACTTCCTCAAACCTAGCTATCTCTTCACCTATATTTATAATTATTTGCAAACTTTGCAACAAAGCCATCATTTCCATCATCCAAATCATTGACACATAACATAAAAAGAATCGGTCCCAATATAGACCCTTGTGGAACACCACTAGTAACCGGAAGTCAGAGAGAAAAGGCTCCCTTTATTCCCACTCTTTGCCTCCTACCAGTCAGCCAAAGCGTTATCCATCGTAGAACCTTTCCTGTTATACCTTGGGTTCGTAGCTTGTTAAGCAGCTTCACGTGTGGCACCTTGTGAAAGACCTTCTGAAAATCCCAGCACACAACAAGAATTGATTCGGCTTTGCCTACCCTGCATGTTATTTCTTCAAAGAATTCCAAGAGATTTATCAAGCAAATTTCCCTTGAGAAAACCATGCTGACTAAGGTCTTTTTTACCATGTGCCTCCAAGTACCCAGAGACGTCATACTTAACAATCGACTCCAACATCTTCCCAACCACTGAGATCAGACTAACTGGCCTATAGTTTACTTTCTTCTGCCTCTCTCCCTTCTTGAAGAGTGGAGTGATTCTTGAAAGATCATTGTTACATTGCCTGTTCTATTTACTATAAATTATTATAAATGTAACACGCTGTAAGGATTCACTGCTAATGTAATGGCTTCTCTGTAATGTTCCACTGCTAAGTAATGGTTTCTCTGTAGCAGCAATGTTTGGGTTATGACTAGGGATAATGGGGCACGTTAGACAATGAGTGGGATGTTGTTCTTTCTTGTGTGTCTGGGAGTCAGGAATTCGCAGTCTTTTGCCGGGGGGAGATAAGGAAAGAAGACACGAATGCAGAGAGTTGGTAGACCGCCGGACGGGGTGGACTTAGACCGAGGGTCCAAAGGTCAGTGACGATCGGAGGAGGCCGATGGTGGACGAATAGCCTTATCAGTGAGTTCCAACGATGCGTATTAAACTGTTTCATGAGGATGGCCCCTTTTCTTTACTAACCATATAGTCAAATTAAGAATTATAAAGCTCCAGTTGATTAATCGCATATTGTGTACTGTTTGTTATTTCGTTGTACTGATTTGTAACAGGGGACACATCGTGCAGTATCCACCCAAATGAGATTTCTTAAGTTTGGCTGGGCCGGGGGCTATCATCCCCTATATTAGGTTGCTAGCCAAACTGAGAGTTACATAAATTACTATGATTGCACATTTAGACAGAGAGGTAATGTAAAGATTTTTATTCCTCATGTATGTGAAGCATGTAAGAAATAAAGTCAATTCAATTCACGAATAATGCCCCATGATCTCTTCAGCTACCTTTTTCAGAACTCTGGAGTGTACACCATCTGGTCAGGTGACCTATCTACCTTCACACCTTTCAGTTTCCCAATTACCTTCTCTCTAGTTATGGTAAATTCACACACTTCATGCCCATGACACCTGGAACTTCCACAATGCTGCTAGCGTCTCCCACAGAGAAGCCAGATGCAAAATACTTATTCAGTTCATCCACCATTTCATTATCCCATTACAACTTCTCCAGCATCATTTTCCAACATTCTGATATCCACTCTTGCCTCCCATTTACACTTTATGTATCTGAAGAAACCTTTGGTATGCTTTTTAATATTATTGGCTAGCTTACTTTTATCTTCCACCTTCACTTTCTTAATGACTTTTTTAGTTGCTTTCTGTTGGAATTCTTTTTACGTTATATGTTAATGATTTAGATGATGGAATTCATGGCTTTATTGCAAAATTTACAGAAAATACAAAGATACGTTGAGGGGCAGAGTGTTCAGAAGGTAGACAGGCTACAGAAACAGATAGATTAGGAGAATGAGCAAAGATGTGGCAGATAGAATACAGTGTCGGGAAGTGTATGGTCACGCACTTTGGTAGAAATGAAAAGGTTGACTATTTTCTAAATGGAAAGAAAATACAAAAAACCGAGGCACAAAGGGACTTGGGAGCTCTTGTGCAGAATTCCTAAAGGTTAACTTGCAGGACGAACCTGCGATGTGGAAGGCAAATACGATGTTACCATTCATTTCAAGCGGACTAGAATATAAAAGCAAGGATGTAATGTTGAAACTTTATAAAGCAATGGAGAGGCATCACTTGGAGTATTGTGAGGTGTTTTGGGCCCATTGTCTTAAAAAGGATGTGCTGAAATTGGAGAGAGTTCAAAGATGGCTCACGAAAATTATCCACGATTGAATGGCTTGTTATTCAGTGTTTGATGGCTCTGGGTATTCAGAAGAATGAGGGATGACCTCATTGAAACCAATCGAATGGTGAAAGGGCTTAATAGAATGGGTGTTTCTAAGCCCAGAGGACACAGCCTCAGAATAGAGGGGCATCCTTTTAGAACAGAGATGAGGAAGAATTTCTTTAGCCAGAGAGTATCAAATCTGTGGGCATTATTTGCTACAGGCAACTGTGGAGGGCAAGTTTTTATGTATATTTAGTATAGAAATATACTAAATACACCTCACTATAGGAAGGATGTGGAAGCATTGGAAAGGGTACAGAGGAGACTTACCAGGATGGTGCCTGGTTTAGAAGGTATGCATTATGATCAGAGATTAAGGGAGCTAGGGCTTTACTCTTTGGAGAGAAGGAGGATGAGAGGAGACATGATAGAGGTGTACAAGATAATAAGAGGAATAGATAGAGTGGATAGCCAGCGCCTCTTTCCCAGGGCACCACTGCTTAATACAAGAGGACATGGCTTTAAGTTAAGGGGTGGGAAGTTCAAGGGGGATATTAGAGGAAGGTTTTTTACTCAGAGAGTGGTTGGTGCGTGGAATGCACTGCCTGAGTCAGTGGTGGAGGCAGATACACTAGTGAAGTTTAAGAGACTACTAGACAGGTATATGGAGGAATCCAAGGTGGGGGCTTATATGGGAGGCAGGGTTTGAGGGTCGGCACAACATCGTGGGCCGAAGGGCCTGTACTGTGCTGTACTATTCTATGTTCTATGAAACATTGAAATCTATAGGACATTACAGGCCCTTCAGCCCAAAATGTTGTGCCAACCATGTAACCTACTCTAGAAGCTCTTTAGAATTTCCCTACCACATAGCCCTCTATTTTTCTAAGCTCCATGTACCCATCTATGAGTTTTTTAAAAGACCCTATTGTACTCGCCTCTACTACCTTTGCTGGCAGTGTATTCCACGCACCCACCACTCTCTGTGTGAAAAATTTACCTCTGACATCCCCCTTGTACCTACTTCTAAGCACCTTAAAACTGTGACCCTCGTGTTAGCCATTTCAACCCTGGGAAAAAGCCTCTGGCTATCCACACAATCAATGCCTCTCATCATCTTATACACCAATCAGGTCACCTCTCATCCTCCAGCACTCCAAGGAGAAAAGGCCAATCTCACTCAACCTATTCTTATAAGATATGCTCTCCAATCCAGGCAACGTCCTTGCAAATCTCCTCTGCACTCTCTCTATAAGCATCCATATTCTTTCTGTAGTGAGATGACCAGAACTAAACACAGTACTCCAAAGTGGGGTCTAACTAAGGTCTTGCATAACTGTAACATTACCTCACAGCTCTTGAACTCAATCCCATGGTTGATGAAGGCCAACACATCATATGCCTTCTTAACAACACTGCCAACCTGCACAGCAGCTTTGAGAGTCCTATGGACATGGACCCCAAGATCTCACTGATCCTCTACACTGCCAAGAGTCTTACCACTAATATTATATTTAAAGCAGAGGTTGATAGATTCTTGATTGGTTAGGGCATTAAGAGATACAGGGAGAAGGCAGGATATTGGGACTGAGAGGAAAATCGGATCAGCCATGATGAAATGGCGGAGCAAACTCCATGGGCCAAATGGCCTAATTCTGCTCCTGTATCTTATGGTCTTGTATGGAGCTGTGCTCAGACACAGTCAGCTCCTTGATGCCAATTAAAGGTGTCTTTGTCTTTTTTACAACTGCAGGACAAGCTTGGGCATTAAAAACTTGGTGTACTGCAGGTCTACCCCATCAGCAAGCGACTCATTGGTGGAGAAGCTGGACTGCTGCGGACCACGTTGCTACCTGCTTCAGATAGATATCAGAGTCGTTGTACGGTCTAATAGCCAGTGATTGTCTTGAACATTTTTCTTGCGATTTCAAGACCCTGTTGGGACATTGGTAATGTAAATTACTGCCTCAGTTGTAGCGAGCACTAGCGCTCATGCCACAGGCTAGCTGTTGCAGCAGTCCAGGAGGGGATACACCGAGGTAGTGCTAGATTGGGTCTGGCCCCTCCAGTTGGTGCTATATTTCAGTTTTCACTCGGTGAAAATCAAGCTGGATTGCGTGTATGTTTGTCTGTATACCGCTGATGGCTGCTTGTTCCTGCCAATAACACCCATGCACCATCAATTTACAGGACACGTCACTCAGGGAATTGGCTATATTATGTTTTTTGCTGTGTGACTATATGAATACTGATATCATATTTGGGCCTTGTGCTGTAAGCATCTTGGCATGTGTTTTGCACCTTGGCTGTATTCTTGGGTATTCATATATGGTTGAATGAAAATTAAACAAACTTGAACTTGAGATTAGCAGGTATGGTATTGTGAGCATCATTGAAAAGTGACTGAAAGAAAATCGTAGCTGGGAACTTAACATCCAAGGATACATACTGTATCAAAAGGACCGATTCCAGGAATGAAAGGGTTACCGTATGAAGAACGTATGCCAGCTCTTGGGCTGTATTCCTTGGAGTTCAGGAGAATGAGGGGGGATCTCATAGAAACATTCAAAATTTTAAAAGGCCTGAACAGATTAGATATGGCAAAGTTATTTCCCATGGTAGGGGATTCTAGGACAAGACAGCATGACTTCAGGATTGAAGGACGTCCTTTTAGAACTGAGATGCAGAGAAATTACTTTAGTCAGAGGGTGGTAAATCTATGGAATTTGTTGACACCCGCGGCTGTGGAGGCCAAGTCATTGGGTGCATTTAATGCAGAGATAGATAGGTTCTTGATTAGCCAGGGCATCAAAGGGTATGGGGAGAAGGCAGGGGAGTGGGGATGACTGAAAGAATTGGATCAACCATGATTGAATAAAGGGTGTAAAGGGAGTAAAGTAGTAATGTAGAAGGGCTGAAATGTGTGTACTTCAATGCAAGAAGCATCAGGAACAAAGGTGATGAACTGACAGCTTGCATACATACATGGAATTATGATGTAGTGGCCATTACAGAGACTTGGCTGGCACCAGGGCAGGAATAGATTCTCAATATTCCTGGATTTCAGTGCTTTAAAAGGGATAGACGGGGGGCAAAGGGGAGGAGGGATGGCATTACTCGTCAGGGATACTATTACAGCTACAGAAAGGGTGGGTAATGTAGCAGGATCCTCTTTTGAGTCAGTATGGGTGGAAGTCAGGAACAGGAAGGGAGCAGTTACTCTACTGGGGGTATTCTATAGGCCCCCTGGTAGCAGCAGAGATACTGAGGAGCAGATTAGGAGGCAAATTTTGAAAGGTGCAAAAATAACAGAGTTGTTATCATGGGTGACTTTAACTTCCCTAATATTGATTGGCACCTGATTAGGTCCTAGGGTTTGGACGGGGCAGAGTTTGTTAAGTGTGTCCAGGACAGATTCCTGGCACAGTATGTTGACAGGGCGACGAGGGGGAATGCCATACTAAATCTAGTATTAGGTAACGAACCGGGTCAGGTCACAGATGTCTCAGTGGGTGAGTATCTGGGGGACAGTGACCACCGCTCCCTGGCCTTTAGCATTATCATGGAAAAGGATAGAATCAGAGAGGACAGGAACATTTTTAATTGGGGAAGGGCAAAATATGAGGCTTCAGGCTAAAACTTGCGGGTATGAATTGGGATGATGTTTTTGCAGGGAAATGTACTATGGACATGTGGTCGATGTTTAGAGATCTCTTGCAGGATATTAGGGATAGATTTGTCCTGGTGAGGAAGATAAAGAATGGTAGGGTGAAGGAACCACGGATGCAAGTGAGGTGGAAAATCTAGTCAGGTGGAAGAAGGCAGCATATATGAGGTTTACAGAGCAAGGATCAGATGGGTCTATTGAGGAATATGGGGTAGCAAGAAAGCAGCTTAAGAAGGGGCTGAGAAGAGTAGGAAGGGGGCATGAGAAGGCCTTGGTGAGTAGGGTAAAGGAAAACCCCAAGGCATTCTTCAATTATGTGAAGAAAAAAAGGATGACAGGAGTGAAGGTAGGACTGATTAGAGTTAAAGGTGGGAAGATGTGCCTGGAGGCTGTGGAAGTGACCGAGGTCCTCAAAAATAATTCTCTTCGGTACACCAATGTGAGGGAACTTGATGGCTGTGAGGACAATATGAGTGAGGTTGATGTTCTGGACTACATTGATATGAAGGGAGAGGAGGTGTTGGAGTTGTTAAAATACACTAGGACAGATAAGACCCCAGGGCCTGACAGAATATTCCCCAGGCTGCTCCACGAGGCAAGGAAAGAGATTGCTGAGCCTCTGGCTAGGGTCTTTAAGTCCTCGTTGTCTATGGGAATGGTACTGGAGGACTGAAGGGAGGTGAATGTTGTCCCCTTGGTCAAAGAAGGTAGTAGGGATAGTCCGGGTAATTATAGACCAGTGAGCCTTACATCTGTGGTGGGAAAGCTGTTGGAAAAGACTCTTGGAGATAGGATCTCTGGGCATTTAGAGAATCATGGTCTGATCAGACACAGTCAGCTTAGCTTTGTGAAGGGCAGATCGTGTCTAACAAGCCTTATAGAGCTCTTTGAGGAGGTGACCAGGCATATAGATGAGGGTAGTGCAGTGGATGTGATCTATATGGAGTTTAGTAAGGCATTTGACAAGGTTCCACACGGTAGGCTTATTCAAAAAGTCAGAAGGCATGGGATCCAGGGAAGTTTGGCCAGGTGGATTCAGAATTGGCTTGCCTGCAGAAGACAGAGGGTGGTGGTGGAGGGAGTACATTCAGATTGGAGGATTGTGACTAGTGGTATCCCACAAGGATCTGTTCTGGGACCTCAACTTTTTGTGATTTTTATTAACGACCTGGATGTGGGGGTAGAAGGGTGGGTTGGCAAGTTTGCAGACGACACAAAGGTTGGTGGTGTTGTAGATAGTGTAGAGGATTGTCGAAGATTGCAGACAGGCATTGATAGGATGCAGAAGTGGGCTGAGTTAGTGGCAGATGGAATTCAACCCGGAGAAGTGTGAGGTGGTACACTTTGGAAGGACAAACTCCAAGGCAGAGTACAAAGTAAATGGCGGGATACTTGGTAGTGTGGAGGAGCAGAGGGATCTGGGGGTACATGTCCACAGATCCCTTAAAGTTGCGTCACAGGTAGATAAGGTAGTTAAGAAAGCTTATAGGGTGTTAGCTTTCATATGTCGAGGGATAGGGTTTAAGAGTCGCGAGGTAATGATGCAGCTCTATGAAACTCTGGTTAGGCCACACTTGGAGTACTGTGTCCAGTTCTGGTCACCTCACTATAGGAAGGATGTGGAAGCATTGGAAAGGGTACAGAGCAGATTTACCAGGATGCTGCCTGGTTTAGAGAGTATGCATTATGATCAGAGATTAAGGGAGCTAGGGCTTTACTCTTTGGAGAGAAGGAGGATGAGAGGAGACCTATTAGAGGTGTACAAGATAATAAGAGGAATAGATAGAGTGGATAGCCAGCGCCTCTTCCCCAGGGCACTGTTCAATACAAGAGGACATGGCTTTAAGGTAAGGGGTGAGAAGTTCAAGGGAGATATTAGAAGAAGGTTTTTTACTCAGAGAGTGGTTGGCACGTGGAATGCACTGCCTGAGTCAGTGGTGGAGGCAGATTCACTCGTGAAGTTTAAGAGACTACTAGACAGGTATATGGAGGAACTTAAGGTGGGGGCTTATATGGGAGGCAGGGTTTGAGGGTAGGCACAACATTCTGGGCCGAAGGGCCTGTACTGTGCTGTACTATTCTACGTCTATGTTCTATGAATGGCAGAGCAGAGTTGATGGGCCAAATGGCCTACTTCTGCTCCTATATCTTATGGTCTTATGATCTTATGACTGGCAGGTAGGCAGAGGATAAATTCAAAACTTTGGAAAGAGTTTAGATAAGATCAGGAGATACAGAATCCTTGTGGGTAAAGTTAATAAACTGCATGGGTAAAAAGACCCTGATTTGAGTTATATACAGACTTCTGAGCAGTAGTCAGGATGTGGTATATAAATTACAACAGGAAATAAAAAAACACCTGTAAAAAAGGCAACGTTACAATAGTCATGGGGGATTTCAATATGCAGGTAGATTCGGAAAATTGGGTTGGTGCTGGATCCCAATAGAGGGAATTTGTAGAATGCCTATGGAGATGGCCGTCTTCTAGAGCAGCTTGTGGTTAAGATCAGTTGGGAACTGCAATTCTGGACTGGGTGCTGTGTAACGAATCAGATTTGATTAGGGAGCTTAAGGTAAAGGAATCCTTTGGAGGCAAGTGATCATAATACAATAGAATTAACCCTGCAGTTTGAGTGGGAGAAGAGAAAGTCAGATGTATCAGTACTAGAGTAAAGGAAATTACAGAGGTATAAGAGAGGAGCTGTCCATAGTTAGTCCTGACGAAGGGTCTCGGCCTGAAACGTCAACTGTACCTCTTCCTAGAGATGCTGCCTGGCCTGCTGTGTTCACCAGCAACTTTGATGTGTGTTGCTTGAATTTCCAGCATCTGCAGAATTCCTGTTGTTAGCTGTCCATAGTTGATTGGAAGGGGACAAAGCGGGGAACAGTAGTGGCTGGAATTTCTGGGGGAAATCAGAAAGCACAGGATAGATACATTCCAAAGATGAGTAAGTATTCTAAAGGGAGGAAGAGGTAACTGTGGCTGACAAGGCAAGTCAAGGGCAGCAAAAAAGGAAAGGAGAGGACATACAAAATAGCAACAATTTGTGGGAAGCTAGAAGATTGGGAAGCTTTTAAAAACCAACAGAAGGCAACTAAAAAGCTATAAAGAGAGATAAGATGAAATATGAAGTTAAGCTAGCCGATAATATAAAAGAAGCTTTTTCAGATATATAAAGAGTAAAAGAAAGGTAAAAGGAAGGTGAGAGTAGATATCGGACCTTTGGAAAATGACGCTGGAGAGGTAGTTATGGGGGACAAAGAAATGGCAGAGGAACTTAATAAGTATTTTGAATCAATCTTCGCTGTGGGAGACAACTGCAGTATTCCAGAAATTCAAGAGTGTCAGAGGTCAGGAGTGAGTGATGTTGATACTGAGGAGAAGATGCTTGGGAAGCAGAAAACTCTGAAGGTAGATAAGTCACCTGGACCAGTTGGACTAGACCCCATGGTTTTCATTTACCAAAAAACAGTCAGGGCAGCTAAACCCAAACAGGCCAAAGCAGACAAAATATTCAATGTAAGAAAAGAACCAATTTGCCTGGGCAGGGGTCAGGACTGTTCAGACACAAAGTGCCTGGAAACATCAAATACATTATGCAGATACATGGAGATCCATCCTATTGATGATACTACTAGTTGTTAAAAACAGTTTTTAATTAAGTTTAAAGTTGAATTCTCACCTGGCTGCAAAGTTGTGGCAAGAAGGGAATGAATATAGAGTGAAAACTGCGCCCGGATCCACTCATCTCCTCCTTCCCAACCGGTCCCATCGAGAAACACATCATCCCTATTTTCAGTTACATGCTTCACCAGAAAGTCTGCGAAACGCAAGTCTGCTGTGGTGAGGTTTAATACTTTGCGTAATTCTGAATCATGTATTTGTATGGCAGATTCCTCAATCTGTAAAAGCAATACACAAGATAAAAGAACTCCCACAAGCTGCATTCTTTTCATCCTGAAGAAATGGCTTTTACCTTCAGATTTCTTTTCTTTTAAAATCTTTTTATTGTTATATTATACAACAGAAATAACACAACTACATTGAAGTAACAACACTTACAATGTCTATTCAGATTTGATGGAAGTATAGAACATAGAACAGTACAGCACATTACAGGCCCTTTGGCCCACAATGTTGTGGCGACCCTCAAACCCTTCCTCCCATATAACCCCCCACCTTAAATTCCTCCATATACCTGTCTAGTAGTCTCTTAAACTTCACTAGTGTATCTGCCTCCACCACTGACTCAGGCAGTGCATTCCACGCATCAACCACTCTCTGAGTGAAAAACCTTCCTCTAATATCCCCCTTGAACTTCCCATCCCTTACCTTAAAGCCATGTCTTCTTGTATTGAGCAGTGGTGCCCTGGGGAAGAGGCGCTGACTATCCACTCTATCTATTCCTCTTATTATCTTGTACACCTCTATCATATCTCCTCTCATCCTCCTTCTCTCCAAAGAGTAAAGCCCTAGCTCCCTTAATCTCTGATCACAATGCATACTCTCTAAACCAGGCAGCATCCTGGTAAATCTCCTCTGTACACTTTCCAATGCTTCCACATCCTTCCTATAGTGATGCAAGTAATCATGCAAGTAAGCAAGCAGCTGAAGAAGAGAGTGGAAGAATTCGGGTAGAAAAAGTCATTTTTTTCCTTAAACACTGCTCGGGGAGAAGGGTCTGCAGTGCGCAGGCGCGTGACGTAGCACGCCAAGGTTTAAAAAGAGAAAATTTCAATGGTTCTTGTTTCAGTCGAAGCAAGCAGCTGAAGAAGAGAGTGGAAGAATTCGGGGAGAAAAAGTCATTTTTTTTCCCTTAAACACTGCTCGGGGAGAAGGGTCTGCAGTGCGCAGGCGCGTGACGTAGCACGCCAAGGTTTAAAAAGCAGACCACCATATACAGCGGCCATCGTCGGAGTGGACTGAGTCAGATTCGGACGGCTTTGGCTCAACAGGCTTCGGTGAGAACAGGCAGAGGCCAGGGTAGGTTCTGGTAAGTTTTTTATTCAGATTGTCTAGTGTAGAGAAAATGCCGGGCAGGATGTTGCAATGCTCCTCTTGCAGGATGTGGGAAGTCAGGGAGCCCTCCGGTGTCCCTGACAACGACACCTGCAAGAAGTGCATCCAGCTGCAGCTCCTAACAAACCGCGTTAGGGAACTGGAGCAGGAGCTGGATGACCTGCGGATCATTCGGGAGAATGAGGACATTATAGACAGTAGCTACAGGGAGGTAGTTACACCAAAGGAGCAGAGGACAGGAAATTAGGTCACTGTCAGGCGAGAGAAGAGGAAAGGGCAAGCAGAGCAGGGTTCCACTGTGGCCATTCCCCTCAACAACAAGTATACCGCATTGAGATGTGATCGAGACAGAGGAATGAAAGGTGGGGGAGTAGCATTGCTTGTTAGCGAAAATATTAGAGCAGTGCTCAGGCAGGACAGATTAGAGGGCTTGTCTACTGAGTCCTTATGGGTGGAGCTGAGAAACAGGAAAGGTATGGCCACATTAGTGGGATTGTATTACAGACCACCCAATAGTCAACGAGAATTGGAAGAGCAAATCTGCAGAGAGATAGCAGGCAACTGCAGGAAACAAAGTTGTGGTGGTAGGGGATTTTAATTTTCCATATATTGATTGGAACTCCCATACTGTTAGGGGTCTAGATGGTTTAGAGTTTGTAAAATGTGTTCAGGAAAGTTTTCTAAATCAATATACAGAGGGACCAACTAGAGGGGATGCAATATTGGATCTCCTGTTAAGAAACGAGTTAGGACAAGTGACGGAAGTCTGTGTAGGGGAGCACTTTGGTTCCAGTGATCATAACACCATTAGTTTCAACTTGATCATGGACAAGGATAGATCTGGTCCTAGGGTTGAGGTTCTTAACTGGAAGAAGGCCAAATTTGAAGAAATGAGAAAGGATCTAAAAAGCGTGCATTGGGACAGGTTGTTCTCTGGCAAGGATGTGATCGGTAGGTGGGAAGCCTTCAAAGGAGAAATTTTGAAAGTGGAGAATTTGTATGTTCTTGTCAGGATTAAAGGCAAAGTGAATAGGAATAAGGAACCTTGGTTCTCAAGGGATATTGCAACTCTGATAAAGAAGAGGGAGTTGTATGAAATGTATAGGAAACAGGGAGTAAATAAGATGCTTGAGGAGTATAAGAAGTGCAAGAAAATACTTAAGAAAGAAATCAGGAGGGCTAAAAAAGGACATGAGGTTGCCTTGGCAGTCAAGGTGAAGGATAATCCAAAGAGCTATTACAGGTATATTAAGAGCAAAAGGATTGTAAGGGATAAAATTGGTCCTCTTGAAGATCAGAGTGGTCGGCTATGTGCGGAACCAAAGGAAATGGGGGAGATCTTAAATAGGTTTATTGCGTCTGTATTTACTAAGGAAACTGGCATGAAGTCTATGGAATTAAGGGAAACAAGTAGTGAGACCATGGAAACTGTACAGATCGAAAAGGAGGAGGTCCTTGCCAAAGTGGATAAATCCCCGGGACCTGACAGGGTGTTCCCTCGGACCTTGAAGGCGACTAGTGTTGAAATTGCAGGGGCCCTGGCAGAAATATTTAAAATGTCGCTGTCTGCAGGTGAGGTGCCGGAGGATTGGAGAGTGGCTCATGTTGTTCCGTTGTTTAAAAAAGGATCAAAAAGTAATCCAGGAAATTATAGGCCAGTAAGTTTAACGTCGGTAGTAGGTAAGTTATTGGAGGGAGTACTAAGAGACAGGATCTACAAGCATTTGCATAGCCAGGTACTTATTAGGGAGAGTCAACATGGCTTTGTGCGTGGTAGGTCATGTTTGACCAATCTATTGGAGTTTTTCGAGGAGGTTACCAGGGAAGTGGATGAAGGGAAGGCAGTGGATATTGTCTACATGGACTTCAGCAAGGCCTTTGACAAGGTCCCGCATGGGAGGTTAGTTAGGAAAATTCAGTCACTAGGTATACATGGAGAGGTGGTAAATTGGATTAGACGTTGGCTCAATGGAAGAAGCCAAAGAGTGGTAGTAGAGAATTGCTTCTCTGAGTGGAGGCCTGTGACTAGTGGTGTGCCACAGGGATCAGTGCTGATCCCTGTTATTTGTTAACGCATTGTTATTTGTCATCTAGATCAATGATCTGGATGATAATGTGGTAAATTGGATCAGCAAATTTGCTGATGATACAAAGATTGGAGGTGTAGTAGACAGTGAGGAAGGTTTTCAGAGCCTGCAGAGGGACTTGGACCAGCTGGAAAAATGGGCTCAAAAATGGCAGATGGAGTTTAATACAGACAAGTGTGAGGTATTGCACGTTGGAAGGACAAACCAAGGTAGAACATACAGGGTTAATGGTAAGGCACTGAGGAGTGCAGTGGAACAGAGGGATCTGGGAATACAAATACAAAATTCCCTAAAAGTAGCATCACAGGTAGATAGGGTTGTAAAGAGAGCTTTTGGTACATTGGCCTTTATTAATCAAAGTATTGAGTATAAGAGCTGGAATGTTATGATGAGGTTGTATAAGGCATTGGTGAGGCCAAATCTGGAGTATTGTGTTCAGTTTTGGTCACCAAATTACAGGAATGATATTAATAAGGTTAAATGAGTGCAGAGAAGGTTTACAAGGATGTTGCCAGGACTTGAGAAACTCAGTTACAGAGAAAGGTTGAATAGGTTAGGACTTTATTCCCTGGAGCGTAGAAGAATGAGGGGAGATTTGATAGAGGTATATAAAATTATGATGGGTATAGATAGAGTGAATGCAAGCAGGCTTTTTCCACTGAGGCAAGGGGAGAAAAAAACCAGGGGACATGGGTTAAGGGTGACGGGGGAAAAGTTTAAAGCGAACATTGGGGGGTGCTTCTTCACACAGAGAGTGGTGGGAGTATGGAATGAGCTGCCAGACGAGGTGGTAAATGCGGGTTCTTTTTTAACATTTAAGAATAAATTGGACAGATACATGGATGGGAGGTGTATGGAAGGATATGGTCCGTGTGCAGGTCAGTGGGACTAGGCAGAAAATGGTTTGGCACAGCCAAGAAGGGCCAAAAGGCCTGTTTCTGTGCTGTAGTTTCTATGGTTTCTAATGTTCTCAAGTTCTGTACAGACTTGACAATATTTCAAACTTTTATTCAATATTTTCTTGAAAAAATTCCACATAATTTAAGATGGATTTTAAAAACCAATTTATGTCAGCTTAAAACACCTCAGCTCCACTCAGTTATTGGTAGATTGTTGGTTTCTGCATGTTAGCCAAGCTAATTAAATTGCAATTGAAATAGCATACAGATATCATCCAAAAATTGGAAAATTGTAGATGATCTCAATTATTTAAATATGTAAGGCCTTTTCTCCTGGTCAGGTGAACAAATGCAATCAAACTGTAGCGAGTAAAGGTACAGTCTGCAAATATTTATTGACTTACTGCGGAATAGACCCTTCCAGCCCTTTGAGCTGTGCCGCCCATTCCTCCTATTTACTCCTACCCTAATCACAGGAGAATTTACAATGACCAATTAACCTACCAACCAGTATGTCCTTGGACTAACATAGAACATAGAATAGTACAGTACAGGCCCTTCAGCCCACAATGTTGTGTCGACCCTCAAACCCTGCCTCCCATATAAGCCCCCACCTTAAACTCCTCCATATATCTGTCTAGTAGTCTCTTAAACTTCACTAGTGTATCTGTCTCCACCACTGACTCAGGCAGTGCATTCCACGCACAACCACTCTCTGAGTAAAAAACCTTCCTCTAATATCCCCCTTGAACTTCCCACTCCTTACCTCAAAGCCATGTCCTCTTGTATTGAGCAGTGGTGCCCTGGGGAAGAAGCGCTGGCTATCCACTCTATCTATTCCTCTTATTATCTTGTACACTTCTATCATGTCTCCTCTCATCCTCCTTCTGTCCAAAGAGTAAAGCTCGAGCTCCCTTAATCTCTGATCATAATGCATGCTTTCTAAACCAGGCAGCATCCTGGTAAATCTCCTCTGTACCCTTTCCAATGCTTCCACATCCTTCCTATAGTGAGGTGACCAGAACTGGACACAGTACTCCAAGTGTGGCCTAACCAGAGTTTTATAGAGCTGCATCATTACATCGCGACTCTTAAACTCTATCCCTCAACTTATGAAAGCTAACACCCCATAAGCTTTCTTAACTACCCTATCTACCTGTGAGGCAACTTTCAGGGATCTGTGGACATGTACCCCGAGATCCCTCTACTCCTCCACACTACCAAGTATCCTGCCATTTACTTTGTACTCTGCCTTGGAGTTTGTCCTTCCAAAGTGTACCACCTCACACTTCTCCAGGTTGAGCTCCATCTGCCACTTCTCAGCTCACTTCTGCATCCTATCGATGTCTCTCTGCAATCTTTGACAATCCTCTACACTATCTACAACACCACCAACCTTTGTGTCGTCCGCAAACTTGCCAACCCACCCTTCTACCCCCACATCCAGGTCGTTAATAAAAATCACGAAAAGTAGAGGTCCCAGAACAGATCCTTGTGGGGACACCACTAGTCACAATCCTCCAATCTGAATGTACTCCCTCCACCACCACCCTGTGGGAGGAAACTGGAGCATCCGGAGGAAACCCACACAGTCACAGGGAGAATGTACCTAATCCTAATCCTTACAGGCAGTGGCGGGAACTGAAGCCGGGTCGCTGGTACAGTACTTTCAAACCTTTCAGTTTCCCAAGAATCTTCTCTCCAGTACTGGTAACCTCACACACTTTATGACCCTATGCTGCTAGCGTCTTCCACCATGAAGATTATTCACAAAATACTTATTTACTTTATCTGCCTTTCATTGTCCCCCATTACTACTTTTCCAGCATCATTTTCCAGCAGTCGGGTATTCACTCTTGCATCTCTTTTACACTTTATGAATGGCTAATACCAGGGGACATCATTTTAAAGTGACTGGAGGAAGGTATGGGGGAGGGGATGCCAGAGACATGTTCTTTACACAAAGCGTGGCAGGTGCTGTTATGTTTTGTTACTCCAGGACATAAAATTAACTGGAAGAAAAATATAGGGAGACTGAGACAAAAGTGTATTCTTCGTTTTTACTTTTAGCAAGATGCGCACTTATGACATGGTGATGTAATAATATATGCAATAATGTATAACCTGTAATAAATTATGTAAACAAGGAATGCTTAATCAAACAATATATTTACAACATTACTCAAGTCTTAATGAAATATTAAATAAAAGAACATGTGTGTGGAACACCCTGACAGGGATGGTGGTACAGGCAGATACATTAGAGAAATTCAAGAGACTCTTAGATAGACACATGAAAGAAAAAAGGAAAGCTATATCTGAGGGAAGAGTTAGATTGATCTTAGAGTAGGTTAAAAGGTCAGCACCTTGTGTGTCAAAGGGCCTTTACTGTGCTGTAGTGGTCTATGTTTTTCATTGCCCTTAATAAGCTGATAGTCAGCCATTTTCTTAAACCACTGCAATTGCAGTGGTGAAAATAGGTACAAGCACATAGCTGCTCAGTATGGAACTCCAATCTTTTGACAAGTGACCATAAAATAACAGTGATATATTCTGAAATCAAGATGGTTATGTCTTCAAAACAGAGAAACTGGGATTTGGTGTTTACTTGCAGATGCTGAAGATCACACAGACTACAGCTTTGGGATGTATTGCTGAAATCCCCTGCCTTCTCACCACATCCTTTAATGTCCAGACAAATCAAGACTCTATTGACCTCTGCCTTAAATCTACCCAAAGACTTGGCCTCCACAGCTTCCCATAGCAACGAATTCCACTGATTTACCTCTCTCTGGCTACAGAAATTACTCCTCATCTCCATTCTAAATGGATGTCCCTTATTCAGAGGCTGCGTCCACTAGTCTAAGACTACCCGAAAATAGGAAACATCCACTCTATCGAAGCATTTCAACATTCCATAGGTTTCAAAGAGATTACCCCTCATTCTTCTGAATTCCAGTGAGTCTATCCCAGAGCCACCAAGCTCTCCACATATGATAAGCATTTCAATCCTGGAATCATTTTTGTGAAACTCCTTTGAACCCTCTCCAAGATTAGCATCTTCTTTCTCAGATAATGGACCCAAAGCTGCTCACAGTTCAAAGTGCAGCCTAATCAATTGACTTATAAATCCTCAACATTACACCCTTGAAATATTATAGTTCTCTTGAAATGAATGCTAATGAATGCTTGAAATATGCTTTCATCACCACACACTCAACTTGCAAATTAACCTTTATGAAATCCTGCATGAGGATTCCCAAGTCCCTTTGCACCTCAACACTTTGAAATTTCTCTCCACTTAGAAAATAGTCTATACTTTTATTTCTTCCACCGAACTGCATTCCGACAGCCCAATATGCAGCAGGAGCAGGCCACGATGACAGATTTCTTGCAGATCAGCAACGTTTGTTTGTCGAGGTGACTATCGTTGGAGTAACCATATAACCATATAACAATTACAGCACGGAAACAGGCCACCTCGGCCCTTCTAGTCCGTGCCGAACGCTTACTCTCACCTAGTCCCATCTACCTGCACTCAGCCCATAACCCTCCATTCCCTTCCTGTCCATATACCTATCCAATTTTTTAAAAAAATGACAAAATCGAACCTGCCTCTACCACTTCTACTGGAAGCTCGTTCCACACAGCTACCACTCTCTGAGTAAAGAAGTTTCCCCTCGTGTTACCCCTAAACTTTTGCCCCTTAATTCTCAACTCATGTCCTCTTGTTTGAATCTCCCCCACTCTCAATGGAAAAAGCCTATCCACGTCAACTCTATCCATCTCCCTCATAATTTTAAATACCTCTATCAAGTCCCCCCTCAACCTTCTACGCTCCAAAGAATAAAGACCCAACTTGTTCAACCTTTCTCTGTAACTTAGGTGCTGAAACCCAGGTAACAGTCTGGTAAATCTCCGCTTTTCTCTCTCTATTTTGTTGACATCTTTCCTATAATTCGGTGACCAGAACTGTACACAATACTCCAAATTTGGCCCTACCAATGCCTTGAACAATTTTAACATTACATCCCAACTCCTATACTCAATGCCTGATTTATAAAGGCCAGCATACCAACAGCTTTCTTCACCACCCTGTCCACATGAGATTCCAACTTCAGGGAACTATGCACCATTATTCCTAGATCCCTCTATGCTACTGCATTCTTCAATGCCCTGCCATTTACCATGTATATCCTATTTTGATTAGTCCTACCAAAATGTAGCATCTCACACTTATCAGCATTAAACTCCATTTGCCATCTTTCAGCCCACTCTTCTAACTGGCCTAAATCTCTCTGCAAGCTTTGAAAACCTCCTTCATTATCCACAACGCTACTTATCTTAGTATCATCTGCATACTTACTAATGCAATTTACCACCCCTTCCTCCAGATCATTAATGTATATGACAAACAACATTGGACCCAGTACAGATCCCTGAGGCACACTACTAGTCACCAACCTCCAATCTGACAAACAGTTATCCACCAGTACTCTCTGGCACCTCCCATCCAGCCACCGTTGAATCCATTTTACTACTTCAATATTAATACCTAACGATTGAACCTTCCTAATTAACCTTCCGTGTGGAACCTTGTCAAAGGCCTTACTGAAGCCCATATCGACAACATCCACCGCTTTACCCTCGTCAATTTTCCTAGTAACCTCTTCAAAAAATTCAATAAGATTTGTCAAACATGACCTTCCATGCACAAATCTATGTTGACTGTTCCTAATCAGACCCTGTCTATCCAGATAATTATAGAAACATAGAAACATAGAAAATAGGTGCAGGAGTAGGCCATTCGGCCCTTCGAGCCTGCACCGCCATTTATTATGATCATGGCTGATCATCCAACTCAGAACACCGCCCCAGCCTTCCCTCCATACCTCCTGACCCCCGTAGCCACAAGGGACATATCTAACTCCCTCTTAAATATAGCCAATGAACTGGTCTCAACTGTTTCCTGTGGCAGAGAATTCCACAGATTCACCACTCTCTGTGTGAAGAAGTTTTTCCTAATCTCGGTCCTAAAAGGCTTCCCCTCTATCCTCAAACTGTGACCCCTCATTCTGGACTTCCCCAACATCGGGAACAATCTTCCTGCATCTAGCCTGTCCAATCCCCTTAGGATCTTATACGTTTCAATCAGATCCCCCCTCAATCTTCTAAATTCCAACGAGTACAAGCCCAGTTCATCCAGTCTTTCTTCATATGAAAGTCCTGCCATCCCAGGAATCAATCTGGTGAACCTTCTCTGTACTCCCTCTATGGCAAGGATGTCTTTCCTCAGATTAGGGGACCAAGACTGCACACAATACTCCAGGTGTGGTCTCACCAAGGCCTTGTACAACTGCAGTAGTACCTCCCTGCTCCTGTACTCAAATCCTCTCGCTATAAATGCCAGCATACCATTCGCCTTTTTCACTGCCTGCTGTACCTGCATGCCCACTTTCAATGACTGGTGTATAATGACACCCAGGTCACGTTGCACCTCCCCTTTTCCTAATCGGATTATATATACCATCTCTAAGAATACTTTCCATTAATTTACCCACCACTGACATCAAACTTACAGGCCGATAATTGCTAGGTTTACTCTTAGAACCCTTTTTAAATAATGGAACAACATGAGCAGTACGCCAATCCTCTGGCACCATCCCTGTTTCTAATGACATCTGAAATATTTTTGTCAGAGCCCCTGCTATTTCAACACTAACTTCTCTCAAGGTCCGAGGGAATATCTTGTCAGGACCTGGAGACTTATCCACTTTTATATTCCTTAAAAGCGCCAGTACTTCCTCTTCTTTAATCATCATAGTTTCCATAACTACCCTACTTGTATCCCTTACCTTACACAATTCAATATCCTTCTCCTTAGTGAATACCGAAGAAAAGAAATTGTTTAAAATCTCCCCCATCTCTTTTGGTTCCGCACATAGCTGTCCACTCTGATTCTCTAAGGGACCAATTTTATCTCTCACTATCCTTTTGCTATTGATATAATTGTAGAAAGCCTTTGGATTTATTTTCACCTTACTTGCCAAAGCAACCTCATATCTCCTTTTAGCTTTTCTAATTTCTTTCTTAAGATTCTTTTTACATTCTTGATATTCCTCGAATACCTCATTTACTCCAAGCTGCCAATATTTATTGTAGATATCTCTCTTTTTCTGAACCAAGTTTCCAATGTCCCTTGAAAACCTTGGTTCTTTCAAACTTTTAACCTTTCCTTTCAACCTAACAGGAACATAAAGATTCTGTACCCTCAGAATTTCACCTTTAAATGACCTCCATTTTTCTATTACATCCCTCCCATAAAACAAATTGTCCCAATCCACTCCTTCTAAATCCTTTCGCATCTCCTCAAAGTTAGCCTTTCTCCAATCAAAAATCTCAACCGTGGGTCCAGTCCTATCCTTCTCCATAATTATATTGAAACTAATGGCATTGTGATCACTGGACCTGAAGTGCCCCCCAACACATACCTCCGTCACCTGACCTATCTCATTCTCTAACAGGAGATCCAACACTGCCCCTTCTCTAGTTGGTACCTCTATGTATTGCTGCAAAAAACTATCCTGCACACATTTTGCAAACTCCAAACCATCCAGCCCTTTCACAGAATGGGATTTCCAGTCTATGCGTGGAAAATTAAAACCTCCCACAATCACAACCTTGTGCCTGCTACAAGTATCTGCTATCTCCTTACAAATTTGCTCCTCCAATTCTCGCTCCCCTTCAGGTGGTCTATAATACACCCCTATAAGCGTTACTACACCTTTCCCATTCCTCAATTCCACCCAAATAGCCTCCCTAGACGAGCCCTCTAATCTATCCTGCTAAAGCACCGCTGTAATATTTTCTCTGACAAGCAATGCAACACCTCCCCCTCTTGCCCCTCCAATTCTATTTCACCTGAAGCAATGAAATCCAGGAATATTTAGTTGCCAATCACATCCCTCCTGCAACCATGTTTCACTAATAGCTACACTCACAACCACTGGAGGAACTCAGCAGGTCGGGCAGCATCTGTGGAAAAGATCGCTTGACATTTCGGGCCGGAACCCTTCGTCAGGACTGTAGGGGGAAGGGGCAGAGGCCCTATAAAGAAGGTGGGGGGAGGGTGGGAAGGAGAAGGCTGGTAGATTCCAGGTGAAAAACCAGTAAGGGGAAAGATAAAGGGGTGGGAGAAGGGAGGCAGGGAGGTGACAGGCAGGAAAGGTGAAGAAAGAATAGGGGAAAACACAATGGGTAGTAGAAGGAGGCGGAACCAAGAGGGAGGTGGTAGGCAGCTGGGGGAGGGAGCAGAGTGACATAGGGATGGGGGAGGGAATTACCGGAAGTTGGAGAAGCCTATCACCTCCCTGCCTCCCTTCCCTCCCTCAAACAGGAGTACCTATTGTCAAGGGGCACAGCCACCGGGGTACTCTCTATTACCTGACTCTTTCCCTTCCCCCTCCTAACCGTGACCCACTTGTCTGCCTCCCGTGGCCCCGGAGTGACCACCTGCCTGTAACTCCTCTCTATCAACTCCTCACTCTCCCTGACCAGATGAAGGTCATCGAGCTGCAGCTCCAGTTCCCTAACGCGATCCCTTAGGAGTTGCATCTTGGCGCACCTGGTGCAGATGTGGACGTCCGGGAGGCTTGGAGACTCCAGGGCCTCCCACATCCGGCACCGAGAACAACAAACTGCCCTCACAATCATACTGCCCCTCTCCTCAAATAACAACAAAAAATGAATACCAAACCTTCCTTGCCTCGCCCGTTTCCGCCTAAGCCTGTTGAGCCGAAGCCCTTAAGCCTTCACTCTGCTCCCGGCTCACTCCGCCGCCCGCAAACTACGCTGCCCACTGTATGAGGCTCTGTTCCTTTTAAATCTTCCGCGCTTCACTGCCCAACGTCACACGCCTGCGCAGTCCCGCCTCTCTGAACGCCGATGGAAAAAAACCCGAAAAATTCAAAAATCTCTTCCTCCGCACTCCCGCTCCGATTCTCATACTTCCTTCTTGTATGTACAATAGGATAGTGAATATAACATAGAAATACAGTTGTATTAACATGAATTAATCAGTCTGATGGCCTGGTGGAAGAAGCTGCCTCAGAGCCAACGACATAGGCAGGAAACAGGAGGAAGTCCTGAAAGTAGACTGCAGGGAGTTAGGAAAGAAGTTGAGAAGCAGGACCACAAAGGTAGTCATCTCAGAATTACTGCCTCTGCCACGTGACAGTGAGTTTAATAGAGTGAGGTGGAGGATAAATGCATGGCTGAGGGATTGGAGCAGGGGAGAGGGATTCAGATTTCTGAATCATCAGGACCTCTCTTGGGGCAGGTGTGACCTGTACAAAAAGGACAGGTTGCACTTGAATCCCAGGGGACCAATATCCTGGCGGGGAGGTTTGCTAAGGCTACTGGGAAGAGTTTAAACTAGGATTGCTGGGTGGGTGGGAACCAAACTGAAGAGACAAGAGGAAGAGGTGGTTGGCTCACAAAAGCTTGGAGACGGTGTGAGAGAGAGGATAGGCAGGTGATAGAGAAGGGACGCACTCAAACCGATGGAGTATTAGGAACAAAGCAGATGAGCTTACAGCGTGGATCATTACTTGGAGCTCGCTCGGATGTTGTGGCCATTACAGAGACTTGGATGGCTCAGGGGCAGGAATGGTTACTTCGAATGCCAGGCTTTAGATGTTTCAGAAAGGACAGGGAGGGAAGCAAAAGGAGGTGGGAGTGTGGCACTGTTGATCAGAGATAGGGTCATGGCTGCAGAAGAGGAGGAAGACATGAAGGGATTGTCTACGGAGTCCCTGTGGGTGGACGTTAGGAACAGGAAGGGGTCAATAACTTCACTGGGTGCTTTTTATAGACCACCCAAAAGTAACAGGGACATCGAGGAGCAGATAGGGAGATACAGTCTGGAAAGGTGTAATAATAACAGGGTTGTCGAGATAGGAGATTTTAATTTGGATTTGGTATTGGGAAATGAACCTGGTCAGGTGTTAGATCTCTCAGTGGGAGAGCATTTTGGAGATAGTGATCACAATTCTATCTCCTTTACCATAGCATTGGAGAGGAATAGGAACAGACAAGTTAGGAAAGTGGAGTAAGGGGAAATATGAAGCTATCAGGCAGGAACTTGGAAGTATAAATTGGGAACAGATGTTCTCAGGGAAATGTACGGAAGAAATGTGGCAAATGTTCAGGGGATATTTGCGTGGAGTTCTGCATGGGTATATTCCAATGAGACAGGGAAAGGACGATAGGGCACAGGAACCGTGGTGTACAAAGGCTGTTGTAAATTGAGTCAAAAAGAAAAGAAAAGCTTACGAAAGGTTCAAAAAACTACATAATGATAGAGATCTAGAAGATTATAAACTGGCAGGAAGGAGCTTAAGAAAGAAATTAGGAGAGCCAGAAGGGGCCTTGGCGGATAGGATTAAGGAAAACCCCAAGGCATTCTACAAGTATGTGAAGAGCAAGAGGATAAGATGTGAGAGAATAGGACCAATCAAATGTGACTGTGGAAAAGTGTGTATGAAACTGGAGAGATAGCAGAGGTACTTAATGAGTACTTTGCTTCGGTATTCACTACAGAAAAGGATCTTGGCGTTTGTAGGGATGACTGACAGTGGACTGAAGAGCTTGAGCATGTAGATATTAATAAAGAGGATGTGCAGGAGCTTTTGGAACGCATCAAGTGGGATAAGTCACCGGGACCGGATGAGATGTACCCCGGGCTACTGTGGGAGGCGAGGGAGGAGACTGCTGAATCTCTGGTGATGATCTTTGCATCATCAATGGGGATGGGAGAGGTTCCGGAGGATTGGCGGATGTTGTTCCATTATTCAAGAAAGAGAGTAGAGATAGCCCAGGAAATTATAGACCAGTGAGTCTTACTTAAGTGGTTAGTAAGTTGATCCTGAGAGGCAGGATTTATGAACATTTGGAGAAGCATAATATGATTAGGAATAGTCAGCATGGCTTTGTGAAAGGCAGGTCGTGCCTTACGAGCCTGATTGAATTTTTTGAGGATGTGACTAAACACACTGATGAAGGTAGAGCATTAGATGACATTGCTTTGTGGATCCAGAACTGGCTTGCCCACAGAAGGCAAAGAGTGGTTGTAGACAGGTCATATTTTGCATTGAGGTCAGTCACCATCCCTCCACTTCCTCATCCAGGTTATTTATAAAAATCACAAAGGTTGGGGGTGTTGCGGGTAGTGTGGGGGGCTGTTAGAGATCACAGCAGGACATTGATAGGATGCAAAACTGGACTGAGAAGTGGCAGATGGAGTTCAACCCAGATAAGTGTGAAGTGGTTCATTTTGGTAGGTCAAATATGATGGCAGAATATAGTATTAATGGTAAGACTCTTGGCAGTGTGGAGGATCAGAGGGATCTTGGGGTCCGAGTCCATAGGACACTCAAAGCTGCTGCACAGGTTGACTCTGTGGTTAAGAAAGCATATGGTGCATTGGCCTTCATCAATCGTGGGACTGAGTTTAGGAGCCGAGAGGTAATGTTGCAGTTATATAGGACCCTGGTCAGACCCCACTTGGAATACTGTGCTCAATTCTGGTCGCCTCACTGTAGGAAGGCTGTGGAAACCATAGAAAGGGTGCAGAGGAGATTTACAAGGATGTTGCCTGGATTGGGGAGCATGCCATATGAGAATAGGTTGATGAAGGACCTATTCTCATCCTCCTTTTTTCCTTGGGGTGATGGAGGATGAGAGGTGACCTGATAGAGGTGTATAAGATGATGAGAGGCCTTGATCGTGTGGATAGTCAAAGGCTAGCAGGAGAGGGCACAGTTTTAAGGTACTTGGAAGTAGGTACAGAGGAGATGTCAGGGGTAAGTATTTCATGCAGAGAGTGGTGAGTGAATGGAATGGGCTGCCGGTAACGCTGATGGAGGCCGATATGATAGGGTCTTTTAGGAGACTCCTGGATAGGTACATATAGCTTAGAAAAATAGAGGGCTATGGGTAATCCTAGGTAATTTCCAAGGTAAGGACATGTTCAGCACAGCTTTGTGGGCCAAAGGGCCTGTATCGTGCTGTAGGTTTTCTATGTTTTCTATGTATGTTTCTGTCTCCTGCCTGTCCTTTCTATCATCTCTGTTGATTTATTGAGGTCAATGGCAGATGCAATCTCAATGGTTCTCTACCAGGCTTTAGATCACTTGGAACACACAAACACCTATGTCAGGATGCTGTTCATCGAATATACTCAGCATTTAATACCATCATTCCCACAATCCTGATTGAGAAGTTGCAGAACATGGGCCTCTGTACCTCCCTGTGCAATTGGATCCTCGACTTCCTAACTGGAAGACCACAATCTGTGCGGATTGGTGATAACATCTCCTCCTCGCTGATGATCAACACTGGTGTACCTCAGGGGTGTGTGCTTAGCCCACTGTTCTACTCGGTCTGTACCCATGACAGTGTAGATAGGCATAGCTCAAATACCATCTATAAAGTTGCTGATGATACAACCATTGTTGGTAGAATCTCAGATGGTGATGAGAGGAAGTACAGGAATGAAATACGCCAACTAGTAGAGAGGTGTCGCAGGAACAACCTGGCACAATGTCAGTAAGACGAAAAAGCAGATTATGGACTTCAGGAAGGATAAGACGAAGGAAGACATACCAATCCTCATAGAGGGATCACAAGTGGAGAGACTGAGCAGTTTCAAGATCTCCGAGGATCTAACCTGGTCCCAACATGTCGATATAGTTATAAAGAAGGCAAGACATCGGCTGTACTTCATTAGGAATTTGAAGAAATTTGGTGTGTCAACAAATACACCCAAAAACTTCTATAGATGAACCGTAGAGAGCATTCTGACAGGCTGCATCACTGTCTGGTATGGGGGGAGCTGCTGCACAGGACCGAGAGAAGCTGCAGAGGGTTGTAAATCGAGTCAGCGCCATCTTGAATACTAGCCTACAAAGGACATGTTCAGGGAGTGGTGTCTCAGAAAGGCAGCATCCATTATTAAGTACCTCCAGCACCCAAGGCATGCTCTTTTCTCACTGTTACCATCAGGCAGGGGGTACAGAAGCCTAATATACAGTATTTCTGTTTTTAGCACTTTTTAAAATCTATTCGATATACATATACTGTAATTGATTTACTTATTTTTTATTATTTGTATTTTATTTATTATTATTATTTGTTTTTCTCTTCTCTGTTATGTATTGCATTGAACTGCTGCTGCTAAGTTAACAAACTTCACGTCACATGCCGGTGACAATAAACCTGATTCTGATTCACTAGTCACTGTCGGCCAAACAGAAAAAGTTCCCTTTATTCCCACTCTTTGCCTCCTGTCAATCTGCCAATGCTCTAATACCATGGATTTTTAACTTGTTCAGCAGCCTCAGGCGTGGCACCTTGTCAAAGATTTTGTGCAAATCCAGGTACACATCATCCACCGAAATTCAAAAGGATGTGATGCTGGGGCTTTACAAGGCAGCAGTTGGACTGTACTTTTGAGCAGTTTTGAGCCCTTATCGAAGAAAATATGTGCTGACGTTGAAGAGGATCCGGAGGAAGTTCACAAAAATAATCCCAGGAATTAAAGTTGATGGCTTTGATGCTTGATGGCTTTGGGCCTGTAGTAGTAGGCAGAAGTTGATCCCACGGAATCATGGGTTTGTGCCTCTGGTGGACTATGCCCTCTCCAGGGCACAAGCCTGGGCAGGAAGGTTTGAAGAACCGGCTGTTGCCCATGCAACGGGTTCCCCCTCTCCACATCACTGATGTAGTCCAAGGGAAGGACAAGCATCAATACAGTTTGGTACCAGTGTCGTCACTGAGGTTGCCAAAGTGAAGTTGTAAACAACATCAAACTGCCTTAGGGACCCCGGCTCCGGATTTCTTCTTTAGGGTTTACTCCCGAAGCCTTTCCCATGGGTGGGTATGGCTGCAAGGCAGAGGAAGTGTAAAATCAGAGTTTTCCTTCTCCTAGGCGGGCTGCCGTCCAAGGCTGACGAGCTCCACTTGTCCGAAGCAGCCGGTTTTAAGGTGCCAGAGGTCCGCGTTTGCCCTTTCTCTTGTCAGTAGAAACAGTTCCTCCGGGCCTAGTCGCTGAGCCACACGTAAAGGCCAAGGGTTGGACTTGCTTGTTAGAGATGCACGCCATTTGGAGCCCTTAATAGGTAGTGGGAGCTTATCCCCACTACCACCCCCAAGCTATGACAACCTTAGGGCCTGTATGCACTGGAATTTAGAAGAATGATGGAGAATCTCATTGAAACTGATTGAATATTGAAAGGTCTGAATTGAGTGGATGTGAAGGGGATGTGATTTGAGCCTCTGGCTAGGATCTTTATGTCCTCGCTGTCCACGGGAATGCTATCAAAGGATTGGAGGGAGGCGAATGTTGTCCCCTTGTTCAAAAAAGGTAGTAGGGATAGTCCGGGTAATTATAGACCAGTGAGCCTTACGTCTGTGGTGGGAAAGCTGTTGGAAAAGATTCTTAGAGATAGGATCTATGGGCATTTAGAGAATCATGGTCTGATCAGACACAGTCAGCATGGCTTTGTGAAGGGCAGATCGTGTCTAACAAGCCTGATAGAGTTCTTTGAGGAGGTGACCAGGCATATAGATGAGGGTAGTGCAGTGGACGTGATCTATATAGATTTTAGTAAGGCATCTGACAAGGTTCCACACGGTAGGCTTATTCAGAAAGTCAGAAGGCATGGGATCCAGGGAAGTTTGGCCACGTGGATTCAGAATTGGCTTGCCTGCAGAAGGCAGAGGGTCATGGTGGAGGGACTACATTCAGATTGGAGGATTGTGACTAGTGGTGTCCCACAAGGATCTGTTCTGGGACCTCTACTTTTCGTGATTTTTATTAACGACCTGGATGTGGGGGTAGAAGGATGGTTTGGCAAATTTGCAGATGACATAAAGGTTGGTGGTGGTGTAGATAGTGTAGAGGATTGTCGAAGATTGCAGAGAGACATTCATAGGATGCAGAAATGGGCTGAGAAGTGGCAGATGGAGTTCAACCTGGAGAAGTGTGAGGTGGTACACTTTGGAAGGACAAACTCCAAGGCTGAGTACAAAGTAAATGGCAGGATACTTGGTAGAGTGGAGGAGTAGAGGGATCTGGGGGTACATGTCCACAGATCCCTGAAAGTCGCCTCACAGGTGGATAGGGTAGTTAAGAAAGCTTATGGGGTGTTAGCTTTCATAAGTTGAGGGATAAAGTTTAAGAGTCGCGATGTAATGATGCAGCTCTATAAAACTCTGGTTAGGCCACACTTGGAGTACTGTGTCCAGTTCTGGTCACCTCACTATAGGAAGGATGTGGAAGCATTGGAAAGGGTACAGAGGAGATTTACCAGGATGCTGCCTGGTTTAGGGAGTATGCATTATGATCAGAGGTTAAGGGATCTAGGGCTTTACTCTTTGGAGAGGAGGAGGATGAGAGGAGACATGATAGAGGTGTACAAGATAATAAGAGGAATAGATAGAGTGGATAGCCAGTGCCTCTCCCCCAGGGCACCACTGCTCAATACAAGAGGACATGGCTTTAAGGTAAGGGGTGGGAAGTTCAAGGGAGATATTAGAGTAAGGTTTTTTACTCAGAGAGTGGTTGGTGCGTGGAATGCACTGCCTGAGTCACTGGTGGAGGCAGATACACTAGCGAAGTTTAAGAGACTACTAGACAGGTATATGGAGGAATTTAAGGTGGGGGCTTATATGGGAGGCAGGGTTTGAGGGTCGGCACAATATTGTGGGCCGAAGGGCCTGTACTGTGCTGTACTTTTCTATGTTCTATGTTTCCTATAATGGAGGAGTCTTGGACTAGAGAACACAGCTTCAGAATTGAAGGAAGTCCATTTAGAACTGAGATGAGGAAAAAAATTCTTATTGCACAGTTAAGAGCAGTGGGAATGCCAGGACGGATAGTGGAAAGCCCTTCTTGTAGGATGTGGAAAGGCAGGGAGACTTCCAGAGTCCCTGATGACTACACCTGCGAGAAGTATATCCAGCTGTAGTTTCTTTCAGAGGGTATTAAGGAATAGGAGCTGGAGCTGTATAAACTCCGGGTGACTTTGGAGGCTTATCAAGTCATTGGGGATATCTAAAGTGGAGGTTTATAGGTTCTTGATCAGTCAGAGTGTCAAAGATTATGGGGAGAAGGCAGAAGAATTGGTTGAGAGGAATAATTGATCAGCCATGATAGAATGGTGGAGTAGACTTGATGGGACAGTTGGCCTAATTCTGCTCTTTTGCCTTATGATCTACAAGGCAGCCAGTTACAAAAATAAAAGGGAATTCAGAAGCTTGTTCACTGGAGTAGAGAGAACTTGGAATTTGTGACTACCACAGGAAGTAGTTGAAGTGGATTATAGAGAAGCCATTATGAGAGAATAGAAATTTACAGTGATATTGATACTGTTGTATATCAAATGAATTAAATGTTATGGATTATCCAGAGAATTTCAGGATGACTCTTCTGCATGTCAGGGCAGGATAGAGAAGCTGAATGGCTTTCTGCTGCCCCTGTTACATTCTTATATTCCATGTCATTCCAAAAATTAATTTTATCATTATAGAGAGATTCTTTATTTGTATACAATTAAGAAGACAAAAAATGTATAGCTCTTCATCATTCTTAGCTTATCCAATTCATAAACAGTACAGGTACACGTTGTAAGAGCAAAATACAATTAACTTATAGAAACACTGTGGCAAATATAACTGATTAATTTGAGTTCAGAATACATAAGTCGTGGTGTTCTGTTAGCAAGTTAATGGTGTATCAAAGTTATCTTATTTCCCTTCATTTTTCAGTATAACCAGTTCTGCATATGAATATATCAGAATTTTTTAATACTTCTAATGCACTGTTAGACTCCATACATTTCTTGCAGCAAACCATTTGCAGCATGACACTTACATCAATAACCGCATCAGTCAAGTGTTTCTGCTGTCGGAAAAGGATATTTGTTGCCCCAGCAACAAATCCACGCACGGAGACATCAGAGAGAAGGTGATGCTGCTGCAAGGCCATATATGGTAAACAAAGATAACCCTGCAAGAAAAATTCCTGTCACTAATTTTCAAATGTAGATAACAATGCCAATGGAAAACAAAACATGTAGCTTTCCAATCTGCAAATAATGTCCTTGTTTAGAGAAACCTTAAGAATTAGAAAAAACTCCCCTCCCTCATGTGACTTTCTGATAAAATTAACCAGTTCTGTCCCGTTGGTTAATGAAATTAATTAAACCAAAAGTATATAATGTGGTTATATCTACATTTTTACTGCAATTCCAAAACCATCAAGAAAGCCAAACTAGCAAGAAAAGTGTTAGTTAGTTAAAATTGTTAAATAAATCGTAAACTTTTGAAAATGAATTCCAATTTACATGCAGTGGGCACTTTATTAGGTACAGGAGTGGAACCCAGTGTGGTCTTGGGCTGCTGTAGCCCATCTTCTTCAAAGTTCAATGTGCTGTGCATTCAGGATGCTTTTCTGCATGCCACTGTTGTAACATGTGGTTATTTGAGTTACTGTCAACTGGCCATTCTCCTGACCTCTCTCATTAACAAGGCACTTTCACCCACAGAAAAGCTGCTCATTGCATTTTTTTTGTTTTTGCACCATTCTCTACAGACTGTTGTGTGTGAAAATCCCAGGAGATCAGTGGTTTCTGAGATACTCAAACAACCCCGACCGACACCAACAATCATTCCACGGTCAAAGTCACAGATCACATTTCTTCCCATTTCTCGTGTTTGGTCTGAACAACAACTGAACCTCTTGACCATGTCAGCATGAATTTATGCATTGAGCTGCTGTCATATGACTAGCTGATTAGATATTTGCATTAATGAGGTGTATAGGTGTACCTGATAAAGTGGACACTGAGTGTACATTGCTGTTTCACACAACTTTAATGCAGAATTAGTTTCATAGTTAAACAACAAAATTTATGAAAATAGACTAGCAAGTCATTGTTTTTTTTCAATTTTTTTGGTTTGTCATTATGAATGGCAAGTCCTAAGCTAACAGCAACATGCTGTCTGCTTTATCTTTCAGACTCCATTTGCCAATCAATCTCTGCTCGCTTGGATCTGCCTGTCAATTGCCAGCACTTGCCTCACCCTTCCCCATCAACTCGAGCACATCTCACACAACCTCTCATAGTCCCAAAACACATTCAACACAATCAAGAGTCATAGTCATAGAAAAGTACAACACAGAAACAGGCCCTTTAGCCCATCTAGTCCATGTCAAACCATTTAAACTGCCTACTGTCATCGACCTGCACCGGGACAATAGCCCTCCATACCCCTACTATCCATGCATCTATCCAAACTTCACTTCACTTCTTCGAGTGCAAGAAGGATGAGACTGCGCAGGCGCGTGACGTAACAGGACAGCGCAGAGAGTTTAAAAAGGAGACCACTGGGCAGCAGTCAGAGCGGGCAGCGGAGTGAGTGGCAGCAGAGTGTAGGGCTTTGGTGGTAACGGGAAGAGGTGAGAGCAAAGCACCAACTCTTTTTTTCCCCCTTGGTGAATCGGCCCAGACAGACAGGAACAGCAGGGCTCACACAGCTAATGGTATGAGCTAATGGTTTAAAAAGTTTGCATGTTTGTCGAGGTAAGTGGGTGAGTAGACTTGTTTTTCCTGCTTCATTCCTGTAGAATTAGATAGCGTGCCTGCAGGGTTAGTGCTTTGTTCAGGGTGTCAGATGTGGGAATCCTGGGAGACCTCGACTGTGTTAGGGATCTGGAGCTGCAGTTTGATGACCTACTGCTTATCAGGGAAAGTGAAGAGGTGATAGACAGGAGCTACAGGGAGATAGTCATCCCGATGCTACAGGGGTCAGAAAACTGGGTGACTGTCAGGAGAGGGAAGGAAAATGCCAGATAGTGGAGAGCACCCCTGTGGCTGTCCCCCTCAGCAACAAATATCTTGTTCTGGATGCTGTTGAGGGGGATGACCTGACAGGGGCTGGTCACGGTGACCTGGTCTCTGGCACTGAGCCTGGCACTGTTGTGCAGGAGGGAAGGAGGGAAAAGAGGAATGCGGTAGTCATAGGGGATTCCATAGTCAGGGGAACAGACAAGAGATTCTGTGAACCTGATAGGGATACCCGCATGGTGTGTTGCCTCCCAGGTGCCAGGGTACGGGATGTCTCGGATCGGGTCCAGAATATTCTGAAGGGAAAGGGCGAGCAGCCAGTTGTCTTGGTACATGATGGTACCAATGACATAGATAGGAGAAGGGAGGAAGTCCTGAAGAGAGATTTCCGGGAGTTAGGAAGGAAGCTGAGAAGCAGGACCTCCAGGGTAGTAATCTCGGGATTGCTACTTGTGCCATGTGCTAGCGAGGGCAAGAATAGTAGGATCAGGCAGATGAATGCGTGGCTGAGAAACTGGTGCAGGGGGCAGGGCTCCAGGTTCTTGGATCATTGGGATCTCTTCTGGGGGAAGTATGACCTGTTCAAAATGGATGGGTTACACCTGAACCCGAAGGGGACCAATATCCTGGCGGGAAGGTTTAATAGAGCTGTTAGGGAGGGTTTAAATAATTTGGCAGGGGGTGGGAACCGGAATGATAGAGAGGAGGAAGTGGAAAACAGAAATCTAAGATAGTGAACAGTAAAGATGTCAGGAAAGACAGGCAGGTGATGGGGCAAATTTGTAGCCATTGGGTGAGTTGCGGTGCAATAAAGTTGCAGTACCAAATACTGGTCTTAAGGTGTTGTACTTAAATGCATGCAGCATAAGGAATAAGGTGGATGACCTTGTCGTACAGCTACAGATTGGCAGGTATGATATTGTGGCCATCACTGAGACCTGGCTAAAGGATGTATGCCTCTGGGAGATGAACGTCCAAGGATACACGGTGTATCAGAAGGATAGGAAGGTAGGCAGAGGGGGTGGCATGGCTTTATTGGTAAGAAATGATATTAAATCATTAGAAAAAGGTGACATAGGATCGAAGGTGCAGAATCTTTACGGGTTGAGCTAAGAAATCGCAGGGGTAAAAGGACCCTGATGGCAGTTATATACAGGCCTCCAAACAGTTGCAGCAATGTGGACTACAAATTACAACAAGAAATAGAAAAGGTTTGTCAGAAGGGCAGTGTTATGATAATTGTGGGGGATTTTAACATGCCAGTGGATTGGGAAAATCAGGTCGGCACTGGATCTCAAGAGAGAGAATTTGTCGAATGTCTGCGAGATGGCTTTTTAGAACAGCTTGTTGTTGAGCCCACTAGGGGATCAGCTCTACTGGATTGGGTATTGTGTAATGAACTGGAGGTGATTAGAGAGATTGAGGTGAAGGAACCCTGAAGTGATCATAACATGATTGAGTTCACTGTGAAATTAGAAAAAGAGAAGCCGAAATCTGATGTGTCGGTATTTCAGTGGAGTAAAGGAAATTACAGTGACGTGAGAGAGGAACTGGCTAAAGTTGACTGGAAAGGGACACTGGTGGGAAGGACGGCAGAGCAGCAGTGGCTGGAGTTTATGCAAGAAGTGAGGAAGGTGCAAGACAGGTATATTCTGAAAAAGAAGAAATTTTCGAACGGAAAAAGCATGCAACCATGGCTGACAAGAGAAGTCAAAGCCAAAGTTAAAGCAAAGGAGAGGGCAAACAAGGAAGCAAAAATTAGTGGGAAGACAGGATTGGGAAGTGTTTAAAAGCTTGTAAGGAAACCAAGAAGGTCATTAAGAGGGAAAAGATGAACTATGAAAGGAAGCTAGCTAATAATATCAAAGAGGATACTAAAAGCTTTTTCAAGTATATAAAGAGTAAAAGACAGGTGAGAGTAGATATAGCACTGATAGAAAATGATGCTGGAGAAATTGTAATGGGAGATAAGGAGATGGCAGAGGAACTGAACGAGTATTTTGCATCAGTCTTCACTGAGAAAGACATCAGTAGTATACCGGACACTCAAGGGTAGCAGGGAAGAGAAGTGTGCGCAGTCACAATTACGACAGAGAAAGTACTCAGGAAGCTGAATAGGCTAAAGGTAGATAAATCTCCTGGACCAGATGGAATGCACCCGCGTGTTCTGAAGGAAGTAGCTGTGGAGATTGTGGAGATTGCGGAGGCATTAGCAATGATCTTTCAAAAGTCGAGAGATTCTGGCATGGTTCCAGAGGACTGGAAGATTGCAAATGTCACTCCGCTATTTAAGAAGGGGGCAAGGAAGCAAAAAGGAAATTATAGACCTGTTAGCTTGACATTGGTGGTTGGGAAGTTGTTGGAGTCGATTGACAACGATGAGGTTACATAGAACATAGAATAGTACAACACAGTACAGGCCCTTCAGCCCACAATATTGTGCTGACCCTCAAACCCTGCCTCCCGTATAAGCCCCCAACTTAAATTCCTCCATATACCTGTCCAGTAGTCTCTTAAACTTCACTAGTGTATCTGCCTCCACCACTGACTCAGGCAGTGCATTCCACGCACCAACCACTCTCTGAGTAAAAAACCTTCCTCTAATATCCCCCTTGAACTTTTCACCCCTTACTTTAAAGCCATGTCCTCTTGTATAGAACAGTGGTGCCCTGGGGAAGAGGCGCTGGCTATCCACTCTATCTATTCCTCTTATTATCTTGTACACTTCTATCATGTCTCCTCTCATCCTCCTTCTCTCCAAAGAGTAAAGCCCTAGCTCCCTTAAGGAGTACCTGGAGGCATGACAAGAGAGGCAGAACTCAGCATGGTTTCCTTAAAGGAAAATCCTGCCTGACAAATCTATTACAATTTTTTGAGGAAATTACAAGTTGGCTAGACAAGGGAGATGCAGTGGATGTTGTATATTTGGATTTTCAGAAGGCCTTTGACAAGGTGCCACACATAAGGCTACTTAACAATATAAGAGCCCACGGAATTACAGGAAAGTTACATACGTGGATAGAGCGTTGGCTGATTGGCAGGAAACAGAGAGTGGGAATAAAGGGATCCTATTCTGGTTGGCTGCCAGTTACCAGTGGTGTTCCACAGGGGTCCTTGTTGGGGCCGCTTCTTTTTACATTGTACATCAACGATTTGGATTATGGAATAGATGGCTTTGTGGCTAAGTTTGCTGATGATACGAAGATAGGTGGAGGGGCCGGTAGTGCTGAGGAAACAGAGAATCTGCAGAGAGACTTGGATAGATTGGAAGAATGGGCAAAGAAGTAGCAAATGAAATACAATGTTGGAAAGTGTATGGTTATGCACTTTGGCAGAAGAAATAAACGAGCAGACTATTATTTAAATGGGGAGAGAATTCAAAGTTCTGACATGCAACGGGACTTGGGCGTCCTCGTGAAGGATACCCTTAACCTCCAGGTTGAGTTGGTGGTGTAGAAGGCGAATGCAATGTTGCCATTCATTTCTAGAGGAATAGGAGCAGGGATGTGATGTTGAGGCTCTATAAGGCGCTGGTGAGACCTCACTTGCAGTACTGTAGGCAATTTTGGTCTCCTTATTTAAGAAAGGATGTGCTGACGGTACAGAGAAGATTCACTAGAAAGATTCCGGGAATGAGAAGGTTAACATATGAGGAACATTTGTCCACTCTTGGACTGTATTCCTTGGAATTTAGAAGAATGAGGGGAGACCTCATAGAAACATTTTGAATGTTGAAAGACATGGACAGAGTGGATGTGGCAAAGTTGTTTCCCAGGATGGAGGAGTCTAGTATGAGAGGGCATGACTTAAGAATTGAAGGGCACCCATTCAGAACAGAGATGCAAAGAAATTTTTTTAGCCAGAGGGTGGTGAATCTATGGAATTTGTTGCCACGGGCGGCAGTGGAGGCCAAGTCATTGGGTGTATTTAAGGCAGAGATTGATAGGTATCTGAGTAGCCAGGGCATCAAAGATTATGGTGAGAAGGTGGGGAGTGGGACTAAATGGGAGAATGCATCAGCTCATGATAAAATGGCAGAGCAGACTCGATGGGCCGAATGGCCGATTTCTGCTCCTTTGTCTTATGGTCTAAATGTTCAAATTGTGCTCGCATGCACCACTTGAGCTGGCAGCTCGTTCCACACTTTCATGACCCTCTGAGTGAAGAAGCTTCCCCTTATGTTCCCTTTAAACTTTTCACCTTTTACCCTTAACGCTTCACCTCTAGTTGTATCCACACCAAACCTCAGTGGAAAAAAAAAATTATTTACATTTTTCCTGTAGGTAAGTGACCAAAACTGCACACACACTCCAAATTAGGCCTCAACTATGTCCTATACAACTTCAACATACCGCCCCATCTCCTGTACTCTATACTTTGATTTATGATGGCCAATATGCCAAAAGCTTTCTTTATGACCCTATCTAACTGTGATGCCACTTTCAATGAATTCTGTACCTGTATTCCCAGATCCTTTTGTTCTACTGCACTCCTCGGTGCTCTACCATTCACTGTGTAAGACCTACCCTGGTTAGTCCTACTGAAGTGCAACACCTCAGACTTGTCTACATTAAATTTCAACAGCCACTTCCAATCTTGTTGTCATCTGCAAATTTGCTGATCCAGTTAGCCACGTTTGATATAGGTGACAAACAGTAACAGACCCAGCATTGATCCCTGTCGCACTCTTAATTGTCACAGGCCTCCAGTAAGAGAGGCAACCCTCTACTACCACTCTTTGGTTTCTCCCAAAAAGCCAATGTCTAATCCAATTTACATCACCATCATGAATGCCGAGCGACTGAACCTTCTTGACTAACCTTCCATGCAAACGTTGTCAAATGCCTTGCTAAAGTCCATGTGGACAACATCCTCTGTCTTGCCTTCATCAACTTTCCCAGTAACTTCCTCGAAAAACTCTTTGGTTAGCCATGACCTACCATGCACAAAGCCAAGCTGACTATGCTTAATCAATACATGTCTATCCAAACACTCATATATCCAGTCCCTCAGAATACCCTTCAATAACTTTCCCATTACTTACGTCATGCTAACCAGCCTATGATTTCCTGGTTTATTTTTAAAGTCTTTCTTAAACAGTGGAACAGCATTGCTATCCTTCAATCCTCTGGTACCTCACCCATCACTAAGGATGATTTAAATATTTCTGCTAGGGTCCTTGGCAATTTCTGCACTTACCTCCCACAGGGTCTGAGTGAACAACTTGTCAGGCCCTGGGGATTTATCCACCCTGATTTGCCTCAGAACAGCAAACATCGCCTCTTCTGTAATCCCTGTAATTCACCAAGCAGTAAACCTGAGCAACATCTCCACCCACTGATGCACGAAGTTGATGCCACTTTGCCGCACTTCTATAGTCTCTATGTCCGTCTTCTCAGTAAATAAAGATGCAAAGAATTCATTTAAGATCCCCCCATCTCTTTTGGCCCCACACATGGATTACCATTCTGATCTTCCAGATGACCAATTTTGTCCCTTACAATCCTTTTGATACAACATATCTGTAGCATCCCTTAGGATTCTCCTTCAACTTGTTTGCTGGGCAACCACATGCCTTCCTTTAGCCCTCCTGATTTCTTTCTTAAGTGCCCTCTTGCATTGCATATACTCCATAAGCACATCATTTGTTCCTACCTGCTTATATCTGTTATGCACCACCATTTTTTCTTAACCAGGGCCTCAATATCTCTTGAAAACCAAGTTTCCCTGCAAATGTTGTCATCACCTTTATCCTGACAGGTACATACAAGCTTATTACTCTCAAAATTTCTCTTTTGAAGGCCTCTCACTTACCAAGTACACCTTAGCCAGAAAATGGCCTGTACAAATCCACTTGCCAGATCCTTTCTGATTTCATCAAAATTGGCCTTTTCCCAATTTAGGTTATCAACTGACAGACCAGATCTTTTCCCATATTTACCAAGAAACTAATGTAATTATGATCACTAGATGCAAAGTGTTCCCCTGCACAAAGATCTGCCACATCATGAAGGAACCCACCTACCCTGGTCAAGGACTGTTAGTCCCATTCCCATCCGGGAGGATGCTTTGTAGCCTCCAAACCAGGACCACCAGACTCAAACACAGTTACTTTCCCTAAGCAACATCTCCCCCACTGATCATGATAGCTGGTTCTTCACTTGCAAAGATCAGGAGGGAAGAAGAGTCCTCGGGAGCGATGGCACGATCGTTGGTGACTGTAGAGGCCAATTCTGGATCTGCAGACTCTGGAGCAGCAGGGACATGGGAACAGCTGGGATGGAGGCTCTTGGGTAGTAGGACCCTTCCTGCATCTCCTCTTCTCTTCAGCAGTCGTGCTCCTGGATTCCTCAAAATTCTTGGCTCCTCCATCAATCAGTGTTCTCCAGCAGCCCCTGTCACAAGCCAGCTGCTGCCACTCATTGACTTCAATATTTGCCCGAGAGAACTGTGGCTTAAGTTGGTCTTTGTATCTCTTGTGCGAGGCACCATAATTTCCCTTCCCCTGAGAGAGTTCTTCGTAGAGTACTGCTTTCGGTAACCTGGAGTTGTCTAAGTGAGACACATAGCCTGATCAGCAGAGCTACTTGACCAGCAAAGTGGCTTCAATGCTTGGAAGTTGAGCCTTGTCCAGGACTTCATTGTTGGATACATGATCCTGCCAGCCAGTACCCATGATGGAACAGAGGCAGTGCCGACGGAAGCGCTCAAACAACTGGATTTGCTTGTGATGCAAGACACAGGCTACAGAACCTTATAGCAGTGTTGTGATAACAGCAGCCCTGTACACCCGGATTTGTGTGGATAGATGCAGCTGATGGTTCTTCTACATGTTTCTGCAAGTGTCCAAAGCCACTGCTGCCTCTGGTGAGTCAACTGTCAACAGCCTGTACTACCGTAGCATCGCTGGAGATGACGCAGCCCAGATAGGTGAACTGCTCAACCTGGTGAGAGGGTGGTCGTCAATGGTGATCTGAGGCTGGTAACACACGCCACGAGGGGACTCCTGATGTGGGATCATTGTGTTTCTGCAAGTGTCCAAAGCCACTGCTGCCTCTGGTGAGTCAACTGTCAACACCCCGTACTACTGTAGCATCGCTGGAGATGACGCAGCCCAGATAGGTGAACTGCTCAACCTGGTGAGGGGGTGGTCGTCAATGGTGATCTGAGGCTGGTAACACACGCCACGAGGGGACTCCTGATGTGGGATCATTGTGTTCTTCAGACAGACCACTAACCCGAAAGCCCCTGCAGCCTGGGCAAACTGAATGACTGCAGGCTGTAGCACATCCTGTGTGTGTGTGAGAACACAGTCGTCTGTATATAGTCACTTCGAGAATGGGCTCTTGCATGGTTTTCGTTTGGGTGAGAAGGTAGAGGAAGTTGAAAATATTTCCGTCGGAGCAGAACAGAACAGAATGTAGATGCTCTCCGAAGTGGTCTCTTTCGCTTCCCGTAGCACCATGCTGAAAAGATGGTGAAGAGCAATGCTGCCAAAACACAGGCTTAGTTTATGCCAGTACTGATAGGGAATGGGTCAGACAGGTCGCTGTTGTGTTTAACCTGACTGCCTTGGCCTTCATGGAGCTGCTGCAGGATGGTGAGGAATTTCGGGGGACAGCCAAGTTTCAACAGAATCTTCCAGAGACCATCGTGGCTGACTGTATCAAAGGCGTTGGTCAGGTCAATGAAAGCCGTGTACAGTCCCTTGTTCTGTTCAAGCCACTTGTCCTGTATCTGGTTCAGGATGACGATTATGTCGATGTGCCTCTATTCGCTCTGTGAGGTTGCCTTCGGCAATGGTAGGGATGATTCTGTCCAAGAGAATTCTGGTGAGAATCTTCCCAGCAGGGGACAGCAGGTAATGCCTCTGTAGTTAGAGCAATCCAATTTCCCCCCTTTGTTCTTGTACAGGGAAACAATTAAAACATCAATTAGATCATTGGGGACTGAACCTTTTTCCTAACAGAGTGTGAACAGGTTTGTGAGTTCACTCAGAAGAATGTCTCTGTCCATTTTGTACGTTTTCGCTAGAATTCCATCAATGCCTGGAGCTTTATGGCATTTTAGCTTAGAAATAGTGACTGACTGCGTCCAGAGCTGGTGGGCCATCAAGCTTAAGCCTGACCTCATGCTGGGGGAATCATTTCAATGGATGCTTTTCATATTTGATGATTATCCCCAAAAAGGTTCTCATAGTACTTTGTCCATTGCCTCATGATTGCTTCCTGTTTGTCAGTGGGCTGAAGAAATCGGATGACCATAGAGGAGTTTGAACCTGACGAAACCATACACTACATGCAGCCATTCGCAGAAAGCTTGAGCGTTGCCGGTGTCTGAATAGTGCTACGCTTGTTCTGCTCGGGTAGTCCACCAATCATTTTGCACCTGTCTCAGCTCAGCTTGGACAGGTGCAAAATGCAGCTCTGTATTCTGCCTTGGCCGTCTGGTCGTCAGGTCTAGACAGCACCACTTGATGGGAAGCACGTTTCTTCTTCAGCAGTGTCACGTACACGCAACCCTGTAAAAGTATCAGCAGCAATAGAACACACCCAGAGTCTGGTTTTACTGTTAACAAAACACTACTTTATTAGTAACTATGTCAGATAGTAACTTAAACCAGGTAAATCAAGAGTTAATGGTGTTATGCACATATAGGTGTATAGATAAATCCCCAAGCTTCTTCAAAGCAAGGGTGGTAAGTGATACAGTCTTACGATGGTGTGGTGAGGGAAATCAGTTCAGTCCATGGGATTGAAGTGAGAGAAAGAGATTTGTAATCCAAGTAAACAGGTGTCGTCGATCTTCCTCGATGTCCTCCAAATCTTCCAAGTTAGCTAAACTTGACCAACTTAAGAGCGCCATCTTCAAGTGATATCTACCAACCCAGGCAAGGGTTAGACACACCGGTAGATTCTACAGGGTCGCCCCTACACGCACTGATAGTCACGGATTGATTCCCCTTAATCGATCCTCAGCCCCACCCTTGTGGGCACTTAAAAGTTAAGTGGCGTCTGCATGTCCTGCCAAAGAGGCAATTACGCTAGTTTAAATACCGGTGTGCCGATCACCAGCTGTCCTTCATGTAGCTTCTTTCTTTCTTTCTTTCTTTTTTTTTTTTTTCCTCTCCCTCTCCCTCTCTCTCTCTCTCTCCCCCCCCCTCCCTCTCTCTCCAGCAAGCTACTTGCACTGTACGTCTCTCTCTCTCTCTCTCTCTCTCTCTCTCTCTCTCTCACAGGCATGATTCTTGAAGGGACATTCCATAATGAATAAAACTTAAGATTCCATCACAAGCAGGTTCCGAATTTCAACATCACTTTCATCAAACCAGTCCTCATTTCTTCTTGAGGAGTACCCAACTACCTCGACAGCCGTATCTTTGGGGCAAAACGACAGGTGTTAGATGACACTGTAAGTCGCAGTGTCAACTCTGCACGTAGGCGGTTCAGACCCATGGGTCGTCTGTCTGTTGACCTGAGGCAACAACATTTGGCACCCCTCTGAGTGACCAAGCTGCCCTCTTCAGGGATAGCATTGCTTGCTCCGGATGGAGATGTACCTAAAAAAGGTGGTCCAGAAAAAAGCTTGCCTCACCACCAACTGGTTGGCGTGCCACAGCCAACAGGCATCTCAGTCAAGCAGTAAGAGAAAGGAAAATAAATTAGTCAACATATCTCAAAATCGCATGCTGGAATGAACAGACAATGCAGGATTCTACTGAAGGTGACCAACCCCAACACTCAGCGCTCGTGGTACAAGAACTAGCTCAGCTGGACATTGACATCTCTGCTATAAGCAAAGTACGTTTTGCTGATCGAGGATCTTTGATCAAGCATAGTGCAGGCTACGCTCTCTTCTGGTCAGCAGAAGCAGCCAAGAGAATAGACTCTCCGGGATAGGCTTCATGGACAAATATATCACCGTAAATAAGCTTCAAAGCCTACAAGTCGAACACTCAGATCGACTTATGTTGCTATGACTCCCGCTGAAAGACAACCAATTGTCAACCTTGTAAGTGTCTACACCTCCATACTGCAAGCAGATCCAGCTGCCAAAGAGATGTTCTATGGGGAGCTGAAGTCCCTCCTATTGGAAACATATAAGGTAGACAAGACTTCAATGCCAGGGTGGATAGAGATGTCGAGGTATGGCTGGGAGTCTTGGTTATCATGGTGTTGGAAACTGCAATGACAACAGGAGGACGCTCCTGGAGCTCTGCACAGTATTAGGCCTGGTTATAACAAATACACAGTTTCAACAGAAAGCCAGGTTCAAGACAAACTGGAGACACCTCTGATCCAAACACCGTCACCTCCTGGACTGCATCCTGGTGTACAGAAAGGATGTGTTGGATGTTCTACAGACCAGGGTCATGTCAAGCACAAACTGTTAAACATATCACAGACTGAACAGGGCGAAAATCAGACTAGCTATCAAGCTGGAAATAAGGAAAAGGGGCCCACGGTCGAAGATACTCCAGATGGATATAGCCCTTTGGTCTCCGAGAAATATTCCAGATCAAGCTAAGGGAGAAACTGGACAGCAAAGGCAGTACTCCAACATTTTTTACACCAATATTATAGGCGCATACAGGGCATATTCATGCCCTAATCTGGGACTGTCTGACTACTAGTCTTTATTTCTAATTCCGGCCTAAAGACCAGTGATAGGAAAGGCAAAACCGATTACCAAGTCAGTGAGAGTATGGCCTGAAGGAGCTGTCTCACGCCTTCAGGACTACTTCACGTGCATAGACTAGAACCTATTTGCATGCCAAGCAATGCACGATTCGGGAAATGACTTTGAGGAATACACACCATGGTCATGCACTATATCAAATACTGTGTAGACAACATCACCAGTAATAAAAACATCCGTGTATTCCTGAATCAGAAGCCATGGATAAACAACAAAATCCAGAACCTACTCAAGGCTCGGGATGCTGCTTACAGATCCAGTGATGCTGCAGCATACGGCAAAGCCAATCAAACCTTAAAAGAGGCATCAAAACCGCCAAGTACAGATTTGCACAACAGATAGATACATGCCTTCAATAATGCCACCAACCCCGGATACATGTGGGAAGGCATCATGTCCATCACTGACTACAAAGGAAATATCTCCTGCCCTGCTAACAGTGACGCCACACCAACTAAGGAGCTAAACAACTTTTTTGCTCGGTTTGACAGGGACAATAACGAAGCAGATATGAACATATTAACACCCAAGAACACAGCACTGAAGCTGAGGACATGAGGAGAGGCATATTCTCTGTAGTATTAACGCACACAGAGCTGCTGCACCAGATGGCATACCTGGGTGGGTCCTCAGGGACTGCACTGACTAGCTGACAGAAGTTTTTACTGAAATCTATAACCTCTCCGTCCCTTCACAAACAAGAGAAAATCCTGCAGATACTGAAAATCCTAGTATCACACACAAAATGCTGGAGGAACTCAGCGGGCCAGGCAGTATCTAGGAAAAGTCATTTTAGAAACACACAATCAATCTATGTATAAGAGCTATCTTATGTATTTATATATATCATGTGTATTTTTTTATTATTGTGTTCTTTATCGTATTCTGTTATTTTTTATGCTGTACCTGATCCAGAGAAACGATTACTTTGTTCTCCTTGCACATGTGTACAAGAAATGACATCTTGAATCCTTATAACAAGAATACTGCAGATGCTGGAAATTCAAGCAACACACATCAAAGTTGCTGGTGAACGCAGCAGGCCAGGCAGCATCTCTAGGAAGAGGTACAGTGGACGTTTCCGGCCGAGACCCTTCATCAGGACTAACTGAAGGAAGAGTTAGAAAGAGATTTGAAAGTGCGAGGGGGAGGGGGAGATCCAAAATGATAGGAGAAGACAGGAGGGGGAGGGATGGAGCCAAGAGCTGGACTGGTGGTTGGCAAAGGGGATATGAGAGGATCATGGGACAGGAGGTCCAGGGAGAAAGACAAGGGGGGGGGGCGGAACCAGAGGATGGGCAAGGGGTATAGTCAGAGGGACAGAGGGAGAAAAAGGAGAGTGAATATGTGTATAAAAATAAATAACAGATGGGGTACGAGGGGGAGGTGGGGCATTATCCACGACCTCCTCTACTGTAAAAATATCCACGGCCTCCTCTACTGTAAAGATATCCACGGCCTCCTCTACTGTAAAGATGAAGCCACACTCAGGTTGGAGGAACAACACCTTATATTCCGTCTGGGTAGCCTCCAACCTGATGGCATGAACACTGACTTCTCTAACTTCCGCTAATGCCCCACCTCCCCCTCGTACCCCATCCTTTTTCTCCCTCTGTCCCTCTGACTATACCCGTTGCCCAGCCTCTGGTTTCCCCACCCCCCCCTTGTCTTTCTCCCCGGACCTCCTGTCCCATGAACCTCTCATATCCCCTTTGCCAACCACCAGTCCAGCTCTTGGCTCCATCCCTCCCCCTCCTGTCTTCTCCTATCATTTTGGATCTCCCCATCCCCCTCCCACTTTCAAATCTCTTACTAACTCTTCCTTCAGTTAGTCCTGACGAAGGGTCTCAGCCTGAAACGTTGACTGTACCTCTTCCTAGAGATGCTGCCTGGCCTGCTGCGTTCACCAGCAACTTTGATGTGTGTTTCTTGAATGCTTATACCAGCTCTATCTCCTCTGTTCTTTCAGTCCAGATGAAAGGTCATGACCAAAAAAATTGCCTATCCATTTCCCTCCACAGATATTGCCTGACCTGCTCAGTATCTCCAGCAGGCAGTTTTTTTGTCTTAGAGAGATTTGATGCATGTTATCGAGTTTGAAAGACACAAAATATCTTAACCTGGAAAGATGTTGGAAGTCCTTTCCACTCTGTCAAAACTTCTCATTAAGATACCACTTAAGCTCCTCCGAACAGTCCTGATTTTTCCAATACCTTCTCCCAACTAAAATTCCTCCTTGTTGGCAATAACCTGGTTAATCTCCTCTGTACCCTGTCTGACATTTTACAGTATCTTGGCAAAAAATGCATAATGCATTAAGAAAGATTATTTAGATGGAATCATAGAAAACCTATAGCACAATACAGGCCCTTCGGCCCACAATGATGTGCCAAACATGTACTTATTTTAGAAATTACTAGGGTTACCCATAGCCCTCTATTTTTCTAAGCTCCATGTACCTATCCAAGAGTCTCTTAAAAGACCCTACTGTATCCACCTCACCAGTCACCGGCAACCCATTCCATGCACTCACCACTCTCTGCATAAAAAACTTACCCCTGACATCCCCTCTGTACCTACTTCCAAGCAACTTAAAACTATGCCACCTCGTGTTAGCCATTTCAGCCCTGGGAAAAACCTCTGACTATCCACACGATCAATGCCTCTCTTCATCTTATACACCTCTATCAGGTCACCTCTCATCCTCTATCGCTCCAAGGAGAAAAGGACAAAATCACTCAACCTATTCTCATAAGGCATACTCCCCAATCCAGGCAACATCTTTGTAAATCTCCTTTGCACCCTTTTTATAGTTTCCACACCCTTCCTGTAGTGAGGTGACCAGAACTGAGCACAGTACTCCAAGTGGGGTCTGACCAGGGTTCTATATAGCTGCAACATTACCTCACAGCTCTTAAACTCAATCTCATGATTGATGAAGGCCAATGCTTTCTTACCCAGTCAACCTACGCAGCAGCTTTGAGTGTCCTATGGACTTGGACCCCAAGATCCCTCTGATCCTCCACACTGCCAAGAGTCTTACCATTAATACTATATTCTGTCTTCAAATTTGACCTACCAAAATGAACCACCTCACACTTATCTGGGTTGAACTCCATCTGTTACTTCTCAGCCCAGTTTTGCATCCTATCAATGTCCCGCTGTAACCTCTGACAGCCCTCCACACTATCCCCAACATTCCCAACCTTTGTGTCATCAGCAAATTTACTAACCCATCCTTTCACTTCCTCATCCAGGTCATTTATAAAAATCACGACAAGAAGAGGTCCCAGGAGAGATCCCTGAGGCATACCACTGGTCGCCTGTCTACAACCATTCTTTGCCTTCTGTGGGCAAGCCAATTCTAGATCCACAAAGCAATGTTCCCTTGGACCCCATGCCTCCTGACTTTCTCTATAAGCCTTGCGTTGGGTACCTTATCAAATGCCTTGCTGAAATCCATATACACTACATTGACTGCTCTACCTTCATCAATGTGTTTAGTCACATCCTCAAAAAATGCAATCAGGCTAGCAAGGCACAACCTGCTTTTGACAAAGCCATGCTGATGGTATTGCACATATTTTTAATTTGTTTACTTAAACTACATTTTTAGAATATAGATTCACAGAAACTATCTACTGGTACCACAATTTTGAGATTTAAAATATTTCTGCCTAATATAAAGTTCATAGCAAGTCTTTCTTGGATTAAATTAGTCAAATTTAAATGAGAATATTTATAAAAGTTACCTTTGTAAAGACAGCTAAAGGCATTCCATACTGGTCTTCCTTGAGACCAGATATTAGACCTGGTGCTGTCACAGTCTCAACTGTATTTGCTTGTGGTTGCACAGTGATTGGTAAAAACTGCGAAACTATAGAATCTGAGATAAAAACTTCTTTTTGGTTGGTCTTATCATTCAGTCTCTCTTCCTTTGTCCCATTGTCTGCGTCAAGAACGCTTGTGTCCAAAGTTTCCCAATCACTTTCAGATGAGTTAGGTGAAATATGTGCTGGAGGTGGTAATTGCAGCTGCAGTCTATCATCCCCTTGTTCAGACCTTTGTACATCTGAAAAGGTTACCACCTTTGCTGGAACATTTGTCTCATCATCGCCTGCTGAATATTTTGCTTCTAAACCAAATTCTGAAGTAACTCCAGCAACATCTGACACTGAAATGGAAACAAATTCTTCAGTATTTAGACCATGTTCCTGGAAAACATCTTCGGAAGTGCTCTTGCGTGGTTTATATTGTGATGAATCTGCTAAACCATGTTCTATCATTCCTAAAAAAAGTACAAAATAAAAGCAGATTGTAAATTGAATATAGTCTAATCTTTACATACAAAGAATTAGCCATTAACAGAACAAATATGTCCGATGTTCCTCATGAGACCACTGAGATACATAACTTAGCTTTTTAAAAAACGAAACATAGAATAGCTCAGCACAGTAAAGGCCCTTCGGCCCACAACCCTACCTCCCATATAACCCCCCACCTTAAATTCCTCCATATACCTGTCTAGTAGTCTCTTAAACTTCACTAGTGTATCTTCCTCCACCACTGACTCAGGCAGTGCATTCCACGCACCAACCACTCTCTGAGTAAAAAACCTTCCTCTGATATCCTCCTTGAACTTCCCACCCCTTACCTTAAAGCCACGTCCTCTTGTATTGTAGTGATGTGCTACACAGAGAGCTAGAAATAACGACACGCAGTCTGTAAGTTGCACTCGAGACTCGTTTATTCAAACTTCGTGGCACTGGCTTTTAAGCAGTTCCCTTCCAGCCCTCCACGGGCGGAAATGACGTCAGAGGTGATTACAAAAGTCTCTCCCCGCGCGCGGGCTATTTTGTGAGCCGGTTCGCTTGTGTAGAAAGTGGGTCGCCACATAACCGCCCCCCAGAACCAGCGATACACCCCCAGTGTCCACAGTCTGGATCAGTCTCTGTTTGGGCGGTCTGCCTCTGCGCCACGGTGCCTGAACCTCGACCGGCTGCGCCAAGTCCACATGGGTCGGTTTGAGTTGGTCCACCGTGAAAACCTCCTCTTTCCCCCCAATGTCCAGAATGTACGTGGACCAGTTGTTACTGATCACCTTGAATGGCCCCTCGTACGGCCACTGTAGCGGTGCCCGGTGTGCGCCCCTTCGTATGAATACGAACTTACAGTTCTGCAGGTCTTTGGGTACACAGGTCGGGATCTGTCTGTGCTGTGAACTCGGTACAGGGGCCAGGTTGCCAAGCCTTTCACGTAGTCTGTCCAGGACTGCTGTGGGTTCTTCCTCTTGCCCCCTTGAGGCTGGTATGAACTCTCCTGGGACGACCAGGGGTGCACCGTACACCAGCTCGGCCGACGAGGTGTACAGATCCTCTTTGATTGCTGTGCGGATTCCGAGCAGGACCTAGGGAAGCTCGTTCACCCAGTTTGGCCCTTTCAGGCGAGCCATGAGAGCCGACTTTAAGTGACGGTGGAAGCGTTCCACTAGTCCGTTCGACTGTGGGTGGTAGGCAGTTGTGTGGTGTAATTGTGTTTCCAACAGGCTGGCCACAGCCAACCACAGGCTGGAGGTGAACTGGGTGCCCCTGTCGGAGGTAATGTGGGCTGGTATCCCGAAGCGTGCTACCCAGGTTGCAATCAGTGCTCGGGCGCAGGAATCAGCAGTGGTGTCATTGAGCGGGACCACCTCTGGTCATCTCGTGAACCGTTCTACCATAGTTAGGAGGTACCGCGCTCCTCGCGTCACTGGCAAGGGCCCCACGATATCCACATGGATGTGGTCGAACCTCCAGCAAGTGTGCCGCTGCACCTTGGCTGTTTGGCACTGCGTGCACGTTTTGGCCCATTCGCTGACCCTAATGCGAAGTCCGTGCCATATGAACTTGCTGGAGACCATCCGGGTGGTTGTCCTGATAGATGGGTGCGCCAAGCCGTGTATGGAGTTGAAAACTTGCCGCCGCCAGGCTGCTGGGACAATGGGGCGAGGTTGGCCGGCAGCCACGTCAAACAGGAGGGTCCTCTCACTTGGGCCTACGAGGAAGTCTTGCAGCTGCAAACCCGAGACTGTGGTCCTGTAGCTGTGCATCTCGTCGTCTGCCTGCTGATGGTCTGGAGAGCACGTCCGCCATGACATTGTCCTTTCCCGAGACATGCTGGATGTCCGTCGTGTACTCGGAGATGTAGGACAGATGTCGCTGCTGGCGGGCCGACCAGGGATCGGACACCTTCGTGAACATGAAGGTCAACAGTTTGTGGTCGGTGAATGCGGTGAACAGCCTGCCTTCTAAGAAGCACCTGAAATGCCGGATTGCCAGATATAGTGCGAACAGCTCCCGGTCGAAGGCACTGTACTTGAGTTCGGGTGGCCGTAGGTGCCTGCTGAAGAACGCCGGGGGTTGCCAGTACCCCTTGATGAGTTGCTCCAGCACCCCATCGACTGCTGTGCTGGATGCATCCACTGTGAGAGCGGTTGGAACGTCCGTTCTGGGGTGCACCAGCATCGCGGCGTCTGCCAAGGCTTCCTTGGCTTTAACAAAAGCGGCCGCGGCCTCTTCGTCCCAAGTAATGTCCTTGCCTTTACCCGACATCAGGGTGAATAAAGGGCACATGATACGGGCTGCTGAAGGGAGGAAGCAGTGGTAGAAGTTCACCATACCAACAAACTCCTGCAGGTCTTTGACTGTGTTGGGCCGGGCGAAGTGGCGGATCGCGTCTACCTTGGCGGGCAGAGGTGTTGTCCCGTCTTTGGTAATCCTGTGGCCCAGGAAGTCGATGGTGTCGAGCCCAAAGTGACATTTGGCCGGGTTGATCGTGAGACCGAAACCACTCAGGCGGGAGTAGAGCTGGCGGAGGTGGGACAGATGCTCCTGACGACTACTGCTGGCTATGAGGATGTCATCCAAATAGATGAACTCAAAGTCCAGGTCGTGTCCCACCACATCCATTAGTTGCTGGAACGTCTGTGCAGCATTCTTCAGGCCGAACAGCATTCGGAGGAATTCGAACAGGCCGAACGGGGTGATGAGTGCTGTTTTAGGGATGTCTTCAGGGAGTACCGGGATTTGATGGTACCCCCGGACGAGGTCTACTTTGGAAAAGGTGCTTGCCCCATGCAGGTTTGCTGCAAAGTCCTGTATGTGCGGCACGGGGTAGCGGTCTGGAGTTGTAGCCTTGTTCAGTCTGCGGTAGTCGCCGCATGGTCTCCAGCCCCCGGCTGCTTTGGGCACCATGTGCAAGGGGGAGGCCCATGGGCTGTCGGACCGCCGTACAATCCCCAATTCCTTCATCCTCTTGAACTCCTTTGCCAGGCGGAGCTTGTCCGGGGGGAGCCTTCGTGCGCAGGCATGGAGGGGTGGTCCCTCGGTTGGAATGTGGTGCTATACTCCGTGTCTAAGCATGGCTGCTGTGAACTGCGGTGCCAGAACCGATGGAAAGTCCGCCAGGATTCTGGTGAATTCGTTGTCAGACGAGTGATGGCGTCTAGGTGTGGGGCCGGCAACTTGGCTTCACCCAGTGAGAACGCCTGGAAAGTCTTGGCATGGACCAGTCTTTTCCCTTGCAAGTCAACCAGCAGGCTGTGGGCTCGCAAGAAGTCCGCCCCCAGGAGTGGTTGGGCCACAGTGGCCAGTGTGAAGTCCCACGTGAACTGGCTGGTGCCGAACTGCAACTGCACTGTGTGGGTGCCGTAGGTCCGAACCGTGCTGCCATTTGCGGCCCTCAGGGTGGGCCCCAGCTCCCTGTTGCAGGTGTCGTACCCCGTCGGGGGTAAGACGCTGATCTCTGCTCCGGTGTCGACCAAGAAGCGGCGTCCCGACTGCATGTCCCAGACGTACAGGAGGCTGTCCTGGTGGCCAGCTGCCATAGCCATTAGCAGCAGATGGCCCTGGCGTTTCCCGGGAACTTGCAGAGCAGGCGACAACGGCGGGCTTCTGTGCCCCACCGCTGGTGGTAGAAACACCACTGTTCATTGGCTTCCTCACTCCTGCCTCTGAGTTGTGTGCGCTCCGTTGCCGGGCCTGGTCTGGCCTGCTGTTGGGCGCGTGGCTTGGTAATCTGTCCGACGGATGCCCAGCTCTCCCTCTTGGCTTTCCACAGCACGTCTGCCTGAGCCGCTACCTTCCGGGGGTCACTGAAATCCGTGTTGGCCAGCAGCAGATGTATGTCCTCGGGTAGTTGTTCTAGGAACGCCTGCTCAAGCATGAGGCAGGGCTTGTGTCCTTCAGCCAGGGCCAGCATCTTGTTCATTAATGCTGACGGCGGCCTGTCTCCCAAGCCGTCCAGGTGCAGCAAGTGGGCACCCCACTCACACTGTGAGAGGCCAAAGGTCTCTATGAGCAGTGCTTTGAATGCTGCATATTTGCCTTCTTCGGGGGCGGGGGGGGGTGGTGACAGTATGAAATCCCCAACTCGTGCGGCTGTCTCCTGGTCAAGGTTCAACTTCTGCCTAATTTGTCCAGAGAACATTGTCCCAAAAGCATTATAGAACATCCAGGTGGTCTTTTGCAAACTTGGGACGTGCAGCAATGACTTTTTTTTGGAGAGTAGTGGTTTCTTCTGTGCTGTCTTTCCATAAGACTTAGGAGAAGAATTAGGCCATTCAGCCCATCGAGTCTGTTCCACCATTCCATCATGGCTGATCCCAGATCCTACTCAACCCCATACACCTGCCTTCTTACCATATCTTTTGATACCCTGACCGATCAGGAAATGATCAACTTCCATCTTAACTATACCCATGAACGTGGCCTCCACCGCAGTTTGTGGCAGAGCATTCCACAGATTTGCTATTCTCTGTCTAAAACAAGTCCTCCTTACCTCTGTTCTAAAGGGTTACCTCTCAATTTTGAGGCTGTACCCTCCAGTTCTGGATACCCCCACCATAGGAAACATCCTCTCCACATCCACCCTATCTAGTCCTTTCAACATCCAGTAGGTTTCAATGAGATCCCTATGCATTCTTCTAAATTCTCCAGGGTTCACAAACTTTCTAGCACCACTGGACCTGCCCCTCCATCCATCTTCATATTTTCTGAGAACTTTGCAACAAAACCATCAATTTCATTGACATATAACGTAAAAAGAATAGGTCTCGACACAGACCTCTGGGGAATACCACTTCTCAGCGGCAGCCAGCCAGAAAAGACTCCTTTTATTCCCACACCTTGTCTTGTGCCAATCAGCCACTGCTTTATCCATGCTAGAATCTTTCCTGCCATACCATGGGCTCGTAGCTTATCAAACAGCCTCGCGTATGTCACCTTGTGAAAGGCCTTCTGAAAATCCAAGTATACAACATTAACCAATTTTCCTTTCTTTATCCTGCTTGCTATTTCTTCAAAGAATTCCAACAGATTTGTCAAGCAAGATTTTCCCTTGAGGAAACCACACTGACTATGACCTACTTTATCATGTACCTCCAAGGTTTGTACATGAAATACAGGGGAGCTCCAAATGCACACTGATCAAAGACAATCGGGAGTAGGTTTGTAAATGAAAGAGGCCAGCTTCTCTATGGTTAGTAATTAAACAATTTTTCTTGTTCATTTTGATTCAATGGAGGGCTCTGGGTAACCCTAGTAATTTCTAAGGTAAGGACATGTTTGGCACAACTTTGTGGGCCAAAGGGCCTGTATTGTGCTGTAGGTTTTCTGCGTTTCTATGTTTCATAGAATTAAGTGGTGTTTCCAGGATGCCAGATGTGCTTTCATTCAGTTGACATCAAGCCAAATATCTGTCTACCTCTCAAATGAACTGAAAACATTCCATGACCAAAAAAAGAGATGAGGAACTTTCCCATTCCCTCAGCCTTCCTTACCGTTTGTGGGATTTTCTGTATAGAAATTGATCTCTATATTTCTCCAAGAAAAAAAAACTATTTGCGCTGCAAATGTAAATTTCACAGGATATGTCAGTGATAATAAACCTGTCTTGGATAGTTCATTGGCTGGGAAGTGTTTGGGATATTGAAAAATGATTAAATAGGAAGTTTACCAAAATGTGTTGATACTAACCTGGAAAAAGTGACAGTACAGTCATCAGAGTCCCAACCAGACGGTTCACCGGTGACAAGTAAAACAGAACCTGAAAAGACAGTAGCTGTTTTACCAACTCACTCAAAACAAATGCAACAAATCTTAAATCATGAACAATCTGTATAATAAATGTAATCGTTTATGCTTTGTCATAGATTAACACTGGCACACCTCAGCAGTGTGTGCTTAGCCCACTGCTCTAATCCCGCTATACCCATGACTGAGATACAGCTCAAATACCACCTCTAAGTTTGCTGATGATACAACCATTGTTGGTAGAATCAGATGGAGATGAGAGGGTGTGCAGGAGAAATACCAGCTAGTTGACTGGTGTTGCAGCAATAACCTTGCACTCAATGTCAGTAAGAGGAAAGAGCTAATTATGAACTTCAGGAAGGGTAAGACGAGGGAACATGAACCAATCCTCAAAGAGGGATCAGAAGTGGAGAGAATGAGTAATTTCAAGTTCCTGGGTGTCAAGATCTCTGAGTATCTAACTTGGTCCCAACATATCGATGTAGCTATAAAGGCAACAAGAAAGTGGCTATGTTTTATTAGGAGTTTGAAGAGATTTGGTTTGTCACCTAAACCACTCAAAAACTTACAACAGGCTGCTTCACTGTCTGGTATGGGGGTGGGGGAGGGCTACTGAACAGGACAGAAAGCTACAGAAAGTTGTAAAATTAGTCAGCTCCATCTTGGGTACTAGCCTCTGTAGTACCCAGAATGTCTTCACAGAGCGGTGCCTCAGAAAAGCAGCATCCATTATTAAGGACCTCCAGCACCCAGGGCATGCCCTTTTCTCACTGTTACCATCAGGTAGGAGATACAGAATCCTGAAGACACACACTCAGCGATTCAGGAACAGCTTCTTCCCCTCTGCCATCCAATTCTGAAACTGACATTGAACCCATGAACACTATCTCACTTTGCTTTTAAAATACATATTACTTTTGTTTATGCACAATTTCTAATCTATTTACAATACATATTATAGTGGTTTAAACTAATATGGCAGGGGGATGGGAACCAGTATGATAGAACTGAGGATAAGCCAGCAGGTTTACAAGTAGATGATGTAATATGTAATATGAACGCAAGGAAGGACAAGCCAATGATTGGGTACAACTGCAGACAGAGCAAAGCATTAGGTTGTACCACAGAGCCAAAATTCATAAGGCAAAGAATACAGGACTGAAGACATTGCATTTAAATGGGCATAGCACTCGGATTAAGGTGGACAAATGTGTGGCGCATCACTGAGTCATGGCTGAAAGAAGGTCAAAGTTGGGAGTTTAATATCAAAGGATATACTTTGTATTGAAAGGACAGGCAGGAAGGCATAAGGGGTGGTGTGGTTTCATTAGTAAGAGGTGGAATTAAAGAGTGACATAGGGCCAGAGAATGTTGAATCTTTGTGGGTGGAGTTAAGAAACTGTAACAGTAAAAATAACCATTATGAGAATCATAAATAGGACTCCAAATAGTAGCCAAGATGTGGGGTTGAGATCGCAAAGGAAGCTGGTAAAGGTATGTAATAAGGGTGATGTCACAATTGTAATGGGGGACTTCAATATGCAAGGAGATTGGGAAAATCAGGTTCGTGTCGGATCACAAGACAGAGAATTTGTTGAAAGACGAGTTGGAAGAATGGGCAAAAATGTGGCAGATGGAATTCAGTGTTGGGAAATGTATGATAATGCAGTTTGGTAAAAGGAACTATAGTGCAGACTATTATATAAATGGGCAGAGAATTCAAACATCAGAAATGCAGAGGGACTTAGGAGTCCTCGTGCAATACTCCCAGAAGGTTAATTTACAGCTTGAGTCTGTGGTAAAGAAGGCAAATGCAATGTTGGCATTTATTTCAAGGGGAATAGAATACAAAAACAAGGAGATAATGCTGAAGCTTTATAAGACACTAGTCATGCCATACTTGGAGTAACATCAGCAGTTTTGGCCCTCTTAACTCAGAAAGGATGCATTGTCATAGGACAAAGTTCAGATAAGTTTCACAAGGATAATTTGGCAACTTTGGGCTTGTTTGTTGTTCAGCCATTAGGGGAGGGAGGGGAATGTCGTTAAGTTTGTTGATCAGTCATTAAGTCGAGTCCAACTCTTCGCGACCTCATGGACCATAAGGTCCATAGGGTTTTCATGGCAAGATATGGAATTAGACTGCCAGGCCTTTCTTCCACGCAGATACTGCTGCTGCCCAGGTTGGGATCCTGCTGGGTTTGGACTCAGGACCATTTGCCTTGAGTCCAATGCTGATGCCACTACACCACCAGCTGGACTTGTACTCATTAGAATTTAACAGAACCCACAGGGATCTCACTGGAATCCACCAAATGTTGAAAGGACTAGATAGGGTGGATTTGGAGTGATGTTTCCTACGGTGGGGGTATCCAGCACTAGAGGGCACGGTCTCAAAATTGAGGGATGACCTTTTAGAACATAAGTAAGGAGGAATTTTTTTAGTCAAAGAGTGGTGAATCTGTGGAATGCTCTGCCACAGACTGCAATGGAGGCCAAGTTCATGGGTATATTCAAAGTGAAAGTTGATAGTTTCCTGAATGGTCGAGATATAGTGAGAGGACAGGTGCATGGGATTGAATGGGATCTGGTATCTGCCATGATAAAATGGTGGAGAGGACTCGATGGGCTGAATGGCCTAATTCTGCTCCTATGTCGTATGGTCTTATACTTACTGTTGTAACACCCTGGAAAAGGTTTCACTGCTAACATAATGGTCTTTCTGTAGAAGCAGTGTTTGGGTTATGGTCAGAGATAATAGGAGACGAACAACGAGCACCTCTGCTCCGTCCGCCACAACAGACCAGATCTCCCGGTTGCCACCCACTTCAACTCTGCTTCACATTCCCATTCGGATATGTCCATACATGGCTTCCTCTACTGCCATGATGAGGCCAAACTCAGGTTGGAGGAGCAACACCTCATATATTGTCTGGGTAGTCTCCAGCCTCTTAGCACGAGCACTGAATTCTCCAACTTCAAGTAATTCTCTCCCCTTCCTTTCCCCCATCCCAGTTTCACTCTGCCCCCTCCTCCAGCTGCCTATCACCTCCCTCATGGTTCCGCCTCCTTCTACTACCCATTGTGCTTTCCCCTATACTTTCTTCACCTTTCCCGCCTATCCTCTCCCTGCTTCCCCTCCCCCACCCCTTTATCTTTCCCCTTACTGGTTTTTCACCTGGAACCTACCAGCTTTCTCCCTCCCACCCTCACCCCACCTTCTTTATAGGGCCCCTGCCCCCTCCCTCTTCAGTCCTGACGAAGGGTCTCGGCCCGAAATGTTGACTGTTTGTTTCCACGGATGCTGCCCGACCTGCTGAGTTCCTCCAGTGTGTTGTGCATGTTGCTTTGATCCCAGCACCTGCAGAGTATTTTGTGTTTACCAGATCCCCATGAGTGAGGCTGACAAAGAGAAGATGGCATTTATATGTCCACTGGGATTCTTTCAGTTTGAAAGGGTGCCCCAGGACATATCGGGAACCCCTGCAACCTTCCAGCATGTCATGGAAAAAATGGTGGGGGATATGAACTTTCTGAGGTATTGGTGTATCTGAATGACCTCACAGTGTTTGAATCCACCTTGGAGGAACATGAAGCGAGGCTACTATTGCTGCTGGGCATTAAATTATCTGCATTAAATTCCATCTGCCATTTTCTGGCCCATTTTTCCAGTTAGTCCAGATCCCTCTGCAAGCTTTGAAAGCCTTCCTCGCTGTCCACAACACCTCCAATCTTAGTGTCATCAGCAAACTTGCTGATCTAATCATTGATATAGACAAGAAACAACAATGATCCCAGCACAGATCCCTGAGGCACACCACCAGTCACAGGCCTCCAGTCTGAGAAGCAATCATCCACTACCACTCTCTGTCTCCCACACAGCCAATTTCAAATCCAGTTTACAAGCTCTCCATAGATACCTAGTGTCTGAACCTTCTGAACTAACCTCCCATGTGGGACCATGTCAAAGGCCTTACTAAAGTCCATGTAGACAACATCCACAGCCTTTCCTTCAACTACTTTCTTGGTAACCTCCTCGAAAAACTCTACAAGATTCATTAAACACGATCTACCACGCACAAGGTCATGATGACTATCCTTAATCAGCCCTTGGCTGTCCAAATACTTGTATATCCGATCTCTCAGAACACCCAATAATTTACCTACTACTGATGTCAGGCTCACCGGCCTGTAGTTACCTGGTTTACTTTTGGAGCCTTTTTAAAACAATGGAACAACATGAGCTACCCTCCAATCCTCCAGCACTGCACCTGTGGCTAAGGACACTTTAAATAGTTCTGCCAGGGCACCTGTAATTTCTACACTAGTCTCTCTCAAGGTCCGAAGAAATATCATGTCAGGCCCGGGGGATTTATCTACCTTTATTCGCTGTAGGGCAGCAAGCACCTCCTCCTCTTTAATCTATATATGTTCCATGACACTACTACTTGTTTCCCTTCCTTCCATATATGCTATGCCAGTTTCCTGAGTAAATACTGATGCAAAAAAACAAAAAGATCTCCCCCATCTTGTGAGGCTCCACACATAGACGACCACTTTGATCTTCTAGGGGACCAATTTTGTCCCTTACTATCCTTTTACTCTTAATATACTTGTAGAAACCCTTCGAGTTTACCTTCACATTATCTGCCAGAGCAACCTCATGTCTTCTTTTTGCCTTCATGATTTAGTATTTTCTTAGATTTTCGATACTGTTCAAGTACCTCATTTGTTCCTTAATGCCTATACCTGGAAAACTCCTCTCTTTTTCTTAACCAGATCGCCAATGTCCCTTGAAAACGAAGGTTACCTATGCCTGTTAACTTTACCTTTAATCCTGGCAGGAACATGCAAATTCTGCACTCTCAAAATTTCGCCTTTGAAGGCCTTCCACTTACTGAACACATCCTTGCCAGAAAACAACTTATCCCAATCCACTCTTCCTAGATTCTTTCTCATTTCCACAAAATTGGCCCTTCTCCAATTTAGAACCAACCTCAATTCGAGGACCAGATCAATCCTTATCCATAATTAACTTGAAACTAATGACATTATGGTCACTGGACCCAAAATGTTCCCCTACACATACTTCTGTCACCTAACCTGTCTGGTTCTCTAATAGGAGATCAAGTATTGCATCCTCTCTCGTAGGTACCTCTATATATTCATTTAGAAAACTTTTCTGAACACATCTGACAAACTCCAAGCCATCTAGCCCTTTCACAGTGTGGGAGTCCCAGTAAATATGTGGAAAGTTAAAATCCCCTACTATTACAACTTTCTGTTTCTTACTTCAGTCTGCTATCTCTCTACAGGTTTGCTACAGTAGAGCCAGGCCTCCCCCTCTGCTTGCCTTCCTATCCCTCTGATACAACGTGTAAGCTTGGACATTCAGTTCCCAACTACAACCGTCTTTCAGGCATGATTCAGTGATGGCCACAACATCATACCTGGCAATCTGTAATAGTGCAACAAGGTCATCCGCCTTATTTCTTGTACTCCGCGCATTGAGATACAACACCTTGACTACCGTATTTGCTACCCTTTTTAATTCTGCATCCCTAATGTACTGATACTCACCCTGTTGGCTGCAACTATGTTCCATCACCTGCCTGCCCTTCCTGACAGTCTGACTGCACGCTATCTTTACTTTTTTTTTTAAACCATCCATCCTATCCTGAGTCCCATCACTCCGGTTCCCACCCCCCTGCCAAATTAGTTTAAACCCTCCCCAACAGATCTAACAAACCTGCCCACAAGAATATTGGTCCCCCTTGGGTTCAGGTGCAACCCATCACTTTTGAACAGGTCATATCTCCCTCAGAAGAGATCCCAATGATCGAAGAATCTGAAGCCCTGCCCCTTGCACCAGCTTCTCAGCCACACATTTATAGAAACATAGAAACAGAAAATAGGTGCAGGAGTAGGCCATTCGGCCCTTCGAGCCTGCACCACCATTCAGTATGATCATGGCTGATCATCCAACTCAGAACACCGCCCCAGCCTTCCCTCCATACCCCCTAACCCCCGTAGCCACAAGGGCCATATCTAACTCCCTCTTAAATATAGCCAATGAACTGGCCTCAACTGTTTCCTGTGGCAGAGAATCCCACAGATTCACCAGTCTCTGTGTGAAGAAGTTTTTCCTAATCTCAGTCCTAAAAGGCTTCCCCTCTATCCTCAAACTGTGACCCCTCGTTCTGGACTTCCCCAACATCGGGAACAATCTTCCTGCATCTAGCCTGTCCAATCCCTTTAGGATTTTATACGTTTCAATCAGATCCCCCCTCAATCTTCTAAATTCCAACGAGTATAAGCCTAATTCATCCAGTCTTTCATCATATGAAAGTCCTGCCATCCCAGGAATCAATCTGGTGAACCTTCTTTGTACTCCCTCTATGGCAAGGATGTTTTTCCTCAGATTCGGGGACCAAAGCTGCACACAATACTCCAGGTGTGGTCTCACCGAGGCCTTGTACAACTGCAGTAGTACCTCCCTGCTCCTGTACTCGAGTCCTCTTGCTATAAATGCCAGCATACCATTCGCCTTTTTCACCGCCTGCTGTACCTGCATGCCCACTTTCAATGACTGGTGTAAAATGACACCCAGCTCTCGTTGCACCTCCCCTTTTCCTAATCGGCCACCATTCAGATAATAATCTGTTTCCCTGTTTTTGCCACCAAAGTGGATAACTTCACATTTATCCACATTAAATTGCATCTGCCATGAATTTGCCCACTCACCTAACCTATCCAAGTCACCCTGCATCCTCTTAGCATCCTCCTCACAGCTAACACTGTCGCCCAGCTTCGTGTCATCCGCAAACTTGGAGATGCTGCATTTAATTCCCTCATCCAAGTCATTAATATATATTGTAAACAACTGGGGTCCCAGCACTGAGCCTTGCGGTACCCCAATAGTCACTGCCTGCCATTCTGAAAAGGTCCCGTTTATTCCCACTTTTTGCTTCCTGTCTGCCAACCAATTCTCTATCCACATCAATACCTTACCCCCAATACCATGCACACTAATCTCCTGTGTGGGACCTTGTCAAAAGCCTTTTGAAAACCCAAATATACCACATCCACTGGTTCTCCCCTATCCACTCTACTAGCTACATCCTCAAAAAATTCTATGAGATTCGTCAGACATGATTTTCCTTTCACAAATCTATGCTGACTTTGTCCAATGATTTCACCGCTTTCCAAATGTGCTGTTATCACATCTTTGATAATTGACTCTAGCAGTTTCCCCACCACCGATGTTAGGCTAACCGGTCTATAATTCCCCAGTTTCTCTCTCCCTCCTTTTTTAAAAAGTGGGGTTACATTAGCCACCCTCCAATCCTCAGGAACTAGTCCAGAATCTAAAGAGTTTTGAAAAATTATCACTAATGCATCCACTATTTCTTGGGCTACTTCCTTAAGCACTCTGGGATGCAGACCATCTGGCCCTGGGGATTTATCTGCCTTTAATCCCTTCAATTTACCTAACACCACTTCCCTACTAACATGTATTTCCCTCAGTTCCTCCATCTCACTGGACCCTCTGTCCCCTACTATTTCTGGAAGATTATTTATGTCCTCCTTAATGAAGACAGACCAAAGTAATTATTCAATTGGTCTGCCACGTCCTTGCTCCCCATAATCAATTCACCTGTTTCTGTCTGTAGGGGACCTACATTTGTCTTAACCAATCTTTTTCTTTTCACATATCTATAAAAGCTCTTACAGTCAGTTTTTATGTTCCCTGCCAGTTTTCTGTCAAATCATCCTGTTTCTACCCTCACTGGTGTGTGGTACAGACAGCAATCCAGAAATTACTACCCTGGAAGTCCTGCTTCTCAGCTTTCTACCTAGCTCTCTAAATTCTCTAAATATGACCTGTCTACAACCACTCTTTGCCTTCTGTGGGCAAGCCAGTTCTGGATCCACAAAGCAATGTCCCCTTGGATCCCATGCCTGCTTACTTTCTCAATAAGCCTTGCATGGGGTACCTATCAAATGCCTTGCTGAAATCCATATACACTATATCTACTGCTCTTCTTTCATCAACGTGTTTAGTCACATCCTCAAAAAATTCAATCAGGCTCGTAAGGCACAACCTGACCTTGACAAAGCTAAGCTGACTATTCCTAATCATATTATACCTCTCCAAATGTTCATAAATCCTGCCTCTCAGGATCTTCTCAATCAACTTACCAAGCACTGAGGTAAGACTCACTGGTCTATAATTTCCTGGGCTATCTCTACTCCTTTTCTTGAATAAGGGAACAACATCCGCAACCCTCCAATCCTCTGGAACCTCTCCCGTCCCCATTGATGATGCAAAGATCATTGCCAGAGGCTCAGCAGTCTCCTCCCTCGCCTCCTGCAGTAGCCTGGGGTACATCTCATCCGGTCCTGGCGACTTATCCAACTTGATGCTTTCCAAAAGCTCCAGCACATCCTCTTTCTTAATATCTGCATGTTCAAGCTTTTCAGTCTGCTGCAAATCATCACTACAATCACCAAGATCCTTTTCCATAGTGAATACTGAAGTAAAGTACCTCTGCTATTTCCTCCGGTTCCATACATACTTTCCCACTGTCACACTTGATAGGTCCTATTCTTTCACGTCTTATCCTCTTGCTCTTCAGATACTTGTAGAATGCCTTGGGGTTTCCTTAATCCTGCCCGATAAGGCCTCCTCATGGGTCCTTCTGGCTCTCCGAATTTCCTTTTGAAGCTCCTTCCTGTTAGCTTTATAATCTTCTGGATCTCTAACATTACCTAGCTCTCTGAACCTTTTGTAAGCTTTTCTTTTCTTCTTGACTAGATTTATTACAGCTTTGTACACCACGGTTCCTGTACCCTATCATAACTTCCCTGTCTCACTGGAACGTACCTATGCAGAACTCCACACAACTATCCCCTGAACATTTGCCACATTTCTTCCGTACTTTTCCCTGAGAATATGTTTCCAATTTAAGCTTCCTGCCTGATAGCCTCATAATTCCCTTTACTCCAATTAAACCCTTTTCTAACTTGTTTATTCCGATCTCTCTCCAATGCTATTGTAATAAAAGGAGATAGAATTATGATCACTATCTCCAAAATGCTCTCCCACTGAGAGATCTGACACCTGACCAGGTTCATTTCCCAATACCAAATCAAGTACAGCCTCTCCTCTTATAGGCTTATCTACATATTGTGTCAAAAACCTTCCTGAACACACCTAATAAGCTCCATCCAATCTAAACCCCTTGCTCTAGGGCAGGGGTCCCCAACCTTTTTTGCACTGCAGACTGGTTTAATATTTACGATATTCTTGCGGACCAGCCGACGGGCGGGGGGGGGGCGGTGGTGGTGTTCAAGTTCAATACTGTGTGACAGAGAAGGAGGAAAGATGCAGCTGACTCATATCGTTTCCATAAGACCATAAGACAAAGGAGCAGAAGTCAGCCATTCGGCCCATCGTGTCTGCTCCACCATTTTATCATGAGCTGATCCATTTTCCCATTTAGTCCCACTCCCCTGCCTTCTTTTCATATCACCAAATCATATTGTTTCATTGCGGCCCGGTAGCACATGCTTTGTGACCTGGTATTTGGGGACCACTGCTCTAGAGAGATGCCAATCGATATTTGGGAAATTAAAATCTCCCACCACGACAACTCTGTTATTATTACACCTTTCCAGGATCTGTTTCCCTATCTGCTCCTTGATATCCCTGTTACTACTGGGCGGCCTATAAAAAACACCCAGTAAAGTTATTGATCCCTTCCTGTTCCTAACCTCCACCCACAGAGACCCCGTAGACAAACCCTCCATGACGTTCACCTTTTCTTCAGCCGTGACACTATCTCTCATGTCCTCACTCTCCCATACAGGCCAAAGGTCATCCAGTTGCTGCTCCAGATCCTTAACACGGTCTTGAAGGAGCTGCAGCCCGATGCACTTCACACAGATGTAGTTCCCCAGGAGAGTTCTCCAACATCCAGAACGAAGAACACACAACCGCCATTTACTACAACAGGTATAGTAAGAGAAAAGCAAAAAGAAAACCTGAACGTAAGCTTGCCCCGAGCCAACATCTCCTCCAAGCCGAAGCCTGACGCTTCTGCTGGCCTACTCCCAACAATGGCAGTTGATAAGGCCTCTACAATGGCCAAATGCCTGCGAAGTTCTCCTTTTAAATTAGCGTCGCCGACCTGCGAGAAACCTCTTCACAGTGCTCTGCTCCCACCACTGATGGAACCTCTGCCCTATCCCCCTAAGCTCACTGCACTCTACCCCTCTCCTGCCTATGTCATTGGTACCAACATGTACCACGACCTCTGGCTGCTCAGCCTCTTCTGCCACCGCTCAGAGATATCCTGGACCCTAGCAACTGGGAGACAACACACTATTATGGTGCCTCTTTTGCTGGCACAGATTCTCCTATCTGGCCCCCCAACTATCAAGACCCCTATGACTATTGCTCCGCCTAACTTCACCCTTCCATTCTGAGACTCAGAGCTGACCGCAGTGCTATTGGTCTGGCTGCTGCTGCCTTGCCCAGAAAGGTCATCCCCCACAGCAGTATCCAAAGGGTACTGTGTCTTGGTCCCTTCTGGCAATCCCCCACCTTGCTAGTTACCTCAGGAACTGGGCCTCAATCCCCTTGTTGAATTTCCAATCATTCCCAGGTTCCACTAACTACACACACCTGCTTTCCACCAGAAAATGCAGGATAAAGACCCTGTGATCACAACAAGGAGCTGCTAGTTTGTTGGTCGACTCTAGTGTGAGTAAACCTCAATTCCTGATTCCTGAGAACTGTCAGTTCTAAAATCCGCATCATTTCCTGGATACTCTACGTGACCCTTGTCTCTGTGTAAAGACTCTCTTGGATACCGGTTCCCCGTTCACGGCGGTGCTCACGACTCTGCCTCAGCGCCTGTGTCCTGCACTTGAGTTCGTCGCCAGTCACATGCTTGCAACATACTGTTGCTGAGGGGAATGGCCACAGGAGGACCCTGCACTGACATCCTACTCCCTTTACCTCTTTTCCCTTATCACTTTTTTAGTTGCCTTTTATTGGAATTTAAAAGCTTCCCAATCATCCAATTTCCTACTCACTTTTGCTACTTTATATACCTTTTCCATGGCTTTTATGCAGTCCTTAACCCTCTCTGTCAGCCACAGTTGCCTATCTCTGCCATTTGAGAACAACTTCCTCCGCAGGACATCTGTTCTGCGATTTGTAAGCTTGAAACTTCAGCCATCTCTGCTCTGCCATCATCATCCTCCTCCAATCCACTTGGGCAAGCTCCTCTCTCATGCCTCTGTAATTTCTTTTATTCCATTGCGATATTGATACATCTGATTTATGCTTTTCCTTCTCAAATTACAGGATGAATTGAATCAGATTATGATCACTGCCTCCTAAGGGTTCCTTTACATTAAGCTCCCTAATAAGATCTGGGTTATTACACAACACCCAATCAAAGATAGCTTTCCCCAAGTAGGCTCAAGCACAAGCTGCTCTAAAAAGCCATCTCGTAGGCATTTAACAAATTCCCTCTTTTGTGATCCGACACCAACCTGATTTTCCTCATCCCCTTGCATATTGAAGTCCTCCATTACAATTGTGACAGTATCCTTATCACATGCCTTTTCCAGCTCCCTTTGCAATCTCAACCCCTCATCTTGGCTACCATTTAGAGGCCAAGATATGATTCCCATAATGTTTTTTGTACCCTTGCAATTTCTTAACCCTACCCACAAAGATTCAACATTCTCGAACTCTACGTCACCTCTTTCTAAAGAAGTAATTCCATCTGTTATCAACAGAGCCACAACACCGCCTATGACTTCCTGCCTGTCCTTTTGATATAAAGTATATCCTTTGACATTATGATCCCAACTATGGCCTTTCAGCCACGACTCACTGATGCCCACAACAACATACCATCCAAACTCCAATTCCACCACAAGTTCATTCACCTTATTCCAAATGCTACGCGCATTTAAATACAGCACTTTCAGTCTACGTTCTTCGCCCTTTTGAATTTTGCCTCACTGGTACAATTTAACTCTTTGCTCTGTCTGCATTTGTACCCAATCATTGGCTTATCCTTCGTTACATTCATGTTACAACCATCATTTACTTGTAAACCTGCTGGCTCAAATTCAGCTCTGTCATCCTGGTTCCCATCCCCTTGCCATATTAGTTTAACCTCCCAACAGCTCTAGTAAATCTGCCCACAGGAATATTGGTCCCTCTCAGAATCAAGTGCAACCCATCCCTTTTGTACAGGTCACACCTGCCCCAGAAGAGGTCCCAATTATCCAGAAATCTGAATCCCTGCCCCCAATCCAATTATTCAGCCATGCATTTATCTACCACCTCATTCTATTCCTAACCTCATTGTTGCTTGGCATAGGTTAGAAACCATAGAAACTACAGCACAGAAACAGGCCCTTTGGCCCTTTTTGGCTGTGCCGAACCATTTTCTGCCTAGTCCCACTGACCTGCACACGGACCATATCCCTCCATACACCTCCCATCCATGTATCTGTCCAATTTATTCTTAAATGTTAAAAAAGAACCCGCATTTACCACCTCGTCTGGCACCTCATTCCATACTCCCACCACTCTCTGTGTGAAGAAGCCCCCCCCGTAATGTTCCCTTTAAACTTTTCCCCCCTCACCCTTAACCCATATCCTCTGGTTTTTTTCTCCCCTTGCCTCAGTGGAAAAAGCCTGCTTGCATTCACTCTATCTATACCCATCATAATTTTATATACCTTTATCAAATCTCCCCTCAATTCTTCTACACTCCAGGGAATAAAGTTCTAACCTACTCAACCTTTCTCTGTAACTGAGTTTCTCAAGTCTTGGCAACATCCTTGTAAACCTTCTCTGCACTCTTTCAACCTTATTTATATCCTTCCTGTAATTTGGTGACCAAAATTGAACACAATACTCCAGATTCGGCCTCACCAATGCCTTATACAACCTCATCATAACATTCCAGCTCTTATACTCAATACTTCGATTAATAAAGGCCAATGTACCAAAAGCTCTCTTTACGACCCTATCTACCTGTGACGACACTTTTAGGGAATTTTGTATCTGTATTCCCAGATCCCTCTGTTCCACTGCACTCCTCAGTGCCTTACCATTAACCCTGTATGTTCTACATTGGTTTGTCCTTCCAACGTGCAATACCTCACACTTGTCAGTACTAAGCTCCATCTGCCATTTTTCAGCCCATTTTTCCAGATGGTCCAAGTCCCTCTGCAGGCTCTGAAAACCTTCCTCACTGTCTACTACACCTCCAATCTTTGTATCATCAGCAAACTTGCTGATCCAATTTACCACATTATCATCCAGATCATTGACATAGATGACAAATAACAATGGACCCAGCACTGATCCCTGTGGCACACCACTAGTCACAGGCCTCCACTCAGAGAAGCAATTCTCTACCACCACTCTCTGGCTTCTTCCACCGAGCCAACGTCCAATCCAATTTACCACCTCTCCATGTATACCTAGCGACTGAATTTTCCTAACTAACCTCCCATGCGGGACCTTGTCAAAGGCCTTACTGAAGTCCATGTAGACAATATCCACTGCCTTCCCTTCATCCACTTTCCTGGTAACCTCCTCGAAAAACTCCAACAGATTGGTCAAACATGACCTACCACACACAAAGCCATGTTGACTCTCCCTAATAAGTCCCTGTCTATCCAAATGCTTGTAGATTCTGTCTCTTAGTACTCCTTCCAATAACTTACCTACTACTGACGTTAAACTCACCGGCCTATAATTTCCCGGATTACTTTTCGATTCTTTTTTAAACAACGGAACAACATGAGCCACTCTCCAATCCTCCGGCACTTCACCCACAGACAGCGACATTTTAAATATTTCTGCCAGGGCCACCGCAATTTCAACACTAGTCTCCTTCAAGGTCCGAGGGAACACCCTGTCAGGTCCCGGGGATTTATCCACTTTAATTTTCCTCAAGACAGCAAGCACCGCCTTCTTTTCAATCTGTACAGTTTCCATGGTCTCACTACCTGATTCCCTCAATTCCATAGATTTCATGCCAGCTTCCTTAGTAAATACAGACGCAAAAAACCTATTTAAGATCTCCCCCATTTCCTTTGGTTCCGCACAAAGCCGACCACTCTGATCTTCAAGAGGACCAATTTTATCCCTTACAATCCTTTTGCTCTTAATATACTTGTAAAAGCTCTTTGGATTATCCTTCACTTTGACTGCCAAGGCAACCTCATGTCTTCTTTTTGCCCTCCTGATTTCTTTCTTCAGTATTTTCTTGCGCTTCTTAGACTCCTCAAGCACCTGATTTACCCCCTGTTTCCTATACATTTCATACAACTCCCTCTTCTTTATCAGAGTTGCAATATCCCTTGAGAACCAAGGTTCCTTATTCCTATTCAATTTGCCTTTAATCCTGACAGGAACATACAAACCCTGCACTCTCAAAATTTCCCCTTTGAAGGCTTCCCACCTACCAATCACATCTTTGCCAGAGAACAACCTGTCCCAATCCACACTTTTTAGATCCTTTCTCATTTCTTCAAATTTGGCCTTCTTCCAGTTCAGAACCTCAACCCTAGGACCAGATCTATCCTTGTCCATGATCAAATTGAAACTAATGGCGTTATGATCACTGGAAAAAAGTGCTCCCCTACACAGACTTCCGTCACTTGCCCTAATTCGTTTCCTAACAGGAGATCCAATATTGCATCCCCTCTAGTTGGTCCCTCTATATACTGATTTAGAAAACTTTCCTGAACATATTTTACAAACTCTAAACCATCTAGACCCCTAACAGTATGGGAGTCCCAATCAATGTATGGAAAATTAAAATCCCCTACCACCACAACTTTATGTTTCCTGCAGTTGCCTGCTATCTCTCTGCAGATTTGCTCTTCCAAGTCTCGTTGACTATTGGGTGGTCTGTAATACAATCCCACTAATGTGGCCATACCTTTCCTGTTTCTCAGCTCCACCCATAAGGACTCAGTAGACAAGCCCTTTAATCTGTCCTGCCTGAGCACTGCTGTAATATTTTCCCTAACAAGCAATGCTACTCCCCCACCTTTCATTCCTCTGCCTCGATCACATCTGAAACATCGGAACCCCGGAATATTAAGCTGCCAGTCCTGCCCCTCCTGTAGCCAAGTTTCAGTCCCAAGGTTGTAGTCCCGAGATTACTAACCTTGAGGTCCTGCTTCTCAGCTTCCCTATATTCTTTTTTCAGGACCTCCTCCTTTTTTCTTCCTTTGTCGTTGGTACCAATATGTACCATGGATTTTGGCGGCTTACCCTGCCTTTACAGGATATTGTGGACGTGTCTAAAGACATCTCCGACCCTGGCATCTGGAGGGAAGTTATTGCTAAGGAAGCAATGTGCAGAAGGACTTAGACAAATTGGAAGAATTGGCAAAAAAGTGGAAGATGGAATACAGGCAATACACATCAAAGTTGCTGGTGAACACATGGAATACAGATGGAATACAGTGTTGGGGAATATGATAATGCAGACTATTATCTAAATAGGGAGAAAATTCAAACATCAGAGGTGCAGAGGGACCGGAGTCCTCATGCAAGACTCCCAGAGGGTTAACTTATAGGTTCAGTCTGTGGTAAAGAAGGCAAATACAATGTTGCTGGAGTATTGTCAACATATTTGAGGAGCATTTAGCAACTTTGGGCCTGTACTCAGTGGAATTTAGAAGAATGTGGAGATGATCTCATTGAAACCTACCAAATGTTGAAAGGGCTAGATAAAGTGGATGTGGAGAGGATGTTTCCTTCGGTTGGGGTGTCCAGAACTAGAGGGCACAGCTTCAAAATTAAAACAGTGTTAAGAAGGAATTTTTTTTAACCAAAGAGTAGTGAATCTGTACTACTCACACTACTTTTCTTAGGCACTGGTATAATTGTTGTCTTTTTGAAGCAAGTGGAACTTCCAACATAGCAGTAAGAGGTTGAAAATGTCCTTGAATATTCCCATTTGATAGTTGGCACAAGTTTTTTGAGCCTTACCAGTTACTCCATCGGGGCCTGCCATTCTCCCTCCTTAAAGACAGCCTAACATTGGCCTCTGAGTCCGAGATCACAGGGTTACTGGATGCAGCGGAACTCTTCACAGATGTAGTTATACTCTCCCTTTCAAAGCAGGCATAGGAGCCTTTGAGCTCATCTGGTAGTGAAGGATGGCTGCCATTCATGCTATTGGGTTTCGCGTTGCAGGAAGTAATGTCTTCCAAACCCTACACTACAGGTGACATTGGATATGCATCCAATGTCACCTGCAATTTCACTCTGAATTGTCTCTTCACTCTTGAAATAGGCCTCTGCAAGTCATTCCTGTTTTTTTTTTAAACAGACCTGGGTTACGAGACTTGTACACCACAGATCTAGCCCGAGCAGATGACATATCTCCTGGTTCATCCACAGCTTTTGGTTTGGAAATGTACAAGTTTTTGTAGGCACGCACATGTGCACACAGGTTTTAATGAAGTCAGTAACAAATTCAGAATACTCATCCAAATTCAAAGATAAACCACTGTATACAGTGAAGTCCACCGATTCAAAGCAGTCCTGTAAGCTCTCCTGTGCCTCCCTTGTCCATATTTTCTTGATCCTCACTACTGGTGTTGAGATGAGACTTTATACAGGTATACAAAATTATGAAGGGTATAACTAGAGTAAATGCAAGCAGGCTTTTTGCACTGAGGTTCGGTAGATTTACAACCAGAGGTCATGGGTTAAGGGTTAAAGCTGAGAAACTTAAGGGGAACATGAGGGGAAACTTCTTCCCTCAGAGGGTTGTGAATAAGCTGTCAGCAAAAGTGGCACATGCAGCAAGCTCGATTTCAAGAGAAGTTTGGATAGGTACATGCATAGTGTTCTATGACTATATAGTAGGGATATGGAGGGTTATAATCCCAGTGCAGGTCGATGGGAGTTGGCAGCTTAAATGGTTTAGCATGACTATATGGGCCAAATGGCCTGCATCTGCACTGCACGTCTCTATGCCTCTGACTAAAGTGTTTCAAGAAGGTTCTAACAACATCTTCACAAGAACACTGATGGTAAGAATTTGCTTTGCCAATGATAGCCACATTGCGAATAATAAGATTCCACTGCATTTCAGCAAAGTATAATTAAATATTTGAAGTTGGAAAGCTCTGATGCATTGCAGTGATTCTGAGTAGTGCCATCAACCTGCACCTGGGCCATAGCCCTCCATACATCTCCCATTCATATATTTGTCCAAAGTTCTCTTAAACGTTGAAATTGACCCCACATCCACCACTTCTGCTGGTAGCTAATTCCACACTCTCACCACTCTCCGAATAAAGTGGTTTCTCATCATGTTCCCCTTAAACTTCTCAACTTTCACCTTTAACCCACAATCTCTGGTTCTAATTTAACCCAACCTCAGTGGAAAAATCCTGCTTGCATTAACCCTGTCTTCTCTCCTCATAATTTTTTATGCCTCTATCAAATCTCCCCTCATTCTCCTATGCTCCAGGGGATAAAGTCCTGACCTATTCAACCTTTCCCTATAACTCAGGTCCCTTTGTCCTGACAACATCCTGTAACCTAATTTTTTTATTATCAAATCAGTGAACACTCCTGTATACACAAGTATTCTGAACACAAGAGAAAAATGTACAAGTATCAGCAATTTAAGACTCGCCAGGCTACTTACCCTTTTCTCTAAAAGAATCATTTTGAAGAGAATTATTATCTGCAAAAACAAAAGCCTCAGATAAATATTTTATTAAAACTCCACAGAATATAACTATTAGTGAATTTGTGATAACAATGGGTGAATTTTCAACAAATAATTCATTACAAAATTTGTACTAACGTAGCACTAAAATATTCCATCACCTTTTCTGCACATAGCACAAGAACAGGTTTTTCTTCCCACAAAGTCTGAACCAACCAAAATGACAAATAAAACAAACCTCTCTACCCCAATAAAATAGATTGCTCCATTCCCATGTTTTCATTCACCTGACTAAATGCCTCTTAAATACCACTATCATGTCTGTTTCCATTGCACACATCTTTAAATTTCCCCCTCTTTCTGCCCTAGGAAAAGGACCCTGTATACCCTATCTATGCAACTGATTATTTTATGAACCTCCATCAAGTCTCCCGGCAGTCTCCAATGCTGCAAAGAAATTAACTTAAGTTTGATTCACATTTCCTTACAGTTAATACTCTATAATCCAGGCAGCACACTGGTGAATCTCTTCTGTTGCTCTCTGAAGACTCCACATATTGAGGATGTGACTAAATACATTGATGAAGGAAGAGCAGTAGATGTACTGTATATGGATTTCAGCAAGGCATTTGATAAAATACCCCATGCAAGTGAGGAGGAATGGGATTCAAGGGGACATTACTTTGTGAATCCAGAACTGGCTTGCCCACAGAAGGCAAAGAGTGGTTGCAGATGGGTCATATTCTGCATGGAGGCCAGTGACCAGTGGTGTGCCTCAGGGATCTGTTCTGGGACCACTTCTCTTCGTGATTTTTATAAATGACCTGGATGAGGAAGTGGAGGGATGGCTTAGTAAGTTTGCTGATGACACAAAGGTTGGGGATGTTGTGGATAGTGTGGAGGGCTGTCAGAGGTTACAACGGGACATTGATAGAATGCAAAACTGGGCTAAGAAGTGGCAGATGGAGTACAACCCAGATAACTGTGAAGTGGTTCATTTTGGTAGGTCAAATATGATGACAGAATATAGTATTAATGGTAAGACTCTTGGGAGTGTGGAGGATCAGAGGGATCTTGGGGTCTGAGTCCTGTTAAGGAGTGATCAGGACTGCATACCATACTCCAGTGTGGCTTAATCAGTTATATAGAGCTGCACATTTACTTCCTGGCTCTTATACACAATGCCCCCACCAATGAAGCTTCTTCACTATCCTATCTAGTTGTAATGCTACTTTCAAGGAACTTGTGAAGTCTACAATCAATTCTTTGATCTTATTGACATTGAGTCAGAGGTTGTTGTTATTACACCACTCAGCCAAGTTTTCAGTCTCCCTCCTATATGCTGATTAATCACCCCCTTTGATACAACCCACAACAGTGTGTCATCAGCTAACGTGTATATATTGTTGGAGCTGTACTTTGCCACTCAGTCATAGGTGTAAAGCAAGTAGAGCAGAGGACTGAGCATACATCCCTGCAATACTCCTGTCGATAGGTGGTTAAGGCGGCTTATGAAATGCTTGTTTTTAATAGTTGAGGCATTGAGTTCAAAAGTCAGGAAGTTATGTTGCAACTTTTTAAAACTCTGGTTAGGGTCGGGTTAACTCTGGAGTATGGTCAGTCCTGATGAAGGGTCCTGGCCCTTCACTCTTACTTGAGTGTTTACTCATTTAGACCTTAAGACCATAACACGTTAGAAGTAGAATTAATCCATTTGGCCTATCCAGTTTGCTCCGCCATTTAAACATGGGCTGATCCTTTTTTTTTTCCCCTCCTCAGCCCCACTCCCCAGCCTGCTCCCCATAATCAAGAATCTGTCAAGCTCCAACTTAAATACACTCAACGACCTGGCCTCCACAGCTGCCTGTGGTAGTAAGTTCCACAAATTCACCACCCTCTGGCTAAAGAAATTTCTCACCACCTCTGTTTTTAATGGACGCCCCTCTACCTTGAGGCTGTGCCTTCTTGTCCTAGACTCCCCCACCATGTGAAACATCTTTTCCAGATCTACTCAGTCGAGACTTTTCAACATTTGAAAAGTTTCAACGAAATCCCCCCCTCATCCTTCTAAATTCCAGCAAGTACACAACCGGAGCTATCGAACATTCCTCATGTGATAATTCTCAGAATCATCCTTGTGAACCTCCTCGGGACCCTCGCCAATGCCAGCACATCTTTTCTTAGATGAGAAGCCAAGAACTGTTAACAACATTCAGGGTGAGACCTCACCAGTGCCTTATAAAGCCACAGCATCACATCCCTGCTCTTGTATTCTAGACCTCTTGAAATGAATGCAAACATTGCATTTGCCTCCTCACCACCAACTCTACCAGCAAGTTAACCTTTAGAGTTTTCTACACAAGGACTCCCAAGTCCTTTTGCAACTCAGAGTTTTGGATTTTTCCCCGTTTAGAAAATAGTCTGCACATTTATTTCTACTACCAAAGTGCATGACCATGCATTTTCCAACATTGTACTTCATTTGCCACTTTCTTGCCCATTCTCCTAATCTGTCTAAGTCCTTTGGCACCCTTCCTGTTTCCTCAACACTACATCTAATACATCTCAACAATCTTTGTATCATCGGCAGATTTGGCAACAAAGCCATCTATTCCATCATCTAAATCACTGATATACAGTATAAGTTGTCCCACCGACCCTTGTAGAACACCACTAGTCCCTGGCAGCCTTTTTTTCCTGTAATACCATGGGCTCTTAACTTGGTAGGCAGCCTCACGTGTGCCATCTTGTCAAAGCCTTCTGAAAATAAAAATATACATTGACTGCATCCCCTTTATGTTCAAAGAATTCCAACATGTTTGTCACCCAAGATTTTCCCTGAAGGAAGCTATGTTGACTTTGTCCTATCTTGTCCTGTGTCACCAAGTACTCCACATCCTCATCCTTTAACAATTGACACCAACATCTTCCCAACCACTGAGGTCAGGCTAATTGGTCTATAATTTCCTTTCTGCTGCCTTCCTCCTTTCCTAAAGGGTGGAGTGATAGTTGCAATATTCCAGTCCTCTGGCACGAGGCCAGAGTCCAATGATTTTTGAAAGATCATTACTAATGCCTCCACAATCTCTATCACTATCTCTTTCAGAACCCTAGAGTGCAGTTCATTTGGTTCGGGTGACTTATGTACCCTTAGGTCTTTCAGCATTTTGAGCACCTTATTTCTCTGGATTCATTTTCTAATTGTCCTATATTCACTCTCATCTTCTTTTAAAAATTGTTTTTGTACATACTTGAAAAAGCTTTTACTATGCACTTTGGTATTGTTAGCTAGCTTGCTTAATATTTCAACTTTTGCCTCCTAATGATTTTTTCATTATTCTCTGTAGGTTTTTAAAAGCTTCCCAATCATCTGTCTTACCACCAATTTTTGCATTGTTGTATGCCCTCTTTTTTGCTTTTACATTAGCTTTGACTTCCCTTATGAGCCACATTGTAGTATGTTTCCATTTGAGTATTTCTTTGTATTTCGAATACATTTAATATGCACCTTCCTCATTTTTCCCAGAACTGGGCTGAGAAGTGGCAGATGGAGTTCAACACAGATAAGTGTGAAGCGGTTCATTTTGGTAGGTCAAATTTGAAGACAGAATATGATATTAATGGTAAGACTCTTGGCAGTGTGGAGGATCAGCAAGATCTTGGGGTCCATGTCCATAAGACACACAAAGCTGCTGCGCAGGTTGACAGTGTTGTTACGAAGGCGTATGGTGTGTTGGCCTTCATCAACCGTGGGACTGAGTTCAAGAGCCGTGAGGTAACATTACAGCTATACAAGACCTTAGTTAGACCCCATTGTGTTCAGTTCTGGTCACCACATTACAGGAAGAATGTGGATACTAAAGACAGTGCAGAGGAGATTTATAAGGATGTTACCTAGATTGGAAAACATGCCAAACATAAACTTGGCCTTTTCTCCTTGGAGTGACGGAGGATGAGAGGTGACCTGATAGAGGTGTATCAGATGATAAGAGGCATTGATTGTGTGGATGGCCCGAGGCTTTTTCCCAGGGCTAAGATGGCTAACATAAGCGGGGTATAGCTTTAAGGTGCTTGAAAGTAGGTACAAGGGGGATGTCAGATGTAAGAGTGGTGGGTGCATGGAATGCACTGCCAGCGAAGGTGGTAGAGGCAGATACTATAGGGTCTTTTAAGAGACTCATAGGTATATGGAGCTTAGAAAAATAGAAGGCTACGCGGTAGGGAAATTCTAGGCAGTTTCTTGAGTAGGTTATATGGTCAGCACAACAATATGGGCCAAAGGATCTGGAATGCGCGGTAGATTTCTATGTTTCTATTGCCGCTCCGCTGTCATCCTCGCCAGCAGCTCCTTCCAATTTATTTTGGCTAACTCCTCTCTCATAATTTCCTTTACTCCACTGAAACACTGCTATGTCAGATTTTACCTCCTCTCTATCAAATTTCGAGTTGAACTCAATCATATTGTGATTACTGCATCCTAAGGGTTCTTTTACCTTATACTCCCTGATCACCTTAGGTTCATTACAGAACACCCAATCCAATATAGCTGAACCCCTAGTAGGCTCAATAACCAACTGCTTTAAAAAGCCATTTTGTAGGCATTAAACAAACTCACTCTCTTGAGATCCATTTCCAACCTCATTTTCCCTATTGACCTGCATGTTGAAATCTCCCTTGACTATCATAACACTGCCGTTTTGATACACCTTTTCTATTTTCCATTGTAATCTGTGGTCCACATCCCAGCTACTGTTGGAAGGCCTGTATATAACTGCCATCCAATCAGTATATTCCTTTTGATCGGGACTACAGAGCATCGTGGGAGCTGAATTCTGAAGGAAGGCAGTTTTTTTTAAAACTTCAAATGCAAGAAGGTGCAGAATCTTTATGGGTTGAGCTAAGAAATAGCAAGGGTAAAAGGACCCTGATGGCAGTTACTTATAGGCCTCCAAACAGCTGCAGGGATGTGGACTACAAATTACAACTGGAAATAGAAAAGGCTTGTCAGTAGGGCAGTGTTATGATAATTGTGGGGGATTTTAACATGCGAGTAGATTAGGAAAATCAGGTCAGCACTGGATCTCAAGAGAGAGAATTTGTAGAATGTCTGCGAGATGGCTTTTTAGAACAGCTTGTTGTTGAGCCCACTAGGGGATCGGCTGTACTGGATTGGGTATTGTGTAATGAACCGGAGGTGATTAGAGAGATTGAGGTGAAGGAACCCTTAGGAGACAGTGATCATAACATGATTGCGTTCACTGTGAAATTAGAAAAAGAGAAGCCGAAATCTGATGTGTTGGTATTTCAGTGGAGTAAAGGAAATTACAGTGGCATGAGAGAAGAACTGGCCAAAGTTGACTGGAAAGGGACACTGGCGGGAAAGACAGCAGAGCAGCAGTGGCTGGAGTTTATGCGAGAATTGAGTAATGTGCAAGACAGGTATATTCCGAAAAAGAAGAAATTTTCAAGTGGAAAAAGGATGCAACCATGGTTGACAAAAGAAGTCAAAGCCAAAGTTAAAGCAAAGGAGAGGGCATACGAGAAATCAAAAATTAGTGGGAAGACAGAAGATTGGGAAGTTTTTAAAACCTTACAAAAGGAAACCAAGAAGGTCATTGAGAGAAAAGATTAACTATGAAAGGAAGCTAGCAAATAATATCAAAGAGGATACTAAAAGCTTTTTCAAGTATATAAAGAGTAAAAGACAGGTGAGAGTAGATATAGGACCGATAGAATATGATGCTGGAGAAATTGTAATGGGAGATAAAGAGATGGCAGAGGAACTGAATGAGTATTTTGCATTAGTCTTCACTGAGGAAGACATCAGCAGTATACCGGACACTCAAGGGTGGCAGGGAAGGGAAGTGTGCGCAGTCACAATTACGACAGAGAAAGTGCTCAGGAAGCTGAATAGGCTAAAGGTAGATAAATCTCCTGGACCAGATGGAATGCACCCTCGTGCTCTGAAGGAAGTAGCTGTGGAGATCGCGGAGGAATTAGCGATGATCTTTCAAAAGTCAACAGATTCTGCCATGGTTCCGGAAGACTGGAAGATTGCAAATGCCACTCCGCTATTTAAGAAGGGGGTAAGGAAGCAAAAAGGAAATTATAGACCTGTTAGCTTGACATCCGTGGTTGGGAAGTTGTTGGAGTCGATTGTCAAGGATGAGGTTACAGAGTACCTGGAGGCATATGACAAGATAGGCAGAACTCAGCATGGATTCCTTAAAGGAAAATCCTGCCTGACAAACCTATTACAATTTTTTGAGGAAATTACCAGTAGGCTAGACAAGGGAGATGCAGTGGATGTTGTATATTTGGATTTTCAGAAGGCCTTTGACAAGGTGCCACACATGAGGCTACTTAACAAGATAAGAGCCCATGGAATTACGGGAAAGTTACACACGTGGATAGAGCGTTGGCTGATTGGCAGGAAACAGAGAATGGGAATAAAGGGACCCTATTCTGGTTGGCTGCCGGTTACCAGTGGTGTTCCACAGGGATCAGTGTTGGGGCCGCTACTTTTTACATTGTACATCAACGATTTGGATTATGGAATAGACGGCTTTGTGGCTAAGTTTGTTGTCAATACGAAGATAGGTGGAGGGGCCGGTAGTGCTGAGAAAATGGAGAGTCTGCAGAGAGGCTTGGATAGATTGGAAGAATGGGCAGAGAAGTGGCAAATGAAGTACAGTGTTGGAAAGTGTATGGTTATGCACTTTGGCAGAAAAAATAAACGAGCAGACTATTATTTAAATGGGGAAAGAATTCAAAGTTCTGAGATGCAACGGGACTTGGGAGTCCTCATACAGGATACCCTTAAAGTTAACCTCCACGTTGAGTCAGTAGTGAAGAAGGCGATTGCAATGTTGGCATCTATTTCTAGAGGAATAGAGTATAGGAGCAGGGATGTGATGTTGAGGCTCTATAAGGCGCTGGTGAGACCTCACTTGGGAGTACTGTGGGCAGTTTTGGTCTCCTTACTTAAGAAAGGATGTGCTGACGTTGGAGAGGGTACAGAGAAGATTCACTAGAATGATTCCGGGAATGAGAGGGTTAACATATGAGGAACGTTTGTCCGCTCTTGGACTGTATTCCTTGGAGTTTAGAAGAATGAGGGGAGACCTCATAGAAACATTTCGAATGTTGAAAGGCATGGACAGAGTGGATGTGGCAAAGTTGTTTCCCATGATGGGGGAGTCTAGTACGAGAGGGCATGACTTAAGGATTGAAGGGCGCCCATTCAGAACAGAAATGCGAAGAAATTTTTTTAGTCAGATGGTGGTGAATCTATGGAATTTGTTGCCACGGGCAACAGTGGAGGCCAAGTCATTGGGTGTATTTAAGGCAGAGATTGATAGGTATCTGAGTAGCCAGGGCATCAAAGGTTATGGTGAGAAGGCGGGGGAGTGGGACTAAATAGGAGAATGGATCAGCTCATGATAAAATGGCGGAGCAGACTCGATGGACCGAATGGCCTACTTCTGCTCCTTTGTCTTACGGTCTTTTACTCTTACAGTTTATTTACTCAACCCACAAGGATTCAACATCTTCCAATCCTATGTCACATCTTTATACTGATTTGATGCCATTCTTTACCAGCAGAGCCACATAACCTTTGTATCCCTCCGATACAACGGGTAACCTTGGACATCAACTACAGCCATCTTTCAGCCACAATTCAGTGATGGCCACAACATCATACATGACAATCTGTAATAGTGCAACAAGATCATCCACCTTATTTCTTATATCTCAATGCATGGAGTACAACACTTTGAATGCTGCATTTGCTACCCTTTTTGATTCTGCATCATTCATGCACTGATACTCACCCTGCTGGCTGCAATTTTGTCCTATCATCTGCCAACCTTTCCTGACAGTCTGACTGCATGCTATCTTTGCTTTTTTTACCATCCATCCTATCCCGAGACCTTTCATACCGGTTCCCACCCCCCGCCAAATTAATTTAAACCCTCCCCAACAGCTCTAACAAACCTGCCTACAAGAACATTGGTCCCCCTCGGGTTCAGGTGCAACAGTCACTTTTGAACAGGTCATACCTCCCCCCAAAGAGATCCCAATGATCCAAGAACCTAACGCCCTGCCCCCTGCCCCAGCTTCTCAGCCATGTATTAATCTGGCAAATCATCTTTTCCATAGATGTTGTCTGGCCTGCTGAGTTCCTCCAGCATTTTGTTTGTGTTGCTTGGATTTCCAGCATCTGCAGATTTTCTCATCTTTTAGAGGTGCGTGTGCTATCATGAGAGGCTGAATAAACTTGGGTTGTTTTCTCTGGAGCACCTAAGGCTGAGAGGAGATCTGATAGAGGTTTACTAGATTATGAGTGGCATAGACAGAGTAGTCAGAGAGTATCTGATACCCAGCGTTGACACCACTAATACCAGGTAGCATGCATTGAAGGAGATATGGGTTAGTTCAAAGGGGGGGGGGGTGAAGGTTAAGTTTTTTTTTAACTCAAAAAGTTGTGGGTGCCTGTAATGCACTGCCTGGTATGGTGGTAGAGGCGAATACATTAGAGGCTTTTAAGAGACGTTTGGATACCACATGGATGAAAGGAAGGTGGAGGGATATGGACATTGTGTAGGTAGGGGAGAGATTAGTGTTTGGGTGTTTTTGATTTGCATTTTAGCTAGTTTGGTACAACATTGTGGGGTGACTGGCCTATAACTGTGCTGTATTGTTCGATGTTCTATGCTCTAATTGCCCAGATTAAACTTCATTTACTATTTCTCTGTCCATATTTGCAATTAATCTGTATCCTGACAAACTTCTTCAATACCTGCAACTCCATCAATTTTTGTGTTGTCTGCAAACACACAAGCAATTCCTGTCTACTATGAGAATTACAAGGCATTTGATTGTAAGATACTACAAAGAATCCTTATGGGTCGAGATAAGGGCAAGAATAGGATGCTCTGGAGGATGAACAAGTGGCTGAGGAACTGGTGTAGGGGGCAGGGTTTCAGATTTCAGGATCATTGGGACCTTTTCTGGGGCAGGTGGGACCTGTACAAGAGAGACAAGTTATACTTGAACCACAGGGGGACCAATATCCTTTCAGGGAGGTTTGTTAGTGCTATTGGGGAGGCTTTAAACTAGATTTGCAGGGGGATGAGAACCAGAGTGCCACAGCTGACAGTGTGGCTGGGGTGAAAATAAATGATATTGAAAATTTAAGCAAATCCGCTGATAGAAAGCTTGTGAGTGGTGGTAAAAATCTTCTGAGGTGTATATATTTCCATGCTAGGAGTATTGCGGGGAAGGCGGATGAGTTGAGGGCGTGGATTGACACGTGGAATTATGATGTTGTAGCAATTAGTGAAACTTGGCTACAGGAGGGGCAGGACTGGCAGCTTAATATTCCAGGTTTCCAATGTTTCAGATGTGATTGAGGCAGAGGAATGAAAGGTGGGATCGCGTTCAAGAGCTGTGAGGTAATGTTACAGTTATACAAGACCTTGGTCAGTCCCCATTTAGGGTACTGTGTTCAATCAGCATCTGGAGCAGAGCACTTCAAAGAGTTTACTTGCCGGTTGGGAAAGCTAATATAAAAGGAGAGCTTCGCGGGCGTTCAGACATTCCAGAGCTCCAATCAGCGTCAGGAGCAGAGCACTGCAAATTAAATAAAAGTACAGCAGGGGCAGGAGGGGGCGGCCATTGTTGGGAGTAGACCAGCAGTGAGAGTAGGAATATCAGGCTTTGACTCAAAAGGCTTCAACAAGAAGAGGCTAAAGCCAAAGAAACAGTTTAGAGGAGTTGGTCTTGGTTGTCCATTGTACAGCACAGGCAGGATGGCAGATATGGCAGTGGAAAGCTCCTCCTTTAGGATGTGGGAATACATGGAACTTGATAGACCTCGGGTTCCGGTGACATCATCGTTCAGAATGGCAGCTTCAATCAACAGCTCCTCCGGAAAAACGCATATCTTGCCCCGTTAATCCATCAAATATAAGATCTTTTGAAAATATCTGAATTGATAAGGGAGGCAAGAATGGAGAGAAAGAATTGAGATAAAAAAAAAGCACCACTGCGGAGCCTATGGAAGAGAGAGGTGCAGCACGCGGCTCTCCTACACGTGTACGTGGCAGCGAGGCTGACGCAGGGCCTCATTCAGGTGAAGCGGGAAATCTGATAAGGATTTTGGAAGAGATAAGGGAAGTCCAGAAAGACATAAAGCAGCAACTCGATATAAAGCCAGAGCTCACCAACATCAATCAGGAAATAGCGGTGGCAGAGACTCGAATTGAGGAGGTGGAAGATCGTGTGCAAAAAGTGGAACAGATACTAAGTAAGACGATAAAAATATTAAATCAACAGGAAAGTAAGTTGTTTGACCAGGAGGGAAGATCACAACGGAAAATATCAGGATTTATAATGTTCCCGAAGGAGCGGAGGGATTGTCGATGATGGACTTTGTAGACAAACTGCTGCGGGAAGCGCTGGAGATTCCTCAGATTACGGAGATTGAAATTGAAAGGGCACACCGTTCGCTTGTCCAGTGGTCTCCCGGAGACAGAGAAGGTAAACCGCGCTCCATTGTACTTAGATTCCTTCAATTCAAGAGCAAGGCGGACATTGTACGAAGGGCCTGAGGTAAGAAGAGGGTGTTTTGGAACGGGAAGTTAATATACTTCAATCATGATTACCCCCCGGCGGTCCTACAGGAACGGAAGGAGTATTCCAAAGCAAAACGAATATTAAAGCAAGAAAAGATTAAATTCCAAACCCCGTACCCTGCTAAACTGAGGGTATTTTACCAAGAAGGGATGCGACTGTACCAGACAGTGGAAGAGGCGACTACAGACATGAACAACAGAGGACTGTCCATTAGCGTGGTCAAACCAAGGGAAACTCTGGCTGAGCAGTTATCCCGAACTGCTTGGGAAATAGTAAGAGAACCTAGAAAGCAGGGGACTGGAACAGGACGAGGGAAGGATTTTAGGAAGAGACTGTCAGTTCTCCGAGGGCAGCCCTCACCTCCTCCAGAAGTGCCATAAGGTTTGGCTAATTTTAAAAGTGCTGAGAAACTAAACTGAAGCAAAAATAGATGGTGATAGACCTATCTCGGGAAATACGTGCTATAATGTGGATTTTATATTACTCAATTTTTTTAAAAAATCATTTATTCATTCTTTTTTCCCCACCTAAAAGAGAATATATTCATACACAGGGAGGAATACACAGGGAAATCATTTCTGTGTAATGGACATTTTTTTTTAAACTTACTTTTACAGGTACTGCAGCGGGGGCCCTCAACCCACAGGTAGGAGGGGCCATCCCCCACGGCTAGACTTTTCTTCTAGCTCAACCCAGGGTCATCTAGAGACCCCAACCTCGGAACCACACCTTCTTACCTTTCTTTTTATTATTCACTTTTCGTGGTTCTTATTTGTTCAGGGAGTAGATTGATTAAGTTATATTCTGCAAATTTCAATGATATACTAACAGATAAATACACAGAGTGTAAGAACATATATTTTAGGTATATACCTCAAGAATGGTTGAAAAGAGGAAAATGTAAATATTTAATGAATGTACTGCTGGTGGCTGGTAAAAAGACCCTTACCAGGAAATGGTTATCTCAGGAGAGCCCAACTCTAAATGTATGGATGGAAATTACAATGGGCATTTACAAAATGGAGAAGATAACAACATCTGTTAATCATAAGTTGGAACAATTTTATTCATACTGGAAAAATGGTTTAACGACATAACATCTCATAGGCCTGATTTTATTTTCACTATCAATGAATATGTTGTTAAAAAATCACTCCCTACTCTGTACATACTTTTCTTCTTTTGATTGTTCTTTCTTTCCTCTTCTTTCTATAAGAGTATACTTCAGATAAATATTATGTGGAGATTTGTGACAAATATGATTATATGATATATATGTACAGTATCTGAAATACATCCTATGGAAATGTTTGTTTGATGATGAAACTCAATAAGAAATAAATTACAAAAAAAAACTTGATAGTCCCCCGATGACTACAGCTGCGGGAGGTGCAGCCAAGTCCAGCTCATGAAAGACCACATTAAGGAGCCAGAAATGGAGCTGGATGAACTTAGGATCATCTGGGAGGGAGAGCAGTTGATAGATACGACATTTCAGCAAGTGGTTACACCCAGAGTGCAGAATTTGGGCAGTAGATGGGTGAAAACCAAGAGAGGTAAAGGGAGAAGGAAGTCAGTGCATGGTCCCCCTGTAGCCATTCCCCTGAGCAACAAGTATATCCGTTTGGATACTGCTGTGGGGAGTGACCTATCTGGGCAAGGCAGCAGCAGCCAGACCAACAGCACTACGGTCGGCTCTGAACCTCAGAAGGGTAGGGTGAAGTCAGGCAGAACAATAGTCAGAGGGAACTCGATTTGGCCTGTCCCCTAAAGCCCTCACTAATTTTTATAGATGCACCGTAGAAAGCATTCTTCTAGGGTGCATCACAACCTGGTATGGAAGTTGTCTGTCCAAGACCAAAAGAAGCTGCAAAAGATCGTGAACATGGCGCAGCACATCACACAAACCAATCTTCCATCCGTGGACTCACTTTACACCGTACGCTATCGGAGCAGTGCTGCCAGGATAATCAAGGACACGACCCACCCAGACAACACACTTTTCGTTCCTCTTCCCTCCGGGAGAAGGCTCAGGAGCCTGAAGACTCGTACGGCCAGATTTGGGAACAGCTTCTTTCCAACTGTGATAAGATTGCTGAACGGATCCTGACCCGGATCTGGGCCGTACCCTCCAAATATCCGGACCTGCCTCTCGGTTTTTTTGACCTACCTTACTTTCCATTTTTCTATTTTCTATTTATGATTTATAATTTAAATTTTTAATATTTACTAATTTTTACTATTTTTAATATTTAATATTTGTAATCCAGGGAGCGGGAAGTGCAGAAGCAAATATCGCTGTGATGATTCTACGTTCTAGTATCGATTGTTTGGCGACAATAAAGTATAAAGTATAGTTAGGGGGACAGATAGGAGATTCTGCTGCAGCAAAAGAGACAACAGGATAGTGTGTTGCCTCCAGGTGCTAGGGTCCAGGATGTCACTGAGTGGTTGCAGAATATTCTTGAAGGGGACGGTGAGCAGCTGGACGTTGTAGTACATGTTGCTACCAATGACATAGGCAGGAGAGGGGTAGGAGTCCTGTGGAATAAGTTTAGAGAGTTAGGAAGGAGACTGAAGAGCAGGACCTCCAAGGTGGTAATCTCTGGATTATTCCCAGTGCCACGAGCATAACGCAGATGAACGAGTGGCTGAGGAGATAGTGCAGGGGACAAGGTTTTAGGTTTCTTGGATAATTGGAACTTTTTCTGGGGGAGGGGTGACCTGTACAAGTGGGACACATTGCACCTGAACTGGAGGGGAACTAATATCCTGGGAGCACACATCAAAGTTGCTGGTGAACGCAGCAGGCCAGGCAGCACCTCTTCCTAGAGATGCTACCTGGCCTGCTGCGTTCACCAGCAACTTTGATGTGTGTTGCTTGAATTTCCAGCATCTGCAGAATTCCTGTTGTTTGCGTAATATCCTGGGAGGGAGGTTTGCTAATGCCATTGGGTAGGGTTAAAAGATTTGCGGGGTGGGGGGGAACCAAAGTGAAAAGGCAGAGGATGGGGCGATTGGCGCACAAGTAGTTTATGAGGAAGGATAGGCAAATGACAGAGCAAAGATGCATTCAGCCTGATGGTTTGAGATGTGTATATTTTAATGCAAGGGGTACCATAAGCAAGGCAGATGAACTTAGAGTGTGGATCAATACATGGAAGTATGATGATGCAGCCATCATAGAGACTGGAATGTCTCAGGGGCAAGAATGACTGCTGACTGTGTCAGGCTATAGATGTTTCAAAAAGGAGAGGGAGGGAGGCAAAAGAGATGGGGAAGAGGCACTGCTAATCAGGGATGGTATAACAGCTGCAGAAAAGGAGGAAGTCCTGGAGGGATTGTTTTCTGAGTCATTGTGGGTGGGAAGTCTGACACAGGAAGGGAGCAATAACTCTACTGGGTGTTTTTTATAGACCCTCCAACAGTAACAGAGACATCAAGCAAATAGGGAGGCAGATTCTGGAATGGTGCAATAATAATAAGTTGTTGTGATGGGTGATTTTAACTTTCCTAATATTGACTGGCATCTCTTTAGAGCAAGGGGTTTAGATGGGGTGGAGTTTGTTAGGTGTGTTTCCTGACCAATATGTAGATAAGCCAACTAGAGGAGAGACTGTACTTGATATAGTATTGGGAAATAAACCTGGCCAGGCATCAGATCTCTCGGTGGGACAGTATTTTGGAGGTAGTGATCACAACTCTATCTCCTTTACCATAGCGCTGGAGAGGGATAGGAGCAGACAATCAGGGAAAACATTCAATTGGGGTAGGGGGAAATATGATACTATTAGGCAGAATCTTGGGAACATAAATTGGAAGCATATGTTCTCATGGAAATACACGACAGAAATGTGGCAAAAGTGTTCAGGGAACATTTGCAGGGTGTTCTGCATAGGCATGTTCTATTGAGGCAGGAAAAGGATGGTAGGATAAAAGAACCATGGAGTACAAAGGATGTAGAAAATCTAGTTAAAAAGTAAAAAGCTTATGAAAGGTTCAAGAAACCAGCTACTGTTAGAACTCTAGAAAATTACAAGGGTGCCAGGAAGGAGCTCAAGAATGAAATTAGGAGAGCTAGAACGGGGCATGAGAAGGCCTTGCAAACAGGATTAAGGAAAACCCCAAGGCATTCTGCAAGTATGTGAAGAGTAAAAGGATGAGTCATGTGAGAATAGGACCATTCAGGTGTGATGCTGGAAACATGTGCATGAAGTCGGAGGAGGGAGCGGAGATACTTAATGAATACTTTCCTTCAGTATTCACCAGGGTAAAGGAACTTGGCAATTGGGGGAATGAGTTACAGCAGACTGAAACGGTTGCATCTATAGACATTAAGTAAGAGGATGTGCTAGAGCTTTTGAAAGGTATTAAGTTAGATAAGTCACCGGGACCAGATGAGATATACCCCAGGGAAGTGAGGGGGTAGATTGCTGAGCCTCTGGCAATGATCTTTGCATCATCAATAGGGACAGAAGTAGGACCAGAGGATTGGAAGGTTGCAAAGGTTGTTCCCTTGCTCATGAAAGAGAGTAGAGATAGCCCAGGAAATTATAGACCAGTGAGTCTTACTTCAGGAGTGGGAAAATTGTTGGAGAAGATCCTGACAGGCAGGATGTCTGAGCATTTGGAGAGACATAATCTGATAAAGTTCCCCATGAGAGGCTCATTCAGAAAGTAATGAGGCATGGGATCCGGAGAGACCTTGCTTTGTGGATCCAGAATTGGCTTGCCCACAGAAGGCAAAGAGCGGTTGTGGATTGTTCGTATTCTGCATGGAGGACAGTGACTAGTTGTGTTCCTCAGGGATCTGTTCTAGGACCCCTCCTATCTGTGATTTTTATAAATGATCTGTATGAGGAAGTAGATGGGTGGGTTATTAAGTTTGCTGATGACCCAAAAGTTGAGGGTGTTGTGGATAGTCTGGAGGGTTGTCAGAGGTTACAGCACAACATCAATAGGATGCAAAACTGGGCTGAGTTCAACCCAGATAAGCATGATCGTTTATTTCCATAGGTCAAACTTGAAGACAGAATATAATATTAATGTTAAGACTCTTGGCAGTGTGGAGGATCAGTGAATTCTTGGGGTCCATGTTGATAGGGCACACAAAGCTGCTGTGCAGGTTGACAGTGTTGTTAAGAAGGCATATGGTGTGTTGGCCTTCATCAACCATGGGATTGAGTTCAAGAACCATGAAGTAATGTTACAGCTATATCACGCCTTAGTTAGAACCCACATGGATTGCTGTGTTCAGTTCTGGTCACCTCTTTACAGAAAGGATGTGGATACTATAAGGCCATAAGACCATAAGATATAGGAGCAGAAGTAGGCCATTCAGTCCATCGAGTCTGCTCCACCATTTAATCATCGGTGGATCCAATTCTTCCAGTCATCCCCACTCCCCTGCCTTCACCCCATACCCTTTGATGCCCTGGCTAATCAAGAACCTATCTATCTCTGCCTTAAATACACCCAATGACTTGGCCTCCACAACCACTCGTGGCAACAAATTCCACAGATTTATTACTCTCTGACTAAAGTAATTTCTCCGCATTTCAGTTCTAAGTGGACGTCCTTCAATCCTAAAGTTGTGCCCTCTTGTCTTAGAGAGAGCGTGCAGAGGAGATTTACAAGGATGTTACCTGGATTGGAGAGTGTGTCTTATGCGAACAGTCTGAGTGACGTTGGCCTTTTTCCTACTTGGAGTTACGGAGGATGAAAGGTGACCTGACTGGTGTATAAGACGTTGAGAGGCATTGATCGTGTGGATAGCCAGAGGTTTTCCAGGGCTGAAATGGCTAGCACAAGTAGGCATGGTTTAAAGGTGCTTGTAAGTAGGCACAAGGGGGATGTCAGAGGTAAGTTTTTCACACAGAGAGTAGTGGGTGCGTGGAATGCACTGCCAGCGAAGTTGGTAGAGGCAGATACAATCGGATGTTTTAAGAGACTCTTAGATAGGTACATGGAACTTAGAAATCTAGAGGGCAATGCAGTAGGGAAATTCTAGGCAGTTTCTAGAGTAGGTTACATGGTCGGCACAACGTCGTGGGCCGAAGGGCCAATGTGCACTAGATTTTCTATGTCCTGCGTTCTAAGGCAACTGGACTTGCTGTGTTGTCTGGAAAATGATTCACCACTCATCTGAGAGGCTTCTTCAGAATTGATCCTTGGTGGGTATATTCTGGTTTATAAACTCTGAGTTGTTCAAAGGTATGCCAATCACATGAGAGTCATTAAGAGTCATAGAGGTATGAAAGGTTCATTAGTCTTACTTTTGCATGAATGGAGGTGTGAACTGTTGTGGAGATACTGGGGTAGAGATGTTAGGACTGTGTTGTAAGTAGCTGATAAGTGGTGTCATATGGGTTTTCCAGTTTGGCAAAGATGGCTTCTTTAACCGCTCTTTCAAACCACCTGTCCTCCCTGTCTTTTGTCCTTTAAGTGTAGATATACAGTGGAGTCTTGAACTCTCATTACCTTTACAACTTTTAATGACCATCATGTGACTGCTATACCTTTAAACAACTCAGAGTTTATAAGCTGGAAAACTACCCACTATGGATCAGAACTGAAGCTGCCTGTCAGATGAGAGGTGAAATATCTTCTAGACAACATAGCAAGTCCAGTTGCCTTGATTTACTACTGCTTCATAGTCTATAACAAAAAAGTTTTGAAATAATACCAAATTTTCTTCAGATGCTGTTCTCCAGACTAATTCTGATGACATACTTAACTTATTTAGTGATACAGTGCAGAATAGATTCTTTCAGTCCTTTAAACCATGCCACTCTAGCAATCCCTGACAACTCCGATTTAACCCAAACCCAATCACGGGATAATTTACAATGACCAATTAACCTACCTGGTAGGCTTTTGGACTGCAGGAGGAACATAAAATACCCACAGGAAACCCAGGCATTCCATATGGAGAATGTAAAGAGACTCCATACAGAGGATGCAGGGTTTGAACTCAAAACTCTGATGCCTCAAGCTGTAATAGCATCATGCTAACTGCTACGTTACTGTTGGTGCCAAATATGAATAAATTATTACTGAAATGTTTCAGCTATAATAAGCCAGGCACCAACTGCACAGTTTTCACTAAAATTCAGAACAAATTATGTTTCATCACCATTTTGTTTTTTGGCATCTATTATTACATGATCCAAGGCATTCGACTGAGGAACCCAAGTGAAATTAGGGCTGTCAATCACAGGGCAAAAATTGCTGCTTTGAGCAGCTTTCATAATATCATAAATTAGCAAACAGAACAGGGAAGAAATTCTGAAATCAAATAATTGATGCTAGACCTAGTCTAACAGTAAAGAACATGTAGGGGAAACTCAGAACAGAAATGTGGAGGATAGTGCTGCAACATGGAAATGAGGAAAAAGTACAGCAATAAGGAGAAAAAAATAAATCACCTATTATTAATTCATTTAATGAATTAGTATCAGTATTCTGAAGTTAAGGATGTGATGACGACCTTGGATGAACTGGTGATTGTGTCAGAAGAAATTGAGAGGCTATCTAAATCAAATGGCTAAAATAACACTCATATTCTCGTATATCAAGATTAACAACAACTATCCAAAACCACATCAGCAAACAAGTTCTTTTATATTGGATATCATACCTTATGCCTGAAATGGAGAACCAGGTCACGGGGAGACAGACCTAAAGAGAACCAATTTACATTAAATTGGAATATCGAAATTTAATCTTAACTAATGAATATAATTACAATTGACAGTTTAGATCATCCATTCTTTCCATTAGACATATTCATGAAATCATGGAATGACGCATCTAAGAAACCAGCTTTTGTTTTGCTACATATGTGCCTGCCCTTTCCAATAACCATGAAAGTAGTCATACTTCTCTGGTTTTATAATTTCAGTAAATAAATAAATTATGCACAATCCAATGTCTCCAAGGGAAATGTGCGCAGAATGTCCTGATTTGAGAGTGAGCAGCTTGAAGTCATTGTCACATCGGTACCAATGACATGGGTAGGAAGGGGAACCAGGTCTTGCAAAGTGACTTTTGGAGTCAGGTGCTAAGTTAAAGGACAGGGTGGTGATGTTCAGATTTCCATCAGTGCCATGTGCTAGTGAGCCCAGAAATAGGAAGACCATACAGTTTAACATGTGGCTAAGAAGTTGATGCAGGAGGGAGCGTTTCACATTTTCGGAACATTGGAGATGTACTCTATCTTGTACACCAAGAAGAGCCAAGGACCTTAAATATAACTGCTGCAGTTCCTAACAAACCGCCTAAGGGAACTGGAGCAGGAGCTGGATGACCTCCAGATTATTCGGGAGAATGAGATTATAGATAGTAGCTACAGGGAGGTAGTTACGCCAAAGGAGCAGAGCACAGGAAATTGGGTCACTGTCAGGCGAGGGAAGAGGAAAGGGCAGGCAGAGCAGGGTTCCCCTGTGGCCATTCCCCTCAACAACAAGTATACCGCATTGGATACTGTTGAAGGGGATGACTTACCTGGGACAAGCTGCAGCAGCCAGATCTCTGGCACCTAGTCTGGTTCTGCAGTGCAGAAGGGAGGGTGGAAACAGAGGAGAGCAGTAGTGATAGGGGACTCGATAGTTAGAGGTGCAGACAGGAGGTTCTGTCGGAGTGATAGACAATCCAGGATGGTTTGTTGTTTCCCGAGTGCCAGGGTCAAGGATGTCCCTGATCGCTTGCATGATGTTCTGAAGTGGGAGGGTGATCAGCCAGATGTCGTGGTGCACATTGGTAGCAATGACATGGCAAGGAAGAGTGAGGAGGTCCTGGAGAGTGAGTATAGAGAGCTTGGTAGGAAGTTGAGAAGCAGGACCTCAAGGGTAGCAATCTCAGGATTGCTACCTGTGCTACGTGCCAGTGAGGGTAAGAATAGGATGCTCTGGAGGATGAACAAGTGGCTGAGGAATTGGTGTAGGGGGCAGGGTTTCAGATTTCAGGATCATTGGGACCTCTTCTGGGGCAGGTGGGACCTGTACAAGACAGACGGGTTACACTTGAACTACAAGGGGACCAATATCCTTTCAGGGAGGTTTGTTAGTGCTATTGGGGAGGCTTTAAACTACATTTGCAGGGGATGGGAACCAGAGTGCCAGAGCTGACAGTGTGGCTGGGGTGAAAATAAATGATGTTAAAAGTTCAAGCAAAGCCGCAAATAGAAAGGTTGTGAGTGGTGGTAAAAATCTTCTGAGGTGTTTACATTTCAATGCTAGGAGTATTGCAGGGAAGGAAGACGAGTTGAGGGCGTGGATTGACACGTGGAATTATGACGTTATAGCAATTAGTGAAACTTGGCTACAGAAGCGGCAGGACTGGCAGCTTGATATTCCAGGGTTCCGGTGTTTCAGATGTGATAGAGGCAGAGGAATGAAAGGTGGGGGGGGGGGGTAGCATTGCTTGTCAGAGAAAATGTTACAGCAGTGCTCAGGCAGGACAGATTAGAGGGCTTGTCTACTGAGTCCTTATGGGTGGAGCTGAGAAACAGGAAAGGTATGGCCACATTAGTGGGGTTGTATTATAGACCACCTAATAGTCAGCAAGAATTGGAGGAGCAAATCTGCAGAGAGATAGCAGGCAACTGCAGGAAACATAAACTTGTAGTGGTAGGGGATTTTAATTTTCCACATATTGATTGGGACTCCCATACTGTTCGGGGTCTAGGTGGGTTAGAGTCTGTAAAATGTGTTCAGGGAAGTTTTCTAAATCAATATATAGAGGTAACAACTAGAGGCGATGCAATATTAGATCTCCTACTAAGAAACGAGTTACGACAAGTGACGGAAGTGTGTGTAGGGTGCACTTTGGTTCCAGTAATCATAACACCATTAGTTTCAACTTGATCATGGATAAAGATAGATCTGGTCCTAGGGTTGAGGTTCTAAGCTGGAAGAAACCAAATTTCAAGAAATGAGAAAGGATCTAAAAAGCGTGGATTGGGACAGGGTGCTCTGGCAAGGATGTGATCGGTAAGTGGGAAACCTTCAAAGGAGAAATTTTGAGAGTGCAGAGGTTGTATGTTCCTGTTAGGATTAAAGGCAAAGTGAATAGGAATAAGGAACCTTGGTTCTCAAGGGATATCACAACTCTGATAAAGAAAAAGACAGAGTTGTATGACATGTATAGGAAACAGGGAGTAAATAAGGTGCTTGAGGAGTATAAAAAGTGCAAGAAAATACTTAAGAAGGAAATCAGGAGGGCTAAAAGAAGACATGAGGTTGCCTTGGCAGTCAAAGTGAAGGATAATCCAAAGAGCTTTTACAGGTATATTAAGAGCAAAAGGATTGTAAGGGATAAAATTGGTCCTCTTGAAGATCAGGGTGGTCGGCTATGTGCGGAACCAAAAGAAATGGGGGAGGTCTTAAATGGGTTTTTTGCATCTGTATTTACTAAGGAAACTGGCATGAAGTCTATGGAATTAAGGGAAACAAGTAGTGAGATCATGGAAACCGTACAGATTGAAAAGGAGGAGGTGCTTGCTATCTTGAGGCAAATTAAAGTGGATAAATCCTCAGGACCTGACAGGGTATTCCCTCGGACCTTGAAGGAGAGCAGTGTTGAAATTGCAGGGGCCCTGGCAGATATATTTAAAATGTCGGTGTCTACAGGTGAGGTGCTGGAGGATTGGAGAATGGCTCATGTTGTTCCGTTGTTTAAAAAAGGATCGAAAAGTAATCTGGGAAATTATAGGCCGGTAAATTTGACGTCGGTAGTGGGTAAGTTACTGGAGGGAGTACTAAGAGACAGAATCTACAAGCATTTGGATAGACAGGGACTTATTAGGGAGAGTCAACATGGCTTTGTGCGTGGTAGGTCATGTTTGACCAATCTATTAGAGTTTTTTGAGGAGGTTACCAGGAAAGTGGATGAAGGGAAAGCAGTGGATGTTGTCCACATGGACTTCAGTAAGGCCCTTGACAAGGTCCCGCATGGGAGGTTAGTTAGGAAAATTCAGTCGCTAGGTATACATGGAGAGGTGGTAAATTGGATTAGATGTTGGCTCAATGGAAGAAGCCAATGAGTGGTAGTAGAGGATTGCTTCTCAGAGTGGAGGCCTGTGACTAGAGGTGTGCCACAGGGATCAGTGCTGAGTCCATTGTTATTTGTCATCTATATCAATGATCTGGATGATAATGTGGTAAATTGGATCAGCAAATTTGTGGATGATACAAAGATTGGAGGTGTAGGGGACAGTGAGGAAGGTTTTCAAAGCTTGCAGAGGGATTTGGACCAGCTGGAAAAATGGGCTGAAAAATGGCAGATGGAGGTTAATACAGACAAGTGTGAGGCATTGCACTTTGGAAGGACAAACCAAGGTAGAACATACAGGGTTAATGGTAAGGCACTAAGGAGTGCAGTAGAACAGAGGGATCTGGGAATACAGATACAGAATTCCCTAAAAGTGGCGTCGCAGGTAGATAGGGTCGTAAAGACAGCTTTTGGTACATTGGCCTTTATTAATCAAAGTATTGAGTATAAGAGCTGGAATGTTATGATGAGGTTGTATAAGGCATTGGTAAGGCCGAATCTGGAGTATTCTGTTCAGTTTTGGTCACCAAATTACAGGAAGGATATCAATAAGGTTGAAAGAGTACACAGAAGGTTTACAAGGATGTTGCCGGGACTTGAGAAACTCAGTTACAGAGAAAGGTTGAACAGATTAGGACTTTATTCCCTGGAGCACAGAAGAATGAGGGGAGATTTGATAGAGGTATATAAAATTATGATGGGTATAGATAGAGTGAATGCAAGCAGGCTTTTTCCACTGAGGCAAGGGGAGAAAAAAACCAGAGAACATGGGTTAAGGGTGAGGGGGGAAAAGTTTAAAGGGAACATTGGGGGGGCTTCTTCACACAGAGAGTGGTGGGAGTATGGAATGAGCTGCCAGATGAGGTGGTAAATGCGGGTTCTTTTTTAACATTTAAGAATAAATTGGACAGATACATGGATGGGAGGTGTATGGAGGGATATGGCCCGTGTGCAGGTCAGTGGGACGAGGCAGAAAATGGTTCGGCACAGCCAAGAAGGGCCAAAAGGCCTGTTCCTGTGCTGTAGTTTTTTTCTATGGTTTTCTATGGGAAGATAGATTGGGAACAGATGTTATTAGGGAAATGCACGGCAGAAATGTGACAAATGTTCAGGGAACTTTTGCATGGCACTCTGCATAGTTAAGTTCCTTTGAGGCAGTTAAAGGATGGTAGGGTAAAAGAACCATGGTGTACAAAGGACGTAGAAAATCTAGTTTAGAAGAAAAGCTTATGAAAGTTTCAATAGGTACTGTTAAGAGCTCTAGAAAATTACAAGCGTGCCAGGAAGGAGCTCAAGAAAAAAATTTGGAGAGCTAGAAGGGGCTATGAGAAGGCCTTGGCGAGCAGGATTAAGGAAAACCCCCCACGGCTTCCTCCAAGTATGTGAAGAGCAAGAGGATGAGCCATGTGAGAATAAGACCAGTCAGGAATGAGAGTGAAAGCATGTACATGGAGCTGGAGGAGGTATTGGAGGTACTTAATGAATACTATTGCTTCAGTATTCACCAGTGAAAAGGACCTTGGCAAATGAGGGGATGGCATACAGCAGACTGAAATGCTTGATAATATAGACATTAAGAAAGAGGTAAAAGAGCTGAAGCTTTTGAAAGGTATTAAGTTAGATAAGTCACCAGAAATGGACGAGATATACCCCAGCCTACTGTGGGAGGCGAGGGTGGAAATTGCTGGACCTCCAGCGACGATCTTTGCATTGTCAATAGGGACGGGAGAAGTACCAGAGAAATGTAAGGTTGCAAAGGTTGTTCCCTTGTTCATGAAAGAGAGTAGAGATAGCCCAGGAAATTATAGACCAGTGAGTGTTACTTCAGTGGTGGGCAAGTTGTGGGAGAAGATCTTGAGAGGCAGGATTTATGAGCATTTGGAAAGGGATGATCTGATTTGGGATAGTCAGTATGGCTTTATCCAGGGCAGGTCTTGCCTTACGAACCTGATCAAATTATTTGAGGATGTAACATAATGCATTTAATGAAGGTAGAGCAGTGGATGTAGTGTATATGGATTTCAGTAAGGCATTTGATAAGGTTCCCCATGTGACGCTCATTCAGAAAGTTAGGAGGCATGGGTCCAAGGAGACCTTGCTTTGTGGACCCGGAATTGGTTTGCCCACAGAAGGCAAAGGGTGGTTGTGGATGGATCGTATTCCGCATGGAGGACGGTGACCAGTGGTGTTCTGCAGGGATCTGTTCTGGGACCCCTCCTCTTTTTGATTTTTATTAATGAGGAAATAGAAGGGTAGTTTAATAAGTTTGCTGAAGACTTAGGGGTGTTGTAGATAGTCTAGAGAGTTGTTAGAGGTTACAGTGTGACATTGATAGAATGCAGAACTGGGCTGAGGTGTGGCAGATGTGTTCAAGCCAGGTAAGTGTGAAGTGGTTCACTTCGGTAGGTCAAATTTGAAGACAGAATATAATATTAATGGTAAGACTCCTGGCAGTGTGGAGGATCAGAGGGACCTTGGGGTCCATGTCCCTCAGACACTCAAAGCTGCTGCACAGGCTGACTGCTGCTAAGAAGGCGTATGGTGTGTTGGCCTTCATCAATCATGGGATTGAGTTCAAGAGCCGTGAGGTAATGTTACAGCTGTAAAAGACCTTAGTTAGACGCCATTTGGTGTACTGTGTTCAGTTCTGGTCACCTCATTACAGGAAGGATATGGATACTATAGAGAGTGCTGAGGAGATTTACAAGGACGTTACCTGGATTGGACAGCATGCCTTATGAGAATAGGTTGAGTGAGCTCAGCCTTTTCTCTTTGGAGTGACGGAGGACAAAGGGACCTGATAGAGGTGTAGAAGGTGATGAGAGGCATTGATCGTGTGGATAGCCAGTCACTTTTTCCCAGGGCTGAAGTGGCTGACACGGGGGGGGCATAGTTTTAAGATGCTTGGAAGTAAGTACACGGGGGTAAGTTTTTTCACACAGAGAGTGGTGGGTGCATGGAAAGCACTTCCAGTGAAGGTGGTAGAGGCAGATACAATAGGGTCTTTTAAGACAGGGGTCCCCAACTTTTTGCGCACCGCAGACCGGTTTAATATTGATAATATTCTTGCGAACCGGCCAACGGGGGGGGGGGGGGGGGTTCAAGTTCAACAGTGTGTGACAGGGAATGAGGAAAGGTGCACATCATATCATATGTGGAATATTTGGCACCTTTGGGCCTGTACTCACTGGAATTTAGAAGAACGCAGGGGGATCTCATTGAAACTTACTGAATGGTGAAAGGGGCAAGATGGGGTGGATGTAGGGAGGATGTTTCCTATGGTGGGGTATTCAGAACTAAAGGGCACAGCCGCAAAATTGAGGGGTGACCCTTTAGAACAGAATTAAGGAGGAATTTTAATACAATTTAGCCAGAGGGTAGTAAATGTATGGAATGCTCTGCCACAAACTGCGGTGGAGGTGATGTCTGTGTGTATATTTAAGGCGGAGTTTGATTGTTTCCCAATTGGTCATGGGATCAAAGGAAATGGCGAGAAGGCAGGTGTATGATGGAATGGCAGAGCAGACTTGATGGGCTGAAAGGCCTAATTCTGCTCTTGTGTCTGAAGGCCTTATGATTACAGGGAGAAGGCCAGGAGCGGGGCTGAGGAGTGGGGGGAGAAAAGGATCAGCCATGATTAAATGGTGGAGCAGACTCAATGTGCCAAATGGTCTAATTCTACTCCTATGTCTTTTGGTCTTGTAGTCTTGTAACCCTATTGAACAGTGAAAGGACTTGATAGAATGTATATGGAGAGGATGTTTCCTATGGTGAGAGAGTCTAAGACCAGGCTACACAGCCTCAGAATAGAGGGGTGTCCTTTTAATACAGAGATGAGGAGGAATTTCTTTAGCCAGAGAGTGGAGAATCTGTGGAACTTGCTGCCACAGGCAGCTGTGGAGGCCCAGTCTTTATGTATATTTAAGGCAGAAGTTAATAGATTCTTGATTGGTCAGAGCCTGAAGGGATATGGGGAGAAGGCAGGAGATTGAGACCGAGGGGAAAATTGGATCAGCCATAGTGGAGCAGACTCAATGGACCAAAATGGCCTAATTCTGCTCCTATATCATATGGTATATAGTCCCAAATTGTAATAGTGTCACTCTAACCACTATGCTACTGTGGTGCCCAGCCGTGAATGGAGATAAGGAGGAATTTATGTACTGTAAATTTAAGATAAAGGTTGATAGATTCTTGATTGTCCATGGCATGAAGGGATACAGGGAGAAGGCAGGAGATAGGGGTTGCGAGGAAAATTGGATCAGCCATGAAGAAATGGTGGAGCAGACTTGATTGGCCAAATGGACTAATTCGGCTCCTATATCTTATGGCCTTGTAGGAAAGAGAAAGGAGAGTCAGTGGATGTTGTGCAATTGAATTTTCAAAAGTTCTTTGACAAGGTGCCACACACGAGGCTGCTTAACAAGTTAAGAGCCCATGGTATTACAGAAAAGATACTAGCATGGGTGGAGCATTGGCTGATTAGCAGGAGGCAAAGAGTGAGAATAAAGGGAGCCCTTTCTGGTTGGCTGCCAGTGACTAGTGGTGTTCCACAGGGGTCTGTGTTGGGACCAATTCCTTTGATGTTATATGTCAATGATTTGGATGATGGAATTGATGGTTTCGTGGCTAAGTTTGCTGACGATATTAAGGTGGGTGGCGAGCCAGGTAGCGTTGAAAAAGCAGAGAAGCTGAAGAAGGGCTTAGACCAATTAGGAGAATGAGCAGAGTGGTGACAAATAGAATATTGTGTTGGGAAGTGTTTGGTCATGCACTTTGTTAGACAGTATAAAACCATGGACTATTTTCTAAATGGGGAGAAAGTTCAAAAATGTGAGGTGTAAAGTGATTTGGGAGTGCTCGTGCAGGTTTCCATAAACATTAGTTTATCAGCACCTGATTAGTTCCAAGGGTTTGGACGGAGCAGAGTCTGTTAAGTGTGTCCAGGATGGATTCCTGTCACAGTATGTTGACAGGCCGACTAGGAAGGAATGCCATACTAGATCTAGTATTAGGTAACGAACAGGGTCAGGTCACAGATCTCTCAGTGGGTGAGCATCTGGGGGACAGTGACCACCACTCCCTGGCCTTCAGCATTATCATGGAAAAGGATAGAATCAGAAAGGACAAGAAAATTTTTAATTGGGGCAGGGCAAATTATGAGGCTATAAGGCTAAAACTTGAGGGTGTGAATTGGGATGATGTTTTTGCAGGGAAATGTACTATGGACATGTGGTTGATGTTTAGAGATCTCTTACAGGATGTTAGGGATACATTTGTCCCAGTGAGGAAGATAAAGAATGGTAGGGTGAAGGAACCATGGGTGACAAGTGAGGTGGAAAATCTAGTCAGGTGGAAGAAGGCAGCATACATGAGGTTTAGGAAGCAAGGATCATATGGGTCTATTGAGGAATATAGGATAGCAAGAAAGGAGCTTAAGAAGGGGCTGAGAAGAGCAAGAAGGGGGCATGAGAAGGCCTTGGCGAGTAGAGTAAAGGAAAACCCCACGGTATTCTTCAATTATGTGAAGAACAAAAGGATGACAAGAGTGATGGTAGGACTGATTAGAGATAAAGGTGGGAAGTTGTGCCTGGAGGCTGTGGAAGTGAGCGAGGTCCTCAATGAATACTTCTCTTCGGTATTCACCAATGAGAGGGAACTTGATGATGGTGAGGACAATATGAGTGAGGTTGATGTTCTGGAGCATGTTGATATTAAGGGAGAGGTGGTGTTGGAGTTGTTAAAATACATTAGGACGGATAAGTCCCCGGGGCCTGACGGAATATTCCCCAGGCTGCTCCATGAGGCGAGGGAAGAGATTGCTGAGCCTCTGGCTAGGATCTTTATGTCCTCGTTGTCCACAGGAATGGTACCGGAGGATTGGAGGGAGGCGACTGTTGTCCCCTTGTTCAAAAAAGATAGTAGGGATAGTCCGGGTAATTATAGACCAGTGAGCCTTACGTCTGTACTGGGAAAGCTGTTGGAAAAGATTCTTAGAGATAGGATCTATGGGCATTTAGAGAATCATGGTCTGATCAAGGACAGTCAGCATGGCTTTGTGAAGGGCAGATCGTGTCTAACAAGCTTGATAGAGCTCTTTGAAGAGGTGACCAGGCATATAGATGAGGGTAGTGCAGTGGATGTGATCTATATGGATTTTAGTAAGGCATTTGATGGTAGACTTATTCAGAAAGTCAGAAGGCATGGGATCCAGGGAAGTTTAGCCAGGTGAATTCAGAATTGGCTTGCCTGCAGAAGGCAGAGGGTGATGGTGGAGGGAGTATATTCAGATTGGAGGATTGTGACTAGTGGTGTCTCACAAGGATATGTTCTGGGACCTCTACTTTTCGTGATTTTTATTAACGACCTGGATGTGGGGGTAGAAGGGTGGGTTGGCAAGTTTGCATACGACACAAAGGTTGGTGGTGTTGTAGATAGTGTAAAGGATTGTTGAAGATTGCAGAGAGACATTGATAGGATGCAGAAGTGGGCTGAGAAGTGTCCTTACCTTGGTTTTTTATGCACCCCTCAACTTCCCTAGTCAGCCACGGTTCCTTACCCTTGCCATTTGAGAACAACTTCTTCTGTGGGACACATCTCTCCTGCACCTTGTGAACTACATCCAGAAACTTCAGCCATCTCTGACCAGACTATCGTGGTCACTAGATGCAAAGTGTCCCCCTACATAAACTTCCGTCACCTGCCCACGAGGAGAAGATAGGGAGGCAGATTCTGGAATGGTACAATAATAATAGGGTTGTTGTAGCAGGTGATTTTAACTTCCCTAATATTGACTGGCATCTCCTTAGAGCTAGGGGTTTGGATGGGGCGGAATTTGTTCGTTGTGTTCAGGAAGGGTTCCTGATGCAAAACGTAGATAAGCCAATTAGAGAAGAGGCTGTACTTGATCTGGCATTGGGAAATGAACCTAGTCAGGTGTCAGATCTCTCAGTGGGAGAGCATGGGTAGTAATTATAACTCTATCATAGCATTGGAACAGGATAGGAGCAGATGCAAAGACCATCGCCAGAGGCTAAGCAATCCCCTGCCTCACTTCCTACAGTAGCCTGGGGTATATCTTGTCCAGACCCGGTGACTTATCTAACTTCATGTTTTTCAAAAGCTTCAACACATCCACATCCTCTATGCTCAAGCATTTCAGTCCACTGTAAGTCATCTGCACAATTGCCAGGGTCCTTTTCCCTGGTGAATAGTGAACCAAAGTATTCATTAAGTACCTCTGCTATCTCCTCCGTCTCCATGCACACATTTCTACTATTGCAGACAATTTGGGAAAGCATTTAATTAGGGTAGGGGGAAATATGATGCTATTAGGCAGAATCTTGGGAGCATTAATTGGGAGCAGATGTTCGCAAGGAAATGCATGGCAGAAATGTGGCAAAGGTTCAGGGAATATTTGCACGGCATTCTGAATAGGTATGTTCCATTGAGGCAGGGAAAGGATGGTAGGGTAAAAGAGGCAGAATATAGGTACATGGAGCTTAGAAAAATAAAGGGCTATGCGGTAGGGAAATTATAGGCAGTATCTAGAGTAGGTTACACAGTTGGCACAACATTGTGGGCTGAAGGGCCTGTAAAGTGCTGTAGATTTTCTGTTCTACGTTCTATGCCTCGTCTCATTCCCTAATAGTAGGTCCAGCATCGTACATTCTCTCATTGGGACTTCTCTGTAAAACATAGAAAACATAGAAAATAGGTGCAGGAGTAGGCCATTCGGCCCTTCGAGCCTGCATCGCCATTCAGTATGATCATGGCTGATCATCCAACTCAGAACCCTGTACCAGCCTTCCCTCCATACCCCCTGATCCCTTTAGCCACAAGGGCCATATCTAACTCCCTCTTAAATATAGCCAATGAACTGGCCTCAACTGTTTCCTGTGGCAGACAATTCCACAAATTCACCACTCTCTGTGTGAAGAAGTTTTGACTAATCTCGGTCCTAAAAGGCTTTCCCTTTATCCTCAAACTGTGACCCCTCATTCTGGACTTCCCCAACATCGGGAACAATCTTCCTGCATCTAGCCTATCCAATCCCTTTAGGATTTTATACGTTTCAATCAGATCCCCCCTCAACCTTCTAAATTCCAACGAGTATAAGCCTAGTTCATCCAGTTTTTCATCATATGAAAGTCCTGCCATCCCAGGAATCAATCTGGTGAACCTTCTTTGTACTCTCTCTATGGCAAGGATGTCTTTCCTCAGGTTAGGGGACCAAAACTGCACACTATACTCCAGGTGTGGTCTCACCGAGGCCTTGTACAACTACAGTAGTACCTCCCTGCTCCTGTACTCGAACCCTCTTGCTATAAGTGCCAGCATATCATTCGCCTTTTTCACCGCCTGCTGTATCTGCATGTCCACTTTCAATGACTGGTGTATAATGACACCCAGGTCTCGTTGCACCTCCCCTTTTCCTAATCGGCCACCATTCAGATAATAATCTGTTTTCCTGTTTTTGCCACCAAAGTGGATAACTTCACATTTATCCACATTAAATTGCATCTGCCATGAACTTGCCCACTCACCTAACCTATCCAAGTTACCATGCATCCTCTTAGCATCCTCCTCACAGCTAACACTGCCACCCAGCTTCCTGTCATCCGCAAACTTGGAGATGCTACATTCTATTCCCTCATCCAAGTCATTAATATATATTGTAAATAACTGGGGTCCCAGCACTGATGAATGAAACTTTCCTGAACACATTTAATAAATTCTATCCCATCTAGTCCTTTAACAGAATGATAGTCGCAGTAAATATGTGGGAAGTTAAAATCACCTATTATAACAACCTTATAAACAAGAGAAAATCTACAGATGCTGGAAAGCCGAGCAACACACACAAAATGCTGGAGGAACTCAGCAGAATAGGCAGCATCTATGGAAAAAAAGTACAGTCGACATTTCAGGCCGAAACCCTTCGGTAGGACTGGAGGAAAAAATGCTGAGGAGTAGATTTGAAAGGTGGGGGGGAGGGGAGAGAGAAACGCCAGGCGATAGGTGAAACTTGGAGGAGGAGGAATGAAGCAAAGAGCTGGGAAGTTGATTGGTGAATGAGACAGAAGGCTATGGAAGAAAGAAAAACGGGTGGGAGGGGTAGGAGGAGCACCAGTGGGTTGCAATGGATGGGCAAGGAGATAACGTGAGCGAGAGACAAGGGGGTAGGGGGGAGGCATTACTGGAAGTTTGAAAAATCAATGATCGTGACATCAGATTGGAGGCTACCCAAACGGAATACAAAGTATTGTTCCTCCATCCTAAGGGTGACCTCATCCCGACAGTGAAGGAGGCCATGGATGGACATATCAGAATGGGAAGTAGAATTAAAATGGGTGGCCACTGGGAGATCCTGCTTGTTCTGGTGAATGAAGTATAGATGCTCAGCGAAGTGGTCTCCCAATCTACATCGGGTCTCACCAATATACAAGCAGCCACACCAGGAGCACCAAACACAGTACATGATCCTAACATACTTGCAGATGAAGTGTCGCTTCACCTGGAAGGATTGTTTGGGGCCCTGAGTGGTAGTGAGGGAGGAGGTGTAGGGGCAGGAATAGCACTTATTCTGCCTGCAAGGATAAGTGCCAGGAGGGAGATCAGTGGGGAGGGACAAATGGACAAGGGAGTCCCTGTGGAAAGTACAAAGTTGGGGGGCGGAGGGGGGGAGAATGTGTTTAGTGTTTGCCACACCAGGAGCAACCTTATGTTTCTTGCAACAATCTGCAAGTTCTTCACCAATTTGTTCCGCTAAATCCCTGGAACTGTTTGGTGGTAATATAGCCCCATTAACATCGAGAGGTGGGAGGACATCACAAGCAATCGCTCTTGCTGGAGGCTGGAACTACGTAGAGGTCTAAAAAGAGGAGAAGAGAAGCTGAGGCTTGCTGCTGAAGAAAAGTGCACTCGCCAAATAATCAGCACCAAGACAACACTGGAGGACAGAATCTTCAAGTGCAGTTGCTGCAGCCGAGACTGTCACTCCCGTGTGGATCTCGACAGCCGCAACAGATGCTGCTCTACCAACACAGACTGAAGCAAGACTTTTCAGACGCAGATCCATGGTCTCACGAGACTAACAGATACCACCACCAACGTGGTCATACCTTTTTTATTTCTCTGCTCCACCAAAACATCTCACTGGATGAGTTCTCCGGTCTGTCCTGATGGAGCATTGCCGTGACATGTTCCCGGACTAGTAACTCCACCCCTTCTCCTTTAATCACTCCCACTCTGTCAGGTCTAAAACAATGGAACCCTGAAATTTTGAGCTGCTAGTCCTGCCCCTCCTGCAACCAAGTCTCACAATGGCTACAATATAATAATTCCGGGTGTTGATCCATGGCCTGCGCTCATCTGCCTTTCCCACGTTATATTCAGCTCAGGACAATAGTTACATCATGCTCATCCTTTTCATTGCTGACTTTGTCTGAGGTCTTACTAACATCTATCTCCACAACCTCTCCACAAACTGTTCTGGCATTCTGGTTCCCATCCCCCTGCAACTAGAGTCTAAACCTCACAGTTCAGTATTAACCATAGAACCATAGAAACTACAGCACAGAAACAGGCCTTTTGGCCCTTCTTGGCTGTGCCAAACCATTTTCTGCCTAGTCCCACTGACCTGCACACAGACCATATCCCTCCATACACCTCCCATCCATGTATCTGTCCAATTTATTCTTAAATGTTAAAAAAGAACCCACATTTACCACCTTGCCTGGCAGCTCATTCCATACTCCCACCACTCTCTGTGTGAAGAAGCCCCCGCTAATGTTCCCTTTAAATTTCTCCCCCCTCACCCATGTCCTCTGGTTTTTTTCTCCCCTTGCCTCAGTGGAAAAAGCCTGCTTGCATTCACTCTATCAATACCCATCATAATTTTATATACCTCTATCAAATCTCCCCTCATTCTTCTACGCTCCAGGGAATAAAGTCCTAACCTATTCAACCTTTGTCTGTAACTGAGTTTCTCAAGTCCCAGCAACATCCTTGTAAACCTTCTCTGCACTCTTTCAACCTTATTTATATCCTTCCTGTAATTTGATGACCAAAACTGAACACAATACTCTAGATTCGGCCTCACCAATGCCTTATACAACCTCATCATAACATTCCAGCTCTTATACTCAATACTTTGATTAATAAAGGCCAATGTACCAAAAGCTCTCTTTACGACCCTATCTACCTGTGACGCCACTTTTAGGGAATTTTGTATCTGTATTCCCAGGTCCCTCTGTTCCACTGCACTCCTCAGTGCCTTACCATTAACCCTGTATGCTCTACCTTGGTTTGTCCGTCCAACATGCAATACCTCACACTTGTCTGTATTAAACTCCATCTGTCATTTTTTAGCCCATTTTTCCAGCTGGTCCAAGTCCCTCTGCAGGCTCTGAAAACCTTCCTGACTGTCTACTACACCTCCAATCTTTGTATCATCAGCAAATTTGCTGATCCAATTTACCACATTATCATCCAGATCAATATATAGATGACAAATAACAATGGACCCAGCACTGATCCCTGTGGTACACCACTAGTCACAGGCCTCCACTCGGAGAAGCAATTTTCTACTACCACTCTTTTGGCTTCTTCCATTGAGCCAATGTCTAACCCAATTTACCACCTCTCCATGTATACCTAGCGACTGAATTTTCCTAACTAACCTCCCATGTGGGACCATGTCAAAGGCCTTACTGAAGTCCATGTAGACAATATCCACTGCCTTCCCTTCATCCACTTTCCTGGTAACCTCCTCGAAAAACTCCAATAGATTGGTTAAACATGACCTACCACGCACAAAGCCATGTTGACTCTCCCTAGTAAGTCCCTGTCTATCCAAATGCTTGTAGATTCTGTCTCTTAGTACTTCCTCCAATAACTTACCTACTACCGACATTAAACTTACTGGCCTATAATTTCCCGGATTACTTTTCGATCCTTTTTTAAACAACGGAACAACATGAGCCACTCTCCAATCCTCCGGCACCTCTCCTGTAGACAGCGACATTTTAAATATTTCTGCCAGGGTCCCTGCAATTTCAACACTAGTCTCCTTCAAGGTCCAAGGGAACACCCTACCAGGTCCCGGGGATTTATCCACTTTAGTCTTCCTCAAGACAGCAAGGACCTCCTCCTTTTCGATCTGTACAGTTTCCATGATCTCACTACTTGTTTCCCTTAATTCCATAGACTTCATGCCAGTTCCCTTAGTAAATACAGACGCAAAAAACCTATTTAAGATCTCCCCCATTTCTTTTGGTTCCGCACATAGCCGACCACTCTGATCTTCAAGAGGACCAATTTTATCCCTTACAATCCTTTTGCTCTTAATATACCTGTAAAAGCTCTTTGGATTATCCTTCACTTTGAATGCCAAGGCAACCTCATGTCCTCTTTTAGCCCTCCTGATTTCTTTCTTAAGTATTTTCTTGCACTTCTTATACTCCTCAAGCACCTTATTTACTCCTTACTTCCTATACATGTCATACAACTCCCTCTTCTTCTTTATCAGAGTTGCAATATCCCTTGAGAACCAAGGTTCCTTATTCCTATTCACTTTGCCTTTCATCCTGACAGGAACATACAAATTCTGCACTCTCAAAACTTCTCCTTTGAAGGCTTCCCACCTACCAATCACATCCTTGCCAGAGAACAACCTGTCCCAATCCACGCTTTTTAGATCCTTTCTCATTTCTTCAAATTTGGCCTTCTTCCAGTTAAGAACCTCAACCTTAGGGCCAGATCTATCCTTGTCCATGATCAAGTTGAAACTAATGGTGTTATGATCACTGGAACCAAAGTGCTCCCCGACACAGCCTTCCTGCTTGGATATTAGTCCCCTTCCAGTTCATGTGCAAAACATCCCTTCTGTACAGGTTCCACCTTCCCTGAAAAGATACCCAAATGATCCAAATATCTTATGCTCTCCTTCCTACACCAATTCCTTAGCCACATATTAAACTGTATAATCTGCCCAGTTCTGACCTTGCTAGCAGGTAGTAGCAATCCTGAAATCACAACTTGGAGGCCTTGCCCTTTAACCTAGTCCCTTATTCCCTGAAATCCCTATGCAGAGCCTTGTTATTCATCCTACCCATGTCATTAGTACCTACATGGACCACGACTGTTCACCATTCCACCTGACAATACTGAGCACTCAATCCAAGACGTCCCGGACCCTGGTCCCCGGGAGACAACATACCATCCAGGAATCTCACTCTCACCCACAGATCCACCTTTATGTTCCCCTAACTAATGAATCCTCTATCAGAAAGCCAGAAGGCATGGGATCCAGGGATGTTTGGCCAGGTGGATTCAGAATTGGCTTGCCTGCAGAAGGCAGAGGCTCATGGTGGAGGGAGTACATTCAGATTGGAGGGTTGTGACTAGTGGTGTCGCACAAGGATCGGTTCTGGGACCTCAACTTTTCGTGATTTTTATTAACGACCTGGATGTGGGGGTAGAAGGGTGGGATGGCAAGTTTGCAGACGACACAAAGTTTGGTGGTGTTGTAGATAGTGTAGAGGATTGTCGAAGATTGCAGAGAGACATTGATAGGATGCAGAGGTGGGCTGAGAAGTGGCAGATGGAGTTCAACCCGGAGAAGTGTGAGGTGGTACACTTTGGAAGGACAAATTCCAAGGCAGAGTACAAAGTAAATGGCAGGATACTTGGTAGTGTGGAGGAGCAGAGGGATCTCGGGGTACATGTCCACAGATCGCTGAAAGTTGCCTCACAGGTAGATAGGGTAGTTAAGAAAGCTTATGGGGTATTAGCTTTCATAAGTCCAGGGATAGAGTTTAAGAGTCATGATGTAATGATGCAGCTTTATAAAACTCTGGTTAGGCCACATTTGGAGTACTGTGTCCAGTTCTGGTTGCCTCACTATAGGAAGGATTTGGAAGCATTGGAAAGGGTACAGAGGAGATTTACCAGGATGCTGCCTGGTTTAGAGAGTATGCATTATGATCAGAGATTAAGGGAGCTAGGGCTTTACTCTTTGAAGAGAAGGAGAATGAGAGGAGACATGATACAGGTGTACAACTAGAGTGGATAGCCAGCGCCTCTTTCCTAGGGCACCACTGCTCAATACAAGAGGACATGGCTTTAAGATAAGGGGTGGGAAGTTCAAGGGGGATATTAGAGGAAGGTTTGGTTGGTGCGTGGAATGCACTGCCTCAGTCAGTGGTGGAGGCAAATACACTAGTGAAATTTAAGAGACTACTAGATAGGTATATCGAGGAATTTAAGGTGGGGGGTTATAGCAGAGGCAGGGTTTGAGGGTCGGCACAACGTTCTACCACAGCAGACTTCTTCTCTCCCCTTCCCTTCTGAGTCACAGAGCCAGATTCAGTGCCATGGACCAGACTGCTGTGATTTTTCTCTGCTAGGACACCCACCCTAGTCCCCCAACAGTATCCAAGGTGATATACCTGTTATTGAGGGCGACAGCCACAGAAATACTTTGCACTGGCTCTTTAACCACTTTCCCTTTCCTGACTGTCACCCAGTTTCCTGTGTCCTGCACATTGCGTATAACTACCTCTCTATATGTCCTACCAATCACCCCTTCAGCCTTCCTATAAACTTTCTATTTTGCTTTCTCTGATTGAAGCCTCAAAATCACCACTTGAATGATGGCTGCTGCACCTGTCCCTGTCTTCCTTTCATTTGTTCTTGCTGATCAATCCCAAACACCGATTGATCGCTGGTCAGAGCTCCAAACAAACTGGTGTAAGTTGTTGCCCTTTAATACTCGGTCACATATATGTGACTATTTGAAACAACGCTGTTTAGAACATAGAAAATCTACAGCACATTACAGTCCCTTCGGCCCACAATGTTGTGCCGACCATGTAATCTATTCTAGAAACTGCCTAGAATTTCCCTACCATATTGCTATTTTTCTAAGCTCCATGGCACAAGAGTTCCTTAAAAGACCCTATTGTATCTGCCTAAACCAACTTCGCTGGCAGTGCATCCCATGCACCCACCATTCTCTGTGTAAAAAACGTGCCTCTAACAACCCCCTTGTACCTACTTCCATAAAATTTAAAACTATGCCCCCTTGTGATAGCCATTTCAGTCGTGGGAAAAAGCCTCTGGCTATCCACATGATCAATGCCTCTCATCATCTTATACACCTCTATCAGGTCACCTCTCATCCTCCGTCACTCTAAAGAAAAAAGGACAGGTTCACTCAACCTATTCTCAGAAGGCATGCTCTCCAATTCAGGCAACATCCTTGTAAATCTCCTCTGCACTCTCTCCATAGCATCCACATCCTCCCTGTAATGAGGTGATCAGAGTACTCCAAGTGGGGTCTAACGAAGGTCTTATATAGCTGTAACATTACCTCACAGCTCTTGAACTCAATCCGATGGTTGATGAAGGCCAACCCAAAGTGTGAGGTGGTTAATTTTGGTAGGTCAAATATGATGGTAGAGTATAGTATTAATGGTAAGACTCTTGGCAGTGTGGAGGATCAGAGGGATCTTGGGGTCCAAGTCCATAGGACGCTCAAAGCTGCTGCGCAGGTTGACTCTGTGGTTAAGAAGGCATACACTGCCTTAGCCTTCATCAACCGTGGGATTGAGTTTAAGAGCCAAGAGGTAATGTTACAGTTATATAGGAACCTGGTCAGACCCCACTTGGAGTACTATGCTCAGTTCTGGTCACCTCACTATAGGAAGGATGTGGAAACAATAAAAAAGGGCGCAGAGGAGAGTTATATATAACATATAAAATATAACCATATAACAATTACAGCACGGAAACAGGCCATCTCGGCCCTTCTAGTCCGTGCTGAACTCCTACTCTCACCTAGTCCCACCGACCTGCACTCGGTCCATAACCCTCCATTCCCTTCCTGTCCATATATCTATCCAATTTAACTTTAAACGACAACATTGAACCTGCCTCAACCACTTCTGCTGGAAGCTCGTTCCACACAGCCACCACTCTCTGAGTAAAGAAGTTCCCCCTCATGTTACCCCTAAACTTTTGCCCTTTAACTCTCAACTCATGTCCCCTTGTTTGAATCTCCCCCACTCTCAATGGAAAAAGCCTATTCACGTCAACTCTGTCAATCCCCCTCATAACTTTAAACACTTCTATCAAGTCCCCTCTCAACCTTCTACGCTCCAAAGAATAAAGACCAAACTTGTTCAACCTTTCTCTGTAACTTAGGAGATGAAACCCAGGCAACATTTTAGCAAACCTCTTCTGTACTCTCTCAATTTTATTGACACCTTTCCAATAATTCGGTGACCAGAACTGTACACAATACTCCAAATTTGGCCTTACCAATGCCTTATACAATTTCAACATTACATCCCAACTCCTATACTGAATGCTCTGATGAAAAAAGGCCAACATGCCAAAATCTTTCTTCACCACCCTATCCACATGAGATTCCACCTTCAGGGAACTATGCACCATTATTCCTAGATCTCTCTGTTCAACAGCATTCTTCAGTGCCCCACCATTTACCATGTATGTCCTATTTTGATTAGCCCTACCAAAATGTAGCACCTCACATTTATCAGCATTAAACTCCATCTGCCATCTTTCAGCCCCTCTTCTAACTGGACTAAATCTCTCTGCAAGCTTTGAAAACCTACTTCAGTATCCACAACACCACCTATCTTAGTATCATCTGCATACTTACTAATCTACCACCCCATCATCCAGATCATTAACATATATGACAAACAACATTGGACCCAGTACAGATCCCTGAGGCACACCGCTACACACCGTCCTCCAATCTGACACACGGTTATCTACCACTATTCTTTGGCATCGCCCATCCAGACACTGCTGAATCCATTTTACTACTTCGATATTAATGCCTAACGATTGAACCTTCCTAACTAACCTTCCGTGTGGAACCTTGTCAAAGGCCTTGCCGAAGTCCATATAGACAACATCCACCGCTTTACCCTCGTCAACTTTACTCGTAACCTTACCAAAAAATTCAATAAGATTTGTCAAACATGACCTTCCATGCACAAATCCATGTTGGCTGTTCCTAATCAGACCCTGTCTATCCAGATAATTATATATACCATCTCTAAGAATACTTTCCATCAATTTACCCACCACTGACGTCAAACTCACAGGCCGATAATTGCTTGGTTTACTCTTAGAACCCTTTTTAAACAATGGAACCACATGAACAATATGCCAATCCTCCGGCATATGAGGATCTAATGACATTTGAAATATTTCTGTCAGAGCCCCTGCTATTTCCACACTAACTTCCCTCAAGGTCCTGGGGAATATCTTGTCCAGACCCGGAGATTTATCCACTTTTATATTCCTTAAAAGCGCCAGTACTTCCTCTTCTTTAATCGTCATACTTTTCATAACTACCCTTCTTGTTTCCTTTACCTTACACAATTCAATATCCTTCTCCTTAGTGAATACCGAAGAAATTGTTCAAAATGTCCCCCATCTCTTTTGGCTCCGCACATGGCCGTCCACTCTGATTCTCTAAGGGACCAATTTTATCCCTCACTATCCTTTTGCTATTAACATAACTGTAGAAACCCTTTGGATTTATTTTCACCTTACTTGCTAAAGCTGCCTCCTATCTTCTTTTAGCTTTTCTAATTTTCTAATTTCTTTCTTCAGATTCTTTTTACATTCTTTATATTCCTTGAGCATATTCCTCATTAACTCCAAGCTGTCTATATTTATTGTAAATCCCTCTCTTTTTCCGAACCAAGTTTCCTATATCCCTTGAAAACCATGGCTCTCTCAAATTTTTAACCTTTCCTTCTTTCCTTTCAACCTAATAGGAACATAAAAGATCCTGTACCCTCAAAATTTCACCTTTAAATGACCTCCATTTCTCTATTACATCCTTCCCATAAAACAAATTGTCCCAATCCACTCCTTCTAAATCCTTTCGCATCTCCTCAAAGTTAGCCTTTCTCCAATCAAATATCTCAACCCTGGGTCCAGTCCTATCCTTCTCCATAATTATATTGAAACTACTGGTACTGTGATCACCAGACCCGAAGTGCTCCCCAACACATACCTCTGTCACCTGCCCTATCTCATTCCCTAACAGGAGATCTAACACTGCCCCTTCTCTAGTTGGTACCTCCATGTATTGCTGCAAAAAACTATCTTGCACACATTTCACAAACTCCAAACCATCCAGCCCTTTTACAGAATGGGCTTCCCAGTCCATGTGTGGAAAATTAAAATCTCCCACAATCACAACTTTGTGCTTACTACAAATATCTGCTATCTCCTTACAAATTTTCTCCTCCAGTTCTCAGTCCCCATTAGGTGGTCTATAATACACCCCTATAAGCGTCACTACACCTTTCCTATTCCTCAATTCCACCCAAATAGCCTCCCTGGACAAGTCCACTAATCTATCCTGCCAGAGGACTGCTGTTATATTTTCTCTGACAAGCAATGCAACACCTCCCCCTCTTGCCCCTCCTATTCTATCACACCTGAAGCAACGAAATCCAGGAATATTTAGTTGCCAATCACACCCCTCCTGTAACCACGTTTCACTAACAGCTACAACATCATATATCCAGGTATCAATCCATGCTCTAAGCTCATCCACCTTTCATACAATGATCCTAGCATTAAAATAGATGCATTTAAGAAACTCTCCACCTTTTACTCTCTTTTTATCCTTAATGGAGCAAACAACTTTGTTATCTTTTTCGTCCTTGTCCCCTACATCTTTGGTCTGAGTGCTCCTGATATCTGTCCCCTGCCTATCCTATCTCACACACTGTCTACTAGCTTTCTCTATTTGTGAACTAACCTCCTCTCTCCTAGTCTCTTTAATTTGATTCCCACCCCCCAACCATTCTAGTTTAAAGTCACCTCAGTAACCCTCGCAAATTTCCCTGCCAGGATATTGGTCCCCCGAGGATTCAAGTGCAACACGTCCTTTTTGTACAGGTCACACCTGGGCCAAAAGAGGTCCCAATGATCCAAAAACTTTAATCCCTGCACCCTGCTCCAATCCCTGAGCCACGCATTTAGCCTCCACCTCATTGCATTCCTACTCTCACTGTTGCGTAGCACAGGCAGTAATCCCAAGATTACTACTTTTGCAGTCCTTTTTCTGAACTCCCTTCCTAACTCCCTACATTCTCCTCTTAGGACCTCTTTCCTTTTCCTACCCATGTCATTGGTACCTATATGTACCATGACCTCTGGCTCCTCTCCCTCCCACTTCAGGATATCTTGGACGCGATTAGAAATATCCCCGACACTGGCACCAGGGAGGCAAACTACCATCCGGATCTCTGGACTGCGTCCACAGAATCGCCTATCTGACCCCCTTACTATTACAACTGCCCTCCTCTTCCTTTCCCTATCCTTCTGAGCAACAGGGCTGGACTCTGTGCCAGAGGCACGGCCACTGTCACTTCCCCCAGGTAAGCTGTTCCCCCCCAACAGTACTCAAACAGGAGTACCTATTGTCAAGGGGCACAGCCACTGGGGTACTCTCTATTACCTGACTCTTCCTCTTCCTAGCCGTGACCCACTTGTCTGTCTCCCGTGGCCTTGGAGTGACCATCTGCCTGTAACTCCTCTCTATCAACTCCTCACTCTCCCTGACCAGACAAAGGTCATCAAACTGTAGCTCCAGTTCCCTAACGCGGTCCCTTAGGAGCTGCATCTCGGCGCACCTGGCGCAGATGTGGACATCCAGGAGGCTTGCAGACTCCACGACCTCCCACATCCCGCACTGAGAACAACAAGCTGGCCTCACACTCATACTTCCCCTCTCTTCAAATAACAACAAAAAATGAATACCAAACCCTCTTCCCCTCACCCGTTTCCGCCTAAGCCCGTTGAGCCAAAGCCCTTAAGCCTTCACTCTGCTCCCGGCTCACTCCGCTGCCTGCTGTAAAAGGCTCTGTTCCTTTTAAATCTTCTGCACTTTACTGCCCGATGTCACACGCCTGCACAGTCCCGCATCTCTGAACACCGATGAAAAAAAAGACGAAAAATCCAAGGACGTTGCCTGGATTGGGGAGCATGTCTTATGAGAATAGAACATAGAACAGTATAGCACAGGTAGGCCCTTCGGCCCACAATATTGTGCCGACCCTTAAACCCTGCCTCTCATATAGCCCCCCACCTTAAATTCCTCAATATACCTGTCTAGAAGTCGCCCTTTTCTCCTTGGAGCGGTGGAAGATGAGAGGTGACTTGATAGAAGCGTATAAAATGATGAGAGGCATTGATCATGTGGATAGTCAGAGGCTTTTTCCCAGGGCTAAAATGGCTAACACGGACAGTACAGTTTTAAGGTGCTTGGAAGTAGGTACAGAGGAAATGTCAGGGGTAAGTTTTTTTTACGCAGAGAGTGGTGAGCGTGAGGAATGGGCTGCTGGCAACGGTGGTGGAGGTGGATACGATAGGGTCTTTTAAGAGACTCCTGGACAGGTACATGGAGCTTAGAAAAATAGAGGGCTATGGGTAACCCTTGGAAATAATTTCTGAGTAAGTACATGTTCGCACAACATTGTGGGCCAAAGGGCCTGTATTGTGCCGCAGGTTTTCTATGTTTCTAACACACCATATGCCTTCTTAACAACACTGTCAACCTGCACAGCAGCTTTCAGTGTCCTATGGACATGGACCCCAAGATCTCACTGATCCTCCACACTGCCAAAAGTCTTACCATTAATATTATATTCTGTCTTTAAATTTGACCTACCTAAATGAACCATTTCACACTTATCTGGATTGAACTCCATCTGCTTTTAGTAGACACAAGAGACTCAGCAGATGCTGGAATTTCCTGATGCAGGGTCTCAGCCTAAAATATCGACTGTTTATTCCTTTCCATGGATGTACTTACTCACCTTCATCTTTCATCTCACATTCTTGATATTTATTACTTATTTATTTCTTATTATTTTGTATTTGCAGTTTGTTGTCTTTCAAAGTAAATTTGTTATCAACGTACATACATGTCACCATATACAATCCTGAGATTCATTTTCTTGAGGGCATACTCAAGTTGTTTGTCCATCCTGTTGGGTGCAGTCTTTTGTTGATTTTATTAGGGATGTACACGGTGACATATATATACTTCTATAATAGACTTACTTTGAACACCTTGGGTATGCTGCTCGAGAATGCTTCAGAGGTAACAAAATATATTGTTGTTTCTTCCAGTGTTAATAATGTGATCTGTGCTTACTTACTCAAATAAGCCTGAGATCCTTCTAATGCATTTCCTCCTAAAGAGTTGTTCATGTGTTCATAGAGTTCCTAGTTTAATCATTTAAAAAAAACAAGTTAAAAGCATTCAAACAAACTTGTGCACTCTAATGTCAAATCCATGTTTCATTTTGCCTTGCTTAATGTACGAAATGTCTTATTACTTAAGTGCAATGTAACAAAATTCACTACTTGAGTCACAAAGACAGATCTTAAGTGCAGAATTTTAACACAAACAAGGTGGAGCTAACTCCTTTTGAATACTATCTCATTATTCCTTCATTTTGAACTATTTACTTTTGTGATATATAGATTTTTTTTACAAAACAACAAAGTTCAATCATATGACACTGATAATAAATTTGATTCTGATTCTAAAAACCTGCTGCAAGTGAAATTTATGCTTTTCAATAGTCAGGTGTATCTAATCTGCCCAATTCAAAGTTTAATGAAGGCAGACCAAATGGCAGATCATCCAATTCACTGCTAATTGGCAGAGTGGATATGTGACGATACCTGAAATACTGGGGGGGGTCTGGTATTCACATTTTAAAAGGCTCCAAGATACCCAATAAATTAAGGCAGACGATGTCAAACTCCATCCGGAATGTGTAGCGTTGCTTGTAGCTTAGAAAAATAGAGGGCTATCGGTAAGTCTAGCAATTTCTAAGGTAGGGACATGTTTGGCACAACTTTGAGGGCTGAAGAGCCTGTATTGCGCTGTAGGTTTTCTATGTTTCTCCTTCCCACTCAACCACAGAATGACATTTAACTTATAAAGACTCTTTGTACAAGACCTTGGTGAGGCCGTATTTGGAAAATTCTATTCAATTTTGGTCACCTACAAAGGAAAGATGTCATTAATTATTGGGAGAAAATTTATGAGGATGGATCTGAGGGACTGTGTCATGGAGAGAGGTTGAGCAGACTGGGACATTATAGATTAGAACAGGGGTTCCCAACCTGGGTTCCATGAACTCTTACTTAATAGTATTGATCCATGGCATAAAAAAAAAATGAGAATCCATGCATTAGGGCATTGGAGACTGAAGGGTGGGTGATCTTACCGAGGTATAATTCTGAGAGGCTTTGATGGGGTCAATGCTAGTCTTTTGCCTTAGAATTGGCGAATCAAGAGGCATAGGTTTAAAGTCACGGGGCAGGGAGTTAATGGAAACATGAGGGGCAACTTTTAACACAGATTTCCAGTGAAATATTACGTATTTTACATCATTTCAAAGGATATTTATACTTAAAAGAATCTACTCATTGCACATTAGAAATGAAATATAGTTATAAGCTTTGCTGCATTTAAGTGGACAAAGACAAGGGAAATCACAACAGTGAAACCTCGAAAAACGTGCATTGAGGTCAACATTGGCCTTTAAAGTCCTATGAACATTCTACCTTCAACCTGAGACATCCATTTCATTTCACTTTCATAAATCTTATCCTGCTTTATCTACTCAGTCTTTCCATCAGGTTGAATAATATGTCTTGAACCTGAAATATTCATCTCATTTCCCTTTGACAGATTCTGCTTTATCTACTGAGCCTTTTCATCATTTTGTTTTTATTTCAGATTTCTAGCATTTGCAACTTTTTGATTCCAAAACTTTATACATAATGAATACAAAATGTACACAATATATGAATCAGCCACATATTCAGACTGAACTATCAGTACTTTCCTGTAAAATACATTGTAACAAGAGTCCCATGATTGTTATTGTGGGTAAAACACATGGGAGTTCAAGGCCGTCATGAAGAAATTAATAAATCAGCTGAAAGATTTGGTCCCCTAATCTGAGGAAAGACATCCTTGCCATAGAGGGAGTACAAAGAAGGTTCACCAGATTGATTCCTGGGATGGCAGGACTTTCATATGAAGAAAGACTGGATGAACTGGGCCTGTACTCGTTGGAATTTAGAAGATTGAGGGGGGATCTGATTGAAATGTATAAAATCCTAAAGGGATTGGACAGGCTAGGTGCAGGAGGATTGTTCCCGATGTTGGGGAAGTCCAGAACAAGGGATCACAGTTTGAGGATAAAGGGGAAGCCTTTTAGGACCGAGATTAGGAAAAACTTCTTCACACAGAGAGTGGTGAATCTGTGGAATTCTCTGCCACAGGAAACAGTTGAGGCCAGTTCATTGGCTATATTTAAGAGGGAGTTAGATATGGCCCTTGTGGCTACGGGGATCAGGGGGTATGGAGGGAAGGCTAGGGCGGGGTTCTGAGTTGGATGATCAGCCATGATCATAATAAATGGCGGTGCAGGCTCGAAAGGCCGAATGGCCTACTCCTGCACCTATTTTCTATGTTTCTATGGGTTGGATGACAACAAGATGATGGGTTAAGGATGAAAGTTGAAAAGTTTAAGGAACATGAGGGAAAACTTTTTCACCCAGTGAGGGGTGAGATATGGTGCCAGCAGCCAGTGAAGGGCGTGTAGCAGACCCACTGAAGGGACAAGCAAGGGAGTGGGCAGCGGGCATCGAACAGGCCCAGCAACCACCGAAGGGTGCTTGATGGGGCCGGGGACTGGTGAAGGGTGCTTGATTGGTCAGGGGCCCGGTGAAGGGTGAGTGATAGGGTCACTTCAGGCTTCTAGCACCATTCTGATGATAAAACTGCAGTTTTGTTGCATGAAGGCAATACTACATTCCAACACAAACTCTGTGCAGTGTGCAAAGGAAGACTAAAGGAAGACTATCCCTCTTTCTTGCAAGGTTTTGACTGAGAATAAAAAGAACATTAATTTGCTCACCTTTAAGATAGAAATCTGTGAAAAATCTTTTTCCTCAAAATAAGCATGTGTGATGAGCTCCAGTTTGGCTTGGAGCAACCCATAGAGTGGCTATAGAGAAAAATATTGCAATAAAGTCAATTAATTCAAAAGATAATAGAGCAGCTTCGAGGAATTAAGTCATAGTCATACTTTATTGATCCTGAGGGAAATTGGGTTTCGTTACAGTTGCACCAACCAAGAATAGAGTAGAATCAAGCATCAGAGAATGGACCCCTCACATATTTGCCAGGCATCAATTACCCATTTATACCAACCCCTTTGTCCAGCACAGCCTTCCACACTTTGGCTATTCTACATTCTACTAGATACTTCACCAACAGGTAATGTTGCAGCTGAAATATAGGACCCTGGTTAGACCCCACTCAGAGTACTGGTCACCTCACTACAGGAAGGATGTGGAAACCATAGAAAGGGTGCAGAGGAGATTTACAAGGATGCTGCCTGGATTGAGGAGCATGCCTTATGAGAATAGGTTGAGCGAACTCGGCCTTTTCTCCTTGGAGAGACAGAGGATGAGAGGTGACCTGACAGACATGTGTAAGATGATGAGAGGCATTGATGATGTGGATAGTCAGAGGCTTTTTCCCAGGATGGAAATGTCTGCCACAAGTGGGCACAGATTTAAGGTGCTTGGCAGTAGGTACAGAGGAGTTGTCAAGGGTAAGTTTTTTTACGCAGAGAGTAGTGAGTGTGTGGAATGGGTCGCTGGCAACGGTGGTGGAGGCAGATTCAATAGGGTCTTTTAAGACACTTTTGGATAGGTACATGGAGCTTAGAAAAATAGAGGGCTATGGTAACCCTAGTAATTTCTAAGGTAGGGACATGTTCAGCACAACTTTGCGGGCCGAAGGGCCTGTATTGTGCTGTAGGTTTTCTATGTTTCTGACATTCTGAGAGTCTCTAACAAAATCATCAAGTCTGCATTCTGGATTTCAACAACAGTTTGGCTGAGAAACTTCTTCCTTTTATCTCCTCTAAGACTCCTTCTCATCACCCTAAACTTATCTGCTCAAGCTTTAGGCATCTCAAGGAAAAGTTTTACTTCATTTATGCCTTTCATAATTATGTGTTCCTTAAGATTGTCATCTTAAGAGGGTCCAGTGAGATGGAGGAACTGAGGGAAATACATGTTAGTAGGGAAGTGGTGTTAGGTAAATTGAAGGGATTAAAGGCAGATAAATCCCCAGGGCCAGATGGTCTGCACCCCAGAGTACTTAAGGAAGTAGCCCAAGAAATAGTGGCTGCATTAGTGATAATTTTTCAAAACTCTTTAGATTCTGGACTAGTTCCTGAGGATAGGAGGGTGGCTAATGTAACCTCACTTTTTTAAAAAAAGGAGGGAGAGAGAAACTGGGGAATTATAGACCGGTTAGCCTAACATCAGTGGTGAGGAAAATGCTAGAATCAGTTATCAAAGATGTGATAACAGCACATTTGGAAAGCGGTGAAATCATCAGACAAAGTCAGCATGGATTTGTGAAAGGAAAATCATGTCTGACGAATCTCATAGAATTTTATGAGGATGTAACTAGTAGAGCGGATAGGGGAGAACCAGTGAATGTGGTATACTTGGATTTTCAAAAGGCTTTTGACAAGGTCCCACACGAGATTAGTGTGCAAACTTAAAGCACACGGTATTGGGGGTAAGGTATTGATGTGGATAGAGAATTGGTTGGCAGACAGGAAGCAAAAAGTGGGAATAAACGGGACCTTTTCAGAATGGCAGGCAGTGTCTAGTGGGGTACCGCAAGGCTCAGTGCCGGGACCCCAGTTGTTTACAATATATATTAATGACTTGGATGAGGGAATAGAATGTAGCATCTCCAAGTTTGCGGATGACAGGAAGCTGGGTGGCAGTGTTAGCTGTGAGGAGGATGCTAAGAGGATGCATGTTGACTTGGATAGGTTAGGTGAGTGGGCAAATTCATGGCAGATGCAATTTAATGTGGATAAATGTGCAGTTATCCACTTTGGTGGCAAAAACAGGAAAACAGGTTATTATCTGAATGGTGGCCGATTAGGAAAAGGGGAGGTGCAACGAGACCTGGGTGTCATTATACACCAGTCACTGAAAGTGGGCATGCAGGTACAGCAGGCGGCAAAAAAGGCGAATGGTATGCTAGCATTCATAGCAAGAGGATTTGAGTACAGGAGTAGGGAGGTACTACTGCAGTTGTACAAGGCCTCGGTGAGACCACACCTGGAGTACTGTGTGCAGTTTTGGTCCCCTAATCTGAGGAAAGACATCCTTACCATAGAGGGAGTACAAAGAAGGTTCACCAGATTGATTCCTGGGATGGCAGGACTTTCATAGATGAAAGACTGGATCGACTAGGCTTACATTCGTTGGAATTTAGAAGATTGATGGGGGATCTTATTTAAACGTATAAAATCCTAAAGGGATTGGACAGGCTAGATGCAGGAAGATTGTTCCCGATGTTGGGGAAGTCCAGAACAAGGGGTCACAGTTTGAGGATAAAGGGGAAGCCTTTTAGGGCCGAAATTAGGAAAAACTTCTTCACACAGAGAGTGGTGAATCTGTGGAATTCTCTGCCACAGGAAACAGTTGAGGCCAGTTCATTGGCTATATTTAAGAGGGAGTTAGATATGGCCCTTGTGGCTAAAGGGATCAGGGGGTATGGAGGGAAGGCTGGTACAGGGTTCTGAGTTGGATGATCAGCCATGATCATACTGAATGGTGGTGCAGGCTCGAAGGACCGAATGGCCTACTTGGCACCTATTTTCTATGTTTCTATGTTTCATTGACAAGGGAGTGGTATGGGGACAAGCTCCCACTACCTATTAAATACTCCCAAAGGCGTGGGCCTCAAATAGCTGTTGACAACCAAGTCCAGCTCCTGGCCTTCGCGTGTGGCTGAGCTACTAAGCTCGATGGAACTGTTTTTACTGGCAAGAGAAGGGGCAAATTCACATGTACAATCATCACAGCGATATTTGAATCTGCGCTTCACACTCCCGGATTACAAATATTAAATATTAAAAATAGTTAAAATTAGTAAATATTAAAAATTTAAATTATAAATCATAAATAGAAAATACAAAAATGGTAAGTAAGGTAGTGCAAAAAAACTGAGAGGCAGATCCGGATAGTTGGAGGGTACGGCCCAGATCCGGGTCAGGATCCGTTCAGCAGTCTTATCACAGTTAGAAAGAAGCTGTTCCCAAATCTGGCCATACGAGTCATCAAGCTCCTGAACCTTCTCTCGGAGGGAAGAGGAATGAAAAGTCTGTTGGCTGGGTGGGTTGTGTCCTTGATTATCCTAGCAGCACTTCTCCGACAGCGTGCGGTGTAAAGTGAGTCCACAGACGGAAGATTGGTTTCTGTGATGTGCTGCGCCGCGTTCACGATCTTCTGCAGCTTCTTTCGGTCTTGGACAGGACAATTTCCATACCAGGTTGTGATGCACCCTAGAAGAATGCTTTCTACGGTGCATCTATAAAAATTAGTGAGGGTTTTAGGGGACAGGCCAAATTTCTTTAGTTTTCTCAAGAAGTAAAGGCGCTGGTGGGCCTTCTTGGCAGTGAACTGTAATTGGTTGGATCAAGTCAGGTCATTTGTGATATTGACCCCGAGGAGCTTAAAGCTTTTGACCTGTTCCACTTGCACGCCACCAATGTAAATTGGGTTGTGCAGTCCACTACTCTTTCTGAAGTCAACAACCAATTCCTTCGTCTTGCTGACACTGAGGGACAGGTTATTGTCTTCGCACCATGCCACCAGGTTCTTAATTTCCTCTCTGTACTCAAACTCATCATTAACCGAGATACGGCCAACAATTGTTGTGTCATCAGCAAACTTATAGAACATAGAATAGTACAGCACAGTACAGGCCCTTCGGCCCACAATGTTGTGCTGACCCTCAAACTCTGCCTCCCATATAAGCACCCACCTTAAATTCCTCCATATACCTGTCTAGTAGTCTCTTAAACTTCACTAGTGTATCTGCCTCCACCTCTGACTCAGGCAGTGCATTCCACGCATCAACCACTCTGAGTAAAAAACCTTCCTCTAATATCCCCATTGAACTTCCCACCCCTTACCTTAAAGCCATGTCCTCTTTTATTGAGCAGTGGTGCCCTGGGGAAGAGGCGCTGGCTATCCACTCTATCTATTCCTCTTATTATCTTGTACACCTCTATCATGTCTCCTCTCATCCTCCTTCTCTCCAAAGAGTAAAGCCCTAGTTTCCTTAATCTCTGATCATAATGCATACTCTCTAAACCAGGCAGCATCCTGGTAAATCTCCTCTGTACCCTTTCCAATGTCATAGTCATACTTTATTGATCCCGGGGGAAAATGGTTTTCATTACAGTTGCACCATAAATAATAAATAGTAATAGAACCATAAATAGTTAAATGGTAATATGTAAATTATGCCAGTAAATTATGAAATAAATCCAGGACCAGCCTATTGGCTCAGGGTGTCTGATCCTCCAAGGGAGGAGTTGTAAAGTTTGATGGCCACAGGCAGGAATGACTTCCTATGACGCTCTGTGCTGCATCACGGTGGAATGAGACTCTGGCTGAATGTACTCCTGTGCCCAACCAGTACATTATGTATTGGATGGGAGACATTGTCCAAGATGGCATGCAACTTGGACAGCATCCTCTTTTCAGACACCACCATCAGAAAGTCCAGTTCCATCCCCACAACATCACTGGCCTTACGAATGAGTTTGTTGATTCTGTTGGTGTCTGCTACCCTCAGCCTGCTGCCCCAGCACACAACAGCAAACATGATCGTACTGGCCACCACAGACTCGTAGAATATCCTCAGCATCGTCCGGCAGATGTTAAAAGACCTCAGTCTCCGCAGGAAATAGAGACGGCTCTGACCCTTCTTGTAGGCAGCCTCAGTGTTCTTTGACCAGTCCAGTTTATTGTCAATTCGTATCCCCAGGTATCTGTAATCCTCCACCATGTCCACACTGACCCCCTGGATGGAAACAGGGGTCACCGGTACCTTAGCTCTCCTCAGGTCTACCACCAGCTCCTTAGTCTTTTTTACATTAAGCTGCAGATAATTCTGCTCACACTATGTGACAAAGTTTCCTACCGTAGCCCTGCACTCAGCCTCATCTCCCTTGCTGATGCATCCAACTATGGCAGAGTCATCCAAGAACTTCTGAAGATGACAAGACTCTGTGCAGTAGTTGAAGTCCGGGGTGTAAATGGTGAAGAGAAAGGGAGACAAGACAGTCCCCTGTGGAGCCCCAGTGCTGCTGATCACTCTGTCGGACACACAGTGTTGCAAGCACACGTACTGTGGTCTGACAGTCAGGTAATCAAGAATCCATGATACCATGGAAGCATCCACCTGCATCGCTGTCAGCTTCTCCCCCAGCAGAGCAGGGTGGATGGTGTTGAACGCACTGGAGAAGTCAAAAAAACATGACCCTCGCAGTGCTCGCTAGCTTGTCCAGGTGGGCGTGGACATGATTCAGCAGGTAGATGATGGCATCCTCAACTCCTAGTCGGGGTTGGTGGGCGAACTGGAGGGGATCTAAGTGTGGCCTGACCATAGGCCGGAGCAGCTCCAGAACAAGTCTCTCCAGGATCTTCATGATGTGGGAGGTCAGTGCCACCGGTCTGTAGTCATTGAGGCCGCTGGGATGCGGCGTTTTCGGCACAGGGATGAGGCAGGACGTCTTCCACAGTACAGGAACGCTCCGGAGCCTCAGGCTCAGGTTGAATACATGGCGAAGTACTCCACATAGCTGAGGGGCACAGACTTTGAGCACCCTGGTACTGACACCATCCGGTCCTGCAGCCTTGCTTGGGTTGAGACGTTTCAGCTGTCTTCTCAAGGCTTCCACATCCTTCCTATAGTGAGGCACAGTACTGGACACAGAACTGGACAGAGTACTCCAAGTGTGGCCTTACCAGAGTTTTATAGAGTTGCATCATTACATCGCAACTGTTAAACTCTATCCCTCGACTTATGAAAGCTAACAGCCCATAAGCTTTCTTAACTACCCTATCCACCTGTGATGCAACTTTGAGGGATCTGTGGACATGTATTGATTTATATATTGAGTTTGATGGAAACTTGGCTACACAATCATAGGTGTACAGTGAGTACAGCAGGGGGCTGAGTACACAGCCTTGTGGGGCACCGGTGCTCAGACTGATTGTAGAGGAGAGCTTGTCCCCTACTTTTACAGCCTGGGTCCTGTCCGTGAGGAAGTTGAAGATCCAGCTGCAGATCTGAATGCTAAGGCCCAGGTTTCAAAGCTTAGGAATCAGTTTATTTGGAATAATGGTATTAAAGGCAGAGCTGTGGTCAATGAAAAGGAGCCTTACGTATGCGTCTTTATTCTCCAGGTGTTCTAAGGAGGAATGTAGGGCCAGAGAGATGGCATCTGCCGTTGTCCTGTTGCTCCGGTAGGCGAATTGCAAAACGTCGAGGTTGATGTGTGCCATAACCAATCTCTCGAAACACTTCATAGCAATTGATGTCAGAGCCACAGGTTGATAGTCATTCAGGCATGCCACCTCGCTCATTTTCGGCACTGGGATTATCGTTGCCTTCTTAAAACATGAGGGGATCTTAGACTGAAGCAAGGAGCAGTTGAAGATGTCAGCAAATACTCTAGCTAGCTCGCTTGCACAGGCCCAGAGAACCCATCCCGGGACGCCATCTGGGCCCGTCGCCGTTCTTGGATTTATGTTCAGGAAGGCCCTTCTAACGTCCTCCTCGGTGATGATGAATCTCGATGCCACCAGGTCCGGTTCATCCGGAGGGAGTGAGACGCTCCTCTTCTGTTCGAATCTTGCGTAGAATATGTTAAGTACGTCAGGAAGAGAAGCGCCACAGTTATTGATATTCCCAGCCTTTTCTTTGCACCCAGTGATCTCATTTAGACCCTGCCATAGTCTACTGGCATCCCTTTGGTTAGCCTGGGCTTCCAACTTGGCTTGATATTGCCTCTTAGCGCCCTTAATGGCTTTCCGGAGTTCACGCCTGGATTCCGTGTAGCGGCTGGTATGTCCGGACCTAAAAGCCGCAGCTCCGCCCCCTTCTTGCTCTTTTCAGCCCCTTCTTAAACTCCTTTCTTGCTATCCCATATTCCTCAGTAGACCCATTTGATCCTTGTTTCCTAAACCTCATGTATGCTGCCTTCTTCTACCTGACTAGATTTTCCACCTCACTTGTCACCCATGGTTCCTTCACCCTACCATTCTTTATCTTCCTCACCAGGACAAATTTATCCCTAACATCCTGCAAGAGATCTCTAAACATCGACCACATGTCCATAGCACATTTCCCTGCAAAAACATTATCCCAATTCACACCCACAAGTTCTAGCCTTATAGCCTCATAATTTGCCCTTCCCCAATTAAAAAATTTCCTGTCCTCTCTGATTCTAATCCTTTTCCATGATAATGCTGAAGGCCAGGGAATGGTGGTCACTGTCCCCCAGATGCTCACCCACTGAGAGATCTGTGACCTGACCCTGTTCGTTACCTAATACTAGAGCTAGTATGGCATTCCCCCCTAGTCGGCCTGTCAACATACTGTGACAGGAATCCGTCCTGGACACACTTAACAAACTCTGCTCTGTCCAAACCCTTGGAACTAATCAGGTGCTGATGGAAATATCATAGGAAAACTTGGACTAGGGGAAAGAAATGAAAGAGGTGAGAAATGGGTAGAATGGTGCAAGATGAATAATCAGGTCATTATGAATACTTACTTTAAAAACCATCCAAGACGCTTGTGGACCTGGAAAAGTCCAGGTGATAGCACCAGAAATCAAATTGACTTTATTACTATAAACTAAAGATTTAGAAACTCAGTGACTCAATGCAAAACATATCCAGGTTCAGAGTGTAATAGTGACCATAACCCAGTAATATGTCATGTAAAAGTACAACTTAAAAAACTAAAGAAGCAAAAATCTGAACAATCCGTTGACTACTCGCAATTATTAAAAGAAGAAAACTTAAGATAAAAATTTACAATTGAAGTAAGGAAAATATTTCAAAGTCTAGAAATAGAATCTGTTGAAGATGATAGCAATCATGTCGAAATGAAGTTCCCGATGAAGGGTCTCGGCCTGAAACGTCGACTGTACCTCTTCCTAGAGATGCTGCCTGGCCTGCTGCGTTCACCAGCAACTTTGATGTGTGTTGCTTGAATTTCCAGCATCTGCAGAATTCCTCATGTTTGTGATGTCAAAATGAAGTTTAACACTGCTGGTACCAAACTGTATAGTCTCTGCCATTCCTTTGGGTTCATCAGATGCATGGAGAGGAGGAGATTGCTGCATGGGCAACAGCTTGCTCTCCATATTATACCAGGCTTGCGTATCTAAACAGCAAGGATGCAATCTCCATGGTCAACTCTGACTGAAGGAGGCCCTCATTTTAATTATATGTACCAATATCAGGACCCCCTCATTTTTCTCCACTCAAAGAAAGACAGACAGCCTATCCTGCCTTCTCTCAATTGACAGGTTTCATCCCAGCAATGTTCTGGGGAATCACCACTTCAAAAGGTCCTTCCCATAGTCTTTCTAACATTACTGTTTTTATTATAGAGCAGGGGTAGGCAACCTGAAGCACAAATGATTTCCTAGCATGCGTTATTCATTAATTTGAGGCAAAACATAACTAGATGTATTTAAATGGATAATTCCCATATTTCAAGTTTTTTTATGGCATTTATCTGGCCAATGTGCACTCATTAATACATGATCCGGCCCACAGAGGCAAAAAGGTTGCCAACCCCTGTTGCAGAGAGTTATTTATGATTTATGCTGACCTTGACTTATTTTTCATTAGTCTCGAAGTACCTTGAAACCTCATCCTTAATAATAGACTCCAACATTTCCCCAACCAATGAGGCTAGGGTAACTGGCCAATAATTTCCTTTCTTTTCTGTTTCTCCCTTCTTAAAGAGTGGAGTAACATTTGCAATCTTCCAGATCTCCATGGCCATGCCAGAATCAAGTGATTCTTGCAAGGTCAAGACCAATACATCTGTCATCTCTTCAGCAACCTCTCACAGGACTCTGGGATGTAGTCCATCTTGCCCAGGTGACTTAGCCACTTTAAGACCATTCAATTTAAGACCATACCAATGACATAGCAAGGAAGAGTGAAGAGGTCCTGGACAGTGAGCATAGAGAGCTTGGTAGGAAGTTGAAAAGCAGGACCTCAAGGGTAGTAATCTCAGGTTTGCTACCTGTGCTACGTGCCAATGAGGGTAGGAATAGGATGCTCTGGAGGAGGAACAAGTGGCTGAGGAACTGGTGTAGGGGGCAGGGTTTCAGATTTCAGGATCATTGGGACCTCTTCTGGGGCAGGTGGGACCTGTACAAGAGAGATGGGTTACACTTGAACCACAGGGGGACCAATATCCTTTCAGGGAGGTTTGTTAGTGCTATTGGGGAGGCTTTAAACTAGATTTGCAGGGGGATGGGAACCAGAGTGCCACAGCTGACAGTGTGGCTGGGGTGAAAATAAATGATATTGAAAGTTTAAGCAAATCCACTGATAGAAAGGTTGTGAGTGGTGGTAAAAATCTTCTGAGGTGTATATATTTCAATGCTAGGAGTACTGCGGGGAAGGCGGATGAGTTGAGGGCGTGGATTGACACGTGGAATTATGATGTTGTAGCAATTAGTGAAACTTGGCTACAGGAGGGGCAGGACATGGCAGCTTAATATTCCAGATGTTTCAGATGTGATCGAGGCAGAGGAATGAAAGGTGGGGGAGTAGCATTGCTTGTTAGGGAAAATATTACAGCAGTGCTCAGGCAGGACAGATTAGAGGGCTTGTCTACTGAGTCCTTATGGGTGGAGCTGAGAAACAGGAAAGGTATGGCCACATTAGTGGGATTGTATTACAGACCACCCAATAGTCAACGAGACTTGGAAGAGCAAATCTGCAGAGAGATAGCAGGCAACTGCAGGAAACATAAAGTTGTGGTGGTAGGGGATTTTAATTTTCCATACATTGATTGGGACTCCCATACTGTTAGGGGTCTAGATGGTTTAGAGTTTGTAAAATGTGTTCAGGAAAGTTTTCTAAATCAGTATACAGAGGGACCAACTAGAGGGGATGCAATATTGGATCTCCTGTTAGGAAACGAATTAGGGCAAGTGACAGCAGTCTGTGTAGGGGAGCACTTTGGTTCCAGTGATCATAACACCATTAGTTTCAACTTGATCATGGACGAGGATAGATCTGGTCCTAGGGTTGAGGTTCTGAACTGGAAGAAGGCCAAATTTGAAGAAATGAGAAAGGATCTAAGAAGCGTGGATTGGGACAGGTTGTTCTCTGGCAAAGATGTGATTGGTAGGTGAAAAGCCTTCAAAGGAGAAATTTTGAGAGTGCAGAGGTTGTACGTTCCTGTCAGGATTAAAGGCAAAGTGAATAGGAATAAGGAACCTTGGTTCTCAAGGGATATTGCAACTCTGATAAAGAAGAAGAGGGAGTCGTATGACATGTATAGGAAACAGGGAGTAAATAAGGTGCTTGAGGAGTATAAGAAGTGCAAGAAAATACTGAAGAAAGAAATCAGGAGGGCTAAAAGTAGACATGAGGTTGCCTTGGCAGTCAAAGTGAAGGATAATCCAAAGAGCTTTTACAGGTATATTAAGAGCAAAAGGTTTGTAAGGGATAAAATTGGTCCTCTTGAAGATCAGAGTGGTCGGCTATGTGCGGAACCAAAGGAAATGGGAGAGATCTTAAATAGGTTTTTTGCGTCTGTATTTACGAAGGAAACTGGCATGAAGTCTATGGAATTAAGGGAAACAAGTAGTGAGATCACGGAAACTGTACAGATTGAAAAGGAGGAGGTGCTTGCTGTCTTGAGGAAAATTAAAGTGGATAAATCCCCGGGACCTGGTAGGGTGTTCCCTCGGACCTTGAAGGAGACTAGTGTTGAAATTGCAGTGGCCCTGGCAGAAATATTTAAAATGTCGCTGTCGACAGGTGAGGTGCCAGAGGATTGGAGAGTGGCTCATGTTGTTCTGTTGTTTAAAAAAGGATCGAAAAGTAATCCAGGAAATCATACGCCGATAAGTTTAGTGCTGGGTCCATTGTTATTTGTCATCTATATCAATGATCTGGATGATAATGTGGTAAATTGGATCAGCAAATTTGCTGATGATACAAAGATTGGAGGTGTAGTAGACAGTGAGGAAGGTTTTCAGAGCCTGCAGAGGGACTTGGACCAGCTGGAAAAATGGGCGGAAAAATGGCAGATGGAGTTTAATACTGACAAGTGTGAGGTACTGCACGTTGGAAGGACAAACCAAGGTAGAACATACAGGGTTAATGGTAAGGCACTAAGGAGTGCAGTAGAACAGAGGGATCTGGGAATACAGATACAAAATTCCCTAAAAGTGGCGTCACAGGTAGATAGGGTCGTAAAGAGAGCTTTTGGTATATTGGCCTTTATTAATCAAAGTATTGAGTATAAGAGCTGGAATGTTATGATGAGGTTGTATAAGGCATTGGTGAGGCCGAATCTGGAGTATCGTGTTTACTTTTGGTCACCAAATTACAGGAAGGATATAAATAAGGTTGAAAGAGTGCAGAGAGGGTTTACAAGGATGCTGTCAGGACTTGAGAAGCTCAGTTACAGAGAAAGGTTGAATAGGTTAGGACTTTATTCCCTGGAGCGTAGAAGAATGAGGGGAGATTTGATAGAGGTATATAAAATTATGATGGGTATAGATAGAGTGAATGCAAGTAGGCTTTTTCCACTGAGGCAAGGGGAGAAAAAAAACCAGAGGACATGGGTTAAGGGTGAGGGGGGGAAAAGTTTAATGGGAACATTAGTGGGGCTTCTTCACACAGAGAGTGGTGGGAGTATGGAATGAGCTGCCAGATGAGGTGGTAAATGCGGGTTCTTTTTTAACATTTAAGAATAAATTGGACAGATACATGGATGGGAGGTGTATGGAGGGATATGGTCCGTGTGCAGGTCAGTGGGACCAGGCAGAAAATGGTTCGGCACAGCCAAGAAAGGCCAAAAGGCCTGTTTCTGTTCTGTAGTTTCTATGGTTTCTATGGTATCTATGTGTTCCACATCTAGGTTTCCAGAGACAATACCTCTTAGGAATATAATGGCTAAAACTGTAATAAAGGCTCTTATAAAATTTGTTACTTATTTTGGATTGCCTAAGGAGATCCAATCTGATCATGGTTTTATCTTTATGTCTGGATTGTTCCAGCAGATAGTTTATAAGCTGGGAGCGAAACCGATTACATCGTCTGCGTATCATCTCGAATCACAAGGGGCCTTAGAGAGGTTCCATTCTACCCTCAAAACCATGATTAGGATGTTTTGTGTTGAAAATGAGAAGGATTGGGATGAGGGCATTCATTTACTTTTCTTTGCAGTAAGGGAGTCAGTGCAGGACTCTCTAGGTTTTAGTCCTTTTGAAATTGTGTTTGGGCACAGAGTTCGAGGACCTTTGGCATTGTTAAAGGAACAGTGGATTAACACAGAAGTACATACTAATTTGCTGCATTATGTTTTAATAGTTAAGGAAAGATTACAAAAAGCTTGTAGCTCAGCAAGGGAAAATTTAAAATCTGCTCAGAAGAAAATGAAATCTTGGTAATGACAAGGAAGCTAGAATGAGGTCATTTAAGCCTGGAGATAAGGTGTTGATTCTTTTCCCGGTGCAAACAAACCTATTACAAGCTAAATTTCATAGTCCTTATTAGATTATATCTAAAGTTAATGATGTAGATTATGTGGTAAAAACACCAGATCGAAGAAGGCCAACACAGCTTTGTCATACAAATATGATAAAACCATATCATGACAAACAGTCTGCTTCTATGACTGTTGTGATCAGTAATAATGAGCCTGATCCCTCTGGGAACTTAATGGATGATTCATCTGAAACTCATTTTAAACCAAAAATTGTTTCTGCCAGATTACTAAACTCGACAATTCTGGAAAATATTGATGAGAAATTAGCTCATTTACAGCCAGAGCAGAGGCAGCAGATGAAGCAGTTAATTTTTAAATTTAGGGATTTATTTCCAGACGTTCCTACAAGAACCACAGTAGCTTCACATGATGTAGATGTTGGGAGATGCCAAATCCATAAAGCAACATCCACATCCGATGAAAATGGAAAAATGTGCACTTGCTAAACAAGAAATTAAGTATATGTTAGAGAATGATATTATCAGACCTTCTAATTCGAATTGGAGTCCGGTGCTCCCGGTGCGGCCTCCTCTACATCGGTGAAACCCGACGCAGATTGGGGGGACCGCTTCATCGAGCACCTCCGCTCCGTCCGCCACAACAGACAGGATCTCCCGGTAGCCACCCACTTCAACTCTGCTTCACATTCCCATTCGGATATGTCCATACTTGGCCTCCTCTACTACCATGATGAGGCTAAACTCAGGTTGGAAAAGCAACATTTCATATACCGTCTAGGTAGTCTCCAGCTACTTGGTATGAACATAGAATTCTCCAACTTCTGGTAATTCCCTCCCCCTATCCCTATTTCACTCTGCCCCCTCCCCCAGCTGCCTACCACCTCCCTCATGGTTTTCCCCTATTCCTTCTTCACCTTTCCTGTCTATCATCTCCCAGCTTCCCCTCCCCCACCCCTTTATCTTTCCCCTTACCGGTTTTTCACCTGGCACCTACCAACCTCCCTACACCTTCTTTATAGGGCCTCTGCCCCTTCCCTCTTCAGTCCTGATGAAGGGTTCCGGCCTGAAACATTGACTGATCGTTTCCACGGATGCTGCCCGACCTGCTGAGTTCCTCCAGCGTGTTGTGAGTGTTGCTTTGACCCCAGCATCTGCAGATCATTTTGTGTTTTCGAATTGGAGTTCACCTTGTGTCATGTTACCTAAACCAGATGGTATTATTCAGTTTTGTACTGATTACAGGAAGGTGAATGCTGTAACAAAAACAGATGCATATCCAATCCCTAGGGTAGATGATTGTGTGGACAAAGTTGGAAAAGCAAAGTTCTTTACAAAGATTGATTTGTTAAAAGGGTATTGGTGTGTTCCACTGACGGATAAAGGTAGTGAGATTTCTGCATTCATAATACCATTTGGGTTATATGAATATAATGTTCTACAGTTTGGAATGAAGAATGCACCAGGAACTTTTCAGAGAATGATTAATTCTGTGATTCATGGGTTAAATTCATGCCTATATTGATGATTTAGTTACAGGAAATGATACTTGGGAAGCACATATTACTGCAGTGGAGAAACTATCTGAAAGGCTTTCAAAAGCTAACTTAACTATTAACTTAGCTAAAAGTGAATTTGGTCATGCCACTGTGACCTACCTTGGATATGTTGTGGGTCAAGGTAGATTAGCCCCTGTTCAGGTAAAAGTTCAGGGAATTTTAGAGGTACCCACTCCAACTGGTAAAACGACTCTCAGAAGATTCTTGGGAATGGTAGGATATTTCCAAAAATTTTGTAAGAATTTTGCTGACATTGCCCTTCCATTAACTAACCTCTTGAAGAAGGGTGAAAAGTTTGTGTGGACAGTGCTTTGTCAGGGGGCATTTGATAAATTGAAAACTATGCTATGTCATCAACCTGTGCTCAGGTCACCTGACTTCAAAAAAACATTTTCGTTAGTTATGGACGCCAGTGATGAGGCTGCAGGAGCAGTGTTACTCCAAGGGATGATGGTGATGAAGTTGATCGTCAGGTAGTTTACTTTTATAAGAAATTTAATGAGCATCAAAGAAATTATTCAACCATAGAAAAGGAATTATTATCTCTTGTTTTGGCTTTACAACATTTTGATGTGTATGTTGGTGCAACTCAGAAACCACTCATAGTTTACACCGATCATAATCCATTAGTATTTTTGAGTATGATGAAAAACAAAAATAGAAGGCTACGGAATTGGGAGTTTGATGTTACAGGAGTATAATATTTTGATAACTCATATTAAAGGCAAAGATAATGTGATTACCCACTGTCTGTCCCATATGTTGAATTTACAATGTTTTTCTTTGAGTGGAATTTTAATATTTGTAACACTCCGACTGTATATTAGTTTGTAAGATGTTGTATGATAATTCTATGTATATTATGTACGTTGTAGATTTTATACATTTGTATATTTTTTGTAAATAGTTGTTAAAATTTTGCTCATGATAGACCAAAATTTTCCCTTTTTGGGGAGAGGTGTTACATGCCTACAGTTTGATCATGGGACAGAGGGATGAAGTAATGGTCTTGTGAGTGGGAGGATGTAATTGTCTCATGACCGTGGGGTGATGTTATGCCACGTGATGGCATGTTTCCTATGGCATTTAAGGAAGCCCGCCAAAGTGTGACGCATTTTTTTTTATTTTCTATTTCAAGGTGCAAACACGTTGTTGCCGGCAGTTTCACCAATCGATGCCAGTTTTTGTTTGTTGCACCTTTGTTTTACCTTTACAGCCTAGTATTGGAGAGTGAATACCTTACCAAAGTACGAGAACCCAAAAGATTGGGTAAAGTTAATGACATTCAGAGTTTCGGAAGTGATCGACTGTTTGGAATCAGAATCCTCCGGGAAATTGTGGCATGAACATTTGAGTTACACCCCTGCAAGGTCAGGACAGTTTGTGCAGTGTCCACCCTCCCGAAAGAAAAGGTCAATTACTTTATGACTTTATATTAGGTGTGATTCCTTTGGACAAGGCATCGCTCGACTGTAATTGACAGATTCATTATTTTCTTCGGAGGAATTGTTGCTGCAGTAAAGTCTCTCCTTAAAGACTGCAAAAAATCACTTGGACTTTTGAATTTACCACTTTAAGACCGTGTTTGAATTTACCCCTTTTAGAAGTATTTTTAAGTTTGACTATTTGTTCGAGATAGCCGCATAACGGTTAACTTCTGGTTAAGCTAGTTTGATTACTTCTCTATGTTTTTGAGTAGAGGTTAATAAATATAGTTGTTTGTTTATAAAACCTTACTCAATTTCATATCCATTGTTGCTGGACACGTGACACAGTGGAATAAAGAAAATTACAATGGCATGAGAGGGAAACTGGCCAAGGTTGACTGGAAAGGGACTCTAGCAGGAAGGACAGCAGAGCAGCAATGGCTGGAGTTTCTGCGAAAAATGAAGGAAGCGCAAGACAAATATATTCCAAATAAGAAGAAATTTTTGAATGGCTGATAAATGAAGTCAGAGCCAAAGTAAAAGCAAAAGAGAGGGCACACTAGGAAGCCAAAGCTAGTGGGAAGATAGAGGATTGGGAAGCTTTTAAATATTTTCAGAAGGAAACTAAGCAAGTCATTAGGAAAGAAAAAGATGAATTATAAGAGAAAGCTGATGACTAATATCAAAGAAGATACTAAAAGCTTTTTTTTTTAAAGTATTTCAAGGGTAAAAGAGAGTTGAGGGTAGATATAGGACCAATAGAAAATGACGCTGGAGATATTGTAATGAGAGATGCGGAGACTGGAGAGGAACTGAATGTGTATTTTGCACCAGTCTTCACAGTGGAAGACATCTGCAATATACTGGATATTCAAGAGTTTTAGCGAAGTTAAGTATGTGCAGTGAAAATTACGACTGAGAAGGTGCTCAGGAAGCCTAATGGTCTCAAGGTGGATAAATCTTCTGGACCTGGTGGGATGCACCCTTGGGTTCTGAAGGAAGTAGCTGGAGAGATTGAGGAGGCATTAACAATGCTCTATCAAGAATCGATACATTCTGACATTGTACCGAATGACTGGAAAATTGCAAATGTTACTCTGCTATTAAAGAAGGGTGAAAGGCAGCAGGAAAGGAAACTATAGACCTGTTAGCCTGACATGAGTGGTTGGGAAGTTGTTGGAATCGACTGTCAGGGATGAGATTACAGAATACCTGGAGGCGCATGACAAGATATGCCAACACCAGCATGGTTTCCTGAAATGGAAATCCTACCTGACTAACCTACTGCAATTTTTTAAGGAAATTACAAGCAGTGTTGACAAAGGAGATACAGTAGAAGGCCAACACAATTCAGCTTTCCAAAGTAAATCACTTCACACGTTTTCACGTTGAACTTCATTGGCCACTTCTCAGCCCAGCTCTGCATCCTGTTTCTATACCATTGCATGACAACCTCCTACACTATCGACATGTTATCTGCAGACTTATTAACCAGGTCTTCCATTTTCTCATAGAAGTGTTCAATAAAAATCACAAAGAACAGGATCCCCGAACAGATCCCTGCAGAACACCACTTATCACTGAATTCCAGGCAGAATGCTTTCTCTACGATCCATGGGCAACCCTAATTCTGAATCTATTTCTAAAGATCTACTGTTTTTTGTTTGCTTCTGAGCAACTGTAACGAATCCTTTTCATTAGATAAGAATTGCTTCCCAGTAGAGGCCCATAAGCAAGCTACCATTTCATTCAATGGACTGCAACAGAAAAGTTATAAAAAATATAAATGGAAAAATAAAATTAAATCTGCTGAATATCTTAAAGGGTTCATTATTACTTTCAAGCCAGACATCGAACAAAATGTTCAAAGAAATGGCATTTTCTCCCCATTGCTTCCCAAAATTTTATATTTATTTTATTAAGTAAGATGCATTTGAAGTGTATTGAAAAAAAGTAATGAATTACCAGCCTACTGAGCACACAGACACTCTTTTGGACGGTTTCTCTTGTGACATCTGCTTGACGAACCTTCAGGATCTGAAATTAAAATAAGATTAGAGACCTTTCAGAAACAAGGGCTAGTTTATCATGGCTTGACAAAGAAATAAAATGAATCATGTCAATGGAAGAAAAACATCAGGTCTACATTAGAATGTGCAAAAATAACTTGGTAAATCATTGATTCAAGATCATTTCTCCACTAGCTGTACAATGGACTTTGAAAGAATAAGCTCGCAACTGCAAGACAATCATACAATCACAGTTACAATGTGACTGGCAGCAAACAAATCTATGGAGACTGTTCGGTTCCATTGAAAAACAAACACTCCCACCTCCACTCTATCTCCATGTTTGTTTATTTCCTTTGAGTACTTAGTTTGCTTTGAACACCAAGATTAAATTTATATTCATTTTATATCATACACAGCATTATAAAAATACATTTCTCTCATCACTTTCGTTTCTACTGCAAAGCACTGCTTTCTGCAACTTCTGGTTTTCAGTCTTTCACAAATGGGAAATATTTATCTTCATTTTTTCTCTTCCAAGGAGAACACTACCAAGTAGATGGTTTTGTTGCCAAGTTTACAATTGATATGAAGACTGGTGGAGGGGAAGGTAGTGTTGAGGAAACAGGTAGGCTGCGGAAGGACTTAGATAGATTAGGAGAATAGGCAAGAAAGTGGCAAATGAAATACAATGTTGGAAATGCATGGTCTGCGCTTTGGTAGTAGAAATAAATGTGTAAACTAAATTTACATCCAAAATCGGAGATGCAAAGGGACTTGGGAGTCCTTGTGCCGAACACCCAAAAGGGTAACTTGCAGGTAGAGTCAATGGTGAGGAAGGTAAGTGCAATGTTAGCATTCATTTCAAGAGGGCTTGAATACAAGAGCAGGAATGTGATGCCGAGCCTTTAGAAGGCACGAGTGAGGCCTCACCTTGAGTACAGTGAACAGTTTTGGGCTCCTCATCTTAGAAAAGATGTGTTGGCATTAGAGAGGGTTCAGAGGTGGTTCACAAGGATGATTCCAGGAATGAAAGGGTTACCATATGAGGAATGCTTGATGGCTCTGGGTCTGAAATTTAAGATGGGCGGGGTGGGGGATCTCATTGAAACCTTTCAAATGTTGAAAGATCTAGACAGAGTGGAAGAGGAAAGGATGTTTCCTATGGAGGGAATCTAGGACAAAAGGGCACAGCCTCAGGATAGAAAGGCATCCATTTAAAACAGAGATGGGAAAAATATCCTTAGCCAGACAGTGGTGAATTTGTGGAATTTATTACCAACAGGCAGCTGTGGAGGCCAGGTCATTGGGTGTACTTAAGGCAAAGCTTGGTAGGTTCTTGACTGGACACCGCATCAAAGGTTACGGGGAGAAGGCCAGGGAATGGGGTGGTTGAGGAGGGGAATACAGATGGCGATTTATTCAAGAAAGCAATGGCCATTGCCGCAGAGACTGTTTTTAATTACTTTAAAAACAAAAACGACATCACAACCGCAATACATAATATACTGCTTGGCCCTGCAACAGTGACAAGGAGGGTAGAGTCACCGTCAGAGGACGTGGATATTTTTCACTACAATTCGATGAATCCCTGGATGTAATGCAAACAGCTCAGCTGGTTGTATTGGTCAGAATGGCTTTCCAGGATTTTACAACAAAGGTGGACTTCCTCACTCTTTTGCAATTAAAGGAGAGAATGAGAGGTGAGGATACTTACAATGAGTTTAAAAAATATATCCGTGAAAATGACAACCCCATTCATAAACTGGTGGCAATTACTACTGATGGGGACCCAGCAACGTGCAGTGTGAGCGTTGGTTTTATAGCACTAAAAGTCAGTGCCTACTTTGGGTCAACTTACCAATGTGAAATTGCATTTTCACAGATGAAAAATTATTAAATCTAAGTACAAGAGCTGTCCTACTGACAGACACCTCACAGACTGTCTCAGACTAGCTACCTGTAGTTATGAGCCAAATTTCAGGGAACGAGCAATAAGTATTCAGTCCCAGTCATCACACTGAGTGCAACAGTCAATTTTTATTCATTTATTTTTCGTGTTGAAATAAAATTAAATAATGAAACTTAGAATTAAAGGTGTGAAGTATTGTGATATTTTTAAAGATATGCTAGTTACAGTGTTTTTTTGTTTGAATTAATTTGAAAGTTTGACAAAAGTACTTTGTGTAATTCAAATACAATTAGCCCAAATAAAAGACCTCAAATTGGCAGTACAATCTGAGCTGTTTTTTCTGTAAACGATTTAGTAGGTAGATCTTGCCTTTCACTAAGGTCAAGGTAGGGCATCTTGGGCTTAAAAAGGTTGGTGACCACTAATGTAGATGATAAGGAAGAGAATGTGTGGGCACGTGGCCAAGTGGTTAAGGCATTGGACTAACAACCTGAAGGTCATGAGTTCGAGCCCCAGCCGAGAAAAAGTGCTGTGGCCTTGAGCAAGGCACTTAATCACACATTGCTCTGCGACGACACTGGTGTCAAGCTGTATGGGTCCTAATGCCCTTCCCTTGGACAACAATGGTGTTGTGGAGAGGGGAGACTTGCAGCATGGGCAACTGCTGGTCTTCCATACAACCTTGCCCAGGCCTGTGCAAGAGTGAAGACTTTCCAGGCGCAGATCCATGGTCTCGTAAGACTAACGGATGCCTTTATTTATTAAGAAAGAGAAGGTGTTAGAGGACTGCGGTAGTTATAAAGGACTTACTCATTAACAGAGCAGACAAAAGATTATGTGGACAAGAATGAGATTCCAGATGATATGTTGCTTCCTAAATGCCAGGGTAAGAGATGTCTTGGATCAAGCCAAAATTTGTGGTCTACATCAGTACACCGGACAGGCAGGAAGGGTAATGAGATCCAGCAGAGTGAGCTCAGGGAGTTACAGGATACATGATCTCCCATGCAAAGTCATGCTGACTATCCTATATCAACACACGACTGGGCGCCACATAGGCATACTGCTTGGCATGATGCTATTACAGTTTGGGATCATAAGACCATAAGATATAGCAGCAGAATTTGGTCCATCGAGTCTGCTCCACAATTTTATCATGGCTGATCAAATTTTCTTCTCAGCCCCAATCTCCTGCCTTCTCCCCATATCCCTCAATGCTGTGAACAATCAAAAATTTATCAACTTCTGCCTTTGATATACGTAAAGACCATAAAACCATAAGATGCCACAATTGCCTGTGGCAAAGAATTCCATAGATTCACCACTCTCTGGTTAAGAAATCCCTCCTCATCTCTGTTCTGAAAGGACGCCCCTCTATTCTAAAGTTCTATTCTCTGCTCTTAGACTCTCCACATTTACTTTATCAAGTCCTTTCAGTATTCAATACTTTTCAATCTTCCCACCTTGATCTCTAATCGGTCCTACCTTCACTCCTGTCGTCCTTTTTTTCTTCACATAATTGAAGAATGCCTTGGGGTTTTCCTTTACCCTACTCGCCAAGGCCTTCTCATGCCCCCTTCTTGCTCTTCTCAGCCCCTTAAGCTCCTTTCTTGCTCCCCTATATTCCTCAATAGACCCATCTGATCCTTGCTTCCGAAACCTCATGTATGCTGCCTTCTTCCACCTGATTAGATTTTCCACCTCACTTGTCACCCATGGTTGGTTCCTTCACCCTACCATTCTTTATCTTCCTCATCGGGACAAATTTATCCCTAACATCCCGCAAGAGATCTCTAAACATCGACCACATGTCCATAGTACATTTCCCTGCAAAAACATCATCCCAATTCACACCCGCAAGTTCTAGCCTTATAGCCTCATAATTTGCCTTTCCCCAATTAAACATTTTCCTGTCCTCTCTGATTCTATCCTTTTCCATGATAATGCTAAAGGCCAGGGAGCGGTGGTCACTGTCCCCCAGATGCTCACCCACTGCGAGATCGGTGACCTGACCCGGTTCATTACCTAGTACTAGATCTAGTATGGCATTCCCCCTGGTCGGCCTGTCCACATACTGTGACAGGAATCCATCCTGGACACACTTAACAAACTCTGCCCCATCTAAACCCTTGGAACTAATCAGGTGCCAATCAATATTAGGGAAGTTAAAGTCACCCATGATAACAGCCCTGTTATTTGCACCTTTCCAAAATCTGCCTCCCAATCTGCTCCTCTGTATCTCTGCTGCTACCAGGGGGCCTATAGATTACCCCCAATAGAGTAACTGCTCCCTTCCTGTTCCTGACTTCCACCCATATTGACTCAAAAGAGGATACTGCTACATTACCCACCCTTTCTGTAGCTGTAATAGTATCCCTGACCAGTAATGTCACCCCTCCTCCCCTTTTTCTGCCCTCTCTATCCCTTTTAAAGCACTGAAATCCAGGAATATTGAGAATCCATTCCTGCCCTGGTGCCAGCCAAGTCTCTGTAATGGCCACTACATCATAATTCCATGTATGTATCCAAGTTCGCAGTTCATCACCTTTGTTCCTGATGCTTCTTGCATTGAGGTACACACATTTCAGCCCTTCTACCTTACTGTCTTTACTCCGTTTATTCTGCGGCTTTTTCCTCAAAGCCTCTCTGTAACACCCTCCCTCCTCTCCCCTAACTCACTGGGGGAAGGGCCAGGAGCCTCTTCTTCCGGCACCGGGGAGTCAGCGAATGGAAACAGGTGCCACACGTCCGAATCATCATCTTCCAATGATGTATCCCCTTTCGGGGTGGGGACCGGCCCTGTTTCTCTCGCAGCAGGATCTCCCCTCACCCCGCGCCCTCGCAGAGTCCTCGTACTAGCCATAAATTCCCATTTGGGCTCTCGGTCTACCTGCACCTCTTGACCCAGAGGCAACAGGTGGTTCCGATGGAGTACCTTGACAGACCCCTTCCCATCCTCAGATCTCACTGGTAAACAGGGAGATTCGGCATCTGGCTCTCCACCACATAGGGCGTGGCTGCCCAACGATCCACCAACTTGTGCTCAGGTGGAGAAGGCGAAGTACGCCTCCGTGCTCCTACTACTGAAAGAGTGGCCTCGGTTGAAGCTGAAGAACCAAGCCTTGGCCAACAGGATTAAGGAAAACCCCAAGGCATTCTACAAGTATGTGAAGAGCAAGAGGATAAGATGTGAGAGAATAGGATCAATCAAGTGTGACAGTGGAAAACTGTGTGTGGAACTGGAGGAGATAGCAGAGGTACTTAATGAGACCCCTCAAGGCCTGAAACGTCAACTGTACCTCTTCCTTGAGATGCTGCCTGGCCTGCTGCGTTCACCAGCAACTTTGATGTGTGTTGCTTCAATTTCCAGCATCTGCAGAATTCCTCATGTTTGCAAAGTTGGATAAGTCACTGGGACTGGAGATGTACCCCAGGCTACTGTGGGAGGCATAAGAGGAGATTGCTGAGCCTCTGGCGATGATCTTAGCATCATCAATGGGGACGGGAGAGGTTCCAGAGGATTGGAGGGTTGCAGATATTGTTCCCTTATACAAGAAAAGGAGTAGAGATAGCCCAGGAGATTATAGACCATTGAATCTTACTTCAGTGGTTGGTAAGTTGATGGAGAAGATCCTGAGAGGCAAGATTAATGAACATTTGGAGAGGCATAATGTGATTAGGAATAGTCAGCATGGCTTTGTCAAAGGCAGGTTGTGCCTCATGAGCCTGATTGAATTTTTTGAGGATGTGACTAATCACGTAGATGAAGGGAGAGCAATAGATGTAGTGTATATGGATTTCAGCAAGGCATTTGATAAGGTACCAAATGCAAGGTTTATTGAGAAAGTAAGGAGGCATGGTATCCAAGGGGACATTGCTTTGTGGATCCAGAACTGGCTTGCCCACAGAAGGCAAGGAGTGGTTGTAGATGGGTCATATTCTGCATGGAGGTCGGTGACCAGTGGTGTGCCTCAGGCATCTGTTCTGGGACCCCTACTCTTTGTGATTTTTATAAATGACCTGGATAAGGAAGTGGAGGGTGGGTTAGTAAATTTGCCGATGATACAAAGGTTGCGGGTGTTGTGGATAGTGTGGAGGGCTGTCAGAGGTTACAGTGGGACATTGATAGGATGCAAAACTGGGCTGAGAAGTGACAGATGGAGTTCAACCCAGATAAGTGTGAGGTGGTTCATTTTGGTAGATCAAATATGATGGCAGAATATAGTATTAATGGTAAGACTCTTGGGAGTGTGGAGGATCAGAGGGTTCTTGGGAGTCCAAATCCATAGGACACTCAAAACTGCTGCGCAGGTTGACTCTGTGATTAAGAAAGCATATGGTGGATTGGCCTTCATCAATCATGGGATTGAGTTTAGGAGCCGAGAGGTAATGTCGCAGGAACATAGGACCCTGGTCAGACCCCACTTGGAGTACTGTGCTCAGTTCTGGTCGCCTCACTACAGGAAGGATGTGGAAACCATAGGAAGGGTGCAGAGGAGATTTACAAGGATGTTGCCTGGAATGGGGAGCATGCCTTAAGATAATAGGTTGAGTGAACTAGGTCTTTTCTCCTTAGAGCCGAGTTCTAAGGATCTTGGAGGATGAGAGGTGACCTGATAGAGGTGTATAAGATGATGAGAGGCATTGATCATGTGGATAGTCAGAGACTTTTTCCCAAGTCTGAAATGGCTAGCATAAGAGGGCATAGTTTTAAAGTGTTTGGAAGTAGGTACAGAGGAGATGACGGGGTAAGTTTTTTTTAAACGCAGAGTGGTGAGTGCATGGAATGGGCTGCTGGCGACAGTGATGGAGGCAGATACGATAGAGACTTTTAAGAGACTCCTGGATAGGGACATGGAGCTTAGAAAAATAGAGGGCTATAGGCAACCCTAGGTAATTTCTAAAGTAAGGACATGTTCGGCACAGCTTTGTGGGCTGAAGGGCCTGTATTATGCTGTAGGTTTTCTATGTTTCTAGATTCTCCATCAGAACCACCTGCTGCCCCTGGGACAAGAGGTGCAGGTAGACCCAGAGCCTGACTTGGAGCCTACACCTAGTAAAAGGACTCTGAAGAAACTTTTGGTATCTTGTTTAATATTACTGGCTAGCTTACTTTTGTATTGCATCTTTACCTTCTTAATGACCTTTTAGTTACTTTCTGTTTGTTTTTAAAAGCTTCCAAATCCTCTAACTTCCCATTAATTTTTTCTCTACTGTATGCCCTTTCTTTGACTTTGACCTCTTGTTAGCCACAATTGTATCTTCTTTCCTTTACAATACTTCTTCCTCTTTGGGATGTATACATTTTGTGCTTTCCAAATTGCATCCAGAAGTTCCAGCTATTACTGCTCTGCTGTCACCCCTTCTGCTCTTCTCCAATCAATTCTGGCCAACTCCTCTCTCATGCCTTTGTAATTCCCTTTACTCTACTGTAATACTGATACATCTGACTTCAGCTTCTCCTTCGCAAATTTCAGGGTGAATTTGATCATAGCATAATTACTTGCCCCTCAGGGTTATTTTGCCTTAAGCTCTTGAATGAATTCTGGTATATTGCACAACACCCAATCCAGAATAGTGAGTTCAACCACAAGCTGCTCTAAAAAGCTTTCTCATAAGCATTATAGAAGTTTCCCCTTTCTGGAATCCATCACCAACCTGATTTTCCCAATGACTATTGTAACATTGCCCATTTGGCATGCATTTTCTATCTCCCATTGTAATTTGTAGGCCACATCCTTACTACTGTTTTGGGGTCTGTATACAACTCCCATCTGGGCCTTTTTACCCTTGCAGTTCCTTTGATCTATCCAGAATGATTCTACACCTTCCAACCCTATGTCACCTCTCTATATTGATTTTACTTCATTTTTTACCAATAGAGCAACAACACCCCCTCTGTCTTCATCCCTATCCTTTCGATATAATGTGTATCCTTGGATATTAAGCTCCCAGCTATACTCTCCTTCTTGTTTTATGGCGGTTGGTACCCAGCTTAATGGTGCATTACCGCCACCTTCTGCTCCAGAGTGTACGATAGACTTACATTCTAAATCCCTTCACCCAATCACACACACACACATACCCTAACCTACACTTTATCCTCCCATTTCTGGCCATCCTAGTACCCTATTCCTGCTTATCCATCATATCCTATAAAAAACCCCTGTATCTCTTAAGAAAGCTAAAAGTACCCTGACCTGTGCTCTCTCACCCATGCCCAGCAACCCTTTTAGTGTGAATTCCTGCACCCCCAATTCCCTTAGCTTAATTCTCATCATCTCTCTGTATCCCATACTTCCTGCAACTTAGAACTACATGTTCTACTGACTCCTCTTCCTGACATTCCTCACACAATCCTGTCTGGTGTTTCCCTATCATTTTCAATGTTTTGTTTAATGCACAGTGCCCCCGCCTTAACCTAGTCCACAGTTTCCTCTCTTCTGTATCCACTACCTACCCTAGTACCTGCAACACTCTTTTCTATTTGATATAAATGCCTCCCTTTCCCCTCCCTGTCCCATCTTTCTTGCCACATTTGGTTGATTTTTTCCCAGATTACACACTTAACCTCTGCTTTACTGATACTAATGTGCATTTCTATATTTTCTTTCTTTAACGCCCTCTTTGCCAACTCATCCACCCTCTCATTCCCCTTCACCCCTACATGTGCTGGAACCCATAGAAATTTTACCTGACCTCCCTGATTTGCAATTCTTGTGACTGACTGAAGGACTTCATAAAGTACATCTTGCCGACTGTTAAAGTGAAAAGATCTTAAACTTGCTAGAACTGAGGATGAATCTGAGCATATCAACACTTTGACTGTCTAGCTTTCTCCACCCATCGCAACGCAACCAACACTGCCAGCATCTCCACTGTATACACCCCTAACTTATTAGGTGCTCTTCTATCCTCTTTCAGCCATGATTAGTGATGCCCCCAACATCATACCTGCCAATCTTCACACTTTTTGATTTTGTCTGCTTTTTACATTGTAATTCATCCTATTGCAATTTAGCCCTACCATCAGCCTCTCATCACTGCACTGCCTCTGTTTGTAAACCAGCTACTGCATCTTTAGCACTACCATCTGCCTTTCCTACAATACTCCTTGCATTGAAATATATGCAGCTCAGGGCACTAGTTGGACCATGCTCAACCTTCTGATTCATAACTTTGTCCGAGGTTTTACCAACATCTGTCTCCACATCCTCTCCACTACCTGTTCCAGCACTCTGGTTCCCATCCCCCTGCAACTCTAGTTTAACCCCACTGGGCAGCATTAACAAATCTTCCCACTAGGATTTTAGTGCCCCTCCAGTTCAGGTGCAGACTCAGTGCCAGAGAACTGATCACTATGACTTTCCTCTGTTATTTCATCTCCTCCGGCAGTATCCAAAGTAATGCACCTGTTGTTGAGGGGGATGGTCACAGGTGTACTCTGCACTTTCCCATTCCTGACTGTCACCCAGTTTCCTACATCCTCACCTTGGCTGTAACTATCTCTCTACATGTCCTCTCTATCACCCCTTCAGCCTCCTGAATGACCTGGAGTTCATCCAGTTCCAGCTCCAACTCCTTAACACGTTTTGTTCGAAGCTGCAGTTGGATGCACTTCTCACAGTTGTAGTCATCAGGGACATTGGCGATCTCCCTGCCTTCCTACATCCCGTAAGACAAGCATTTCACTATCCTGCCTGACATTTCTACTGTCCGAGCTGAGCATATATAAAGGGAAAAAAGGAGCATTTCTTTCATTTGCTTTCCCTGACTGAAGCCTCTCTTCGATGAAGCCTCAAAGAGCTGAAGTCTCAAGATCGCCACTCTGACTATGTCCATTCTGACGACAGCCGCTGCATTCCTTTAATTTAATCTTACTAATCAATCCCAAACGCCAATTGGTCGCTGGTCAAAGCACTGCTGCTGCTGCGACCAGCTGCTGCCTTTTTATCCTTGGGCAGTGACCTGATTGTTGTCCCCTCCTCTCCAAACTTCTGATGTCCAGATTGGCTGCTGGTTAAAGTTACAGACAATAACTCCAGAAAAATTCACAAATTACATGCTATTGACTGCTGAAGCTTTAGACAAGTTAGCCTTTTCCCTGTACACAGTTTGCAAACCAGCTGTCAAAACAAATCATTAGTTATACTTTCATTAAGGAAAACAGACCTTGGCATCGATCTGGCGGTAGCAGGAAACACCATAAACTGTCTTTTCATTCCCAGTCCTTGGAGGCAAATGGAAGTAAATTGTATCTGAAGGAGAGAGAAGAACAATCAGAAAACAGCACGGCACTTCAATAGGTCCTTCAGCCAACTGCCTACACAGGACCCACAGTCCCTCCATTCCCTGTCTGTCCATGTGCCTATCTAAATGCCTGTGAAATGTTGCTCTCAGATCTGCTACCATCACCTCCCCAGTAGCGCATATATCCAGTCAAGATGGTGCCTGCTCCCACTGTCAACATCATCTGGATAGACCTCAAAACTATTTATTACACCTCTTCTATGTTTTTTACATCTGGCTTTCATCTTGAATGTGTTTCTAGAACGTTGGAGCCTGTGATTTGCAGTTTGGAGATAGTCTGGGTGATCCAGAGCTTTGCAGTTTCCTAGAGGATTCTGGGAGGCAGCAAGCACGAGTCTTGTGGTGAGGAGGCTGCAGAGGTGGGGGGGGGGGGTGAGTCAATGTTTGACTCCCTTTCGCTGATTAAAGATTCCATTGTTCACTAATTAAAATGATGAGGGAGATTGAAACATCGGGGCAAATGGGGAATATAAGAAGTAGGAGTAGGGCATGTGGCCTATCGAGCCTGCTCCACCATTCAATAAGATCTTGGCTGATCTGACCATGGATTCATCTCCACCTTCCTGCCTTTTCCCCCATAACCCTTAATTCCACTACTATGCAAAAATCTCTTCAATCTTCTCTTAAATATATTTACTGAGGTATCTTCCACTACTTCTTTGGGCAGAGAATTCCACAAATTCATCACTCTTTGGGAAAAACAGTTCCTCCTCAGCTCCGTCCTAAATTTACTCCCACAAATCTTGAGGCTAGGTCCCTTTTTTCTAGTCTCACCTACCAGTGGAAACAACTTTCCTGCCTCTATCTCGTCTACCCCTTTCATAATTTTGTATTTCTATAAGATCTCCTCTCATTTTTCAAATTCCAGAGTCCAGTCCCAGGCAACTCAATCTCTCCTCATAATCCAATCCCCTCATCTCTGGAATTAACCTGCTGTACCTCCTCTGCACTGTCTCCAAAGCCAGTATATCCTTCCTCAAGTAAGGAGAACAGAACTGAATGCATTTCTCCAGATGCAGCCTCACCAGAACCCTGTACAGTTGCAGCATAACCTCCCTGCTCTTAATTTCAATCCCTCTAGAAATGAAGGCTAACATTCCACTTACCTTCTTGTTAGCCTGCTGCACCTGCAAACTAACATTTTGTGATTCATACTTGTCGCCAATTTACTGTGTCTGTATAATTACATAGAAACATAGAAAACCTACAGCACAATACAGGCCCTTCGGCCCACAAAGCTGTGCCGAACATGTCCTTACCTTAAAACTACCTAGGCTTACCCATAGCCCTCTATTTTTCTAAGCTCCAGGTACCTATCCAGGAGTCCCTTAAAAGACCCTATTGTTTCCGCCTCCACCACTGCCACCAGCAGCCCGCTCCACACACTCACCACTCTCTGCGTAAAAAACATACCCGACATCTCTGTACCTACTTCCAAGCACCTTAAAACTATGCCCTCTCTTGTTAGCTATTTCAGCCATGGGAAAAAGTCTCTGACCATCCACATGATCAATGCCTTTCATTATCTTGCACACCTCTATCAGGTCACCACTCATCCTCCGTCACTCCAAGGAGAAAAGGCCAAGTTCACCCAACCTATTCTCATAAGGCATGCTCTCCAATCTAGGCAACATCTTTGTAAATCTCCTCTGCACCCTTTCTATGATTTCCACATCCTTCCTGTACTGAGGCGACCAGAATTGAGCACAGTACTCCAAGTGGGGTCTGACCAGGGTCCTACATAGCTGCAACATTACCTCTCTACTCTTAAACTCAATCCCATAGTTGATGAAGGCCAATGCATCGTATGCCTTCTTAACCACAGAGTCAACTGCCAAAAGCCTTACCATTAATACTATATTCTGCCATCATCTGGGTTGAAATCCATCTGCCACTTCTCATCCCAGTTTTGCATACTACCAATGTCCCGCTGTAACCTCTGAAAGCCCCCCACACTATCCACCCCCAACCTTTGTGATTTTTATAAGTGACCTGGATGAGGAAGTGGAGGGATGGGTTAGTAAATTTGCTGATTACACAAAGAGTAGGGGTCCCAGAACAGATCCCTGAGGCACACCACTGGTTACCGACCTCCATGCAGAATATGACCCATCTACATCCACTGTTTGCCTTCTGTGGACAAGCCAGTTCCGAATCCACAAAGCAATGCCCCTTGGATCCCATGCCTCCTTACTTTCTCAATAAGCCTTACATGGGGTTCCTTATCAAAAGCCTTGCTGAAATCCATATACAGTACATATCAATTAAAATAAAAGTACACATACAGGACGGCTATAGCTGGTGTATTCGCATTGCAGGGAGAGAGAGACACCAATGTGCATAGAACATAGAATAGTACAGCACAGTACAGGCCCTTCGGCATGCAATGTTGTGCCGACCCTCAAACCCTGCCTCCCATATAAGCCCCCACCTTAAATTCCTCCATACACTTGTCTAGTAGTCTCTTAAACTTCACTAGTGTATCTGCCTCCACCACTGACTCAGGCAGTGCGTTCCACGCACCAACCACTCTCTGAGTAAAAAACCTTCCTCTAATATCTCCCTTGAACTTCCCACCCTTTACCTTAAAGCCATGTCCTCTTGTATCGAGCAGTGGTGCCCTGGGGAAGAGGCGCTGGCTATCCACTCTATCTATTCCTCTTATTATCTTGTATACCTCTATCATGTCTCCTCTCATCCTCCTTCTCTCCAAAGAGGAAAGCCCTAGCTCCCTTAATCTCTGATCATAATGCATTATCTCCAAACCAGGCAGCATCCTGGTAAATCTCCTCTGTACCCTTTGCAAAGCTTCCACATCCTTCCTATAGTGAGGCAACCAGAACTGGACACAGTACTCAAAGTGTGGCCTCACCAGAGTTTTATAGAGCTGCATCATTACATCGCGACTCTTAAACTCTATCCCTCGACTTATGAAAGCTAACACCCCATAAGCTTTCTTAACTACCCTATCCACCTGTGAGGCAACTTTCAGGGATCTGTGGACATGTACCCCCAGATCCCTCTGCTCCTCCACACTACCAAGTATCCTGCCATTTACTTTGTACTCTGCCTTGGAGCATGCGAAGACAACAGATCAATATGCATAGGTAAGTTATCAGTCCATACCATAAGACCATAAGACATAGGAGCAGAATTAGGCCATTTGGCCCATTGAGTCTGCTTCGCCATTCAATCATGGCTGATCCTTTTTTTCTCCTCCTCAACCCCAGTAGTTCCCAGCCATCTCCCCGTAACCTATGACTCCATGTCCAGTCAAGAACCTATCTATCTCTGCCTTAAATACACCCAACATCCTGGTCTCCAAAACTGCATGTGGCTACAAATTCCACAAATACACCATCCTTTGGCTAAAAAAATTTCTCCGCAACCCTGTTTTGAAAGGGCGCCCCTCTATCCTGAGGCTGTGCCCTCTTGTCCTAGGCTCTCCCACCATGGGAAAAATCCTTTTCACATCTACTCTGTTTAGGCCTTTCAACATTCGAAAGGTTTCAATGAGATCCCCCCTCATCTTTAAGAATTCCATTGAGTACAGGCCCCGAGCCATCAAACGTTCCTCATATGTATAAGGCATTGGTGAGGCCGAATCTGGAGTATTGTGTTCAGTTTTGGTCACTGAATTACAGGAAGGATATAAATAAGGTTGAAAGAGTGCAGAGAAGGTTTACAAGGATGTTGCCGGGACTTGAGAAACTCAGTTACAGAGAAAGGTTGAATAGGTTAGGACTTTATTCCCTGGAGCGTAGAAGAATGAGGGGAGATTTGATAGAGGTATATAAAATTATGATGGGTATAGATAGAGTGAATGCAAGCAGGCTTTTTCCACTGAGGCAAGGGGAGAAAAAAACCAGAGGACATGGGTTAAGGGTGAGGGGGGAAAAGTTTAAAGGGAACATTAGGGGGAGGCTTCTTCACACAGAGAGTGGTGGGAGTATGGAATGAGCTGCCAGACGAGGTGGTAAATGCGGGTTTTTTTTAACATTTAAGAATAAATTGGACAGATACATGGATGGGAGGTGTATGGAGGGATATGGTCCGTGTGCAGGTCAGTGGGACTAGGCAGAAGATGGTTCGGCACAGCCAAGAAGGGCCAAAAGGCCTGTTTCTGTGCTGTAGTTTCTATGGTTCCTATGGTTATGATAACCCTTTCATTCCTGGAATCATTCTTGTGAACCTCCTCTGGACCCTCTCCAATGCCAGCACATCTTTCCTAAGATGAGGGGCCCAAAACTGTTCACAATACGCAAGGGGAGGCCTCACCAGTGCTTTTTAAAACCTCAGCATCACATCCTTGCTTTTATATTCTAGACCCCTTGAAATGAATGCTAACATGGCATTTGCCTTCCTCAGCGTCGACTCAGCCTGCAAGTTAACCTACGGGGTCTTCTGCACAAGGTCTCCAAAATTGCTTTGCACCTCAGATTTTTGGATTTTCTCCCCGTTTAGAAAATAGTCCACACATTTATTTCTATTACCAGAGCATGACCATGCATTTTCCAACATTGTATTTCATTTGCTACTCTCTTGCTCATTCTCCTAATCTGACCACACACCCTAGCCACTCCCTGTTTGACCCGCTGCCGTCCAGCAACAGGTTCAGGACACTAAAAGCCAGAACAAATAGACTGAGGAACAGCTTCTATCCCAGAGCTGTGGCCTCCATCACACCACTCCCACAGAACAATGACTGAAACTGTGAGCACACACATGCATACGCAAGGACTCAAATACTTGCACTAACAGCACTTTGTACATTACTGTGATATTCTGGTGCTGTTACAACTTATTTTCTGCTATTTAATACTGTCTTTCTATTACTCTCTTGTTTTTATCTACCACTTTATTTAATTGCCTGAGAGGAAGCTAGTTTCATTGTACCTATGTATAATGACAATAAAGATCATTCAATTCAATTCAAAAAAAAATTCAAAAATTCTGCATCCTACTTATTCCCTCAACACGACCGGGCACCAACCTTCGTATCATCTGTAAATTTAGCAACAAAGCCATCTATTCCTTCATCTAAATCATTTACGTACAGCATAAAAAGAAGTGGTCCCAACAACAGCCCCCGCGGAACATCACGAATCACTGGCAGCCAACCAGAAAAGAATCCTTTTATTCCCACTCGCTGCCTCCTACCAATCAGCCCATGCTCTAACCATATTAGCAACTTTGGGGTATATGGGGTGTCAGGGAGGGGTAGCACCTCTGGTGGGGGAACATGTCGCGTCCTTTTCAGGGCGGTTAGTCCACCTTTGGTCCCCCCCTGGCACTCAGCTCTCACCTGTGGCTCCTCGTAGCTGTTTGCATACGACAGCGGCCACACCCCGGGTAACGGCTTCGACAAGCCGGCTAAACCAAGTGAGGGTAGCCGACGGTGAGATAGGGAGTTGTCTATCCCAGCACGTGAAGACAGACTCCGGCGGATTGAGCGGACGAGACCAATGGAAGGACCAACGGTCAAGAAGGCGGTCTCTGCAAGCGTTGTGGAACGTGTAGAGCAAGACAAGACACAGAAGACATCCTGGTCATCCGCTGCGCCTAGTCCCATCTCCAGCCGTCTAGACTCTGTCTTGCCACTGGACCCAGATGGGAATTGGGAAGAGAGAGTGAGGCTGACGGTGCGCAACTCTCCCTCACTTAAATCCAAATCACGCGCTAGTCTTGACACCATCATTACGGTGTCGTGGTCCTCATTGACGTCAACGATGGACGAACAACAACAACAATTGGCAACCTTACTGCAATACCATTAGCACTGAACTTGGCAAGCAGCCTCATGTGTGGAACCTTGTCAAAGGTTTTCTGAAAGTCTAAATATACAACATCCACTGCATCCCTTTTATCTATCCATGCTGACTTTGTCCTGGGTCACCAAGTACTCCATCAACTCATCGTTAACAATTGGCTCCAACATCTTCCCAACCACTGAGGTTAGGCTAACTGGTCGACAATTTCCTTTCTGCTTGCCTTTCTCCTTTCATAAGCACTGGAGTAACATTTGCGATTTTCCAGTCCTCTGGCACCATGCCGGAGTTCAATGATTTTTGAAAGATTATTTCTAATGCCACCACAATCTCTAATGCTACCTCTTTCAGAACCCTGAGGTGCAGTTCATCTGATCCATGCTACTTATGTACTTTTAGGTCTAGCTTTTTGAGCACATTCTCTCTTGTAATAGTAACTGCACCCACTTCTCTTCCTTCATACACTACAACATCAGGCATACTGCTAGTGTCTTCCACAGTGAAGACTGATGCAAAGTACTCATTTAGTTCATCAGCCACCTCTTTGTCCCTTGTTATTATTTCTCTTATAGTCATACTTTATTGATCCCGGGGGAAATTGGTTGCCTCATTTTCCAGCAGTCCTATGTCCACTCTCATTTCTATTTTATTTTTAACATACTTGAAAAAACTTTTACTGTCCACTTTGATATTATTTGCTAGCTTGCTTTCATATTTCATCTTTTCCCTTCTAATGATTATTTAGATGATCTCTGCAGGTTTTTTAAAACCTCCCAATACTCTATCTCCACAATTTTTGCTTTGTTGTATGCCCTTCTTTTGCTTTGACAATAGCTTTGACTTCCCTTGTCAGCCACGGTTGTACTATTTTACCATTTGAGTATTTCTGCATTTTTGGAATACACATGTCCTGCACCTTCCTCATTTTTCCCAGAAACGCACGCCATTGCTGCTCTGCTGACATCCCTGCCAGCAGCTCCTTCCAATTTACTTTGGTCAACTCCTCTCTCATACCACCGTAATTTCCTTGACTCCACTGAAATACTGCTACATCAGACTTTACTTTTTCCCTATCACATTTCCAAGATAAACTCAATCATATTGTGATCACTGGCTCCTAAGGGTTCTTTTACCTTAAGCTCACTAATCGCCTTCGGTTCATTACATAACATCCAATCCAGTATAGCTGAAATTCTAGTAGGCTCAACGACAAACTGCTCTAAAAAGCCACCTCTTAGGCATTCAACAAACCCACTCTCTTGAAATCCATTACCAACCTGATTTTCCCAATCGACCTGCATGTTAAAATCTCGCATGACTACCATAGCATTGCCTTTCTGATTCGCCTTTTCTCTTTCCTGTTGTAATCTGTGGTCCACCTCCCAGCCACTGTTTGGAGGCCTGTATTTTACTGCAATCAACATTCTTTTACCCTTGCAGTTTCTTTACCAGTAGAACCACATCACCCCTTCTGCCTACCTTCCTATTCCTCCAATATAATATTTAACCTTGGAAATTCATAGAACATAGAATAGTACAGCACAGTACAGGCCCTTCGGCCCACAATGCTGTGCCGACCCTCAAACCCTGCGTCCCATATAACCCCCCACCCTCAATTCCTCCATATACCTGTCTAGTAGTCTCTTAAATTTCACTGGTGTATCTGCCTCCACCACTGACTCAGGCAGTGCATTCCACGCACCAACGACTCTCTGAGTAAAAAACCTTCCTCTAATATCCCCCTTGAACTTCCCACCCCTTACCTTAAAGCCATGCCCTCTTGTATTGAGCAGTGGTGCCCTGGAGAGAGGCGCTGGCTGTCCGCTCTATCTATTCCTCTTAATATCTTGTATACCTCTATCATGTCTCCTCTCATCCTCCTTCTCTCCAAAGAGTAAAGCCCTAGCTCCCTTAATCTCTGATCATAATGCATACTCTCTAAACCAGGCAGCATCCTGGTAAATTTCCTCTGTACCCTTTCCAATGCTTCCACATTCTTCCTATAGTGTGGCAACCAGAACTGGACACAGTACTCCAAGTGTGGCCTAACCAGAGTTTGATAGAGCTGCATCATTACTTCGCGACTCTTAAACTCCATCCCTCGACTTATGAAAGCTAATACTCCATAAGCTTTCTTAACTACCCTATCTACCTGTGAGGCAACTTTCAGGGATCTGTGGATATGTACCCCCAGATCCCTCTGTTCCTCCACACTACCAAGTATCCTGCCATTTACTTTGTACTCTGCCTTGGAGTTTGTCCTTCCAAAGTGTACCACCTCACACTTCTCTGGGTTGAACTCCATCTGCCACTTCTCAGCCCACTTCTGCAATCTATCAATGTCTCTCTGCAATCTTCGACAATCCTCTACACTATCTACACCACTACCAATATTTGTGTCATCTGCAAACTTGCCAACCCACCCTTCTACCCCCACATCCAGGTCGTTAATAAAAATCACGAAAAGTAGAGGTCCCAGAACAGATCCTTGTGGGACACCACTAGTCATAGCCCTCCAATCTGAATGTACTCCCTCCACCACCACCCTCTGCTTTCCACAGGCAAGCCAATTTTGAATCCACCTGGCCAAACTTCCCTGGATCCCATGCCTTCTAACTTTCTGAATAAGCCTATCGTGTGGAACCTTGTCAAATGCCTTACAAATGTCCTCCAGATAGATCACATCCACTGCACTACCCTCATCTATATGCCTGGTCACCTCCTCAAAGAACCCTATCAGCCTTGTTAGACACGATCTGCCCTTCACAAAGCCAAGCTGACTGTCCCTGATCAGACCATGATTCTCTAAATGCCTATCGATCCTATCTCTTAGAATCTTTTCCAACAGCTTTCCCACCACAGACGTAAGGCTCACTGGTCTATAATTACCCAGACTATCCCTACTACCTTTTTTGAACAATGGGACAACATTCGCCTCCCTCCAATCCTCCGGTACCATTCCCGTGGACAACGAGGACATAAAAGGTCCTAGCCAGAGGCTCAGCAATCTCTTCCCTCGCCTCGTAGAGCAGCCTGGGGAATATTCCATCAGGCCCCGGGGACTTATCCGTCCTAATGTATTTTAACAACTCCAACACCTCCTCTCCCTTAATATCAACATGCTCCAGAACATCAACCTCACTCATATTGTCCTCACCATCATCAAGTTCCCTCTCATTAGTGAATACCGAAGAGAAGTATTCATTGAGGACCTCGCTCACTTCCACAGCCTCCAGGCACATCTTCCCACCTTTATCTCTAATCAGTCCTACCTTCAACCCTGTCATCCTTTTGTTCTTCACATAATTGAAGAATACCTTGGGGTTTTTCTTTACCCTACTTGCCAAGGCCTTCTCATGCCCCCTTCTTGCTCTTCTCAGCTCCTTTCTTGCTATCCTATATTCCTCAATAGACCCATCTGATCCTTGCTTCCTAAACCTCATGTATACTGCCTTCTTCCACCTGACTAGATTTTCCACCTCACTTGACACCCATGGTCCCTTCACCCGACCATTCTTTATCTTCCTCACCGGGACAAATTTATCCCTAACATCCTGCAAGAGATCTCTAAACATCAACCACATGTCCATAGTACATTTCCCTGCAAAAACATCATCCCAAATCACACCCGCAAGTTCTAGCCTTATAGCCTCATAATTTGCCCTTCCCCAATTAAAAATTTTCCTGTCCTCTCTGATTCGATCCTTTTCCATGATAATGCTAAAGCCCAGGGAGCGGTGGTCACTGTCCCCCAGATGCTCACCTACTGAGACATCTGTGACCTGACCCAGTTCGTTACCTAATCTAGTATGGTATTCCCCCTAGTCAGCCTGTCAACATACTGTGACAGGGATCCGTCCTGGACACACTTAAACTCTGCCCCATCTAAACCCTTGGAACTAATCAGGTGCCAATCAATATTAGGGAAGTTAACGTCACCCATGATAATAACCCTGTTATTTTTGCACCTTTCCAAAATCTGCCTCCCAATCTGCTCCTCGGTATCTCTGCTGTTACCAGGGGGCCTACAGAATACTCCCAATAGAGTAACTGCTCCCTTCCGGTTCCTTGACTTCCACCCATACTGACTCAAAAGAGGATCCTGCTACATTACCCACCCTTTTTGTAGCTGTAATAGTATCCCTGATCAGTAATGCCACCCCCTCCCCTTCCCCCCACCCCCCACCCCTTTCAAAGCACTGAAATCCAGGAATATTGAGAATTCATTCCTGCCCTGGTGCCAGCCAAGTCTCTGTAATGGCCACTACATCATAATTCCATGTATGTATCCAAGCTCTCAGTTCATCACCTTTGTTCCTGATGCTTCTTGCATTGAAGTACACACACTTTAGCCCTTCTACCTTACTACCTTTACACCCTTTATTCTGCTTCTCTTTCCTCAAAGTCTCTCTATATGTTAGATCTGGCTTTACTCCATGCACTTCTTTCACTGCTTTATCGCTCCGGGTCCCATCCCCCTTGTAAATTAGTTTAAACCCTCTCGAACCATGCTAGCAAACCTACCTGCAAGGATACTGCTCCCCCTCGAGTTCAGGTGCAACCCACCCAATCTGTACAGGTCACACCTTCCCCAGAAGAGATCCCAATGATCCAAAAATCTAAAGCCCTGCTCCCTGCACCAACTCCTCAGCCACACATTCAACTGCCATCTCCTCCAATTCTTACCATCACTATCACGTAGCGCTGGCAGCAATCCTGAGAACGCCACCTTTGAGGTCCTGTTCTTCAGCCTTCTGCCTAGTTCTCGAAACTCACACTTCAGGACCTCATCCCTCTTCCTGCCTACGTCGTTGGTACCAACATGTATCGCGACTTCTGGTTGCTTTCCCTCTCGTACCAGGATGTTGTGCACCCGGTCAGAGACATTCAGCTCCCAACTACAACCCTACTTCAGCTATGATTCAGTGATGGCCACAACCTCATACCTGGCAATCCGTAATAATGTAACAAGATCATCCACCTTATCTCTTATACTAAGCGCATTGAGATACAACACCTTGAGTATCGTATTTGCTATCCTTTCTGATTTTGCACCGCTAATGTTTTGATACACAGCCTACTGGCTGCAGCTATATCCCATCACCTGCCTGCCATTCCTGACAGTCTGACTGCATGCTATCTCTACATTTTTTTTTACCATCCGTTCTATCCTGAGTCCCTTCACTCCGGTTCCCAGTCCCTCTGCCAAGTTAGTTTAAACCCTCCCCAACAGCTCAAACAAACCTGCCCGTGAGAATATTGGTCCCCCTCAGGTTCAGGTGCAATCCGTCACTCTTGAACCGGTCATACCTCCCCCAGAAGAGATCCCAATGATCCAAGAACCCGAAGCCCTGCCCCCTGCACCAGCTTCTCAGCCACACATTTATCTGCCAAATCATCCTGTTTCTACCCTCAATGGCATGTGGCACAGGCAGCAATCCAGAAGTTATTACCCTGGAAGTCCTGCTTCTCAGCTTTCTAAATTCTCTTTTCAGGACGTCATTGCTTTTCCTTCCTATTTCATTGGTACCAATATTTACCAAGACATCTGGCTGCTCCCCCCACCTCCAAAATGTTGTGCGTGTGATCTGAGACATCCCTGACCCTGACCCTGGCACCTGGGAGGCAACATACCACCCGGTTGTCCCATGCACATCCACAAAGTCTCCTGTTTCCCTCACTATATTACTACTGCTCCCTTCTTTCTCTTTCCCTTCATCATGACAGACCAATACTCAGTGCATGTAACCTGGTCGCCATGGCATTCTCCGGGAAGGTCATCCCCCACAACAGTTTCCAAAGCAGTATACTCATTTTTGAGGGGATGGCCACAGGGGGTGCTCTGCTCTAACTGCCTATTTCCATTTCTCCTGATTACTTTCCCAGCTGCTCGCCTCCTGTAACTTTGGGGTGACTACTTCCCTGTAACTTTGATCAATTATGTCCTCACTGTCCCGTACAAGCCAATGGTCATCCAGTTGCTGATCCAAATTCCTAACTCGGTCTTCAAGGAGCAGGCAGATGCACTTCACACAGATGTAATTCCCCACGTAACATCTGGCACAAAGAACACACCACAGCCACTTAAATGGTACAGTAAGAGAGGGAAAAAAGATAATAAAGGAAACCTTAACAGACACTTTTCAGAGCCGACGCCTCTTTTGAGCCAAAGCCTATCGCTTCTACTCTCGCCACTGGCCTACTCCCGACAATGGCTGCCTCACTTATCCCTTTTCTACTTTTATTTAGTTCATACAGCTAAACTACATACATAGTGCTAAAAGTCATTGTTCTAAAAGAAATAGATCTATACATTACACGTGGTTTTGAGGAAGCAGAGCATCTGCAGAAAGTCTTCAGACAGATGAGGAGAATAGGCAAAGTAGCAGATGGAATAAGACCATAAGACATGAAGGTGAGCACCGGCTCCCTGCCCTTTGATCGCTAGTGGGATTGCTCTGCTGCCGGAGAAGGGAGACGGTGTGGCCAGCTGCTGTGCCTGCAGGTTGTTACGGACATTTTCCATATTGTGGACTTGGACTATGGACTTTATTATTCAGTCTAATATTTTTTTTCAAATTCTGTGTTTTTCACCCAATCTTTCTGGTTTTTTTGTGCAGGGGAGTGGGGATTTTTGGGTTGATGATTGGGTTGCAGTTCTTTTCTTTCTTAGTTTTGTGGCTATCTGGAAAAGACGAATTTCAGAGTTATATTCTTTGATAATAAATGAACCTTTGTATTCCAGGTTAGTTCCATTCTACAACTAGTAAATCTACTATAAAATTTCCCATTCACCTTACAAGGGGTGATTGATAAGTTCATGGTCTAAGGTAGAAGGATGTCAATTTTAGAAAACTTAGCACATGTATTTTTTCCTACATTTACACACTTAGTCCAGTGGTCATGAAGCATACGGATCCCTTCTTTGTAGAAATCGGCGTCTTGGACCTCCAGAAGTGGTCCACAGCAGGGGGGTTGATAAGTTTGTGGCCGAAGGTAGAAGATGACTTATTAACTTCAAACTTTCTGCATTTTCACTCAAAGAGTTGAATTGCATGTGCATGTAACGAGAGCTGTATAATTCATCCCCTTCTACCTTAGACCACAAACTTATCAATCACCCCTGCTGTGGACCACCTGGAGGTCCAAGATGCTCTCGTTACATGCACGTGCAGTTCAACGCTTTCAGTTATTATGCGGAAAGTTTGAAGTTAATAATTCATCTCCTTCTACCGTAGGCCACGAACTTATCAATCACCCCTGCTGTGGACCACTTCTACAAAGAAGGGATCTGTATGCTCCACAACCGCTGGACTAAATGTGTACATGTAGGAGGGGACTATGTCGAAAAATAAAATGTGCTAGGTTTTCTAAAATTGAGTCCTTCTACCTTAGGCCATGAACTTATCAATCACCCCTCTACTGTCTCGTATATTGATACTTGCACCTTGGGGAGAAAATTCTAACCAGAACAGTTAGTGGAGAGGTTGTGGAGACAAATGTTATTAAGACCCCAACAAAATCAGGAATCAAAAGGTTAAGTATGGTGTGACCAATAGAAACAGAGAAAATCTACAGCACAATACAGGCCCTTCGGCCCAAGATGCTGTGCCAAACATGTACTTACATTAGAAATTACCTAGGGTTACCCATAGCCCTCTATTTTTCTAAGCTCCATGTACCTATCGAGGAGTCTCTTAAAAGACCCTATCGTATACGCCTCCACCACCATTGCCCGCAACCACGTACTCACCACCCTCTCCATAAAATAATCTGCAGCTGCTGGGGTCAAAGCAACACTCACAACATGCTGGAGTCCTGACGAAGGGTTCTGGCCCAAAATGTCGACTCACCGTTTCCACGGATGCTGCCCGACCTGCTGAGTTCCTCCAGCGTGTTCTGAGTGATGCTCTCTCTGTAAAATACTTGCCCCTGACATCTCCTCTGTACCTACTTCCAAGCACATTAAAACTGTGTTCTCTTGTCTTAGCCATTTCAGCCCTGGGAAAAAAGCCCCTGACTATCCACATGATCAATGCCTCTGAGAATCAGAATCAGGTTTATCACCACCGGCATGTGACGTGAAATTTGTTAACTTAGCAGCAGCAGTTCAATGCAATACGTAATCTAGCAGCGAGAGAAAAAAATAATGATAATAAATAAAATAAAACATAATACATAAACACATAAATTAATGACGTATATTGAATAGATTTTTTAAAATGTGCAAAAACAGAAATATTGTATATTAAAAAAGTGAGGTAGTGTCCAAAGCTTCAATATCTATTTAGGAATCGGATGGCAGAGGGGAAGAAGCTGTTCCTGAATCACTGAGTGTGTGCCTTCAGGCTTCTGTATGTCCTGCCCGATGGTAACAGTGAGAAAAGGGCATGTCCTGGGTGCTGGAGGTCCTTAATAATGGACACTGCCTTTCTGAGGCACCGCTCCCTAAAGATGTCCTGGGTACTTTGTAGGCTAGTGCCCAAGATGGAGCTGACTAGTCTTACAACCTTCTGCAGCTTCTTTCAGTCCTATGCAGTAGCCCCTCCATACCAGTGATGCAGCCTGTCAGAATGCTTTCCACGGAACAACTATAGAAGTTTTTGAGTGTAATTGTTGACATGCCAAATCTCTTCAAATTCCTAATGAAGTACAGCCGATATTTTGCCTCTTTATAACTATATCGATATGTTGGGACCAGGTTAGATTCTCAAAGATCTTGACATCGAAGAACTTGAAGCTGCTCACTCTCTCCACTTCTGATCCTTCTATAAGGATTGGTATGTGTTCCTTCATCCTACACTTCCTGAAGTCCACAGTCTTATCATCTCATACACCTCTATCAGGTCACCTCTCATCCTCCGTCGCTCCAAGGAGAAAAGATCAAGTTCACTCAACCTATTCTCATAGGGCATGCCCCCTAATATCGGCAACATCCTTGTAAATCTCCTCTGCACCCTTTCTATGGTTTCCTTGTCCTTCCTGCAGTGAGGTGACCAGAACTGAGCACAGTACTCCAAGTGGGGTTTGACCAGGGTCCTAAAGAGCTGTAACATTACCTCTCGGCTCTTACACTTAATCCCACGGTTGATGAGGGCCAATACACCATATGCCTTCTTAACCACACAGTCAACCTGCGCAGCTGTTTTGAGTGTCCTATGGACTAGGGCTCCAAGATCCCTCTGATCCTCCACACTGACAAGAGCCTTACCATTAATACTATATTCTGCCATCATATTTGACAATAGACAATAGACAATAGGTGCAGGAGTAGGCCATCTGGCCCTTCCAACCAGCACCGCCATTCACTGTGATCATTGCTGATCATCTACTATCAGTATCCAGTTCCTGCCTTATCCCCATAACTTTTGATTCCACTATCTTTAAGAGCTCTATCCATCTCTTTTTTGAAAGCATCCAGAGACTTGGCCTCCACAGCCTTCTGGGGCAGAGCATTCCATATTTCCACCACTCTCTGGGTGAAAAAGTTTTTCCTCAACTCCGTTCTAAATGGCCTACCCCTAATTCTTAAACTGTGGCCTCTGGTTCTGGACTCATCCATCAGCAGGAACATGCTTCCTGCTGCAGCGTGCCCAATCCCTTAATAATCTTATATGTTTCAATAAGATCCCCTCTCAGCCTTCTAAATTCCAGAGTATACAAGCCCAGTCGTTCCAATCTTTCGACATATGACAGTCCCGCCATCCCAGGAATTAACTTTGTGAACCTACGCTGCACTCCCTCAATAGCAAGAATGTCCTTCCTCAAATTTGGAGACCAAAACGGCACACAGTACTCCAGGTATGGTCTCACCAGGGCCCTGTACAGCTGCAGAAGGACCTCTTTGCTCTTATACTCAATTCCCCTTGTTATGAAGGCCAGCATGCCATTCGCTTTTTTCACTGCCTGCTGTACTTGCATACTTGCTTTCAGTGACTGATGTACAAGAACACCCAGATCTCGTAGTGCTTCCCCTTTTCCTAACTTGACTCCATTTAGATAATAATCTGCCTTCCCGTTCTTACCACCAAAGTGGATAACCTCACACTTATCCACATTAAACTGCATCTGCCATGCATCTGCCCACTCACCCAGCCTGTCCAAGTAACCCTGCATTCTCATAACATCCTCCTCACATTTCACACTGCCTTCCAGCTTTGTGTCATCAGCAAATTTGCTAATGTTACTTTCAATTCCCCCATCTAAATCATTAATATATATTGTAAACAGCTGCGGTCCCAGCACTGAACCCTGCGGTACCCCACTGGTCACCACCTGCCATTCTGAAAGGGACCCGTTAATCGCTACTCTTTGTTTTCCTTGTCAGTACTCTGCCCCCAATACCATGTGCCCTAATTTTGCCCACTAATCTCCTATGTGGGACTTTATCAAAGGCTTTCTGAAAGTCCAGGTACACTACATCCACTGGCTCTCCCTTGTCCATTTTCATAGTTACATTCTCAAAAAATTCCAGATTAGTCAAGCATGATTTCCCCTTCGTAAATCCATGCTGACTCGAACCAATCCTGTTACTGCTATCCAGATGTGTCGTAATTTCATCTTTTATAATTGACTCCAGCATCTTTCCCACCACCGAAGTCAGGCTAACCGGTCTGTAATTCCCTGTTTTCTCTCTTCCTCCCTTCTTGAAGAGAGGGACAACATTAGCCACCCTCCAATCCACAGGAACTGATCCTGAATCTATAGAATATTGGAAAATGATTACCAATGCATCCACGATTTCTAAACCCACCTCCTTAAGTACCCTGGGATGCAGACCATTAGGTCCCAGGGACTTATCAGCCTTCAGACCCAACAGCCTATCCAACACCATTTCCTGCCTAATATAAATTTCCTTCAATTCATCCATTACCCTAGTCTTTTGGCCACTATTACATCTGGGAGATTGTTTGTGTCTTCCCTAGTGAAGACAGATCCAAAGTACCTGTTCAACTCATCAGCCATTTCCTTGTTCCCCATAATAAATTCACCGGCTTCTGTCTTCAAGGGCCCAATTTTGGTCTTAACTATTTTTTTTCCTTTTCACATACCTAAAGAAGCTTTTACTATCCTCCTTTATATTCTTGGCTAGTTTACCTTCGTACCTCATTTTTTCTCCACGTATTGCCCTTTTAGTTACCTTCTGTTGCTCTTTAAAAGTTTCCCAATCCTCCGGCTTCCCCCTCGTCTTTGCTATGTTATACTTCTCTTTTATTTTTATGCTGTCCATTACTTCCCTAGTCAGCCATGGCCTCCCCTTACTCCCCTTAGGATCTTTCTTCCTCTTTGGAACGAACCGATCCTGCACCTTCTGCATTATTCCCAGAAACACTTGCCATTGCTGTTCCACTGTCATCCCTGCTAGGGTATTGTTCCATTGAACTTTGGCCAGCTCTTCCCTCATAGCACCATAGTTCCCTTTGTTCAACTGTAATACTGACACTTCCCAGTTTCCCTTCTCCCTCTCAACTTGTAGATTAAAACTTATCATATTATGGTCACTGCCTCCTAATGGCTACTTTACCTCGAGGTCCCTGATCAAATCCGGTTCATTGCACAACACTAAATCTAGAATTGCATTCTCTCTGGTAGGCTCCAGTACAAGCTGTTCTAAGAATCCATCTCGGAGGGACTCCACAAACTCCCTTTCTTGGGGTCCAGCATGAACCTGATTCCTCCAGTCTACCTGCATGTTGAAGTCCCCCATACCATCTGTAGCATTACCTTTGCGACATGCCAATTTTAACTCTTGATTCAACTTACACCCTACATCCAGACTACTGTTTAGGGGCCTGTAGATAATTCCCATTACAGTCTTTCTACCCTTAGAATTTCTCAGTTCTATCCATACTGACTCTACGTCTCCTGATTCTATGTCATCCCTCGCAAGGGACTGAATATCATTCCTCACCAACAGAGCCACCCCAACCCCTCTGCCCATCAGTCTGTCCTTTTGAGAGGACGTATACCCTTGAATATTCATTTCCCAGGCCCTGTCCACTTGAAGCCATGTCTCTGTTATTCCCACAACATCATACTTACCAATTTCCAACTGTGCCTCAAGCTCATCCACTCTATTTCTTATACTCCGTGCATTCATATACAATACTTTTAATTCATTACTCCCCTGACCTCCCATATCAGTTCCTACCAAAATGAACCACCTCCGCACTTATCTGGGTTGAACTCCATCTGCCACTTCTCAGCCCAGTTTTATATCCTATCAATGACCCGCTGTAAGCTCTGACAGCCCCCCACACTATCCACAACACCCCCAACCTTTGTGTCATCAGCAAATCCCTCCGCTTCCTCATCCAGGTCACTTATAAAAATCACGAAGAGAAGGAGTCCCAGAACAGATCCCTGAGGCACACCACTAGTCACCTACCTCCATGCAGAATATGGCCCACGTACAACCACTTTTGCCTTCTGTGGGCAAACCAATTCTGGATCCACAAAGCACGGTCCCCCTGGATCCCATTCCTCCTTAGTTTCTCAATAAGCCTTGCATGGGGTATCTTATCAATGCCTGGATGAGGAAGTGGAGGGTGATGCTCAATTCTGGTCGCCTCACTACAAGAAGGACATGGAAACCATAGAAAGAGTGCAGAGGAGATTTATAAGGATGTTGCCTGGATTGGGGAGTATGCCTTATGAGAACAGGTTGCGTGAACTCGGCCTTGTCTCCTTGGAGCGACAGAGAATGAGAGGTGACCTGATAGAGGTGTATAAGATGATGAGAGGCATTGATTGTGTGGATAGTCAGAGGCTTTTCTCCAGGGCTGAAATGGCTAGCATGAGAGGGCATAGTTTTAAGGTGCTTGGAAGTAGGTACAGAGGAGATGTCAGGGTGAGTAGAATGGGCTGCCGATGGCGGTGGTGGAGGCGGAAACGAAAGCGTCTTTTACAAGACTCCTGGATGGGTACATGGAGCTTAGAAAACTCGAGGGTTAAGGATAAGCCAGGTTGTTCTAAAGTAAGGACATGCTTGGCACAGCTTTGTGGGCCAAAGGTCCTGTAATTGTGCTGCAGGTTTTCTATGTTTCTATGAAATTGACCCTGCATCTGCTGGCAGCTCATTCTACACTCTCACCACCTTCTGAGTGAAGCTCCCCTTAAACATTTCCCCTTTCACCCTTAATCCATGATTTCGAATCTAGTTTCACCTAACCTCAGTGGAAAAAGGCTGATTGCATTTACCTTATCCATATAACCATATAACAATTACAGCACAGAAACAGGCCATCTCAGCCCTTCTAGTCCATGCCAAACTCTTACTCTCATCTAGTCCCACCGACCTGCACTCAGCCCACAACCCTCCATTCCTTTCCTGTCCATATAGCTGTCCAATTTAACTTTAAACGACAACGTCGAACCTGCCTCAACCACTTCTGCTGGAAGCTCGTTCCACACAGCTACCACTCTCTGAGTAACTCGTTTTGGCTTTTAATATTGTATGCCTCTAGTCACAGGAGCAACCATCTACTACCACTCTTTGGCTTCTTCCACGAAGCCAATATCTAATCCAATTTATTATCAAATCTGAATGCCAAGCAACTGAGAATAACATTAACTATCCTCCAATCCTCTAGCACCTCACCCGTGGCTAAGAACATTTTCTTTTCTTTTCCAATATTTTTTTTTGATTTTTATATAGAAGAGTACAGAGTCCAAGAGAATACATATTATAAAAAAGAAAAAATATAATAATACCAGATACAGTATATTGAATCACATTAACGAACTCCTTACTCTATATTAGATTAATTTATGTATTAGAATATAAACAATTTTATTATAAAAAATCTACACCCACTACCAAAGTCAAAGCTGTTTGGGGAAAAAAAACCTATCAGTTAATAAAATATGCTATTAACCAACTTTTGTACTTTAACAAGAAGTCAAAGATTATGAAAATAATTTTAAAACGGCCCTCAAAAATTTTGAGAATCTTGGTTAGATTCAGAAATTGAACAACAAATCATTTCTAAATTTAGGCATGCCATAACATCCCGTAACCACTGAGCATGATTAGGTGGAACAGCATCCTTCCATTTAAACAAAAGCGCCCTCCTAGCCATAACAGAGATAAAAGCCAAAATGTGCAAATCAGAAGTCTTCAAAATGATATCTTTCCTTCCAACAATACCAAATAGGGTATTTGAGACATTTTAATATCTCTGCTGGGGCCCCTGCAATTCCTGCACTAACCTCCCACAGGGTCCAAAGAAACACATTGTCAGGCCCTGGGGATTTATCCAACTAATTTTCCTCAAGACAGCAAACATAGAACATAGAATAGTACTGCACAGTACAGGCCCTTCGGCCCACAATGTTGTGCCAACCCTCAAACCCTGCCTCCCATATAACACCCCACCATAAATTCCTCCATATACCTGTCTAGCAGTCTCTTAAACTTCACTAGTGTAACTGCCTCCACCGCTGACTCAGGCAGTGTATTCCACGCACCAACCACTTTCTGAGTGAAAAACCTTCCTCTAATATCCCCCTTGAACTTCCCACCCCTTACCTTAAAGCCATGTCCTCTTGTATTGAGCAGTGGTGCCCTAGGGAAGAGGCGCTGGCTATCCACTCTATCTATTCCTCTTATTATCTTGTACACCTCTATCACGTCTCCTCTCATCCTCCTTCTCTCCAAAGAGTAAAGCCCTAGCTCCCTTAATCTCTGATCATAATGCATACTCTCTAAACCAGGCAACATTCTGGTAAATCTCCTCTGTACCCTTTCCAATGCTTCCACATCCTTCCTATAGTGAGGTGACCAGAACTGGACACAGTACTCCAAGTGTGGCCTAACCAGAGTTTTATAGAAATGCATCATTACATTGCGACTCTTAAACTCCATCCCTCGACTTATGAAAGCTAACACCCCATAAGCTTTCTTAACTACCCTATCCACCTGTGAGGCAACTTTCAGGGATCTATGGATATGTACCCCCAGATCCCTCTGCTCCTCCACACTACCAAGTATCCTGCCCTTTACTTTGTACTCTGCCTTGGAGTTTGTCCTTCCAGCACTGGGGCTCCACAGGGGACTGTCTTGTCTTCCTTTCTCTTCACCATTTACACCTCAGACTTCAACTACTGCACAGAGTCTTGTCATCTTCAGAAGTTTTCTGATGACTCTGCCATAGTTGGATGTATCAGCAAGGGAGATGAGGCTGAGTACAGGGCTGCGGTAGGAAACTTTGTCACATGGTGTGAGCAGAATTATCTGCGGCTTAATGTGAAAAAGACGAAGGTGCTGGTGGTAGACCTGAGGAGAGCTAAGGTACCGGTGACCCCTGTTTCCATCCGGGGGTCAGTGTGGACATGGTGGAGGATTACAAATTCCTGGGGATACGAATTGACAATAAACTGGACTGGTCAAGGAACAACAAGGCTGTCTACAAGAAGGGTCAGAGCCGTCTCTATTTCCTGAGGAGACTGAGGTCCTTTAGCATCTGCTGGACGATGCTGAGGATGTTCTACGAGTCTGTGGTGGCCAGTGCGATCATGTTTGCTGTTGTGTGCTGGGGCAGCAGGCTGAGGGTAGCAGACACCAACAGAATCAACAAACTCATTCGTAAGGCCAGTGATGTTGTGGGGATGGAACTGGACTCTCTGACGGTGGTGTCTGAAAAGAGGATGCTGTCTAAGTTGCATGCCATCTTGGACAATGTCTCCCATCCAATACATAATGTACTGGTCGGGCACAGGAGTACATTCAGCCAGAGACTCATTCCACCGAGATGCAACACAGAGCATCATAGGAAGTCATTCCTGCCTGTGGCCATCAAACTTTACAACTCCTCCCTTGGAGGGTCAGACACCCTGAGCCAATAGGCTGGTCCTGGACTTAATTCCTGGCATAATTTACATATTAATATTTAACTATTTATGGTTTTATTACTATTTAATTATTTATGGTGCAACTGTAATGAAAACCAATATCCCCCAGGATCAATAAAGTATGGCTATGACTTTGAAAATTGGAAGTGTCAGTATTACAGTCGAACAAAGGGAACTATGGAGCTATGAGGGAGGAGCTGGCCAAAGTTCAATGGAACAATACCCTAGCAGGGATAACAGTGGAACAATAATGGCAGGTATTTCTAGAATAATGCAGAAGGTGTACAATCAGATCATTCTAAAGAGGAAGAAAGATCCTAAGGGGAGTAAGGGGGAGACCATGGCTGACAAGGGAAGTAAAGGACAGTATAAAGATAAAAGAGAAGAAGTATAACATAGCAAATATGAGTGGGAAGCTGGAGGATTGGGAAACTTTTAAAGAGCAACAGAAGATAACTAAAAAGGTAATATGCGGAGAAAAAATTAGGTACGAAGGTAAACTAGCCAAGAATATAAATAAGGATAGTAAAAGCTTCTTTAGGTATGTGAAAAGGAAAAAAATAGTTAAGACCAAAATTGGGCCTTTGAAGACAGAAAAGGGTGAATTTATTATGGGGAACAAGGAAATAGCAGTCGAGTTGAACAGGTACTTTGGAACTGTCTTCACTAGGGAAGACACAAACAATCTCCCAGATATAATAGTGGCCAAAGGACCTAGGGTAATGGATGAACTGAAGGAAATTTATATTAGGCAGGAAATGGTGTTGGATAGACTGTTGGGTCTGAAGGCTGATAAGTCCCCAGGACCTGATGGTCTGCATCCCAGGGTACTTAAGTAGGTGGCTTTAGAAATCGTAGATGCATTGGCAATCATTTTTCAATGTTCTATAGATTCAGGATCAGTTCCTGTGGATTGGAGGGTGGCTAATGTTGTCCCACTTTTCAAGAAAGGAGGGAGAGAGAAAACAGGGAATTATAGACTGGTTCGCCTGACGTCAGTGGTGGGAAAGATACTGGAGTCAATTATAAAAGATGAAATTACGACACATTTAGATGGCAGCAACAGGATAGGTCCGAGTCAGCATGGATTTACGAAGGGGAAATCATGCTTGACTAATCTTCTGGAATTTTTTGAGGATGTAACTATGAAAATGGACAAGGGAGAGCCTTTCAGAAAGCCTTTGATAAAGTTCCACATAGGAGATTAGTGGGCATAATTAGGGCACATGGTATTGGGGGCAGAGTACTGACATGGATTGAAAATTGGCTGGCTGACAGGAAACAAAGAGTAGCGATTAACGGGTCCCTTTCAGAATGGCAGGCGGTGACCAGTGGGGTACCGCAGGGTTTAGTGCTGGGACCACAGCTGTTTACAATATACATTAGTGATTTAGATGAAGGGATTAAAAGTAACATTAGCAAATTTGCAGATGACACAAAGCTGGGTGGCAGTGTGAAATGTGAGGAGGATGTTATGAGAATGCAGGGTGACTTGGACAGGCTGGGTGAGTGGGTGGACGCATGGCAGATGCAGTTTAATGTGGATAAATGTGAGGTCCACTTTGGTGGTAAGAACAGGAAGGCAGATTATTATCTAAATGAAGTCAAGTTAGGAAAAGGGGAAGCACAACGAGATCTACGTGTTCTTGTACATCAGCCACTGAAAGCAAGCATGCAGGTACAGCAGACAGTGAAGAAAGCTAATGGCATGCTGGCCTTCATAACAAGGGGAATTGAGTTTAAGAGCAAACAGGTCCTTCTGCAGCTGTATAGGGCCCTGGTGAGACCACACCTGGAGTATTGTGTGCAGTTTTGGTCTCCAAATTTGAGGAAGGATATTCTTGCTATTGAGGGAGTGCAGCGTAGGTTCACAAGGTTAATTCCCGGGATGGCGGGACTGTTATATGTTGAAAGATTGAAGCAACTGGGCTTGTATACACTGGAATTTAGAAGGATGAGAGGGGATCTGATTGAAACATATAAGATTATTAAGGGATTGGACACGCTGCAGGCAGGAAGCATGTTCCCGCTGATGGGTGAGTCCAGACTCAGAGGCCACAGTTTAAGAATAAGGGGTAGCCATTTAGAACAGAATTGAGGAAAAACTTTTTCACCGAGAGAGTGGTGGATATGTGGAATGCTCTGCCCCAGAAGGCAGTGGAGGCTAAGTCTCTGGATGTTTTCAAGAAAGAGATGGATAGAGCTCTTAAAGATGGTGGAATCAAAGGTTATGGGGATAAGGCAGGAACTGGATACTGATTGTGGATGATCAGCCATGATCACAGTGAATGGCGGTGCTGGCTTGAAGGGCCAAATGGCCTACTCCTGCACCTACTGACTATTGTCTATTATATTGTCCTGAAAACAGACTACAGGGAGTTAGGAAAGAAGCCGAGAAGTAGGACCACAAGGGTAGTAATCCAGATTTGCGGCGGGCTGGGGGTGGGGGGGGGGGGAACCGACCTGAAGAGATGGAGGAAGGGGTGGTTGACTCACAAATCGAGAAAGCTTGTAAACAGTGTGAGAGGGAGGACAGGCAGGTGATAGAGAAGAGATGCGCTCAGACTGATGGTTTGAGATGTGTCTATTTTAATGCAACGAGTATCATGAACAAAGCGGATGAGCTTAGAGCATAGATCAGTACTTGGAGCTATGATGTTGTGGCCATTACAGAGACTTGGATGGCTCAGGGGCGGGAATAGCTACTTACAGTGCCAGGCTTTAGATGTTTCAGGAAGGACAGGGAGGGAGGCAAGAGGTGGGAGCAAGGCACTGCTCATAGTGTCACTGCTGCAGAAAGGGAGGAAGTAATGGAGGGGTTATCTATGGAGTGTCTGTGGGTGGAAGTTAGAAACAGGAAGGCAGAGGTCCGTGAATGTCAGGGAGCAGGAGTGAGCACTATTGCTATTACAAAGGAAAAAGTGCAAGGCAGACTGAAAGGTCTTAGTGTGGATAAGTCACCTGGGACAGGTGGACCACATCCCAGAGTCTTGAGAGAGGTTGCTGAAGAGATAATGGATGCATTGGTCATGATCTTTCAAGAATCACTTGATTAGGCATGGTCCCGGAGGACTGGAAGATTGCAAATATCACTCTTTAAGAAGGGAGAAAAGCAAAAGAAAGGAAATTATAGGCTAGTCAGCCCAAACTCAGTGGTTGGGAAAGTGTTGGAGTCTATTAATAAGGATGAGTTTTCGAGATACTTAGGGACTAATGATAAAATAAGTCAAGGTCAGCATGGTTTCTGTGACGGGAAATCTAGCCTGACAAATCTGTTAAGAGTTCTTCGAGGAAGTAACAGCAGAGTGGATGTCATTTCAGCAGGCCAGGTAGCATCTATGGAAAAAAAAGTACAGTCGACGTTTCGGGCCAAAACCCTCCAGCAGGACTGGAGAAAAAAAGCTGAGGAGTAGATTTGAAAGATGGGGGGGGGGGGGGGGGGGGGGGGAGGGGAGAGAGAAACGCCAGTTGACAGGTGAAACTTGGAGGGGGGAGGGATGAAACAAAGAGCAAGGAAGTTGATTGATGAAAGAGACAAAATGCCATGGAAGAAAGAAAAAAAAACAGGTGGGGGGGGGGAGAGCAGCACCAGAGGGAGGAGATGGGCGGGCAAGGAGATAACATGAGAGAAGGACAAGTGAATGGGAAATGGTGAAGGGGGTGGGGAGACATTACTGGAAGTTTGAGAAGTCGATGTTCATGCCATCAGGTTGGAGTCTACCTAAACGGAATATAAGGTGTTATTCCTCCAACCAAATGTGTGGATATCATTTTCTCGGATTTTTAGAAGGTGTTGGATAAGGTGCCACACACGAGGCTTCTCAACAAGATAAAATCCTATGACGTTACAGGAAATACTGGCATGGATATAATTGCTGACAGGCAGGAGGCCGCGAGTGGGAATAAACAAGGCCTTTTCTGGTTGGCTGCTGGTGACTAGTGGCGTTGCTCAGCAGTCAGTACTGGGACCACTGCTTTTCACATTGTTTGTCAGTGATTTAGATAATGGAATGCTGACACAGACTACATTGGAAGCCAATTCCATGGGTATACTGAAGGCGGTTGATCGTTTCCCAAATGGTCAGGGCATCAAAGGATATGGCGAGAAGGCAGGTATATGGGTTTGAGTGGGATCTGGGATCATCCATGATGGAATGGCGGAGCAGACTCAATGGGCTCTACAGATTTGTCAGGCAAGACTTCCCTTCACAGAAACCATACTGAGTTTAGGCTAACTGGCCTATAAGTTATTTTCTTTTGCCTTCCTGCCTTCTTAAAGAATGGAGTGACATTTTTCATCTTATAGTCCTCTGGGACCATGCCAGAATCATGTGATTCTTGAAACGTCATGATCAATGCATCCACTATCTCTTCAACAACCTTTCAAAGGACTCTGGGATGTAGTCCATCTAGTCTAGGTGACTTATTCACCTTACGACCTTTGAGATGCCTTGCACTTTTTCCTTTATATCAGCATTGGCACTCACTCCTGCTCCCTGACACTCAAGGACCTCTGGCATACAGCTAGTGTCTATTATCACCGGCACGTGTCATGAAATTTGTTAACTTAGCAGCAGCAGTAGTTCAATGCAATACATAATATAGGAAAAAATAAACAAAATAATATTAAATAAACAACAGTATATTATATATGTAATAGATTAAAAATCATGCAAAAAAAGCCAGAAATAATATATATTTAAAAAGTGAGGTAGTGTCCAAGCATTCAATGTCCATTTAGGAATCGGATGGCAGAGGGGAAGAAACTGTTCCTGAATCGTTGAGTATGTACCTTCAGGCTTCTGTACCTCTTACCTGATGGTAACAGTGAGAAAAGGGCATGCCCTGGGTGCTGGAACTCCTTAACTTTGTAGACTAGTACCCAGGATGGAGCTGACTAAATTTACAACCTTCTGCACCTTCTTTCAGTACTGTGCATTAGCCCCCACTCCCCATACCAGACAGTGACACAGCCTGTCAGAATGCTCTCCATGGGTACATCTATGGAAGTTTTTGAGTGTATTTGTTGACATACCAAATCTCTTCAAACTCTTAATGAAGTATAGTTGCTGTCTTGCCTTCTTTATAACTGCATCAATATGTTGGGACCAGGTTAGCTCCTCAAAGATCTTGACACCCAAGAACTTGAAACTGCTCACTCTCTCCACTTCTGATCCCTGTATGAGGATTGGTATGTGTTCCTTCATCTTACCCTTCCTGAAGTCCACATTCAGTTCTTTCATCTTACTTACAGTGAGTGCCAGGTTGTTGCTGCGACACCACTCAGCATACCTTGTTCCTGTACACCCTCTCTCATCACCATCAGAGATTCTACCAACAATGGTTGTAACATCAGCAAATTTATAGATGGTACTTGAGCTATGTCTACTCATACAGTCACGTGCATATAGAGAGTAGAGCAGTGAGCGAAGCACACACCCCTGAGGTGCACTAGTGTTAATCATCAACGAGAAGGAGATGTTATCTTGTGGTCTCCCGCTTACAAAGTCAAGGATCCAATTGCAGAGGGAGGTACAGAGGCCAGGTTCTGTAACTTCTCAATCAGGATTATGGGAATGATGGTAGGAGGAGAGAAGATGGCGGCGCGACGTAGTTTGCAGCGGCCACTCCGGTGGTGATGTCTGTTATTTGTCAAGTACGATGCCATGCACAATCCTGATTTGATGGAGCCGGACATAACAGCACGGAGGAACATCTGGAGAAACTTCTGAAATGCCTGCTTCACTGCTGCTGCTACTGTGTGGTCCGAAATCTCCGGAGGGGAAGGCCTCACGTCCTCGGTTTTGCTTGTTGCTCGGCAGCCGGGGCAGGATCGAAGCTCTTGGCAGAGGATGGTGCTCGGTGTCGAAGGGCTGGTCAGAGGCTCAAAGTTTTCGGACGGACTCAGAGTCCGCTGCGGTCGGGTGCTCTCAATGGTGCTGCATCGGCAAGTTTGTAGCGCTTGGAGGTTCATAGCAGACAGAGTTTCTCCCTTCTACCGTCTGCATGAGATGATGAGGCTATCGGGACTTTAAGACTTTTTTTTTTACTGTGCCCATGGTCTGCTCTTTATCAAATTACGGTATTGCTTTGCACTGTTGTAACTATGTGTTATAATTATGTGGTTTTGTCAGTTTTAGTCTTGGTTTGTCCTGTGTTTCTTGTGATATCATTTTGGAGAAACATTGTATCATTTTTTAATGCATTTCTAAATGACAATAAACGAGGACTCAGTGTCCTCATAATCTAATCTAATCTAAATGCGGAGCTATAGTCAATGAACAGCATCCTGACATAGGTGTTTGTGTTGTCCAGGTGGTCGAGAGCCATTGAGATTGCATCTGCCATTGACCTATTGTGGCGATAGGCAAATTGCAATGGGTCCAGGTCTTTGTTGAGGCAGGAGTTCAGTCTAGTCATAACCAACCTCTCAAAGCACAGACGTAAAGTACCCATTACGTTCATCTGCCATTTCTTTGTCCCCCATTACTACCTTCACCAGCAACATTTTCCAGTGGTCCAATATCAACTCTCACCTCCCTTTAACTCTTTAGACAACTGAACAAACTTTTGGTATCCTGCTTTAGATCATTGGCTAGTCTGCCTTCATATTTCACCTTTTCCCTTCTTATAGCTTTTTTAGTTGCCATTTGTTGGATTTTAAAAGCTTCCCAATCATCCAACTTCCCACTCACTTTTGCAACCTTATATGCCCGTTGATTTGGCTTTTATGCAGTCCTTAACTTCTTGTCAGCCACGGTTGCCTACCCCTGCCGCTTGAGAACTGCTTCGTCTGTGGGACATACCTACCATGCGCCTTGTGATCTGTTCCCAGAAGCTTCAGCCATCTCTGCTCTGCCATCATCCCCGCCAGTATCCTCCTCCAATCCACCTGGGCAAGCTCCTCTCTCATGCCTCCATAATTCCCTTTATTCCATTACAATACTAATACATGTGACTTATGCTTCTCCCTCTCAAGTTGCAGTATGAATTCAATATTACGCTCACTGCCTCCGAAGGGTTCCTAAGATAGCCTTTCCCTGAGTAGGTTCAAGCACAACTCTATCTCCTTCACCATAGCAATGGAGAGGGATAGGAGCAGACAATCTGGAAAAACATTTAATTGGGGTAGGGGGAAATATGGTACTATTAGGCAGGAACTTGGGAATATAAATTGGGAGCAGATGTTCTCAAGAAAATGCATGGCAGAAATGTGGCAAATGCTCAGGGAACATTTGCATAGAGTTCTGCATAGGCATGTTCCATTGAGGCTGGGAAAGGATGGTAGAGTTAAATTACCATGGTGTACAAAGTATGTAGAAAATCTAGTTAAGAAGAAAGAAAAGCTTACGAAAGGTTCAGAAACTAGGTACTGTTAGAGCTCTAGAAAATTACAAGGTTGCTAGGAAGGAGCTTAAGAATGGAATCAAGAGAGCTCGAAGGGGCCATGAGAAGGCCTTGGTGAGTAGGATTAAGGAAAACCCCAAAGCATTCTACAAGTATGTGAAGAGCAAGAGGATGAGCCATGTGAGAATAGGTGCGATAGTGGAAATGTGTGCATACAGCCGGAGGAGGTAGCGGAGGTTCTTAATACTTTGCTTCAGTATTCACAAGGGAAAAAGACGTTGGCAATTGTGGGAATGACTTACAGCGTACTGAAACGCTTGAGCATATAGACAATTAAGGAAGAGGATGTGCTGGAGCTTTTGAAAAGCATTAAATTAGATAAGTCACTGGGACTGGATGACCTCAGGCTACTGTGGGAAGCGAGGGAGGAGATTGCTGAGCTTCTTGTGATGATTTTTGCATCATCAATAGAGACAGGAGAAATACCGGAGGATTGGAGGGTTGCAAATGCTATTCCCTTGTTCGAGAAAGTGAGTAGAGATAACCCAGGAAATTATAGACCAGTGAGTCTGACTTCAGTAGTGGGCAAGTCGTTGGAGAAGGTCCTGAGAGGCAGGAATTATGAGCATTTGGAAAGACATAATCTGATTTGGGATAGTCAGCATGGCTTTGTCAAGGGCATGTCATGCCTTACGAGCCTGATTGAATTCTTTGAGGATGTAATAAAACACATTGATGAAGGTAGAGCAGTGGCTGTAGAGTATATGGATTTTAGTAAGGCATTTGATAAGGCACCCCATGCGAGGCTCCTTTAGAAAGTAAGGAGGCATGGGATCCAAGCAGACCTTCCTTTGTGGGTCTAGAACTGGCTTGCCCACAGAAGGCAAAGAGTGGTTATAGGTGGTTCACATTCTGCATAGAGGTCGGTGACCAGTGGTGTTTTGCAGGGATTCCTCCTCCTTGTGATTTTTATAAATGACTTGGATGAGGAAGTAGAAGGGTGGTTAGTAAGTTTGCTGATGACACAAGAGGGTTGGGAGTGTTGTGGATAGTCTGGAGGGTTGTCAGAGATTAGCGGGACATCGATAGGCTGCCTAACTGGGCTGAGAAGTGACAGATGGACTTCAACACAGTTAAGCGTGAAGTGGTTCATTTTGATAGGTCCAATTTGAAGATAGATAGATAGATAAATATACTTTATTAATCCCGAGGGAAATTTGGTTTCGTTACAGCCGCACCAACCAAGAATAGAGCGTAAATATAGCAATACAAAAAACCCCAACGATCAAACACCAAAATGTAAACTATGCCAGATGGAAAATAAGTCCATGACCAGTCTATGGCTCAGGGTGCCTGACCCTCCATGGGAGGAGCTGCACGTTCGATGGCCACAGGCAGGAACGACCTCCTGTGCCGCCAAGTGTTGTATCACGGTGGAATGTGGCCGAAGTCCAACAGTAAAAAGTTCAATATCCATTCTGCAAACACGTTCCTCGATCGTAATATACCACGGATTGCACCATAGTTAGAATATAATATAAATGGTATGACTCCTGGCAGTGTGGAGGATCTGAGAGATCTTGGGGTTCGTGTCGATAGGACACTCAAAGCTGCTGTGCAGGTTGATAGTGTTGTTAAGAAGCCGTATGGTGTATTGGCATTCATCAACTGTGGGATTGAGTTCAAGAGCCGTGAGGTAATGTTACAGCTGTACAAGAAAGACCTTGGTCAGACCCCACTTGGAGTCCTGTGTTCAGTTCTGGTCACCTCACTACAGGAAAGATGTGGATATTATAGAGAGAGTGCAGAGGAGATTTACAAGGATATTGCTTGGATTAAAGGGCATACCCTATGAGAAGTTGAGTGTACTTGCCCTTTTTGTTAAGTGTGTCCAGGATGGATTCCTGTCACAGTATGTGGACAGGCCAACTAGGGGGAATGCCATACTAGATCTAGTACCAGGTAATGAACCGGGTCAGGTCACACATATCTCAGTGGGTGAGCATCTGGAGGACAGTGACCACTGTTCCCTGGCCTTTGGCATCATCATGGAAAAGGATCGAATCAGAGAGGACAGGAAAATTTAGAGCTTAAGAAGGGGCTGAGAAGAGCAAGAAAGGGGCATGAGAAGGCTTTGGTGAGTATGGTAAAGGAAAACCGCAAGGCATTCTTCAATTATGAGAAGAAAAAAAGGATGACAGGAGTGAAGGTAGGACCGATTAGAGATAAAGGTGGGAAGATGTGCCTGGAGGCTGTGGAAGTGAGCGAGGTCCTCAATGAATACTTCTCTTCGGTATTCACCAATGAGAGGGAACTTGATGATGGTGAGGACAATATGAGTGAGGTTGATGTTCTGGAGCATGTTGATATTAAGAGAGAGGAGGTATTAGAGTTGTTAAAATACATTAGGACGGATAAGTCCCCGGGACCTGACGGAATATTCCCCAGGCTGCTCCACGAAGCGAGGGAAGAGTTTGCTGAGCCTCTGGCTAGGATCTTTATGTCCTCGCTGTCCACGGAAATGGTACCGGAGGATTGGAGGGAGGTGAATGGTGTCCCCCTGTTCAAAAAAGATAGTAGGGATAGTCCGGGTAATTATAGACCAGTAAGCCTTACATCTGTGGTGGGAAAGCTGCTGGAAAAGATTCTTTGAGATAGCATCTATGGACATTTAGAGAATCATGGTCTGATCAGGGACAGTCAGCATGGTTTTGTGAAGGGCAGATTGTGTCTAACAAGCCTGATAAGAGTTCTTTGAGGAGGTGACCAAGCAGACAGATGAGGGTAGTGCAGTGGATGTGATCTATATGGATTTTAGTAAGGCATTTGACAAGGTTCCACACGGTAGTTTTATTCAGAAAGTCAGAAGGCATGGGATCCAGGGAAGTTTGGCCAGGTGGATTCAGAATTGGCTTGCCTGCAGAAGGCAGAGGGTCGTGGTGGAGGGAGTACCTTCGGATTGGAGGATTATGACTAGTGGTGTCCCACAAGGATCTGTTCTGGGACCGCTATTTTTCATGATTTTTATTAACGACCTGGATATGGGGGTAGAAGGGTGGGTTGGCAAGTTTGCATACGACACAAAGGTTGGTGGTGATGTAGATAGTGTAGAGAATTGTCGAAGATTGCAGAGAGACATTGATAGGATGCAGAAGTGGGCTGAGAAGTGGCAGATGGAGTTCAACCCGGAGAAGTGTGAGGTGGTACACTTTGGAGTACAAAGTAAATGGCAGGATACTTGGTAGTGTGGAGGAGCAGAGGGATCTCGGGGTACATGTCCACAGATCCCTGAAAGTTGCCTCACAGGTAGATAGGGAAGTTAAGAAAGCTTATGGGGTGTTGGCTTTCATAAGTCGAGGGATAGAGTTTAAGAGTTGCGATGTAATGACGCAGCTCTATAAAACTCCGGTTAGGCCACACTTGGAGTACTGTGTCCAGTTCTGGTCGCCTCACTATAGGAAGGATGTGGAAGCATTGGAAAGGGTACAGAGATTTACCAGGATGCTGCCTGGTTTAGAGAGTATGCATTATGATCAGGGATTAAGGAAGCTAGGGCTTTACTCATTGGAGAGGAGGAGGATGAAAGGAGACATGATAGAAGTGTACAAGATAATAAGGGGAATAGATAGCGTGGATAGCCAGCGCCTCTTCCCCAGGGCACCACTGCTCAATACAAGAGGGCATGGCTTTAAGGTAAGGGGTGGGAAGTTCAATGGGGATATTAGAGGAAGGTTTTTTTTACTCAGAGAGTGGTTGGTGTGTGGAATGCACTGCCTGAGTCAGTGGTGGAGGCAGATACACCAGTGAAGTTTAAGAGATTACTAGACAGGTATATGGAGGAATTTAAGGTGGGGGGTTATATGGGAGGCAGGGTGAGAGGGTCGTCACAACATTGTGGGCTAAAGGGCCTGTACTGTGCTGTACTATTCTACGTTCTATGTTTTCTTCTTGGAGCAATGGAGGATGAGAAGTGACCTCATAGAGGTGTATAAGATGATGAGGGGTATTGATCATGTGGATAACCAGAGGCTTTTTCTCTGGGCTGAAATGGCTGACACAAGGGGGCATAGTTTTAAGGTGCTTGGAAATAGGTACCGATGGGATGTCAGGGGCAAGTTTTTCACACAGAGTGGTGAGTGCTCTGCCTGCATTTGTACCCAATCATTGGCTTGTCTTTCCTCATATTTATGTTACACCCATCATCTACTTGTAAACTTGTTAGGTCATCCTCAGCAATATCATCCTGGCTCCCATCAATAATATTAATTACTGCATAATCACAATTGCCCAATGCATAAATATGAATAGATTCCTGAATTATCTCACCCTCCTGGTAGTTATGTGCTCCATCCGGCAAAGCAAGAAATGGAAGGTATTTCCATTCCTCAGGTAAGCTGTGACCATCATGTCCTTTTTCGGAAACCAACGGTGGATATGAAAATTCAACCTGCAGGATTTCATAATGGAACAGTAATATGGAATCAAGAATAATTTGCAAAGTATTTGTAAAGATCACTATTAGAAGCTATCTTGCCATTAAGCCAAGTACAAAATTCCCTGGTTTGGAAATTAGTGACCACTTTGAATTTTGTCACGAGGGCCTCTCACCAGTCCACAGAATTTTTCAGATCCTTTCAAAATCTTAAATAGGTGAGAAAGGAAATTGTAAAATAAAGTTGCCATTTCTTCAGTATTCTTGGTTCATTACTGGCTGGGTTAGTGCACCGATATTATTGAGAATATCTTCCTTTGTCATAGGTGGAGGAATGGGTAGTGTTGAGGAAACAGAGAACCTGCAAAGAGACTTAGATAGTTTAGCAGAATGGGCAAAAAAGTGGCAAATGAAATACAATGTTGGAAAGCATATGGTCATGCACTTTGGTGGAAAAAATAAACAAGTAGACTATTATTTAGATGGGGAGAGAAATCAAAATGCAGTGATGCAAAGAGACTTGGGAGTCCTCGTGCAGGATACTCTAAAGCAGGGGCGTCAAACTCATTTTAGGTCACGGGCCGGATTGGGCAAAATGCGACTTCACGCAGGCTGGATCAGTTGTGCACGCGTGCTCCCACAGCTTTCATTGCCTTCGTTTTTTCAACCTGCTCTCATGTATCTCAGTCTCTGCTATAACTACAAAGTGTTTCCCTTTACGAATTTCATTTCTTATGAAGAAGATTGCCAAGCAAGCATTATTTTTATGATTGGTATTAACTTACAGTCGTAGGCTACAAAAAAGTTGTGATGAGAGAGAGAAAAATCGATGCTATTTTGGCTAAGATTGTTTTAGGAGCCACACCCTTTCCATTAATAAACCATTTGAAATCGAACATTAGTAGACACAAATGTAGACCTAACAAAACAAATTGTAAATGTAGGCTACACAACTACACCTAATTTTTATTAGCCTGCTTCCAGCAATCAAACTCAGACAATGAACACAGTTAGCCTCTAATTCTTATTGAAGTGATCACATTTACAATAATAGAATAGTCAGAAAATGAATCACAATATTATGACACTGTCAGGACTAAAGGCAAAGTGAATAGGAATAAGGAACCTTGGTTCTCAAGGGATATTGCAACTCTGATAAAGAAGAGAGAGTTGTACAACATGTATAGGAAACAGGGAGTAAATAATGTGCTTGAGGAGTATAAAAAGTGCAAGAAAATACTTAAGAAGGAAACCAGGCTAAAAGAAGACATGAGGTTGCCTTGGCAGTCAAAGTGAAGGACAATCCAAAGAGCTTTTACAGGTATGTTAAGAGTAAAAGGATTGTAAGGGATAAAATTGAGGGATATTACGATCGAGGAACGTGTTTGTAGACTGGATATTGAACTTTTTGCTGTTGGACTTTGGCCATATTCCACCGAGATACAACACTGGGCGGCACGGGAGGTTGTTTCTGCCTGTGGCCATCGAACTTTGCAGCTCCTCCCGTGAAGGGTCAGACACCCTGAGCCAATAGGCTGGGCCTGGACTTATTTTCCATCTGGCATAGTTTGCACTTTGTTGTTTGATTGTTTGTGGTTTTTGTATTGCTATATTTATGCTCTATTCTTGGTTGGTGCGGCTGTAACAAAACCCAATTTCCCTCGGGATCAATAAAGTATATCTATCTATCTATCTAAAATTGGTCCTCTTCAAGATCAGAGTGGTCGACTATGTGTGGAACCAAAAGAAATGGCGGAGATCTTAAATGGGTTTTTTGCGTCCGAATTTACTAAGGAAACTGGCATGAAGTCTATGGAATTAAGGGAAACAAGTAGTGAGATCATGGAAACTGTACAGATTGAAAAGGAGGAGGTGTTTGCTATCTTGAGGAAAATTAAAGTGGATAAATTGCCAGGACCTGACAGGGTGTTCTCTCAGACTTTGACGGAACTAGTGTTGAAATTGCAGGGGCCCTGGCAGAAATATTTAAAATGTCGGTGTCTACGGGTGAGGTGCCGGAGGATTGGAGAGTGGCTCATGTTGTTTCGTTGTTTAAAAAAGGATCGAAAAGTAATCCGGGAAACTATAGGCCGGTAAATTTGACGTCGGTAGTGGATAAGTTATTGGAGGGAGTACTAAGAGACAGAATCTACAAGCATTTGGAGAGACAAGGACTTATTAGGGAGAGTCAACATGGCTTTGTGCACGGTAGGTCATGTTTGACCAATCTATTGGAGTTTTTCGAGGAGGTTACCAGGAAAGTGGATGAAGGGAAGGCAGTGGATGTTGTCTACATGGACTTCAGTAAGGCCTTTGGCAAGGTCCCACATGGGAGGTTAGTTAGGAAAATTCAGTCACTAGGTATACATGGAGAGGTGGTAAATTGGATTAGACATTGGCTCAATGAAAGAAGCCAAAGAGTGGTAGTAGAGAATTGCTTCTCAGAGTGGAGGCCTGTGATTAGTGGTGTGCCACAGGGATCAGTGCTGGGTCCATTGTTATTTGTCATCTATATCAATGATTTGGATGATAATGTGGTGAATTGGATCAGCAAATTTGCTGATAATACAAAGATTGGAGGTGTAGTAGACAGTGAGGAAGGTTTTCAGAGCCTGCAGAGGGACTTGGATTGGACCAGCTGAAAAAATGGGCTGAAAAATGGCAGATGGAGTTTAATACAGACAAGTGTGAGGTTTTGCACTTTGGAAGGACAAACCAAGGTAGAACAAACAGGGTAAATGGTAAGGCACTGAGGAGTGCAGTAGAACAGAGGGATCTGGGAATAGATACAAAATTCCCTAAAAGTGGCGTCACAGGTAGATAGGGTCGTAAAGAGAGCTTTTGGTACATTGGCCTTTATTAATCAAAGTATTGAGTATAAGAGCTGGAATGTTATGATGAGGTTGTATAAGGTATTGGTGAGGCCAAATCTGGAGTATTGTGTTCAGTTTTGGTCACTGAATTACAGGAAGGATATAAATAAGGTTGAAAGGGTACAGAGAAGGTTTACAAGGATGTTGCCGGGACTTGAGAAACTCAGTTACAGAGAAAGGTTGAATAGGTTAGGACTTTATTCCCTGGAGCACAGAAGAATGAGGGGAGATTTGATAGAGGTACATAAAATTATGATGGGTATAGATAGAGTGAATGCAAGCAGGCTTTTTCCACTGAGGTAAGAGGAGAAAAAAACCAGAGGACGTGGGTTAAGGGTGGGGGGGGGGGGGAGTTTAAAGGGAACATTAGCGGGGGGCTTCTTCACACAGAGAGTGGTGGGAGTGTGGAATGAGCTGCCAGACTAGGTGGTAAATGCGGGTTCTTTTTTAACATTTAAGAATAAATTGGACAGATACATGGATGGGAGGTGTATGGAGGGATATGGTCCGTGTGCAGGTTAGTGGGACTAGGCAGAAAATGGTTCGGCACAGCCAAAAAGGGCCAAAAGGCCTGTTTCTGTGCTGTAGTTTTTCTATGGTTTCTATGGTTTCAATATTTCATAATGCATTTTGCTTACATGACGCAGTGCATCGAACAGTGTCACTCATTTTTCACTTGCTGCTTCCAGACACCTGACATCTCTTGGCTTTAACCAGCCTGTCAACATCAGGGACCAGTTGCTGGGCAGTTGTGATTTTCATAATGTCATTTAGATGTCTGTGTGTCAGCTGTGAGCGCAGTTTGGATTTGTTAATGTTCATTATGGAGAATGCCTGCTCACAGAGATATGTTGTCCCGAACATGCAAAGGATCTTTGAGGCAAAGTCTGCCATCTTGGGGTACATCGGTCCCAGGTATTGATAAAATGAGTCCAGACCCACAGTCTCAAATTTATATTTCAAAGCCGAGTTACACTGAATTTCAGTTAGTTCCATTTGGAGTTCCTCTGGCACATCTGATGCTGCGTTGACGGCAAACGGCGAGCAAAATAGTGAGAATTCCTTCTCAAGCTGAGTGAAGACTTGGAAATGATTCTGAAACTCACTTTTCAGCTGTGATATTTTGTCCTTGTACCTGTCCATGTTGTCATTATTCCCACGAGCAACACGCACAGACTGCAAAGAGGGGAAATGAGTTGGGTTGCTCGGGGATAGCTGCATCTCCTAATTTAATCTGAACGGCACAAATGCTGTTGTAGTATTCAGTAACAAGTTTGCTGCAGCCTTGCATGTTAACATTAAGCACATTTAAGTGCTCTGTTATATCCACCAAAAATGCAAGATCATGAAGCCAGTGGCCACTCTGCCACTGGCTTCCCTTTCTCATTCATGAATAGTCCAATTTCCGCACATAAATGGAAAATGAGCACAACCCCTCTGCTCAACCAGCGGACTTCAGAGTGGTAGTGTAGGCCATGTCCAGTATTACTTTTGGACAAAACAGTGTCAAATTGCTGATGGTTGAGTCCCTTGGCTCTAATAAAATTAACCGTTTTGATCACACATCCATGACATTGTCCATTTTCAGGCTCCTGCTACATAACGCCTCTTGGTGTACAATACAATGAAAATTCCAGAATTCCTGCTCTGGATTCCCTGTCTGAACTTTCTCTCTGAGTTTCACAACAACACCTGCCTTTTTCCCAACCATGGACGGTGCGCCATCTGTTGCCACGCTGACAGTGTGACCCCAGTCAGCCTCCAGTCTGTCCAAGACCTCGACTAGGCTGGAGAAAACGTCGTTTGCCGTTGTGGTATTTGTCATGAGCACCATCTCCACAAACTCCTCGGTGACGGTCAAAGATGCATCAACACCACGAATAAATATTCCCATTTGAGCAACATTAGTCACATCGGAGCTCTTATCAATTGCAATAGAGAAGGCAATAAATGACTTCACTTTGTCTTTTAGTTGACAGTTCAAATCTCCTGCAAGGTCCCCGATTCTCTCTGCCACAGTATTTCTTGACAAGCTGATATTACCAAAAGCCTGGCTCTTCTCAGGGCACACCACCTCAGCCACCGTCAGCATGCATGCTTTGATGAATTCCCCCTCTGAGTATGGCTTCGACGCAGCAGCTATTTTGTTGGCAATAATATAGCTGGCTTTGACAGCTCCATCATGAGTCTCTCAACTTTTGGTGAACACTGATTGCTGTTTTTTCAGAGCTGCTTCAAGCTCGTTTACCTTTTGCATTCTGAGTCATCCTGTGTACTTGTCATATTTTTCTCCGTGTGACGTCTCATAGTGTCGTTTGATATTGTATTCTTTTGCCACAGCCACTTGTTGCCAGCATATCAGACACACAGATTTGCCGTTGACCTCACAGAAAAAAAAACGATCTTTCCAATTATCGTTGAATATCTGACCTTCGATGTCAACTTTTCTTTTCTTGGAAAGCATTTTGAACAACAGCAGCAAACAGTCTCAGCCTTGCTACAGGTGTTACTTACCTGAGTACTCTGTCAGAGTACCCTGTGTCTGATGACATAAGTGGGACCCTAGTGGTCTTCAGTGCGGGGTGGTAGGTGCTTATGCACAGCGGGTGGTTAACTGCCGCCTATTGTTTTCTAAGTACACACAGCAAGCTGCTGGCGCAGCAGGCAGCACAGACAGCAGTGGGAGAGAGAGCGGCTGCCGTACAGATACATAATAAATAGTCATGAATATACATTTTTTTCCCCAAATCATCCCACGGGCCAGGTTGGACCCCTTTCACAGGCCGGTAGTTTGAAATCCCTGCCCTAAAGGTTAACCTCCAGGTTAAGTCGGTGGTGAAGAAGGAGAATGCAATGTTCGCATTCACTTCTAGAGGTATAGAACGTAAGAGCCGGGATGTGATGCTGAGCCTCTATAAGGCACTCGTGAGACCACACCTGGAGTATTGTGTGCAGTTTTGGGCTCCTTATTTTAGAAAGGACAATCATATAACCGTATAACAATTACAGCATGGAAACAGGCCATCTCCGCCCTTCTAGTTCGTGCCGAACTCTTACTCTCACCTAGTCCCACTGGCCTACACTCAGCCCATAATCCTCCATTCCTTTCCTGTCCATATATCTATCCAATTTAACTTTAAATGACAACATCGAACCTGCCTTAACCACTTCTGTTGGAAGCTCATTCCACACAGCTACCACTCTCTGAGTAAAGAAGTTCCCCCTCATGTTACCCCTAAACTTTTGCCCTTTCACTCTCAACTCATGTCCTCTTGTTTGAATCTCCCCCACTCTCAATGGAAAAAGCCTATCCGTGTCAACTCTATCTATCCCCCTCATAATTTTAAATACCTCTATCAAGTCCCCCCTCAACCTTCTATGCTCCAAAGAATAAAGACCCAACTTGTTCAACCTTTCTCTGTAATTTAAGTGATGAAACCCAGGCAACATTCTAGTAAATCTTCTCTGTACTCTCTCTATTTTGTTGACATCTTTCCTATAATTCGGTGACCAGAACTGTATACAATATTCCAAATTTGGCCTTACCACTGCCTTGTACAATTTCAACATTACATCCCAACTCCTATACTCAATGCTCTGATTTATAAAGGCCAGCATACCAAAAGCTTTCTTCACCACCCTATCCACATGAAATTCCACCTTCAGGAAACTAGGCACCATTATTCCTAGTTCCCTCTCTTCTACTGCATTCTTCAATGTCCTACCATTTACCATGTATGTCCTATTTTGATTAGTCCTACCAAAATGTAGCACCTCACATTTATCAGCATTAAACTCCATCTGCCATCTTTCATCCCACTCTTCTAACTGGCCTAAATCTCAATGCAAGCTTTGAAAACCTACTTCATTATCCACAACTCCACCTATCTTAGTATCATCTGCATACTTACTAATCCAATTTACCACTCCATCATCCAGATCATTAATGTATATGACAAACAACATTGGACCCCGTACAGATCCCTGAGGCACACCACTGGTCGCCGGCCTCCAATCTGACAAACAGTTATCCACCACTACTCTCTGGCGTCTCCCATCCAACCACTGCTGAATCCATTTTACTGCTTCAATATTAATACCTAACTGACATTGGAGAGGTTTCAGAGAAGATTCACAAGAATAACTCCAGGAGTGAGAGGGTTACCGTATGAAGAACATCTGGCAGCTCTTGGGCTGTATTCCCTGGAGTTCAGGAGAATGAGGGAGGATCTCATAGAAATATTCCAACCATTAAAAGGTCTGAACAGATTAGATATGGCAAAGTTATTTCCCATGGTAGGGGATTCTAGGCCAAGAGGGCACGACTTCAGGATTGAAGGACATCCATTTAGAACTGAGATGTGGAGAAATTACTTTAGTCAGAGGGTGGTAAATCTGTGGAATTTGTTGCCAGGAGCGGCTGTGGAGGCCAAGTCATTGGGTGTATTTAAGGCAGAGATAGATAGTTTCTTGATTAGCCAGAGCATCAAAGGGTATGGGGAGAAGGCAGGGTAGTGGGGATGACTGGAAGAATTGGATCAGCCCATGATTGAATGGCAGAGCAGACGCAATGGGTCTAACGAACTGCTTCTGCTCCTATATTTTATGGTCTTATGGGTCAGTGCTGGGCCTGCAACTATTCATGATATATATTACTTATCTGGAAGAGGGGACCAAGCTAATATATTGAAGTTTGCTGATGATACAAAATTGAGTGGAAAACCAGATTGTGCAGAAAGTACTGAGAGTCTGCAGAGAGATATAGATAGGTTAAGTGAGTGGGCAAGGGTCTGGCAGATGGTGTACAATGTTGGTAAATGCAAGGAACATTTTAGAAGGAAAAATAGAAGAGCAGATTATTATTTAAATGGTAAAAATTGTATCATGTTGCTGTGTAGAGGGACTTGGGAGTGCTTGTGGATAAATCACAAAAGGTTGGTTTACAACTGCAGCAGGCTATCAAGAAGGCAAATCCAATGTTAGCCTTCATTGCAGAGGGATTGAATTTAAGAGAAGGAAGGTTGTGCTGCAACTATACAGGGTACTGGTGAGGCTACACCTGGAGTACTGCAAACAGTTCTGGTCTCCTTAACTGAGGAAGGATATACTGACTTTGGAGGTGGTGCAGAGGGGGTTCACCGGGTTGATTCCAGAGATGAGGGGTTAGACTATGAGGAGAGATTGAATCACCTGGGACTGTATTTGCTGGAATTCAGAAGAATGAGAGGAGATCTTATAGAAACATATAAAATCATGAAAGGGGTAGGTAAAATAATAGGCAGAAAAGTTGTTTCCACTGGTAGGTCATACTAGAACTAGGGGACATAGCCTCAAAATTCAGGGGAGTAGATTTGGGCAGAGATGAAGTGGAACTGCTTTCCCCAGAGAAGTGCTGAATCTGTGGAATTCTCTGTCCAATGAAGCAGTGGAGGTTACCTCAGTAAATATATTTAAGACAAGGTTGGATAGATTTTTGCATAGTAGGGGAATTAACGGTTTATGGGGAAAAGGAAGGTACGTGGAGATGAGTCCATGGCAAGAGCAGCCGTGACCTTATTGAATGGTGGAGCAGGCTTGACAGGACAGATGGCCTACTACCATTCTTATTTCTTATGTTCTTATCTATCATTTAAATCATGATATACAGCAGAAAAAGTAGACCCAATACCAACTCCTGCTGGCAGCCAATCAGAAAAGGATCCTTTTATTCACACTCACTGTGTCCTACCAATCATCCAATGCTCTAACCATACCAGTAACCTTCCAGTAATACCATGGGCCCTTAACTTAGTAAGCAGCCTCGCGTGTGGCAGCTTGTCGAAGACCTTCTGAAAGTCCAAAAATAGAACATCCACTGCATGCCCTTTATCTATCCTACGAGTAACCTCCTCAAAGAATTCCAACAGCTTTGTCAGGCAAGATTTTACCTGATGGATGGGAATGAAGGGAGGCTTTTCCACAGGGATCTGTGTTTCGACAAATTCTTGTTACGTTATATATCAATAATTTCATTGACGCAATTGATGGCTTTGTTGCAAAGTTTGCAAATGATACAAAAATAGGTGGAGGGGCAGGCATCTTTGTGGATGTAGAGGCGCTACAGGAGAACTTAGATTTGGAGAATGTGCAAAGAAGTAGCAGATGGAATACAGTGTCAAGAAGTGTGTGGTCATGCACTTGGGTAGAAGAAATAAAAGGGTAGACTATTTTCCAAATAGAGAGACAATACAAAAATCTGAGGTGAAATTGGGAGCCCTTGTGCAGGATTCCCTGAAGGTTAATTTCCAGGTTGTGGTGAGGAAAGCAATGACATGTTAGCATTAATTTCAAGAGGATGAGATGATAAAAGCAAGGATGTAATGCTGAGGCTTTGTAAAAGCACTGGCGAGGCCTCACATCTCCTCTGTACCTACTTCCAAGCACCTAAAGACTGTTAGCCAATTCAGCCCTGGGAAAAAGCCTCTGACTATACACATAAGCAATGCCTCTCACATCTTATACACCTCTATCAGGTCACCTCTCATCCTCCGCCGCTCCAAGGAGAAAAGCTGAGTTCACTCAACCTATTCTCAGAAGGCAAGCTCCCCAATCCAGGAAGTATCCTTGTAAATCTCCTCTGCACCCTTCCTGTGGTTTCCACATCCTTCCTGAGTGAGGTGACCAGAACTGAGCACAGTACTCCAAATGAGGTCTGACCAGGGTCCTATATAGCTTTAACATTACCTCTCGGCTCTTAAACTCAATCCCACCATATGCCTTCCTAACCACAAAGCTGCTACGTAGGTTGACTATGAGTGTCCTATGGACTTGGACCCCAAGATCCCTCAGATCCTCCACATTGCCAAGAGGCTCACCATTAATACTATATTCTGCCATCATACTTGATCTACCAAAATGAACCACCTCACGCTTATCTGGGATGAACTCCATCTGCCACTTCTCAGCCCAGTTTTGCATCCTATCGATGTCCCGCTGTAACCTCTGACAGCCCTCCACACTATCCACAACACCCCGAACCTTAACCCATCCCTTACACCTTTGTATCATCAGCAAATTTACTAACCCATCCCTCTACATCCTCATTAAGGTCATTTATAAGAACCACGAAGAGAAGGGGACCCAGGACAGATCCCTGAGGCATATCACTGGTGACCGACCTCCATGCAAATATGACCTATCTACAACCACTCTTTGCCTTCTGTGAGCAGCCAATTCTGGATCCACAAAGCAATGTCCCCTTGGATCCCATGCCTCCTTACTTTCTCAATAAGCCTTGCATGGGGTACCTTATCAAATGCCTTGCTGAAATCCATATACACTACATCTACTGCTCTACCTTTATCAATGTGTTTAGTCACATGTTAACCCTTTCCTTCCCAGAATCATCCTCTTAAACCTCCACTGGACTCCCTTCAATGACAACACATACTTCCTGAGATATAGGGCCTAAACTGTTGACAATACTCCAAGTGTGGTTTGACGAGTGTTCTATAAAGCCTCAGTATTATCTTCTTGCTTATAAGTTCTAATCATCTTGAAATAAATGCCAACATTGCATTCGCCTTCTTTACCACAAAGTACCATTAAGTTCATCTGCCATTTCTAGGTCCCCCATTATTACCTCACCAGCATAGTTTTCTTGTGGTCTTCTCGCCCCGCCCACTTCCCCCGCCACCACTCCCCCTCCGTCTCCAACTTCCCCCTCCTTCTCCCTGCACACCTCCCATTCCGCCTATCCTCCCCCTCCTTGCCCCGCCCCATCCACTCTCCCCTCACCTGCCTCCACTCTCTCACTCTCCCCTACCTACGTCCCACCTCCTCTACTCTCTCTCCTCCGTCTCCACTTTCCCTTTCCTCCTCCTCTCTCTGCTCCTGACTTCCCCACCGACGCCTGTCTCTCTCCTCTGCTCCACACTGCTCCGTTGCCTCAGTGAACACCGCCTGCACCCACCTGGCAGCCCTTCTTGTGGTGGAAGCCAACCACCACAATGTGTAACACGACCAGCTTGGCCGGGCACTCCTCCATTCCCAGCAGCCGCTTCCTCCTCCGGCCGAGCGTCAGTGCGTCATCGCGTCCACACGTCTTACCGGAAACGTGGTCCGTTCCATAATGCGTCCGGACTCCGGAGCAATGTTTGTTTGTGGAAGGCGGCGCGCAGAAAGTGCTGGACCGACTCAGCAGTTTACGAAGCAGTCATGGAACGGAGTGAGCAGTCGACCGTTTACTCTTTTCCACAGATGCTGCTGAGTTCCTTCTGTATTTTGTGTGTGTTGATTTAGATTTACAGCAACTGCAGATTTTCTTGAGTTTGCAATATCTGTCGAGCCGTGACGGAGCGTGGGATGTTTCTGCCAACATGGACTGACTGTGGCCTTTCTGTCAATACCAGGATCCAATTACAGAAAGATTTGTTGAGGACAATTTACTGACCAGCTACTGAGGGATGTTCGTATTAAACGCGGATCTGAAATCAATAAATAGCGTCCTGGGATACGAGGCACCATTTTGCAGTTAGGACAGGACGAAATGGAGGGCAGAGGCTATAGAATTTATGGACTTGGATCCCTAGCTCCCTCTGTTCCACCACACTTATACGAATTCTGCAATTAGCCCTGTATTGTGCCTTCAAATTTAACCTTTTTCAAACTGAATTACTTCACACTTCTCCAAATTCAACTTTATCACCATTTCTTAGCCTAGATCTGCATCTTGTCTGGAAACATAGAAAATCCTCAGTACAATACAGGCCCTTGGGCCCACAATGCCACCCCACCCCACAAAAACTCATTTCAGGGAGGTAGCACCCCCACCCCCTGCAACCCTATACTGTACCCCCCCCCCCACCCAGTCAACCTGCAAGGGTGTATGTAGTACTTTGTTCAGTGATTTTGTCTAATCTGTAAACCAAGTTGGGTATATGCAGAAAATGTGACATTAAAATATGTACTTATATTATCATGTTTATGCTATTACAACTTTAAGCAAGTCTACAGGTAGTTTGGCCTCATCACATAGGACATCAACAGTGTAGCTCCTTGGCAGCTACCCAGCCAGTTTAAATAATGTTAGCTATGTCAATGAACGAATGACACCTGTTAAACTCACCTCAACATGTCTTTTACATTTTAACCCACCATGGGCAATAGAAAAGTCACTGCTGTAAACAGTGCAGCGAGCAACACTGTCATTATTTTTGAGGTTGACTGTAAAGCCCGCCCACAGAGAAAACTGATAGGTCTAGAACATAGAACTTAGAATAGTACAGACAGTATAGGCCCTTCGGCCCACAATGTTGTGCCGACCCTCAAACCCTGCCTCCCATATAAGCCCCCACCTTAAATTCCTAAATATACCTGTCTAGTAGTCTCTTAAACTTCACTAGTGTATCTGCCTCCACCAGTGACTCAGGCAGTGCATTCCATGCACCAACCACTCTCTGAGTAAAAAACCTTCCTCTAATATCCCCCTTGAACTTCCCACCCTTTACCTTAAAGCCATGTCCTCTTGGATTGAGCAGTGGTGCCCTGGTGAAGAGGCGCTGACTATCCACTCTATGTATTCCTCTTATTATCTTGTACACCTCTATCATGTCTCCTCTCATCCTCCTTCTCTCCAAAGACTAAAGCCCTAGCTCCCTTAATCTCTGATCATAATGCATACTTTCTAAACCAGGCAGCATCCTGGTAAATCTCCTCTGTACCCCTTCTAATGCTTCCACATCCTTCCTATAGTGAGGTGACCAGAACTGGACACAGTACTCCAAGTGTGGCCTAACCAGAGTTTTATAGAGCTGCATCATTATATCACGACTCTTAAACTCTATCCCTCGACTTATGAAAGCTAACACCCCATAAGCTTTCTTAACTACCCTATCCACCTGTGAGGCAACTTTCAGCGATCTGTGGACATGTACCCCGAGATCCCTCTGCTCCTCCACACTACCAAGTATCCTGCCATTTACTTTGTACTCTGCCTTGGAGTTTGTCCTTCCAAAGTGTACCACCTCACACTTCTCCGGGTTGAACTCCATCTGCCACTTCTCAGCCCACTTCTGCATCCTATCGATGTCTCTCTGCAATCTTTGACAATCCTCTACACTATCTACAACACCACCAACCTTTGTGTCGTCTGCAAACTTGCCAACCCACCCTTCTACCCCAACATCCAGGTCGTTAATAAAAATCACGAAAAGTAGAGGTCCCAGAACAGATCCTTGTGGGACACCACTAGTCACAATCCTCCAATCTGAAGTTACTCCCTCCACCACCACCTTCTGCCTTCTGCAGACAAGCCAATTCTGAATCCACCTGGCCAAACTTCCCTGGATCCCATGCCTTCTAACTTTCTGAATAAGCCTACCATGTGGAACCTTGTCAAATGCCTTACTAAAATCCATATAGATCACATCCACTGCACTACCCTCATCTATATGCCTGGTCAGCTCCTCAAAGAACTCTATCAGGCTTGTTAGACATGATCTGCCCTTCACAAAGCCATGCTGACTGTCCCTGATCAGACCATGATTCTCTAAATGTCTATAGATCCTATCTCTAAGAATCTTTTCCAACAGCTTTCCCACCACAGACGTAAGGCTCACTGGTCTATAATTACCCAGACTATCCCTACTGCCTTTTTTGAACAAGGGGACAACATTCGCCTCCCTCCAATCCTCCGGTACCATTCCCATGGACAACGAGGTCATAAAGATCCTAGCCAGAGGCTCAGCAATCTCTTCTCTCGCCTCGTGGAGCAGCCTGGGGAATATTCTGTCAGGTCCCGGGGACTTAACTGTCTTAATGTATTTTAACAACTCCAACACCTCCTCTCCCTTAATATCAACATGCTCCAAAACATCAACCTCACATCTACTGAGCAAGAAGAGAGACCAATCAGGATGCTCACTCTCTCTCTCTCTCTCTCTCAAAAAAATCGATTTCCGGGATATTGTATACAATTTAGGGCGTCAGGGAGCCGCTATCAATATGTGGGAGATGCCCGGAACTTCCCGGAGAGGTGTGATGTCTGCCCAGTGCTGTGCTGTACTTTAGAAATTACCTAGGGTTACCCATAGTTCTCTATTTTTCTAAGCTCTTTTACCTGTCCAAGAGTCTCTGAGACCCTATTAACCGCCTCCACCATCGTCACCAGCAGCCCATTCCACGCACTCGCCACTCTCTGTGAAAAACACTCACTCCTGATATTTCCTCTGTACCTACTTCCAAGCACCTTAAAACTGTGCCCTCTCGTGTTAGCCATTTCAGCCCTGGGGAAAAGCCTCTGACTACACACATGATCAATGCCTCTCATCATTTTATACACTTCTATCAGGTCACCACTCATACTCCATCGCTCCAAGGAGAAAAGGCCAAGTTCACTCAACCTATTCTCAGAAGGCAGACTCCCCAATTCAGGCAACATCCTTGTCAGTCTCCTCTGTACCCTTTCTAGAGTTTCCACATCCTCTATATAGAGAGGTGACCAGAAATGAGCACGGTACTCCAAGTGAGGTCTGACCAGGGTCCTATATAGCCGCAACATTACCACTCAGCTCTTGAATTCAATCCCATGGTTGATGTGGGCCAATACACCATATGCCTTCTTAACCACACGGTCAATCTGCGCAGCAGCTTTGAGTGGCCTAAGGACTCGGACCCCAAGATCCCTCTGATCCTTCACTCTGCCAAGAGTCTTACCATTAATACTATATTCTGCCATCATATGTGACCTACCACAATGAACTACTTCACACTTATCTGGGTTGAACTCCATCTATCACTTCTCAGCCCAGCTTTGCATCCTATCAATGTCCCACTTTAAATTCTGACAGCCCTCCACACAATCCACAACACCCCTTACCTTTGTGTCATCAACAAATTTACTAACCCAACCATTCACTTCCTCATCCAGGTCATTTATAAAAATCATGAGGAGAAGGGATCCCAGAACAAATACCTGAAGCACACCACTGGTCACCGACCTCCTTGCAGAATGTGACCCATCTACAACCACTCTTTGCTTTCTGTGGGCATGCCAATTCTGGATCCACAAAGCAAGGTCCCCTTGGATCCCATCCCTCCTTACTTTCTCAATAAGCCTTGCATAGGGTATGAATTTCAGGGGAGGAGTTTCAAGGTACGACTTTCATGGCAGGAGTTCTAGGGCAGGAGTTTCAGGGGTCGAGTTTGAGGGCAGGAGTATCAGGGAAGGAGTTTCAATGCAGGAGATTCATGGCAGAAGTTTCATGGCTGGTGTTTAAGGACAGGAGTTTCAGGGGTTTAGTTTCAGGGCAGGAGATTCAGGGCAGGAGTTTCAGGACAGGAGTTTCAGGGGTCGAGTTCCAAGGCAGGAGTTTCAGAAGTCGAGTTTCAGGGTTGGAGTTTCAGGGTTCTAGTATTATAGAAAACATAGAAAATAGGGGCAGGAGTAGGCCATTCGGCCCTTCAAGCCTGCACCGCCATTTATTATGATCATGGCTGATCATCCAACTCAGAACCCTGTACCAGCCTTCCCTCCATACCCTCTGATCCCCCTAGCCACAAGGGCCATATCTAACTCCCTCTTAAATATAGCCAATGAACTGGCCTCAACTGTTTCCTGTGGCAGAGAGTTCCACAGATTCACCACTCTCTGTGTGAAGAAGTTTTTCCTAATCTCAGTCCTAAAAGGCTTCACCTTTATCCTCAAACTGTGACCCCTCGTTCTGGACTTCCCCAACATCGGGAACAATCTTCCTGCATCTAGCCTGTCCAATCCCCTTAGGATTTTATATGTTTCAATCTTCTAAATTCCAACGAGTACAAGCCTAGTTCATCTAGTCTTTCTTCATATGAAAGTCCTGCCATCCCAGGAATCAATCTGGTGAACCTTCTTTGTACTCCCTCTATGGGAAGGATGTCTTTCCTCAGATTAGGGGACCAAAACTGCACACAATACTCCAGGTGTGGTCTCACCAAGGCCTTGTACAACTGCAGTAGTACCTCTCTGCTCCTGTACTTGAATCCTCTTGCTATAAATGCCAGCATACCATTCGCCTTTTTCACCGCCTGCTGTACCCGCATGCCCACTTTCAATGACTGGTGTATAATGACACCCAGGTCTCGTTGCACCTCCCCTTTTCCTAATCGGCCACCATTCAGATAATAATCTGTTTTCCTATTTTTGCCACCAAAGTGGATAACTTCACATTTATCCACATCAAATTGCATCTGCCATGAATTTGCCTACTCACCCAACCTATCCAAGTCACCCTGCATCCTCTTAGCATTCTCCTCACAGCTAACACTGCCACCCAGCTTCGTGTCATCCGCAAACTTGGAGATGCTGCAGTTAATTCCCTCATCCAAGTCATTAATATATCTTGTAAACAACTGGGGTCCCAGCACTGAGCCTTGCGGTACCCCACTAGTCACTGCCTGCCATTCTGAAAAGGTCTCGTTTATTCCCACTCTTTGCTTCCAGTCTGCTAACCAATTCTCTATCCACATCAATACCTTACCCCCAATACCGTGTGCTTTAAGTTTGCACACTAATCTCCTGTGTGGGACCTTGTCAAAAGCCTTTTGAAAATCCAAATATACCACATCCACTGGTTCTCCCCTATCCACTCTACTAGTTACATCCTCAAAAAATTCTATGAGATTTGTCAGACATGATTTTCCTTTCACAAATCCATGCTGACTTTGTCCGATGATTTCACCGCTTTCCAAATGTGCTGTTATCACATCTTTGATAACTGACTCCAGCAGTTTCCCCACCACCGACGTTAGGCTAACCGATCTATAATTCCCCGGTTTCTCTCTCCCTCCTTTTTTAAAAAGTGGGGTTACAATAGCCACCCTCCAATCCTCAGGAACTAGTCCAGAATCTAATGAGTTTTGAAAAATTATCACTAATGCATCCACTATTTCTTGGGCTACTTCCTTAAGCACTCTGGGATGCAGACCATCTGGCCCTGGGGATTTATCTGCCTTTAATCCCTTCAATTTACCTAACACCACTTCCCTACTAACATGTATTCCGCTCAGTTTCTCCATTTCACTGGACCCTCTGTCCCTTACTATTTCTGGAAGATTATTTATGTCCTCCTTAGTGAAGACAGAACCAAAGTAATTATTCAATTGGTCTGCCATGTCCTTGCTCCCCATAATCAATTCACTTGTTTCTGTCTGTAGGGGACCTACATTTGTCTTTACCAGTCTTTTCCTTTTTACATATCTATAGAAGCTTTTACAGTCAGTTTTTATGTTCCCTGCCAGTTTTCTCTCATAATCTTTTTTCCCTCTTCCTAATTAAGCCCTTTGTCCTCCTCTGCTGAACTCTGAATTTCTCCCAGTATCAGGGCAGGATTTTCAGGTAAGGTGTTTCAGGGCAGGATATTCAGGGGCCGAGTTTCAGGGCAGGAGATTTAATGGTCGAGATTCAGGCCAGGAGTTTCTGGGCAGGAGTTTCAGTGGTCGAGTTCCAGAGCAGGAGTTTCAGGGCGGGAGTTTCAGGGCAGGAGTTACAGTGCAGGAGTTTCATGGCAGGAGTTTCATGGCAGGCGTTTCAGGGCAGGAGTTTTAGGTGTCGAGTTTCAGGGCAGCAGTTTCAGGGGACCTGTTTCAGGTCAGGTGTTTCAGGGCAGGAGTTTCAAGGCAGGACTTTCAGGCCACGGGTTTCAGGGCAGGAGTTTCAGGGCTGGAGTTTCAGTGCAGGAGTTTCAGCAGTCGAGCTTCAGGGCAGGAGTTTCAGGGGTCAAGTTTCGGGGCTGTATTTTCAGGGGTCGAGTTTCAGGGCAGGGGTTTCAAGGTAGGACTTTCATGGCAGGAGTTTTAGGGCAGGAGTTTCAGGGGTCGAGTTTCAGGGCAGGAGATTCAGGGCAGGAGTATCAGGGAAGGAGTTTCAATGCAGGAGATTCAGGGCAGAAGTTTCATGGCTAGTGTTTAAGGACAGGAGTTTCAGAGGTTTAGTTTCAGGGCAGGAGATTCAGGGCAGGAGTTTCAGGACAGGAGTTTCAGGGGTCGAGTTCCAAGGCAGGAGTTTCAGAAGTCGAGTTTCAGGGTTGGAGTTTCAGGGGTCGAGTTTCAGGGCAGGAGTTTGAGGGCAGGAGATTCAGGGCAGGAGTATCAGGGAAGGAGTTTTAATGCAGGAGATTCAGGGCAGGAGTTTCAGGACAGGAGTTTCAGGGGTCGAGTTCCAAGGCAGGAGTTTCAGAAGTCGAGTTTCAGGGTTGGAGTTTCAGGGTTCGAGTATCAGGGCAGGATTTTCAGGTAAGGTGTTTCAGGGCAGGATATTCGGGGGCCAAGTTTCAGGGCAGGAGATTTAATGGTCGAGTTTCAGGCCAGGAGTTTCTGGGCAGGAGTTTCAGGGCAGGAGTTTCAGTGGTCGAGTTTCAGAGCAGCAGTTTCAGGGCGGGAGTTTCAGGGCAGGAGTTTCAGAGTAGGAGTTACAGTGCAGGAGTTTCACGGCAGGCGTTTCAGGGCAGGAGTTTTAGCTGTCGAGTTTCAGGGCAGCAGTTTCAGGGGACCTGTTTCAGGTCAGGTGTTTCAGGGCAGGAGTTCTTGGGCAGGAGTTTCAGGGCAGGAGATTCAGCGCAGCAGTTTCAGGGCTGGAGTTTCAGTGCAGGTGTTTCAGGGCAGGAGTTTCAGTGGTCAAGTTTCAGGGGTGGTGTTTCAGGGCAGGAATTTTATGGCGGGAGTTTCAGGTTACGAGTTATAGGGCTGTAATTTAAGTGCAGGAGTTTCAGGGGTCGAGTTTCATGGCAGGCATTTTTGGGTTCGAGTCACAGGTCAGGGGTTTCTGGGAAGAACTTTCAGGACAGAGGTTTCAAGGGTCGAATTTCAGTGCAGGAGTTTCAAGGCAGGGGTTTCAGGGGTCGAGTTTTTGGGCAGGAGTTTCAGGGCAGGACTTTCAGGGCAAAGATTTCAGGGCATGGATTTCAGGGCAGGATTTTCAGGGCAGGATTTTCCGGGCAGGAGTTTCAGGGCAGGAATTTAAGGGCAGGAGTTTCAGAGCAGGAGTTTCAGGGTACCGGATTCAGGGCAGGAGTTTCAGGCCATGAGTTTCAGGGCAGGAGCTTCGTGGGTCAAGTTTCAGGGCAGGAGATACAGCGGTTGAGTTTCAGGGAAGGAGATACTGTGGTCCAGTTTCAGGGCAGGAGTTTCAGGACTGTAGTTTCAGGGGTCGAGTTTTAGGTCTGGCTTTTCAGCGGTCAAGATTCAGGGCAGGAGTTTCAGGGTTCTAGTATCAGGACAGCAGTTTCAGGGCTGGCGTTTAAGGGCAGGAGATTCAGGGCATGAGTTTGCGGGTAGGTCTTTCAGGGGTCGTGTTTCAGGGCAGGAGTTTCATGGGTCGAGTTTCAGGGCAGGAGTTTCAGTGGTCGAGCTTCAGGTCAAGAGCTTCTGGGCAGGAGATGCAGGACAGCAGATTCAGGAATGAGTTTCAGGGCAGGAGATTCTGGGCATGAGTTTCAGGGCTGGAGGTTAAGGGCAGGAGGTTCAGGTTTCAAGCTTCAGGGCAGGAGTTTCAGGGGTCGAGTTTCAGGGCATGGGATTCAGGGCATGATTTTCAGGGCAGGCGATTTAGGGCAGGTGTTTCAGGGCAGGAGTTTCCGGGCAGGAGTTTCAGGACAGGAGTTTAGGGGCAGGAGATACAGGGCAGGAGTTTCAGGGTAGGCTTTTCAGTGGTCGAGTTTGAGGGCATGAGGTTCAGCTCAGGAGTATCAGGGAATGAGTTTCAAAGCAGGAGATACAGGGCAGAAGATTCAGGGCTGTTGTTTAAGGACAGGAGTTTCAGGGGTCGAGTTTCAGGGCTCTTGTTTCAATGCAGGAGTTTCAGGGTTCGAGTATCAGGGCAGGAGTTTTAGGTAAAACATTTCAGGGCAGGTGGTTCAGGGCAAGGGACTCAATGGTCGAGCTTCAGGCCTGGAATTTCTGGGCAGGAGTTTCAGAGTAGGAGTTTCAGAATAGGGGTTAGAGTGCAGGAGTTTCACGACAGGCGTTTTATTGCAGGAGTGTCAGGTCAGGAGTTTTGGGTGTTGAGTTTCAGGCCAGGAGTTTCTGAGCAGGAGATTCAGGACAGCAGATTCAGGAATGAGTATCAAGGTTCTAGTATCAGGGCTGGAGTTTCAGGGGTGGAGTTTCAGGGCAGGCGTTTCAGTACAGAGATTTCAGGGCACGGGGCTCAGGGCAGGAGTTTCAGGGGTCGAGTTTTAGGTCAGGAGTTTCAGAGCAGGAACGTCAGGTCAGAAGTTTCAGGGCTGGAAATTCAGTGGTCGAGTTTCAGGTCTGGATTTTCAGAGCAGGAGTTTCAGGGCAGAAGTTTAAGGGCAGGTGATTCAGGTCAGGATTTTCAGGGGTCGAGTTTGAGGGCAGGGTTTCAGGGGTCTAGTTTCATGGCAGGAATTTCAGAGCAGGAGTTTTCGAGCTGGAGTATCAGGGGTCGAGTTTCAGGTCTGTATTTTCAGGGGTCGAATTTCAGGGCAGGATTTTCAGGGTAGGAGTTTCAGTGGTAGACTTTGAGGGCAGGAGGTTCAGCTCAGGAGAATCAGGGAATGAGTTTCAATGCAGGAGATTCAGGGCAGAAGTTTCTGGGCAGGAGTTTCAGGGGTCGAGTTCCAAGGCAGGAGTTTCAGGACAGGAGTTTCAGGGGTCGAGTTCCAAGGCAGGATTTTCAAGGGTCGAGTTTCAGGGCTGGTGTTTCAACGCAGGAGATTCAGGGCAGGAGTTTCAGGACAGGAGTTTCAGGGGTCGAGTTCCAAGGCAGGATTTTCAAGGGTCGAGTTTCAGGGCTGGTGTTTCAACGCAGGAGATTCAGGGCAGGAGTTTCAGGACAGGAGTTTCAGGGGTCGAGTTCCAAGGCAGGAGTTTCAGAGGTCGAGTTTCAAGGCAGCAGTTTCAGGGTTCGAGTATCAGGGAAAGAGTTTCAGGCAAGACGCTTCAGGGCAGGTGGTTCAGGGCAAGAGATTCAATGGTCGAGCTTCAGGCCTGGAATTTCTGGGCAGGAGTTTCAGGGTAGGAGTTTCAGGGCAGGAGTTTCAGAGTAGGAGTTTCAGAGTAGGTGTTAGACTGCAGGAGTTTCACGGCAGTCGTTTTATTGCAGGAGTGTCAGGTCAGGCGTTTTGGGTGTCGAGTTTCAGGGCAGGAGTTTCAGGGGAACAGTTTCAGGGCAGAGTTTGCGAGCTGGAGTATCAGAAGTCGACTTACAGGTCTGTATTTTCAGGGGTCGAATTTCAGGGCAGGAGTTTCAGGGTAGGAGTTTCAGTGGTGGACTTTGAGGGCTGGAGTTTGAGGGCAGGAGGTTCAGCTCAGGAGTTTCAGGGAATGAGTTTCAATACAGCAGATTCAGGGCAGAAGTTTCAGGGCTGGTGTTTAAGGACAGGAGTTTCAGGGGTCGAGTTTCAGGGCTGCTGTTTCAATGCAGGAGATGCAGGGCAGGAGTTTCAGGACAGGAGTTTCAGGGGTCGAGTTTCAGGGCAGGAGTATCAGGGAAGGAGTTTCAATGCAGGTGATTCAGGGCAGGAGTTTCAGGACAGGAGTTTCAGAGGTCGAATTCCAAGGCAGGAGTTTCAAGGGTCGAGTTTCAGGGTTCGAGTATCAGGGCAGGTGTTTCAGGTAAGACGTTTCAGGGCAGGTGGTTCAGGGCAAGAGATATAATGGTCGAGCTTCAGGCCTGGAATTTCATGGCAGGTGTTTCAGGGCAGGAGCTTCAGAGTAGGAGTTTCACGGGACCCGTTTCAGGGCAGGTGTTTCAGGGCAGGAGCTTCAGAGTAGGAGTTTAAGTGCAGGAGTTGCACCGCAGGAGTTTCCGGCGTCCAGTTTCATGGCAGGAGTATCAGGGACGGAGTTTCAATGCAGGTGATTCAGGGTAGGAGTTTCAGGGCTGGCGATTAAGGGCACGAGTTTCAGGGGTCGAATTTCTGGGCAGGAGTTTCAGGGGTCGAGTTTCAGGGCAGGAGATTGAAGGCAAGATATTTAGTGCAGGAGTTTCAGGTTAGGACTTATCGGGCTGTAATTTAAGTGTGGGTGTTTCAGAGATCGAGTTTCATGACAGGCATTGTTGGTGTCGAGTTACAGGTCAGGGGTTTCAGGGAAGGAGATTCAGGGGAGGGGTTTCATGGGTGGCGTTTCAGTGCAGGAGTTTCAAGTCACGGGTTTCAGGGCATGAGTTTCAGTGTAGGAGTTTCAGTGGTCGAGTTTCAAGGCAGGAGTTTCAGGGGTCGACTTTCAAGACAGGAGTTTCAGGGCAGGCATTGCAGGGCAGGAGTTTTAGTGCAGGAGTTTCAAGGCAGGACTTTCAGTGCAGGGATTTCAGGCATGGGTTTCACTGCAGGAGTTTCAGGGCATGAGTTTCAGGGCAGGAATTTCAGTGTAGGAGTTTCATGGGCCGAGTTTCAGGGCAGGAGATTCAATGGTCGAGATTCAGGCCAGGAGTTTCAGTGCAGGAGTTTCGGGACATGAGTTCCAGGGCAGGAATTTCAGTGTAGGAGTTTCAGGGGTTGAGTTTCATGGCAGGGGTTTCCTGGGTCGAGTTTCAGGGCAGGAGATTCAATGGTCGAGATTCAGGCCAGGAGTTTCAGTGCAGGAGTTTCGGGACATGAGTTTCAGGGCAGGATTTTCAGAGCAGGAGATTCAAGGCAGGAGTTTCAGGGGTCGGGTTTCAGCGCAGGAGTTTCAAGGCAGGGGTTTCAGTGCATGAGTTTCAGAGTAGGAGTTTAGGGCACGTGTTTCAGAGGTCAAGTTTCAGTGCAGGAGTTTTAGGGCAGCAGTTACGGGGTTGGTGTTTCAGAGGTTGAGTTTCAGAGCAGGAAATTCAAGGAAAAAGTTTCATTGCAGGGGTTTCAGTGCAGCTGTTTCAGGGGTCGAGTTTCAGGGAAGGAGTTTCAGGGCAGGAGTTTCAGGGGTAGGGTTTCAGGACTGGAGATAATGGGCAGCAGATTCAGGGCAGGAGTTACAGGACAGGATTTTCAGGTGTTGAGTTTCAGGGCAGGAGTTTCAGGGTAGGAGTTTCAGTGGTCGACTTTGAGGGCAGGAGATTCAGGTCAGGAGCATCAGGGAAGGAGTTTCAATGCAGGTGATTCAGGGCAGGAGTTTCAGGACAGGATTTTCAGGGGTCGAGTTCCAAGCAAGCAGTTTCAGAGGTCGAGTGTCAAGGCAGGCGTTTCAGGGCAGTTGTTACAGGGCAGGAGGTTCAGGGGTCAAGTTTTAGGGCAGGCGATTCAATGGTTGAGCTGCAGGCCAGAGGTTTCAGGGCAGGAGTTTCAGAGTAGGAGTTTCAGTGCAGGAGTTTCACGGCAGGCGTTGCAGGGCAGGAGTTTCAGGGCAGGAGATTTAGGGCAGGAGTTTCAAGGCAGGAGTTTCGGTGGACGAGTTTCAGGCCAGGAGTTTCTGAGCAGGAGATTCAGGACAGCAGATAGGGAATGAGTTTCAAGCATCTAGTATCAGGGCTGGAGTTTCAGGGGTCGAGTTTCAGAGGTCGAGTTTCAGGGCAGCAGTTTCAGGGTTCGAGTATCAGGGAAGGAGTTTCAGGTAAGACGCTTCAGGGCAGGTGGTTCAGGGCAAGAGGTTCAATGGTCGAGCTTCAGGCCCGGAATTTCTGGGCAGGAGTTTTAGGGTAGGAGTTTCAGGGCAGGAGTTTCAGAGTAGGAGTTAGACTGCAGGAGTTTCACGGCAGTCGTTTTATTGCAGGAGTGTCAGGTCAGGAGTTTTGGGTGTCGAGTTTCAGGGCAGGACTTTCAGGGCTGGTGTTTCAGAGCAGGGGATTCAGGGCAGGAGTTTCAGGACAGGATTTTCAGGGGTCGAGTTCCAAGCAAGCAGTTTCAGAGGTCCAGTGTCAAGGCAGGCGTTTCAGGGCAGTTGTTACAGGGCAGGAGGTTCGGGGGTCAAGTTTCAGGGCAGGCGATTCAATGGTCGAGCTGCAGGCCAGAGGTTTTAGGGCAGGAGTATCAGGACAGGAGTTTCAGAGTAGGAGTTTCAGTGCAGGAGTTTCACGGCAGGCGTTGCAGGGCAGGGGTTTCAGGGCAGGAGATTTGGGGCAGGAGTTTCAAGGCAGGAGTTTCGGTGGACGAGTTTCAGGCCAGGAGTTTCTGAGCAGGAGATTCAGGACAGCAGATAGGGAATAAGTTTCAAGCATCTAGTATCAGGGCTGGAGTTTCAGGGGAGGAGTTTCACAGGTCGAGTTCCAGGGCAGCAGTTTCAGCATTCGAGTATCAGGGAAGGAGTTTCAGGTAAGACGCTTCAGGGCAGGTGGTTCAGGGCAAGAGATTCAATGGTCGAGCTTCAGGCCCGGAATTTCTGGGCAGGAGTTTCAGGGTAGGAGTTTCAGGGCAGGAGTTTCAGAGTAGGAGTTTTAGAGAAGGAGTTAGACTGCAGGAGTTTCACGGCAGTCATTTTATTGCAGGAGTGTCAGGTCAGGAGTTTTGGGTGTCGAGTTTCAGGGCAGGAGTTTCAGTGCAGGAGTTTCTGGGGACCAGTTTCAGGGCACAGATGTTTCAGAGTAGGAGTTAGACTGCAGGAGTTTTACGGCAGTTGTTTCATTGCAGGAGTGTCAGGTCAGGAGTTTTGGGTGTCGAGTTTCAGGGCAGGAGTTTCAGTGCAGGAGTTTCTGGGGACCAGTTTCAGGGCAGAGTTTGCAAGCTGGAGTATCAGGGGTCGAGTTTCAGGTCTGTATTTTCAGGGTCGAATTTCAGGGCAGGAGTTTCTGAGCAGGAGAATTCAGGACAGCAGATTCAGGAATGAGTTTCAAGGTTCTAGTATCAGGGCTGGAGTTTCAGGGGTCGAGTTTCAAGGCGGGCGTTTCAGTGCAGAGATTTCAGGGCACAGGGCTCAGGGCTTGAGTTTCAGGGGTCGAGTTTGAGGGCAGGGGATTCAGGGGTCTAGTTTCATGGCAGGAATTTCAGGGCAGGAGTTTCCGAACTGGAGTATCAGGGGTCGAGTTTCAGGTCTGTATTTTCAGGGGTCGAATTTTAGGGCAGGAGTTTCAGGGTAGGAGTTTCAGTGGTCAACTTTGAGGGCAGGAGGTTCAGCTCAGGAGAATCAGGGAATGAGTTTCACTGCAGGAGATTCAGGGCAGAAGTTTCTGGGCTGGTGATTAAGGACAGGAGTTTCAGGAGTCGAGTTTCAGGGCTGGTGTGTCCAGGCAGGAGTTTCAGGACAGGAGTTTCAGGCGTCGAGGTCCAAGGCAGGAGTTTCAGGGGTCGAGTTCCAAGGCAGGAGTTTCAGGGATCGAGTTTCAGGGCTGGTGTTTCAACGCATGAGATTTAGGGCAAGAGTTTCAGTGCAGGAGTTTCAGGGGACCAGTTTCAGGGCACAGGTGTTTCAGGGCAGAGTTTTCAAGCTGGAGTATCAGGGGTTGAGTTCAGGTCTGTATTTTCAGGCCAGGAGTTTCAGGGTAGGAGTTCCAATGGTTGACTTTGAGGGCTGGAGTTTGAGGGCAGGAGGTTCAGCTCAAGAGTATCAGGGAATGAGTTTCAATACAGGAGATTCAGGTAGAAGTTTCAGGGCTAGTGTTTAAGGACAGGAGTTTCAGGGGTCGAGTTTCAGGGCTAGTGTTTTAATGCAGCAGATTCAGGGCAGGAGTTTCAGAACAGGGGTTTCAGTGGTCGAGTTCCAAGGCAGGAGTTTCAGAGGTCGAGTTTCAGGGCAGGAGTTTCAGGGTTCGAGTATCAGGGAAGGAGTTTCAGGTAAGACGTTTCAGGGCAGGTGGTTCAAGGCAAGATATTCAATGGTTGAGCTTCAGGCCTGGAATTTCTGGGCAAGAGTTTCAGGGTAGGAGTTTCAGGGCAGGAGTTTCAGAGTAGGAGTTTCAGAGTAGGAGTTAGACTGCAGGAGTTTCACGGCAGTCGTTTTATTGCAGGAGTGTCAGGTCAGGAGTTTTGGGTGTCGAGTTTCAGGGCAGGAGTTTCAGTGCAGGAGTTTCAGGGGACCAGTTTCAGGGCAGGTGTTTCAGGGCAGAGTTTGCGAGCTGGAGTATCAGGGGTCGAGTTTCAGGTCTGTATTTTCAGGGGTCGAATTTCAGGCCAGGAGTTTCAGGGTAGGAGTTTCAATGGTCGACTTTGAGGGCTGGAGTTTGAGGGCAGGAGGTACAGATCAGGAGTATCAGGAAATGAGTTTCAATACAGGAGATTCAGGGCAGAAGCTTCAAGGCTGGTGTTTAAGGACAGGAGTTTCAGGGGTCGAGTTTCAGGGCAGGAGTTTCAGGGGAACAGTTTCAGGGCAGAGTTTGCGAGCTGGAGTATCAGAAGTCGACTTACAGGTCTGTATTTTCAGGGGTCGAATTTCAGGGCAGGAGTTTCAGCGTAGGAGTTTCAGTGGTCGACTTTGAGGGCAGGAGGTTCAGCTCAGGAGAATCAGGGAATGAGTTTCAATGCAGGAGATTCAGGGCAGAAGTTTCTGGGCTGGTGATTAAGGACAGGAGTGTCAGGAGTCGAGTTTCAGGGCTGGTGTGTCGAGGGAGGAGATTCAGGGCAGGAGTTTCAGGGCAGCAGTTTCAGGGTTCGAGTATCAGGGAAGGAGTTTCAGGCAAGACGCTTCAAGGCAGGTGGTTCAGGGCAAGAGATTCAATGGTCGAGCTTCAAGCCTGGAATTTCAGGGCAGAAGTTTCAGGGTAGGAGTTTCAGGGCAGGAGTTTCAGAGTAGGAGTTTCAGAGTAGGAGTTAGACTGCAGGAGTTTCACAGCAGTCGTTTTATTGCAGGAGTGTCAGGTCAGGAGTTTTGGGTGTTGAGTTTCAGGGCAGGACTTTCAGTGCAGGAGTTTCAGGGGACCAGTTTCAGGGAACAGGTGTTTCAGGGCAGAGTTTTTGAGCTGGAGTATCAGGGGTCGAGTTTCAGGTCTGTATTTTCAGGGGTCAAATTTCAGGGCAGGAGTTTTAGGGTAGGAGTTTCAATGGTCGACTTTGAGGGCTGGAGTTTGATGGCAGGAGGTTCAGCTCAGGAGTATCAGGGAATGAGTTTCAATACATGAGATTCAGGGCAGAAGTTTCAGGGCTGGTGTTTAAGGACAGGAGTTTCAGGGGTCGAGTTTCAGGGCTAGTGTTTCAACGCAGGAGATTCAGGGCAGGAGTTTCAGGACAGGAGTTTCAGGGGTCGAGTTCCAAGGCAGGAGTTTCAGAGGTCGAGTTTCAGGGCAGCAGTTTCAGCGTTCGAGTATCAGGTAACGAGTTTCAGGTAAGACGCTTCAGGGCAGGTGGTTCAGGGCAAGAGATTCAATGGTCGAGCTTCAGGCCTGGAATTTCAGGGCAGGAGTTTCAGGGTAGGAGTTTCAGTGCAGGAATTTCAGAGTAGGAGTTTTAGTGAAGGAGTTAGACTGCAGGAGTTTCACGGCAGTCGTTTTATTGCAGGAGTGTCAGGTCAGGAGTTTTGGGTGTCGAGTTTCAGGGCAGGAGTTTCAGGGGACCAGTTTCAGGGCAGAGTTTGCGAGCTGGAGTATCAGAAGTCGACTTTCAGGTCTGTATTTTCAGGGGTCGAATTTCAGGGCAGGAGTTTCAGGGTAGGAGTTTCAATGGTCGACTTTGAGGGCTGGAGTTTGAGGGCAGGATGTTCAGCTCAGGAGTATCAGGGAATGAGTTTCAATACAGGAGATTCAGGTAGAAGTTTCAGGGCTAGTGTTTAAGGACAGGAGTTTCAGGGGTCGAGTTTCAGGGCTAGTGTTTTAATGCAGCAGATTCAGGGCAGGAGTTTCAGAACAGGGGTTTCAGTGGTCGAGTTCCAAGGCAGGAGTTTCAGAGGTCGAGTTTCAGGGCAGGAGTTTCAGTGCAGGAGTTTCAGGGGACCAGTTTCAGGGCAGGTGTTTCAGGGCAGAGTTTGCGAGCTGGAGTATCAGGGGTCGAGTTTCAGGTCTGTATTTTCAGGGGTCGAATTTCAGGCCAGGAGTTTCAGGGTAGGAGTTTCAATGGTCGACTTTGAGGGCTGGAGTTTGAGGGCAGGAGGTACAGATCAGGAGTATCAGGAAATGAGTTTCAATACAGGAGATTCAGGGCAGAAGCTTCAAGGCTGGTGTTTAAGGACAGGAGTTTCAGGGGTCGAGTTTCAGGGCTCGTGTTTCAATGCAGGAGATGCAGGGCAGGAGTTTCAGGACAGGGGTTTCAGGGGTCGAGTTCCAAGCCAGGAGTTTCACAGGTCGAGTTTCAGGGCAGCAGTTTCAGTGTTCGAGTATTAGGGAACGAGTTTCAGGTAAGACGCTTCAGGGCAGGTGATTCAGGGCAAGAGATTCAATGGTCGAGCTTCAGGCCTGGAATTTCTGGGCAGGAGTTTCAGGGTAGGAGTTTCAGGGCAGGAGTTTCAGAGTAGGAGTTTCAGAGTAGGAGTTAGACTGCAGGAGTTTCACGGCAGACGTTTTATTGCAGGAGTCTCAGGTCAGGAGTTTTGAGTGTCGAGTTTCAGGGCTGGAGTTTCAGTGCAGGAATTTCAGGGTACCAGTTTCAGGGCACAGGTGTTTCAGGGCAGAGTTTGCGAGCTGGAGTATCAGGGGTCGAGTTTCAGGTCTGTATTTTCAGGGTTGAATTTCAGGGCAGGAGTTTCTGAGCAGGAGATTCAGGACAGCAGATTCAGGAATGAGTTTCAAGGTTCTAGTATCAGGGCTGGAGTTTCAGGGGTCGAGTTTCAGGGCAGGCATTTCAGTGCAGAGATTTCAGGGCACGGGGCTCAGGGCAGGGGTTTCAGGGATCGAGTTTGAGGGCAGGGGATTCAGGGGTCTAGTTTCATTGCAGGAATTTCAGGGCAGGAGTTTTCGAACTGGAGTATCAGGGGTCGAGTTTCAGGTCTGTATTTTCAGGGGTCGAATTTTAGGGCAGGAGTTTCAGGGTAGCAGTTTCAGTGGTCGACTTTGAGGGCAGGAGGTTCAGCTCAGGAGAATCAGGGAATGAGTTTCATTGCAGGAGAATCTGAGCAGAAGTTTCTGGGTTGGTGATTAAGGACAGGAGTTCAGAGGTGTCGAGTTTCAGGGCTGGTGTGTCCAGGCAGGAGATTCAAGGCAGGAGTTTCAGGGGTCGAGGTCCAAGGCAGGAGTTTCAGGGGTCGAGTTCCAATGCAGGAGTTTCAGGGGTAGAGTTTCAGGGCTGGTGTTTCAACGCAGGAGATTCAGGGCAGGAGCTTCAGGGGACCAGTTTCAGGGAACAGGTGTTTCAGGGCAGAGTTTGCAAGCTGGAGTATCAGGGGTTGAGTTCAGGTCTGTATTTTCAGGGGTCGAATTTCATGGCAGGATTTTCAGGGTAGGAGTTTCAATGGTCGACTTTGAGGGCTGGAGTTTGAGGGCAGGAGGTTCAGCTCAAGAGTATCAGGGAATGAGTTTCAATACTGGAGGTTCAGGGAAGAAGTTTCAGGGCTGGTGTTTAAGGACAGGAGTTTCAGGGGTCGAGTTTCAGGGCTATTGTTTCAACGCAGGAGATTCAGGGCAGGAGTTTCAGGACAGGAGTTTCAGGGGTCGAGTTCCAAGGCAGGAGATTCACAGGTCGAGTTTCAGGGCAGCAGTTTCAGGGTTCGAGTATCAGGGAAGGAGTTTCAGGCAAGATGCTTCAGGGCAGGGGTTCAGGGCAAGAGATTCAACGGTCGAGCTTCAGGCCTGGAATTTCTGGGCAGGAGTTTCAGGGGACCCATTTCAGGGCAGGACCTTCAGAGTAGGAGTTTCAGTGCAGGAGTTGCACGGCAGGAGTTTCAGGCATCCAGTTTCATGGCAGGAGTATCAGGGAAGGAGTTTCAATGCAGGTGATTCAGGGTAGCAGTTTCAGGGTTGGCGGTTAAGGGCAGGAGTTGCAGGTGTCGAATTTCTGGGCCGGAGTTTCAGGGCTGGAGTTTCAGGGGTCGAGTTTCAGGGCAGGCATTTCAGTGCAGGAGTTTCAGGGGTCGAGTTTCAGCGCAGGAGATTGAGGGCAGGATATTGAGGGCAGGAGTTATATGCAGGAGTTTCAGGTTAGGACTTATAGGGCTGAAATTTAAGTCTACGAGTTTCAGAGGTCGAGTTTCATGGCAGGCGTTTTTGGTGTCGAGTTACAGGTCAGGGGTTTCAGGGAAGGAGATTCAGGGGAGGGGTTTCATGGGTGGCGTTTCAGTGCAGGAGTTTCAAGTCACGGGTTTCAGGGCATGAGTTTCAGTGTAGGAGTTTCAGTGGTCGAGTTTCAAGGCAGGAGTTTCAGGGGTCGACTTTCAAGACAGGAGTTTCAGGGCAGGCATTGCAGGGCAGGAGTTCCAGGGCAGGAGTTTTAGTGCAGGAGTTTCAAGGCAGGACTTTCAGTGCAGGGATTTCAGGCATGGGTTTCACTGCAGGAGTTTCAGGGCATGAGTTTCAGGGCAGGAATTTCAGTGTAGGAGTTTCATGGGTCGAGTTTCAGGGCAGGAGATTCAATGGTCGAGATTCAGGCCAGGAGTTTCAGTGCAGGAGTTTCGGGACATGAGTTCCAGGGCAGGAATTTCAGTGTAGGAGTTTCAGGGGTCGAGTTTCAGGGCAGGAGTTTCAAGGCAAGGGCTTCAGGGTATGAGTTTCCGAGTAGAAGTTTCATGAGTCGAATTTCAGGGCAGGAGTTTCAAGGCAGAAGTTTCAAGGCTGGGGTTTCAGGGAAGGAGGTTCAGGGTAGGACTTTCAGATATTGAGTTTTAGGGCAGGATTTTCAGAGCAGGAGATTCAAGGCAGGAGTTTCAGGGGTCGAGTTTCAGCACAGGAGTTTCAAGGCAGGGGTTTCAGTGCATGAGTTTCAGAGTAGGAGTTTAGGGCACGTGTTTCAGAGGTTGAGTTTCAGTGCAGGAGTTTTAAGGCAGCAGTTACGGGGTTGGTGTTTCAGAGGTTGAGTTTCAGAGCAGGAGATTCAAGGAAAGAGTTTCATTGCAGGGGTTTCAGGACAGCTGTTTCAGGGGTCGAGTTTCAGGGAAGGAGTTTCAGGGCAGGAGTTTCAGGGGTAGGGTTTCAGGGCTGGTGTTTCAGGGCAGGGGATTCAGGGCAGGAGTTTCAGGATAGGATTTTCAGGGATCGAGTTCCAAGCAAGCAGTTTCAGAGGTCCAGTGTCAAGGCAGGCATTTCAGGGCAGTTGTTGCAGGGCAGGAGGTTCAGGGGTCAAGTTTCAGGGCAGGTGATTCAATGGTCGAGCTGCAGGCCAGGGGTTTCAGGGCAGGAGTATCAGGACAGGAGTTTCAGAGTAGGAGTTTCAGTGCAGGAGTTTCATGGCAGGCGTTGCAGGGCAGGAGTTTCAGGGCAGGAGTTTTAGGGCAGGAGTTTCAAGGCAGGAGTTTCGATGGACGAGTTTCAGGCCAGGAGTTTCTGAGCAGGAGATTCAGGACAGCAGATAGGGAATGAGTTTCAAGCATCTATTATCAGGGCTGGAGTTTCAGGGGTCAAGTTTCTGGTCAGGAGTTTCAGAGGTCGAGTTTCAGGGTTCGAGTATCAGGGAAGGAGTTTCAATACAGGAGATTCAGGGCAGAAGTTTCAGGGCTGGTGTTTCAAGGGTCGAGTTCCAAGCCAGGAGTTTCACAGGTCGAGTTCCAGGGCAGCAGTTTCAGTGTTCGAGTATCAGGGAACGAGTTTCAGGTAAGATGCTTCAGGGCAGGTGATTCAGGGCAAGAGATTCAATGGTCGAGCTTCAGGCCTGGAATTTCAGGGCAGAAGTTTCAGGGTAGGAGTTTCAGGGCAGGAGTTTCAGAGTAGGAGTTTCAGAGTAGGAGTTAGACTGCAAGAGTTTCACGGCAGAGTTTGCGATCTGGAGTATCAATGATCGAGTTTCAGGTCTGTATTTTCAGGGGTCGAATTTCAGGCCAGAAGTTTCAGGGTAGGAGTTTCAGTGGTCGACTTTGAGGGCTGGAGTTTGAGGGCAGGAGGTTCAGCTCAGGAGTATCAGGGAATGAGTTTCAATGGAGGAGATTCAGGGCAGAAGTTTCAGGGCTGGTGTTTAAGGACAGGACTCCTGCCCTGAAACTCCACCCATGAAACTCCCGCCATGAAACCCGACCCATGAAATTCCTACACTGAAATTCCTGCCCTGAAACTCATGCCCTGAAACTCCTGCCCTGAAACGCCTGCCGTGAAACTCCTGCACTGAAACTCCTACTCTGAATCTCCTGTCCTGATACTCCTGCCTTGAAACCTGACCACTGAAGCTCCTGCCCTGAAACTCGACCTCTGAAACTCCTGCCTTAGAACTCGACCCCTGAAACTCCTGTCCTGATACTCTTGCGCTGAATCTCCTGCCTTGAAACAACAGCCCTGAATCTCGACCCCTGATACTCCTGACCTGAAATTCGACCCCTGAAAATACACACCAGAAAATCGACCACTGAAACTACAGCTCGAAAACTCCAGCCCTGAAGTTCCTGCCCTGAAACCCCTGCCCTAAAACTCGATACCTGAAAATACAGTCCTGAAATTCGACCCCTGAAACTCCTGCCCTGAAACCCGACCCCTGAAACTCCTGCACTGAAACACCTTCCCTGACACTGCACCTCTGAAACTCCTGCACTGAAACTCGACCACTAAGACTCCTGCCCTGAAATTCCTGCCCTGAAACGCCTACACTGAAGCTCCTGCCCTGAAACTCGACCCCTGAAAATCCTGCCCTGAAAGTAGAACCCTGAAACTCGACCCCTGAAAATCCTGTCCTGAAAGTAGAACCCTGAAACTCCTGCCCTGAAACTCGACGTCTCAAAACTCCTGCCTTGGAAAACGACCCCTGAAAATCCTGTCCTGATACTCCTGCCCTGCATCTCCTGCATTGAAACACTTGCCCTGAAACTCGACCCCTGAAACTCCTGTCCTTAAACACCAGCCCTGAAATTTCTGCCCTGAATCTCCTACATTGAAACTCCTTCCCTGATGCTTCTGACCTGAATCTCCTGCTCTCAAAGTCGACCACTGAAACTCCTACCCTGAAACTCCTGCCCTGAAACACGACTTCTGAAACTCCTGCGCTGGAACTCAACACCTGAAAATCCTGCCCTGTAACTCCTGCCGTGAATCTGCTGCCCATAATCTCCAGCCCTGAAACTCCTGCCCTGAAACTCCTTCCCTGAACCTCCTAACCTGAAACTCAACCCCTGAAACACCATCCCTGTAACTGCTGCCCTAAACTCCTACACTGAAACTCATGCACTGAAACCCCTGCTTTGAAACTCCTGCGCTGAAACTCAACCCCTAAAAATTCTGCCTTGAATCTCCTGCTCTGAAAATCCTGCCCTGAAACTCGATACCTAAAGTCCTACCCTGAAACTCCTTCCCTGAAACCTCTGCCTTGAAACTTCCGCCTTGAAACTCGACCCAGGAAACTTCTGCCATGAAACTCAACCCCTGAAACTCCTGCACTGAAATTCCTGCCCTGAAACTCATGCCCTGAAACTCCTGCACTGAAACCCATGCCTAAAATTCCTGCACTGAAAGTCCTGCCTTGAAACTCCTGCCCTAAAACACCTGCCCTGAAACTCCTGCCCTGCAACGCCTGCCGTGAAACTCCTGCCCTGAAACTCCTACTCTGAAACACCTGTCCTGATACTCCTGCCCTAAAGCCCCTGGCCTGCAGCTCGACTATTGAATCGCCTGCCCTGATACTCGACCTCTGAAACTCCTTGCTTGGAACTCAACCCCTGAAACTCCTGTCCTGAAACTCCTCTGAATCCCCTGCACTGAAACACCAGCCCTGAAACTGGTCGCCTGAAACTCCAGCCCTGAATCACCTGCATTGAAACTCCTTCCCTGATACTCCTGCCCTGAAACTGGACCCATGAAACTCCTGCCATGCAACTCCTGCACTGAATCTTCCACCCTGAAGCTCCTGCCCTGAAACACCTGCCCTGAACCTCGACCTCTGAAACTCCTGCCCTGAAACTGATCCCCTGAAACTCCAGCACTGAAACTCCTGCCCTGAAACTCGAATCCTAAAACTCCTGCCCTGACACTCCTGCAACAAAACGCCTGCCATAAAACTCATGCAGTGTAACTCCTACTCTGAAACTCCTACTCTGAAACTCCTGCACTGAAACTCCTGCCCTGAAACTCCTGCCCAGAAATTCCAGGCCTGAAACTTGACCATTGAATCTCTTGCCCTGAACCACCTGCCCTGAAACGTCTCACCTGAAACTCCTGCCCTGATACTCGAACCCTGAAACTCCTGCCTTAGACAACAACCCCTGAAACTCCTGTCCTGTTACTCCTGCCCTGCATCTTCTGCCTTGAAACACCAGCCCTGAAACTCGATCGCTGAAACTCCTTTCCTTATACACCAGCCCTGAATCTCCTGCATTGAAACTCCTTCCCTGATACTTCTGTCCTGAATCTCCTGCCCTCAAAGTCGACCACTGAAATTCCTACTCTGAAACTCCTGCCCTGAAACTCGACTCCTGAAACTCCTGCGCTGGAACTCAACACCTGAAAATCCTGCCCTGTAACTCCTGCCATGAATCTGCTGCACATAATCTCCACCCTGAAACCCCTGCCCTGAAACTCCTTCCCTGAAACTCGACCCCTGAAACAGCTGCCCTGAAACCCCTGCAATGTAACTCCTTCCCTGAATCTCCTGCCCTGAAACACCAACCCTGTAACTGCTGCGCTAAAACTCCTGCACTGAAACTCGACCCCTGAAACACGTGCCGTAAGCTCCTACACTGAAACTCATGCACTGAAACCCCTGCCTTGAAACTCCTGCACTGAAACTCGACCCCTGAAAATCCTGCCTTGAATCTCCTGCTCTGAAAATCCTGCCCTGAAACTCCCGCACTGAAACCCATGCCTGAAATTCCTCCACTGAAAGCCCTGCCTTGAAACTCCTGCCATAAAACTCCTGCCCTGAAACTCCTGCCCTGCAACGCCTGCCATGAAACTCCTGCACTGAAATCCAACCACTGAATATCCTGCTCAGAAACCCCTGGCCTGCAGCTCGATCATTGAATCGCCTGCCCTGAAACTCGACTCCTGAATCTCCTGCCCTGTAACAACTGTCCTGAAACATCGTACCTGAAACGCCTGCCCTGATACTCGACCTCTGAAGCTCCTTGCTTGAATCTCGACCCCTGAAACTCCTTTCCTGAAACTCCTGCCCTGAATCCCCTGCCCTGAATTTCCTGCCCAGAAACCCCTGGCCTGCAGCTCGACCATTGAATCGCCTGCCCTGAAACTCGACCCCTGAATCTCCTGCCCTGTAACAACTGCCGTGAAACACCGTACCTGAAACACCTGCCCTGATACTCGACCTCTGAAACTCCTTGCTTGGAACTCGACTCCTGAAACTCCTGTCCTGAAACTCCTGACCTGAATACACTGCCCTGAAACGCCAGTCCTGAAATTTGTCCCCTGGAACTCCTGCCCTAAATCACCTGCATTGAAACTCCTTCCCTGATACTCCTGCCCTTAAACTGGACCCCTGAAACTCCTGCCCTGAAACTCGACCTCGGAAACTCCTGCCCTGAAACTGGTCCCCTGAAACTCCTACCCTGAAACTGGTCCCCTGAAACTCTGCCCTGAAACTGGTCCCCTGTAACTCCAGCACTGAAACTCCTGCCCTGAAACACGACACCTAAAACTCCTGCCCTGACACTCCTGCAATGAAACGCCTGCCATGAAACTCCTGCCCTATAACGTCTGCTGTGAAACTCCTGCACTGAAACTCCTGTCCTGATGCTCCTGCCCTGAAACCCGACCACTGAAACTCCTACTCTGAAACTCGACCTCTGAAACTCCTGCCTTGGAACTCGACCCCTGAAACTCCTGCCCTGAATCTCCTGCCTTGAAACAGCAGCCCTGAAACTCGACGCCTGATACTCCTGTCCTTAAACACCAGCCCTGAAATTTCTGCCCTGAATCTCCTGCATTGAAACTTCTTCCCTGATACCCCGACCACTGAAACTCCTGCCCTGAAATTCGACCCCTGAAAATACAGACCTGAAAATCGACCACTGAAACTCCAGCTCAAAAACTCCTGCCCTGAAACCCATCCTAAAACTCGACACCTGAAAATACAGTCCTGAAACCCGACCCCTGAAACTCCTGCCCCAAAACTCAACCACTGAATATCCTGCACTGAAACTCGACCTCTGAAACTCCTGCACTGAAACACCTTCCCAGACACTGCACCTCTGAAACTCCTGCACTGAAACTCCTGCCCTGAAACTCGACCCCTAAAACTCCTGCCCTGAAATTCCTGCCCTGAAATGCCTGCACTGAATCTCCTGCCCTGTAACTGGACCCCTGAATCCACTGCCCTGAAACTCGAACCCTGAAACTCCTGCCCTGAAACTCGACATCTGAAACTCCTGCCTTGGAAAAAGACCCCTGAAACTCCAGTCCTGAAACTCCTGTTGAGTTTCAGGTGTCCAGTTTCAGGGCAGGAGTATCAGGGAAGGAGTTTCAATGCAGGTGATTCAGAGTTGGAGTTTCAAGGCTGGCGGTTAAGGGGTCGAGTTTCCGGGCAGGCGTTTCAGTGCAGGAGTTTCAGGGGTCGTGTTTCAGGGCTGTATTTGCAGCGGTCGAGTTTTAGGTCAGGGGTACAATGCAGGAACTTCAGGTCAGGAGTTTCAGGGGCTGGAATTTCAGTGGTCGAGTTTCAGGTCTGGGTTTTCAGGAGTCAAGTTTCAGGGCAGGAGATTGAGGGCAGGATATTCAGGGCAGGAGTTTTATGCAGGAATTTCAGGTTAGGAGTTATAGGGCTGTAATTTAAAAGTAGGAGTTTCAGAGGTCGAGTTTCATGGCAGGCGTTTTTGGTGTCGAGTTACAGGTCAGGGGTTTCAGGGAAGGGGATTCAGGGCAGGGGTTTTATGGGTCGAGTTTCAGTGCAGGAGTTTCAAGGCACGGATTTCAAGGCAGGAGTTTCAGAAGTCGAGTTTCAGGGCAGGAGTTTCACGGCAGGCGTTGCAGGGCAGGCGTTTCAGGGCAGGAGTTTTAGTGCAGGAGTTTCAAGGCAGGACTTTCAGTGCAGGAATTTCAGGGGTCGAGTTTCAGGGCAGGAGATTCAATGGTCGAGATTCAGGCCAGGAGTTTCAGTGCAGGAGTTTCGGGGCATGAATTCCAGGGCAGGAATTTCAGTGCCGGGGTTTCAGGGGTCGAGTTTCATGGCAGGAGTTTCAAGGCAAGGGCTTCAGGGTACGAGTTTCTGGATAGAAGTTTCATGGGTCAAGTTTCAGGGCAGGAGTTTCAAGGCAGAAGTTTCAAGGCAGGGGTTTCAGGGTAGGAGTTTCAGGGTAGGACTTTCAGGTATAAAAATTTCAGGGCAGGATTTTCAGAGCAGGAGATTCAAGGCAGGAGTTTCAGCGGTCGAGTTTCAGCGCAGGAGTTTCAAGGCAGGGGTTTCAGTGCATGAGTTTCAGATTAGGAGTTTAGGGCACGTGTTTCAGGGGTCGAGTTTCGGTGCAGGAATTTTAGGACAGCAGTTACAGGGTTGGTGTTTCAGAGGTTGAGTTTCAGGGCAGGAGATTCAGGGAAGGAGTTTCATTGCAGGGGTTTCAGGGCAGCTGTTTCAGGGGTCGAGTTTGAGGGAAGGAGTTTCAGGGGTAGGGTTTCAGGACTGGAGATTGTGGGCAGAAGATTCAGGGCAGGAGTTACAGAGCAGGATTTTCAAGTGTTGAGTTTCAGGGCAGGAGTTTCAGTGGTCGACTTTGAGGGCAGGAATTTGAGGGCAGTAGATTCAGGTCAGGAGTATCAAGAAAGGAGTTTCAATGCATGGGATTCAGGGCAGAAATTTCAGGGCTGGTGCTTAAGGACAGGAGTTTCAGGACAGGATTTTCAGGGGTCGAGTTCCAAGCATGCAGCTTCAGAGGTCGAGTGTCAAGGCAGGCGTTTCAGGGCAGTTGTTACAGGGCAGGAGATTCAGGGGTCGAGTTTCAGGGCAGGCGATTCAATTGTCGAGCTGCAGGCCACGGGTTTCAGGGCAGGAGTTTCAGTGGTCGGATTTCAGGGAAGGAGTATCAGGGCAGGAGTTTCAGAGTAGGAGTTTCAGTGCAGGAGTTTCACGGCAGGCATTTCAGGGCAGGAGTTTCAGGGCAGTAGTTTCGGGGCAGTAGTTTCGGTGGATGAGTTTCAGGACAGGAGTTTCTGAGCAGGAGATTCAGGACAGCAGATTCAGGAATGAGTTTCAAGGTTCTAGTATCATGGCTGGAGTTTCAGGGGTCGAGTTTCAGGGCAGGACATTCAGGGCAGAGATTTCAGGGCATGGGACAGGGCAGGATTTTCAGGGCAGAATATCAGGGGTCGAGTTTCAGGGCTGTATATTCAAGGGTCGAGTTTTAGGTCAGGGGTTTCAGAGCAGGATCGTCAGGTCAGGATTTTCAGGGCTGGAATTTCAGTGGTCGAGTTTCAGGTCTGGATTTTCAGGGGTCGAATTTCAAGGCAGGAGTTTCAGGGGTCGAGTTTGAGGGCAGGGGATTCAGGGGTCGAGTTTCATGGCAGGCGTTTCAGGGCAGGAGTTTTCGAGCTGGAGTGTCAGGGGTTGAGTTTCAGGTCTGTACTTTCATGGGTCGAATTTCAGGGCAGGAGTTTCAGTGGTCTCCTTTGAGGGCAGGAGTTTGAGGGCAGGAGCTTCAGCTCAGGAGTATCAGGGAATGAGTTTCAATGCAGGAGATTCAGGGCAGAAGTTTCAGGGCTGGTGTTTAAGGACAGGAGTTTCAGGGGTCGAGTTTCAGAGCTGGTGTTTCAATGCAGGAGATTCAGGGCAGGAGTTTCAGGGCAGCAGTTTCAGGGTTCGAGTATCAGGGCAGGAGTTTCAGGTAAGACGGTTCAGGGCAGGTGGTTCAGGGCAAGAGATTCAATGGTCGAGTTTCAGGCCTGCAATTTCTGGGCAGGAGTTTCAGTGCAGGAGTTTCAGGGGACCCGTTTAAGGGCAGGTGTTTCAGGGCAGGAGCTTCAAAGTACGAGTTTCAGGGGACCCGTTTCAGGGCAGGAGCTGCAGAGTAGGAGTTTCAGTGCAGGAGTCTATGGCAGGAGTTTCAGGCATCCAGTTTCAGGGCAGCAGTATCAGGGAAGGAGTTTCAATGCAGGTGATTCAGGGTAGGAGTTTCAGGGCTGGCAGTTAAGGGCAGGAGTTTCAGGGGTCGAATTTCTGGGCAGAAATTTCAGAGTTCGAGTTTCAGGACAGGCGTTTCAGTGTAGGAGTTTCAGGGGTCGTGTTTCAGGGCTGTATTTTCAGGGGTCGAGTTTTAGGTCGGGGTTACAATGCAGGAACTTCAGGTCAGGAGTTTCAGGGCTGGAATTTCAGTGGTCGAGTTTCAGGTCTGGGTTTTCAGGAGTCAAGTTTCAGGGCAGGAGATTGAGGACAGGATATTCAGGGCAAGAGTTTCATGCAGGAGTTTCAGGTTAGGACTTATAGGGCTGTAATTTAAGTGTAAGAGTTTCAGAGGCCGAGTGTCATGGCAGGCGTTTTTGGTGTCGAGTTACAGGTCAGGGGTTTCAGGGAAGGAGATTCAGGGCAGGGGTTTCATGGGTCGCGTTTCAGTGCAGGAGTTTCAAGGCACGGGTTTCAGGGCATGAGTTTCAGGCTAGGAGTTTCAGGGCAGGAGTTTCACGGCAGGCGTTGCAAGGCAGGAGTTTCAGGACAGGAGTTTTACTGCAGGAGTTTCAAGGTAGGACTTTCAGTGCAGGAATTTCAGGCATGTGTTTCAGTGCAGGAGTTTCAGGGCATGAGTTTCAGGGCAGAAATTTCAGTGTAGGAGTTTCAGGGGTCGATTTTCAGTGCAGGAGTTTCAAGCCAGGGGTTTCAGTGCATGAGTTTCAGAGTAGGAGTTTAGGGCACGTGTTTCAGGGGTCGAGTTTCAGTACAGGAGTTTTAATGCAGCAGTTACGGGGTTGGTGTTTCAGCGGTTGAGTTTCAGGGCAGGAGATTCAGGGAAGGAATTTCATTGCAGGGGTTTCAGGGCAGCTGTTTCAGTGGTCGAGTTTCAGGGCAGGAGTTTCAGGGGTAGGGTTTCAGGGCTGGAGTTCCGGGGTAGGAGTTTCAGTGGTCGACTTTGAGGGCAGGAGTTTGAGGGCAGTAGATTCAGGTCAGGAGTATTAGGGAAGGAGTTTCAATGCAGGAGATTCAGGGCAGAAACTTCAGGGCTGGTGTTTAAGGACAGAAGTTTCAGGGGTCGAGTTTCAGGACAGGAGTATCAGGGAAGGAGTTTCAATGCTGGTGATTCAGGGCAGGAGTTTCACGGGACCAGTTTCAGGGCTGGTGTTTCAGGGCAGAGGATACAGAGCAGGAGTTTCAGGGGTCGAGTTCCAAGCAAGCAGTTTCAGAGGTCGAGTATCAGGGCAGGAGTTTCAGGTACGACGTTTCAGAGCCGGTGGCTCAGGGCAAGAGATTCAATGGTCGAGCTTCAGGCCTGGAATTTCTGAGCAGGAGATTCAGGGCAGGAGTTTCAGGGCAGGAATTTAAGAGTTGGAGTTTCAGAGTAGTAGTTAGACTGCAGGAGTTTCACAGCAGTCGTTTTATTGCAGGAGTGTCAGGTCAGGAGTTTTGGGTGTCGAGTTTCAGTGGAGCAGTTTCAGGGCAGGAGTTTTCGAGCTGGAGTATCAGGGGTCGTGTTTGGTCAGTATTTTCAGGGGCTTGAATTACAGGGCAGGAGTTTCAGAGAAGGAGTTTCAGTGGTCGACTTTGAGGGCTGGAGTTTGAGGGCAGGAGTTTCAGGGCAGAAGTTTAAGGGCAGGTGTTTCAGGGCAGGAGTTTCAGGGGTGGAGTTCCAAACAAGCAGTTTCAGAGGTCGAGTGTCAAGGCAGGCATTTCAGGGCAGTTGTTACAGGGCAGGAGATTCAGGGGTCGAGTTTCAGGGCAGGCGATTTAATGGTCGAGCTGCAGGCCAGGGGTTTCAGGGCAGGAGTTTCAGTGGTCGGAATTCAGGGCAGGAGTATCAGGACAGGGGTTTCAGAGTAGGAGATTCAGTGCAGGAGTTTCACGGTAGGCGTTGCAGGGCAGGAGTTTCAAGGCAGGAGTTTCGGTGGACCAGTTTCAGGCCAGGAGTGATGTAACTAGTAGAGTGGATAGGGGAGAACCAGTGGATGTGGTATATTTGGATTTTCAAAAGGCCTTTGAGAAGGTCCCACACTTGAGATTAGCGTGCAAGCTTAAAGCACACGGTATTGGGGGTAAGGTATTGATGTGGATAGAGAATTGGTTGGCAGACAGGAAGCAAAGAGTGGGAATAAACGGGCCCTTTTCAGAATGGCAGACAGTGACTAGTGGGGTACCGCAAGGCTCAGTGCTGGGACCCCAGTTGTTTACAATATATATTAACGACTTGGATGAGGGAATTAAATGCAGCATGTCCAAGTTTGCGGATGACACGAAGCTGGGCGGCAGTGTTAGCTGTGAGGAGGATGCTAAGAGGATGCAGGGTGACTTGCATAGGTTAGGTGAGTTGGCAAATTCATGGCAGATGCAATTTAATGTGGATAAATGTGAAGTTATCACTTTGGTGGCAAAAGCGGGAAAACAGATTATTATCTGAATGGTGGCCAATTAGGAAAAGGGGAGGTGCAATGAGACCTGTGTGTCATTATACACCAGTCATTGAAAGTGGGATGCAGGTACAGCAGGCGGTGAATAAGGCGAGTCGTACGCTGGCATTTATAGCAAGAGGATTCAAGTACATGAGCAGGGAAGTACTACTGCAGTTGTACAAGGCCTTGGTGAGACCACACCTGGAGTATTGGGTGCAGTTTTGGTCCCCTAATCTGAGGAAAGACATCCTTGCCATAGAGGGAGTACAAAGAAGGTTCACCAGATTGATTCCTGAGATGGCAGGACTTTCATATGATGAAAGACTGAATGAACTAGGCTTATACTCGTTGGAATTTAGAAGATTGAGGGGGGATCTGATTGAAACGTATAAAATCCTAAAGGGATTGGACAGGCTAGATGCAGGAAGATTGTTCCTGATGTTGGGGAAGTCCAGAACGAGGGATCACAGTTTCAGGATAAAGGGAAAGCCTTTTAGGACCGAGATTAGGAAAAGCTTCTTCAGACAGAGAGTGGGGAATCTGTGGAATTCTCTGCCACAGGAAACAGTTGAGGCCAGTTCATTGGCTATAGTTAAGAGAGAGTTAGATATGGCCCTTGTGGCTAAAGGGATCAGGGGGTATGGAGGGAAGGCTAGTGCAGGGTTCTGAGTTGGATGATCAGCCATGATCATACTGAATGGCGGTGCAGACTCGAAGGGCAGAATGGCCTACTTCTGCACTTATTTTCTGTTTCTATGACAGCAGATTCAGGAATGAGTTTCAAAGTTCTAGTATCAGGGCTGGAGTTTCAGGAGTCGAGTTTCAGGGCAGGCGTTTCAGTTCAGGAGTTTCAGGGGTCTAGTTTCAGGGTAGGACATTCAGGGCAGAGATTTCAGGGCATGGGACACAGGGCAGGAATTTCAGGGTAGAATTTCAGGGGTCGAGTTTGAGGGCTGTATTTTCAGGGGTCGAGTTTTTGGTCAGGGGTATCAGAGCAGGAACGTCAGGTCAGGATTTTCAAGGCTGGAATTTCAGTGGTCGAGTTTCAGGTCTGGATTTTCAGGGGTTGAGTTTCAGGGCTGGAGTTTCAGGGCAGGCGTTTCAGGGCAGAAGTTTAAGGGCAGGTGATTCAGGGCAGGAGTTTCAGGGCTGGATTTTCAGGGGTCAAGTTTGATGGCAGGGGATTAAGGGGTCGAGTTTCATGGCAGGCATTTCAGGGCAGGAATTTCAGTGCAGGAGTTTTCGAGCTGGAGAATCAGGGGTCGAGTTTCAGATCTGTATTTTCAGGGGTCAAATTTCAGGGCAGAAGTTTCAGGGTAGGCGTTTCAGGGCAGAAGTTTCAAAGTAGGAGTTTCAGAGTAGGAGTTAGTCTGCAGGAGATTCACAGCAGTCGTTTTATTGCAGGAGTGTCAGGTCAGGAGTTTTGGCTGACGATTTTCAGGGCAGGAGTTTCAGGGGACCAGTTTCAGGGCAGGAGTTTTTGAGCTGGAGTATCAGGGTCGAGTTTCAGGGCAGGAGTTTCAGTGGTCGACTTTGAGGGCTGGAGTTTGAGGGCAGGAGGTTCAGCTCAGGAGTATCAGGGAATAAGTTTCAATGCAGGAGATTCAGGGCAGAAGATTCAGTGCTGGTGTTTAAGGACAGTAGTTTCGGGGTCGAGTTTCAGGGGTCGAGTTTCAGGGCTAGTGTTTCAACGCAGAAGATTCAGGGCAGGAGTTTCAGGACGGGGGTTTCAGGGGTCGAGTTCCAAGGCAGGAGATTCAGGTAAGACGTTTCAGGGCAGGTGGTTCAGGGCAAGAGATTCAATGGTCGAGCTTCAGGCCTGGATTTCTGGGCAGGAGTTTCAAGGCAGGAGTTTCAGTGCAGGAGTTTCAGAGTAAGAGTTTCAGAGTAGGAGTTAGACTGCAGGCGTTTCATTGCAGGAGTGTCAGGGCAGGAGTTTTAGGTATCGAGTTTCAGGGCAGGAGTTTCAGGTGACCAGTTTCAGCGCAAGAGTTTCAGGGGACCAGTTTCAGGGCAGGCGTTTCAGAGGTCGAGTTTCAGGGCTGGAATTTCAGGGCAGGAGCTTCAGGTAGGAGTTTCAGTGCAGGAGTTGCAGGGCAGTAGTTTCAGGGCTCCAGTTTCAGGGAAGGAGTTTCAATGCTGATGATTCAGCGCAGGAGTTTCAGGGGACCAGTTTCAGGGCTGGTGTTTCGGGGCAGGAGTTTCAGGGTGGAGTTCCAAGCAAGCAGTTTCAGAGATCGAGTGTCAAGGCAGGCATTTTAGGGCAGTTGTTGCAGGGCAGGAGATTCAGGAGTCGAGTTTCAGGGCAGGCGATTCAATGGTTGATCTGCAGGCCAGGGGTTTCAGCGCAGTAGTTTCAGAGCAGGAGTTTCAATGGTCGGATTTCAGGGCAGGCATATCAGGACAGGAGTTTCAGAGTAGGCGTTTCATTGCAGGAGTGTCAGGGCAGGACTTTTAGGTTGCGAGTATGCGGGCAGTGGGCAAAATATCCCTCTAGTGTTTGTGGATCTCGTACTGGAGATGCAGTATCACTTTACCCTGCCACTTTGTTTTTGGCCCACGTCATCATCATCTCGGTCCCCAACTTTCCTTTACTGGCATCTTCCTCCTCTTCAACCTCCATTCTGGAGTTTAAGTTACAATAGTGGAGTTATTGCCTATGGATAGTGTTTTGGATTTGGGGTCTTTTTTATAGGGACTGTGTGCTGTGATCTGGGGGTTGTGTGGTAGCTAATTGAGGGGTGTAGTGGGGAGGGACATGCCCGGGGGTAGAGTTAGGTAATGGGGGTTGAGGATTCATGGTGAAGGGAGGTGGGGTGGGGTGGCAATTGGCATTGCGGGGGTGACGGTGTCCCCTGCAGTAGGAGGGAGGGCTGAAATAGGAGCCTAGCTGCTGGTGATATTGGGCGAGTTTGGCCCCTTGATGGGGTAGGGGCTTGGGTTTATGGGGGTGTGTAGCAGGGTTGGAGATGTTAGGTTTAGTGGTAGGGCAAAGGATTATTATATAAGCCCTTTAGTGTGGTGTGGTTTGGGTTATTTGGGGTGCTGTCCGGTTTAGTTGGGGTGCGCAGTCCCTCGCATTAGGGTTAGGGTTTAGTTGGGGTGTGTGGTCCTCCGGATGTTAGGATTAGGTTGGGGGGGTAGGGTTGAGGGGGGCCCGCTGGGCGGCGGGAGGTATAACTGGTGATGTGGGGTGAGTTTGCCCCTCTGGTGAGAAGAGGATCTGTGTTTATGGGGTGTGAAGATGTTAGGTTTCAGGGCAGGGTCATGTGCTGGGGATGTATTCTTCCCCATGGGGGAAGCTGGGAAGTTGGGGCAAGTGTTGTGTCTGGATTAAACCGGTCGTTACACGTCTGTTCTTCATAGTGGTTATCTCCTGTAGCGTTATAATTTCTAGTTTTACTCCTCTCTACTTGGGGAATTAGGTTCTGTTCTGGGGCCTAGCTGTTAGGCTCTATTTCCAAAGTAAGACGAACCTTTCCTATTTAATGGTCCCCTGTTTTAATTTGTTTCAGGGTGGGTGACTGAAGGGGATCTTCCCCTTCTTCCCTGCTCTAATTTTCTCAATTTTTTTTAAAATTACGAGTTGCGGTGCTGGCCCTTCGGTGAGTACATTTTATGTTGCTGGCCTGGTTTTTTAGGCCTCGTTTAGGCCGTTTGGGGAATGCGTCTGTAGTCTTTCAATCCATCTCCTCTCTGCTCTTTTTCTTTGGAGGTTTGACCAGTTTCTGTTGGTTTCCAGGCCCAGAATTGCTAAGGAGTGCCTACTAACTGGTCTGTTTTGGTTTCCTCTTGTGATATTACTGAGGTGTCCTGTGAGTCTGGTTCTCAGGCTGTTGCCTGTCTCCCCTATGTATATGATATGGCATTGTTTACACTGGATTGCATATACTACATTCTTTTGTTCGCAAGTTATCCTCTGCTCTATCTCAGCCCACTTTCCTGTAGCTCTGTTGTGTATGCTTTTTGAAATTCTGATGTATATGCAAGCCCTGCAGTTTCCCACCTCGCAGTTTGGCGCTGTCCGTACTGTGGTACTGACTAGTATGCCTTTTAAGTTTCTACCCCTTTTGAAGGCTGAAACTACGGTGTATTGTCCCACTGTCCCCCCTTCCTCCTTTAGATTTTCAAAGTGTATTTTGACTGTCTTGTGGATATTCACTGCCATCTCACTGTATCCTGTTATCAAGGGTAGTTTCTGGGTTGTGTTGTCCCATGGTCGGGGATTTGTAATACTTTTTAAAAAGTCAGATTTGATGTGTCTGAGTCTCCGTCTGCTGTAGCCCCTGTGTCTAAGTGCAGAGAAGAGGATAGTAGTGGCTTAGTGGAAGTCCTCTGCCCTGGTACAAATGCGGTGAAACCGGGTCAGCTATCCTTTGACAATGCCTCTGAAGGTGTGTTTGGGATGGTGGCTGCCGGTGTGTAGGAGGGTGTGTGTGTCTGTGGTTTTAAAGAATACTTTGGTGGCTAGTTTCTGGCTGCCATTTTCTGGTGCTTGTTTAAATACCGTAGTGTCCAGGAAGTCAATTTTCTCCCTACTTGTTGTGGCCTTATCCTTAACGGATGGATGATGAGTGTTTAGGATTTGAATAAGTTCCTCTAATTCTACCTCTGAGTGTGTCCACACTCCCCAGATGTCATCCAGGTATCTATAGAGACACATGGGTTTCTTGGGGCACTTTGGATAAACAGTTTCCTCCCATTTTGCCATGTATATTTTGGCATAGGCTGGAGCAAACTTCTTTCCCATTGCTGTGCCCTTGACTTGTAAGTAGAATTGATTATTGAATTCAAAGTCATTTTTAGTTAGGCTGAGGTGAAGGAGTTCTATCAAGGCCTCATCTGGTCTCTCTAGCTGAGGGTTCTCCCGAAGGATATCCCTCACTGCCTCTATACCCCTGTCCGTTTCTATATTAGTGTACAGGCTTTCAATGTCCATGGTGAAGAGTATGGCCTCAGGGGGCACTGACATGGAATTGACTATCTGGACAAAGTGGTACGTGTCCTTGATGTAGCTGGAGTGTTTCTGCAATAGTGGGATAAGGAAGGCATCAATGTATTCTGCTATCCTGTATGACTCACTGCCGCAGTCCGACACGATGGGCCTGCCGGGTGGTATTTCTCCCGGAACAGTCCATACGTCTGGGTTCTTGTATATTTTGGGGAGGATATAGAACTTCCTTGCTCGTGGTTGTATCCCTGTCAGGTACTCCACCTGCTTCTTCCTGAGGTATCTAGTCCTTTCTAGTTCTCGCAGAATGTTCCTGATTTCTGTGTGTGTTTCCCAGTATATGGGTTCCTTTAGTTTAGTGTCGTGCTCCATGTTGTTTAATTGCCTGTGTGCCTCAACTAGATATTGCTGTTTGTCCATGATCACTATGCTGCTCCCTTTATCTGCTGGTTTGATAACAATATCCATATTTTCCCTCAACTCCTTCAGGGCTGCTCTCTCCTTCCTAGTTAGATTGTGTTTATCCTGTACTTCTCTCTCCCTCTCCATTATCTCATCCAGTGTGCTCTCAAATTGCAGGACCGCTTCTGACCTGTACCTCCTCTTGGGCATCCAGTCTGAGGGTGGGGTGAAAGGGGTCTTTCTACGTTCTGTCTCCCCAAAAAAGTCAACGAGTACCACTCTCCTGTAGAACTTATCCATGTCCCCCTCAGTCTGCTCCTTATGGAGTTTTGGAGTCGGTACAAAAGTGAGGCCCCTGTTCAGAACCTTTTGCTGGGTTTCTGTGGGGATGAATGTACGGGAGAGGTTCACGACGGTCTCTCCCAGTCGTGGACCCAGCCTCTCTCGGGTTTGTCTCCACTCTAGTTTAAAGACTGCATCCACCTCTTGACTATGGTCAAGGCTGTGTTTTCTGTCCAATGGATGTGGTCTGTGTCTACCTTAAACTGCCTCGCCGGGATTGCAGGGATGTAATTCTTAGTTTTAATAACCTCATTTAGTTAGCCCAGGGTTGCTTGTTTTGCCTCTGTCAAACATTGGCTAAAGTTCAGCTCTGGCACCCAGATACTGGCATTGGGGAATTTTATATGGGCCATTCTTAATAATTGCTGAAGCTGTTTTGTCGCTGTTGCTTGTTGATGTGACCTATTGTTTATTCCAAAGGAAAGGATAACCTTCTTAGTTTCCAGTTGTGGTTCTAACTTTGTCAGGATAGCAATGGCATGGGTGAATTTGGCTCCCGGAAAGCTGTCCAATTGAACATCCCTATTAGAGCACCTTTTGGTCCTGGAAATGTTAGAGTCCCCTATAATTAGTATAGGTTTAAGGGGCCTTAGTTCCCAAGTTACATTTTTCTGTTTAGAGTGAGGATGCCTCGTTATTTGACCCTCCTGGTTGTTGCAAATGGAGGTTACCTTTCCTCTTGTTTGTCCCATGTCCTCCGACTCTCGGGCTGTGAGGTTCCCTGGGGTGGAAGACTTGCTCGGTCCTCGTGTACTGGCTCCCCTTGTCTGTGTGCCCATCCGCACTGGTGTGGGGTGGGGTGCTGATTCCTCGGAGTCTTGGGTCGCTCCTGGGTGGGGAGGGGCTCACCTGGTGTCTTCTCTGTTCCTGTGACTGGGGAAGTGGGGCGGCATCGGCGTCCAGTGGGTTAACTAGCTCCCTCGCCCTCTTGTGGACGGTGCCGGAACTCCCACTGCAGGTGTCGGCGCTGGGAGGACTAACTAGCTCCAGCGCCCTCCCGTGGACGGTGCCGGAACTCCCACTGCATGTGTCGGCGCGGGGTGGACTAACTAGCTCCTGCGCCCTCCCGTGGACGCTGCCGGAACTCCCACTACACGTGTTGTTCTCAGGACCTGTTGGTCTGAGACAGTACCGCAGCACAATTACCGGACTGAAGTTCGCTTTACTCGTCGCCGACGGACGGGGTGCAGCCTGAGCGGTCTTTTTCCGGGGTTCGGCTGTGATACGGGTCCGGTCACAGTTGATCCAGAAGCCGTCCCTGGAGGTGGAGGGTCTGTTCCCCTCACCCTCTTGGGATGCGGTTTCCATCTGCAGGCCAGGGGTTTCAGGGCAGGAGTTTCAATGGTCGGATTTCAGGGCAGGCGTATCAGGACAGGAGTTTCAGAGTAGGCGTTTCATTGCAGGGCAGGACTTTTAGGTGTCGAGTTTCAGGGCAGGAGTTTCAGGGGACCAGTTTCAGGGCAGGAGTTTCAGAGGTCGAGTTTCAGGGCAGGAGTTTCAGGGTAGGAGCTTCAGGGTTGGAGTTTCAATGCAGGAATTGCACGGCAGGAGTTTCAGGGGTCCAGTTTCAGGGCAGGAGTATCAGGGAATGAGTTTCAATGCAGGAGATTCAGGGCAGAAGTTTCAGGGCTGGTGTTTAAGGACAGGAGTTTCAGGGGTCGAATTTCAGGGCTGGTGTTTCAACGCAGGAGATTCAGGGCAGGAGTTTCAGGGCAGCAGTTTCAGAGTTCGAGTATGAGGGCAAGAGTTTCACGTAAGACATTTCAGGGCAGGTGGTTCAGGGCAAGAGATTCAATGGTCGAGCTTCAGGCCTGGAATTTCTGGGCAGGAGTTTCAGGGGACCCGTTTCAGGTCAGGTGACTCAGGGAAGGAGCTTCAGAGTAGGAGTTTCAGGGGACCCATTTCAGGGCAGGAGCTGCAGAGTAGGAATTTCACTACGGGAGATGTACGGCAGGAGTTTCAGGCGTCCAGTTTCGGGGCAGCAGTATCAGGGAAGGAGTTTCAATGCAGGTGATTCAAGGTAGGAGTTTCAGGGCTGGTGGTTAAGGGCAGGAATTTCAGGGGTCGAATTTCTGGGCAGGAGTTTCAGGGGTCGAGTTTCAGGGCTGGTGTTTCAGTGGTTGAGTTTCAGGTCCGGGTTTTCAGGAGTCAAGTTTCAGGGCAGGAGATTGAGGGCAGGATATTCAGGGTAGGAGTTTTATGCAGGAGTTTCAAGTTTGGACTTATAGGGTTGTAATTTAAATGTAGGAGTTTCAGAGGTCGAGTTTCATGGCAGGCGTTTTTGGTGTCGAGTTACAGGTCAGGGGTTTCAGGTAGGGAGATTCAGGGCAGGGGTTTCATGGGTCGCTTTTCAGTGCAGGAGTTTCAAGGCACGGGTTTCAGGGCATGAGTTTCAGGCTAGGAGTTTCAGGGGTCGAGTTTCAGGGCAGGAGTTTCACGGCAGGTGTTGCAGGGCAGGAGTTTCAGGGCAGGAGTTTTACTGCAGGAGTTTCAGGGCATGAGTTTCAGGGCAGGAATTTCAGTGTAGGAGTTTCAGGGGTCAAGTTTCATGGCAGGAGTTTCATGGGTCGAGTTTCAGGGCAGGAGATTCAATGGTCAAGATTCAGGCCAGGAGTTTCAGTGCAGGAGTCTCAGGGCATGAGTTCCAGGGCAGGAATTTCAGTGTAGGAGTTTCATGGGTCGGGTTTCATGGCAGGAATTTCCTGGGTCGAGTTTCAGGGCAGGAGTCTCAAGGCAAGGGCTTCAGGGTATGAGTTTCCGGGTAGAAGTTTCATGGGTCGAGTTTCAGGTCAGGACTTTCAAGGCAGAAGTTTCAAGGCTGGGGTTTCAGGGAAGGAGTTTCAGGGTAGGACTTTCAGGTATCAAGTTTCAGGGCAGGATTTGCAGAGCAAGAGATTCAAGGCAGGAGTTTCAGGAGTCGAGTTTCAGCGCAGGAGTTTCAAGGCAGGGGTTTCAGTGCATGAGTTTCAGAGTAGGAGTTTAGGGCACGTGTTTCAGTGGTCGACTTTGAGGGCAGGAGTTTGAGGGCAGTAGATTCAGGTCAGGAGTATCAGGGAAGGAGTTTCAATGCAGGAGATTCAGGGCAGAAATTTCAGGGCTGTTGTTTAAGGACAGGAGTTTCAGGGGTCGAGTTTCAGGGCAGGAGTATCAGGGAAGGAGTTTCAATGCCGGTGATTCAGGGCAGGAGTTTCACAGGACCAGTTTCAGGGCTGGTGTTTCAGGGCAGGGGATACAGGGCAGGAGTTTCAGGACAGGAGTTTCAGGGGTCGAGTTCCAAGCAAGCAGTTTCAGAGGTCGAGTATCAGAGCAGGAGTTTCAGAGTAGTAGTTAGACTGCAGGAGTTTCTCCGCAGTCGTTTTATTGCAGGAGTGTCAGGTCAGGAGTTTTGGGTGTCGATCTTCAGTGCAGGAGTTTCACTGCAGAAGTTTCAGGGGAGCAGTTTCAGGTCAGGAGTTTACGAGCTGGAGTATCAGGGGTCATGTTTTAGGTCAGTATTTTCAGGGGCTTGAATTCCTGGGCAGGAGTTTCAGGGTAGGAGTTTCAGTGGTCGCCTATGAGGGCAGGAGGTTCAGCTCAGGACTATCAGGGAATGAGTTTCAATGCAGGAGATTCAGGGCAGAAGTTTCAGGGCTGGTATTTAAGCACAGGAGTTTCAGGTGTCGAGTTTCAGGGCTGGTGTGTCAAGGCAGAGGATTCAGGGCAGGAGTTTCAGGACAGGGGTTTCAGGGGTCGAGTTCCAAGGCAGGAGTTTTAGAGGTCGAGTTTCAGGGCAGGAATTTCAGGGTTCGAGTACCGGGGCAGGAGTTTCAGGTAAGACGTTTCAGGGCAAGAAATTCAATGGTCGAGCTTCAGGCCTGGAATTTCTGGGCAGGAGTTTCAGGGCAGAAGTTTCAGAATAGGAGTTTCAGAGTAGGAGTTGGACTGCAGGAGTTTCACGGCTGTCTTTTTATTGCAGGAGTGTCAGGTCAGGAGTTTTGGGTGTCCAGTTTCAGGGCAGGAGTTTCAGGGGACCAGTTTCAGGGCAGGTGTTTCAGGGCAGGAGTTTTTGAGCTGGAGTATCAGGGGTCGAGTTTCTGGTCTGTATTTTCAGGGGTTGAATTTCAGGGCAGGAGCTTCAGGGTAGGAGTTTCAGTGCAGGAGTTGCACGGCAGGAGTTTCAGGGCAGAAGCTTCGGGGTAGGAGTTTCAGTGCAGGAGTTGCACGGCTGGAGTTTCAGGGATCCAGTTTCAGGGCAGGAGTATCAGGAAAGGAGTTTCAATGCAGGCGATTCAGGGCAGAAGTCTTAGGGGACCAGTTTCAAGGCTGGTGTTTCAGGGCAGGAGTTTCAGGGGTCGAGTTCCAAGCAAGCAGTTTCACAGGTCGAGTGTCAAGGCAGGCGTTTCAGGGCAGTTGTTACAGGGCAGGAGATTCAGAGGTCGAGTTTCAGGGCAGGTGATTCAATGGTCGAGCTGCAGGCCAGGGGTTTCAGGGCAATATTTTCAGGGCAGGAGTTTCAGGTGTCGGAATTCAGGGCAGGAGTATCAGGACAGGAGTTTCAGTGCAGGAGTTTCACGGCAGGCGTTGCAGGGCAGGAGTTTCAAGGCAGGAGTTTCGGTGGACGAGTTTCAGGCCAGGAGTTTCTGAGCAGGACATTCAGGACAGCAGATTCAGGAATGAGTTTCAAGGTTCTAGTATCAGGGCTGGAGTTTCAGGAGTCGAGTTTCATGGCAGGCATTTCAGGGCAGGAATTTCAGGGCAGGAGTTTTCGAGCTGGAGAATCGGGTCGAGTTTCAGGTCTGTATTTTCAGGGGTCGAATTTCAGGGCAGGAGTTTCAGGATAGGCATTTCAGGGCAGGAGTTTCAGAGTAGGAGTTAGTCTGCAGGAGATTCATGGCAGTCGTTTTATTGCAGGAGTGTCAGGTCAGGAGTTTTGGGTGTCGAGTTTCAGGGCAGGAGTTTCAGGGGACCAGTTTCAGGGCAGGAGTTTTCGAGCTGGAGTATCAGGGGTCGAGTTTCAGGTCTGTATTTTCAGGGGTCGTATTTCAGGGCAGGAGTTTCAGGGTAGGAGTTTCAGTGGTCGACTTTGAGGGCTGGAGTTTGGGGGCAGGAGATTCAGCTCAGGAGTATCAGGGAATGAGTTTCAATGCAGGAGATTCAGGGCAGGAGATTCAGGGCAGATGATTCAGGGCTGGTGTTTAAGGACAGGAGTTTCAGGGGTCGAGTTTCAGGGCTAGTGTTTCAACGCAGAAGATTCAGGGCAGGAGTTTCAGGACAGGGGTTTCAGGGGTCGAGTTCCAAGGCAGGAGATTCAGAGGTCGAGTATCAGGGCAGGAGTTTCAGGTAAGACGTTTCAGGACAGGTGGTTCAGGGCAAGAGATTCAATGGTCGAAATTCAGGCCTGGATTTCTGGGCAGGAGTTTCAGTGCAGGAGTTTTTTGAGTAGGAGTTAGACTGCAGGCGTTTCATTACAGGAGTGTCAGGGCAGGAGTTTTAGGTGTCAAGTTTCAGGGCAGGAGTTTCAGGTGACCAGTTTCAGGGCAGGAGTTTCAGAAGTCGAGTTTCAGGGCTGGAGTTTCAGGGCAGGAGCTTCAGGGTAGGAGTTTCAGTGCAGGAGTTGCAGGGCAGTAGTTTCAGGGCTCCAGTTTCAGGGAAGGAGTTTCAATGCAGGTGATTCAGCGCAGGAGTTTCAGGTGACCAGTTTCAGGGCAGGAGTTTCAGGGCAGGCGTTTCAGAGGCCGAGTTTCAAGGCTGGAGTTTCAGGGCAGGAGCTTCAGGGTAGGAGTTTCAGTGCAGGAGTTGCAGGGCAGTAGTTTCAGGGCTCCAGTTTCAGGGAAGGAGTTTCAATGCAGGTGATTCAGCGCAGGAGTTTCAGGGGTGGAGTTCCAAGCAAGCAGTTTCAGAGGTCAAGTGTCAAGGCAGGCGTTTCAGGGCAGTTGTTACAGGGCAGGAGATTCAGGGGTTGAGGTTCAGGGCAGGCAATTCAATGGTTGATCTGCAGGCCAGGGGTTTCAGGGTTAGGGTTAGGGTTAGGATGCGAGTATGCGGGCAGTGGGCAAAATATCCCTCTAGTGTTTGTGGATCTCGTACTGGAGATGCAGTATCACTTTACCCTGCCACTTTGTATTTCCGACACCTCTCTCCCCTTTCTAGATCCTTCTGTCTCTGTCTCTGGAGACAGCTTATCCACTGATGTCTACTATAAGCCTACTGACTCTCACAGCTATCTGGACTATTCCTCTTCTCACCCTGTCTCTTGCAAAAATGCCATCCCCTTCTCGCAATTCCTCCGTCTCCGCCACATCTGCTCTCAGGATGAGGCTTTTCATTCTAGGACGAGGGAGATGTCTTCCTTTTTTAAAGAAAGGGGCTTCCCTTCCTCCACTATCAACTCTGCTCTTAAATGCATCTCCCCCATTTCACGTACATCTGCTCTCACTCCATCCTCCCACCACCCCACTAGGAATAGGGTTCCCCTGGTCCTCACCTACCACCCCACCAGCCTCCGGGTCCAACATATTATTCTCCATAACTTCCGCCACCTCCAACGGGATCCCACCACTAAGCACATCTTTCCCTCCCCCACTCTCTCTGCATTCCGCAGGGATCGCTCCCTACACAACTCCCTTGTCCATTCGTTCCCCCCCCATCCCTCCCCACTGATCTCCCTCCTGGCACTTATCCGTGTAAGCGGAACAAGTGCTACACATGCCCTTACACTTCCTCCCTTACCACCATTCAGGGCCCCAAAAGTCCTTCCAGGTGAGGCAGCACTTCACCTGTGAGTCGACTGGGGTGATATACTGCGTCCGGTGCTCCCGATGTGGCCTTTTATATATTGGCGAGACCCGACGCAGACTGGGAGACCACTTTGCTGAACATCTACGCTCTGTCCGCCAGAGGAAGCAGGATCTCCCAGTGGCCACACATTTTAATTCCACATCCCATTCCCATTCTGACATGTCTATCCATGGCCTCCTCTACTGTAAAGATGAAGCCACACTCAGGTTGGAGGAACAACACCTTATATTCCGTCTGGGTAGCCTCCAACCTGATGGCATGAACATCAACTTCTCTGACTTCCGCTAGGCCCCACCTCCCCCTCGTACCCCATCTGTTACTTATTTTTATGCACACATTCTTTCTCTCACTCTCCTTTTTCTCTCTCTGTCCCTCTGAATATACCTCTTGCCCATCCTCTGGGTCCCCCCCCCTTGTCTTTCTTCCCGGACCTCCTGTCCCATGATCCTCTCGTATCCCCTTTTGCCTATCACCTGTCCAGCTCTTGGCTCCATCCCTCCCTCTCCTGTCTTCTCCTATCATTTGGATCTCCCCCTCCCCCTCCAACTTTCAAATCCCTTACTCACTCTTCCTTCAGTTAGTCCTGACGAAGGGTCTTGGCCTGAAACATCGACTGCACCTCTTCCTAGAGATGCTGCCTGGCCTGCTGCGTTCACCAGCAACTTTGATGTGTGTTGCTGCTCCCTTTATCTACTGGTTTGATAACAATATCCATATTTTCCCTCAACTCCTTCAGGGCTGCTCTCTCCTTCCTAGTTAGATTGGGTTTATCCTGTACCTCTCTCTCCCTCTCCATTATCTCATCCAGTGTGCTCTCAAATTGTAGGACCACTTCTGACCTGCACCTCCTCTTGGGCATCCAGTCTGAGGGTGGGGTGAAAGGGGTCTTTCTACGTTCTGTCTCCCCAAAAAAGTCAACGAGTACCACTCTCCTGTAGAACTTATCCATGTCCCCCTCAGTCTGCTCCTTATGGAGTTTTGGAGTCGGTACAAAAGTGAGGCCCCTGTTCAGAACCTTTTGCTGGGTTTCTGTAGGGATGAATGTATGGGAGAGGTTCACGACGGTCTCTCCCAGTCGTGGACCCTGCCTCTCTCGGGCTTGTCTCCACTCTAGTTTAAAGACTGCAACCACCTCTTGACTATGGTCAAGGCTGTGTTTTCTGTCCAATGGATGTGGTCTGTGTCTACCTTAAACTGCCTCACCAGGATTGCAGGGATATAATTCTTAGTTTTAATAACCTCATTTAGTTGGCCCAGGGTTGCTTGTTCTGCCTCTGTCAAACAGTGGCTGAAGTTCAGCTCTGGCACCCAGATACTGGCATTGGGGAATTTTATATGGGCCATTCTTAATAATTGCTGAAGCTGTTTAGTCGCTGTTGCTTGTTGATGTGACCTATGGTTTATTCCAAAGGAAAGGATAACCTTCTTAGTTTCCAGTTGTGGTTCTAACTTTGTCAGGATAGCAGTGGCATGGGTGAATTTGGCTCCCGGAAAGCTGTCCAATTGAACATCCTTATTAGGGCATCTTTTGGTCCTGGAAATGTTAGAGTCCCCTATAATTAGTATAGGTTTAAGGGACCTTAGTTCCCAAGTTACATTTTTCTGTTTAGAGTGAGGATGCCTCGTTATTTGACCCTCCTGGTTGTTGCAAATAGAGGTTACCTGTCCTCTTGTTTGTCCCATGTCCTCCGACTCTCGGGCTGTGTGGTTCCCTGGGGTGGAAGACTTGCTCGTTCCTCGTGTACTGGCTCCCCTTGTCTGTGTGCCCATCCGCACTGGTGTGGGGTGGGGTGCTGATTCCTCGGAGTCTTGGGGCGGGGAGGCCGTGGGGGCGGCGGGCTGGGTCTCCCCTTCTCATTGTTGGATTGCGTCTTCTCCGAGGGGCTCCTGGGTGGGGAGGGGCTCACCTGGTGTCTTCTCTGTTCCTGTGACTGGGGCAGTGGTGCCCATCGGCGTCGAGTGGGTTAACTAGCTCCAGCGCCCTCCCGTGGACGGTGCTGGAACTCCCAATGTAAGTGTCGGCGCTGGAAGGACTAACTAGCTTCCTCGCCCTCCCGTGGACGGTGCCGGAACTCCCACTGCACGTGTCGGCGCTGGGAGGACTAACTAGCTCCAGCGCCCTCCCGTGGACGGTGCCGGAACTCCCACTACACGTGTTGTTCTCAGGAAGCAACAGGAATTCTGCAGATGCTGGAAATTCAAGCAACACACATCAAAGTTGCTGGTGAACGCAGCAGGCCAAGCAGCATCTGTAGGAAGAGGTGCAGTCGACGTTTCAGGCCGAGACCCTTCGTCAGGACTAACTGAAAGAAGAGTGAGTAAGGGATTTGAAAGTTGGAGGGGGAGGGGGAGATCCAAAATGATAGGAGAAGACAGGAGGGGGAGGGATGGAGCCAAGAGCTGGACAGGTGATAGCAAAAGGGGATACGAGAGGATCATGGGACAGGAGGTCCGGGAAGAAAGACAAGGGGGGGGGACCCAGAGGATGGGCAAGAGGTATATTCAGAGGGACAGAGGGAGAAAAAGGAGAGTGAGAGAAAGAATGTGTGCATAAAAATAAGTAACAGATGGGGTATGAGGGGGAGGTGGGGCCTTAGCGGAAGTTAGAGAAGTCGATGTTCATGCCATCAGGTTGGAGGCTACCCAGACGGAATATAAGGTTTTGTTCCTCCAACCTGAGTGTGACTTCATCTTTACAGTAGAGTAGGCTGTGGATAGACATGTCAGAATGGGAATGGGATGTGGAATTAAAATGTCCCCCCCCCCCCCTTGTCTTTCTTCTCGGACCTCCTGTCCCATGCTCCTCTCGTATCCCCTTTTGCCTATCACCTGTCCAGCTCTTGGCTCCATCCCTCCCCCTCCTGTCTTCTCCTATCATTTTGGATCTCCTCCTCCCCCTCCCCCTCCCACTTTCAAATCCCTTACTCACTCTTCCTTCAGTTAGTCCTGATAAAGGGTCTCGGCCTGAAACGTCGACTGCACCTCTTCCTAGAGATGCTGCCTGGCCTGCTGCGTTCACCAGCAACTTTGATGTGTGTTGTTCTCAGGACCTGTTGGTCTGAGACAATCTCGCAGCACAATTACCGGACTCAAGTTCGTTTTACTCGTCGCCGACGGACGGAGTGCAGCCTGAGCGGTCTTTTTCCGGGGCTCGGGTGTGATACGGGTCCGGTCACGGTTGATCCAGAAGCCGCCCCTGGAGGTGGAGGGTCTGTTCCCCTCTCCCTCTTGGGATGCGCTTTCCATTGTCCGTGGGGTCATTGTGGCCGCGTCCGAATTGTGGGGCCCCTCGTGGGCCCGGTCTGCCGCGGCCTGCCGTTCTGGCACAGGTCTTGAGACCAGATCAAGAATATGCTTTTGGACGGCCTCCAATTTGATTTGAAATTTTTCCTTTAAATTTCCTTTGTTCCAGATTACGGCTTTGCTGATTGCTTCTGGTAAGCGATCAGTCAGATCCGATTCAATAAATTTTATTTCCAATTCTTGCAGGCTGTTTTGGTAATGATCAATTAAAATATGACGTGTTTGTTTAGCCCAAGCGTCCGCATTGGCAGCAATTTTGCGAAGCGTTTCTTGGGAGGGGTTCGCCGGCTTTATGAATTTGGTCAGTCTGTATGCCTGGGTGGTGATCTCCTTCGGTGGCCTGATCATTTGTTCCAAAACTCTTAGGTGGTGCAAAGGCTGGATTATTTTATATATTAATCTAACCGTGGTGGAAAAGGAATCCCTGGGAAACCCGAGGTTTCTGCCGTTACCACGGTAGTCTGACGCGCCATGTGCTGGCAGGCCCCCGGTCCTCTCTCTCCAATTTCTCCTCCACATCGTTAAAGTAAGACAATAATCACCAAACTACCGATGAAGTCCGCTTAATTAATGTTCTTACCGCTTGTTCTGCGTCTTGCGTTCAGTGATTTCGACTCCAGCGAATTCCCTTAATAAAGCATATTGCCTTTAGTACTCTCCAATTTCTCATCCACATCGTTAAAGTAAGAAAATAATCAGAAAACTACAGATGAAGTCCAGTTAATTAATGTCCTTAGCGCTTGTTCTTCGTCTTGGGTTCCGTGATTTCGACTCCTGCGAATTGCCTTTAACAAAGCGTACTGCCTTCCATAAAGCGTATTTCCCGACTGGGAGAGTCACCAGTTTCGCCTGTTCTCTTTGGTTTCCTCATGGGGAATTCTGTAAAGACTGAGGTGGTCTTCCTTTAAACTGTTCCTCCCATTTTGCAATGTATATATTGGCATAGGCTGGAGCAAACTTCTTTCCCATCGCTGTGCCCTTGACTTGTAAGTAGAATTCATTATTGAATTCAAAATCATTTTTAGTCAGGCTGAGGTGAAGGAGTTCCACCAAGGCCTCGTCTGTCTCTCTAACTGGGGGTTCTTCTGCAGGATATCCCTCACTGCTTCTATACCCCTATCGCATTAGGGTTAGGGTTAGGTTGAGAGTATGCGGGCAGTGGACAAATCAGCCCTCTTGTGCTTTTTGATCTCCTCACAATTTCATGCAACCCTGCCACTTTGTTCTGGTTCACGCCTTCATTAACCAGGTCCAACACTTGCCTTTTTTAGATCATGCCCCTCCTGCCAAAGGTAATCGGGTTTGTGGGGGTGCGGCCAGGGTTAGTCGGGGTGTGCCTAGGGTTTGTGGGGGTGCGGCATGATAATCAGGATGTGCAGAGGGTTTGTCGGGGTGTGTGCCACCTTGGACTTTCGGATTAGCTATGAGTATTGTGCTGGTGGATGTATATGTGTGCCTGGGAGAGGTAAGGCTGGAGAGTTTTGAGTGGTGAGGTATGAGGTGCTATGGCGCATAGGCTTGTGTGGTGAAGCCAGGTGAATCTGCCCCATGCCTTTCATTATCGTGGTCCGACACCACTTGGTTCAATGGACCGGGTGTGCACTGGGACACATCATCAGAAATGCATCCTCGCATTAGCGTTAGGTTGAGAGTATGCGGGCAGTGGGCAAATCAGCCCTCTTGTGCTTTTTGATCTCCTCACTTGAGATTCAATTTCACGCGACCCTGCCACTTTGATCTGGCCCACGCCTTCATTAACCAGGTCCAACACTTGCCTTTCTTGGATCTTGCCCCTCCTGACAAAGGTAATCGGGTTTGTGGGGGAGTGGCCAGGGTTAGTCGGGGTGTGCCTAGGGTTTGTGGGGGTGTGGCCAGGGTTAGTTGGGGTGTGCCTGGGGTTTGTGGGGGTGTGGCATGATCTCTGGGATGTGCCGAGGGTTTGTGGGGGTGTGTGCCCCCTTGGACTTTAGGATTAGGTTTGAGTGTTGGGCTGGTGGATGCATATGTGTGACTGGGAGAGGTAAGGCTGCAGAGTTTGGAGTGGTGAGGTATGAGGTGCTATGGTGCATTTGGCTCGTGTGGTGAAGCCAGGTGAATCTGGCCCATGCCTTTCATTATCGTGGTCCGACACCACTTGGTTCAAAGGACCGGGTGTGCACTGGGACACATCATCAGTAATGCATCCTCGGATCATGGGGTGTTTCGGGTCTTTCATCATTAAACACCCTCCCCGAGATGACCCAGCCGGAGTTGATCAAGCTCGGCTTGTGTTTTCCCATGGACCAGGATGATGAGAGGCATGTAACTATGAGGGTAATGACGTTTTTAAACATCATTACCTGGCATCTGTATGCCTGGGATTGCATGGGTTAAATTGACAGTGTTTACTGGGCATTCGGTGTCTCTGCACCTGAGTTTAGTGGTGACTGGTTTTCTGTGCACCCAGCTTGGGTTTAACTTTCTGGTTCTCTCTTGCCGTTTGGGCATCTGGGCTTTGTTCTTGGCATTTTGTCGACCGGGAGAATGAAGAGCGTGTCACTGTTAGGTTAGGTTGAGAGTATGCGGGCAGTGGGCAAATCAGCCCTCTTGTGCTTTTTGATCTCCTGACTTGAGATTCAATTTCACGCGACCCTGCCACTTTGATCTGGCCCACGCCTTCATTAACCAGGTCCAACACTTGCCTTTCTTGGATCTTGCCCCTCCTGACAAAGGTAATCGGGTTTGTGGGGGAGTGGCCAGGGTTAGTCGGGGTGTGCCTAGGGTTTGTGGGGGTGTGGCATGATCTCTGGGATGTGCCGAGGGTTTGTGGGGGTGTGTGCCCCCTTGGACTTTAGGATTAGGTTTGAGTGTTGGGCTGGTGGATGCATATGTGAGACTGGGAGAGGTAAGGCTGCAGAGTTTGGAGTGGTGAGGTATGAGGTGCTATGGTGCATTTGGCTCGTGTGGTGAAGCCAGGTGAATCTGGCCCATGCCTTTCATTATCGTGGTCCGACACCACTTGGTTCAATGGACCGGGTGTGCACTGGGACACATCATCAGTAATGCATCCTCGGATCATGGGGTGTTTCGGGTCTTTCATCATTAAACACCCTCCCCGAGATGACCCAGCCGGAGTTGATCAAGCTCGGCTTGTGTTTTCCCATGGACCAGGATGATGAGAGACATGTAACTATGAGGGTAATGACGTTTTTAAACATCATTACCTGGCATCTGTATGCCTGGGATTGCATGGGTTAAATTGACAGTGTTTACTGGGCATTCGGTGTCTCTGCACCTGAGTTTAGTGGTGACTGGTTTTCTGTGGACCCAGCTTGGGTTTAACTTTCTGGTTCTCTCTTGCCGTTTGGGCATCTGGGCTTTGTTCTTGGCATTTAGTCGACCGGGAGAATGAAGAGCGTGTCACTGTTAGGTTAGGTTGAGAGTATGCGGGCAGTGGGCAAATCAGCCCTCTTGTGCTTTTTGATCTCCTCACTTGAGATTCAATTTCACGCGACCCTGCCACTTTGATCTGGCCCACGCCTTCATTAACCAGGTCCAACACTTGCCTTTCTTGGATCTTGCCCCTCCTGACAAAGGTAATCGGGTTTGTGGGGGAGTGGCCAGGGTTAGTCGGGGTGTGCCTAGGGTTTGTGGGGGTGTGGCATGATCTCTGGGATGTGCCGAGGGTTTGTGGGGGTGTGTGCCCCCTTGGACTTTAGGATTAGGTTTGAGTGTTGGGCTGGTGGATGTATTTGTGTGACTGGGATAGGTAAGGCTGCAGAGTTTGGAGTGGTGAGGTATGAGGTGCTGTGGCGCATAGGCTCATGTGGTGAAGCCAGGTGAATCTGGCCCATGCCTTTCATTATCGTGGTCCGACACCACTTGGTTCAATGGACCGGGTGTGCACTGGGACACATCATCAGTAATGCATCCTCGGATCATGGGGTGTTTCGGGTCTTTCATCATTAAACACCCTCCCCGAGTTGACCCAGCCGGAGTTGATCAAGCTCGGCTTGTGTTTTCCCATGGAACAGGATAATGAGAGGCATGTAACTATGAGGGTAATGACATTTTTAAACATCATTACCTGGCATCTGTATGCCTGGGGATGCATGGGTTAAATTGACAGTGTTTACTGGGCATTCGGTGTCTCTGCACCTGAGTTTAGTGGTGGCTTGTTTTCTGTGGACCCAGCTTGGGTTTAACTTTCTGGTTCTCTCTTGCCGTTTGGGCATCTGGGCTTTGTTCTTGGCATTTTGTCGACCGGGAGAATGAAGAGCGTGTCACTGTTAGGTTAGGTTGAGAGTATGCGGGCAGTGGGCAAATCAGCCCTCTTGTGCTCTTTGATCTCCTCACTTGAGATTCAATTTCACGCGACCCTGCCACTTTGATCTGGCCCACGCCTTCATTAACCAGGTCCAACACTTGCCTTTCTTGGATCTTGCCCCTCCTGACAAAGGTAATCGGGTTTGTGGGGGAGTGGCCAGGGTTAGTCGGGGTGTGCCTAGGGTTTGTGGGGATGTGGCATGATCTCTGGGATGTGCCGAGTGTTTGTGGGGGTGTGTGCCCCCTTGGACTTTAGGATTAGGTTTGAGTGTTGGGCTGGTGGATGTATTTGTGTGACTGGGATAGGTAAGGCTGCAGAGTTTGGAGTGGTGAGGTATGAGGTGCTGTGGCGCATAGGCTCATGTGGTGAAGCCAGGTGAATCTGGCCCATGCCTTTCATTATCGTGGTCCGACACCACTTGGTTCAATGGACCGGGTGTGCACTGGGACACATCATCAGTAATGCATCCTCGGATCATGGGGTGTTTCGGGTCTTTCATCATTAAACACCCTCCCCGAGTTGACCCAGCCGGAGTTGATCAAGCTCGGCTTGTGTTTTCCCATGGAACAGGATAATGAGAGGCATGTAACTATGAGGGTAAAGACATTTTTAAACATCATTACCTGGCATCTGTATGCCTGGGGATGCATGGGTTAAATTGACAGTGTTTACTGGGCATTCGGTGTCTCTGCACCTGAGTTTAGTGGTGGCTTGTTTTCTGTGGACCCAGCTTGGGTTTAACTTTCTGGTTCTCTCTTGCCGTTTGGGCATCTGGGCTTTGTTCTTGGCATTTTGTCGACCGGGAGGATGAACAGCGTGTCACTGTTCGGTTAGGTTGAGAGTATGCGGGCAGTGGGCAAATCAGCCCTCTTGTGCTCTTTGATCTCCTCACTTGAGATTCAATTTCACGCGACCCTGCCACTTTGATCTGGCCCACGCCTTCATTAACCAGGTCCAACACTTGCCTTTCTTGGATCTTGCCCCTCCTGACAAAGGTAATCGGGTTTGTGGGGGAGTGGCCAGGGTTAGTCGGGGTGTGCCTAGGGTTTGTGGGGGTTAGGGTTAGGTTGAGAGTATGCGGGCAGTGGGCAAATCAGCCCTCTTGTGCTTTTTGATCTCCTCACTTCAGATTCAATTTCACGCGACCCTGCCACTTTGATCTGGCCCACGCCTTCATTAACCAGGTCCAACACTTGCCTTTCTTGGATCTTGCCCCTCCTGACAAAGGTAATCGGGTTTGTGGGGGTGTGGCCAGGGTTAGTCGGGGTGTGACTAGGGTTTGTGGGGGTGTGGCATGATCACTGGGATGTGCCGAGGGTTTGTGGGGGTGTGTGCCCCCTTGGACTTTAGGATTAGGTTTGAGTGTTGGGCTGGTGGATGTATATGTGTGACTGGGATAGGTAAGGCTGCAGAGTTTGGAGTGGTGAGGTATGAGGTGCTGTGGCGCATAGGCCCCTGTGGTCAAGCCAGGTGAATCTGGCCCATGCCTTTCATTATCATGGTCCGACACCACTTGGTTCAATGGACCAGGTGTGCACTGGGACACATCATCAGTAATGCATCCTCGGATCATGGGGTGTTTCGGGTCTTTCATCATTAAACACCCTCCCCGAGATGACCCAGCCGGAGTTGATCAAGCTCGGCTTGTGTTTTCCCATGGAACAGGATAATGAGAGGCATGTAACTATGAGGGTAATGTTGTTTTTAAACATCATTACCTGGCATCTGTATGCCTGGGATTGCATGGGTTAAATTGACAGTGTTTACTGGGCATTCGGTGTCTCTGCACCTGAGTTTAGTGGTGGCTTGTTTTCTGTGGACCCAGCTTGGGTTTAACTTTCTGGTTCTCTCTTGCCGTCTGGGCATCTGGGCTTTGTTCTTGGCATTTTGTCGACCGGGAGAATGAAGAGCGTGTCACTGTTAGGTTAGGTTGAGAGTATGCGGGCAGTGGGCAAATCAGCCCTCTTGTGCTTTTTGATCTCCTCACTTCAGATTCAATTTCACGCGACCCTGCCACTTTGATCTGGCCCACGCCTTCATTAACCAGGTCCAACACTTGCCTTTCTTGGATCTTGCCCCTCCTGACAAAGGTAATCGGGTTTGTGGGGGAGTGGCCAGGGTTAGTCGGGGTGTGCCTAGGGTTTGTGGGGGTGTGGCATGATCTCTGGGATGTGCCGAGGGTTTGTGGGGGTGTGTGCCCCCTTGGACTTTAGGATTAGGTTTGAGTGTTGGGCTGGTGGATGTATTTGTGTGACTGGGATAGGTAAGGCTGCAGAGTTTGGAGTGGTGAGGTATGAGGTGCTGTGGCGCATAGGCTCATGTGGTGAAGCCAGCTGAATCTGGCCCATGCCTTTCATTATCGTGGTCCGACACCACTTGGTTCAATGGACCGGGTGTGCACTGGGACACATCATCAGTAATGCATCCTCGGATCATGGGGTGTTTCGGGTCTTTCATCATTAAACACCCTCCCCGAGTTGACCCAGCCGGAGTTGATCAAGCTCGGCTTGTGTTTTCCCATGGAACAGGATAATGAGAGGCATGTAACTATGAGGGTAAAGACATTTTTAAACATCATTACCTGGCATCTGTATGCCTGGGGATGCATGGGTTAAATTGACAGTGTTTACTGGGCATTCGGTGTCTCTGCACCTGAGTTTAGTGGTGGCTTGTTTTCTGTGGACCCAGCTTGGGTTTAACTTTCTGGTTCTCTCTTGCCGTTTGGGCATCTGGGCTTTGTTCTTGGCATTTTGTCGACCGGGAGGATGAACAGCGTGTCACTGTTCGGTTAGGTTGAGAGTATGCGGGCAGTGGGCAAATCAGCCCTCTTGTGCTCTTTGATCTCCTCACTTGAGATTCAATTTCACGCGACCCTGCCACTTTGATCTGGCCCACGCCTTCATTAACCAGGTCCAACACTTGCCTTTCTTGGATCTTGCCCCTCCTGACAAAGGTAATCGGGTTTGTGGGGGAGTGGCCAGGGTTAGTCGGGGTGTGCCTAGGGTTTGTGGGGGTTAGGGTTAGGTTGAGAGTATGCGGGCAGTGGGCAAATCAGCCCTCTTGTGCTTTTTGATCTCCTCACTTCAGATTCAATTTCACGCGACCCTGCCACTTTGATCTGGCCCACGCCTTCATTAACCAGGTCCAACACTTGCCTTTCTTGGATCTTGCCCCTCCTGACAAAGGTAATCGGGTTTGTGGGGGTGTGGCCAGGGTTAGTCGGGGTGTGACTAGGGTTTGTGGGGGTGTGGCATGATCACTGGGATGTGCCGAGGGTTTGTGGGGGTGTGTGCCCCCTTGGACTTTAGGATTAGGTTTGAGTGTTGGGCTGGTGGATGTATATGTGTGACTGGGATAGGTAAGGCTGCAGAGTTTGGAGTGGTGAGGTATGAGGTGCTGTGGCGCATAGGCCCCTGTGGTCAAGCCAGGTGAATCTGGCCCATGCCTTTCATTATCATGGTCCGACACCACTTGGTTCAATGGACCAGGTGTGCACTGGGACACATCATCAGTAATGCATCCTCGGATCATGGGGTGTTTCGGGTCTTTCATCATTAAACACCCTCCCCGAGATGACCCAGCCGGAGTTGATCAAGCTCGGCTTGTGTTTTCCCATGGAACAGGATAATGAGAGGCATGTAACTATGAGGGTAATGTTGTTTTTAAACATCATTACCTGGCATCTGTATGCCTGGGATTGCATGGGTTAAATTGACAGTGTTTACTGGGCATTCGGTGTCTCTGCACCTGAGTTTAGTGGTGGCTTGTTTTCTGTGGACCCAGCTTGGGTTTAACTTTCTGGTTCTCTCTTGCCGTTTGGGCATCTGGGCTTTGTTCTTGGCATTTTGTCGACCGGGAGAATGAAGAGCGTGTCACTGTTAGGTTAGGTTGAGAGTATGCGGGCAGTGGGCAAATCAGCCCTCTTGTGCTTTTTGATCTCCTCACTTGAGATTCAATTTCACGCGACCCTGCCACTTTGATCTGGCCCACGCCTTCATTAACCAGGTCCAACACTTGCCTTTCTTGGATCTTGCCCCTCCTGACAAAGGTAATCGGGTTTGTGGGGGTGTGGCCAGGGTTAGTCGGGGTGTGACTAGGGTTTGTGGGGGTGTGGCATGATCACTGGGATGTGCCGAGGGTTTGTGGGGGTGTGTGCCCCCTTGGACTTTAGGATTAGGTTTGAGTGTTGGGCTGGTGGATGTATATGTGTGACTGGGATAGGTAAGGCTGCAGAGTTTGGAGTGGTGAGGTATGAGGTGCTGTGGCGCATAGGCCCCTGTGGTCAAGCCAGGTGAATCTGGCCCATGCCTTTCATTATCATGGTCCGACACCACTTGGTTCAATGGACCGGGTGTGCATTGGGACACATCATCAGTAATGCATCCTCGGATCATGGGGTGTTTCGGGTCTTTCATCATTAAACACCCTCCCCGAGATGACCCAGCCGGAGTTGATCAAGCTCGGCTTGTGTTTTCCCATGGAACAGGATAATGAGAGGCATGTAACTATGAGGGTAATGTTGTTTTTAAACATCATTACCTGGCATCTGTATGCCTGGGATTGCATGGGTTAAATTGACAGTGTTTACTGGGCATTCGGTGTCTCTGCACCTGAGTTTAGTGGTGGCTTGTTTTCTGTGGACCCAGCTTGGGTTTAACTTTCTGGTTCTCTCTTGCCGTTTGGGCATCTGGGCTTTGTTCTTGGCATTTTGTCGACCGGGAGAATGAAGAGCGTGTCACTGTTAGGTTAGGTTGAGAGTATGCGGGCAGTGGGCAAATCAGCCCTCTTGTGCTTTTTGATCTCCTCACTTGAGATTCAATTCCACGCGACCCTGCCACTTTGATCTGGCCCACGCCTTGATTCACCAGGTCCAACACTTGCCTTTCTTGGATCTTGCCCCTCCTGACAAAGGTAATCGGGTTTGTGGGGGTGTGGCCAGGGTTAGTCGGGGTGTGACTAGGGTTTGTGGGGGTGTGGCATGATCACTGGGATGTGCCGAGGGTTTGTGGGGCTGTGTGCCCCCTTGGACTTTAGGATTAGGTTTGAGTGTTGGGCTGGTGGATGTATATGTGTGACTGGGATAGGTAAGGCTGCAGAGTTTGGAGTGGTGAGGTATGAGGTGCTGTGGCGCATAGGCCCCTGTGGTCAAGCCAGGTGAATCTGGCCCATGCCTTTCATTATCATGGTCCGACACCACTTGGTTCAATGGACCAGGTGTGCACTGGGACACATCATCAGTAATGCATCCTCGGATCATGGGGTGTTTCGGGTCTTTCATCATTAAACACCCTCCCCGAGATGACCCAGCCGGAGTTGATCAAGCTCGGCTTGTGTTTTCCCATGGACCAGGAAAATGAGAGGCATGTAACTATGAGGGTAATGTTGTTTTTAAACATCATTACCTGGCATCTGTATGCCTGGGATTGCATGGGTTAAATTGACAGTGTTTACTGGGCATTCGGTGTCTCTGCACCTGAGTTCAGTGGTGACTTGTTTTCTGTGGACACAGCTTGGGTTTAACTTTCTGGTTCTCTCTTGCCGTTTGGGCATCTGGGCTTTGTTCTTGGCATTTTGTCGACCGGGAGAATGAAGAGCGTGTCACTGTTAGGTTAGGTTGAGAGTATGCGGGCAGTGGGCAAATCAGCCCTCTTGTGCTTTTTGATCTCCTCACTTGAGATTCAATTTCACGCGACCCTGCCACTTTGATCTGGCCCACGCCTTCATTAACCAGGTCCAACACTTGCCTTTCTTGGATCTTGCCCCTCCTGACAAAGGTAATCGGGTTTGTGGGGGTGTGGCCAGGGTTAGTCGGGGTGTGACTAGGGCTTGTGGGGGTGTGGCATGATCACTGGGATGTGCCGAGGGTTTGTGGGGGTGTGTGCCCCCTTGGACTTTAGGATTAGGTTTGAGTGTTGGGCTGGTGGATGTATATGTGTGACTGGGATAGGTAAGGCTGCAGAGTTTGGAGTGGTGAGGTATGAGGTGCTGTGGCGCATAGGCCCCTGTGGTCAAACCAGGTGAATCTGGCCCATGCCTTTCATTATCATGGTCCGACACCACTTGGTTCAATAGACCAGGTGTGCACTGGGACACATCATCAGTAATGCATCCTCGGATCATGGGGTGTTTCGGGTCTTTCATCATTAAACTCCCTCCCCGAGATGACCCAGCCGGAGTTGATCAAGCTCGGCTTGTGTTTTCCCATGGAACAGGATAATGAGAGGCATGTAACTATGAGGGTAATGTTGTTTTTAAACATCATTACCTGGCATCTGTATGCCTGGGATTGCATGGGTTAAATTGACAGTGTTTACTGGGCATTCGGTGTCTCTGCACCTGAGTTTAGTGGTGGCTTGTTTTCTGTGGACCCAGCTTGGGTTTAACTTTCTGGTTCTCTCTTGCCGTTTGGGCATCTGGGCTTTGTTCTTGGCATTTTGTCGACCGGGAGAATGAAGAGCGTGTCACTGTTAGGTTAGGTTGAGAGTATGCGGGCAGTGGGCAAATCAGCCCTCTTGTGCTTTTTGATCTCCTCACTTCAGATTCAATTTCACGCGACCCTGCCACTTTGATCTGGCCCACGCCTTCATTAACCAGGTCCAACACTTGCCTTTCTTGGATCTTGCCCCTCCTGACAAAGGTAATCGGGTTTGTGGGGGAGTGGCCAGGGTTAGTCGGGGTGTGCCTAGGGTTTGTGGGGGTGTGGCATGATCTCTGGGATGTGCCGAGGGTTTGTGGGGGTGTGTGCCCCCTTGGACTTTAGGATTAGGTTTGAGTGTTGGGCTGGTGGATGTATTTGTGTGACTGGGATAGGTAAGGCTGCAGAGTTTGGAGTGGTGAGGTATGAGGTGCTGTGGCGCATAGGCTCATGTGGTGAAGCCAGCTGAATCTGGCCCATGCCTTTCATTATCGTGGTCCGACACCACTTGGTTCAATGGACCGGGTGTGCACTGGGACACATCATCAGTAATGCATCCTCGGATCATGGGGTGTTTCGGGTCTTTCATCATTAAACACCCTCCCCGAGTTGACCCAGCCGGAGTTGATCAAGCTCGGCTTGTGTTTTCCCATGGAACAGGATAATGAGAGGCATGTAACTATGAGGGTAAAGACATTTTTAAACATCATTACCTGGCATCTGTATGCCTGGGGATGCATGGGTTAAATTGACAGTGTTTACTGGGCATTCGGTGTCTCTGCACCTGAGTTTAGTGGTGGCTTGTTTTCTGTGGACCCAGCTTGGGTTTAACTTTCTGGTTCTCTCTTGCCGTTTGGGCATCTGGGCTTTGTTCTTGGCATTTTGTCGACCGGGAGGATGAACAGCGTGTCACTGTTCGGTTAGGTTGAGAGTATGCGGGCAGTGGGCAAATCAGCCCTCTTGTGCTCTTTGATCTCCTCACTTGAGATTCAATTTCACGCGACCCTGCCACTTTGATCTGGCCCACGCCTTCATTAACCAGGTCCAACACTTGCCTTTCTTGGATCTTGCCCCTCCTGACAAAGGTAATCGGGTTTGTGGGGGAGTGGCCAGGGTTAGTCGGGGTGTGCCTAGGGTTTGTGGGGGTTAGGGTTAGGTTGAGAGTATGCGGGCAGTGGGCAAATCAGCCCTCTTGTGCTTTTTGATCTCCTCACTTCAGATTCAATTTCACGCGACCCTGCCACTTTGATCTGGCCCACGCCTTCATTAACCAGGTCCAACACTTGCCTTTCTTGGATCTTGCCCCTCCTGACAAAGGTAATCGGGTTTGTGGGGGTGTGGCCAGGGTTAGTCGGGGTGTGACTAGGGTTTGTGGGGGTGTGGCATGATCACTGGGATGTGCCGAGGGTTTGTGGGGGTGTGTGCCCCCTTGGACTTTAGGATTAGGTTTGAGTGTTGGGCTGGTGGATGTATATGTGTGACTGGGATAGGTAAGGCTGCAGAGTTTGGAGTGGTGAGGTATGAGGTGCTGTGGCGCATAGGCCCCTGTGGTCAAGCCAGGTGAATCTGGCCCATGCCTTTCATTATCATGGTCCGACACCACTTGGTTCAATGGACCAGGTGTGCACTGGGACACATCATCAGTAATGCATCCTCGGATCATGGGGTGTTTCGGGTCTTTCATCATTAAACACCCTCCCCGAGATGACCCAGCCGGAGTTGATCAAGCTCGGCTTGTGTTTTCCCATGGAACAGGATAATGAGAGGCATGTAACTATGAGGGTAATGTTGTTTTTAAACATCATTACCTGGCATCTGTATGCCTGGGATTGCATGGGTTAAATTGACAGTGTTTACTGGGCATTCGGTGTCTCTGCACCTGAGTTTAGTGGTGGCTTGTTTTCTGTGGACCCAGTTTGGGTTTAACTTTCTGGTTCTCTCTTGCCGTTTGGGCATCTGGGCTTTGTTCTTGGCATTTTGTCGACCGGGAGAATGAAGAGCGTGTCACTGTTAGGTTAGGTTGAGAGTATGCGGGCAGTGGGCAAATCAGCCCTCTTGTGCTTTTTGATCTCCTCACTTGAGATTCAATTTCACGCGACCCTGCCACTTTGATCTGGCCCACGCCTTCATTAACCAGGTCCAACACTTGCCTTTCTTGGATCTTGCCCCTCCTGACAAAGGTAATCGGGTTTGTGGGGGTGTGGCCAGGGTTAGTCGGGGTGTGACTAGGGTTTGTGGGGGTGTGGCATGATCACTGGGATGTGCCGAGGGTTTGTGGGGGTGTGTGCCCCCTTGGACTTTAGGATTAGGTTTGAGTGTTGGGCTGGTGGATGTATATGTGTGACTGGGATAGGTAAGGCTGCAGAGTTTGGAGTGGTGAGGTATGAGGTGCTGTGGCGCATAGGCCCCTGTGGTCAAGCCAGGTGAATCTGGCCCATGCCTTTCATTATCATGGTCCGACACCACTTGGTTCAATGGACCGGGTGTGCATTGGGACACATCATCAGTAATGCATCCTCGGATCATGGGGTGTTTCGGGTCTTTCATCATTAAACACCCTCCCCGAGATGACCCAGCCGGAGTTGATCAAGCTCGGCTTGTGTTTTCCCATGGAACAGGATAATGAGAGGCATGTAACTATGAGGGTAATGTTGTTTTTAAACATCATTACCTGGCATCTGTATGCCTGGGATTGCATGGGTTAAATTGACAGTGTTTACTGGGCATTCGGTGTCTCTGCACCTGAGTTTAGTGGTGGCTTGTTTTCTGTGGACCCAGCTTGGGTTTAACTTTCTGGTTCTCTCTTGCCGTTTGGGCATCTGGGCTTTGTTCTTGGCATTTTGTCGACCGGGAGAATGAAGAGCGTGTCACTGTTAGGTTAGGTTGAGAGTATGCGGGCAGTGGGCAAATCAGCCCTCTTGTGCTTTTTGATCTCCTCACTTGAGATTCAATTCCACGCGACCCTGCCACTTTGATCTGGCCCACGCCTTGATTCACCAGGTCCAACACTTGCCTTTCTTGGATCTTGCCCCTCCTGACAAAGGTAATCGGGTTTGTGGGGGTGTGGCCAGGGTTAGTCGGGGTGTGACTAGGGTTTGTGGGGGTGTGGCATGATCACTGGGATGTGCCGAGGGTTTGTGGGGCTGTGTGCCCCCTTGGACTTTAGGATTAGGTTTGAGTGTTGGGCTGGTGGATGTATATGTGTAACTGGGATAGGTAAGGCTGCAGAGTTTGGAGTGGTGAGGTATGAGGTGCTGTGGCGCATAGGCCCCTGTGGTCAAGCCAGGTGAATCTGGCCCATGCCTTTCATTATCATGGTCCGACACCACTTGGTTCAATGGACCAGGTGTGCACTGGGACACATCATCAGTAATGCATCCTCGGATCATGGGGTGTTTCGGGTCTTTCATCATTAAACACCCTCCCCGAGATGACCCAGCCGGAGTTGATCAAGCTCGGCTTGTGTTTTCCCATGGACCAGGAAAATGAGAGGCATGTAACTATGAGGGTAATGTTGTTTTTAAACATCATTACCTGGCATCTGTATGCCTGGGATTGCATGGGTTAAATTGACAGTGTTTACTGGGCATTCGGTGTCTCTGCACCTGAGTTCAGTGGTGACTTGTTTTCTGTGGACACAGCTTGGGTTTAACTTTCTGGTTCTCTCTTGCCGTTTGGGCATCTGGGCTTTGTTCTTGGCATTTTGTCGACCGGGAGAATGAAGAGCGTGTCACTGTTAGGTTAGGTTGAGAGTATGCGGGCAGTGGGCAAATCAGCCCTCTTGTGCTTTTTGATCTCCTCACTTGAGATTCAATTTCACGCGACCCTGCCACTTTGATCTGGCCCACGCCTTCATTAACCAGGTCCAACACTTGCCTTTCTTGGATCTTGCCCCTCCTGACAAAGGTAATCGGGTTTGTGGGGGTGTGGCCAGGGTTAGTCGGGGTGTGACTAGGGCTTGTGGGGGTGTGGCATGATCACTGGGATGTGCCGAGGGTTTGTGGGGGTGTGTGCCCCCTTGGACTTTAGGATTAGGTTTGAGTGTTGGGCTGGTGGATGTATATGTGTGACTGGGATAGGTAAGGCTGCAGAGTTTGGAGTGGTGAGGTATGAGGTGCTGTGGCGCATAGGCCCCTGTGGTCAAACCAGGTGAATCTGGCCCATGCCTTTCATTATCATGGTCCGACACCACTTGGTTCAATAGACCAGGTGTGCACTGGGACACATCATCAGTAATGCATCCTCGGATCATGGGGTGTTTCGGGTCTTTCATCATTAAACTCCCTCCCCGAGATGACCCAGCCGGAGTTGATCAAGCTCGGCTTGTGTTTTCCCATGGAACAGGATAATGAGAGGCATGTAACTATGAGGGTAATGTTGTTTTTAAACATCATTACCTGGCATCTGTATGCCTGGGATTGCATGGGTTAAATTGACAGTGTTTACTGGGCATTCGGTGTCTCTGCACCTGAGTTTAGTGGTGGCTTGTTTTCTGTGGACCCAGCTTGGGTTTAACTTTCTGGTTCTCTCTTGCCGTTTGGGCATCTGGGCTTTGTTCTTGGCATTTTGTCGACCGGGAGAATGAAGAGCGTGTCACTGTTAGGTTAGGTTGAGAGTATGCGGGCAGTGGGCAAATCAGCCCTCTTGTGCTTTTTGATCTCCTCACTTGAGATTCAATTTCACGCGACCCTGCCACTTTGATCTGGCCCACGCCTTCATTAACCAGGTCCAACACTTGCCTTTCTTGGATCTTGCCCCTCCTGACAAAGGTAATCGGGTTTGTGGGGGTGTGGCCAGGGTTAGTCGGGGTGTGACTAGGGTTTGTGGGGGTGTGGCATGATCACTGGGATGTGCCGAGGGTTTGTGGGGGTGTGTGCCCCCTTGGACTTTAGGATTAGGTTTGAGTGTTGGGCTGGTGGATGTATATGTGTGACTGGGATAGGTACGGCTGCAGAGTTTGGAGTGGTGAGGTATGAGGTGCTGTGGCGCATAGGCCCCTGTGGTCAAGCCAGGTGAATCTGGCCCATGCCTTTCATTATCATGGTCCGACACCACTTGGTTCAATGGACCAGGTGTGCACTGGGACACATCATCAGTAATGCATCCTCGGATCATGGGGTGTTTCGGGTCTTTCATCATTAAACACCCTCCCCGAGATGACCCAGCCGGAGTTGATCAAGCTCGGCTTGTGTTTTCCCATGGAACAGGATAATGAGAGGCATGTAACTATGAGGGTAATGTTGTTTTTAAACATCATTACCTGGCACCTGTATGCCTGGGATTGCATGGGTTAAATTGACAGTGTTTACTGGGCATTCGGTGTCTCTGCACCTGAGTTTAGTGGTGGCTTGTTTTCTGTGGACCCAGCTTGGGTTTAACTTTCTGGTTCTCTCTTGCCGTTTGGGCATCTGGGCTTTCTTCTTGGCATTTTGTCGACCGGGAGAATGAAGAGCGTGTCACTGTTAGGTTAGGTTGAGAGTATGCGGGCAGTGGGCAAATCAGCCCTCTTGTGCTTTTTGATCTCCTGACTTGAGATTCAATTTCACGCGACCCTGCCACTTTGATCTGGCCCACGCCTTCATTAACCAGGTCCAACACTTGCCTTTCTTGGATCTTGCCCCTCCTGAGAAAGGTAATCGGGTTTGTGGGGGAGTGGCCAGGGTTAGTCGGGGTGTGCCTAGGGTTTGTGGGGGTGTGGCATGATCTCTGGGATGTGCCGAGGGTTTGTGGGGGTGTGTGCCCCCTTGGACTTTAGGATTAGGTTTGAGTGTTGGGCTGGTGGATGTATATGTGACTGGGATAGGTAAGGCTGCAGAGTTTGGAGTGGTGAGGTATGAGGTGCTGTGGCGCATAGGCCCCTGTGGTGAAGCCAGGTGAATCTGGCCCATGCCTTTCATTATCGTGGTCCGACACCACTTGGTTCAATGGACCGGGTGTGCACTGGGACACATCATCAGTAATGCATCCTCGGATCATCGGGTGTTTCGGGTCTTTCATCATTAAACACCCTCCCCGAGATGACCCAGCCAGAGTTGATCAAGCTCGGCTTGTGTTTTCCCATGGACCAGGATAATGAGAGGCATGTAACTATGATGGTAATGTTGTTTTTAAACATCATTACCTGGCATCTGTATGCCTGGGGTTAGGGTTAGGGTTAGGTTGAGAGTATGCGGGCAGTGGGCAAATCAGCCCTCTTGTGCTTTTTGATCTCCTCACTTGAGATTCAATTTCACGCGACCCTGCCACTTTGATCTGGCCCACGCCTTCATTAACCAGGTCCAACACTTGCCTTTCTTGGATCTTGCCCCTCCTGACAAAGGTAATCGGGTTTGTGGGGGAGTGGCCAGGGTTAGTCGGGGTGTGCCTCGGGTTTGTGGGGGTGTGGCATGATCTCTGGGATGTGCCGAGGGTTTGTGGGGGTGTGTGCCCCCTTGGACTTTAGGATTAGGTTTGAGTGTTGGGCTGGTGGATGTATATGTGTGACTGGGATAGGTAAGGCTGCAGAGTTTTGAGTGGTGAGGTATGAGGTGCTATTGGGCTTAGGCTCATGTGGTGAAGCCAGGTGAATCTGGCCCATGCCTTTCATTATCGTGGTCCGACACCACTTGGTTCAATGGACCGGGTGTGCACTGGGACACATCATCAGTAATGCATCCTCGGATCATGGGGTGTTTCGGGTCTTTCATCATTAAACACCCTCCCCGAGATGACCCAGCCGGAGTTGATCAAGCTCGGCTTGTGTTTTCCCATGGACCAGGATAATGAGAGGCATGTAACTATGAGGGTAATGTTGTTTTTAAACATCATTACCTGGCATCTGTATGCCTGGGATTGCATGGGTTAAATTGACAGTGTTTACTGGGCATTCGGTGTCTCAGCACCTGAGTTTAGTGGTGACTTGTTTTCTGTGGACCCAGCTTGGGTTTAACTTTCTGGTTCTCTCTTGCCGTTTGGGCATCCGGGCTTTGTTCTTGGCATTTTGTCGACCGGGAGAATGAAGAGCGTGTCACTGTTAGGTTAGGTTGAGAGTATGCGGGCAGTGGGCAAATCAGCCCTCTTGTGCTTTTTGATCTCCTCACTTGAGATTCAATTTCACGCGACCCTGCCACTTTGATCTGGCCCACGCCTTCATTAACCAGGTCCAACACTTGCCTTTCTTGGATCTTGCCCCTCCTGACAAAGGTAATCGGGTTTGTGGGGGAGTGGCCAGGGTTAGTCGGGGTGTGCCTCGGGTTTGTGGGGGTGTGGCATGATCTCTGGGATGTGCCCTCGCATTAGGGTTAGGGTTAGGTTGAGAGTATGCGGGCAGTGGGCAAATCAGCCCTCTTGTGCTTTTTGATCTCCTGACTTGAGATTCAATTTCACGCGACCCTGCCACTTTGATCTGGCCCACGCCTTCATTAACCAGGTCCAACACTTGCCTTTCTTGAATCTTGCCCCTGCTGCCAAAGGTAATCGGGTTTGTGGGGGAGTGGCCAGGGTTAGTCGGGGTGTGCCTAGGGTTTGTGGGGGTGTGGCATGATCTCTGGGATGTGCCGAGGGTTTGTGGGGGTGTGTGCCCCCTTGGACTTTAGGATTAGGTTAGGGTTAGGTTGAGAGTATGCGGGCAGTGGGCAAATCAGCCCTCTTGTGCTTTTTGATCTCCTCACTTGAGATTCAATTTCACGCGACCCTGCCACTTTGATCTGGCCCACGCCTTCATTAACCAGGTCCAACACTTGCCTTTCTTGGATCTTGCCTCTCCTGACAAAGGTAATCGGGTTTGTGGGGGAGTGGCCAGGGTTAGTCGGGGTGTGCCTAGGGTTTGTGGGGGTGTGGCATGATCTCTGGGATGTGCCGAGGGTTTGTGGGGGTGTGTGCCCCCTTGGACTTTAGGATTAGGTTTGAGTGTTGGGCTGGTGGATGCATATGTGTGACTGGGAGAGGTAAGGCTGCAGAGTTCGGAGTGGTGAGGTACGAGGTGCTATGGTGCATTTGGCTCGTGTGGTGAAGCCAGGTGAATCTGGCCCATGCCTTTCATTATCGTGGTCCGACACCACTTGGTTCAATGGACCGGGTGTGCACTGGGACACATCATCAGTAATGCATCCTCAGATCATGGGGTGTTTCGCATTAGGGTTAGGTTGAGAGTATGCGGGCAGTGGGCAAATCAGCCCTCTTGTGCTTTTTGATCTCCTCACTTGAGATTCAATTTCACGCGACCCTGCCACTTTGATCTGGCCCACGCCTTCATTAACCAGGTCCAACACTTGCCTTTCTTGGATCTTGCCCCTCCTGACAAAGGTAATTGGGTTTGTGGGGGTGTGGCCAGGGTTAGTCGGGGTGTGCCTAGGGTTTGTGGGGGTGTGGCATGATCACTGGGATGTGCCGAGGGTTTGTGGGGGTGTGTGCCCCCTTGGACTTTAGGATTAGGTTTGAGTGTTGGGTTGGTGGATGTATATGTGTGACTGGGATAGGGAAGGCTGCAGAGTTTGGAGTGGTGAGGTATGAGGTGCTGTGGCGCATAGGCTCGTGTGGTGAAGCCAGGTGAATCTGGCCCATGCCTTTCATTATCGTGGTCCGACACCACTTGGTTCAATGGACCGGGTGTGCACTGGGACACATCATCAGTAATGCATCCTCGGATCATGGGGTGTTTCGGGTCTTTCATCATTAAACACCCTCCCCGAGATGACCCAGCCGGAGTTGATCAAGCTCGGCTTGTGTTTTCTCATGGACCAGGATGATGAGAGGCATGTAACTATGAGGGTAATGACGTTTTTAAACATCATTACCTGGCATCTGTATGCCTGGGATTGCATGGGTTAAATTGACAGTGTTTACTGGTCATTCGGTGTCTCTGCACCTGAGTTTAGTGGTGACTGGTTTTCTGTGGACCCAGCTTAGGGTTAGGGTTTGGTTGAGAGTATGCGGGCAGTGGGCAAATCAGCCCTCTTGTGCTTTTTGATCTCCTCACTTGAGATTCAATTTCACGCGACCCTGCCACTTTGATCTGGCCCACGCCTTCATTAACCAGGTCCAACACTTGCCTTTCTTGGATCTTGCCCCTCCTGACAAAGGTAATCGGGTTTGTGGGGGAGTGGCCAGGGTTAGTCGGGGTGTGCCTCGGGTTTGTGGGGGTGTGGCATGATCTCTGGGATGTGCCGAGGGTTTGTGGGGGTGTGTGCCCCCTTGGACTTTAGGATTAGGTTTGAGTGTTGGGCTGGTGGATGTATATGTGTGACTGGGATAGGTAAGGCTGCAGAGTTTTGAGTGGTGAGGTATGAGGTGCTATTGGGCTGAGGCTCATGTGGTGAAGCCAGGTGAATCTGGCCCATGCCTTTCATTATCGTGGTCCGACACCACTTGGTTCAATGGACCGGGTGTGCACTGGGACACATCATCAGTAATGCATCCTCGGATCATGGGGTGTTTCGGGTCTTTCATCATTAAACACCCTCCCCGAGATGACCCAGCCGGAGTTGATCAAGCTCGGCTTGTGTTTTCCCATGGACCAGGATAATGAGAGGCATGTAACTATGAGGGTAATGTTGTTTTTAAACATCATTACCTGGCATCTGTATGCCTGGGATTGCATGGGTTAAATTGACAGTGTTTACTGGGCATTCGGTGTCTCTGCACCTGAGTTTAGTGGTGACTGGTTTTCTGTGGACCCAGCTTAGGGTTAGGGTTAGGTTGAGAGTATGCGGGCAGTGGGCAAATCAGCCCTCTTGTGCTTTTTGATCTCCTCACTTGAGATTCAATTTCACGCGACCCTGCCACTTTGATCTGGCCCACGCCTTCATTAACCAGGTCCAACACTTGCCTTTCTTGGATCTTGCCCCTCCTGACAAAGGTAATCGGGTTTGTGGGGGAGTGGCCAGGGTTAGTCGGGGTGTGCCTCGGGTTTGTGGGGGTGTGGCATGATCTCTGGGATGTGCCGAGGGTTTGTGGGGGTGTGTGCCCCCTTGGACTTTAGGATTAGGTTTGAGTGTTGGGCTGGTGGATGTATATGTGTGACTGGGATAGGTAAGGCTGCAGAGTTTTGAGTGGTGAGGTATGAGGTGCTATTGGGCTTAGGCTCATGTGGTGAAGCCAGGTGAATCTGGCCCATCCCTTTCATTATCGTGGTCCGACACCACTTGGTTCAATGGACCGGGTGTGCACTGGGACACATCATCAGTAATGCATCCTCGGATCATGGGGTGTTTCGGGTCTTTCATCATTAAACACCCTCCCCGAGATGACCCAGCCGGAGTTGATCAAGCTCGGCTTGTGTTTTCCCATGGACCAGGATAATGAGAGGCATGTAACTATGAGGGTAATGTTGTTTTTAAACATCATTACCTGGCATCTGTATGCCTGGGATTGCATGGGTTAAATTGACAGTGTTTACTGGGCATTCGGTGTCTCAGCACCTGAGTTTAGTGGTGACTTGTTTTCTGTGGACCCAGCTTGGGTTTAACTTTCTGGTTCTCTCTTGCCGTTTGGGCATCCGGGCTTTGTTCTTGGCATTTTGTCGACCGGGAGAATGAAGAGCGTGTCACTGTTAGGTTAGGTTGAGAGTATGCGGGCAGTGGGCAAATCAGCCCTCTTGTGCTTTTTGATCTCCTCACTTGAGATTCAATTTCACGCGACCCTGCCACTTTGATCTGGCCCACGCCTTCATTAACCAGGTCCAACACTTGCCTTTCTTGGATCTTGCCCCTCCTGACAAAGGTAATCGGGTTTGTGGGGGAGTGGCCAGGGTTAGTCGGGGTGTGCCTCGGGTTTGTGGGGGTGTGGCATGATCTCTGGGATGTGCCGAGGGTTTGTGGGGGTGTGTGCCCCCTTGGACTTTAGGATTAGGTTTGAGTGTTGGGCTGGTGGATGTATATGTGTGACTGGGATAGGTAAGGCTGCAGAGTTTTGAGTGGTGAGGTATGAGGTGCTATTGGGCTTAGGCTCATGTGGTGAAGCCAGGTGAATCTGGCCCATGCCTTTCATTATCGTGGTCCGACACCACTTGGTTCAATGGACCGGGTGTGCACTGGGACACATCATCAGTAATGCATCCTCGGATCATGGGGTGTTTCGGGTCTTTCATCATTAAACACCCTCCCCGAGATGACCCAGCCGGAGTTGATCAAGCTCGGCTTGTGTTTTCCCATGGACCAGGATAATGAGAGGCATGTAACTATGAGGGTAATGTTGTTTTTAAACATCATTACCTGGCATCTGTATGCCTGGGATTGCATGGGTTAAATTGACAGTGTTTACTGGGCATTCGGTGTCTCAGCACCTGAGTTTAGTGGTGACTTGTTTTCTGTGGACCCAGCTTGGGTTTAACTTTCTGGTTCTCTCTTGCCGTTTGGGCATCCGGGCTTTGTTCTTGGCATTTTGTCGACCGGGAGAATGAAGAGCGTGTCACTGTTAGGTTAGGTTGAGAGTATGCGGGCAGTGGGCAAATCAGCCCTCTTGTGCTTTTTGATCTCCTCACTTGAGATTCAATTTCACGCGACCCTGCCACTTTGATCTGGCCCACGCCTTCATTAACCAGGTCCAACACTTGCCTTTCTTGGATCTTGCCCCTCCTGACAAAGGTAATCGGGTTTGTGGGGGAGTGGCCAGGGTTAGTCGGGGTGTGCCTCGGGTTTGTGGGGGTGTGGCATGATCTCTGGGATGTGCCCTCGCATTAGGGTTAGGGTTAGGTTGAGAGTATGCGGGCAGTGGGCAAATCAGCCCTCTTGTGCTTTTTGATCTCCTGACTTGAGATTCAATTTCACGCGACCCTGCCACTTTGATCTGGCCCACGCCTTCATTAACCAGGTCCAACACTTGCCTTTCTTGAATCTTGCCCCTGCTGCCAAAGGTAATCGGGTTTGTGGGGGAGTGGCCAGGGTTAGTCGGGGTGTGCCTAGGGTTTGTGGGGGTGTGGCATGATCTCTGGGATGTGCCGAGGGTTTGTGGGGGTGTGTGCCCCCTTGGACTTTAGGATTAGGTTAGGGTTAGGTTGAGAGTATGCGGGCAGTGGGCAAATCAGCCCTCTTGTGCTTTTTGATCTCCTCACTTGAGATTCAATTTCACGCGACCCTGCCACTTTGATCTGGCCCACGCCTTCATTAACCAGGTCCAACACTTGCCTTTCTTGGATCTTGCCCCTCCTGACAAAGGTAATCGGGTTTGTGGGGGAGTGGCCAGGGTTAGTCGGGGTGTGCCTAGGGTTTGTGGGGGTGTGGCATGATCTCTGGGATGTGCCGAGGGTTTGTGGGGGTGTGTGCCCCCTTGGACTTTAGGATTAGGTTTGAGTGTTGGGCTGGTGGATGCATATGTGTGACTGGGAGAGGTAAGGCTGCAGAGTTCGGAGTGGTGAGGTACGAGGTGCTATGGTGCATTTGGCTCGTGTGGTGAAGCCAGGTGAATCTGGCCCATGCCTTTCATTATCGTGGTCCGACACCACTTGGTTCAATGGACCGGGTGTGCACTGGGACACATCATCAGTAATGCATCCTCAGATCATGGGGTGTTTCGCATTAGGGTTAGGTTGAGAGTATGCGGGCAGTGGGCAAATCAGCCCTCTTGTGCTTTTTGATCTCCTCACTTGAGATTCAATTTCACGCGACCCTGCCACTTTGATCTGGCCCACGCCTTCATTAACCAGGTCCAACACTTGCCTTTCTTGGATCTTGCCCCTCCTGACAAAGGTAATTGGGTTTGTGGGGGTGTGGCCAGGGTTAGTCGGGGTGTGCCTAGGGTTTGTGGGGGTGTGGCATGATCACTGGGATGTGCCGAGGGTTTGTGGGGGTGTGTGCCCCCTTGGACTTTAGGATTAGGTTTGAGTGTTGGGTTGGTGGATGTATATGTGTGACTGGGATAGGGAAGGCTGCAGAGTTTGGAGTGGTGAGGTATGAGGTGCTGTGGCGCATAGGCTCGTGTGGTGAAGCCAGGTGAATCTGGCCCATGCCTTTCATTATCGTGGTCCGACACCACTTGGTTCAATGGACCGGGTGTGCACTGGGACACATCATCAGTAATGCATCCTCGGATCATGGGGTGTTTCGGGTCTTTCATCATTAAACACCCTCCCCGAGATGACCCAGCCGGAGTTGATCAAGCTCGGCTTGTGTTTTCTCATGGACCAGGATGATGAGAGGCATGTAACTATGAGGGTAATGACGTTTTTAAACATCATTACCTGGCATCTGTATGCCTGGGATTGCATGGGTTAAATTGACAGTGTTTACTGGTCATTCGGTGTCTCTGCACCTGAGTTTAGTGGTGACTGGTTTTCTATGGACCCAGCTTGGGTTTAACTTTCTGGTTCTCTCTTGCCGTTTGGGCATCTGGGCTTTGTTCTTGGCATTTTGTCGACCGGGAGAATGAAGAGCGTGTCACTGTTAGGTTAGGTTGAGAGTATGCGGGCAGTGGGCAAATCAGCCCTCTTGTGCTTTTTGATCTCCTCACTTGAGATTCAATTTCACGCGACCCTGCCACTTTGATCTGGCCCACGCCTTCATTAACCAGGTCCAACACTTGCCTTTCTTGGATCTTGCCCCTCCTGACAAAGGTAATCGGGTTTGTGGGGGAGTGGCCAGGGTTAGTCGGGGTGTGCCTCGGGTTTGTGGGGGTGTGGCATGATCTCTGGGATGTGCCGAGAGTTTGTGGGGGTGTGTGCCCCCTTGGACTTTAGGATTAGGTTTGAGTGTTGGGCTGGTGGATGTATATGTGTGACTGGGATAGGTAAGGCTGCAGAGTTTTGAGTGGTGAGGTATGAGGTGCTATTGGGCTTAGGCTCATGTGGTGAAGCCAGGTGAATCTGGCCCATGCCTTTCATTATCGTGGTCCGACACCACTTGGTTCAATGGACCGGGTGTGCACTGGGACACATCATCAGTAATGCATCCTCGGATCATGGGGTGTTTCGGGTCTTTCATCATTAAACACCCTCCCCGAGATGACCCAGCCGGAGTTGATCAAGCTCGGCTTGTGTTTTCCCATGGACCAGGATAATGAGAGGCATGTAACTATGAGGGTAATGTTGTTTTTAAACATCATTACCTGGCATCTGTATGCCTGGGATTGCATGGGTTAAATTGACAGTGTTTACTGGGCATTCGGTGTCTCTGCACCTGAGTTTAGTGGTGACTGGTTTTCTGTGGACCCAGCTTAGGGTTAGGGTTTGGTTGAGAGTATGCGGGCAGTGGGCAAATCAGCCCTCTTGTGCTTTTTGATCTCCTCACTTGAGATTCAATTTCACGCGACCCTGCCACTTTGATCTGGCCCACGCCTTCATTAACCAGGTCCAACACTTGCCTTTCTTGGATCTTGCCCCTCCTGACAAAGGTAATCGGGTTTGTGGGGGAGTGGCCAGGGTTAGTCGGGGTGTGCCTCGGGTTTGTGGGGGTGTGGCATGATCTCTGGGATGTGCCGAGGGTTTGTGGGGGTGTGTGCCCCCTTGGACTTTAGGATTAGGTTTGAGTGTTGGGCTGGTGGATGTATATGTGTGACTGGGATAGGTAAGGCTGCAGAGTTTTGAGTGGTGAGGTATGAGGTGCTATTGGGCTTAGGCTCATGTGGTGAAGCCAGGTGAATCTGGCCCATGCCTTTCATTATCGTGGTCCGACACCACTTGGTTCAATGGACCGGGTGTGCACTGGGACACATCATCAGTAATGCATCCTCGGATCATGGGGTGTTTCGGGTCTTTCATCATTAAACACCCTCCCCGAGATGACCCAGCCGGAGTTGATCAAGCTCGGCTTGTGTTTTCCCATGGACCAGGATAATGAGAGGCATGTAACTATGAGGGTAATGTTGTTTTTAAACATCATTACCTGGCATCTGTATGCCTGGGATTGCATGGGTTAAATTGACAGTGTTTACTGGGCATTCGGTGTCTCTGCACCTGAGTTTAGTGGTGACTGGTTTTCTGTGGACCCAGCTTAGGGTTAGGGTTAGGTTGAGAGTATGCGGGCAGTGGGCAAATCAGCCCTCTTGTGCTTTTTGATCTCCTCACTTGAGATTCAATTTCACGCGACCCTGCCACTTTGATCTGGCCCACGCCTTCATTAACCAGGTCCAACACTTGCCTTTCTTGGATCTTGCCCCTCCTGACAAAGGTAATCGGGTTTGTGGGGGAGTGGCCAGGGTTAGTCGGGGTGTGCCTCGGGTTTGTGGGGGTGTGGCATGATCTCTGGGATGTGCCGAGGGTTTGTGGGGGTGTGTGCCCCCTTGGACTTTAGGATTAGGTTTGAGTGTTGGGCTGGTGGATGTATATGTGTGACTGGGATAGGTAAGGCTGCAGAGTTTTGAGTGGTGAGGTATGAGGTGCTATTGGGCTTAGGCTCATGTGGTGAAGCCAGGTGAATCTGGCCCATGCCTTTCATTATCGTGGTCCGACACCACTTGGTTCAATGGACCGGGTGTGCACTGGGACACATCATCAGTAATGCATCCTCGGATCATGGGGTGTTTCGGGTCTTTCATCATTAAACACCCTCCCCGAGATGACCCAGCCGGAGTTGATCAAGCTCGGCTTGTGTTTTCCCATGGACCAGGATAATGAGAGGCATTTAACTATGAGGGTAATGTTGTTTTTAAACATCATTACCTGGCATCTGTATGCCTGGGATTGCATGGGTTAAATTGACAGTGTTTACTGGGCATTCGGTGTCTCAGCACCTGAGTTTAGTGGTGACTTGTTTTCTGTGGACCCAGCTTGGGTTTAACTTTCTGGTTCTCTCTTGCCGTTTGGGCATCCGGGCTTTGTTCTTGGCATTTTGTCGACCGGGAGAATGAAGAGCGTGTCACTGTTAGGTTAGGTTGAGAGTATGCGGGCAGTGGGCAAATCAGCCCTCTTGTGCTTTTTGATCTCCTGACTTGAGATTCAATTTCACGCGACCCTGCCACTTTGATCTGGCCCACGCCTTCATTAACCAGGTCCAACACTTGCCTTTCTTGGATCTTGCCCCTCCTGACAAAGGTAATTGGGTTTGTGGGGGTGTGGCCAGGGTTAGTCGGGGTGTGCCTAGGGTTTGTGGGGGTGTGGCATGATCACTGGGATGTGCCGAGGGTTTGTGGGGGTGTGTGCCCCCTTGGACTTTAGGATTAGGTTTGAGTGTTGGGCTGGTGGATGTATATGTGTGACTGGGATAGGGAAGGCTGCAGAGTTTGGAGTGGTGAGGTATGAGGTGCTGTGGCGCATAGGCTCGTGTGGTGAAGCCAGGTGAATCTGGCCCATGCCTTTCATTATCGTGGTCCGACACCACTTGGTTCAATGGACCGGGTGTGCACTGGGACACATCATCAGTAATGCATCCTCGGATCATGCGGTTAGTTTGAGAGTATGCGGGCAGTGGGCAAATCAGCCCTCTTGTGCTTTTTGATCTCCTCACTCGAGATTCAATTTCACGCGACCCTGCCACTTTGATCTGGCCCACGCCTTCATTAACCAGGTCCAACACTTGCCTTTCTTGGATCTTGCCCCTCCTGACAAAGGTAATCGGGTTTGTGGGGGTGTGGCCAGGGTTAGTCGGGGTGTGCCTAGGGTTTGTGGGGGTGTGGCATGATCTCTGGGATGTGCCGAGGGTTTGTGGGGGTGTGTGCCCCCTCGGACTTTAGGATTAGGTTTGAGTGTTGGGCTGGTGGATGTATATGTGTGACTGGGATAGGTAAGGCTGCAGAGTTTTGAGTGGTGAGGTATGAGGTTCTATGGGGCTTAGTGGTGAAGCCTGGTGAATCTGGCCCATGCCTTTCATTATCGTGGTCCGACACCACTTGGTTCAATGGACCGGGTGTGCACTGGGACACATCATCAGTAATGCATCCTCGGATCATCGGGTGTTTCGGGTCTTTCATCATTAAACACCCTCCCCGAGATGACCCAGCCAGAGTTGATCAAGCTCGGCTTGTGTTTTCCCATGGACCAGGATAATGAGAGGCATGTAACTATGATGGTAATGTTGTTTTTAAACATCATTACCTGGCATCTGTATGCCTGGGGATGCATGGGTTAAATTGACACTGTTTACTGGGCATTCGGTATCTCTGCACCTGAGTTTAGTGGTGACTTGTTTTCTGTGGACCCAGCTTGGGTTTAACTTTCTGGTTCTCTCTTGACGTTGGGCATCTGGGCTTTGTTCTTGGCATTTTGTCGACCGGGAGAATGAAGAGCGTGTCACTGTTAGGTTAGGTTGAGAGATTGCGGGCAGTGGGCAAATCAGCCCTCTTGTGCTTTTTGATCTCCTCACTTGAGATTCAATTTCACGCGACCCTGCCACTTTGATCTGGCTCACGCCTTGATTCACCAGGTCCAACACTTCCCTTTCTTGGATCTTGCCCCTCCTGACAAAGGTAATCGGGTTTGTGGGGGAGTGGCCAGGGTTAGTCGGGGTGTGCCTAGGGTTTGTGGGGGTGTGGCATGATCTCTGGGATGTGCCGAGGGTTTGTGGGGGTGTGTGCCCCCTTGGACTTTAGGATTAGGTTTGAGTGTTGGGCTGGTGGATGTATATGTGACTGGGATAGGTAAGGCTGCAGAGTTTGGAGTGGTGAGGTATGAGCTGCTGTGGCGCATAGGCCCCTGTGGTGAAGCCAGGTGAATCTGGCCCATGCCTTTCATTATCGTGGTCCGACACCACTTGGTTCAATGGACCGGGTGTGCACTGGGACACATCATCAGTAATGCATCCTCGGATCATCGGGTGTTTCGGGTCTTTCATCATTAAACACCCTCCCCGAGATGACCCAGCCAGAGTTGATCAAGCTCGGCTTGTGTTTTCCCATGGACCAGGATAATGAGAGGCATGTAACTATGATGGTAATGTTGTTTTTAAACATCATTACCTGGCATCTGTATGCCTGGGGTTAGGGTTAGGGTTAGGTTGAGAGTATGCGGGCAGTGGGCAAATCGGCCCTCTTGTGCTTTTTGATCTCCTCACTTGAGATTCAATTTCACGCGACCCTGCCACTTTGATCTGGCCCACGCCTTCATTAACCAGGTCCAACACTTGCCTTTCTTGGATCTTGCCCCTCCTGACAAAGGTAATCGGGTTTGTGGGGGAGTGGCCAGGGTTAGTCGGGGTGTGCCTCGGGTTTGTGGGGGTGTGGCATGATCTCTGGGATGTGCCGAGGGTTTGTGGGGGTGTGTGCCCCCTTGGACTTTAGGATTAGGTTTGAGTGTTGGGCTGGTGGATGTATATGTGTGACTGGGATAGGTAAGGCTGCAGAGTTTTGAGTGGTGAGGTATGAGGTGCTATTGGGCTTAGGCTCATGTGGTGAAGCCAGGTGAATCTGGCCCATGCCTTTCATTATCGTGGTCCGACACCACTTGGTTCAATGGACCGGGTGTGCACTGGGACACATCATCAGTAATGCATCCTCGGATCATGGGGTGTTTCGGGTCTTTCATCATTAAACACCCTCCCCGAGATGACCCAGCCGGAGTTGATCAAGCTCGTCTTGTGTTTTCCCATGGACCAGGATAATGAGAGGCATGTAACTATGAGGGTAATGTTGTTTTTAAACATCATTACCTGGCATCTGTATGCCTGGGATTGCATGGGTTAAATTGACAGTGTTTACTGGGCATTCGGTGTCTCAGCACCTGAGTTTAGTGGTGACTTGTTTTCTGTGGACCCAGCTTGGGTTTAACTTTCTGGTTCTCTCTTGCCGTTTGGGCATCCGGGCTTTGTTCTTGGCATTTTGTCGACCGGGAGAATGAAGAGCGTGTCACTGTTAGGTTAGGTTGAGAGTATGCGGGCAGTGGGCAAATCAGCCCTCTTGTGCTTTTTGATCTCCTCACTTGAGATTCAATTTCACGCGACCCTGCCACTTTGATCTGGCCCACGCCTTCATTAACCAGGTCCAACACTTGCCTTTCTTGGATCTTGCCCCTCCTGACAAAGGTAATCGGGTTTGTGGGGGAGTGGCCAGGGTTAGTCGGGGTGTGCCTCGGGTTTGTGGGGGTGTGGCATGATCTCTGGGATGTGCCCTCGCATTAGGGTTAGGGTTAGGTTGAGAGTATGCGGGCAGTGGGCAAATCAGCCCTCTTGTGCTTTTTGATCTCCTGACTTGAGATTCAATTTCACGCGACCCTGCCACTTTGATCTGGCCCACGCCTTCATTAACCAGGTCCAACACTTGCCTTTCTTGAATCTTGCCCCTGCTGCCAAAGGTAATCGGGTTTGTGGGGGAGTGGCCAGGGTTAGTCGGGGTGTGCCTAGGGTTTGTGGGGGTGTGGCATGATCTCTGGGATGTGCCGAGGGTTTGTGGGGGTGTGTGCCCCCTTGGACTTTAGGATTAGGTTTGAGTGTTGGGCTGGTGGATGCATATGTGTGACTGGGAGAGGTAAGGCTGCAGAGTTTGGAGTGGTGAGGTACGAGGTGCTATGGTGCATTTGGCTCGTGTGGTGAAGCCAGGTGAATCTGGCCCATGCCTTTCATTATCGTGGTCCGACACCACTTGGTTCAATGGACCGGGTGTGCACTGGGACACATCATCAGTAATGCATCCTCAGATCATGGGGTGTTTCGCATTAGGGTTAGGTTGAGAGTATGCGGGCAGTGGGCAAATCAGCCCTCTTGTGCTTTTTGATCTCCTCACTTGAGATTCAATTTCACGCGACCCTGCCACTTTGATCTGGCCCACGCCTTCATTAACCAGGTCCAACACTTGCCTTTCTTGGATCTTGCCCCTCCTGACAAAGGTAATTGGGTTTGTGGGGGTGTGGCCAGGGTTAGTCGGGGTGTGCCTAGGGTTTGTGGGGGTGTGGCATGATCACTGGGATGTGCCGAGGGTTTGTGGGGGTGTGTGCCCCCTTGGACTTTAGGATTAGGTTTGAGTGTTGGGCTGTTGGATGTATATGTGTGACTGGGATAGGGAAGGCTGCAGAGTTTGGAGTGGTGAGGTATGAGGTGCTGTGGCGCATAGGCTCGTGTGGTGAAGCCAGGTGAATCTGGCCCATGCCTTTCATTATCGTGGTCCGACACCACTTGGTTCAATGGACCGGGTGTGCACTGGGACACATCATCAGTAATGCATCCTCGGATCATGGGGTGTTTCGGGTCTTTCATCATTAAACACCCTCCCCGAGATGACCCAGCCGGAGTTGATCAAGCTCGGCTTGTGTTTTCCCATGGACCAGGATGATGAGAGGCATGTAACTATGAGGGTAATGACGTTTTTAAACATCATTACCTGGCATCTGTATGCCTGGGATTGCATGGGTTAAATTGACAGTGTTTACTGGTCATTCGGTGTCTCTGCACCTGAGTTTAGTGGTGACTGGTTTTCTGTGGACCCAGCTTGGGTTTAACTTTCTGGTTCTCTCTTGCCGTTTGGGCATCTGGGCTTTGTTCTTGGCATTTTGTCGACCGGGAGAATGAAGAGCGTGTCACTGTTAGGTTAGGTTGAGAGTATGCGGGCAGTGGGCAAATCAGCCCTCTTGTGCTTTTTGATCTCCTCACTTGAGATTCAATTTCACGCGACCCTGCCACTTTGATCTGGCCCACGCCTTCATTAACCAGGTCCAACACTTGCCTTTCTTGGATCTTGCCCCTCCTGACAAAGGTAATCGGGTTTGTGGGGGAGTGGCCAGGGTTAGTCGGGGTGTGCCTCGGGTTTGTGGGGGTGTGGCATGATCTCTGGGATGTGCCGAGAGTTTGTGGGGGTGTGTGCCCCCTTGGACTTTAGGATTAGGTTTGAGTGTTGGGCTGGTGGATGTATATGTGTGACTGGGATAGGTAAGGCTGCAGAGTTTTGAGTGGTGAGGTATGAGGTGCTATTGGGCTTAGGCTCATGTGGTGAAGCCAGGTGAATCTGGCCCATGCCTTTCATTATCGTGGTCCGACACCACTTGGTTCAATGGACCGGGTGTGCACTGGGACACATCATCAGTAATGCATCCTCGGATCATGGGGTGTTTCGGGTCTTTCATCATTAAACACCCTCCCCGAGATGACCCAGCCGGAGTTGATCAAGCTCGGCTTGTGTTTTCCCATGGACCAGGATAATGAGAGGCATGTAACTATGAGGGTAATGTTGTTTTTAAACATCATTACCTGGCATCTGTATGCCTGGGATTGCATGGGTTAAATTGACAGTGTTTACTGGGCATTCGGTGTCTCTGCACCTGAGTTTAGTGGTGACTGGTTTTCTGTGGACCCAGCTTAGGGTTAGGGTTAGGTTGAGAGTATGCGGGCAGTGGGCAAATCAGCCCTCTTGTGCTTTTTGATCTCCTCACTTGAGATTCAATTTCACGCGACCCTGCCACTTTGATCTGGCCCACGCCTTCATTAACCAGGTCCAACACTTGCCTTTCTTGGATCTTGCCCCTCCTGACAAAGGTAATCGGGTTTGTGGGGGAGTGGCCAGGGTTAGTCGGGGTGTGCCTCGGGTTTGTGGGGGTGTGGCATGATCTCTGGGATGTGCCGAGGGTTTGTGGGGGTGTGTGCCCCCTTGGACTTTAGGATTAGGTTTGAGTGTTGGGCTGGTGGATGTATATGTGTGACTGGGATAGGTAAGGCTGCAGAGTTTTGAGTGGTGAGGTATGAGGTGCTATTGGGCTTAGGCTCATGTGGTGAAGCCAGGTGAATCTGGCCCATGCCTTTCATTATCGTGGTCCGACACCACTTGGTTCAATGGACCGGGTGTGCACTGGGACACATCATCAGTAATGCATCCTCGGATCATGGGGTGTTTCGGGTCTTTCATCATTAAACACCCTCCCCGAGATGACCCAGCCGGAGTTGATCAAGCTCGGCTTGTGTTTTCCCATGGACCAGGATAATGAGAGGCATGTAACTATGAGGGTAATGTTGTTTTTAAACATCATTACCTGGCATCTGTATGCCTGGGATTGCATGGGTTAAATTGACAGTGTTTACTGGGCATTCGGTGTCTCAGCACCTGAGTTTAGTGGTGACTTGTTTTCTGTGGACCCAGCTTGGGTTTAACTTTCTGGTTCTCTCTTGCCGTTTGGGCATCCGGGCTTTGTTCTTGGCATTTTGTCGACCGGGAGAATGAAGAGCGTGTCACTGTTAGGTTAGGTTGAGAGTATGCGGGCAGTGGGCAAATCAGCCCTCTTGTGCTTTTTGATCTCCTCACTTGAGATTCAATTTCACGCGACCCTGCCACTTTGATCTGGCCCACGCCTTCATTAACCAGGTCCAACACTTGCCTTTCTTGGATCTTGCCCCTCCTGACAAAGGTAATCGGGTTTGTGGGGGAGTGGCCAGGGTTAGTCGGGGTGTGCCTCGGGTTTGTGGGGGTGTGGCATGATCTCTGGGATGTGCCCTCGCATTAGGGTTAGGGTTAGGTTGAGAGTATGCGGGCAGTGGGCAAATCAGCCCTCTTGTGCTTTTTGATCTCCTGACTTGAGATTCAATTTCACGCGACCCTGCCACTTTGATCTGGCCCACGCCTTCATTAACCAGGTCCAACACTTGCCTTTCTTGAATCTTGCCCCTGCTGCCAAAGGTAATCGGGTTTGTGGGGGAGTGGCCAGGGTTAGTCGGGGTGTGCCTAGGGTTTGTGGGGGTGTGGCATGATCTCTGGGATGTGCCGAGGGTTTGTGGGGGTGTGTGCCCCCTTGGACTTTAGGATTAGGTTTGAGTGTTGGGCTGGTGGATGCATATGTGTGACTGGGAGAGGTAAGGCTGCAGAGTTTGGAGTGGTGAGGTACGAGGTGCTATGGTGCATTTGGCTCGTGTGGTGAAGCCAGGTGAATCTGGCCCATGCCTTTCATTATCGTGGTCCGACACCACTTGGTTCAATGGACCGGGTGTGCACTGGGACACATCATCAGTAATGCATCCTCAGATCATGGGGTGTTTCGCATTAGGGTTAGGTTGAGAGTATGCGGGCAGTGGGCAAATCAGCCCTCTTGTGCTTTTTGATCTCCTCACTTGAGATTCAATTTCACGCGACCCTGCCACTTTGATCTGGCCCACGCCTTCATTAACCAGGTCCAACACTTGCCTTTCTTGGATCTTGCCCCTCCTGACAAAGGTAATTGGGTTTGTGGGTGTGTGGCCAGGGTTAGTCAGGGTGTGCCTAGGGTTTGTGGGGGTGTGGCATGATCACTGGGATGTGCCGAGGGTTTGTGGGGGTGTGTGCCCCCTTGGACTTTAGGATTAGGTTTGAGTGTTGGGCTGTTGGATGTATATGTGTGACTGGGATAGGGAAGGCTGCAGAGTTTGGAGTGGTGAGGTATGAGGTGCTGTGGCGCATAGGCTCGTGTGGTGAAGCCAGGTGAATCTGGCCCATGCCTTTCATTATCGTGGTCCGACACCACTTGGTTCAATGGACCGGGTGTGCACTGGGACACATCATCAGTAATGCATCCTCGGATCATGGGGTGTTTCGGGTCTTTCATCATTAAACACCCTCCCCGAGATGACCCAGCCGGAGTTGATCAAGCTCGGCTTGTGTTTTCCCATGGACCAGGATGATGAGAGGCATGTAACTATGAGGGTAATGACGTTTTTAAACATCATTACCTGGCATCTGTATGCCTGGGATTGCATGGGTTAAATTGACAGTGTTTACTGGTCATTCGGTGTCTCTGCACCTGAGTTTAGTGGTGACTGGTTTTCTGTGGACCCAGCTTGGGTTTAACTTTCTGGTTCTCTCTTGCCGTTTGGGCATCTGGGCTTTGTTCTTGGCATTTTGTCGACCGGGAGAATGAAGAGCGTGTCACTGTTAGGTTAGGTTGAGAGTATGCGGGCAGTGGGCAAATCAGCCCTCTTGTGCTTTTTGATCTCCTCACTTGAGATTCAATTTCACGCGACCCTGCCACTTTGATCTGGCCCACGCCTTCATTAACCAGGTCCAACACTTGCCTTTCTTGGATCTTGCCCATCCTGACAAAGGTAATCGGGTTTGTGGGGGAGTGGCCAGGGTTAGTCGGGGTGTGCCTCGGGTTTGTGGGGGTGTGGCATGATCTCTGGGATGTGCCGAGAGTTTGTGGGGGTGTGTGCCCCCTTGGACTTTAGGATTAGGTTTGAGTGTTGGGCTGGTGGATGTATATGTGTGACTGGGATAGGTAAGGCTGCAGAGTTTTGAGTGGTGAGGTATGAGGTGCTATTGGGCTTAGGCTCATGTGGTGAAGCCAGGTGAATCTGGCCCATGCCTTTCATTATCGTGGTCCGACACCACTTGGTTCAATGGACCGGGTGTGCACTGGGACACATCATCAGTAATGCATCCTCGGATCATGGGGTGTTTCGGGTCTTTCATCATTAAACACCCTCCCCGAGATGACCCAGCCGGAGTTGATCAAGCTCGGCTTGTGTTTTCCCATGGACCAGGATAATGAGAGGCATGTAACTATGAGGGTAATGTTGTTTTTAAACATCATTACCTGGCATCTGTATGCCTGGGATTGCATGGGTTAAATTGACAGTGTTTACTGGGCATTCGGTGTCTCTGCACCTGAGTTTAGTGGTGACTGGTTTTCTGTGGACCCAGCTTAGGGTTAGGGTTAGGTTGAGAGTATGCGGGCAGTGGGCAAATCAGCCCTCTTGTGCTTTTTGATCTCCTCACTTGAGATTCAATTTCACGCGACCCTGCCACTTTGATCTGGCCCACGCCTTCATTAACCAGGTCCAACACTTGCCTTTCTTGGATCTTGCCCCTCCTGACAAAGGTAATCGGGTTTGTGGGGGAGTGGCCAGGGTTAGTCGGGGTGTGCCTCGGGTTTGTGGGGTTGTGGCATGATCTCTGGGATGTGCCGAGGGTTTGTGGGGGTGTGTGCCCCCTTGGACTTTAGGATTAGGTTTGAGTGTTGGGCTGGTGGATGTATATGTGTGACTGGGATAGGTAAGGCTGCAGAGTTTTGAGTGGTGAGGTTTGAGGTGCTATTGGGCTTAGGCTCATGTGGTGAAGCCAGGTGAATCTGGCCCATGCCTTTCATTATCGTGGTCCGACACCACTTGGTTCAATGGACCGGGTGTGCACTGGGACACATCATCAGTAATGCATCCTCGGATCATGGGGTGTTTCGGGTCTTTCATCATTAAACACCCTCCCCGAGATGACCTAGCCGGAGTTGATCAAGCTCGGCTTGTGTTTTCCCATGGACCAGGATAATGAGAGGCATGTAACTATGAGGGTAATGTTGTTTTTAAACATCATTACCTGGCATCTGTATGCCTGGGATTGCATGGGTTAAATTGACAGTGTTTACTGGGCATTCGGTGTCTCAGCACCTGAGTTTAGTGGTGACTTGTTTTCTGTGGACCCAGCTTGGGTTTAACTTTCTGGTTCTCTCTTGCCGTTTGGGCATCCGGGCTTTGTTCTTGGCATTTTGTCGACCGGGAGAATGAAGAGCGTGTCACTGTTAGGTAAGGTTGAGAGTATGCGGGCAGTGGGCAAATCAGCCCTCTTGTGCTTTTTGATCTCCTCACTTGAGATTCAATTTCACGCGACCCTGCCGCTTTGATCTGGCCCACGCCTTCATTAACCAGGTCCAACACTTGCCTTTCTTGGATCTTGCCCCTCCTGACAAAGGTAATCGGGTTTGTGGGGGAGTGGCCAGGGTTAGTCGGGGTGTGCCTCGGGTTTGTGGGGGTGTGGCATGATCTCTGGGATGTGCCGAGGGTTTGTGGGGGTCTGTGCCCCCTTGGACTTTAGGATTAGGTTTGAGTGTTGGGCTGGTGGATGTATATGTGTGACTGGGATAGGTAAGGCTGCAGAGTTTTGAGTGGTGAGGTATGAGGTGCTATTGGGCTTAGGCTCATGTGGTGAAGCCAGGTGAATCTGGCCCATGCCTTTCATTATCGTGGTCCGACACCACTTGGTTCAATGGACCGGGTGTGCACTGGGACGCATCATCAGTAATGCATCCTCGGATCATGGGGTGTTTCGGGTCTTTCATCATTAAACACCCTCCCCGAGATGACCCAGCCGGAGTTGATCAAGCTCGGCTTGTGTTTTCCCATGGACCAGGATAATGAGAGGCATGTAACTATGAGGGTAATGTTGTTTTTAAACATCATTACCTGGCATCTGTATGCCTGGGATTGCATGGGTTAAATTGACAGTGTTTACTGGGCATTCGGTGTCTCTGCACCTGAGTTTAGTGGTGACTGGTTTTCTGTGGACCCAGCTTAGGGTTAGGGTTAGGTTGAGAGTATGCGGGCAGTGGGCAAATCAGCCCTCTTGTGCTTTTTGATCTCCTCACTTGAGATTCAATTTCACGCGACCCTGCCACTTTGATCTGGCCCACGCCTTCATTAACCAGGTCCAACACTTGCCTTTCTTGGATCTTGCCCCTCCTGACAAAGGTAATCGGGTTTGTGGGGGAGTGGCCAGGGTTAGTCGGGGTGTGCCTCGGGTTTGTGGGGGTGTGGCATGATCTCTGGGATGTGCCGAGGGTTTGTGGGGGTGTGTGCCCCCTTGGACTTTAGGATTAGGTTTGAGTGTTGGGCTGGTGGATGTATATGTGTGACTGGGATAGGTAAGGCTGCAGAGTTTTGAGTGGTGAGGTATGAGGTGCTATTGGGCTTAGGCTCATGTGGTGAAGCCAGGTGAATCTGGCCCATGCCTTTCATTATCGTGGTCCGACACCACTTGGTTCAATGGAACGGGTGTGCACTGGGACACATCATCAGTAATGCATCCTCGGATCATGGGGTGTTTCGGGTCTTTCATCATTAAACACCCTCCCCGAGATGACCCAGCCGGAGTTGATCAAGCTCGGCTTGTGTTTTCCCATGGACCAGGATAATGAGAGGCATGTAACTATGAGGGTAATGTTGTTTTTAAACATCATTACCTGGCATCTGTATGCCTGGGATTGCATGGGTTAAATTGACAGTGTTTACTGGGCATTCGGTGTCTCAGCACCTGAGTTTAGTGGTGACTTGTTTTCTGTGGACCCAGCTTGGGTTTAACTTTCTGGTTCTCTCTTGCCGTTTGGGCATCCGGGCTTTGTTCTTGGCATTTTGTCGACCGGGAGAATGAAGAGCGTGTCACTGTTAGGTTAGGTTGAGAGTATGCGGGCAGTGGGCAAATCAGCCCTCTTGTGCTTTTTGATCTCCTCACTTGAGATTCAATTTCACGCGACCCTGCCACTTTGATCTGGCCCACGCCTTCATTAACCAGGTCCAACACTTGCCTTTCTTGGATCTTGCCCCTCCTGACAAAGGTAATCGGGTTTGTGGGGGAGTGGCCAGGGTTAGTCGGGGTGTGCCTCGGGTTTGTGGGGGTGTGGCATGATCTCTGGGATGTGCCCTCGCATTAGGGTTAGGGTTAGGTTGAGAGTATGCGGGCAGTGGGCAAATCAGCCCTCTTGTGCTTTTTGATCTCCTGACTTGAGATTCAATTTCACGCGACCCTGCCACTTTGATCTGGCCCACGCCTTCATTAACCAGGTCCAACACTTGCCTTTCTTGAATCTTGCCCCTGCTGCCAAAGGTAATCGGGTTTGTGGGGGAGTGGCCAGGGTTAGTCGGGGTGTGCCTAGGGTTTGTGGGGGTGTGGCATGATCTCTGGGATGTGCCGAGGGTTTGTGGGGGTGTGTGCCCCCTTAGACTTTAGGATTAGGTTAGGGTTAGGTTGAGAGTATGCGGGCAGTGGGCAAATCAGCCCTCTTGTGCTTTTTGATCTCCTCACTTGAGATTCAATTTCATGCGACCCTGCCACTTTGATCTGGCCCACGCCTTCATTAACCAGGTCCAACACTTGCCTTTCTTGGATCTTGCCCCTCCTGACAAAGGTAATGGGGTTTGTGGGGGAGTGGCCAGGGTTAGTTGGGGTGTGCCTAGGGTTTGTGGGGGTGTGGCATGATCTCTGGGATGTGCCGAGGGTTTGTGGGGGTGTGTGCCCCCTTGGACTTTAGGATTAGGTTTGAGTGTTGGGCTGGTGGATGCATATGTGTGACTGGGAGAGGTAAGGCTGCAGAGTTTGGAGTGGTGAGGTACGAGGTGCTATGGTGCATTTGGCTCGTGTGGTGAAGCCAGGTGAATCTGGCCCATGCCTTTCATTATCGTGGTCCGACACCACTTGGTTCAATGGACCGGGTGTGCACTGGGACACATCATCAGTAATGCATCCTCAGATCATGGGGTGTTTCGCATTAGGGTTAGGTTGAGAGTATGCGGGCAGTGGGCAAATCAGCCCTCTTGTGCTTTTTGATCTCCTCACTTGAGATTCAATTTCACGCGACCCTGCCACTTTGATCTGGCCCACGCCTTCATTAACCAGGTCCAACACTTGCCTTTCTTGGATCTTGCCCCTCCTGACAAAGGTAATTGGGTTTGTGGGGGTGTGGCCAGGGTTAGTCGGGGTGTGCCTAGGGTTTGTGGGGGTGTGGCATGATCACTGGGATGTGCCGAGGGTTTGTGGGGGTGTGTGCCCCCTTGGAGTTTAGGATTAGATTTGAGTGTTGGGTTGGTGGATGTATATGTGTGACTGGGATAGGGAAGGCTGCAGAGTTTGGAGTGGTGAGATATGAGGTGCTGTGGCGCATAGGCTCGTGTGGTGAAGCCAGGTGAATCTGGCCCATGCCTTTCATTATCGTGGTCCGACACCACTTGGTTCAATGGACCGGGTGTGCACTGGGACACATCATCAGTAATGCATCCTCGGATCATGGGGTGTTTCGGGTCTTTCATCATTAAACACCCTCCCCGAGATGACCCAGCCGGAGTTGATCAAGCTCGGCTTGTGTTTTCCCATGGACCAGGATGATGAGAGGCATGAAACTATGAGGGTAATGACGTTTTTAAACATCATTACCTGGCATCTGTATGCCTGGGATTGCATGGGTTAAATTGACAGTGTTTACTGGGCATTCGGTGTCTCTGCACCTGAGTTTAGTGGTGACTGGTTTTCTGTGGACCCAGCTTGGGTTTAACTTTCTGGTTCTCTCTTGCCGTTTGGGCATCTGGGCTTTGTTCTTGGCATTTTGTCGACCGGGAGAATGAAGAGCGTGTCACTGTTAGGTTAGGTTGAGAGTATGCGGGCAGTGGGCAAATCAGCCCTCTTGTGCTTTTTGATCTCCTCACTTGAGATTCAATTTCACGCGACCCTGCCACTTTGATCTGGCCCACGCCTTCATTAACCAGGTCCAACACTTGCCTTTCTTGGATCTTGCCCCTCCTGACAAAGGTAATCGGGTTTGTGGGGGAGTGGCCAGGGTTAGTCGGGGTGTGCCTCGGGTTTGTGGGGGTGTGGCATGATCTCTGGGATGTGCCGAGAGTTTGTGGGGGTGTGTGCCCCCTTGGACTTTAGGATTAGGTTTGAGTGTTGGGCTGGTGGATGTATATGTGTGACTGGGATAGGTAAGGCTGCAGAGTTTTGAGTGGTGAGGTATGAGGTGCTATTGGGCTTAGGCTCATGTGGTGAAGCCAGGTGAATCTGGCCCATGCCTTTCATTATCGTGGTCCGACACCACTTGGTTCAATGGACCGGGTGTGCACTGGGACACATCATCAGTAATGCATCCTCGGATCATGGGGTGTTTCGGGTCTTTCATCATTAAACACCCTCCCCGAGATGACCCAGCCGGAGTTGATCAAGCTCGGCTTGTGTTTTCCCATGGACCAGGATAATGAGAGGCATGTAACTATGAGGGTAATGTTGTTTTTAAACATCATTACCTGGCATCTGTATGCCTGGGATTGCATGGGTTAAATTGACAGTGTTTACTGGGCATTCGGTGTCTCTGCACCTGAGTTTAGTGGTGACTGGTTTTCTGTGGACCCAGCTTAGGGTTAGGGTTAGGTTGAGAGTATGCGGGCAGTGGGCAAATCAGCCCTCTTGTGCTTTTTGATCTCCTCACTTGAGATTCAATTTCACGCGACCCTGCCACTTTGATCTGGCCCACGCCTTCATTAACCAGGTCCAACACATGCCTTTCTTGGATCTTGCCCCTCCTGACAAAGGTAATCGGGTTTGTGGGGGAGTGGCCAGGGTTAGTCGGGGTGTGCCTCGGGTTTGTGGGGGTGTGGCATGATCTCTGGGATGTGCCGAGGGTTTGTGGGGGTGTGTGCCCCCTTGGACTTTAGGATTAGGTTTGAGTGTTGGGCTGGTGGATGTATATGTGTGACTGGGATAGGTAAGGCTGCAGAGTTTTGAGTGGTGAGGTATGAGGTGCTATTGGGCTTAGGCTCATGTGGTGAAGCCAGGTGAATCTGGCCCATGCCTTTCATTATCGTGGTCCGACACCACTTGGTTCAATGGACCGGGTGTGCACTGGGACACATCATCAGTAATGCATCCTCGGATCATGGGGTGTTTCGGGTCTTTCATCATTAAACACCCTCCCCGAGATGACCCAGCCGGAGTTGATCAAGCTCGGCTTGTGTTTTCCCATGGACCAGGATAATGAGAGGCATGTAACTATGAGGGTAATGTTGTTTTTAAACATCATTACCTGGCATCTGTATGCCTGGGATTGCATGGGTTAAATTGACAGTGTTTACTGGGCATTCGGTGTCTCTGCACCTGAGTTTAGTGGTGACTGGTTTTCTGTGGACCCAGCTTAGGGTTAGGGTTAGGTTGAGAGTATGCGGGCAGTGGGCAAATCAGCCCTCTTGTGCTTTTTGATCTCCTCACTTGAGATTCAATTTCACGCGACCCTGCCACTTTGATCTGGCCCACGCCTTCATTAACCAGGTCCAACACTTGCCTTTCTTGGATCTTGCCCCTCCTGACAAAGGTAATCGGGTTTGTGGGGGAGTGGCCAGGGTTAGTCGGGGTGTGCCTCGGGTTTGTGGGGGTGTGGCATGATCTCTGGGATGTGCCGAGGGTTTGTGGGGGTCTGTGCCCCCTTGGACTTTAGGATTAGGTTTGAGTGTTGGGCTGGTGGATGTATATGTGTGACTGGGATAGGTAAGGCTGCAGAGTTTTGAGTGGTGAGGTATGAGGTGCTATTGGGCTTAGGCTCATGTGGTGAAGCCAGGTGAATCTGGCCCATGCCTTTCATTATCGTGGTCCGACACCACTTGGTTCAATGGACCGGGTGTGCACTAGGACACATCATCAGTAATGCATCCTCGGATCATGGGGTGTTTCGGGTCTTTCATCATTAAACACCCTCCCCGAGATGACCCAGCCGGAGTTGATCAAGCTCGGCTTGTGTTTTCCCATGGACCAGGATAATGAGAGGCATTTAACTATGAGGGTAATGTTGTTTTTAAACATCATTACCTGGCATCTGTATGCCTGGGATTGCATGGGTTAAATTGACAGTGTTTACTGGGCATTCGGTGTCTCAGCACCTGAGTTTAGTGGTGACTTGTTTTCTGTGGACCCAGCTTGGGTTTAACTTTCTGGTTCTCTCTTGCCGTTTGGGCATCCGGGCTTTGTTCTTGGCATTTTGTCGACCGGGAGAATGAAGAGCGTGTCACTGTTAGGTTAGGTTGAGAGTATGCGGGCAGTGGGCAAATCAGCCCTCTTGTGCTTTTTGATCTCCTGACTTGAGATTCAATTTCACGCGACCCTGCCACTTTGATCTGGCCCACGCCTTCATTATCCAGGTCCAACACTTGCCTTTCTTGGATCTTGCCCCTCCTGACAAAGGTAATTGGGTTTGTGGGGGTGTGGCCAGGGTTAGTCGGGGTGTGCCTAGGGTTTGTGGGGGTGTGGCATGATCACTGGGATGTGCCGAGGGTTTGTGGGGGTGTGTGCCCCCTTGGACTTTAGGATTAGGTTTGAGTGTTGGGCTGGTGGATGTATATGTGTGACTGGGATAGGGAAGGCTGCAGAGTTTGGAGTGGTGAGGTATGAGGTTCTGTGGCGCATAGGCTCGTGTGGTGAAGCCAGGTGAATCTGGCCCATGCCTTTCATTATCGTGGTCCGACACCACTTGGTTCAATGGACCGGGTGTGCACTGGGACACATCATCAGTAATGCATCCTCGGATCATGCGGTTAGTTTGAGAGTATGCGGGCAGTGGGCAAATCAGCCCTCTTGTGCTTTTTGATCTCCTCACTCGAGATTCAATTTCACGCGACCCTGCCACTTTGATCTGGCCCACGCCTTCATTAACCAGGTCCAACACTTGCCTTTCTTGGATCTTGCCCCTCCTGACAAAGGTAATCGGGTTTGTGGGGGTGTGGCCAGGGTTAGTCGGGGTGTGCCTAGGGTTTGTGGGGGTGTGGCATGATCTCTGGGATGTGCCGAGGGTTTGTGGGGGTGTGTGCCCCCTCGGACTTTAGGATTAGGTTTGAGTGTTGGGCTGGTGGATGTATATGTGTGACTGGGATAGGTAAGGCTGCAGAGTTTTGAGTGGTGAGGTATGAGGTTCTATGGGGCTTAGTGGTGAAGCCTGGTGAATCTGGCCCATGCCTTTCATTATCGTGGTCCGACACCACTTGGTTCAATGGACCGGGTGTGCACTGGGACACATCATCAGTAATGCATCCTCGGATCATCGGGTGTTTCGGGTCTTTCATCATTAAACACCCTCCCCGAGATGACCCAGCCAGAGTTGATCAAGCTCGGCTTGTGTTTTCCCATGGACCAGGATAATGAGAGGCATGTAACTATGATGGTAATGTTGTTTTTAAACATCATTACCTGGCATCTGTATGCCTGGGGATGCATGGGTTAAATTGACACTGTTTACTGGGCATTCGGTGTCTCTGCACCTGAGTTTAGTGGTGACTTGTTTTCTGTGGACCCAGCTTGGGTTTAACTTTCTGGTTCTCTCTTGACGTTGGGCATCTGGGCTTTGTTCTTGGCATTTTGTCGACCGGGAGAATGAAGAGCGTGTCACTGTTAGGTTAGGTTGAGAGTATGCGGGCAGTGGGCAAATCAGCCCTCTTGTGCTTTTTGATCTCCTCACTTGAGATTCAATTTCACGCGACCCTGCCACTTTGATCTGGCCCACGCCTTGATTCACCAGGTCCAACACTTCCCTTTCTTGGATCTTGCCCCTCCTGACAAAGGTAATCGGGTTTGTGGGGGAGTGGCCAGGGTTAGTCGGGGTGTGCCTAGGGTTTGTGGGGGTGTGGCATGATCTCTGGGATGTGCCGAGGGTTTGTGGGGGTGTGTGCCCCCTTGGACTTTAGGATTAGGTTTGAGTGTTGGGCTGGTGGATGTATATGTGACTGGGATAGGTAAGGCTGAGAGTTTGGAGTGGTGAGGTATGAGGTGCTGTGGCGCATAGGCCCCTGTGGTGAAGCCAGGTGAATCTGGCCCATGCCTTTCATTATCGTGGTCCGACACCACTTGGTTCAATGGACCGGGTGTGCACTGGGACACATCATCAGTAATGCATCCTCGGATCATCGGGTGTTTCGGGTCTTTCATCATTAAACACCCTCCCCGAGATGACCCAGCCAGAGTTGATCAAGCTCGGCTTGTGTTTTCCCATGGACCAGGATAATGAGAGGCATGTAACTATGATGGTAATGTTGTTTTTAAACATCATTACCTGGCACCTGTATGCCTGGGGTTAGGGTTAGGGTTAGGTTGAGAGTATGCGGGCAGTGGGCAAATCGGCCCTCTTGTGCTTTTTGATCTCCTCACTTGAGATTCAATTTGACGCGACCCTGCCACTTTGATCTGGCCCACGCCTTCATTAACCAGGTCCAACACTTGCCTTTCTTGGATCTTGCCCCTCCTGACAAAGGTAATCGGGTTTGTGGGGGAGTGGCCAGGGTTAGTCGGGGTGTGCCTCGGGTTTGTGGGGGTGTGGCATGATCTCTGGGATGTGCCGAGGGTTTGTGGGGGTGTGTGCCCCCTTGGACTTTAGGATTAGGTTTGAGTGTTGGGCTGGTGGATGTATATGTGTGACTGGGATAGGTAAGGCTGCAGAGTTTTGAGTGGTGAGGTATGAGGTGCTATTGGGCTCAGGCTCATGTGGTGAAGCCAGGTGAATCTGGCCCATGCCTTTCATTATCGTGGTCCGACACCACTTGGTTCAATGGACCGGGTGTGCACTGGGACACATCATCAGTAATGCATCCTCGGATCATGGGGTGTTTCGGGTCTTTCATCATTAAACACCCTCCCCGAGATGACCCAGCCGGAGTTGATCAAGCTCGTCTTGTGTTTTCCCATGGACCAGGATAATGAGAGGCATGTAACTATGAGGGTAATGTTGTTTTTAAACATCATTACCTGGCATCTGTATGCCTGGGATTGCATGGGTTAAATTGACAGTGTTTACTGGGCATTCGGTGTCTCAGCACCTGAGTTTAGTGGTGACTTGTTTTCTGTGGACCCAGCTTGGGTTTAACTTTCTGGTTCTCTCTTGCCGTTTGGGCATCCGGGCTTTGTTCTTGGCATTTTGTCGACCGGGAGAATGAAGAGCGTGTCACTGTTAGGTTAGGTTGAGAGTATGCGGGCAGTGGGCAAATCAGCCCTCTTGTGCTTTTTGATCTCCTCACTTGAGATTCAATTTCACGCGACCCTGCCACTTTGATCTGGCCCACGCCTTCATTAACCAGGTCCAACACTTGCCTTTCTTGGATCTTGCCCCTCCTGACAAAGGTAATCGGGTTTGTGGGGGAGTGGCCAGGGTTAGTCGGGGTGTGCCTCGGGTTTGTGGGGGTGTGGCATGATCTCTGGGATGTGCCCTCGCATTAGGGTTAGGGTTAGGTTGAGAGTATGCGGGCAGTGGGCAAATCAGCCCTCTTGTGCTTTTTGATCTCCTGACTTGAGATTCAATTTCACGCGACCCTGCCACTTTGATCTGGCCCACGCCTTCATTAACCAGGTCCAACACTTGCCTTTCTTGAATCTTGCCCCTGCTGCCAAAGGTAATCGGGTTTGTGGGGGAGTGGCCAGGGTTAGTCGGGGTGTGCCTAGGGTTTGTGGGGGTGTGGCATGATCTCTGGGATGTGCCGAGGGTTTGTGGGGGAGTGTGCCCCCTTGGACTTTAGGATTAGGTTAGGGTTAGGTTGAGAGTATGCGGGCAGTGGGCAAATCAGCCCTCTTGTGCTTTTTGATCTCCTCACTTGAGATTCAATTTCACGCGACCCTGCCACTTTGATCTGGCCCACGCCTTCATTAACCAGGTCCAACACTTGCCTTTGTTGGATCTTGCCCCTCCTGACAAAGGTAATCGGGTTTGTGGGGGAGTGGCCAGGGTTAGTCGGGGTGTGCCTAGGGTTTGTGGGGGTGTGGCATGATCTCTGGGATGTGCCGAGGGTTTGTGGGGGTGTGTGCCCCCTTGGACTTTAGGATTAGGTTTGAGTGTTGGGCTGGTGGATGCATATGTGTGACTGGGAGAGGTAAGGCTGCAGAGTTTGGAGTGGTGAGGTACGAGGTGCTATGGTGCATTTGGCTCGTGTGGTGAAGCCAGGTGAATCTGGCCCATGCCTTTCATTATCGTGGTCCGACACCACTTGGTTCAATGGACCGGGTGTGCACTGGGACACATCATCAGTAATGCATCCTCAGATCATGGGGTGTTTCGCATTAGGGTTAGGTTGAGAGTATGCGGGCAGTGGGCAAATCAGCCCTCTTGTGCTTTTTGATCTCCTCACTTGAGATTCAATTTCACGCGACCCTGCCACTTTGATCTGGCCCACGCCTTCATTAACCAGGTCCAACACTTGCCTTTCTTGGATCTTGCCCCTCCTGACAAAGGTAATTGGGTTTGTGGGGGTGTGGCCAGGGTTAGTCGGGGTGTGCCTAGGGTTTGTGGGGGTGTGGCATGATCACTGGGATGTGCCGAGGGTTTGTGGGGGTGTGTGCCCCCTTGGACTTTAGGATTAGGTTTGAGTGTTGGGCTGGTGGATGTATATGTGTGACTGGGATAGGGAAGGCTGCAGAGTTTGGAGTGGTGAGGTATGAGGTGCTGTGGCGCATAGGCTCGTGTGGTGAAGCCAGGTGAATCTGGCCCATGCCTTTCATTATCGTGGTCCGACACCACTTGGTTCAATGGACCGGGTGTGCACTGGGACACATCATCAGTAATGCATCCTCGGATCATGGGGTGTTTCGGGTCTTTCATCATTAAACACCCTCCCCGAGATGACCCAGCCGGAGTTGATCAAGCTCGGCTTGTGTTTTCCCATGGACCAGGATGATGAGAGGCATGTAACTATGAGGGTAATGACGTTTTTAAACATCATTACCTGGCATCTGTATGCCTGGGATTGCATGGGTTAAATTGACAGTGTTTACTGGTCATTCGGTGTCTCTGCACCTGAGTTTAGTGGTGACTGGTTTTCTGTGGACCCAGCTTGGGTTTAACTTTCTGGTTCTCTCTTGCCGTTTGGGCATCTGGGCTTTGTTCTTGGCATTTTGTCGACCGGGAGAATGAAGAGCGTGTCACTGTTAGGTTAGGTTGAGAGTATGCGGGCAGTGGGCAAATCAGCCCTCTTGTGCTTTTTGATCTCCTCACTTGAGATTCAATTTCACGCGACCCTGCCACTTTGATCTGGCCCACGCCTTCATTAACCAGGTCCAACACTTGCCTTTCTTGGATCTTGCCCCTCCTGACAAAGGTAATCGGGTTTGTGGGGGAGTGGCCAGGGTTAGTCGGGGTGTGCCTCGGGTTTGTGGGGGTGTGGCATGATCTCTGGGATGTGCCGAGAGTTTGTGGGGGTGTGTGCCCCCTTGGACTTTAGGATTAGGTTTGAGTGTTGGGCTGGTGGATGTATATGTGTGACTGGGATAGGTAAGGCTGCAGAGTTTTGAGTGGTGAGGTATGAGGTGCTATTGGGCTTAGGCTCATGTGGTGAAGCCAGGTGAATCTGGCCCATGCCTTTCATTATCGTGGTCCGACACCACTTGGTTCAATGGACCGGGTGTGCACTGGGACACATCATCAGTAATGCATCCTCGGATCATGGGGTGTTTCGGGTCTTTCATCATTAAACACCCTCCCCGAGATGACCCAGCCGGAGTTGATCAAGCTCGGCTTGTGTTTTCCCATGGACCAGGATAATGAGAGGCATGTAACTATGAGGGTAATGTTGTTTTTAAACATCATTACCTGGCATCTGTATGCCTGGGATTGCATGGGTTAAATTGACAGTGTTTACTGGGCATTCGGTGTCTCTGCACCTGAGTTTAGTGGTGACTGGTTTTCTGTGGACCCAGCTTAGGGTTAGGGTTAGGTTGAGAGTATGCGGGCAGTGGGCAAATCAGCCCTCTTGTGCTTTTTGATCTCCTCACTTGAGATTCAATTTCACGCGACCCTGCCACTTTGATCTGGCCCACGCCTTCATTAACCAGGTCCAACACTTGCCTTTCTTGGATCTTGCCCCTCCTGACAAAGGTAATCGGGTTTGTGGGGGAGTGGCCAGGGTTAGTCGGGGTGTGCCTCGGGTTTGTGGGGGTGTGGCATGATCTCTGGGATGTGCCGAGGGTTTGTGGGGGTGTGTGCCCCCTTGGACTTTAGGATTAGGTTTGAGTGTTGGGCTGGTGGATGTATATGTGTGACTGGGATAGGTAAGGCTGCAGAGTTTTGAGTGGTGAGGTATGAGGTGCTATTGGGCTTAGGCTCATGTGGTGAAGCCAGGTGAATCTGGCCCATGCCTTTCATTATCGTGGTCCGACACCAGTTGGTTCAATGGACCGGGTGTGCACTGGGACACATCATCAGTAATGCATCCTCGGATCATGGGGTGTTTCGGGTCTTTCATCATTAAACACCCTCCCCGAGATGACCCAGCCGGAGTTGATCAAGCTCGGCTTGTGTTTTCCCATGGACCAGGATAATGAGAGGCATGTAACTATGAGGGTAATGTTGTTTTTAAACATCATTACCTGGCATCTGTATGCCTGGGATTGCATGGGTTAAATTGACAGTGTTTACTGGGCATTCGGTGTCTCAGCACCTGAGTTTAGTGGTGACTTGTTTTCTGTGGACCCAGCTTGGGTTTAACTTTCTGGTTCTCTCTTGCCGTTTGGGCATCCGGGCTTTGTTCTTGGCATTTTGTCGACCGGGAGAATGAAGAGCGTGTCACTGTTAGGTTAGGTTGAGAGTATGCGGGCAGTGGGCAAATCAGCCCTCTTGTGCTTTTTGATCTCCTCACTTGAGATTCAATTTCACGCGACCCTGCCACTTTGATCTGGCCCACGCCTTCATTAACCAGGTCCAACACTTGCCTTTCTTGGATCTTGCCCCTCCTGACAAAGGTAATCGGGTTTGTGGGGGAGTGGCCAGGGTTAGTCGGGGTGTGCCTCGGGTTTGTGGGGGTGTGGCATGATCTCTGGGATGTGCCCTTGCATTAGGGTTAGGGTTACGTTGAGAGTATGCGGGCAGTGGGCAAATCAGCCCTCTTGTGCTTTTTGATCTCCTGACTTGAGATTCAATTTCACGCGACCCTGCCACTTTGATCTGGCCCACGCCTTCATTAACCAGGTCCAACACTTGCCTTTCTTGAATCTTGCCCCTGCTGCCAAAGGTAATCGGGTTTGTGGGGGAGTGGCCAGGGTTAGTCGGGGTGTGCCTAGGGTTTGTGGGGGTGTGGCATGATCTCTGGGATGTGCCGAGGGTTTGTGGGGGTGTGTGCCCCCTTAGACTTTAGGATTAGGTTAGGGTTAGGTTGAGAGTATGCGGGCAGTGGGCAAATCAGCCCTCTTGTGCTTTTTGATCTCCTCACTTGAGATTCAATTTCATGCGACCCTGCCACTTTGATCTGGCCCACGCCTTCATTAACCAGGTCCAACACTTGCCTTTCTTGGATCTTGCCCCTCCTGACAAAGGTAATCGGGTTTGTGGGGGAGTGGCCAGGGTTAGTCGGGGTGTGCCTAGGGTTTGTGGGGGTGTGGCATGATCTCTGGGATGTGCCGAGGGTTTGTGGGGGTGTGTGCCCCCTTGGACTTTAGGATTAGGTTTGAGTGTTGGGCTGGTGGATGCATATGTGTGACTGGGAGAGGTAAGGCTGCAGAGTTTGGAGTGGTGAGGTACGAGGTGCTATGGTGCATTTGGCTCGTGTGGTGAAGCCAGGTGAATCTGGCCCATGCCTTTCATTATCGTGGTCCGACACCACTTGGTTCAATGGACCGGGTGTGCACTGGGACACATCATCAGTAATGCATCCTCAGATCATGGGGTGTTTCGCATTAGGGTTAGGTTGAGAGTATGCGGGCAGTGGGCAAATCAGCCCTCTTGTGCTTTTTGATCTCCTCACTTGAGATTCAATTTCACGCGACCCTGCCACTTTGATCTGGCCCACGCCTTCATTAACCAGGTCCAACACTTGCCTTTCTTGGATCTTGCCCCTCCTGACAAAGGTAATTGGGTTTGTGGGGGTGTGGCCAGGGTTAGTCGGGGTGTGCCTAGGGTTTGTGGGGGTGTGGCATGATCACTGGGATGTGCCGAGGGTTTGTGGGGGTGTGTGCCCCCTTGGTCTTTAGGATTAGGTTTGAGTGTTGGGCTGTTGGATGTATATGTGTGACTGGGATAGGGAAGGCTGCAGAGTTTGGAGTGGTGAGGTATGAGGTGCTGTGGCGCATAGGCTCGTGTGGTGAAGCCAGGTGAATCTGGCCCATGCCTTTCTTTATTGTGGTCCGACACCACTTGGTTCAATGGACCGGGTGTGCACTGGGACACATCATCAGTAATGCATCCTCGGATCATGGGGTGTTTCGGGTCTTTCATCATTAAACACCCTCCCCGAGATGACCCAGCCGGAGTTGATCAAGCTCGGCTTGTGTTTTCCCATGGACCAGGATGATGAGAGGCATGTAACTATGAGGGTAATGACGTTTTTAAACATCATTACCTGGCATCTGTATGCCTGGGATTGCATGGGTTAAATTGACAGTGTTTACTGGGCATTCGGTGTCTCTGCACCTGAGTTTAGTGGTGACTGGTTTTCTGTGGACCCAGCTTGGGTTTAACTTTCTGGTTCTCTCTTGCCGTTTGGGCATCTGGGCTTTGTTCTTGGCATTTTGTCGACCGGGAGAATGAAGAGCGTGTCACTGTTAGGTTAGGTTGAGAGTATGCGGGCAGTGGGCAAATCAGCCCTCTTGTGCTTTTTGATCTCCTCACTTGAGATTCAATTTCACGCGACCCTGCCACTTTGATCTGGCCCACGCCTTCATTAACCAGGTCCAACACTTGCCTTTCTTGGATCTTGCCCCTCCTGACAAAGGTAATCGGGTTTGTGGGGGAGTGGCCAGGGTTAGTCGGGGTGTGCCTAGGGTTTGTGGGGGTGTGGCATGATCTCTGGGATGTGCCGAGGGTTTGTGGGGGTGTGTGCCCCCTTGGACTTTAGGATTAGGTTTGAGTGTTGGGCTGGTGGATGTATATGTGTGACGGGGATAGGTAAGGCTGCAGAGATTGGAGTGGTGAGGTATGAGGTGCTGTGGCGCTTAGGCTCATGTGGTGAAGCCAGGTGAATCTGGCCCATGCCTTTCATTATCGTGGTCCGACACCACTTGGTTCAATGGACCGGGTGTGCACTGGGACACATCATCAGTAATGCATCCTCGGATCATGGGGTGTTTCGGGTCTTTCATCATTAAACACCCTCCCCGAGTTGACCCAGCCGGAGTTGATCAAGCTCGGCTTGTGTTTTCCCATGGAACAGGATAATGAGAGGCATGTAATTATGAGGGTAATGACATTTTTAAACATCATTACCTGGCATCTGTATGCCTGGGGATGCATGGGTTAAATTGACAGTGTTTACTGGGCATTCGGTGTCTCTGCACCTGAGTTTAGTGGTGGCTTGTTTTCTGTGGACCCAGCTTGGGTTTAACTTTCTGGTTCTCTCTCGCCTTTTGGGCATCTGGGCTTTCTTGTTGGCACTTTGTCGACCGGGAGAATGAAGAGCGTGTCACTGTTAGGTTAGGTTGAGAGTATGCGGGCAGTGGGCAAATCAGCCCTCTTGTGCTTTTTGATCTCCTGACTTGAGATTCAATTTCACGCGACCCTGCCACTTTGATCTGGCCCACGCCTTCATTAACCAGGTCCAACACTTGCCTTTCTTGGATCTTGCCCCTCCTGAGAAAGGTAATCGGGTTTGTGGGGGAGTGGCCAGGGTTAGTCGGGGTGTGCCTAGGGTTTGTGGGGGTGTGGCATGATCTCTGGGATGTGCCGAGGGTTTGTGGGGGTGTGTGCCCCCTTGGACTTTAGGATTAGGTTTGAGTGTTGGGCTGGTGGATGTATATGTGACTGGGATAGGTAAGGCTGCAGAGTTTAGAGTGGTGAGGTATGAGGTGCTGTGGCGCATAGGCTCATGTGGTGAAGCCAGGTGAATCTGGCCCATGCCTTTCATTATCGTGGTCCGACACCACTTGGTTCAATGGACCGGGTGTGCACTGGGACACATCATCAGTAATGCATCCTCCGATCATCGGGTGTTTCGGGTCTTTCATCATTAAACACCCTCCCCGAGATGACCCAGCCGGAGTTGATCAAGCTCGACTTGTGTTTAACCATGGACCAGGATAATGAGAGGCATGTAACTATGAGGGTAATGTTGTTTTTAAACATCATTACCTGGCATCTGTATGCCTGGGATTGCATGGGTTAAATTGACAGTGTTTACTGGGCATTGGGTGTCTCTGCACCTGAGTTTAGTGGTGACTGGTTTTCTGTGGACCCAGCTTGGGTTTAACTTTCTGGTTCTCTCTCGCCTTTTGGGCATCTGGGCTTTCTTGTTGGCATTTTGTCGACCGGGAGAATGAAGAGCGTGTCACTGTTAGGTTAGGTTGAGAGTATGCGGGCAGTGGGCAAATCAGCCCTCTTGTGCTTTTTGATCTCCTCACTCGAGATTCAATTTCACGCGACCCTGCCACTTTGATCTGGCCCACGCCTTCATTAACCAGGTCCAACACTTGCCTTTCTCCGATCTTGCCCCTCCTGACAAATGTAATCGGGTTTGTGGGGGAGTGGCCAGGGTTAGTCGGGGAGTGACTAGGGTTTGTGGGTGTGTGGCATGATCTCTGGGATGTGCCGAGGGTTTGTGGGGGTGTGTGCCCCCTTGGACTTTAGGATTAGGTTTGAGTGTTGGGCTGGTGGATGTATATGTGTGGCTGGGATAGGTAAGGTTGCAGAGTTTGGAGTGGTGAGGTATGAGGTGCTGTGGCGCATAGGCTCATGTGGTGAAGCCAGGTGAATCTGGCCCATGCCTTTCATTATCGTGGTCCGACACCACTTGGTTCAATGGACCGGGTGTGCACTGGGACACATCATCAGTAATGCATCCTCGGATCATGGGGTGTTTCGGGTCTTTCATCATTAAACACCTTCCCCGAGTTGACCCAGCCGGAGTTGATCAAGCTCGGCTTGTGTTTTCCCATGGAACAGGATAATGAGAGGCATGTAACTATGAGGGTAATGACGTTTTTAAACATCATTACCTGGCATCTGTATGCCTGGGGATGCATGGGTTAAATTGACAGTGCTTACTGGGCATTCGGTGTCTCTCCACCTGAGTTTAGTGGTGACTTGTTTTCTGTGGACCCAGCTTGGGTTTAACTTTCTGGTTCTCTCTTGCCGTTTGGGCATCTGGGCTTTGTTCTTGGCATTTTGTCGACCGGGAGAATGAAGAGCGTGTCACTGTTAGGTTAGGTTGAGAGTATGCGGGCAGTGGGCAAATCAGCCCTCTTGTGCTTTTTGATCTCCTCACTCGAGATTCAATTTCACGCGACCCTGCCACTTTGATCTGGCCCACGCCTTCATTAACCAGGTCCAACACTTGCCTTTCTCCGATCTTGCCCCTCCTGACAAATGTAATCGGGTTTGTGGGGGAGTGGCCAGGGTTAGTCGGGGAGTGACTAGGGTTTGTGGGTGTGTGGCATGATCTCTGGGATGTGCCGAGGGTTTGTGGGGGTGTGTGCCCCCTTGGACTTTAGGATTAGGTTTGAGTGTTGGGCTGGTGGATGTATATGTGTGGCTGGGATAGGTAAGGTTGCAGAGTTTGGAGTGGTGAGGTATGAGGAGCTGTGGCGCATAGGCTCATGTGGTGAAGCCAGGTGAATCTGGCCCATGCCTTTCATTATCGTGGTCCGACACCACTTGGTTCAATGGACCGGGTGTGCACTGGGACACATCATCAGTAATGCATCCTCGGATCATGGGGTGTTTCGGGTCTTTCATCATTAAACACCCTCCCCGAGTTGACCCAGCCGGAGTTGATCAAGCTCGGCTTGTGTTTTCCCATGGAACAGGATAATGAGAGGCATGTAACTATGAGGGTAATGACGTTTTTAAACATCATTACCTGGCATCTGTATGCCTGGGGATGCATGGGTTAAATTGACAGTGCTTACTGGGCATTCGGTGTCTCTGCACCTGAGTTTAGTGGTGACTTGTTTTCTGTGGACCCAGCTTGGGTTTGGTGGTGACTTGTTTTCTGTGGACCCAGCTTGGGTTTGGTGAGGGTTAGGGTTAGGTTGAGAGTATGCGGGCAGTGGGCAAATCAGCCCTCTTGTGCTTTTTGATCTCCTGACTTGAGATTCAATTTCACGCGACCCTGCCACTTTGATCTGGCCCACGCCTTCATTAACCAGGTCCAACACTTGCCTTTCTTGGATCTTGCCCCTCCTGAGAAAGGTAATCGGGTTTGTGGGGGAGTGGCCATGGTTAGTCGGGGTGTGCCTAGGGTTTGTGGGGGTGTGGCATGATCTCTGGGATGTGCCGAGGGTTTGTGGGGCTGTGTGCCCCCTTGGACTTTAGGATTAGGTTTGAGTGTTGGGCTGGTGGATGTATATGTGTGACTGGGATAGGTAAGGCTGCAGAGTTTGGAGTGGTGAGGTATGAGGTGCTGTGGCGCATAGGCCCCTGTGGTCAAGCCAGGTGAATCTGGCCCATGCCTTTCATTATCGTGGTCCGACACCACTTGGTTCAATGGACCGGGTGTGCACTGGGACACATCATCAGTAATGCATCCTCGGATCATGGGGTGTTTCGGGTCTTTCATCATTAAACACCCTCCCCGAGATGACCCAGCCGGAGTTGATCAAGCTCGGCTTGTGTTTTCCCATGGACCAGGATAATGAGAGGCATGTAACTATGAGGGTAATGTTGTTTTTAAACATCATTACCTGGCATCTGTATGCCTGGGATTGCATGGGTTAAATTGACAGTGTTTACTGGGCATTGGGTGTCTCTGCACCTGAGTTTAGTGGTGACTGGTTTTCTGTGGACCCAGCTTGGGTTTAACTTTCTGGTTCTCTCTCGCCTTTTGGGCATCTGGGCTTTCTTGTTGGCATTTTGTCGACCGGGAGAATGAAGAGCGTGTCACTGTTAGGTTAGGTTGAGAGTATGCGGGCAGTGGGCAAATCAGCCCTCTTGTGCTTTTTGATCTCCTGACTTGAGATTCAATTTCACGCGACCCTGCCACTTTGATCTGGCCCACGCCTTCATTAACCAGGTCCAACACTTGCCTTTCTTGGATCTTGCCCCTCCTGAGAAAGGTAATCGGGTTTGTGGGGGAGTGGCCAGGGTTAGTCGGGGTGTGCCTAGGGTTTGTGGGGGTGTGGCATGATCTCTGGGATGTGCCGAGGGTTTGTGGGGCTGTGTGCCCCCTTGGACTTTAGGATTAGGTTTGAGTGTTGGGCTGGTGGATGTATATGTGACTGGGATAGGTAAGGCTGCAGAGTTTAGAGTGGTGAGGTATGAGGTGCTGTGGCGCATAGGCTCATGTGGTGAAGCCAGGTGAATCTGGCCCATGCCTTTCATTATCGTGGTCCGACACCACTTGGTTCAATGGACCGGGTGTGCACTGGGACACATCATCAGTAATGCATCCTCGGATCATCGGGTGTTTCGGGTCTTTCATCATTAAACACCCTCCCCGAGTTGACCCAGCCGGAGTTGATCAAGCTCGGCTTGTGTTTTCCCATGGAACAGGATAATGAGAGGCATGTAACTATGAGGGTAATGACGTTTTTAAACATCATTACCTGGCATCTGTATGCCTGGGGATGCACGGGTTAAATTGACAGTGCTTACTGGGCATTCGGTGTCTCTGCACCTGAGTTTAGTGGTGACTTGTTTTCTGTGGACCCAGCTTGGGTTTAACTTTCTGGTATTCTCTTGCCGTTTGGGCATCTGGGCTTTGTTCTTGGCATTTTGTCGACCGGGAGAATGAAGAGCGTGTCACTGTTAGGTTAGGTTGAGAGTATGCGGGCAGTGGGCAAATCAGCCCTCTTGTGCTTTTTGATCTCCTCACTCGAGATTCAATTTCACGCGACCCTGCCACTTTGATCTGGCCCACGCCTTCATTAACCAGGTCCAACACTTGCCTTTCTCCGATCTTGCCCCTCCTGACAAATGTAATCGGGTTTGTGGGGGAGTGGCCAGGGTTAGTCGGGGAGTGACTAGGGTTTGTGGGTGTGTGGCATGATCTCTGGGATGTGCCGAGGGTTTGTGGGGGTGTGTGCCCCCTTGGACTTTAGGATTAGGTTTGAGTGTTGGGCTGGTGGATGTATATGTGTGGCTGGGATAGGTAAGGTTGCAGAGTTTGGAGTGGTGAGGTATGAGGTGCTGTGGCGCATAGGCTCATGTGGTGAAGCCAGGTGAATCTGGCCCATGCCTTTCATTATCGTGGTCCGACACCACTTGGTTCAATGGACCGGGTGTGCACTGGGACACATCATCAGTAATGCATCCTCGGATCATGGGGTGTTTCGGGTCTTTCATCATTAAACACCCTCCCCGAGTTGACCCAGCCGGAGTTGATCAAGCTCGGCTTGTGTTTTCCCATGGAACAGGATAATGAGAGGCATGTAACTATGAGGGTAATGACGTTTTTAAACATCATTACCTGGCATCTGTATGCCTGGGGATGCATGGGTTAAATTGACAGTGCTTACTGGGCATTCGGTGTCTCTCCACCTGAGTTTAGTGGTGACTTGTTTTCTGTGGACCCAGCTTGGGTTTAACTTTCTGGTTCTCTCTTGCCGTTTGGGCATCTGGGCTTTGTTCTTGGCATTTTGTCGACCGGGAGAATGAAGAGCGTGTCACTGTTAGGTTAGGTTGAGAGTATGCGGGCAGTGGGCAAATCAGCCCTCTTGTGCTTTTTGATCTCCTCACTCGAGATTCAATTTCACGCGACCCTGCCACTTTGATCTGGCCCACGCCTTCATTAACCAGGTCCAACACTTGCCTTTCTCCGATCTTGCCCCTCCTGACAAATGTAATCGGGTTTGTGGGGGAGTGGCCAGGGTTAGTCGGGGAGTGACTAGGGTTTGTGGGGGTGTGGCATGATCTCTGGGATGTGCCGAGGGTTTGTGGGGGTGTGTGCCCCCTTGGACTTTAGGATTAGGTTTGAGTGTTGGGCTGGTGGATGTATATGTGTGGCTGGGATAGGTAAGGTTGCAGAGTTTGGAGTGGTGAGGTATGAGGTGCTGTGGCGCATAGGCTCATGTGGTGAAGCCAGGTGAATCTGGCCCATGCCTTTCATTATCGTGGTCCGACACCACTTGGTTCAATGGACCGGGTGTGCACTGGGACACATCATCAGTAATGCATCCTCGGATCATGGGGTGTTTCGGGTCTTTCATCATTAAACACCCTCCCCGAGTTGACCCAGCCGGAGTTGATCAAGCTCGGCTTGTGTTTTCCCATGGAACAGGATAATGAGAGGCATGTAACTATGAGGGTAATGACGTTTTTAAACATCATTACCTGGCATCTGTATGCCTGGGGATGCATGGGTTAAATTGACAGTGCTTACTGGGCATTCGGTGTCTCTGCACCTGAGTTTAGTGGTGACTTGTTTTCTGTGGACCCAGCTTGGGTTTGGTGGTGACTTGTTTTCTGTGGACCCAGCTTGGGTTTGGTGAGGGTTAGGGTTAGGTTGAGAGTATGCGGGCAGTGGGCAAATCAGCCCTCTTGTGCTTTTTGATCTCCTGACTTGAGATTCAATTTCACGCGACCCTGCCACTTTGATCTGGCCCACGCCTTCATTAACCAGGTCCAACACTTGCCTTTCTTGGATCTTGCCCCTCCTGACAAAGGTAATCGGGTTTGTGGGGGAGTGGCCAGGGTTAGTCGGGGTGTGCCTAGGGTTTGTGGGGGTGTGGCATGATCTCTGGGATGTGCCGAGGGTTTGTGGGGGTGTGTGCCCCCTTGGACTTTAGGATTAGGTTTGAGTGTTGGGCTGGTGGATGTATATGTGTGACTGGGATAGGTAAGGCTGCAGAGTTTGGAGTGGTGAGGTATGAGGTGCTGTGGCGCATAGGCCCCTGTGGTCAAGCCAGGTGAATCTGGCCCATGCCTTTCATTATCGTGGTCCGACACCACTTGGTTCAATGGACCGGGTGTGCACTGGGACACATCATCAGTAATGCATCCTCGGATCATGGGGTGTTTCGGGTCTTTCATCATTAAACACCCTCCCCGAGATGACCCAGCCGGAGTTGATCAAGCTCGGCTTGTGTTTTCCCATGGACCAGGATAAGGAGAGGCATGTAACTATGAGGGTAATGACGTTTTTAAACATCATTACCTGGCATCTGTATGCCTGGGGATGCATGGGTTAAATTGACAGTGTTTACTGGGCATTCGGTGTCTCTGCACCTGAGTTTAGTGGTGACTTGTTTTCTGTGGACCCAGCTTGGGATTAACTTTCTGGTTCTCTCTCGCCGTTTGGGCATCTGGGCTTTACTCTTGGCATTTTGTCGACCGGGAGAATGAAGAGCGTGTCACTGTTAGGTTAGGTTGAGAGTATGCGGGCAGTGGGCAAATCAGCCCTCTTGTGCTTTTTGATCTCCTGACTTGAGATTCAATTTCACGCGACCCTGCCACTTTGATCTGGCCCACGCCTTCATTAACCAGCTCCAACACTTGCCTTTCTTGGATCTTGCCCCTCCTGACAAAGGTAATCAGGTTTGTGGGGGAGTGGCCAGGGTTAGTCGGGGAGTGACTAGGGTTTGTGGGGGTGTGGTATGATCACTGGGATGTGCCGAGGGTTTGTGGGGGTGTGTGCCCCCTTGGACTTTAGGATTAGGTTTGAGTGTTGGGGTGGTGGATGTATATGTGTGACTGGGAGAGGTAAGGCTGCAGAGTTTTGAGTGGTGAGGTATGAGGTGCTATGGGGCTTAGGCTTGTGTGGTGAAGCCAGGTGAATCTGGCCCATGCCTTTCATTATCATGGTCCGACACCACTTGGTTCAATGGACCGGGTGTGCACTGGGACACATCATCAGTAATGCATCCTCGGATCATCGGGTGTTTCGGGTCTTTCATCATTAAACACCCTCCCCGAGATGACCCAGCCGGAGTTGATCAAGCTCGGCTTGTGTTTTCCCATGGACCAGGATAATGAGAAGCATGTAACTATGAGGGTAATGTTGTTTTTAAACATCATTACCTGGCATCTGTGTGCCTGGGATTGCATGGGTTAAATTGGCAGTGTTTACTGGGCATTCGGTGTCTCTGCACCTGAATTTAGTGGTGACTGGTTTTCTGTGGACCCAGCTTGGGTTTAACTTTCTGGTTGTCTCTCGCCGTTTGGGCATCTGGGCTTTATTCTTGGCATTCTGTCGACCGGGAGAATGAAGAGCGTGTCACTGTTAGGTTAGGTTGAGAGTATGCGGGCAGTGGGCAAATCAGCCCTCTTGTGCTTTTTGATCTCCTCACTTGAGATTCAATTTCACGCGACCCTGCCACTTTGATCTGGCCCACGCCTTCATTAACCAGGTCCAACACTTGCCTTTCTTGGATCTTGCCCCTCCTGACAAAGGTAATCAGGTTTGTGGGGGAGTGGCCAGGGTTAGTCGGGGAGTGACTAGGGTTTGTCGGGGTGTGGTATGATCACTGGGATGTGCCGAGGGTTTGTGGGGGTGTGTGCCCCCTTGGACTTTAGGATTAGGTTTGAGTGTTGGGCTGGTGGATGTATATGTGTGACTGGGAGAGGTAAGGCTGCAGAGTTTTGAGTGGTGAGGTATGAGGTGCTATGGGGCTTAGGCTTGTGTGGTGAAGCCAGGTGAATCTGGCCCATGCCTTTCATTATCATGGTTCGACACCACTTGGTTCAATGGACCGGGTGTGCACTGGGACACATCATCAGTAATGCATCCTCGGATCATCGGGTGTTTCGGGTCTTTCATCATTAAACACCCTCCCCGAGATGACCCAGCCGGAGTTGATCAAGCTCGGCTTGTGTTTTCCCATGGACCAGGATAATGAGAAGCATGTAACTATGAGGGTAATGTTGTTTTTAAACATCATTACCTGGCATCTGTGTGCCTGGGATTGCATGGGTTAAATTGGCAGTGTTTGCTGGGCATTCGGTGTCTCTGCACCTGAATTTAGTGGTGACTGGTTTTCTGTGGACCCAGCTTGGGTTTAACTTTCTGGTTCTCTCTCGCCGTTTGGGCATCTGGGCTTTATTCTTGGCATTCTGTCGACCGGGAGAATGAAGAGCGTGTCAGTGTTAGGTTAGGTTGAGAGTATGCGGGCAGTGGGCAAATGAGCCCTCTTCTGCTTTTTGATCTCCTCACTTGAGATTCAATTTCACGCGACCCTGCCACTTTGATCTGGCCCACGCCTTCATTAACCAGGTCCAACACTTGCCTTTCTTGGATCTTGCCCCTCCTGACGAAGGTAATCAGGTTTGTGGGGGAGTGGCCAGGGTTAGTCGGGGAGTGACCAGGGTTTGTGGGGGTGTGGTATGATCACTGGGATGTGCCGAGGGTTTGTGGGGGTGTGTGCCCCCTTGGACTTTAGGATTAGGTTTGAGTGTTGGGCTGGTGGATGTATATGTGTGACTGGGAGAGGTAAGGCTGCAGAGTTTTGAGTGGTGAGGTATGAGGTGCTATGGGGCTTAGGCTTGTGTGGTGAAGCCAGGTGAATCTGGCCCATGCCTTTCATTATCATGGTCCGACACCACTTGGTTCAATGGACCGGGTGTGCACTGGGACACATCATCAGTAATGCATCCTCGGATCATCGGGTGTTTCGGGTCTTTCATCATTAAACACCCTCCCCGAGATGACCCAGCCGGAGTTGATCAAGCTCGACTTGTGTTTAACCATGGACCAGGATAATGAGAGGCATGTAACTATGAGGGTAATGTTGTTTTTAAACATCATTACCTGGCATCTGTATGCCTGGGATTGCATGGGTTAAATTGACAGTGTTTACTGGGCATTCGGTGTCTCTGCACCTGAGTTTAGTGGTGACTGGTTTTCTGTGGACCCAGCTTGGGTTTAACTTTCTGGTTCTCTCTCGCCTTTTGGGCATCTGGGCTTTCTTGTTGGCATTTTGTCGACCGGGAGAATGAAGAGCGTGTCACTGTTAGGTTAGGTTGAGAGTATGCGGGCAGTGGGCAAATCAGCCCTCTTGTGCTTTTTGATCTCCTGACTTGAGATTCAATTTCACGCGACCCTGCCACTTTGATCTGGCACACGCCTTCATTAACCAGGTCCAACACTTGCCTTTCTTGGATCTTGCCCCTCCTGAGAAAGGTAATCGGGTTTGTGGGGGAGTGGCCATGGTTAGTCGGGGTGTGCCTAGGGTTTGTGGGGGTGTGGCATGATCTCTGGGATGTGCCGAGGGTTTGTGGGGCTGTGTGCCCCCTTGGACTTTAGGATTAGGTTTGAGTGTTGGGCTGGTGGATGTATATGTGACTGGGATAGGTAAGGCTGCAGAGTTTAGAGTGGTGAGGTATGAGGTGCTGTGGCGCATAGGCTCATGTGGTGAAGCCAGGTGAATCTGGCCCATGCCTTTCATTATCGTGGTCCGACACCACTTGGTTCAATGGACCGGGTGTGCACTGGGACACATCATCAGTAATGCATCCTCGGATCATGGGGTGTTTCGGGTCTTTCATCATTAAACACCCTCCCCGAGTTGACCCAGCCGGAGTTGATCAAGCTCGGCTTGTGTTTTCCCATGGAACAGGATAATGAGAGGCATGTAACTATGAGGGTAATGACGTTTTTAAACATCATTACCTGGCATCTGTATGCCTGGGGATGCATGGGTTAAATTGACAGTGCTTACTGGGCATTCGGTGTCTCTGCACCTGAGTTTAGTGGTGACTTGTTTTCTGTGGACCCAGCTTGGGTTTAACTTTCTGGTAATCTCTTGCCGTTTGGGCATCTGGGCTTTGTTCTTGGCATTTTGTCGACCGGGAGAATGAAGAGCGTGTCACTGTTAGGTTAGGTTGAGAGTATGCGGGCAGTGGGCAAATCAGCCCTCTTGTGCTTTTTGATCTCCTCACTCGAGATTCAATTTCACGCGACCCTGCCACTTTGATCTGGCCCACGCCTTCATTAACCAGGTCCAACACTTGCCTTTCTCCGATCTTGCCCCTCCTGACAAATGCAATCGGGTTTGTGGGGGAGTGGCCAGGGTTAGTCGGGGAGTGACTAGGGTTTGTGGGGGTGTGGCATGATCTCTGGGATGTGCCGAGGGTTTGTGGGGCTGTGTGCCCCCTTGGACTTTAGGATTAGGTTTGAGTGTTGGGCTGGTGGATGTATATGTGACTGGGATAGGTAAGGCTGCAGAGTTTAGAGTGGTGAGGTATGAGGTGCTGTGGCGCATAGGCTCATGTGGTGAAGCCAGGTGAATCTGGCCCATGCCTTTCATTATCGTGGTCCGACACCACTTGGTTCAATGGACCGGGTGTGCACTGGGACACATCATCAGTAATGCATCCTCGGATCATCGGGTGTTTCGGGTCTTTCATCATTAAACACCCTCCCCGAGATGACCCAGCCGGAGTTGATCAAGCTCGACTTGTGTTTAACCATGGACCAGGATAATGAGAGGCATGTAACTATGAGGGTAATGTTGTTTTTAAACATCATTACCTGGCATCTGTATGCCTGGGATTGCATGGGTTAAATTGACAGTGTTTACTGGGCATTCGGTGTCTCTGCACCTGAGTTTAGTGGTGACTGGTTTTCTGTGGACCCAGCTTGGGTTTAACTTTCTGGTTCTCTCTCGCCTTTTGGGCATCTGGGCTTTCTTGTTGGCATTTTGTCGACCGGGAGAATGAAGAGCGTGTCACTGTTAGGTTAGGTTGAGAGTATGCGGGCAGTGGGCAAATCAGCCCTCTTGTGCTTTTTGATCTCCTGACTTGAGATTCAATTTCACGCGACCCTGCCACTTTGATCTGGCCCACGCCTTCATTAACCAGGTCCAACACTTGCCTTTCTTGGATCTTGCCCCTCCTGAGAAAGGTAATCGGGTTTGTGGGGGAGTGGCCAGGGTTAGTCGGGGTGTGCCTAGGGTTTGTGGGGGTGTGGCATGATCTCTGGGATGTGCCGAGGGTTTGTGGGGCTGAGTGCCCCCTTGGACTTTAGGATTAGGTTTGAGTGTTGGGCTGGTGGATGTATATGTGTGGCTGGGATAGGTAAGGTTGCAGAGTTTGGAGTGGTGAGGTATGAGGTTCTGTGGCGCATAGGCTCATGTGGTGAAGCCAGGTGAATCTGGCCCATGCCTTTCATTATCGTGGTCCGACACCACTTGGTTCAATGGACCGGGTGTGCACTGGGACACATCATCAGTAATGCATCCTCGGATCATGGGGTGTTTCGGGTCTTTCATCATTAAACACCCTCCCCGAGTTGACCCAGCCGGAGTTGATCAAGCTCGGCTTGTGTTTTCCCATGGAACAGGATAATGAGAGGCATGTAACTATGAGGGTAATGACGTTTTTAAACATCATTACCTGGCATCTGTATGCCTGGGGATGCATGGGTTAAATTGACAGTGCTTACTGGGCATTCGGTGTCTCTGCACCTGAGTTTAGTGGTGACTTGTTTTCTGTGGACCCAGCTTGGGTTTAACTTTCTGGTTCTCTCTTGCCGTTTGGGCATCTGGTCTTTGTTCTTGGCATTTTGTCGACCGGGAGAATGAAGAGCGTGTCACTGTCAGGTTAGGTTGAGAGTATGCGGGCAGTGGGCAAATCAGCCCTCTTGTGCTCTTTGATCTCCTCACTCGAGATTCAATTTCACGCGACCCTGCCACTTTGATCTGGCCCACGCCTTCATTAACCAGGTCCAACACTTGCCTTTCTTGGATCTTGCCCCTCCTGACAAAGGTAATCGGATTTGTGGGGGAGTGGCCAGGGTTAGTCGGGGTGTGCCTAGGGTTTGTGGGGGTGTGGCATGATCTGTGGGATGTGCCGAGGGTTTGTGGGGGTGTGTGCCCCCTTGGACTTTAGGTTTAGGTTTGAGTGTTGGGCTGGTGGATGTATATGTGTGACTGGGATAGGTAAGGCTGCAGAGTTTTGAGTGGTGAGGTATGAGGTTCTATGGGGCTTAGTGGTGAAGCCAGGTGAATCTGGCCCATGCCTTTCATTATCGTGGTCCGACACCACTTGGTTCAATGGACCGGGTGTGCACTGGGACACATCATCAGTAATGCATCCTTGGATCATCGGGTGTTTCGGGTCTTTCATCATTAAACACCCTCCCCGAGATGACCCAGCCGGAGTTGATCAAGCTCGGCTTGTGTTTTCCCATGGACCAGGATAATGAGAGGCATGTACCTATGAGGGTAATGTTGTTTTTAAACATCATTACCCGGCATCTGTATGCCTGGGATTGCATGGGTTAAATTGACAGTGTTTACTGGGCATTCGGTGTCTCTGCACCTGAGTTTAGTGGTGACTGGTTTTCTGTGGACCCAGCTTGGGTTTAACTTTCTGATTCTCTCTTGCCGTTTGGGCATCTGGGCTTTGTTCTTGGCATTTTGTCGACCGGGAGAATGAAGAGCGTGTCACTGTTAGGTTAGGTTGAGAGTATGCGGGCAGTGGGCAAATCAGCCCTCTTGTGCTCTTTGATCTCCTCACTTGAGATTCAATTTCACGCGACCCTGCCACTTTGATATGGCCCACGCCTTCATTAACCAGGTCCAACACTTGCCTTTCTTGGATCTTGCCCCTCCTGACAAAGGTAATCGGGTTTGTGGGGGAGTGGCCAGGGTTAGTCGGGGTGTGCCTAGGGTTTGTGGGGGTGTGGCATGATCTGTGGGATGTGCCGAGGGTTTGTGGGGGTGTGTGCCCCCTTGGACTTTAGGTTTAGGTTTGAGTGTTGGGCTGGTGGATGTATATGTGTGACTGGGATAGGTAAGGCTGCAGAGTTTTGAGTGGTGAGGTATGAGGTTCTATGGGGCTTAGTGGTGAAGCCAGGTGAATCTGGCCCATGCCTTTCATTATCGTGGTCCGACACCACTTGGTTCAATGGACCGGGTGTGCACTGGGACACATCATCAGTAATGCATCCTCGGATCATCGGGTGTTTCGGGTCTTTCATCATTAAACACCCTCCCCGAGATGACCCAGCCGGAGTTGATCAAGCTCGGCTTGTGTTTTCCCATGGACCAGGATAATGAGAGGCATGTACCTATGAGGGTAATGTTGTTTTTAAACATCATTACCCGGCATCTGTATGCCTGGGATTGCATGGGTTAAATTGACAGTGTTTACTGGGCATTCGGTGTCTCAGCACCTGAGTTTAGTGGTGACTGGTTTTCTGTGGACCCAGCTTGGGTTTAACTTTCTGGTTCTCTCTTGGCGTTTGGGCATCTGGGCTTTGTTCTTGGCATTTTGTCGACCGGGAGAATGAAGAGCGTGTCACTGTTAGGTTAGGTTGAGAGTATGCGGGCAGTGGGCAAATCAGCCCTCTTGTGCTCTTTGATCTCCTCGCATTAGGGTTAGGTTGAGAGTATGCGGGCAGTGGGCAAATCAGCCCTCTTGTGCTTTTTGATCTCCTCACTTGAGATTCAATTTCACGCGACCCTGCCACTTTGATCTGGCCCACGCCTTCATTAACCAGGTCCAACACTTGCCTTTCTTGGATCTTGCCCCTCCTGACAAAGGTAATCGGGTTTGTGGGGGAGTGGCCAGGGTTAGTCGGGGTGTGCCTAGGGTTTGAGGGGGGTGTGGCATGATCTCTGGGATGTGCCGAGGGTTTGTGGGGTGTGTGCCCCCTTGGACTTGAGGATTAGGTTTGAGTGTTGGGGTGGTGGATGTATATGTGTGACTGGGATAGGTAAGGGCTGCAGAGTTTGGAGTGGTGAGGTATGAGGTGCTATTGGGCTTAGGCTTGTGTGGTGAAGCTAGGTTAGGGTTAGGGTTAGGGTTAGGTTGAGAGTATGCGGGCAGTGGGCAAATCAGCCCTCTTGTGCTTTTTGATCTCCTCACTTGAGATTCAATTTCACTCGACCCTGCCACTTTGATCTGGCCCACGCCTTCATTAACCAGATCCAACACTTGCCTTTCTTGGATCTTGCCCCTCCTGACAAAGATAATCGGGTTTGTGGGGGAGTGGCCAGGGTTAGTCGGGGTGTGCCTAGGGTTTGTGGGGGTGTGGCATGATCTCTGGGATGTGCCGAGGGTTTGTGGGGGTGTGTGCCCCCTTGGACTTTAGGATTAGGTTTGAGTGTTGGGCTGGTGGATGTATATGTGTGACTGGGATAGGTAAGGCTGCAGAGTTTTGAGTGGTGAGGTATGAGGTGCTATTGGGCTTAGGCTTGTGTGGTGAAGCTAGGTGAATCTGGCCCATGCCTTTCATTATCATGGTCCGACACCACTTGGTTCAATGGACCGGGTGTGCACTGGGACACATCATCAGTAATGCATCCTCGGATCATGGGGTGTTTCGGGTCTTTCATCATTAAACACCCTCCCCGAGATGACCCAGCCGGAGTTGATCAAGCTCGGCTTGTGTTTTCCCATGGACCAGGATAATGAGAGGCATGTAACTATGACGGTAATGTTGTTTTTAAACATCATTACCTGGCATCTGTATGCCTGGGATTGCATGGGTTAAATTGACAGTGTTTACTGGGCATTCGGTGTCTCTGCACCTGAGTTTAGTGGTGACTGGTTTTCTGTGGACCCAGCTTGGGTTTAACTTTCTGGTTCTCTCTCGCCGTTTGGGCATCTGGGCTTTATTCTTGGCATTTTGTCGACCGGGAGAATGAAGAGCGTGTCACTGTTAGGTTAGGTTGAGAGTATGCGGGCAGTGGGCAAATCAGCCCTCTTGTGCTTTTTGATCTCCTCACTTGAGATTCAATTTCACGCGACCCTGCCACTTTGATCTGGCCCACGCCTTCATTAACCAGGTCCAACACTTGCCTTTCTTGGATCTTGCCCCTCCTGACAAAGGTAATCGGGTTTGTGGGGGAGTGGCCAGGGTTAGTCGGGGTGTGCCTAGGGTTTGTGGGGGTGTGGCATGATCTCTGGGATGTGCCGAGGGTTTGTGGGGGTGTGTGCCCCCTTGGACTTGAGGATTAGGTTTGAGTGTTGGGGTGGTGGATGTATATGTGTGACTGGGATAGGTAAGGCTGCAGAGTTTGGAGTGGTGAGGTATGAGGTGCTATTGGGCTTAGGCTTGTGTGGTGAAGCTAGGGTTAGGGTTAGGGTTAGGGTTAGGTTGAGAGTATGCGGGCAGTGGGCAAATCAGCCCTCTTGTGCTTTTTGATCTCCTCACTTGAGATTCAATTTCACTCGACCCTGCCACTTTGATCTGGCCCACGCCTTCATTAACCAGATCCAACACTTGCCTTTCTTGGATCTTGCCCCTCCTGACAAAGATAATCGGGTTTGTGGGGGGAGTGGCCAGGGTTAGTCGGGGTGTGCCTAGGGTTTGTGGGGGTGTGGCATGATCTCTGGGATGTGCCGAGGGTTTGTGGGGGTGTGGCATGATCTCTGGGATGTGCCGAGGGTTTGTGGGGGTGTGTGCCCCCTTGGACTTTAGGATTAGGTTTGAGTGTTGGGCTGGTGGATGTATATGTGTGACTGGGATAGGTAAGGCTGCAGAGTTTTGAGTGGTCAGGTATGAGGTTCTATGGGGCTTAGTGGTGAAGCCAGGTGAATCTGGCCCATGCCTTTCATTATCGTGGTCCGACACCACTTGGTTCAATGGACCGGGTGTGCACTGGGACACATCATCAGTAATGCATCCTCGGATCATCGGGTGTTTCGGGTCTTTCATCATTAAACACCCTCCCCGAGATGACCCAGCCAGAGTTGATCAAGCTCGGCTTGTGTTTTCCCATGGACCAGGATAATGAGAGGCATGTAACTATGAGGGTAATGTTGTTTTTAAACATCATTACCTGGCATCTGTATGCCTGGGATTGCATGGGTTAAATTGACAGTGTTTACTGGGCATTCGGTGTCTCTGCACCTGAGTTTAGTGGTGACTGGTTTTCTGTGGACCCAGCTTGGGTTTAACTTTCTGGTTCTCTCTCGCCGTTTGGGCATCTGGGCTTTATTCTTGGCATTTTGTCGACCGGGAGAATGAAGAGCGTGTCACTGTTAGGTTAGGTTGAGAGTATGCGGGCAGTGGGCAAATCAGCCCTCTTGTGCTTTTTGATCTCCTCACTCGAGATTCAATTTCACGCGACCCTGCCACTTTGATCTGGCCCACGCCTTCATTAACCAGGTCCAACACTTGCCTTTCTTGGATCTTGCCCCTCCTGACAAAGGTAATCGGGTTTGTGGGGGTGTGGCCAGGGTTAGTCGGGGTGTGCCTAGGGTTTGTGGGGGTGTGGCAATGATCTCTGGGATGTGCCGAGGGTTTGTGTGGGGGTGTGTGCCCCCTTGGACTTTAGGATTAGGTTGAGAGTATGCGGGCAGTGGGCAAATCAGCCCTCTTGTGCTTTTTGATCTCCTGACTTGAGATTCAATTTCACGCGACCCTGCCACTTTGATCTGGCCCACGCCTTCATTAACCAGGTCCAACACTTGCCTTTCTTGGATCTTGCCCCTCCTGACAAAGGTAATCGGGTTTGTGGGGGTGTGGTATGATCACTGCTATGTGCCGAGGGTTTGTGGGGGGTGTGTGCCCCCTTGGACTTTAGGATTAGGTTTGAGTGTTGGGCTGGTGGATGTATATGTGTGACTGGAGAGGTAAGGCTGCAGAGCTTTGAGTGGTGAGGTATGAGGTGCTGTGGGGCTTAGGCTTGTGTGGTGAAGCCAGGTGAATCTGGCCCATGCCTTTCATTATCATGGTCCGACACCACTTGGTTCAATGGGCCGGGTGTGCACTGGGACACATCATCAGTAATGCATCCTCGGATCATCGGGTGTTTCGGGTCTTTCATCATTAAACACCCTCCCCGAGATGACCCAGCCGGAGTTGATCAAGCTCGGCTTGTGTTTTCCCATGGACCAGGATAATGAGAGGCATGTAACTATGAGGGTAATGACGTTTTTAAACATCATTACCTGGCATCTGTATGCCTGGGGATGCATGGGTTAAATTGACAGTGTTTACTGGGCATTCGGTGTCTCTGCACCTGAGTTTAGTGGTGGCTTGTTTTCTGTGGACCCAGCTTGGGTTTAACTTTCTGGTTCTCTCTTGCCGTTTGGGCATCTGGGCTTTGTTCTTGGCATTTTGTCGACCGGGAGAATGAAGAGCGTGTCACTGTTAGGTTAGGTTGAGAGTATGCGGGCAGTGGGCAAATCAGCCCTCTTGTGCTTTTTGATCTCCTCACTTGAGATTCAATTTCACGCGACCCTGCCACTTTGATCTGGCCCACGCCTTCATTAACCAGGTCCAACACTTGCCTTTCTTGGATCTTGCCCCTCCCTGACAAAGGTAATCGGGTTTGTGGGGGAGTGGCCAGGGTTAGTCGGGGTGTGCCTAGGGTTTGTGGGGGTGTGGCATCATCTCTGGGATGTGCCGAGGGTTTGTGGGGGTGTGTGCCCCCTTGGACTTTAGGATTAGGTTTGAGTGTTGGGCTGGTGGATGTATATGTGTGACTGGGATAGGTAAGGCTGCAGAGTTTGGAGTGGTGAGGTATGAGGTGCTGTGGCGCATAGGCTCATGTGGTCAAGCCAGGTGAATCTGGCCCATGCCTTTCATTATCGTGGTCCGACACCACTTGGTTCAATGGACCGGGTGTGCACTGGGACACATCATCAGTAATGCATCCTCGGATCATCGGGTGTTTCGGGTCTTTCATCATTAAACACCCTCCCCGAGATGACCCAGCCGGAGTTGATCAAGCTCGGCTTGTGTTTTCCCATGGACCAGGATAATGAGAGACATGTAACTATGATGGTAATGTTGTTTTTAAACATCATTACCTGGCATCTGTATGCCTGGGATTGCATGGGTTAAATTGACAGTGTTTACTGGGCATTCGGTGTCTCTGCACCTGAGTTTAGTGGTGGCTTGTTTTCGGTGGACCCAGCTTGGGTTTAACTTTCTGGTTCTCTCTTGCCGTTTGGGCATCTGGGCTTTCTTCTTGGCATTTTGTCGACCGGGAGAATGAAGAGCGTGTCACTGTTAGGTTAGGTTGAGAGTATGCGGGCAGTGGGCAAATCAGCCCTCTTGTGCTTTTTGATCTCCTCACTTGAGATTCAATTTCACGCGACCCTGCCACTTTGATCTGGCCCACGCCTTCATTAACCAGGTCCAACACTTGCCTTTCTTGGATCTTGCCCCTCCTGACAAAGGTAATCGGGTTTGTGGGGGAGTGGCCAGGGTTAGTCGGGGTGTGCCTCGGGTTTGTGGGGGTGTGGCATGATCTCTGGGATGTGCCGAGGGTTTGTGGGGGTGTGTGCCCCCTTGGACTTTAGGATTAGGTTTGAGTGTTGGGCTGGTGGATGTATATGTGATGACCGGGATAGGTAAGGCTGCAGAGTTTGGAGTGGTGAGGTATGAGGTGCATTAGGGTTAGGTTGAGAGTATGCGGGCAGTGGGCAAATCAGCCCTCTTGTGCTTTTTGATCTCCTCACTTGAGATTCAATTTCACGCGACCCTGCCACTTTGATCTGGCCCACGCCTTCATTAACCAGGTCCAACACTTGCCTTTCTTGGATCTTGCCCCTCCTGACAAAGGTAATCGGGTTTGTGGGGGAGTGGCCAGGGTTAGTCGGGGTGTGCCTAGGGTTTGTGGGGTGTGGCATGATCTCTGGGATGTGCCGAGGGTTTGTGGGGGTGTGTGCCCCCTTGGACTTTAGGATTAGGTTTGAGTGTTGGGCTGGTGGATGTATATGTGTGACTGGGATAGGTAAGGCTGCAGAGTTTTGAGTGGTGAGGTATGAGGTTCTATGGGGCTTAGTGGTGAAGCCAGGTGAATCTGGCCCATGCCTTTCATTATCGTGGTCCGACACCACTTGGTTCAATGGACCGGGGTGTGCACTGGGACACATCATCAGTAATGCATCCTCGGATCATCGGGTGTTTCGGGTCTTTCATCATTAAACACCCTCCCCGAGATGACCCAGCCGGAGTTGATCAAGCTCGGCTTGTGTTTTCCCATGGACCAGGATAATGAGAGGCATGTAACTATGAGGGTAATGACGTTTTTAAACATCATTACCTGGCATCTGTATGCCTGGGGGATGCATGGGTTAAATTGACAGTGTTTACTGGGCATTCGGTGTCTCTGCACCTGAGTTTAGTGGTGGCTTGTTTTCGGTGGACCCAGCTTGGGTTTAACTTTCTGGTTCTCTCTTGCCGTTTGGGCATCTGGGCTTTGTTCTTGGCATTTTGTCGACCGGAGAATGAAGAGCGTGTCACTGTTAGGTTAGGTTGAGAGTATGCGGGCAGTGGGCAAATCAGCCCTCTTGTGCTTTTTGATCTCCTCACTTGAGATTCAATTTCACGCGACCCTGCCACTTTGATCTGGCCCACGCCTTCATTAACCAGGTCCAACACTTGCCTTTCTTGGATCTTGCCCCTCCTGACAAAGGTAATCGGGTTTGTGGGGGAGTGGCCAGGGTTAGTCGGGGTGTGCCTAGGGTTTGTGGGGGTGTGGCATGATCTCTGGGATGTGCCGAGGGTTTGTGGGGTGTGTGCCCCCTTGGACTTTAGGATTAGGTTTGAGTGTTGGGCTGGTGGATGTATATGTTTGACTGGGATAGGTAAGGCTGCAGAGTTTTGAGTGGTGAGGTATGAGGTTCTATGGGGCTTAGTGGTGAAGCCAGGTGAATCTGGCCCATGCCTTTCATTATCGTGGTCCGACACCACTTGGTTCAATGGACCGGGTGTGCACTGGGACACAACATCAGTAATGCATCCTCGGATCATCGGGTGTTTCGGGTCTTTCATCATTAAACACCCTCCCCGAGATGACCCAGCCGGAGTTGATCAAGCTCGGCTTGTGTTTTCCCATGGACCAGGATAATGAGAGGCATGTAACTATGAGGGTAATGACGTTTTTAAACATCATTACCTGGCATCTGTATGCCCGGGGATGCATGGGTTAAATTGACAGTGTTTACTGGGCATTCGGTGTCTCTGCACCTGAGTTTAGTGGTGGCTTGTTTTCGGTGGACCCAGCTTGGGTTTAACTTTCTGGTTCTCTCTTGCCGTTTGGGCATCTGGGCTTTGTTCTTGGCATTTTGTCGACCGGGAGAATGAAGAGCGTGTCACTGTTAGGTTAGGTTGAGAGTATGCGGGCAGTGGGCAAATCAGCCCTCTTGTGCTTTTTGATCTCCTCACTTGAGATTCAATTTCACGCGACCCTGCCACTTTGATCTGGCCCACGCCTTCATTAACCAGGTCCAACACTTGCCTTTCTTGGATCTTGCCCCTCCTGACAAAGGTAATCGGGTTTGTGGGGGAGTGGCCAGGGTTAGTCGGGGTGTGCCTAGGGTTTGTGGGGGTGTGGCATGATCTCTGGGATGTGCCGAGGGTTTGTGGGGGTGTGTGCCCCCTTGGACTTTAGGATTAGGTTTGAGTGTTGGGCTGGTGGATGTATATGTGTGACTGGGATAGGTAAGGCTGCAGAGTTTTGAGTGGTGAGGTATGAGGTTCTATGGGGCTTAGTGGTGAAGCCAGGTGAATCTGGCCCATGCCTTTCATTATCGTGGTCCGACACCACTTGGTTCAATGGACCGGGTGTGCACTGGGACACATCATCAGTAATGCATCCTCGGATCATCGGGTGTTTCGGGTCTTTCATCATTAAACACCCTCCCCGAGATGACCCAGCCGGAGTTGATCAAGCTCGGCTTGTGTTTTCCCATGGACCAGGATAATGAGAGACATGTAACTATGATGGTAATGTTGTTTTTAAACATCATTACCTGGCATCTGTATGCCTGGGATTGCATGGGTTAAATTGACAGTGTTTACTGGGCATTCGGTGTCTCTGCACCTGAGTTTAGTGGTGGCTTGTTTTCGGTGGACCCAGCTTGGGTTTAACTTTCTGGTTCTCTCTTGCCGTTTGGGCATCTGGGCTTTCTTCTTGGCATTTTGTCGACCGGGAGAATGAAGAGCGTGTCACTGTTAGGTTAGGTTGAGAGTATGCGGGCAGTGGGCAAATCAGCCCTCTTGTGCTTTTTGATCTCCTCACTTGAGATTCAATTTCACGCGACCCTGCCACTTTGATCTGGCCCACGCCTTCATTAACCAGGTCCAACACTTGCCTTCCTTGGATCTTGCCCCTCCTGACAAAGGTAATCGGGTTTGTGGGGGAGTGGCCAGGGTTAGTCGGGGTGTGCCTAGGGTTTGTGGGGGTGTGGCATGATCTCTGGGATGTGCCGAGGGTTTGTGGGGGTGTGTGCCCCCTTGGACTTTAGGATTAGGTTTGAGTGTTGGGCTGGTGGATGTATATGTGTGACCGGGATAGGTAAGGCTGCAGAGTTTGGAGTGGTGAGGTATGAGGTGCATTAGGGTTAGGGTTAGGGTTAGGTTGAGAGTATGCGGGCAGTGGGCAAATCAGCCCTCTTGTGCTTTTTGATCTCCTGACTTGAGATTCAATTTCACGCGACCCTGCCACTTTGATCTGGCCCACGCCTTCATTAACCAGGTCCAACACTTGCCTTTCTTGGATCTTGCCCCTCCTGACAAAGGTAATCGTGTTTGTGGGGGAGTGGCCAGGGTTAGTCGGGGTGTGCCTAGGGTTTGTGGGGGTGTGGCATGATCTCTGGGATGTGCCGAGGGTTTGTGGGGGTGAGTGCCCCCTTGGACTTTAGGATTAGGTTTGAGTGTTGGGCTGGTGGATGTATATGTGTGACTGGGAGAGGTAAGGCTGCAGAGTTTTGAGTGGTGAGGTATGAGGTGCTATTGGGCTTAGGCTCATGTGGTGAAGCCAGGTGAATCTGGCCCATGCCTTTCATTATCGTGGTCCGACACCACTTGGTTCAATGGACCGGGTGTGCACTGGGACACATCATCAGTAATGCATCCTCGGATCATCGGGTGTTTCGGGTCTTTCATCATTAAACACCCTCCCCGAGATGACCCAGCCGGAGTTGATCAAGCTCGGCTTGTGTTTTCCCATGGACCAGGATAATGAGAGGCATGTAACTATGAGGGTAATGACGTTTTTAAACATCATTACCTGGCATCTGTATGCCTGGGGATGCATGGGTTAAATTGACAGTGCTTACTGGGCATTCGGTGTCTCTGCACCTGAGTTTAGTGGTGACTTGTTTTCTGTGGACCCAGCTTGGGTTTAACTTTCTGGTTCTCTCTTGCCGTTTGGGCATCTGGGCTTTGTTCTTGGCATTTTGTCGACCGGGAGAATGAAGAGCGTGTCACTGTTAGGTTAGGTTGAGAGTATGCGGGCAGTGGGCAAATCAGCCCTCTTGTGCTTTTTGATCTCCTCACTCGAGATTCAATTTCACGCGACCCTGCCACTTTGATCTGGCCCACGCCTTCATTAACCAGGTCCAACACTTGCCTTTCTCCGATCTTGCCCCTCCTGACAAATATAATCGGGTTTGTGGGGGAGTGGCCAGGGTTAGTCGGGGAGTGACTAGGATTTGTGGGGGTGTGGCATGATCTCTGGGATGTGCCGAGGGTTTGTGGGGGTGAGTGCCCCCTTGGACTTTAGGATTAGGTTTGAGTGTTGGGCTGGTGGATGTATATGTGTGACTGGGAGAGGTAAGGCTGCAGAGTTTTGAGTGGTGAGGTATGAGGTGCTATTGGGCTTAGGCTCATGTGGTGAAGCCAGGTGAATCTGGCCCATGCCTTTCATTATCGTGGTCCGACACCACTTGGTTCAATGGACCGGGTGTGCACTGGGACACATCATCAGTAATGCATCCTCGGATCATCGGGTGTTTCGGGTCTTTCATCATTAAACACCCTCCCCGAGATGACCCAGCCGGAGTTGATCAAGCTCGGCTTGTGTTTTCCCATGGACCAGGATAATGAGAGGCATGTAACTATGAGGGTAATGTTGTTTTTAAACATCATTACCCGGCATCTGTATGCCTGGGATTGCATGGGTTAAATTGACAGTGTTTACTGGGCATTCGGTGTCTCTGCACCTGAGTTTAGTGGTGACTGGTTTTCTGTGGACCCAGCTTGGGTTTAACTTTCTGGTTCTCTCTCGCCGTTTGGGCATCTGGGCTTTATTCTTGGCATTTTGTCGACCGGGAGAATGAAGAGCGTGTCACTGTTAGGTTAGGTTGAGAGTATGCGGGCAGTGGGCAAATCAGCCCTCTTGTGCTTTTTGATCTCCTGACTTGAGATTCAATTTCACGCGACCCTGCCACTTTGATCTGGCCCACGCCTTCATTAACCAGGTCCAACACTTGCCTTTCTTGGATCTTGCCCCTCCTGACAAAGGTAATCGTGTTTGTGGGGGAGTGGCCAGGGTTAGTCGGGGTGTGCCTAGGGTTTGTGGGGGTGTGGCATGATCTCTGGGATGTGCCGAGGGTTTGTGGGGGTGAGTGCCCCCTTGGACTTTAGGATTAGGTTTGAGTGTTGGGCTGGTGGGTTAGGGTTAGGGTTAGGGTTAGGGTTAGGGTTAGGTTGAGAGTATGCGGGCAGTGGGCAAATCAGCCCTCTTGTGCTTTTTGATCTCCTCACTTGAGATTCAATTTCACGCGACCCTGCCACTTTGATCTGGCCCACGCCTTCATTAACCAGGTCCAACACTTGCCTTTCTTGGATCTTGCCCCTCCTGACAAAGGTAATCGGGTTTGTGGGGGAGTGGCCAGGGTTAGTCGGGGTGTGCCTAGGGTTTGTGGGGGTGTGGCATGATCTCTGGGATGTGCCGAGGGTTTGTGGGGGTGTGTGCCCCCTTGGACTTTAGGATTAGGTTTGAGTGTTGGGCTGGTGGATGTATATGTGTGACTGGGATAGGTAAGGCTGCAGAGTTTTGAGTGGTGAGGTATGAGGTGCTATTGGGCTTAGGCTTGTGTGGTGAAGCTAGGTGAATCTGGCCCATGCCTTTCATTATCATGGTCCGACACCACTTGGTTCAATGGACCGGGTGTGCACTGGGACACATCATCAGTAATGCATCCTCGGATCATGGGGTGTTTCGGGTCTTTCATCATTATTTCCCAGCCGGAGTTGATCAAGCTCGGCTTGTGTTTTCCCATGGACCAGGATAATGAGAGGCATGTAACTATGAGGGTAATGACGTTTTTAAACATCATTACCTGGCATCTGTATGCCTGGGGATGCATGGGTTAAATTGACAGTGTTTACTGGGCATTCGGTGTCTCTGCACCTGAGTTTAGTGGTGACTGGTTTTCTGTGGACCCAGCTTGGGTTAGGTTGAGAGTATGCGGGCAGTGGGCAAATCAGCCCTCTTGTGCTTTTTGATCTCCTCACTTGAGATTCAATTTCACGCGACCCTGCCACTTTGATCTGGCCCACGCCTTCATTAACCAGGTCCAACACTTGCCTTTCTTGGATCTTGCCCCTCCTGACAAAGGTAATCGGGTTTGTGGGGGATTGGCCAGGGTTAGTCGGGGTGTGCCTAGGGTTTGTGGGGGTGTGGCATGATCTCTGGGATGTGCCGAGGGTTTGTGGGGGTGTGTGCCCCCTTGGACTTTAGGATTAGGTTTGAGTGTTGGGCTGGTGGATGTGTCTGTGTGACTGGGATAGGTAAGGTTGCAGAGTTTGGAGTGGTGAGGTATGAGGTGCTGTGGCGCATAGGCTCGTGTGGTAAAGCCAGGTGAATCTGGCCCATGCCTTTCATTATCGTGGTCCGACACCACTTGGTTCAATGGACCGGGTGTGCACAGGGACACATCATCAGTAATGCATCCTCGGCTGATGGGGTGTTTCGGGTCTTTCATCATTAGGGTTAGGTTGAGAGTATGCGGGCAGTGGGCAAATCAGCCCTCTTGTGCTTTTTGATCTCCTCACTTGAGATTCAATTTCACGCGACCCTGCCACTTTGATCTGGCCCACGCCTTCATTAACCAGGTCCAACACTTGCCTTTCTTGGATCTTGCCCCTCCTGACAAAGGTAATCGGGTTTGTGGGGTAGTGGCCAGGGTTAGTCGGGGTGTGCCTAGGGTTTGTGGGGGTGTGGCATGATCTCTGGGATGTGCCGAGGGTTTGTGGGGGTGTGTGCCCCCTTGGACTTTAGGATTAGGTTTGAGTGTTGGGCTGGTGGATGTATATGTGTGACTGGGATAGGTAAGGCTGCAGAGTTTTGAGTGGTGAGGTATGAGGTTCTATGGGGCTTAGTGGTGAAGCCAGGTGAATCTGGCCCATGCCTTTCATTATCGTGGTCCGACACCACTTGGTTCAATGGACCGGGTGTGCACTGGGACACATCATCAGTAATGCATCCTCGGATCATCGGGTGTTTCGGGTCTTTCATCATTAAACACCCTCCCCGAGATGACCCAGCCGGAGTTGATCAAGCTCGGCTTGTGTTTTCCCATGGACCAGGATAATGAGAGGCATGTAACTATGAGGGTAATGTTGTTTTTAAACATCATTACCCGGCATCTGTATGCCTGGGATTGCATGGGTTAAATTGACAGTGTTTACTGGGCATTCGGTGTCTCTGCACCTGAGTTTAGTGGTGACTGGTTTTCTGTGGACCCAGCTTGGGTTTAACTTTCTGGTTCTCTCTTGCCGTTTGGGCATCTGGGCTTTGTTCTTGGCATTTTGTCGACCGGGAGAATGAAGAGCGTGTCACTGTTAGGTTAGGTTGAGAGTATGCGGGCAGTGGGCAAATCAGCCCTCTTGTGCTTTTTGATCTCCTGACTTGAGATTCAATTTCACGCGACCCTGCCACTTTGATCTGGCCCACGCCTTCATTAACCAGGTCCAACACTTGCCTTTCTTGGATCTTGCCCCTCCTGACAAAGGTAATCGTGTTTGTGGGGGAGTGGCCAGGGTTAGTCGGGGTGTGCCTAGGGTTTGTGGGGGTGTGGCATGATCTCTGGGATGTGCCGAGGGTTTGTGGGGGTGAGTGCCCCCTTGGACTTTAGGATTAGGTTTGAGTGTTGGGCTGGTGGGTTAGGTTGAGAGTATGCGGGCAGTGGGCAAATCAGCCCTCTTGTGCTTTTTGATCTCCTCACTTGAGATTCAATTTCACGCGACCCTGCCACTTTGATCTGGCCCACGCCTTCATTAACCAGGTCCAACACTTGCCTTTCTTGGATCTTGCCCCTCCTGACAAAGGTAATCGGGTTTGTGGGGGAGTGGCCAGGGTTAGTCGGGGTGTGCCTAGGGTTTGTGGGGGTGTGGCATGATCTGTGGGATGTGCCGAGGGTTTGTGGGGGTGTGTGCCCCCTTGGACTTTAGGATTAGGTTTGAGTGTTGGGCTGGTGGATGTATATGTGTGACTGGGATAGGTAAGGCTGCAGAGTTTGGAGTGGTGAGGTATGAGGTGCTATTGGGCTTAGGCTCATGTGGTGAAGCCAGGTGAATCTGGCCCATGCCTTTCATTATCGTGGTCCGACACCACTTGGTTCAATGGACCGGGTGTGCACTGGGACACATCATCAGTAATGCATCCTCGGATCATCGGGTGTTTCGGGTCTTTCATCATTAAACACCCTCCCCGAGATGACCCAGCCGGAGTTGATCAAGCTCGGCTTGTGTTTTCCCATGGACCAGGATAATGAGAGGCATGTAACTATGAGGGTAATGACGTTTTTAAACATCATTACCTGGCATCTGTATGCCTGGGGATGCATGGGTTAAATTGACAGTGCTTACTGGGCATTCGGTGTCTCTGCACCTGAGTTTAGTGGTGACTTGTTTTCTGTGGACCCAGCTTGGGTTTAACTTTCTGGTTCTCTCTTGCCGTTTGGGCATCTGGGCTTTGTTCTTGGCATTTTGTCGACCGGGAGAATGAAGAGCGTGTCACTGTTAGGTTAGGTTGAGAGTATGCGGGCAGTGGGCAAATCAGCCCTCTTGTGCTTTTTGATCTCCTCACTCGAGATTCAATTTCACGCGACCCTGCCACTTTGATCTGGCCCACGCCTTCATTAACCAGGTCCAACACTTGCCTTTCTCCGATCTTGCCCCTCCTGACAAATATAATCGGGTTTGTGGGGGAGTGGCCAGGGTTAGTCGGGGAGTGACTAGGATTTGTGGGGGTGTGGCATGATCTCTGGGATGTGCCGAGGGTTTGTGGGGGTGAGTGCCCCCTTGGACTTTAGGATTAGGTTTGAGTGTTGGGCTGGTGGATGTATATGTGTGACTGGGAGAGGTAAGGCTGCAGAGTTTTGAGTGGTGAGGTATGAGGTGCTATTGGGCTTAGGCTCATGTGGTGAAGCCAGGTGAATCTGGCCCATGCCTTTCATTATCGTGGTCCGACACCACTTGGTTCAATGGACCGGGTGTGCACTGGGACACATCATCAGTAATGCATCCTCGGATCATCGGGTGTTTCGGGTCTTTCATCATTAAACACCCTCCCCGAGATGACCCAGCCGGAGTTGATCAAGCTCGGCTTGTGTTTTCCCATGGACCAGGATAATGAGAGGCATGTAACTATGAGGGTAATGTTGTTTTTAAACATCATTACCCGGCATCTGTATGCCTGGGATTGCATGGGTTAAATTGACAGTGTTTACTGGGCATTCGGTGTCTCTGCACCTGAGTTTAGTGGTGACTGGTTTTCTGTGGACCCAGCTTGGGTTTAACTTTCTGGTTCTCTCTCGCCGTTTGGGCATCTGGGCTTTATTCTTGGCATTTTGTCGACCGGGAGAATGAAGAGCGTGTCACTGTTAGGTTAGGTTGAGAGTATGCGGGCAGTGGGCAAATCAGCCCTCTTGTGCTTTTTGATCTCCTGACTTGAGATTCAATTTCACGCGACCCTGCCACTTTGATCTGGCCCACGCCTTCATTAACCAGGTCCAACACTTGCCTTTCTTGGATCTTGCCCCTCCTGACAAAGGTAATCGTGTTTGTGGGGGAGTGGCCAGGGTTAGTCGGGGTGTGCCTAGGGTTTGTGGGGGTGTGGCATGATCTCTGGGATGTGCCGAGGGTTTGTGGGGGTGAGTGCCCCCTTGGACTTTAGGATTAGGTTTGAGTGTTGGGCTGGTGGGTTAGGGTTAGGGTTAGGGTTAGGGTTAGGGTTAGGTTGAGAGTATGCGGGCAGTGGGCAAATCAGCCCTCTTGTGCTTTTTGATCTCCTCACTTGAGATTCAATTTCACGCGACCCTGCCACTTTGATCTGGCCCACGCCTTCATTAACCAGGTCCAACACTTGCCTTTCTTGGATCTTGCCCCTCCTGACAAAGGTAATCGGGTTTGTGGGGGAGTGGCCAGGGTTAGTCGGGGTGTGCCTAGGGTTTGTGGGGGTGTGGCATGATCTCTGGGATGTGCCGAGGGTTTGTGGGGGTGTGTGCCCCCTTGGACTTTAGGATTAGGTTTGAGTGTTGGGCTGGTGGATGTATATGTGTGACTGGGATAGGTAAGGCTGCAGAGTTTTGAGTGGTGAGGTATGAGGTGCTATTGGGCTTAGGCTTGTGTGGTGAAGCTAGGTGAATCTGGCCCATGCCTTTCATTATCATGGTCCGACACCACTTGGTTCAATGGACCGGGTGTGCACTGGGACACATCATCAGTAATGCATCCTCGGATCATGGGGTGTTTCGGGTCTTTCATCATTATTTCCCAGCCGGAGTTGATCAAGCTCGGCTTGTGTTTTCCCATGGACCAGGATAATGAGAGGCATGTAACTATGAGGGTAATGACGTTTTTAAACATCATTACCTGGCATCTGTATGCCTGGGGATGCATGGGTTAAATTGACAGTGTTTACTGGGCATTCGGTGTCTCTGCACCTGAGTTTAGTGGTGACTGGTTTTCTGTGGACCCAGCTTGGGTTAGGTTGAGAGTATGCGGGCAGTGGGCAAATCAGCCCTCTTGTGCTTTTTGATCTCCTCACTTGAGATTCAATTTCACGCGACCCTGCCACTTTGATCTGGCCCACGCCTTCATTAACCAGGTCCAACACTTGCCTTTCTTGGATCTTGCCCCTCCTGACAAAGGTAATCGGGTTTGTGGGGGATTGGCCAGGGTTAGTCGGGGTGTGCCTAGGGTTTGTGGGGGTGTGGCATGATCTCTGGGATGTGCCGAGGGTTTGTGGGGGTGTGTGCCCCCTTGGACTTTAGGATTAGGTTTGAGTGTTGGGCTGGTGGATGTGTCTGTGTGACTGGGATAGGTAAGGTTGCAGAGTTTGGAGTGGTGAGGTATGAGGTGCTGTGGCGCATAGGCTCGTGTGGTAAAGCCAGGTGAATCTGGCCCATGCCTTTCATTATCGTGGTCCGACACCACTTGGTTCAATGGACCGGGTGTGCACAGGGACACATCATCAGTAATGCATCCTCGGCTGATGGGGTGTTTCGGGTCTTTCATCATTAGGGTTAGGTTGAGAGTATGCGGGCAGTGGGCAAATCAGCCCTCTTGTGCTTTTTGATCTCCTCACTTGAGATTCAATTTCACGCGACCCTGCCACTTTGATCTGGCCCACGCCTTCATTAACCAGGTCCAACACTTGCCTTTCTTGGATCTTGCCCCTCCTGACAAAGGTAATCGGGTTTGTGGGGTAGTGGCCAGGGTTAGTCGGGGTGTGCCTAGGGTTTGTGGGGGTGTGGCATGATCTCTGGGATGTGCCGAGGGTTTGTGGGGGTGTGTGCCCCCTTGGACTTTAGGATTAGGTTTGAGTGTTGGGCTGGTGGATGTATATGTGTGACTGGGATAGGTAAGGCTGCAGAGTTTTGAGTGGTGAGGTATGAGGTTCTATGGGGCTTAGTGGTGAAGCCAGGTGAATCTGGCCCATGCCTTTCATTATCGTGGTCCGACACCACTTGGTTCAATGGACCGGGTGTGCACTGGGACACATCATCAGTAATGCATCCTCGGATCATCGGGTGTTTCGGGTCTTTCATCATTAAACACCCTCCCCGAGATGACCCAGCCGGAGTTGATCAAGCTCGGCTTGTGTTTTCCCATGGACCAGGATAATGAGAGGCATGTAACTATGAGGGTAATGTTGTTTTTAAACATCATTACCCGGCATCTGTATGCCTGGGATTGCATGGGTTAAATTGACAGTGTTTACTGGGCATTCGGTGTCTCTGCACCTGAGTTTAGTGGTGACTGGTTTTCTGTGGACCCAGCTTGGGTTTAACTTTCTGGTTCTCTCTTGCCGTTTGGGCATCTGGGCTTTGTTCTTGGCATTTTGTCGACCGGGAGAATGAAGAGCGTGTCACTGTTAGGTTAGGTTGAGAGTATGCGGGCAGTGGGCAAATCAGCCCTCTTGTGCTTTTTGATCTCCTGACTTGAGATTCAATTTCACGCGACCCTGCCACTTTGATCTGGCCCACGCCTTCATTAACCAGGTCCAACACTTGCCTTTCTTGGATCTTGCCCCTCCTGACAAAGGTAATCGTGTTTGTGGGGGAGTGGCCAGGGTTAGTCGGGGTGTGCCTAGGGTTTGTGGGGGTGTGGCATGATCTCTGGGATGTGCCGAGGGTTTGTGGGGGTGAGTGCCCCCTTGGACTTTAGGATTAGGTTTGAGTGTTGGGCTGGTGGGTTAGGGTTAGGGTTAGGGTTAGGGTTAGGGTTAGGTTGAGAGTATGCGGGCAGTGGGCAAATCAGCCCTCTTGTGCTTTTTGATCTCCTCACTTGAGATTCAATTTCACGCGACCCTGCCACTTTGATCTGGCCCACGCCTTCATTAACCAGGTCCAACACTTGCCTTTCTTGGATCTTGCCCCTCCTGACAAAGGTAATCGGGTTTGTGGGGGAGTGGCCAGGGTTAGTCGGGGTGTGCCTAGGGTTTGTGGGGGTGTGGCATGATCTCTGGGATGTGCCGAGGGTTTGTGGGGGTGTGTGCCCCCTTGGACTTTAGGATTAGGTTTGAGTGTTGGGCTGGTGGATGTATATGTGTGACTGGGATAGGTAAGGCTGCAGAGTTTTGAGTGGTGAGGTATGAGGTGCTATTGGGCTTAGGCTTGTGTGGTGAAGCTAGGTGAATCTGGCCCATGCCTTTCATTATCATGGTCCGACACCACTTGGTTCAATGGACCGGGTGTGCACTGGGACACATCATCAGTAATGCATCCTCGGATCATGGGGTGTTTCGGGTCTTTCATCATTATTTCCCAGCCGGAGTTGATCAAGCTCGGCTTGTGTTTTCCCATGGACCAGGATAATGAGAGGCATGTAACTATGAGGGTAATGACGTTTTTAAACATCATTACCTGGCATCTGTATGCCTGGGGATGCATGGGTTAAATTGACAGTGTTTACTGGGCATTCGGTGTCTCTGCACCTGAGTTTAGTGGTGACTGGTTTTCTGTGGACCCAGCTTGGGTTAGGTTGAGAGTATGCGGGCAGTGGGCAAATCAGCCCTCTTGTGCTTTTTGATCTCCTCACTTGAGATTCAATTTCACGCGACCCTGCCACTTTGATCTGGCCCACGCCTTCATTAACCAGGTCCAACACTTGCCTTTCTTGGATCTTGCCCCTCCTGACAAAGGTAATCGGGTTTGTGGGGGATTGGCCAGGGTTAGTCGGGGTGTGCCTAGGGTTTGTGGGGGTGTGGCATGATCTCTGGGATGTGCCGAGGGTTTGTGGGGGTGTGTGCCCCCTTGGACTTTAGGATTAGGTTTGAGTGTTGGGCTGGTGGATGTGTCTGTGTGACTGGGATAGGTAAGGTTGCAGAGTTTGGAGTGGTGAGGTATGAGGTGCTGTGGCGCATAGGCTCGTGTGGTAAAGCCAGGTGAATCTGGCCCATGCCTTTCATTATCGTGGTCCGACACCACTTGGTTCAATGGACCGGGTGTGCACAGGGACACATCATCAGTAATGCATCCTCGGCTGATGGGGTGTTTCGGGTCTTTCATCATTAGGGTTAGGTTGAGAGTATGCGGGCAGTGGGCAAATCAGCCCTCTTGTGCTTTTTGATCTCCTCACTTGAGATTCAATTTCACGCGACCCTGCCACTTTGATCTGGCCCACGCCTTCATTAACCAGGTCCAACACTTGCCTTTCTTGGATCTTGCCCCTCCTGACAAAGGTAATCGGGTTTGTGGGGTAGTGGCCAGGGTTAGTCGGGGTGTGCCTAGGGTTTGTGGGGGTGTGGCATGATCTCTGGGATGTGCCGAGGGTTTGTGGGGGTGTGTGCCCCCTTGGACTTTAGGATTAGGTTTGAGTGTTGGGCTGGTGGATGTATATGTGTGACTGGGATAGGTAAGGCTGCAGAGTTTTGAGTGGTGAGGTATGAGGTTCTATGGGGCTTAGTGGTGAAGCCAGGTGAATCTGGCCCATGCCTTTCATTATCGTGGTCCGACACCACTTGGTTCAATGGACCGGGTGTGCACTGGGACACATCATCAGTAATGCATCCTCGGATCATCGGGTGTTTCGGGTCTTTCATCATTAAACACCCTCCCCGAGATGACCCAGCCGGAGTTGATCAAGCTCGGCTTGTGTTTTCCCATGGACCAGGATAATGAGAGGCATGTAACTATGAGGGTAATGTTGTTTTTAAACATCATTACCCGGCATCTGTATGCCTGGGATTGCATGGGTTAAATTGACAGTGTTTACTGGGCATTCGGTGTCTCTGCACCTGAGTTTAGTGGTGACTGGTTTTCTGTGGACCCAGCTTGGGTTTAACTTTCTGGTTCTCTCTTGCCGTTTGGGCATCTGGGCTTTGTTCTTGGCATTTTGTCGACCGGGAGAATGAAGAGCGTGTCACTGTTAGGTTAGGTTGAGAGTATGCGGGCAGTGGGCAAATCAGCCCTCTTGTGCTTTTTGATCTCCTGACTTGAGATTCAATTTCACGCGACCCTGCCACTTTGATCTGGCCCACGCCTTCATTAACCAGGTCCAACACTTGCCTTTCTTGGATCTTGCCCCTCCTGACAAAGGTAATCGTGTTTGTGGGGGAGTGGCCAGGGTTAGTCGGGGTGTGCCTAGGGTTTGTGGGGGTGTGGCATGATCTCTGGGATGTGCCGAGGGTTTGTGGGGGTGAGTGCCCCCTTGGACTTTAGGATTAGGTTTGAGTGTTGGGCTGGTGGGTTAGGTTGAGAGTATGCGGGCAGTGGGCAAATCAGCCCTCTTGTGCTTTTTGATCTCCTCACTTGAGATTCAATTTCACGCGACCCTGCCACTTTGATCTGGCCCACGCCTTCATTAACCAGGTCCAACACTTGCCTTTCTTGGATCTTGCCCCTCCTGACAAAGGTAATCGGGTTTGTGGGGGAGTGGCCAGGGTTAGTCGGGGTGTGCCTAGGGTTTGTGGGGGTGTGGCATGATCTGTGGGATGTGCCGAGGGTTTGTGGGGGTGTGTGCCCCCTTGGACTTTAGGATTAGGTTTGAGTGTTGGGCTGGTGGATGTATATGTGTGACTGGGATAGGTAAGGCTGCAGAGTTTGGAGTGGTGAGGTATGAGGTGCTATTGGGCTTAGGCTCATGTGGTGAAGCCAGGTGAATCTGGCCCATGCCTTTCATTATCGTGGTCCGACACCACTTGGTTCAATGGACCGGGTGTGCACTGGGACACATCATCAGTAATGCATCCTCGGATCATCGGGTGTTTCGGGTCTTTCATCATTAAACACCCTCCCCGAGATGACCCAGCCGGAGTTGATCAAGCTCGGCTTGTGTTTTCCCATGGACCAGGATAATGAGAGGCATGTAACTATGAGGGTAATGACGTTTTTAAACATCATTACCTGGCATCTGTATGCCTGGGGATGCATGGGTTAAATTGACAGTGCTTACTGGGCATTCGGTGTCTCTGCACCTGAGTTTAGTGGTGACTTGTTTTCTGTGGACCCAGCTTGGGTTTAACTTTCTGGTTCTCTCTTGCCGTTTGGGCATCTGGGCTTTGTTCTTGGCATTTTGTCGACCGGGAGAATGAAGAGCGTGTCACTGTTAGGTTAGGTTGAGAGTATGCGGGCAGTGGGCAAATCAGCCCTCTTGTGCTTTTTGATCTCCTCACTCGAGATTCAATTTCACGCGACCCTGCCACTTTGATCTGGCCCACGCCTTCATTAACCAGGTCCAACACTTGCCTTTCTCCGATCTTGCCCCTCCTGACAAATATAATCGGGTTTGTGGGGGAGTGGCCAGGGTTAGTCGGGGAGTGACTAGGATTTGTGGGGGTGTGGCATGATCTCTGGGATGTGCCGAGGGTTTGTGGGGGTGAGTGCCCCCTTGGACTTTAGGATTAGGTTTGAGTGTTGGGCTGGTGGATGTATATGTGTGACTGGGAGAGGTAAGGCTGCAGAGTTTTGAGTGGTGAGGTATGAGGTGCTATTGGGCTTAGGCTCATGTGGTGAAGCCAGGTGAATCTGGCCCATGCCTTTCATTATCGTGGTCCGACACCACTTGGTTCAATGGACCGGGTGTGCACTGGGACACATCATCAGTAATGCATCCTCGGATCATCGGGTGTTTCGGGTCTTTCATCATTAAACACCCTCCCCGAGATGACCCAGCCGGAGTTGATCAAGCTCGGCTTGTGTTTTCCCATGGACCAGGATAATGAGAGGCATGTAACTATGAGGGTAATGTTGTTTTTAAACATCATTACCCGGCATCTGTATGCCTGGGATTGCATGGGTTAAATTGACAGTGTTTACTGGGCATTCGGTGTCTCTGCACCTGAGTTTAGTGGTGACTGGTTTTCTGTGGACCCAGCTTGGGTTTAACTTTCTGGTTCTCTCTCGCCGTTTGGGCATCTGGGCTTTATTCTTGGCATTTTGTCGACCGGGAGAATGAAGAGCGTGTCACTGTTAGGTTAGGTTGAGAGTATGCGGGCAGTGGGCAAATCAGCCCTCTTGTGCTTTTTGATCTCCTGACTTGAGATTCAATTTCACGCGACCCTGCCACTTTGATCTGGCCCACGCCTTCATTAACCAGGTCCAACACTTGCCTTTCTTGGATCTTGCCCCTCCTGACAAAGGTAATCGTGTTTGTGGGGGAGTGGCCAGGGTTAGTCGGGGTGTGCCTAGGGTTTGTGGGGGTGTGGCATGATCTCTGGGATGTGCCGAGGGTTTGTGGGGGTGAGTGCCCCCTTGGACTTTAGGATTAGGTTTGAGTGTTGGGCTGGTGGGTTAGGGTTAGGGTTAGGGTTAGGGTTAGGGTTAGGTTGAGAGTATGCGGGCAGTGGGCAAATCAGCCCTCTTGTGCTTTTTGATCTCCTCACTTGAGATTCAATTTCACGCGACCCTGCCACTTTGATCTGGCCCACGCCTTCATTAACCAGGTCCAACACTTGCCTTTCTTGGATCTTGCCCCTCCTGACAAAGGTAATCGGGTTTGTGGGGGAGTGGCCAGGGTTAGTCGGGGTGTGCCTAGGGTTTGTGGGGGTGTGGCATGATCTCTGGGATGTGCCGAGGGTTTGTGGGGGTGTGTGCCCCCTTGGACTTTAGGATTAGGTTTGAGTGTTGGGCTGGTGGATGTATATGTGTGACTGGGATAGGTAAGGCTGCAGAGTTTTGAGTGGTGAGGTATGAGGTGCTATTGGGCTTAGGCTTGTGTGGTGAAGCTAGGTGAATCTGGCCCATGCCTTTCATTATCATGGTCCGACACCACTTGGTTCAATGGACCGGGTGTGCACTGGGACACATCATCAGTAATGCATCCTCGGATCATGGGGTGTTTCGGGTCTTTCATCATTATTTCCCAGCCGGAGTTGATCAAGCTCGGCTTGTGTTTTCCCATGGACCAGGATAATGAGAGGCATGTAACTATGAGGGTAATGACGTTTTTAAACATCATTACCTGGCATCTGTATGCCTGGGGATGCATGGGTTAAATTGACAGTGTTTACTGGGCATTCGGTGTCTCTGCACCTGAGTTTAGTGGTGACTGGTTTTCTGTGGACCCAGCTTGGGTTAGGTTGAGAGTATGCGGGCAGTGGGCAAATCAGCCCTCTTGTGCTTTTTGATCTCCTCACTTGAGATTCAATTTCACGCGACCCTGCCACTTTGATCTGGCCCACGCCTTCATTAACCAGGTCCAACACTTGCCTTTCTTGGATCTTGCCCCTCCTGACAAAGGTAATCGGGTTTGTGGGGGATTGGCCAGGGTTAGTCGGGGTGTGCCTAGGGTTTGTGGGGGTGTGGCATGATCTCTGGGATGTGCCGAGGGTTTGTGGGGGTGTGTGCCCCCTTGGACTTTAGGATTAGGTTTGAGTGTTGGGCTGGTGGATGTGTCTGTGTGACTGGGATAGGTAAGGTTGCAGAGTTTGGAGTGGTGAGGTATGAGGTGCTGTGGCGCATAGGCTCGTGTGGTAAAGCCAGGTGAATCTGGCCCATGCCTTTCATTATCGTGGTCCGACACCACTTGGTTCAATGGACCGGGTGTGCACAGGGACACATCATCAGTAATGCATCCTCGGCTGATGGGGTGTTTCGGGTCTTTCATCATTAGGGTTAGGTTGAGAGTATGCGGGCAGTGGGCAAATCAGCCCTCTTGTGCTTTTTGATCTCCTCACTTGAGATTCAATTTCACGCGACCCTGCCACTTTGATCTGGCCCACGCCTTCATTAACCAGGTCCAACACTTGCCTTTCTTGGATCTTGCCCCTCCTGACAAAGGTAATCGGGTTTGTGGGGTAGTGGCCAGGGTTAGTCGGGGTGTGCCTAGGGTTTGTGGGGGTGTGGCATGATCTCTGGGATGTGCCGAGGGTTTGTGGGGGTGTGTGCCCCCTTGGACTTTAGGATTAGGTTTGAGTGTTGGGCTGGTGGATGTATATGTGTGACTGGGATAGGTAAGGCTGCAGAGTTTTGAGTGGTGAGGTATGAGGTTCTATGGGGCTTAGTGGTGAAGCCAGGTGAATCTGGCCCATGCCTTTCATTATCGTGGTCCGACACCACTTGGTTCAATGGACCGGGTGTGCACTGGGACACATCATCAGTAATGCATCCTCGGATCATCGGGTGTTTCGGGTCTTTCATCATTAAACACCCTCCCCGAGATGACCCAGCCGGAGTTGATCAAGCTCGGCTTGTGTTTTCCCATGGACCAGGATAATGAGAGGCATGTAACTATGAGGGTAATGTTGTTTTTAAACATCATTACCCGGCATCTGTATGCCTGGGATTGCATGGGTTAAATTGACAGTGTTTACTGGGCATTCGGTGTCTCTGCACCTGAGTTTAGTGGTGACTGGTTTTCTGTGGACCCAGCTTGGGTTTAACTTTCTGGTTCTCTCTTGCCGTTTGGGCATCTGGGCTTTGTTCTTGGCATTTTGTCGACCGGGAGAATGAAGAGCGTGTCACTGTTAGGTTAGGTTGAGAGTATGCGGGCAGTGGGCATTAGGGTTAGGTTGAGAGTATGCGGGCAGTGGGCAAATCAGCCCTCTTGTGCTTTTTGATCTCCTCACTTGAGATTCAATTTCACGCGACCCTGCCACTTTGATCTGGCCCACGCCTTCATTAACCAGGTCCAACACTTGCCTTTCTTGGATCTTGCCCCTCCTGACAAAGGTAATCGTGTTTGTGGGGGAGTGGCCAGGGTTAGTCGGGGTGTGCCTAGGGTTTGTGGGGGTGTGGCATGATCTCTGGGATGTGCCGAGGGTTTGTGGGGGTGTGTGCCCCCTTGGACTTTAGGATTAGGTTTGAGTGTTGGGCTGGTGGATGTATATGTGTGACTGGGATAGGTAAGGCTGCAGAGTTTGGAGTGGTGAGGTATGAGGTGCTATTGGGCTTAGGCTTGTGTGGTGAAGCTAGGTGAATCTGGCCCATGCCTTTCATTATCATGGTCCGACACCACTTGGTTCAATGGACCGGGTGTGCACTGGGACACATCATCAGTAATGCATCCTCGGATCATGGGGTGTTTCGGGTCTTTCATCATTAAACACCCTCCCCGAGATGACCCAGCCGGAGTTGATCAAGCTCGGCTTGTGTTTTCCCATGGACCAGGATAATGAGAGACATGTAACTATGATGGTAATGTTGTTTTTAAACATCATTACCTGGCATCTGTATGCCTGGGATTGCATGGGTTAAATTGACAGTGTTTACTGGGCATTCGGTGTCTCTGCACCTGAGTTTAGTGGTGACTGGTTTTCTGTGGACCCAGCTTGGGTTTAACTTTCTGGTTCTCTCTCGCCTTTTGGGCATCTGGCTTTTTTGTTGGCATTTTGTCGACCGGGAGAATGAAGAGCGTGTCACTGTTAGGTTAGGTTGAGAGTATGCGGGCAGTGGGCAAATCAGCCCTCTTGTGCTTTTTGATCTCCTCACTTGAGATTCAATTTCACGCGACCCTGCCACTTTGATCTGGCCCACGCCTTCATTAACCAGGTCCAACACTTGCCTTTCTTGGATCTTGCCCCTCCTGACAAAGGTAATCGGGTTTGTGGGGGAGTGGCCAGGGTTAGTCGGGGTGTGCCTAGGGTTTGTGGGGGTGTGGCATGATCTCTGGGATGTGCCGAGGGTTTGTGGGGGTGTGTGCCCCCTTGGACTTTAGGATTAGGTTTGAGTGTTGGGCTGGTGGATGTATATGTGTGACTGGGATAGGTAAGGCTGCAGAGTTTGGAGTGGTGAGGTATGAGGTGCTATTGGGCTTAGGCTTGTGTGGTGAAGCTAGGTGAATCTGGCCCATGCCTTTCATTATCATGGTCCGACACCACTTGGTTCAATGGACCGGGTGTGCACTGGGACACATCATCAGTAATGCATCCTCGGATCATGGGGTGTTTCGGGTCTTTCATCATTAAACACCCTCCCCGAGATGACCCAGCCGGAGTTGATCAAGCTCGGCTTGTGTTTTCCCATGGACCAGGATAATGAGAGACATGTAACTATGATGGTAATGTTGTTTTTAAACATCATTACCTGGCATCTGTATGCCTGGGATTGCATGGGTTAAATTGACAGTGTTTACTGGGCATTCGGTGTCTCTGCACCTGAGTTTAGTGGTGACTGGTTTTCTGTGGACCCAGCTTGGGTTTAACTTTCTGGTTCTCTCTCGCCTTTTGGGCATCTGGGCTTTTTTGTTGGCATTTTGTCGACCGGGAGAATGAAGAGCGTGTCACTGTTAGGTTAGGTTGAGAGTATGCGGGCAGTGGGCAAATCAGCCCTCTTGTGCTTTTTGATCTCCTCACTTGAGATTCAATTTCACGCGACCCTGCCACTTTGATCTGGCCCACGCCTTCATTAACCAGGTCCAACACTTGCCTTTCTTGGATCTTGCCCCTCCTGACAAAGGTAATCGGGTTTGTGGGGGAGTGGCCAGGGTTAGTCGGGGTGTGCCTAGGGTTTGTGGGGGTGTGGCATGATCTCTGGGATGTGCCGAGGGTTTGTGGGGGTGTGTGCCCCCTTGGACTTTAGGATTAGGTTTGAGTGTTGGGCTGGTGGATGTATATGTGTGACTGGGATAGGTAAGGCTGCAGAGTTTGGAGTGGTGAGGTATGAGGTGCTATTGGGCTTAGGCTTGTGTGGTGAAGCTAGGTGAATCTGGCCCATGCCTTTCATTATCGTGGTCCGACACCACTTGGTTCAATGGACCGGGTGTGCACTGGGACACATCATCAGTAATGCATCCTCGGATCATCGGGTGTTTCGGGTCTTTCATCATTAAACACCCTCCCCGAGATGACCCAGCCGGAGTTGATCAAGCTCGGCTTGTGTTTTCCCATGGACCAGGATAATGAGAGGCATGTAACTATGAGGGTAATGTTGTTTTTAAACATCATTACCCGGCATCTGTATGCCTGGGATTGCATGGGTTAAATTGACAGTGTTTACTGGGCATTCGGTGTCTCTGCACCTGAGTTTAGTGGTGACTGGTTTTCTGTGGACCCAGCTTGGGTTTAACTTTCTGGTTCTCTCTTGCCGTTTGGGCATCTGGGCTTTGTTCTTGGCATTTTGTCGACCGGGAGAATGAAGAGCGTGTCACTGTTAGGTTAGGTTGAGAGTATGCGGGCAGTGGGCAAATCAGCCCTCTTGTGCTTTTTGATCTCCTGACTTGAGATTCAATTTCACGCGACCCTGCCACTTTGATCTGGCCCACGCCTTCATTAACCAGGTCCAACACTTGCCTTTCTTGGATCTTGCCCCTCCTGACAAAGGTAATCGTGTTTGTGGGGGAGTGGCCAGGGTTAGTCGGGGTGTGCCTAGGGTTTGTGGGGGTGTGGCATGATCTCTGGGATGTGCCGAGGGTTTGTGGGGGTGAGTGCCCCCTTGGACTTTAGGATTAGGTTTGAGTGTTGGGCTGGTGGGTTAGGGTTAGGGTTAGGGTTAGGGTTAGGGTTAGGTTGAGAGTATGCGGGCAGTGGGCAAATCAGCCCTCTTGTGCTTTTTGATCTCCTCACTTGAGATTCAATTTCACGCGACCCTGCCACTTTGATCTGGCCCACGCCTTCATTAACCAGGTCCAACACTTGCCTTTCTTGGATCTTGCCCCTCCTGACAAAGGTAATCGGGTTTGTGGGGGAGTGGCCAGGGTTAGTCGGGGTGTGCCTAGGGTTTGTGGGGGTGTGGCATGATCTCTGGGATGTGCCGAGGGTTTGTGGGGGTGTGTGCCCCCTTGGACTTTAGGATTAGGTTTGAGTGTTGGGCTGGTGGATGTATATGTGTGACTGGGATAGGTAAGGCTGCAGAGTTTTGAGTGGTGAGGTATGAGGTGCTATTGGGCTTAGGCTTGTGTGGTGAAGCTAGGTGAATCTGGCCCATGCCTTTCATTATCATGGTCCGACACCACTTGGTTCAATGGACCGGGTGTGCACTGGGACACATCATCAGTAATGCATCCTCGGATCATGGGGTGTTTCGGGTCTTTCATCATTATTTCCCAGCCGGAGTTGATCAAGCTCGGCTTGTGTTTTCCCATGGACCAGGATAATGAGAGGCATGTAACTATGAGGGTAATGACGTTTTTAAACATCATTACCTGGCATCTGTATGCCTGGGGATGCATGGGTTAAATTGACAGTGTTTACTGGGCATTCGGTGTCTCTGCACCTGAGTTTAGTGGTGACTGGTTTTCTGTGGACCCAGCTTGGGTTAGGTTGAGAGTATGCGGGCAGTGGGCAAATCAGCCCTCTTGTGCTTTTTGATCTCCTCACTTGAGATTCAATTTCACGCGACCCTGCCACTTTGATCTGGCCCACGCCTTCATTAACCAGGTCCAACACTTGCCTTTCTTGGATCTTGCCCCTCCTGACAAAGGTAATCGGGTTTGTGGGGGATTGGCCAGGGTTAGTCGGGGTGTGCCTAGGGTTTGTGGGGGTGTGGCATGATCTCTGGGATGTGCCGAGGGTTTGTGGGGGTGTGTGCCCCCTTGGACTTTAGGATTAGGTTTGAGTGTTGGGCTGGTGGATGTGTCTGTGTGACTGGGATAGGTAAGGTTGCAGAGTTTGGAGTGGTGAGGTATGAGGTGCTGTGGCGCATAGGCTCGTGTGGTAAAGCCAGGTGAATCTGGCCCATGCCTTTCATTATCGTGGTCCGACACCACTTGGTTCAATGGACCGGGTGTGCACAGGGACACATCATCAGTAATGCATCCTCGGCTGATGGGGTGTTTCGGGTCTTTCATCATTAGGGTTAGGTTGAGAGTATGCGGGCAGTGGGCAAATCAGCCCTCTTGTGCTTTTTGATCTCCTCACTTGAGATTCAATTTCACGCGACCCTGCCACTTTGATCTGGCCCACGCCTTCATTAACCAGGTCCAACACTTGCCTTTCTTGGATCTTGCCCCTCCTGACAAAGGTAATCGGGTTTGTGGGGTAGTGGCCAGGGTTAGTCGGGGTGTGCCTAGGGTTTGTGGGGGTGTGGCATGATCTCTGGGATGTGCCGAGGGTTTGTGGGGGTGTGTGCCCCCTTGGACTTTAGGATTAGGTTTGAGTGTTGGGCTGGTGGATGTATATGTGTGACTGGGATAGGTAAGGCTGCAGAGTTTTGAGTGGTGAGGTATGAGGTTCTATGGGGCTTAGTGGTGAAGCCAGGTGAATCTGGCCCATGCCTTTCATTATCGTGGTCCGACACCACTTGGTTCAATGGACCGGGTGTGCACTGGGACACATCATCAGTAATGCATCCTCGGATCATCGGGTGTTTCGGGTCTTTCATCATTAAACACCCTCCCCGAGATGACCCAGCCGGAGTTGATCAAGCTCGGCTTGTGTTTTCCCATGGACCAGGATAATGAGAGGCATGTAACTATGAGGGTAATGTTGTTTTTAAACATCATTACCCGGCATCTGTATGCCTGGGATTGCATGGGTTAAATTGACAGTGTTTACTGGGCATTCGGTGTCTCTGCACCTGAGTTTAGTGGTGACTGGTTTTCTGTGGACCCAGCTTGGGTTTAACTTTCTGGTTCTCTCTTGCCGTTTGGGCATCTGGGCTTTGTTCTTGGCATTTTGTCGACCGGGAGAATGAAGAGCGTGTCACTGTTAGGTTAGGTTGAGAGTATGCGGGCAGTGGGCATTAGGGTTAGGGTTAGGGTTAGGGTTAGGGTTAGGGTTAGGGTTAGGTTGAGAGTATGCGGGCAGTGGGCAAATCAGCCCTCTTGTGCTTTTTGATCTCCTCACTTGAGATTCAATTTCACGCGACCCTGCCACTTTGATCTGGCCCACGCCTTCATTAACCAGGTCCAACACTTGCCTTTCTTGGATCTTGCCCCTCCTGACAAAGGTACTCGGGTTTGTGGGGGTGTGGCCAGGGTTAGTCGGGGTGTGCCTAGGGTTTGTGGGGGTGTGGCATGATCTCTGGGATGTGCCGAGGGTTTGTGGGGGTGTGTGCCCCCTTGGACTTTAGGATTAGGTTTGAGTGTTGGGCTGGTGGATGCATATGTGTGACTGGGAGAGGTAAGGCTGCAGAGTTTGGAGTGGTGAGGTATGAGGTGCTATGGTGCATTTGGCTCGTGTGGTGAAGCCAGGTGAATCTGGCCCATGCCTTTCATTATCGTGGTCCGACACCACTTGGTTCAATGGACCGGGTGTGCACTGGGACACATCATCAGTAATGCATCCTCGGATCATGGGGTGTTTCGGGTCTTTCATCATTAAACACCCTCCCCGAGATGACCCAGCCGGAGTTGATCAAGCTCGGCTTGTGTTTTCCCATGGACCAGGATGATGAGAGGCATGTAACTATGAGGGTAATGACGTTTTTAAACATCATTACCTGGCATCTGTATGCCTGGGATTGCATGGGTTAAATTGACAGTGTTTACTGGGCATTCGGTGTCTCTGCACCTGAGTTTAGTGGTGACTGGTTTTCTGTGGACCCAGCTTGGGTTTAACTTTCTGGTTCTCTCTTGCCGTTTGGGCATCTGGGCTTTGTTCTTGGCATTTTGTCGACCGGGAGAATGAAGAGCGTGTCACTGTTAGGTTAGGTTGAGAGTATGCGGGCAGTGGGCAAATCAGCCCTCTTGTGCTTTTTGATCTCCTCACTTGAGATTCAATTTCACGCGACCCTGCCACTTTGATCTGGCCCACGCCTTCATTAACCAGGTCCAACACTTGCCTTTCTTGGATCTTGCCCCTCCTGACAAAGGTACTCGGGTTTGTGGGGGTGTGGCCAGGGTTAGTCGGGGTGTGCCTAGGGTTTGTGGGGGTGTGGCATGATCTCTGGGATGTGCCGAGGGTTTGTGGGGGTGTGTGCCCCCTTGGACTTTAGGATTAGGTTTGAGTGTTGGGCTGGTGGATGCATATGTGTGACTGGGAGAGGTAAGGCTGCAGAGTTTGGAGTGGTGAGGTATGAGGTGCTATGGTGCATTTGGCTCGTGTGGTGAAGCCAGGTGAATCTGGCCCATGCCTTTCATTATCGTGGTCCGACACCACTTGGTTCAATGGACCGGGTGTGCACTGGGACACATCATCAGTAATGCATCCTCGGATCATGGGGTGTTTCGGGTCTTTCATCATTAAACACCCTCCCCGAGATGACCCAGCCGGAGTTGATCAAGCTCGGCTTGTGTTTTCCCATGGACCAGGATGATGAGAGGCATGTAACTATGAGGGTAATGACGTTTTTAAACATCATTACCTGGCATCTGTATGCCTGGGATTGCATGGGTTAAATTGACAGTGTTTACTGGGCATTCGGTGTCTCTGCACCTGAGTTTAGTGGTGACTGGTTTTCTGTGGACCCAGCTTGGGTTTAACTTTCTGGTTCTCTCTTGCCGTTTGGGCATCTGGGCTTTGTTCTTGGCATTTTGTCGACCGGGAGAATGAAGAGCGTGTCACTGTTAGGTTAGGTTGAGAGTATGCGGGCAGTGGGCAAATCAGCCCTCTTGTGCTTTTTGATCTCCTCACTTGAGATTCAATTTCACGCGACCCTGCCACTTTGATCTGGCCCACGCCTTCATTAACCAGGTCCAACACTTGCCTTTCTTGGATCTTGCCCCTCCTGACAAAGGTACTCGGGTTTGTGGGGGTGTGGCCAGGGTTAGTCGGGGTGTGCCTAGGGTTTGTGGGGGTGTGGCATGATCTCTGGGATGTGCCGAGGGTTTGTGGGGGTGTGTGCCCCCTTGGACTTTAGGATTAGGTTTGAGTGTTGGGCTGGTGGATGCATATGTGTGACTGGGAGAGGTAAGGCTGCAGAGTTTGGAGTGGTGAGGTATGAGGTGCTATGGTGCATTTGGCTCGTGTGGTGAAGCCAGGTGAATCTGGCCCATGCCTTTCATTATCGTGGTCCGACACCACTTGGTTCAATGGACCGGGTGTGCACTGGGACACATCATCAGTAATGCATCCTCGGATCATGGGGTGTTTCGGGTCTTTCATCATTAAACACCCTCCCCGAGATGACCCAGCCGGAGTTGATCAAGCTCGGCTTGTGTTTTCCCATGGACCAGGATGATGAGAGGCATGTAACTATGAGGGTAATGACGTTTTTAAACATCATTACCTGGCATCTGTATGCCTGGGATTGCATGGGTTAAATTGACAGTGTTTACTGGGCATTCGGTGTCTCTGCACCTGAGTTTAGTGGTGACTGGTTTTCTGTGGACCCAGCTTGGGTTTAACTTTCTGGTTCTCTCTTGCCGTTTGGGCATCTGGGCTTTGTTCTTGGCATTTTGTCGACCGGGAGAATGAAGAGCGTGTCACTGTTAGGTTAGGTTGAGAGTATGCGGGCAGTGGGCAAATCAGCCCTCTTGTGCTTTTTGATCTCCTCACTTGAGATTCAATTTCACGCGACCCTGCCACTTTGATCTGGCCCACGCCTTCATTAACCAGGTCCAACACTTGCCTTTCTTGGATCTTGCCCCTCCTGACAAAGGTACTCGGGTTTGTGGGGGTGTGGCCAGGGTTAGTCGGGGTGTGCCTAGGGTTTGTGGGGGTGTGGCATGATCTCTGGGATGTGCCGAGGGTTTGTGGGGGTGTGTGCCCCCTTGGACTTTAGGATTAGGTTTGAGTGTTGGGCTGGTGGATGCATATGTGTGACTGGGAGAGGTAAGGCTGCAGAGTTTGGAGTGGTGAGGTATGAGGTGCTATGGTGCATTTGGCTCGTGTGGTGAAGCCAGGTGAATCTGGCCCATGCCTTTCATTATCGTGGTCCGACACCACTTGGTTCAATGGACCGGGTGTGCACTGGGACACATCATCAGTAATGCATCCTCGGATCATGGGGTGTTTCGGGTCTTTCATCATTAAACACCCTCCCCGAGATGACCCAGCCGGAGTTGATCAAGCTCGGCTTGTGTTTTCCCATGGACCAGGATGATGAGAGGCATGTAACTATGAGGGTAATGACGTTTTTAAACATCATTACCTGGCATCTGTATGCCTGGGATTGCATGGGTTAAATTGACAGTGTTTACTGGGCATTCGGTGTCTCTGCACCTGAGTTTAGTGGTGACTGGTTTTCTGTGGACCCAGCTTGGGTTTAACTTTCTGGTTCTCTCTTGCCGTTTGGGCATCTGGGCTTTGTTCTTGGCATTTTGTCGACCGGGAGAATGAAGAGCGTGTCACTGTTAGGTTAGGTTGAGAGTATGCGGGCAGTGGGCAAATCAGCCCTCTTGTGCTTTTTGATCTCCTCACTTGAGATTCAATTTCACGCGACCCTGCCACTTTGATCTGGCCCACGCCTTCATTAACCAGGTCCAACACTTGCCTTTCTTGGATCTTGCCCCTCCTGACAAAGGTACTCGGGTTTGTGGGGGTGTGGCCAGGGTTAGTCGGGGTGTGCCTAGGGTTTGTGGGGGTGTGGCATGATCTCTGGGATGTGCCGAGGGTTTGTGGGGGTGTGTGCCCCCTTGGACTTTAGGATTAGGTTTGAGTGTTGGGCTGGTGGATGCATATGTGTGACTGGGAGAGGTAAGGCTGCAGAGTTTGGAGTGGTGAGGTATGAGGTGCTATGGTGCATTTGGCTCGTGTGGTGAAGCCAGGTGAATCTGGCCCATGCCTTTCATTATCGTGGTCCGACACCACTTGGTTCAATGGACCGGGTGTGCACTGGGACACATCATCAGTAATGCATCCTCGGATCATGGGGTGTTTCGGGTCTTTCATCATTAAACACCCTCCCCGAGATGACCCAGCCGGAGTTGATCAAGCTCGGCTTGTGTTTTCCCATGGACCAGGATGATGAGAGGCATGTAACTATGAGGGTAATGACGTTTTTAAACATCATTACCTGGCATCTGTATGCCTGGGATTGCATGGGTTAAATTGACAGTGTTTACTGGGCATTCGGTGTCTCTGCACCTGAGTTTAGTGGTGACTGGTTTTCTGTGGACCCAGCTTGGGTTTAACTTTCTGGTTCTCTCTTGCCGTTTGGGCATCTGGGCTTTGTTCTTGGCATTTTGTCGACCGGGAGAATGAAGAGCGTGTCACTGTTAGGTTAGGTTGAGAGTATGCGGGCAGTGGGCAAATCAGCCCTCTTGTGCTTTTTGATCTCCTCACTTGAGATTCAATTTCACGCGACCCTGCCACTTTGATCTGGCCCACGCCTTCATTAACCAGGTCCAACACTTGCCTTTCTTGGATCTTGCCCCTCCTGACAAAGGTACTCGGGTTTGTGGGGGTGTGGCCAGGGTTAGTCGGGGTGTGCCTAGGGTTTGTGGGGGTGTGGCATGATCTCTGGGATGTGCCGAGGGTTTGTGGGGGTGTGTGCCCCCTTGGACTTTAGGATTAGGTTTGAGTGTTGGGCTGGTGGATGCATATGTGTGACTGGGAGAGGTAAGGCTGCAGAGTTTGGAGTGGTGAGGTATGAGGTGCTATGGTGCATTTGGCTCGTGTGGTGAAGCCAGGTGAATCTGGCCCATGCCTTTCATTATCGTGGTCCGACACCACTTGGTTCAATGGACCGGGTGTGCACTGGGACACATCATCAGTAATGCATCCTCGGATCATGGGGTGTTTCGGGTCTTTCATCATTAAACACCCTCCCCGAGATGACCCAGCCGGAGTTGATCAAGCTCGGCTTGTGTTTTCCCATGGACCAGGATGATGAGAGGCATGTAACTATGAGGGTAATGACGTTTTTAAACATCATTACCTGGCATCTGTATGCCTGGGATTGCATGGGTTAAATTGACAGTGTTTACTGGGCATTCGGTGTCTCTGCACCTGAGTTTAGTGGTGACTGGTTTTCTGTGGACCCAGCTTGGGTTTAACTTTCTGGTTCTCTCTTGCCGTTTGGGCATCTGGGCTTTGTTCTTGGCATTTTGTCGACCGGGAGAATGAAGAGCGTGTCACTGTTAGGTTAGGTTGAGAGTATGCGGGCAGTGGGCAAATCAGCCCTCTTGTGCTTTTTGATCTCCTCACTTGAGATTCAATTTCACGCGACCCTGCCACTTTGATCTGGCCCACGCCTTCATTAACCAGGTCCAACACTTGCCTTTCTTGGATCTTGCCCCTCCTGACAAAGGTACTCGGGTTTGTGGGGGTGTGGCCAGGGTTAGTCGGGGTGTGCCTAGGGTTTGTGGGGGTGTGGCATGATCTCTGGGATGTGCCGAGGGTTTGTGGGGGTGTGTGCCCCCTTGGACTTTAGGATTAGGTTTGAGTGTTGGGCTGGTGGATGCATATGTGTGACTGGGAGAGGTAAGGCTGCAGAGTTTGGAGTGGTGAGGTATGAGGTGCTATGGTGCATTTGGCTCGTGTGGTGAAGCCAGGTGAATCTGGCCCATGCCTTTCATTATCGTGGTCCGACACCACTTGGTTCAATGGACCGGGTGTGCACTGGGACACATCATCAGTAATGCATCCTCGGATCATGGGGTGTTTCGGGTCTTTCATCATTAAACACCCTCCCCGAGATGACCCAGCCGGAGTTGATCAAGCTCGGCTTGTGTTTTCCCATGGACCAGGATGATGAGAGGCATGTAACTATGAGGGTAATGACGTTTTTAAACATCATTACCTGGCATCTGTATGCCTGGGATTGCATGGGTTAAATTGACAGTGTTTACTGGGCATTCGGTGTCTCTGCACCTGAGTTTAGTGGTGACTGGTTTTCTGTGGACCCAGCTTGGGTTTAACTTTCTGGTTCTCTCTTGCCGTTTGGGCATCTGGGCTTTGTTCTTGGCATTTTGTCGACCGGGAGAATGAAGAGCGTGTCACTGTTAGGTTAGGTTGAGAGTATGCGGGCAGTGGGCAAATCAGCCCTCTTGTGCTTTTTGATCTCCTCACTTGAGATTCAATTTCACGCGACCCTGCCACTTTGATCTGGCCCACGCCTTCATTAACCAGGTCCAACACTTGCCTTTCTTGGATCTTGCCCCTCCTGACAAAGGTACTCGGGTTTGTGGGGGTGTGGCCAGGGTTAGTCGGGGTGTGCCTAGGGTTTGTGGGGGTGTGGCATGATCTCTGGGATGTGCCGAGGGTTTGTGGGGGTGTGTGCCCCCTTGGACTTTAGGATTAGGTTTGAGTGTTGGGCTGGTGGATGCATATGTGTGACTGGGAGAGGTAAGGCTGCAGAGTTTGGAGTGGTGAGGTATGAGGTGCTATGGTGCATTTGGCTCGTGTGGTGAAGCCAGGTGAATCTGGCCCATGCCTTTCATTATCGTGGTCCGACACCACTTGGTTCAATGGACCGGGTGTGCACTGGGACACATCATCAGTAATGCATCCTCGGATCATGGGGTGTTTCGGGTCTTTCATCATTAAACACCCTCCCCGAGATGACCCAGCCGGAGTTGATCAAGCTCGGCTTGTGTTTTCCCATGGACCAGGATGATGAGAGGCATGTAACTATGAGGGTAATGACGTTTTTAAACATCATTACCTGGCATCTGTATGCCTGGGATTGCATGGGTTAAATTGACAGTGTTTACTGGGCATTCGGTGTCTCTGCACCTGAGTTTAGTGGTGACTGGTTTTCTGTGGACCCAGCTTGGGTTTAACTTTCTGGTTCTCTCTTGCCGTTTGGGCATCTGGGCTTTGTTCTTGGCATTTTGTCGACCGGGAGAATGAAGAGCGTGTCACTGTTAGGTTAGGTTGAGAGTATGCGGGCAGTGGGCAAATCAGCCCTCTTGTGCTTTTTGATCTCCTCACTTGAGATTCAATTTCACGCGACCCTGCCACTTTGATCTGGCCCACGCCTTCATTAACCAGGTCCAACACTTGCCTTTCTTGGATCTTGCCCCTCCTGACAAAGGTACTCGGGTTTGTGGGGGTGTGGCCAGGGTTAGTCGGGGTGTGCCTAGGGTTTGTGGGGGTGTGGCATGATCTCTGGGATGTGCCGAGGGTTTGTGGGGGTGTGTGCCCCCTTGGACTTTAGGATTAGGTTTGAGTGTTGGGCTGGTGGATGCATATGTGTGACTGGGAGAGGTAAGGCTGCAGAGTTTGGAGTGGTGAGGTATGAGGTGCTATGGTGCATTTGGCTCGTGTGGTGAAGCCAGGTGAATCTGGCCCATGCCTTTCATTATCGTGGTCCGACACCACTTGGTTCAATGGACCGGGTGTGCACTGGGACACATCATCAGTAATGCATCCTCGGATCATGGGGTGTTTCGGGTCTTTCATCATTAAACACCCTCCCCGAGATGACCCAGCCGGAGTTGATCAAGCTCGGCTTGTGTTTTCCCATGGACCAGGATGATGAGAGGCATGTAACTATGAGGGTAATGACGTTTTTAAACATCATTACCTGGCATCTGTATGCCTGGGATTGCATGGGTTAAATTGACAGTGTTTACTGGGCATTCGGTGTCTCTGCACCTGAGTTTAGTGGTGACTGGTTTTCTGTGGACCCAGCTTGGGTTTAACTTTCTGGTTCTCTCTTGCCGTTTGGGC